>NC_135489.1:30952437-32324937 GCF_052094955.1 Ictidomys tridecemlineatus | reverse complement strand
CTTGGGGAGGAGGATTGCAAGGCTAAGGGCAGTCTCAGCAATTTAACAAGGTTCTAAACAACTTAACAGGACCCTATTATATATATATAAAAAAAGCAAAACAAATCAAAAACAAAACAAACAAATACAAAAAAGAGTAGAGTGCCCCTGGGTTCATTCCCCATTACAAAAACAAACAAACAAAACAAAACAAAACAGAGTCCAGTTTGGAAGACTATTTAGAAGACTATGTTCATTATAGTGCTAGATAGCTGTTTCTATTGTTGATAACTCTAAAGTTATCAACAATAGAATATGTTGCATATTTGCATACAAATATTTGCATATCGAATCAATTGCAAAAAATTTTACTATTCTCTCTGAATTAAACTGGTTGGAGATAATTTTTTTTCTCCAATAAGTTTAAACTTCATATTTTCTCCACAAGTTTATATTTTCCCACCTTATTGGCCAAGGCTTATAAAAATTCAAGCCAGCCTGACCATACTGTCTTCATGCATAAAACAAAGAGGTTACTAATAAGATGAAAATATCTTTCAGATTCGGTAAAATGACTACTGTCCTTAAATGGAATTTAATTACATATAGATGTTGATGTATCTTTAATGTCTGAGAACTTTGGTGTATGGAAATTTTTCTGTGGACTATCTTGATTAACAGCAGCAGTGAGAGGTTCTGTGGGAGGGGAGGCAATCAGAGTCATGAAGTGACCTCAAGGAACTGAGGTTCCTAGAAGATGACCCAGACAAGATAAAATCTGTGCCAGAACTCAGGTCTTCTGACGCCCTTGTTTGTTTTATACTATGCCATGGGAAGCACTGGATATCTGCAGTGTGCACAATCAGTTTAAATTAGTTAGTGAAAAAAAAAATTAAAAGGCCAATCCTCACTGAGAAGATCAAGTGCAGCTCATGAAGGCTGGTGTCAAGAACCTTGGGCTTGTGGTAGCCTCACTTCAGGGGTGTTCCTTGTGCAGCTCCCCAGGGCTGACCTCACCTACCTATGGTCAGTTCTCCAATCCATCATTGCTGATGTTCCTGCGTTCATCACTCCTCCACACTCAAGTTTTCACCAGAGTTATGTTGGGACATGGCTTCAAATGGAAACAGTGCTTATGTGATGCTATTTGTTTCTGTAAAGATACGGGTTGGATGTGTATTGCATAATAATTCAGGATCTTGCAAATGGGCTTAACTGAGCAGAAAAGGTATTCTTTTTCCCGAGAGAGGTGAAGATAACGATAAAAATGCAAGCTGAACTCTAGGGAAAACTCGCTTGAGCTACACACCAATCTAAGATACTCGATTACAAAACTATAGACGAGGAGATTTTTTCATCCCAGGTTCATTGATTCATGGTCATAGTTGATACCATGTATGAAATACAATGTGCCAGTCACAGTGCTAGCATTGCATGTCATGGTCTCATGTAGTTCTCAAGAAAACTCTTTGAGAAATTGGGAAGTTGGTATTGTTCTCATTGTTGTTGTTTCTTTTACTCCTGCTGTCCAGATTCCTGTAAATGACCTCTTTCTTTAACATGCTTGTAAAACTTTCTTCCTCAGCTTTCAGGGCCTCTGAAACACCTGGCACACAACTGGCTCTCCAAAAGATATTTTACTGATGGGTAAATGGATTCTCTGTTGACCTTTGAACTTCATTATATCAGTACATTCAGAGAATTATAAGATGATTTGTTGAATTATTAGATATTACATATTTGGTTGGTGGCCAAAAATTGTCAGAATATCTTCATGGTTAAAAATAAACCAAATGATTTTACAGTTTCTCAGAACACAGACACTGATACTTTCTACGCTTCTGGAATATTAACCTTTAGTGTCAGTAACATTAAAATTGCAATTTAAGCCCCAGAGTAGGTCCAGTACTAATGGGCCCTGACAAGGATGGAAGGGAGGTGTTTTATGCTATTTAAAAATCATTGACTGAATTCCTCTTCTATACTCTTGTTTTGTATTAAATACCTTGGGAGGTACAGGATCAGGGGAATGTCATGGGACTGTTTTTTTTCAACACTTTACAAGTAAATTGAAAAAATTGGAACGCTTAAAACTGTGGGCTCAATTCTAACATAAGAACGTATCAAACTCTGTGAAATATCTTTCCCCATTAAGGATGTTTCTGAAATATATTGAGGCTGCCCATCCAAGCCTTACTCCTTGCTCAAACACTTTAGGGTTATCTAGATCTTCAAAATATTTTGAACTAACTTTATTTAATAAAAATGTCTTTGCATTATTCTTTTTCTCCAAAAAAAAAAATTCCAGCTCTAGGTGAAGAAAGAAGAACCCTTATGATTATGTCAAAAACTTTCAATAACATGATGTTGAGGACTAAACAATGAACTAAAGCGATAACCACACACTACACACACTGTTAGATCAAAGGAAAAAATCAACTTTCCCCTGAAAACTCCTTGAGATTAAATGATGGCTCATGGAGAATCCATGTTCAACTCATGACTTGGTAAGTTTACTGGGATGCAAAGATTTCCATTCAGGTACTTTGTTTAATAATGGAAATTTCTGAAATTGACCTGTGTCCACCACCTTGGCTCCAATCTCTGAAATTATGTGGAAACTAAGCTTTTGTGCCTCCGTCTATATCTGCAGTATTGATGTGCACCACTGAGATTTTTTTGAATTCTCCTGATCTTTTCTTATTTTTTTTAATCTGAAAAGGCAAATAGTATCATATTTTCATAAATGTTACTAATGGGTGTTTATTGAGTTATCTAATACACCTTTCATAGCATACCTAGGTACAAACGATATTGTGATCATTGTCTTTTGGGAAGCTCAATTTGAACATAAGAAAAATAAAGAAAGTGCCTTTTATCTCTTTTATCCTGGTTGCCAACCACAATGGATGATTGAACACTTCAAATGTGGCAAATTTGACTGAAGATAATTTTTTTTGATATTTTAATTAATTTAAATTTGCATTGCCAAATGTGGACGATGGCTAAGTTATTGGATAGTAGATCTTTAGAACATTTATTTAAAGTAAATTTAATGTAGGAGAGTCATTTCTATTTTAGAATAAATGAATAACATCACGATTCACAGTGCTATTGTCAAATTAAGAGAAACAAAAAATGTGCAGGGGCTGCTATCCATGATTGTATAATTTTTCAGTAATGTCAATGTGGACCAGAGAAAAATCCATTTATAGTAAACAATTTTAGCCACATCAGCAGTGAATTTAAATCACAGCCTTTAATTGGCATATGATAAGCTGTGCATATACTTAAACCACACAATTTTATTTTTAAATGTATAGACTCATATGTATATATCCATGAAACCAGTATGACAAGGAATATATGTATCTCTCTTCCCAGACTCCCAATACAGCCAGGTCTGTTTTCTGTCATATTAGTTTGAAAGTTTCAGTCTTGTATAAATGCAATTACCCAGTAGTTTTTCTTCGTTGTATCTCAATTTAAATTGGAAAAATTATTTTGATATTCATTCATGTTGTGGCATGTAGAAATTCTTCATTCTTTTTATTAATTAAAAGTTTTCCATTACATGAATGTATTGTAAAACATACTTCTGTTCACCTGTTGATGGATAATTCAGTTGGCTCTGGTTTGGGGCTGTTAGAAATAAAACTACTATGAAAATTTGTGTGCAAGTCTTTCATGGATATATACTTTTATGTCTTTTAATATATTGCCAAAGTGTTTTCCAAACAGTTTTTACTGTTTTACAGTTCAGCCAGCAGACTATGGAAGTTCCAGTTGCTCCACAACTTCTGCATTTGGTCATTCTTTTTATTTCCACAGTATCATTTCTTTGAAAGACAAAGCAATAAATTTCTGTAGTACTGTAGTGAAAAATCAATTAGGTATATATGAGGGGATCTAGTTCAGAAATCTTTATCCTACTCTTTTTATTGTCACCAGTGCTTTAAAATAATTCTTGAAGACAGCTAGTGTCAGATAACTGAGATTCTTTTTTCTTTTCCCAAATAGTTTTGACAATTTTAGATTTTCAGATCAGCTTATCAATTTCTACCCCCAAATAATTTGATGAAAGTTGTGAAATTTATTTGCATAAAGTAGCTAATAGTATTTCTTTATTAGCTGTTTAATATCTTTAGAATACATAGTGATCTTTCTTTAAAAAATACTGGTAATTTCTGTTCCTCCTTCTCTTCCTCCTCTCCCTGCTCCACCTCTTCATATTCTCTTCCAACCAATCTAAAGGTTTATTATTTTATTTTGATTTTAAATCTCTTTTTCTTTTGCTTACTTTTGAGTTTTTGTTTTAGATCTTTCTTTTAGTCTAATATAGGCATTTAGTCCTGTAGTTTTTTTCCAAGTGTATTTTAGAAATTCCTTTCAAATTTGGGTATGTCATGTTTCATTTATATTCAGTTCAAAATAGTTTCAAATACTGATTTTGACTTTTTTTGACAATTGGATTATTAGGGAAAATGTTATTTAGTTTCTACATATTTGGGAGTTTTACAGAGATTTTTTTCACCTTTTTCTAGTTATGCAATGGAGGTCAAAGGACATGGTCTTTATTAGTAGATATTCTATACGTTCTTAAAAAGAATGTATACCCTTCCAATGTTGGGTGAATTTTTCTATATTTGACAATTGGATATATTGTTAGATTTCCTGTCTGCATGCTTTATTAATTATTTAGAAAATAAAATAAACTTCAAGCACACTTTAGATTTGTATATTTCATTTTTTCCTTGCATCAGTCTTTATTTCTTGTATTTTAAAACATTTTATAGTGTGTAAATATTTATAATTATTATTTCCTCCCAATGAATTGACCTATTAAGAAAATCTCTTTATATTCCATAATGACAGTTAAGATGGTATATCTTTACCAATTATCTTATTTTTAACCTATTTCAGTCTTTATATTTGAAGAAGTTTCATACAAGTAGCATATAGTTTTTTTCTTCCATTTCACCTTACGACTAACATTTTCAAAGTTTTAGTTGATATCTTAGGCTATAATCACTACTTGTTAGTCACAGAAGATTGGTTCCAGAATCCCCACAGATACAAAAATCTTGTAATACATAAGGCCTTTATATAAAATGGTGTAGTATTTTCACATAACCTATCAACTTTCTCTTCTATATTTCAAATCATCGTTAGGTTACTTATACTACCTAAACAATAGAAACACTATGTAAATAATTTTTAGACTGCATTGCTTAGGTAATAATGACAAGGACAATAGTCTGTACATATTCAGTGTAGCAGCAATTCTTGATCTACAGTTGGTTGCATCCATGGGTGAGGGAATTGCAGACATGGAGAGTCAACCATATTTACATGCAATCTTTATGGATATAGTTGGGTTTAATTCTGTCATCTTACAGTTTATTTTACAGCTTTATCTATTTTTTTATCCCTGTCTTCTCTCTGACTTCTTTTGGAATGTTCTTTCTTTAGCTTTTGTTTGGAAGATCTGTCCAGTGGTGAAAGAGATGTGTTAAGGTTACCCAAAATTATTGTGTTGTTGTCTATTTGACTCTTGAACTTGAGAAGAGTTTGTTTGATGAACATGGAAGCTCCATTGTTTTGGGCATATGTATTTATAATTCTGGTTTGTTGATGTATGGTTCCCCTAAGCGGTATGAAATGTTCTTCTTTATCCCTTTTGATTAACTTTGGCTTGAAGTCTACCTTATTTAATATGAAGATGGAAACCCCTGCTTGTTTCCACAGTTTATGTGAGTAGTTTTTTTTTTTTCCCCCAACTTTCACCTTCAGTCTGTGGATGTCTTTTTCTATGAAATGAGTCTCTTGAAGTCAGCAGACTGTTGAGTCTTTTTAAATCCAATCTCCAGTCTATGTCTTTTGAATGGTGAGTTTAGGCCATTAACATTTAGGGTTATTGTTGAGACATGCTTTGTATTCCTGGTTATTGTTGTTTATTTTTGGTATTTAACTTGACTTGGTTTCTTCTTTGATTGGTTTTCCCTTTAATGTAATACCTCCCTTTGCTGATTTTCATTGTAGCTTTTCATTTCCTCCTCATGGAAATTCTTTTATCTCTTGTTTGTTGGGGAAGGCTTTTATTTCATCATCAAATATAAAGCTTAATTTTGCTGGACATAAGACTCTTGGCTGGCATCCATTTTCTTTCAGAGGTCAGTATATGTTGTTCCAGGGTCTTCTAGATCTGGGTTGGAAAATCTGCAAATATCCTCATTGGTTTCCTCTAACATGTAATCTGATTCCTTTCTCTTGTGGCTTTTCAAATTCTCTTATCATTCTGTGTGCTGGGAGTTTCCATTGTAATTTGGCTTGTTGTAGATCTGTTGTGATTTTGTTCATTTGATGTCCTGTAAGCCTCTTGTATTTAATTTTCCAATTTATTCTTCCTGTTTGGAAAATTTTCTAATATTATTTCATTCAATAGATTGTTCATTCCTTTGGTTTGTAACTCCATGCCTTCTGCTATCCCAATAATTTTAAAATTTGGTCTTTTTATGTTATTCCATAATTCTAGAATATTCTGCTCATTTTTTTAATAATCTTCCTATGTGGTCAACATTCTTTTCAAGATTATATATTTATTCTTCATTTTCTGAGATCCTATCTTCCAGGTGATCTAATCTGTTGGTGGTTCTTTCCATTGAGATTTTAATTTAGTTTGTTTCTTTCATTTCAAGGATTTCTGTTTTTGTTTTTTTTAGAACTTCTATCTCCTTATTGAAGTAATCTTTTACTTCCTATATTTGTTTAAGTTACTCTTTATCAAAATAAGTTTTTTGCTGACTGCATTTTCTCTCTTATATTACCCTTTAATTCACAGAATATTTTAATTTTGTATATCCTGAATTTCTTCTCTATAATTCCTTGTGTTGTGCTGGCCATGGATTGTAATAATGTAGTATCTTGGTTTGTTTGGGGCAGTTTCTTTCCTTGTTTTTTTCATGTTGTTTGTGTTTCTTCCCTTCTAGCACTGAGAATTCCAGGCATTATAGTTATTATCCTATAGGCTTATAGTTTCCCTGTAGGGTTTCAATATCTCTCTTTTAATGGCTGGGGGACAAGATTAACAGACCCCATTACAAACTATATACAGTCTTAAACCAAAGAGCTGCTATTAAAGCATTTATAGTTTTGTCACAATATACAAAAATGGTGAGTTCAGTTATTATCTACAATACACACAGTAGGTTTGCAAAAAGGTCTACAGTTCCTGATGGTGGACAAAAAACTGGGGGTGAGGTGTAGGTTGAGATGTTGAGGTGGTAGGAGGTGATGATATAGAGTTAATAGATCATAGAAAGCATGAAAGATTAATCAAAAGAAGTTGGGTAGTAGAAGGAGAATCGAGTAAAAGTGGTTTGGGAAGACAATAGAGAAAGTACCAAAAAAAAACCCACATAAATATTAAGAAAAACAAAAATGAAAAAATAGGAGATAAAAGAAAATACAACACAACTGTAATATACTATTAAGACATACCAGACCTTAGTAGCTTAATTCATGAAAAGTACTTGGTTTCCCAAATGTTGGGATGTGAGGACAGGAGAAGAGAGAGAAAAGAGGAAAAAAAAATCTTGAAGGAATGTACAAGGATTGTTTTTGTTGGAAATCAGTATCTTTCCTGCTTCCCTTCTCATCATCATAGGTGAGGTTGTCCATTGTTTGCTGTTATCTCCATCCTCAGCATGGTGAAGGTTATTATGGTGGAGAGTTGGATTTGGGGTTGGACTCCTGGAGGTGGAGTGTAGCTCTTGCCAGTCCCCAATGGGAGACTGCACCCCAAGGATTGCCTTTGGGGACCACTAGTGTTATGTGGGTGCCTGTTTTTATCTCCTTAGATTGCCTGTATACCTCCCAATTTCTGGTCTCTAATTTAGTCTCTAAACTGTATCTCACTCACCCCCTCCCTTTTTGCTTCCCAATCAGAAACCTCTTTCTCTGGAGGTCTTGTGGGCTGCACTCTGGGGGCTTCTCACCTATCCTGGAGAGCTGTTTTGTATTGGGCAATTTAGACCAGGTTTTGCAAGCTAGGGACCAGCCAGGTACCTCTAAGTTCTGTGCAAGGTTAGCCACCTGCAGGAGAGAAGGGGTGGTTGGTGAATCTAAGTACATTAAAATTGCTTCTAATTTCCAGCCAGTGTCCCAAGCTGGGAGTTTCCCCAAATAAAGGGCATTCAGTGTTGGGGCTGGCGGCTGTCTCCAGATGCTTTGCGGTGTACCCAGGTACAGGCTACTTTGCTTAGGGGGACTCTGGCAGTGGTTGCAGTGTCCCAAGACGGAGGCAACCCGGGGAGCCCCACATTGGTAGATGGCGGTCCACATGGGAGTCGCAGCCAGAGGTCCTGCACATGAGTGGAGGCTGGGTGTCCTGCGTGGGATTAGTGGCCAGGATTCCTGCACAGATGGGTGGCCAACAGTCCTGTGCCAGTGCTTATGCCAGTGGTCCTTCTCCAGCACCTGGAGGTCCTGCTTGGGTGTCCTGCACTGATGCTGAGGCTTGGAGACCTGCACAGGCACAGCGACCATATTTCCTACACAGAAAAAGCTGTAGGGGGTCCTCCAATCACTAGCAGAGAAACAGTATTCCCACTACTTGAATCCCAGGTCCCTGAGTGACACAGAATGTAGCCTCACTCTAGCCCGCCATCTTGGATCCTATGTGTGATAGTTTTGCTTGTATGCTAGATATTATAGATTTAAACTTGTTGGATGTTGGATATTTTCTTATTTCTTTATAAGTATTATTAGAGTTTTGCTTTGGGACTCAGTTGGGTCATTTGAAACTTTAATCATGTTAGATCCTTTCAGGTCTTGCTTTTCAGCTTGGTTAGATAGAAAACCAACCAACAAACAACATTTGATCTAGGGTTAATTTTTTCTCTATTACAGAGGCAAGGCCCTTTTCTCAACCTGAGGGCTAGTCAGTTATGAGGGATTTCAGTGTGACTGGGGGGAACAATATCTATTCTTGGAACTGTGTAAACTCTAAGGCAACTATTCTTTCTAAATGTATGCTCTAAGGCATTTCTTCACATTCATGTGTTGATCAGCAATTAGCTGAATATTAAAGTGTTCCTTTAACAGATTTTCAGTGCTCTCTCCTGTTAGTTAGCTCTTGCCTCTCATACACTCTGTCAGTTAATCTTTAGACACTTGATGTCCCTGAATTCCAGCTCTACCTTCTCAAATTGAGGAGGAAGTTGAGCTCCTCCTGGGTTCTTCTGACTTGTGTTGCAGCCTGGGAAATTCACTTCTGGCAATAAGTAGAGATAATCAAAGGAATATGAGACTTGATTCTCATAGCTCAGGGATCACTCTCCCTCATAGATAGATAACTAAGAATCTTGAAAGTTGCTTTTTCAAATATTCTTTTCTGTATTTTAAGTTGTTTCAGATGGAAGAATAAATCTAGAGATGCTTCCTCTCTATCTTGTCTATGAGGAAAGAACCAGATTAGAGTCTTTTTGACATGACTTCTTGATAACTGTGAGTTCAAATGGATTATAAGTAAACAAACTGAGTATTTATTTCATATTTGGTAAGCTGCTTTGTTTTCCATAAATTTGCTAAATTATTTCTTGGTAGTTTATTACACACTGAGGTTGATGTCTTAACTAAGAGCTTTTATTTTTCTCCCTCTATCCCTTCCCTTTCCCTTCTCTTCTCTTCTCATCCTTTTTCTTTGCCTTCTTTCTGATTACAGTTACATTATCCAACTGGAAAAAACTATCTTTAAAATCTAAGAACTTGAAAAATGTCCAAGAAGATGCATATTTTAAAGCTGGAGGGTAGATATGATGTTAAATGTTTAAATGACTATTGTGAATGGTCAATGGCAGTGGGAAAGATGGTCTCCTCATCCTATAGTATAAATGACAGACTTTTATATCACTTGGTACATAGAACCTGGAACCTGACCTACATTATGAAGTATCATAATACAATGAAATATTTTTTAAGAAGATTTACCCCATGTGTTCCACAATTTTGTCCAGAACATGGGTGGATTAAAAAAAAAAAGAGGCTTTATTCAATTGATTTTGATCTTCATTGGGATATCTTTCAAACTTAAAATCTCTCCAATTGAATGCATCTCCTGTCCTTTATTAAAGCAGTGCTTTAAAAGATACAAAAGGGATGAGGCATGTACCCTTAGCTCTTTTTGGGGGGGGTCTAGAAGAAGTAGCTAGGCCTTGCTCTCTTTGCCTTGCATTCCAAGATGCTCCTTTTTTTAACCTTGGGCTCACCCTCTACCAACAATGCATGCAATGCAAATGCCAAGCTGTGCATTCAGATACTGTGAAGGAAGGTGTCTGAAATCATGTGAGGCAAGGCCCAGTATTTCTTCTCCTGACTTGGCTGAGCAGCTACCCTGGGCATGCTGAGGATCGCTGCATTGAAGGTGGTTTACTGGGCTCCCTGGAGTATTTTTATTGTGTCTCCAGTAGGTGAGAGTCCTGAGATCTGCTGGGGGGCAAAATGGAAATCATGGCACTTTATTGTACTCCATTCATCATGTCATGCTTGTACGCACGCTGTTTTATAGCCATATTGCTCCACAGTAGAAAAATTTTAGTGTGCAAATTCTATGTTTTTAGTTTAATTTGCAACAGATATGATATAAAGATTAACGAGTTTATGTTTCTCACTTACCGATAGGAATTGCCCCCACTAGTTTATGAGTAATCAATCAAGTTGGGACAGCAGTCCTCCTCAATGCATATTAAATATCTTATTTGCAAGAAGGAAAAGCAACCTATGTACAAACTCTGATAATGAACGCTCAGTTTCACTCAACTTCTTGAGATATGTTTGAAGAGACATGGACAGAGTTTCTGTTTTAAAGAATAACCATTGCTTGCTTTGTTGGACATCTAATGAGGATAGGAAAGGTCACTGTCCAGAAGGTGGTTCCTGTGTCATATATTTCTGGATCAAGGCCATGTTGAAAGGTCTGCATGCTCTATGTAAAGGACTGTATTTTTTTTTTTGTGGATATCAAACAAATTAATACTGACAGATCAATAATTTTCCCTTATATTCCTTAAAACGTGGAAGAATACAGTTTAGGTATCTGCTGTTTACCTTTTCAGTTGCTTTCAAAACCACTGCATCAACCATAAAAGGTATTTATTGAGTATCTGAAATATGTACATCTTAGTAAGCCACACAGTATAAAACCCAAGTAAAGCAGAATACTCTTGATTCTAATCTTTAAGCAAGTTTCCCGTGGTTTGTTGGTGATTTAAAATTCCCTTCTCGAGGGATCATTTAAAGATTTTGGCTGTTTCTCCTTTTCTTTTTTTCAATTTTATATATAATTCTTTACACAGAGGTTCCCTGAAGTTTAACTTTGGCCTCAGTAATAAAATAATAAAAAGAGATACTTAGTTTTTTGGTTTCAGCCTCAGCCCCAGTTTTTGAAAGACAGAGTAAAGGAACCCCATAATTCACTTCTGCCCGGTGGAGGAATGACCACACACATTACCCTCACCTCTCATCTCTTGCTAAGGCATTTCTGCCAGGCATTTGGGCAAGGTGTGGGCCCTGAATTTATTGTTAACCTCTAAATAGTTATTAATATTCAGCTTCAAATTTAGGTAAGCATTCTAGATATAATTTGGAATGAAAACCCCCACGGACTTCTTCAGGCGGTTGATGGATAAGCATATTTATTTGTTACAATAATAAAATGTCGAAATAATTAATGCTGATTTTGAAAGCTGTTAATTTGGTGTACAAAAATTATTAAGAACTTTCAAACAGTTAAACAATATTAGCAGTTATTATGAATAAGAGAGAGTGCATTAGATAGATAACATTAACAAGAACATAATATCCGTTTTGAGCCAGCAAATGTTTATAAAAATTTAAATGCTAATAAAAAGGCAGGATAATAGAAATTAGATTATATCTCAATGCTAATCTTTAGAAGCATTAAGAGCTATATTTAATTTTTAGTTATTTAATTCAGCTTAGGCCAAGAGTCTTTCAAGAAAAAAGTCCTATTTGAGAAGTTTTCAGATCTCGTGAGGATGAATTAAAAACAGATTCTCAACTTTGCTACCTCTAAATGTCATGAGGAGGAAAACCAGCAAAATTGTGTGTAATAATATCTATGATAAATCACCTTTGTTCTTGATTAAATGAAGAATGCAGACTTTATGTCTGGAAGAAAGAATAGAAGGTAAATAAAATAGTTTAAACAAATTTTATATTCACTTATACAAATTTAAAATAACATACTTTACTTATCCTTTGAGTCTGTAGAGGCCAACATTTTAAGCATTATTGAAATGATTTTTAGAGATTGCTATTTTCAAAATCTTAAATTTAAAGACATTTGAGATGTACCCAAGATTAAAAATAAATTTCTCTACTTATTTCCCCTCCCCAAATAACACTGTGGTGTCTGCAGATACATCAGTGGTTTGACATGCTTCTAAGAGTTGAAACTCACTTTTATTACATCAGGGTTCACTGTAGTATCCAGAGAAGCCACCAACAATAAAAATAATGCAGAGAGAAACAGTTGTCCCTATACCATGATGTCAAAATTTAAAATTCACTATACTTGTATATTTTTGAATTTCTATACTTGTATATTTTTGAAAGAAATTTGAATATGTTTTGTACTTAAGAAATTGATTATATCATTTTGATTCAGAGCTGGCCAAATATTTATTATTTGGTCATAAGATATATTAGGCAAATATCTACGTTGTACATGTTATGCTGCTATTTATTTGCTTTCAAATATCTTTTTCAATTATTTTTGATTTAGAATTTTGCACATAATATCTTTTGTGAAAACATCTGCTCATTGATGATTCTTTTACATTGTCCTCTATAGCTCCTCTATAGCTATAGAGACTGTGACTGCCAGTCTAATTTTCATTTTATCAGAGGTGATCCAGAATTGACCGAGAATCAGGTTTTGTGATGGTAACTAAAGGTTTCTGCCCCCTAGAGATATTGTGATAATCATAAAAGTTGGCCCTCTTGTTTAATCTGTGTTTCTCAATATTTACACAGGGGTCCAGGATCTCTTCCAGTCTCAGGACTCCAAGACCTTTACTATGGTTGATCCATTTTGTAAGCTGGTGTGTGTCCACCATGATTAGAACTCAGTGGCAGTCTGCAATGCTTTGGACAAAAATGGTGTCTATCATAACAATGAACAAAAATGAGAAAGTTCCTCCATGTCATTTTTCCCCAGTGGAGGAACAGCTTTGGAAAAAACAGGTTAAAAATCATCATGCTGTGCATTAAAATGAATATAGAAGAATGAAACTATGTAATTATAATAAGTTTGCTATGTTTTTCAATATAGAATGGGATGCCTAGCAGACTGAGAAAATTGGCCATTTTTTAAAATATTTGGTTTAATTCATTAATACCTATATTTGAAAGCTTTCCAAACTTTCTCTGAGAATGACCAAGTCACCTTTTAAGACTGTAATACCTCCTAGCCTATTGTCCCTATGAAGTCAGAAAGCCTGTAGCCACCATCAGCTAAGGCCTCCTTGCAAAGGAAATCAACCTTTCATGCATGCTCTCTAACAGCAAATCCTGAGATTGTTTTGCACCACTCCATTGCACTTGGTGAGCAGCCTCACCCTTCCAGAGAGTTTCTACATAATTCATGGAATTGGGGGTGGAGCTTAAAAACTCTGCCATAAAAATGACAAATGTGAAATCCTTGTGCCTGACTGACTTCTTACTTCCTGTGGTGATGTCCACAGCAGCTCGGTGTTTGTGTCAGGAACCATAGAGCTCCTGGAAACCAGCTGGGGCTCAGCTAGAATCACTCTCCTACTTTTTGTTGCCTTCCCCATGTCCTGTAACAAGGCCAACTGGTGTCTTTCCATCAGTCATGCCAATGTCCCATTTTGAAGACCATAAAATACCCAGATAAATATCAGTTGCCTAATGTGGTACCTAGAATCTAATAGATTTTTTTTTTCAGTAAGTACTATGACAATAAATATCCAGTTATAATAAGCATAGTAAAACTTTTTATTAGCACATATGAAGAGAGCCTCATGTGATATAATACAATTTTCAATCATCCGTGGATCATTTACTTAAAACTGTCTTTGCCAAGACTAAAAAAAATTAATTATGGACAAATTTTACTATTATAACATATTTCTTACTGTTTAGTTCAGTTCTACCCCCTTAGTATTCTACCAGTGAGTCCCATATTTCCCTGTGAATGTACTCAGAGAATGTCTAAACTTTTTCTCTTGTATGAGCTTTTCGGGTATTTAAAAATAATCATCTTTATCTTTTTTTATATATATTTATATATTTGCTTTTTTGGTCATCTTTCATGACAAGATTCATTTTCTTAACTTGTGAATTCCTTGTGGCCCCCCTTTGGAGTACACTCTAATCTTCTCATTCTTTTTAATTGCATGTGTTATTTAGTATCTAACAGCCTCACTGTTCTGGTTTGACTGCCTAAGGGCTATGGGATTAACACCTGTCTAATTCTTCCCAGACTCTATACATCCTGAAATCGATCTCAGTTTATATAGACTTCTTATCCATTTTAATTTGCCCATCCATGACTAATATTGAGCTTTCATTTTCCTTACCATTTTGAACATGTTTACATGCTGTGTTTCTCCAACTGTACACCAGCCTTTGTTCACACAGCCATGTGTGAGACCCTCAAGAGAGAGGCAAGTCATTGTTCACCTGTGAATGATTAGAACTATGCACAATTTAAGGCCTCTCACAGTTCATCAAAGATGCTTGATGAATTAATGAAAAACAAATAAATAAAGACACACCCTTGATCATTTTTAGTGTAAACTGTTTTCACCATGTTTAACACCCTTCTGAATAGACATTTCAGCTTTTGCTCCTAAGTACAGAATTCTATCATTTTAATATTTTTGGTGGGTCATCTCTAACATGCACAGAATAGTATCTCTACAGAGCACAGCACAGTTGTCATTGACCAAGTTCAGACTTTTCATTTGTTCCCATCACAATTTCAGAGACTGTCTTGGACCCATTACTCCTGCCAATTGTAATTTGTATTTTCTGTGATTAGCTATCTCACACAGCTTTGCATCATTTGCAGTTTTGTTAAGCAGAATAAGAGGATTAAGGTACAAGAAACAACAAGAAGGAATAAATGATATATTAAGTGCCGGATTGTAAGTGGCATCTTTTAAATGCCCTAAGAATTTGGCAGAGGTAGAGCTCAAGCATGGGAACTAGATAAGCAAAGAATAGCATTCCTGAGATGTGAGTTGGTCAAAAAGCTGGGTGGGATATGGATAAGTAGAAATGAGAAGAGATCAAGGGCAAAGTGAAAAACAACACAGCCTGGTAGGTTTGCCAGATGAAGCTGGGTAAGATGTTTAAAGGGAAATGCTAAGATAATTCATTGGGATGGTTGAAATCAGGAGTCCTTCTCCTTCTTACTGTTTCTCTTTCAGGGCAGTTGAAGTGAGAAACCTTGTCAGTGTGGATCATGCTTTTTTCTCTTAAAGTTCTCTGTAGGTATGGCTTTGCAACTTTCAGATTTCTTATTAGGGGAAAGAGAAAGAAAGAATATGCAGGGTGGGGGATGGGAGTAGCATATGGAGTAGCAAAGTTCTCTTGGTTTTCATTCCAATCTGACTCAGCCTTTAGAGGTCACCCCTACTGTTTATCCTAATTCATGCTCTGTCATCACACAGGTCAAAGACTTTTTATTTGCTACCAATTAAGAAGTCACTTTCAACATATATTAGATCTTCATCAACCTTCTACCAAACCAACATGATGTTGCTTGGCCCCTGGGAGGCTAAATCATTGATAAGCTGTGGAACTTGATTGTTCCTGTTTATCACCAATATTGCCACCATCATATAATTCACTTTTTAGCTTTATTACTTACATTGTTTAGCCTTTACCTGTGTTTTATTTTTATCTTATTTTTTTATATTGTGGTGAAATCCCCCAATCTACTCCCATATTTTCACATCCAGTCTGAACACTATTGATCTGAAATAATTTTGTCTGAAATAAGGTTATTTAAACATAATATTTGACTGTGGCTAAACCAAATTGTCAAAGCAAGCTGTACATGTTAAACTTCACTAACATTGAATTTTAAAGATCAGTTTTCTTTATTTTATTGCATTTGCAGTGTATCATAATGTGTGAATAATTTGCAAATGCTAGATGATTAAAAGTATCCAGGAGTTGTTGCATGACCCGTGTATACATATGAAATTATTCTCAAGTACTAAAATAGTAAATAAGAGAAAAGATTCATTGCTTTTATTCTAAAACCATATCCTCATTTGTGTTAGTTAGCTTTTCATCACTGTGAATAATATATCTGATTAAAACAACTTAGAGGAGGGAAATGTTTATTTTAGGTTCACAGTTTCAAAGTTTCAGTCTGTGGTCTGCTGATTTTATTTCTCTGGGCCCAAGATAAGGCAGGCCCTCATGGTGAAAGGGCATGACACAGGAAAGCAATTCAGCTCAGGCAGTCAGGAAGTGGAGAGAGAGAAACCAGGGTCATAATATAATTGCAAAGGGCATGCCTTCAGTGACCTATTTTCTCCAACTAAGCCCCCATCTTTCTATAGTGGACCATCTAGTAGTGCTTTCAAATTATTCATCCATGAAATGGATTAACCCACCAATTAGGTTATAGCTCTCATATTACAGTCATTTTACCTCTGAACGTCCTTTCATTGTCTATCACATGAATTTTTTGTGGGGATACATCTCATATTCAAAACATAACATTATTACTATTATCAAAGACCAGGAGTCTATAGTTGAGTTCACAAATTTGTCATATGATATAATGGTATCCACATGAGGATTATATCCCATTTAGATTCCTGATTCCTCCAGGGCACCGTTTGTGGCATTCAGGGAGAAAAAAAAAAATCGAAAGAAAGAAAATAGAAAAATTACAAAGAAAGAAAAGGAAAGAAAAAGGAAGAAGAGAAAAAAAGAGGAAACATTGTGATTGCTCCTTTCTCTCATGAAAAATTCCATGCATATTTTAGATAGAGTTTTATTAACATGAAAATAGAAATATACTTTTAGAGGATGGTCTGCTGAGCATGAAATAAAACACAGAGGGGAGGACATTTGACATAGTTTCAAAATATCCCCCAAAGTTTATATGTTAGATACTTAATTCTCAATGCAAGTATTGTGGTGTTGAACCTTTAAGAAGGGAATCCTTCCTGGATGCTTGGCTTTCAGGAATGGAGTCATGTTCTTACTTTGGGAGTGTGTTATTTATCTCAGGAATGAATTTCTGATCAAAGGATGTGTTTGGATTCTTTCCCTTCTCACAATGCTCTCAGGCTTTTTGTCATAGGACAAAGCAGCAAGAAGGCTTTCCAGAGATACAACTTTCAACCTCAGAGTTCTCAGAACTGTCAAGAAATAAATCTCTTTTCTTTACAAATTACCCAATCTCAGGTATTCCGTTATAGCACCAACAAAAAATAAATTAAAAAATGGCTACCTTTCCTTAGTATAAGAAAGGTATACTAGGTATTTAGGCCCCATAGTAGTTTGATTTTTTCAAATAGTATTATTTTTTTTTCCTCTGGTAAAGAAATATAATAAAAGAAAATAAAACTGTATTTACTCACTTTTTGCAATCTAAGGTTTCACTAATCAGATATTCCTTTATAAAATGGAATTGAATTTGATTTCTGTGGGGAAAGGAGAAGTATGCAGAGACCCCCATTTTACTAGGATGGATCAAAGTAGAATGGTTGGGACAGGAGACAACGTTGATAGATATTTTGCGATTCAGCGACTACCTGACCATGTCAAAGGCAATGGTGCCCACTGTGATTCTGTAAGCTCTGCTTAAATCCTACTTCTTTCTTCTAAATATTATAAAGTGAATTCTGTTGTCTGGAATAAGATCCCTGTTCATTCTAAGCTTCCACAACACAAGTATAACATATTAATTTATGCAAAATAATATAAAATTAATGCTAATTTTACTTACTTTGGTATTTAATTTATGTTGCCTAGTAGATGCATAAACACGTGACATCATAGCTACTCCATAATTCCATCAGAATATACAGAATAAATTATACTTATATCCATACAATATTGCTCAAATTAAAGAATTTATAGAAAAATAGTTGCGAGTGTTACCAGTGTATGTTTTGCTTCTATTGCCTTATAATTACAACCTAATCTTTACATTTAACATTTTTAAATATCACCATTCTCCATAAGCAATAATAGATATGCACACAAATGGTCACAGTCATATGAGATAATTAGTCTATAATAAAGCAATCAATGAATTAATCAATAATAATTATGGAGCACTATTGTACAACTAGCAAAGTTGGCTAGGTATAAAGTAGTCCAAGGCAGAGCCCACTTCCCATTCCAGCTGGAAGAGTCCATACATAACAAATCACAGCTGTGGCAATACCACTACTAAAAGGAGAGGTAATAGGCCCATTGGAAGAGGTTCTGTGCCTGGCCCTGCTACTTGGACATTGCAGAAATGTGGGATAATATTTGAAATACCATTGTGTATTCTATAAAGGCTTTTCCTCAATTCACTCACCTGCAAATACTTCAAAATTCCTGCGTAGCCCAATCCAGTTTTTGAGCCAAGTTTGGTCCCCCAAATGGAGCACGTCCTAGAGTCCTCATGAAGACACAGTGAGCGGTGAGAATGCCTTGACTGCCAGCAGCCCAGTACTTGGTGTGAGTGAAGCAAGCTTCAGCCATCTGTTTGCCAGGCCACAGCTTGCCCTTTAGCATCACTGTATTCACTTTGGATTCCTAATCGGCATCTCATCACTGTCTCCTGGGAGCTGGAATCCATCACCTCAATTTCCAGTCATAGATGCGACCCTTTGCCAAAGGACCATCTGGAACCACTGTGCTGCCATCCACCTGATTGTCATTATTGCCTCTGCCTGAAGCCTCATGCTACATGCCCCAGCAGGAAGGGCTGGACACTCTTAGACATGGACATTGGCCTAAATCAAATCTGAAATAATGATGCATCTTGGAACATCACAGTGGATGTTGCTAGTTGCACTCCTCAAGGGTCAATCCATTGAACTACCAATATTTATCAAGTTCTTCCTATGTGCCCAGCATTATTCTAACTAGTTTTCATATATTACTTCACATCATCCTTATAATAATACATGAATTAGCTATTATAATTCTTACCAATATTTAATATATAAAGCAAATCTGACAGAGCATACTAAGGTGCTTTATCCAAAGATTCAGAGTTCATAGATGGTGAGCCAGGTTTTAAGCCTAAGCACAAACTCTTAATGACTAGGCCATGTTATTCACACCTCATCTCCTGTTGTGTGGGCTTGATTTCAGCTCTCATTCGTTTCCATGGTCTGTTAGCTGATATTTTAGCATTGTTTGTCTACTAAAAAATATACTAATTATTATTATAAGTAAAATTAAGCAAATTAGCAGCAAGTGTATGATACAATACAAAATCATCTTATATTTTGAATTTATGTTAAAATAGTTCAATGATGCCTTATTCAGAAATATAAGACTTATACTTCTATATTTACATTTTTTTAGTTGTAGATGAACACAATACCTTTACTTTATTTATTTTTATTTTTATGTTGTGCTGAGGATCGAATCCAGTGTTTTAAATGTGCTAGGCAAGCACTCTACCACGGAGCCACAACCCCAGCCCCTATACTTCTACATTTTTAAGTATCAACATATATTGGACCAATTTGTTTTGAACAATTTAGCATTATATCATAAACTTTCCAAAGGACTAAGTATAATGATTGATATAATCTGTGATTTTCTGATCACTGGGTAAATAAAGTAAATAAGCTCTAAGTGAAGGCTTAAATGGTTATTTCATAAGGGCATACAACTTCAGGAATTTCAATGTGCTAATCATTCCAAGTTGTCTGGACTATTTTGCTTGTTATTGGTTCTATTCTACAGATTCAAGGTGCTATATAAATAGGAGAGACATCATTGGCCATGTCAGCATGGAATGAGTATATCTAAGGGAAAGTGATATGGATTTGAGTTGGGTACAAAGTTTTTTAACTCTTTTTTCTTCCACCTTCCACAGATTCTCTCCCTTCAAACCTACTTATACATGCATGCAAGCTTCTTTTAGAAAAAGAATCTAGTATTCATTAAAAATTGGATTAATTTTTAAAGATTCCAAATAAATAACCATATTGGAGTAAATATCTAAACAAGAAGGATATTGTGAATAGGAACAGAATTGGACAGAACAATGTTTTCCTTTCAGTTTTTAATTTCTGCATTAAATTTTATTCTACAATATTCTTTGATCATTTATTTCATGATATGAGCGTGCTAGAGTAGATCATGGGGTATTTTTCTCATGAGGTTTCCCTTTCATTTTGCATGCTAAATGGAACAGAGTGGAGGTTACTTTGGACAGGAGGACCCAGTAAACCCCCAGGCCTACCTTTAGTCTAATTAGAGAAGCACATGACATCCTTGAGGGCCTGTGTGGCAATAGTAGGATAAAAGTTAAACTTGAATTAGGAGGCCAATATCCAAACTAGTAATAATGTATGATTGCCTTAAGAGATTCTTCATATATATATATATTTTTTTCTCCTAATATATAACGGTGAGTTATAAAAGGAGATAGATAGCCTAAGATTAAAATTATGGTTGTCTTTCTACTTTGTACAATAATGGGAATTTTTTTAAAATTCATTTAATACAAATCAATGCCAACAGCCTGCTACAGGCTGACGTGGCAGCAGGATAATGGCTGGAATCCTGATAGATAACATGAAACAGAATTCAACAGGCATGTGCCACAAATTTCAAGGCATATATGGACACAGGATAACTCCAGTTAGGAAAATTAAGTTAAGTTAAATAATTAGTTAACAACCCAAACCAAACTGATGATAGAAACTGATAAAATAAGACGAAGGTAGAAGACACAAAAAGAACTAAGAGGAGAGTTGGTATGGGCCCCTTGAGGGTCAGACAAGAATACAAGGAACTTCAAGGACATATTAAAATATGAGGATCAAACTGTACTAGGGCGCAACAGAACTAAAATAAACGTTCTGTGGAAAGATTTAATTTCTGATGTGTCCTCACACTTTGTGGAAATTACCATATCATTTCCCTTGATACTTCAGTATCTTCCACATTTAAAAATATTTCTTATCTACCTAATTAGATACTAGTGGATGAGAAGTATGTCTATATATCTTCAGTTTCTGTATGCTTGGCATTACTCCTGAGACAGAGGAGGTGCTCAAAGAAAAAGTGAATGACAAAAGAAATTGAAGTTCTAAAGTGCCGATGGTGTTGAGTTTTTTTTGGGCCAGAAGAGATTTGCTCTTCTAGTACTTCCTTAAGCTCAAGTGGCCTCAAAATCTGGGGCAAGGTTGAAAATATAGGTATGAAAAATGATCCCCACTGTAATGTCTCAGGAATCCAGAGAATATACCTTCCATCCCCAGAGAATTCATTCATTTTATGTTGAAAAGGCAGAACAGATGATTAAAAGCAGCAGCACTCTAGAATGGAATACAGTCTGGATTTATAAGAGAGTGAATCCTCTGTAAATGATTACTCAATGAATATCTGACCCAGTTGGAAGGGGCTAATGACCAAAATGCTCAGAAGAGACTTCTATAGACCCTAGAAGGACAGACTGGATTTGAAGGGGTAGAAAGGAGGATATGGGCATGCTAGTCAAGATCACACCAAACTTTACTGAGTTTAGCAGTGCATACCACTTACTGTAAAGGATCTCTATACTAAGAAGTGTGTTATCATTCAGTGGAAATCAGTTTTGATTACTTCTCAGGAAACTTTTCTATCACCTCTTCATGGAGTCGAATTCTAATCGTGCTCTATGTGCACCTACTGTGGGAAGACCATTAAGACAAGATTGTCCTATTCAAACTCTGCTTCAGACCTTAGGATTTTTATGTCTTTGGGATGATGACCTAAGTAAGACATGTGAACTCATCATAAAGAAATATAGTTCCTTGTTCCATTTTCTGATGAAAAAAAAATGCTGCTGGTAATGTTGCTTTTTGGACATATAGGGAGATTAAACTTACTAATAAGGAAGTTCAACATGGATCTTCTGAGGCAGGCAATATAGAAGAGCATTTCAGGACATACCTTGGTCGAACCCTTTCTTTCAACATTCCACTCAAACAGTATTTCTCCATGGAGACATTAGATGTAGCTCCAGTTGGAAAAGACCATTTTCTCTCCTCGATACCGTGGCACTTTATGTGTTATGCAGAGACTTCTCTCTTACTCTCCATCAGGAGCAAAACTCAACCAGCTTGAAACAACATGTCTTGAGAAAACAACATAGAGATAGGTAATTCATGGAAGATCTAGGATGACAACAGAATCTTTTCACTCACTCTCTGTCGCAGTGTATGTTGTTGTTCACAGCGCCTTGCTATGCCCTGTGGGAGAAAAACTCTATTTTTCAAAAAGAGAGATAGTTCTAATCTCCTAATCTAGGCACTTTTTTGCCACAAGTTGTGTTAATGTGTTTACCTCTGAGAAGTTTGCGAACAAAGGCAAAGACAGACAAAAAGCTTATGCCACATTGATCATTTTTTGCGTCTGAATATTCACCATTTGAGAGACAAGAAACTGTTCCATCTGATTTGGGGTATGATTATACTGTAGTTCAAATTGAAGTGTCTGTGGAAATGGATTGGGTGAGCTTCTTGGTTGTCAGTCATATCACTTATTGCGCATAGAGTGAGACAAGGGCACTCATGGGAAACACAGAAGTGGTTCTTCGCTCCACCTAGATGGATGGGCGTTCCTCTCCTATAAGGAGGCCTTCACTGCCCCAGAAGCCGCTCTGGGTGAAGAACAGGGACAGCCCTTGCCACACTGCCAGTGCCAGTAGGTGCCTTACTCAGAGCCTCCATCCTGGATCTGGGGCTCTTCTTAAACCCCTTCAGCAAACATGTCTGAAAAAAAACTGGACTGGGGCTGGGAGAGATTTGTTACATGACATAGCAATATGGTGAGAGAAAGAGAGAGGATGTAAACAAGTTAAACTGGAAATAATGAAAGATTCAAGCAGCAGTTGAAGACAACAAAAGAAAAGCAAAGTAAATATTTGTAGCAGCAAAGTGCTGTGCAGAAAAGAAGGAATTCCTGTGAGAAATGACATTTCAGAAATTGATCCTTGTCACTTACCAAAAACAGTTTAAATCATACCTATCAATGGCAGAGAGGGATGTAAAGACATAATCACACTTGCTTTCGCAGGAGTGGATGGAAGACTCCCTCTTCTTTGTTCCTCCCCACCTGTTTCAATAAGGCTTGTCCCCCAAAACAGGGAAGGTGGATGGATGGATGAAACAAAAGACAGATTGAAAGGTAGCTGGATTTTGAAGAATCAGCTCAGGTGAATCACTTCAGGTGACAGTCGAATTAGTAAGTCTGATTTTTTTTTTTTTTTTTTTTTTTGTATAGTTACGGGAGGCAAATTTCTTTCTTCACTGGGAAACAGTTATTTTAAGGCATTCAACTAATCAAGACCCATCCACATTAGCCAGGGTCATCTTTACTTGAAGCAAACTGATTGTAAATGTTAATCACATCTATGAAATGTCTTCACAGCGCTATCTATGGAGTTTGATTAAACTGTTGGGCACTACTGTCTGGCCAAGATGACATGTAAAATGAACTTTCTCAGCATTCCTAAAGGGATCTCTTTCTCACACAGACACACTCACACATACATACACACCCTGTGTTAGACAACTTAAGAAGCAGTTCAAGTGTCTTAAAACATCTTTTTACGATAAATGACCCCGTTTTTTCCTTCTTCGTGTCTTTCTTAACATTATTGTTGTTCACTGTTTTTAAATATTCACAGAATCACTACTACCTTTTCATTATGTTATTTTCTCCATAAAACTGGAAAGGGATCTGATATGGTTTGGATGTGAGGTGTTCCCCAAAAGCTCACGTGTGAGACAGTGCATGTCCTACTATTTGGACTAAACTCCTCCCTTGCTTTGTATTTGAGTGCACTTGATTTGGTGGGTGTAATAGAAAAGAAAAAGATGTGCCCAAAACACCTTTGGTGACTTTTCTTTCCATCTGCTGACAGCACTCAGTATTTTGGGGGCTAACTAACTCTAGCAGTGAATATCACATAGACAGGACCCTCCTGCTGGCTGGGGAAGGGACACACGAAGAGGTTAAGAAACAAACCTTTCTGAGTTTTGCCAATGGACAGTTTGTTACTTGTTAATATGGAGTAAGTTAGTTCATTCTTTCTAACACAGTGAGAAGGATGAAAGTGAGTATATTCCTTTGTTAGACTTTTCCTAACAAAATACCATAAATGGGATATTTTAAACCATAGACACCTATTTACTCACAGTTCGGGAGGCCGGAGCCCATGATGCAGTTGTCCACAGGGTTGCTTTCTCCTGAGACCCCTCCTGGGTTTAGAATGGCCTCTCTCTGCATTTCCATGGCTCCCCCGCCCCTCCCCCGTACAGGAGCATTTGGCTTGCTCTGTGTGTGTTCAAATGTCTTCTGCTTAACAGGACACCAGTCAGATTGGATAAAAGCCCGCCCTAAAGGCCTCATTTTAACTTAATTATCTTTTTAAAGGCTCTATCTCAAAATATAATGACATACTGAGGTATTGAGGTTTAGAATTCCAACATATGAATTTTGTGGGAACACAATCGAGCCTATAACAGTGAGCAAATATCATAATCTGTTTAAGATGTTGTGAAACACATTAGCTAGTGAAGGCAATAGAAGCAATAAATTGGTTTGCTTGTCTGCCCCTGGCCTCCACCAGAAAATAGGGCAACATGTGGGAAGTTTTCATTTGATTTATAGGATTACTTTTAGTGTTACTTCTTTCCCAGCTCTGCTTTAGCAGAGGTTGGGGAATCAAGAGTAAAGCACAGGTAGTTACTGCTCACTGAATATGTTTTTACCTCTCCCACATTTCCAAGCCTTTTTTTGGTGTGTGTGTGTGTGTGTGTGTGTGTGTGTGTGTGTGTGTGTGTGTGATTAGATCATATGATGAGTTCTCATCAATACACTCTAAATGAAAGTGATAAATATCCCTTCTAGATTGAACCATTTCAAAGTTTCAGGCAACCTGAAAGCACTCTCCTCTCCTTGGATGTGACTGTGGAGTCTGGCTCCACAGGGAAATGACAAGGGGAAAAAAAATCATGGGAGCTATCTGGGTTGCTAGGTGACTACTTGAAGGACTGCTTCCTGGTGACATTGTTAAACTCACAGCAGGTTTACTTGAGCCAGAAGTCATTTTTTTTTTTAAATGTATGAAGCCCTCCCCCCAACCTGGAATTGTTTGTTACTGCAGCATATGCCTATCCTATCCTTATCCCAAAAGGAAGTGTATGTGTGATAGCTGGGATGTGTAAGCCACAGTGACAATGGGCACTGAAAAGAGATGAGGACTCTGAAACCTTGACAAGAGTAAGCTTTCTTTATTTTTGTTCTTTCCTTTTTACATTTAGCATGGAAAGATTCCAAGGAAAAAAAAACTTCACCTGCTTCACTATTTTACCTAGGGCTGGCCACGAATACCAACCTAACAAAACCCTCTTTTCTCCCTGGACAATTTGCACTTCAGAAAAGCATTTGGAACTCAGTTTTCATAAGGTAGAAAGTAATTTAATGTTGAAAAGGTAGAGCCAACCATACATGAATAAATGCATATCCATTGCATATTAATAATGCAATATAATAATCTACCCTTCTCACTTTTAGAAGACTCCTCTGAGCCCTTTCCCAATGTTAAGACAGCTCTGAGCTTCAGGCCAATTCTGACTTTTTTCTCCTTGTTTCTACCAAGTGTTCAGGAGAGTTACAAGCAGAGTGCAGGAAATCCATTTGAAATGGATCACTGATAAAGTTCTGTGAGACTAGAGAATAGTGAAACCACAATATATGTAGCTATGTGATATCTAAAATAGTTACATGAGCAATGTTTGTTTATTGTAAATAAGAAATAATTTAGGGAGAATATGATTACTGTTTTACATTATTTCAAAAAGTGTCATGTATGTGAATGTAGTGGAGCAATTACAAAATAATTTGTGTTTCCTTTTTGGTATTGATGGAATAGCCACTCGATCATGAGTAGGGATATAAAGCAAAAGAGAAATGACTGTCTCTTGGGTCTAATGTAGAAGAAATGTCTGTATTTGATTTAATGATAGAGTTGCCCTCTATGATCTATAAGATCTATTCCTTACTCATTCAACAAACACATGACAGGTATTGGGTTCAGCAATGTATTTATAAAGGTCAAGTAAGTTATAGTTTCTTGCCCTCACATAACTCTGACTACTCAAGTTCAACTAAGGGAGACAGATGAGTCACCAAAAATCTGGTGTTCCATGGATATACTTAGTGTACTAGTAAACAAAGAGAGAACTAGAATTCTCCAGTGAGTTGCAGAAAGTTATTTTTGAAAAGGGAATTCTCAGACTGGGACTTCAAAGAAAGGAAAAATCAAGGACAGTACCCTGCAAGACAAGATTACCCAGTGCCCCTAGATGTGTCTTCTGTGTGATTAGGGATACACACAAAAAAAAAAAAAAAAGAAAGAAAGAAAGAAAAAAATGCTGCATAACCATAGCCTTATCATAGTGACAGGTAAGGCTGAGAGGGCAGGGCATGGAAGCCAGGACTTGGGGATTTTATTTTGTGGTAATGGGTAGCCATGGGAAGACCTTGAGCCCAAGAGAAGCACAATCAAAATTATGAACCACTGTAGAATCTCATGCATTCCCAGAGTCTGTGATCCTAAGCAATTAATGGACTATAACTTCCTTTTTTACTTCCCCAGAATTGCAGTTTTCATCTTGAAAATGTTTGTCTTTTTGCTGCACAGTGTTGTTTATTTTTAGCTTTGAAGATCTTTATGTTTTTCCTTTTTTATCATTCTAGCTACACTTGAGAGTCTTTAGGACAAGAATTGTATCCTTTTTATCTTGATATTTCTTGGAGTAACTGTCATAATTGCTTGCTATGGTAGATGTTTAAAAAAATGATATTATTAAGATTGTACGAGTTAGACCTCATGGAGAACTCCCTATGTTCTGGGAGAGAGTACTAGCAGAGTTATAAAATCCCCTTGGCATTTTCTGAGGATGCCCTAGGTATTCAGTGCTATAATTAAAGTTAGAATTCTTGATAAAGATCAGGCCAAGCCACTAATCAGGTAACTTATTGAGTAAATCTGAACCTCAATTCCTTCATGTGTAAAGTGGGTACAACAACTATAATATTTACCTCAGAAGGCTTTTGTAGGAATAAGAGAGGAGAACATAAGTGAAAGTGTTAAAAGAATTGTGAATTATTTCACCACATCTAGCAATGTGGATGGTGACTATGATGTCATAACAAAGATAATAACAATGAATTCACAAGTAGCCAGATATCCAGAAGTGTTCTTCATAATTTTAATATGAGCACATGGGAAATCAGAACATCTTTCTTCACCACATTAAGCCCAGATTCATTTGCCATATAAACCATGGACAGGATTTGGTCAGCGTTGTTACCTACCCATATAGGTTCCATTTGGAAAGTCATTCTGAATATTGAAGAAGACATAATTGCTGGGTGCTATTCTGGTTTCATCCCTACCCAAATGTCTTTCTGATTTTTTATAACCATGATATGGATAGTAGTATAATTTTGGCTTTCTCCCTTGAATTAATTTTCTGGTCAAATTAAAGGAAGTGAAAATCCACTGCCATAAATCCAAAAGATTCCCATGGATGTAATACTGCTTTGTACACATAAAATTTTTTCCAGTGCTTTCTTTGAATATACTTATGGCAAGAAAGATGAATCTGGGCAACTCAAAGTTATAACCAATGACTACATCAGCTGCATCCACCTACTCTAAGCCACAGTTGTGCACACAGAAACTTTATGCATAGAAATGGTTTTCCCAATCATCAGGATAGAAGGAGCAAGATTATCACAATAATATGGGCACATAAAAAAAGACAGGAAATGAAATGTCAACAGCAAGTGTAATACCTTTCTAATATATTTCCTTCACTTACTGAGACAGTTACCAGGCTGTTCTTGAAAGAATGATTTGTTTATAAACCAGGTACATTATTTCAATTCTTTAGAGAAGGGGGAAATGCCTTCATCATAACCCATCTCTCCCATAATCCAAAGATAGATTTCCCACTTTTCTATGAATTTGTATTCATTTATTCATTCATTCACAACTGTTTTCAATGCACCTACTGTGTGCTAATTACATATGAGAGCATGGAGGCTAATCAAGGTGCCTTGTTCTCAGGTGCCTTTTGATTTTGTAGGGAAAGCCAGCCATATAAACAGAACAGGGCAATAAAACATGATAGCTGTTATGATACAAGCACATGTAGCAGACACAGGGAGACACCAAAGGGAATGTTTAATTCTGCCTAGGGAGAAAGAAAAGACTTTATGAAGAAAGTGATGTTTGGTGTGTTTCTTAAAATCTGAGTGATTTTACAGGCAGATAACAGGGAGAAAAGCTTCCCTAGACAAAGAGAGTGGGGAAATCCAAGTACATCAGTGGACAAAAGGTCAGAGGATGGGATGAACAATTTACTAAGCAAAAGAAGTATCACCAGATTTGGGATATACGTTAAGGATGCTCAGTCCAATATCCAGGTGTGGGATCCAGCACGTAGGGATGCAGGCAGGGGTGTCCTTCGCAATGATGCACCTCTCACTCTCAGCTGCGCCTTGAAGGCAGACATCAGTCTCCAGAATGTAGGCTTTTTTTTTCCTGGTCCTGTAATTGGAGAATAACAGCATCTTAGACATGGTGGTTGTCTCATTCCTTCTGTCAACAGGTTTTTCAGACTTAGAGGCTTCGATTCTGCGTTGATCCTCCTCTTGGACATGCACCTCTATTCAGCTGGTGTCACAAAGTTTGCATTTAAGTATAGAGTTACCATTACCAGAACAAAAATAGGTTCACACATGGCAACCTTTTAGAATGGCTGGAGACAGCATTGCATGCCGGTTGAGCACATGAATATAGAAAGAGGCAGCTCAGGGACCAACCAACCCTAGGAGCAAAATCAAGTATAAGACCCTGAAGTTTCCTATGTTGGGCTTTCTCTTGCTATAAAATGGGGATGATCATTGTGTCTGCATTATTGAATTACTGTGAGACATATACCATGCAATATACATTAATGTCTGTCACTCTATTACCTTATTAAGTAAGGCTGGTGGGTCTTAGTCCCTACAACAGATAACTGAGTAAAGGCTATTGTTTATAGAACCTCGTGTTTGCCACTCTGCCCAACTATTCCAACCAATTTATTGTCAGGAACACATCTAAGACTTGACTTGGACTTTCCTGAATGGTTAGTTTAGGTTTCTATCTAAACATTTTGATTTTCATGCACTTAGCAGTAAAAGGAAATGGCCTATATTAAATGCTGGTCACAGCCTTTTATATGATTCTTAAAAAAAAAAAAAAAAAAAAAAAAAAAAAAAAAACCTCTCCATGACATTAAATTTCTTAAAATCCTCATACAAAAGTGGTGACCTCTCCCATAAATAAATAAAAAAGTCCCAGCATGGAAATGCATTAGCTGAAATAAGTGTTTGATCCTTTCAACCAAAGCCCATTTTCTTCTTCCATCCAGAAAGCCTTGAAGTATGAGTATTACACTACTTGCAGATTTCTATGTAGGCAGGGGATAAATAGTCCGCTTCTGTAATTAATAACTATTAAAGCTGTTTGACTGATCATATCTTTGGGCTCCTGAAATCTCTTCTGTGCAGGTGTGCATTAATGGAATCCATTAAATTCATATATTTCAACAGATAGTAATTTACGATCTTTTATAAGATCTGTCAGAAGCCGCAGCAGGAGATACAGGACTGTCTCAGGGCATTACAGAACAAACCAGGCTCCCTCCCTCAGAAATGACTTGCCTTTGAGCACTAAATATGAATGTCAATGCAGTGGGCAGTCACTTCACATGTATTCTGTGACAGTTGCTGTCCAGAATAAGTAGAATAGGTTTTCTACTACTGGAGAAACTCTCGAACAAAGCTAAACAATTTTCGGAGACATTGAGGAAAAGTATGTGGGAGTTCTAGTCATTTTATATTTGTCATAAAAAAAAGAGAAATTGAGAATATATCCTTGACTTCTGAAATGTAAGGTATTTTCCCAGGAGTAAAATTTCTCCTAAAACCAAATGCACTTAAAATTCTCCTAATGGGGCATTCTCCCCATTCCAAATTACCAGCCTTGAGTTCTGCTGTGTTCCCCTCTCTGACTCAACCCCAAGATAAATGCTTGAGTTCTGCTGTGTTCCCCTCTCTGACTCAACCTCAAGATAAATGCTGTCCTCTCAGTAACAGGGGTCTCTTCAATAGGGCCAGGTTTCTGGATGGGCAGAGTGGTCCTTCATGTTCCTGAGAGAATTCAACTGTGATGGAGTCATGTTTAGGAGGCAAACCTCTAATGGAGCTCTTTACATAGTCAACTAAAAGTTGAAAACAAGCCTAAGAGACGTGGTAAAAATATTGCATAATTAGCCACTAACATCTGCAGGGCGAGTTAATGGACAGTCAGCTTAGAGCAGAAGACTGGTGACAGAGTTGGAGTGAAAGGGTAGGAAATTGCGCTGAGCCACTGGAGCCCACTGAGGACAAGTTGGGAAAGTTAGAAAGCCACACCCTAAGAAGGTCCCTTTCATATCTTAGAAATGCAATGAAAATGTTTTTTTTTTTTCATAGATTTTGCAAGAGAAAAGAGGGTTGAACTGAGGTCACAGCTGTATGATCATACTGAACAGTCTTCTACTCATGGAATTTTTTTCTTTTTTTTAACCATTCAAAGAATTCTCAAAGCAATCAGGTGAGCTTGGCAGTTTCCATTTTAAAGGAGAAAACTGAGCTCTATCCCTTATTGAAAAGAAAATTTATGCTTCTAATTCGTTAGATGTGGTCCTGCTACATAACCAAAAGGGAACTTTATGGATAACTTCTTTAGGGGAAAAAAACTAGAATGAAAATGAACAGAGAATTGTTTGTAAGAGATCGACTCGAGTTGAAATTCTGGTGGACTCAAAACCAGAAGAGCAGAACCATCCAATTGGAGAATTTCTTGAGTGAGATATAACTTCTTAGGTGATGTTTAAACCCAGACTGGACATGGCAACAGCAAATGCACTCCAAGGAACAATTTTGGCGGTAGGAACAAGTTAGCCTTATTGCCTTAATGGATCATCCCTTTCTCTATCTGCTGTGATATGAGAGCTGATGAGATCCTGCCTGAGGCAGCGGGACTGTCTCAACACAGATTGTCTCTCCATCCACAGGGGTAAACACTTTACTGGGAGATTTAAAATGAAATTTAGAATTACAGGGAAGTACCTAGGAAATGGATATTTTTTTTCTTCAGTGAACTCTTAAGAGGGCTTGTCAGTAAAGTTCAAGCAAGCAGGTGTGCCGAAAATTGCTTTAAAACCAAAGAGACAGTAGGAGGCTTGCACATGCCAGAAATCATAGCCCCCATGAGAGAGACAAGCCCATTTTTCAGCAGGAGCAGCTGTTGGTGCATCTGCAGACAGGTTGTTGTCAGGAGTGTGGAGCAGAGAAATTTCAGGAGAAAGGCGCTCATAAGAAAGGAAGAGGTGTGAGGTCTCTAGTGTATGAGGTTTAGCAAGGAAACTTGGGTGATGGGCTCAGTCCTAGGCTGACATTGTTAGAACTTAGAATTTTATCTGAGCTTGGGAGGCTGGGAGAAAGTGGCACTGAGACTTTAGATTGGAGTGTGTTAAATCCTGAGCAATAAAAACTGCAGTTCACTCTAATGAAACTTTCTGGGAAGACTATTAGTATTAAACAGGGAGACTCTCCCCCCCACCCCAGAAATAATGCTAAATCACAGTCACAAATAATCCCAAGTCCAGTTCAGCACAAGGCAGAACATGATTGCACTTTTTAAATTAAATTCACTCTTATTGACTTGGCAGTTGCTGTTTTCTGAAATTAATAGGCATTGCACACTTAAACCAAAGGGCCATCGTTGGCCATACTGTATAAGAGGGCACGAAGGTACGGTGACAGGTGTGGGCAGGCAGGGATAGGGGTGGCTATGATGTCTTTATTATGCATTTATTTCAAGAGGATGGTACACTAAAAGGATCAGGACTGAAACAAAATTAAGTTCATTATATCAGTATAGATTTCAGGCTCAAAATAACATCCTAGGTCTTACTCTAGGAAAATTTAAACATTTCATTTCTCTGTGGTCAACATGGAAACAAAATTATTTTTTATCCTTTGTAGTTTCAATATCTAGTAGCAAAGTGCTGATCACTAGGTAGATGCTCACTTCTTCCTGTTTAAATTATATGATAATATTCAAAATAAGTCTTACGGGACCTTTAATTTATTAATAGTAACCATCTTTATTCCACAAGCCTCAATGTGAATCACTTATTGAATTTAAATAACTTAATCACTTATTTATGAATTTAGCAAATATTTGTTGAGCCTTCTCACTATGTACCAGGTGATTATTTCTTGAATACAGAGATTAACAGCACTTGGTTCCTACCCTCAAGGAGTTCACTTTAAGATAAATGAAAAAGAAAACAAAATAAGCAGTCACAATAAAGAGGAGTCATTGCTATGGTATTTGTATTCATCAAACACTAACAAGGAGCCTGAACCTCCGCTTAGACGCTTAGACATTGGCATTGGAGACACTACCCAAAAAGACATGCAGGCACTACCTATGGAAAGTAAGTGAAGATAGACAAGATCAGGCAGAGTGTCCTCAATAACAACAACCTGAACACTAACAGGGAAAACGGAGAGTATGAGTATTTGGAGAACTAAATACACAAATCAAAAGAACCAGAAGAGAGGTAAGTGGATAGCCATATACCAACAGAAGTTTGAAGAAAAAAGTGGGGGCAAGAGCTGAAGTATTAGGTTTTTGAGTGAGATCACAACCCACTAGAACTTTTTGAATGATAGTGATGTGAACAGATATGCAGTTCAGAAAGGAATTTTGGTGGCATTAACAAGGATGGATTAAAGTAAGATGAAGAGTCATGGAGGCTATTTAAGTACCCCTGAAAAGTAATAACCAAAGTATGAGCTAAGCCACAACAGATAGTAGGGCGTGATTTGAGATATTTAGGAAATAATACTAATGAGTCTTGGAGAGTGTGGAGAGTGATAAGGAGGATGTATGTGCAGGAGGGAGGAGAGATCTGAGAAACACTTTTTGACCACAGTGGAAATATCAATTTATATAATATCATGAGTCATATTATTTTGGCTAAAATGTCATGTTTTATTACAGTTGAGGAATAGGGACAGACCAAAGTAGACTAATTCACTGTACTCTATTCATCAGAGTTCCTTATTGCAACATCTCTGGCAGATCAGAGTATCCAGTCATGGCAAACAGAAGAATCAGAATCCAGCCAGCCTTTATGTTATTTCAAGCACTTCATCCTGATTAGAGCAATTAGAAATAGGTGAACCAAAGATGGGGTCCCATTCTAAATACACTTTGATGTTCTCAGCAGTTCATAAAAGAAATGACTACAGAAAAAAAACATAGACTCAATTCCACATGGCAAGATGGGTCGATGCTTGCCTCATCCCTATCACTTAACATGAAAACTATCATTGCATGCATTCATTGTGGCCCTGCAATATGTTCACTTATAATGGAGTTTTCAAAGATAGAATTAAGTTGAATGAGATAAAGCAACATTCAAAGCACAATGGCTGATTTTTTTTTTAAAGATGGATATACAGTTTCACTTACTCTTTAATTTATTTATTTATACTCTTTATTTATTTTTATTTTTTTTTACTTTTTAATTTGTTCTAATTAGTCACACATGACAGCAGAATGCATTTTGACACATTGTACATAAAGGGAGCACAACTTCTCATTCTTCTGTACTAAAGAAATTTAAGCTTGTCTAATGATTCAAAGTTTACACAAAATTATAAATGAAATACACAAAAAGGAATCTACCCCAAGGAAGATAATAGTAAAAATGATAAGTATTAAATTTAAAGAGGGCGGGGGGTAGGGGTTGGAGAGGGAAATACTATGCAAAGAGATAGCAGCTGGACTGAGATCAGGCTTTTCATTGCCTATATAAGGTGCCACAAAAGAATATGAGTAATGCTGTTGAAATGGTGGGTGAAAGAAAATCATCTGTCTATAGTTCTATACACAGCATTTTTGGAGAATGAGCAAAACAGCTATATTTCTTCTTATGCAAATGAGCGTTTAACTACTTACAGTTTTCAAGAAAAGCTCAAGTTAAGAGTGAACTTCAACAAAGTAAAAAGTAGGAACCCCAAATTGCTAAATATTGACATAGGTAAGATATTGATCAATTATTTAACTATTAAGTGTAAAAATAAACCTGGGCATAGTGGCATATAGCAGAAATTCAAGCTTCTCAGGAGACTGAGGCATCAAGATCACAAGTTTGAGTCCAGCTTAGACAACTTAGCAAGACCCTGTCTCAAAATAAAATGAAAAAAACTGTAAGTGTAGCTCAGTTGGAGAGTGCACTTATGTTCAAGCCCTAGTACTGGAAAGAAAAAAAAATATATAAACATTTATATATATATAAACATATATATGTATTTATATATATAAAAAACTAATAACTATTTGTGTCTTTTAAAAGGTAGAACTAAATTCTAGACAGTAAGTAAAAAGAATGTTTTGAAGGCTACTTTTAGTCTGTTCTGAAAGAGAAACCAGTGAATAATTTAGACTTTTAGTAAACAGTTATGATATAATGCATACATATGTGCATATATTTATGTCTAAATATTTGAAAGAATGTAAATATAGTTCAGTGTTTCCAAGAAGCCAGAAGAAGAAAGAAAAGTGAATAAAATGAATTACAACAGTCAAATTGAGAAACTGATGTGACTCCATTTTTGAGAAACCAGCCCCTACCTCAGAGCAAAGCCTGTCCAAGGAGGGGGGCATGACCCTTGTCCTTGGAAAAACCCACAGAGCACTTCTATGGAGATAGCCACCCTGATGAGTTGTTTGTCTGTAAATAACAGGAGAGATCTGTGGTGCCAGGTGTCCCTGCCTCAGCCAGGCTAGGTGAGGACCCATAGCAACCCCCTAGCAACCACCAATCAGCATGAGACAGGGAAAAAACCTGGGATGCCAGATGACCCCCCAGTAGTTTATGGTGGTTGATAACATGTTGGGAAACTATATAGTTTACACCCCTCATGGTTTAAACCAATCAGTTCAAACGAATCCCCCTCTCGTACTAACCAATTACCCTTACCTAACTTGTTCCCGCCAGTGAATGTGCTAATCACTGTTAAAAGTTGTTGTTTGATTTTCCCATGGTGTGTGATGATTTTCTAAGAGATGCTATGATGTATGTAAAGTCCTTGCCTTCCCCAAAGAGTGTATAAAACTGCTGCAACCCCTGGGCTTGGGGCCTCTCAGCATCACCAGTTGCTGTGTGCACAGAGGACTGAGCTAGCTTGCAATAAATGCCTCTTTGCTGCTTACATGGATCTTGGTCTCTAGTGGTCTTTTGGGGGTCCTGAACTTGAGCTTATTAAAATAAAAACTGGGAAGATAAAAAGGCAACAAAGAAAAATATAATCAACAGAACCAAAGGACTAAAGAAACAGCATACTACATGGACACAGCCATCTCAATGTTTATAGCAGCATAATTCACAATAGCTAAATGGTGGAACCAATCCAGATGCCCTTCAGTAGATGAATGGATAGGGAAACTTTGGTTTATACACACAATAGAACATTACTCAGCATTAAAAGAGAATAAAATCATGGTATTTGCAGGTAAATGGATGGAGTTGAGAATATAAGGTTAAGTAAAGTAAACTAATCCCCCCAAAATTCAAAGGCCAAATGTTTTCTTTGATATTAGGATGCTGAATCATAATGGCCATGGGGTGGAGCATGGGAGGAATGGAGGAACTTTAGACAAAGGGGAGGGAGGGGAAGGGAGGAGGCAAGGGGGTAGGAATGATGGTGGAATGAGTTAGACATCATTACCCTAAGTACATGTATGAAGACACAAATGGTGTGAAAATGCTTTGTGTACAATCAGTAACTTGAAAAATTGTGCTCTATATGTATAATATGAAATGAACTGCATTCTGCCATCATGTATAACAAATTAAAATAAATAAATAATTTAATTTAAAAAAATGAAATCTATCCGTATTTTTTGGTTAAAATAGTAATTTAAAGTAAGCTTTCAACTGAAACAAACAGAAAATATGAGAATTATTAAAATCAACATAAGGAAGAAAATATTGATAATTAAACCATATGCTAGTGAAAGAGAAAACAAAACAATCCAACAACATAATAATTAATAAAATTTTAAAAAAATGTTTCATAGAAAAGAACTCAAAGTTCTTAAATAGTCTATTAAGACTGCTCGGAAAATAAAAATGTCTCAACTAAATGCCATTATGTTAATATTGTATGATCTCAGTCCTATGTGAGGCTAAAAAAGTTGATCTCATACAAGCTGAGAGCAGAATAGTAGTTACCCAAGACTGGGACAGTGGTGGAGAAAAGGAAGGAGAGGTTGGCACATAGGTGTTGCATCATTATAGTTAGAGCAGGATAAAAATATTTTGCCATTCTCTGGCACACATTTGATATAATGCATTGTATATCAAAAGAATTAGAAAAAAAGATTTTGAATGTATTCACATAAAGAAATGATAAAAGTTTAGAGAGATAGATATGCTAAATCACCCTGAATTTCTCATTACCCAATCTATATATCAATCAAAATGTCACTTTTTATCTCATAAATATGTTCCAATACTATATTAATTAAAAGTGAAAAATATAATAATAAAAATAATAATAAAATAATAATTATTATTACATGATTGCAAACAAAATATTAATATTTTTAAAGTTATAATTTGACACCATAAAACTTTGTATCAATAGATTTGAAAAAAATAAAAATACTAGCAATCAGAGAAATGCAAATCAAAACCACCCTAAGATACCATTTCACTCCTGTAAGATTGGCAGCCATTATGAAGTCAAACAACAATAAGTGTTGGCGAGGATGTGGGGAAAAGGGCACACTTGTTCACTGCTGGTGGGACTGCAAAATGGTGAGGCCAATTTGGAAAGCAGTATGGAGATTCCTGGGAAAGCTGGGAATGGATCCACCATTTGACCCAGCTATTGCCCTTCTTGGACTATTCCCTGAGGACCTTAAAAGAGCACACTATACGGATACGGCCACATCAATGATTATAGCAGCACAATTCACAATAGCTAGACTGTGGAACCAACCTAGATGCCCTTCAATAGACGAGTGGATAAAAAAAATGTGGCAGCTATACACAATGGAGTATTATGCAGCACTAAGAAACGACAAAATCATAGAATTTGCAGGGAAATGGATGGCATTAGAGCAGATTATGCTAAGTGAAGCTAGCCAAGCCCTAAAAAACAAATGTCAAATGTCTTCTTTGATATAAAGAGAGCCACTAAGAATAGAACAGGAAGGAAGAGCATGAGGAAAAGACTACCAGTAAACTAAGACGAATGGGGGGAGAGAAAGGAAGAGAGAAGGGAAAACATATGGAAATGGTAGGAGACCTTCAGTGATACACAAAAGAGGTTATGAGGGGCAAGGGGGTGGGGGGAAAAAAGGGGAGAGAATTGAACAACAGCAGAGGAGGTAGAGAGGGAAGATGGGAGGGGAGGGGAGGGGAGGGGGGATAGTAGGGGATAGGAAAGGTAGCAGAATACAACAGTCACTAATATGCCATTATGTAAAAATGTGAGTATGTAACAGAAGTGAGTCTGTATTATGTATTTGGGGAGTTCAAAACCCAATTGAGTCGAATGTATGAAAGATGATATGTCTTGAGCTCTGTAATGTTTTGAACAATCAATAAAAAAAAAAGAAAAAAAGAAAAATAAAAGAAATAATCTGAAAAATAATCATGAACTGCAAAGACAAATTCTAAGAGAAAAAAGTAAATGAAAATGATACACCAGAGAGCACTGATGTAACAGTCAACAATTAATGATTCCATCTTCTTTTCCTTGTCCAATTTTATACATAATCATATTCAGGTTGATTTAGAGGAATTGTAATCCCTATTTTAGAAAAAGTGAGAAAGAGGGAAAGACATACAATTTATTTTAGAAGGCTAGGATAACTTTTATTAAAACTGAATGAGAACAATGCAAGACAATGCAATGATTGACAAATGTCACCATGAACATAAGTGTAAAATTTAAAAAGGAAGAAAGCTTAGGAGCTCATGTTTACCTCCATAAGAAAGTAACTAGAGGTTATACCAGCAATACAAGTGTGGATTAATGTTAAAAAATACTACTGTCCTACTTCAAGAGATTAAAGGGCAATGATATTGTGAACATCTCAGTAGAAAAGAAAACAAAGTAGTTACGGATGATGACCAAACAGATATAGCAACATAAGAATGGAGAAATTCACCCTTAATATGATAAAGAATATCTAATGAATTAGAGAAAACAGATGTCTTGAAACTTAATAGTAAAACATTATTATTTTAAAACTACAGAAGTTTGCATTATTGGAATTACTGAGATCAGCAATATTGCCATATATAAGATTTACCTTCAAAAATCTACCTACTTTTACAATGTGACATATCAGCAAGAATGAATCTAAAAAATAAAAACATACTGTAAAAAGCATTATTGAAAATTGCAACAAATGTGAAAAGGTACTTAGCAGTCAATTTAACAAAATAAATGTCATAAATCATGTAAGAAAATTTAGGGAAAATTTATAATCTAAAGAGCATAGAATAAGGTTTATACATGTGAAGATCCGAAGGGTTATATGACAATTGCATGAAAATGTGTTAATCAAAATTATATATAAATTCAATTCAATGACAAACACAATTTTAACAAATATTCTGAAGGGAACTGAGGCTGTAGCTCAGTGCTAAAGTGCCTGTCTCACATGGGTGAGGCCCTGGGTTCAATTCTCAACACCAATGAAAATACATAAAAATACAAATATTCTGAAGGACTTGACGCATGAATCATTTGGAAGGTAAATGGCATACACTAACCTAGAAATAAAATGAAGAAAGGAATGGTATAAAGACTTTTCCTATTACTTACCTAGATTTATTAAGACACTGTAATGTTGGAGCAGTGCAGACATAGAGCTCCAATAGATCAGAATGGAAAACCCAAACTTGACCCATTTATATGTGAGAACTTCATGTGTGACAAAAGATATATTAAAAACCAGTGGGAGACAATGTAACAAATATTGTTTGAAAAATAGCTGTTCACAGGGAAGATTTAGATCCCTAAGTAATAAAATAGACAGGAATCAATTTCATATGAAAAAAGACCTTTATTCTAAAAGTTGATCTCAAGAAACTTTTAGTAGAAAAATATAAAAAACTATCTTTAATATACTAAAAATTTTAAGAACTGAAACAATATATACCAAATGCTACCATGAATGTGAAAAATGAAAGCTTTATATTAAAAGTGCTATTTCAAGCAAAATGAAAAGGTACGTATTAGGAAATATTAATAGTAAATATATATTATAATAGTTCATTATGCACAATATATAATTCATGCTTGCTATTCAGTCAGAAAAATAAAAGGAACTACACAACAGAAAAATGAGAAAGTATCTGAACAATTTTATAAAGTGAAAATCAAAGGTATAACATAAAAATATGCCAAATCTCACTAATTTTCAGGAAAGTGTCAATTAAAAGAATATGACCTTATTTATAGCCATCAGATTGACTGCATTTAAAAACCTGATGTACTTAAAGTGTTTGGATAAAGATAGGCAAAGGGGAACTCTTACAGAAGCATGGTGTAAAGTGTAAATTGTTAAAGATATCTTGGAAAACAATTTGGCAATATATAGAAAAAATAAAATTACACAAGCTCAATACCCTTTAATTTAATTTGTAGTCCTATGTGATGGAAATCTGTGTGCAGGTACATAAGGAAATTTCAATTAGATTTATTCATTTTTTAATTAATTATTTTATTTATGTATGACAGTGGAATGCATTACAATTCTTAATATACATATATAGCACAATTTTTCATATCTCTGGTTGTATACAAAGTATATTTACAACAATTTTTATTTTCAAACATGTAATTTGGATAATAATATTCATCACATTCCACCATCATTTCTAACTCCATACCCCCTCCTTTCCCCTCCCAATCCTCTGCTCTATAAAGAGTTCCTCTATTCCTTTCATGCTCCCCCTCCCTATGTTAAAGAAGAACTAATACCAATACTCTTCAATTTCTTTCAGGAAGTAGAAAAAGAGGGAACACTTCCAAACTCATTCTATGAGGCCAATATCACCCTGATTCCAAAACCAGGCAAAGACACAGCAAAGAAAGAAAACTTCAGACCAATATCTCTAATGAACAAACGTGCAAAAATTCTCAATAAAATTCTGGCAAATCGAATACAAAAACATATCAAAAATATTGTGCACCATGATCGAGTGGGATTCATCCTAGGCATATCTAGTAATTTTTTTGAAAAAAATGTAAAATATGATAAAATGTTATAAATACTGTGAAATTAAGTTATTCTTGGTAAACTAATAGATTAAAAGTACAAATATGTATATGCAAAAACCACACATCAATTGAAGGATAATTTTTATTTTTAAAGTAGACAAAACGAAACTGGAATGTGAAATTAATTCCACCAGTCATGTTTCCTTGAATTGAAGAAGAAAAAAAAAAATGAAGAGAATTCTGAAACACATGCAGCCAAAATATTACCAAGTGTCCTTTCTTCAGAGGTTCCATATATTATTTTTGGATGCATTTCAATCTAACTGAAACATCCCCTGATTAAAACTCATAAATAATAAAATGCGTGAACAATACCTATACTATCAAAATAATCTCTCTCTCTCTCTCTCTCTCTCTCTCTCTCTCTCTCTCTCCCTCCCTCCCTCCCTCCCTCCCTCTTTGGTACTAGAGATTAAACTCAGAGTCACTTGACCACTGAGCCACATTCCCAGCCCTGTTTTGTATTTTATTTAGAGACAGTGTCTCTAAATGAAGTGAGTTCTTCAGCCTTGCTTTGGCTGAGCTGGCCTTGAACTTGTGATCCTCCTGCCTCAGCCTCCCCAGTGGTTGAGCTTACAGGTGTGCACCACCATGCCCAGCTAATAATGAGAGTATTGACTAAGAAAGCAAGGTGTAGAATTATTTGCATGATATAGTGCCTTGTGAAGACAAACTTTAAATACAAAGCAATTGAAAGTGTTGCACATAGAATCATGCATATATAATAAAAAATGTAAAGGCACAAATATGAAGATACTTGCCTGATAAATGACAGTGGTTACCCCATGGGAAGGAAAGGATAGAATGGGTTAAGAAGGAGTAAGTCCTTTCAATTGAATTTGCAACACTATACTCCTCAAAACAATTTTCCTTTTGATAAATCTTGGTAATAGAACAGAGTCTTTCATATTTTAAAATTTTCATGATACATAATAAAAAAGAAATCATAAATCTGAAGAATGTAAAAGAATGACCCAACTTCTGGAGTCAGAAATACCAAGACGAAAAGAAAGACCTCTTCCCAGGAGGCACGGGAATTTGCTCGCACATTCTAAAACCTCTTTCTCACTTTAGTCTATGTCACTATTTTAGAACACTGATGATTGATTACATTTATTGATTACTATGCTATGATAATCTCGCTCTGCTTTGTTTCCATTATTTTATGTATCTTACATTATACTCACAGATCTTGAGGTTTAAAGAGTTCTGATTATTTGATAAAACCATCTAATCGAACAGAAGATGCATTGACACCCTTCTGAATAGTTTTCAATCTGTCTGTTAATAAGAAACTGATATCACTTGAAAGACCTAAGAAACTCCCTGAAGAAATCACATTGGCAAGATCATTTAATTTAGACTCTAGTTACATCACTCCTTAAGAAAAGGATGTCTCCATGAGATGGAGAGCAGAAGGCCCTATTTGAGTCTCCTGAGCATCCCAGTAATCCAGGGATGAGTAATGAAGTGAGTTCTTGAGCCGTGATAGGTCACTTGCTATCAGAAACCAAATGCAAAGGAACACTGGCTTATATATGGGAGATAAGTCCCTAACTATCCAATTTCTATTCCTTTAAGATGGAGAAATTGGGCTCAGAGTGTCCCCATTGTAGCAAGATGTTGAGTGACTTAATTCAGAATAACTGGGTACACAGATAACAGGGGGAAAAAAATCAAAGAATCAAGGCAGACATCTTCTCATTATATTTTACCTTCTTTTTCTTCCATAAAATATAATTTTCCCTGCTAAAAGAATACATTCAGAGCCATGACAAAAACCTCTACTAAAACCATCTATCAATTTGAAGTGGTTTCTATTTTACAATCTAAATCCACCCCCACTTCTATCTCCTTGGAGGGAAAAATACAATGGAAATGCAAAGTACTAATAACATATACATCCCCAACTTCTTCACTAGGGTATTGTAAAGACTAATGAGTTATTGTTTGAAAAGACCTTTGTGGCTTTCTGATGAAAGGTGGAATATACATTGAGTTTTGAAAATTTTATTTGCTGTAGTTGTTGTTATAATTACAATAGCTGCCTAGTCTGTGAGGCATACTGCTAGCCCAGCTTCATCTTTTTCTGTCCTTGTTTGTGCTTCAAAAGTAAGGCTTTGCCTTCTTTCAGTCTGGGTTGTGTTAATCACTTCTTATTCTTATTTAGTTAGCTGCAAAGCTAAACTCAACATTTTGAAAAATTCCTTCCCCTTCTTAATATTCCTCTTTCCCCTTTCTTGCACCTACAGTGTATTCCCTCTCTGTGCCAGAATTTCTGGTTTTGATAATTTCTATAACCCATGGTGTTTGGTGAGGGGGATTTGGGGAGTCACAATAAGTCATACAAGAAGATTTATTCTACCCCACACTTTGCATAATGAAAGTTAGTCCTCTTTGCCAATAAGGTACAGAAGCTCAAAAGCATCACTCAAAGACAACAGTACCTAGGTCTTTGCTTATCAGCAAGCTGATGTCTCTAGGTCTTTTCTGACCCTGAGTTCTGGGAGCTGTTTCGCCCTTGTTGCATGGTATACCTTTTTCCTGCTGGCCGCCTCTCTCTTGTTATGTATGGGCTGTCTCTGTCTAGAATTCCTTATGCTGATTTTCCAGACACGTTTATTTATGTTCACTCACTAATTGAAAATCTCATATTTGAAGTTATTATTCTGATTGATGTCTGTCATTGTGATCAAGCAGTAGCTCACAGATGCTTTGTTAGAACAATTTTACAAGTGAGTTTATCATCATGCCTTTCTCGCCTGACCTTCTCTATGGCTGGTAGCAAAAAAAAAAATTCAGTGGTGGCTCGGAATGAGGAGAGGTTTTGCATGTCTCCTACATTCCTTTCTTTGAGTCTTCACTATTAAAAACGATTTCTCTATTTGCCATATCTACAGTAATGGAGGAGAGACACAGAAGTCACATTCAGGGCAGGGTAATAAAAACAAGTAGAATGGTGACCTCTCCTAGCTAACTGAAAACATCTCTCCTAGCCAACTGGAAACACTTCTCTCTGTTTCCAAACTGAGTCCATCTTCTCACTGGTTTGCACAGATAACCTTGGGGAGGAAATGAATGGCTTATCAGATTGTTCTCCATTTTATGTGAAATGCAGAGATGTCCTGGGTTGCTTTAGTTACCAGGGAACTGAAAGGTATAAAGAGTCTTGGAAGAGAGAAGTATAGGAAAGAGAAGGCCAATTTACAGATACTTTATATATTTTTCCTGTTCAATTATTTGTGAGAAAAAGTGCTTTCCAAAATATGTGAACCGTTTTGTAACCAAACAGATCCCGATTCAAATAAATCTGGTTAATGCTGCAAATATTATTCCTGCTTTGAAGATTGACAAAATCCATTTATATAGTTAAGTTCATTCTAACAAGAAGCTTATTTTAGTTTACTGTATTCAAAATTCTCAAAGACATCTGCATCTCTTTTTGAAATTTGTCATGAAGATTCAGATCCCAAGAGACCATTGCCTTCTGAAAGTTTTTTAAACCATGTATTAGTCCACAACCTCCTGTGTTTAAGTACTTTTGTTTATAAAATCATGAACCATTAATTTTGAAGGATCTTGGGCTCATTTAATCCAATCTTGTGCCTAGTGCATGGATTTCTTGACAGAACAAATTTCTCCTAACCCACAAACACCCAAAGTTGGTCTGAATGTATTTAAAAAATTCTACTTCATGAAATGAGAAAGAGTAATGGAGAAAAATGTTGATGATTAGAATATGATTCATACTGAACTAAATTTTTGGTCCATTATGTGACAGGAAGTATTCTAAACATTGAGGTCATTTCAGCAATCATGTGTGACTAACTGCCCACCCTCATTAAACTTATATTCTACATGCAAAAAACAGATTGTTAGCAAGAAATATAATAAAAAAATATAGAATCAGGTGGTAATAAATGATATAGGAAAACAATAAAGAAATTTTATGGATAGAAAAAGAAGAGGGAATAGAAGGATTCTTTTTTTTTAAAAATTCTGTTTAGGAAAGTCTTCTCTATGGGCAGGAGACATTTGAATATATACCTAAGGAAAGTAAAAAGAGAGAGTGAGTCTTAGAGCAGAAATGAAGAGCTAGGTGCCAAGGTAACACACACACACACACACTCACACACACACACACACACACACACACTGAATGGGGAGGAGGGACATCAGGTACAGAAAGAGTACAGAAGGGAGGAGAGGGCAATGAGCTTGCAGAGTGGTAGAGATCATATCTAGAGGGTGTGTGGCCAGGCAAAGGGCTATACATTTTGTTGCAGGAAGGATGGAAGCTCTTGCAGGATCTGTAGAAGACAGATAATAATACTGTCATTGAGTTTTCACAGGGACAAATCTGGCTGCCCTGTAGAAAAGAGAGCACAAGGGTAGTAGCAGAAGCAGGGAGATAAGTCAGAAAACCATGGTGGGGAGGTGAATCCCCAGACATGCCATCCTTGACTATCTGTCATCCATCCTCCAGGCCAGGATGTACTGTGCACCCTTCTACTGTAATTCCATCAACTTTCCCTGTACATAGTTTCTTACCAACTCATCTCCTACCACTCCTGTTATCCTATCAGCTCTGTACAGCCAATAATCACATTTTGCTTTTTATTCTTCAAGCTCTGTCCTGGCCATGTGAACAATTAGAGTGAAAACAATTTTTTTCTCTATTCCTTGTTATAAGAGATAGGTTTTCTAACTCTGCAGTTGAGGGAATTTTTTTTTTTTTTATCTAAAGGTCTCTTGGAGTTCTGTCTCCCCATTTCCACATACCACTTAAAGTGTAATCTTCCTTCTGAGGCCATCTGCAACTGTCACCTGAATTACTAAAGCATTTCTGTACCTTGTTTATAGTTTGTCACATTGTTAATTATAATTCTTATTGTTCTTTTTCAGAGTTTGTGGTCAAAGAAGAAACATGTATGATTAGCTATATCTCTAGACCCTTGTGATTAACCCAACTACTATGTGATTAAGCAATGTTTACCAAGTAAAGGTGTTTGAGAAAATGAGCATGACTCACAATTTCAAATTTTTGGAGCTCTTTAGTAAAGAATTCTTCTGTGTGTTTCAGATAAAACAATACTGCAGTGTTTTGCAATAGCTAGCTAAGAAAACTTATATCTGGAAAAAATGGGGGAATGAAATGTCTTTTATCTTGTATATAGATAAAAAGACAAAAGTGTAACAGAATTTTTTAAATATAGTTAAGTTTTGGGGGGAATATGAAGAAAAAGGAAAAGCATTGTGCTATATTTTATAAATTTGATACAGCTTTGCAAAAATCCCATCCAAATATAGTCATATAATGATGTTGGACTTATTTCACATGATGGTCAATTTCATGCGTCAACTTGACTGGACTAAGGGATTCCTAGTTAGCTCTGAAGCAATTATTTTGGGTTATGTCTGTGAGGATGCTTTCAGAAATCAATGGAATTTGAGAAAGTAAACTAATTAAGGAAGTTATACCCTCACCCTATATGGGTGGGTACCATCCATTTGTCTGAAGACATAGAAAGAGGGCACAAGTAAGGTGGATTCTTATTCTTTGCTTAGAACTGAGATAACCTTCATCTCACGTTCTTGGTCCCAGGTTCTCTGGTCTTTGGAATTTGAGACTGGTTCTTGTGGACAATCAGCTTCCCAGGTCTTTGAGTTTGAACTAGAATTACAACATCGACTTCCCTGATTCTGAGGCTATCAGGCTCGCACTGATCCATTCTACCAGCTTTCTTAGTTCTCAGTTTGCAGATGGCCTATCGTGGGACTTCTCAGCCTCCATAATTATGTAAGCCAATTTCTTAAATTAATCCCTTCTCAAATATCTCCATCTCTAGCTCTGTCTTTATCTATTCATACTGGTTCTCTTTCTCTGGAGAATCCTAATATATTTAGTGAAGAAAACATATTGTTCCAGAATTGTAGAATTATTGACCTAGATGAGTGGAAGTTAAGTAGGTAAGTCTAAGGTAAGATCAGAGTTCACGAGGCAAGATCAGAGGTCACAAATACTGTTTCAATTTCTGGGAGCTTTAAACCACAATTATTTTAAAAATGCTACAAAAAGAATCTTAGGTTCAAAACTCATGGAGACTTATTTATTAAAAATCGCTGCAAATTAGTTCAAAACCCTATGGTTTTGGGACAAGGAAAGGGATCATGGAAGAAAAATATTTAATATGGAATAAAACATATATCAATAATATTTATGGATACATTTAACTAGATTCCAAATCCATTGGCCGATTTATTCCAACCACTTTTTTTTTTCTTAATTTCTCAGGGTAGTAACCAGCTGAGCTTTTAAGCCAGTCAAGGGAAAGTATATTATTTCCATCCTCTTTTTAAACACTCTATAAAGAACTCTCGTTCATAATAGCTTTGTTTACTGCATAGTACAGCATGTTCTAATTATCACCCCTGCCTCACTAACCACACGGCTTATGTTCCCACGCTCATCAGTTATTTTTATGTCTCCTGCAGAAATGAAGAGAACATTAATAAGAATAATGCTTGAAGAATATTTTTGGTAAATCAAAAAAAAATGCGGTGGGTAGGAAATCAGAGCTTTTCGGTTAAATTGAAATAACCCATCACCAACAGCATGATTTCATTTCTGTTTTCATTTGTGATTTGCCATCAGCCTCTAATCTGATTTTTTCTTTTCTCTAATGATTTATTTGGTGATAATTTCATTTGGCTGTTTGTTTTTCTCTGGCACTAAATTTGCATCACTCTTTCCCTACATATCTCTTTTACTGGAAAAAGCTGTCAATCTCTCTTATTTTCTCCATACTTTGAAATATGGGAGAAATACTTCTATTCCTTTTACTTCTATTTTCTTTTGCTTTATATTGCATTTTCTCCTTAAGTATATTCATCTCCTTTCTTTCTCTCTCTCTCTCCTTCTATCTCCTACTTGTAAAATTTTTTCTAATGTATGCATAGAAAATATCTTTTTTATACCTCTGACTGGCAAAAAAATCATATATACATATTGATATGGGAATTAATACGTTTTCAGCACAAGAAATGGGACCAGCGGGAATGTCAAATGGAACATTAAAACATTTAAGAATCACTACTTTAGCTGAGTGAGTCTTAAATAATATTTGCAAGGCATAGAGTCTAAATAAAGAAGCAGGAATAATGACACAATAGAAAGGGAAAATGGCTATAAAAATGATTCTTTCAAAAATAACATATTGGTACAAAATCACAATAATATTTCCAATCTGTGAAATGTAGAGTCAATGTACCTTTTGCACACAATCTTTCCTAACATTGAAAAATACATAAGTGTGCAAATATTTCTCAGATGATGAGGGAGGCAACAGGTCTCACCTCATTAAGAATCATGTTTGCTGTGCAGTTGATTTTACCATTGAAATAGTGGTTACTGTTTGCAGGAATGTTTTCAATCTGATAGAAACCTTAAATGATGAGTAGAGGTAAAAGGAAAAAGGAAAAATAAAAAACAAGAGGAGAAGATTGCTAATTAAAAAGGAAAGGAATGGCAAGGCAAGATGCATCAGTTCATGGATACACATTTTCAGCGATGACTCAGGAACACGTTTGGGTAGATTACGTCAACTCTTCCCTCAATAGTTGAATCTAATCATCCCTGTGAATTGATTGGAGCTTGAAAAAAATAGCAACTAAGTCTTCTTTCCCATGCTTATAATCAGCCCCTGGAAAATGCTGCACTTTAGATAAAATGATAGAGATACACAAACTTCCTGTGGGGGAGAAATATTTCTATGAGTACATGAAGATTTATTGCATTTAGGGGAATTTAAATAGCACACAAGCCACAAACCACAGCTCCTAAAGGGGGAACCACTTTGCTGGGGTGGAGGAAGAGGTCAGAGGAAATCACAGCCTGAGCTGTCTCTGCCCTTGGAATCCATCATTAAGTTGGGCATCAGTTCTAGCCTGGATTCCCAAAGCTTGATTTTTGTCTACCTTCTTCTTCCCTTCATCCCATGTAAGCAACCCTCTACCAAGGTTATAGTACCAGGTTAACATGATACAGAAAGAAGTAGGACTTCCTCCTGGGACTTTCATTTCCTAAGACAATCACCCATCACCCTGTGCTTCATAGCAGCACTTGTCTCAGAAGAAATATACTGTGCAGTGGAAGGAGGCACACATTGACCTCCTGCCTCAGGGCAAGTAGTCGTTTAATCCACTGAGGAAACAAAACTGATCCAAAGCAATTTTGAGCTGGTTTTACTTTTCCTTGTTCTTTTGAAACACTGACATTTTGGTGGCTCATCTGTGATATTCTTAGGAAAAAAAAATGAGGAGGTATGATGCTCAGGAATCTCATTTGCCAGATCCCAGTTTGGCTTGATTTCTAGCCAAGAACCACTGTACCCACAATATACACTTCAGAGCAAACTCTAAGACCCAACTCCCAAAAGCACATCCCACACACAGCAAACTGAGACAACAGTTGATACTTGGCTCAAAAGGGGCGTCTGTCACATTCATATCCATTGGTTTGCCAGATGTCTTTCACTGGGAGCAGGAAACCTCCAGTGCAGAGGAGGAATATGCTCCAGTCATGAAATTGTGATGGGGTTTGAGAAACTGAGGTGGGGCAAGAGGGGTCATGGAAGAGAATTGAAACCAGGCCTAGAACTGAAGCCAAAATAGAGGTGGAATGGCATAAGTGATTTACAAGTGCTCCAGATTCCCTGGATTCAGAGTCCATGTCTGGTTGTCAGAAAGGAGGTGGGAATGTGTTTGCCTTGGGGAGGAGAGCACTGCAGAGATGTGGGATGTGAAGAATCAAGAAGCTATGCTTAACTGCTCTCTGGGACCTTGTTTCTTGGGCTTGGCAATGTAATTCTAAGTTCCAAGGATTTGAATAAGAGCAGGGGAGTCCATTGAAATGCTCTTTGATTCTTTCCAAACACAGCTTAGAACTAGATCTCAGGTGGAGAGTAGCAGAGGGCCACAAAGACAAACTTGCAGAAGCTGCCTAGGGTCCACTACTGTCACATGTGGTGTGAATACGACACACAGCCATGGTGATTTGAATAGGACAAGTAGCTATGGTTTCCTCTTATGTTCTCCAGTTTGAAACCAGAGTTTCTCCCAGGTCACGTGCAATTTTCCCTGCCCTTTCCCAAATTAAGATGCTGGAGGAGAAGCTTGTTGTTGCCATGGTTACACAAAAGCTAGTGCATCAACATAGTCACATTCCTTTGAAAACATCCTCCACTGTGACCTGTCGGACTGTGTTGCTGAGGAATGTACAGCATCTAAAAAACATTTATTTATGGAGAAGAAAACATTTGTGTGCTCATGCTGGTGGCAAAGCATGGCTTTGCTCTGCTTTGTTTCTGTGGTGAAAGTTGTTTTGTGCTTCTGCACACAGAAATGGAAGTTTTCTCACGCCATTAAATTCTAGAATTTTTCCAGCAAAGACCAGCCCAAGCATCTTTGGTCAGTGGAAAAGTGTGTTGAAGGAAAGCAGGTACCACCTAAACCAGATCTACTTGTTCCTGCTCACATTGGAGGGTCAAGACCATTACTGACACAATTGCCTTTACTTCGCTGTGTTTTATACTTCAAGTTCCTTTTTGAACCTAAGAGGCAGAATCCACTACTCCTCTTGAGTGCTAGGACAAGAAATTCTCCTGCTGAAAAGTCAAAGGATAATTCATTCTGGTATCTTAAATTAAAAAGCTTATCAGGGAATATTTTTAGGGTTTGTTTTCAAAGGGAAATAAATGCATTCTCTGTAATTTCATATACTTTAGAAAAATATGCAGAATAACCTTCAGTTCACTCCATCCATATGCAAAAACAGTCATCTGTAAAATATTTTTTTTCCTCCTCTGTTAAATAGGATTCAGTTGCCTTAGGTTTTTTTTCCCCTTTCTCTACTCAGGTCTTGCTGTCAGCTGTTACTATCAGCAATGATTAAACATAAGCAAGCTTTGTGATTCATCAAGAACTGATAGACTCATTGCAGATGTAAACCTTTCTTGGTCCCAAGGTCAGATCAGGTATGAAGCTGGAACAACTTCATACACAGATCTATGTAGCTGAGTTTGTGTAAATTCATCTATCTTTGTATCATTTTTGAATAATATTCCTGTATATGAATAAGGTATATTTATATACATATACATACATCTTTTGTTTCTATATCTAAACAATTATTTTCTGAAATATAGAGACTTGGAAAGAAATTATTCAGTTAAGTATAAAAATGCTGTACTCTAACTTGATGTGATTTCAAACAAAAGGACACAGATACTAACAGTTCACTGGAGAAATTCAGTCTGCCTAGCTCACTGGCTTACTGGAACTGATATGGAAATCTTGTCAGCAAGATCAACACCATAGGGCTGGGCCTGTAGCTCCGTCTTAGAGCACTTGCCTCACAGGAGTGAGGCACTGGGTTCAGTCCTCAGCACCACATAAAAATAAAATAAAATAAATACATAAAAAGATATTGTGTCCATTTACAACTAAAAAAATTTTTTTAAAAAAAATCAATACCACAGAGCATGCTGTCACTAATGTGCCTATCAAGTAATAAAGTGAAGTGAGATATTTTGAAAACTGATTTCTTTTTAAATCCAAAGCAGGAAACTCTCAAGTTTTTCCTTGGATCTGAATAAAATAATCTAAGAAATCAATTTAAATCCTTATATTTGTCTCATCTGCCTCTTTGCATCTGAGACCTCCATTTTGAGAGCTAAAGAACTTTTGTCCACTTTTTAAGACTGGGTATTCTATGAAAACTCTCCCTTGATTTCTTTGACTCACTGAACACACCTCATTTATCCCTTAATTTTCTTTTGTCTTCTCTCTATCTCCTACTATATACTTTATATAAACACCATTTATAAGGTGCCTCTTTCTGCTATTAAAAAAAAAGAAAACAGAACCAAATCAAAACACTTTAGAGTTTTTAAAACAATGGGTATTTATTCTGTTATAGTTCTGGGTGTCAGAAGTCTGAAATCCATTATCACTGTCCTTACTCCAAGGTGTCGACAGGTTTGGTTCTTTCTGGAGGTTCTAGGGGAGAATATCTTCTTTGACATTCCATATTCTAGGGGCTACCAGCATTGCCTGGCTTGTAGCTACATCCTTCCACCTCAGCCTACATCGACACATAGTATTCCTTTCTTCTGTAGTCAATCTCCTTCTGTCTCCACTGCTGAATAAGGACCCCTGTGGTTACATTTACTGACCAGCTGAATAACCCAGAATAGTCTGACACTTTTAAGAGCCTTAAAATAATCAAATCTACAAAATTCCTTTCTCCATAGAGGGCATCATTCATTGCTTCCAGAAATTCAGATATTGATATCTTTGGAGTTCACTATTCAGCCTACTATAGTAGGCTCTACATTCTCTGATTGCTTTGGCTTTTTGTGATGATGTCTTCTCTCCCAATTCTCTTCCTCAGATAACATTAATTTTGAATCTCCAGTGGAGATTATTGATACAACACTCCACCTCGACTTTTCCAAGAGTTGTTATACAGTTGAATTTAAGTGATGTTCCCAAAGCAAATTGAAAATGCTTGATATCTAGCTTAAAGTCTCGTTCTTTTCTCCCTCATTTGGATAAGTACACAGCACCCTTATAATCACCTGCTTTTGAGTCAGAAATAATGTTCACTCAGACAACCGTTTTCCTTATAACTTTTCGTATAGTTTAGAGAACTTTCCTTTGATTTAACTTAGGCTTTCTCTCCTTCCAGGGCTGACCACTTTTGAAATACTATTGTTCTATGCCCCATGTTATTTTTAACAGCTTCCATAATGTCCCTGGCCCTAGACTCTCACCACCCAGTTTATCACAAATTCATAATCCGAAACAATGATGGTCACCTTAGAATTTTTATTTGTTTTCCTTCCCAATCTGAATGTCTTTTATTTACTTTTCTTTTTTCTCCCACTTTTTTTTATTGGTGCATGATAGATGCACATCATGCAGGGATTTGTTGCTACATATTTATACATGCACAACACAAAATAAGAAAATTTGGCCAATATTACTCCTCAGCATTTCCCCTCTTTCTCCCCTCCCATCCTCTGATCCCTTCTCCTCTCTTCTAATGATCTCACTTTTATTTTCATGAAATCTTCACCCTCTGCCATGCTTTTCCTTTTTTCCCCCTCTCTACTTGCCACAAAAATATAAGAGAAAACATACAACCCTTGACTTTCTGAGTTTAGCATATTTCCCTTAACATAATGGTCTCAAGTTCCATCCATTTTCATAAAAATAACATTTTTTAAAATTTTTCTTTATGGCTGAATAAAACTCCATTGTGTATGTATACTACATTTTCTTTATTTATTCATCCACTGATGGGTACTTAGATTGGTTAAATAGTTTGGCTATTGTGAATTATGCTGATATAAATATCAGTATGTCATGTCACTGTAGTAAGATGACTTTAATTCTTTAGGATAAATACTGAGAAGCAGTAGAGCTGGGTCGTATGGTGGATCCATGTCTCATCTTTTGAGGAACCACCATACTGATTCCCATAGTCATTGTACTAATTTATAATCCCATCAAGCATGTAAACTTGTTCTTTCTTTCCCACATTTTCTCCACCAATTTACAAATATTTAAATTTCATGTCCATATGAAGGTGACATTTGTTCAGTGGAAACCAGGGTTTCTAATTTGAATATTTTCCTGGGCTACCCATATGTGCAATGATATTTGCTCGGGATTCAATAATTGTGAGCCATAGCTAACCATTAGCTATATAATAGGAGGGTAAACAGCGGACATATTGCAGTATGCTATATTGCTCTGCTGTATTTGATAAGTGAAGTTTTACTTAGAAATTTTGCAAATTAAAATAGGGTTCTTGGTACGTAAGCCCATTGAAAGTCCCGTAGCTTCTGTATTGACTCCTAGAATGATTATCTTTCCAATGTACTCTGACTAAGGTCATTCACTTCCTCAAAATATCCAGTAGCTTTTTCATGTCTCAAGTCCAAATTTTTAATCAGTTAGCCAGTTAAAATTGTTCCAACCTACTTTTTCAGATGAACATTATTTTCAATGAAAATCTCTTCTTATTGCAAGCAACATCTTTGTGTTCTATGAAATTACCATTGAGATTCTTTCACTTTGAAATTCCCTCTCAAACCTCTCCCCCCTTTAGAGTTCATGTCAAATGCTTCCTCATCAAAGATGCTCTCACCAATCACTCAAGTCAGCTGCCTGTTGTTTGTTTGTTTGTTGTTTGTTTTAATTCTGGAGATTAAACCTAGAGGCACTTTACCAGTGAACTACATTCTCAGCCCTTTTAATTTTTTTTTTATTTTGAGACAGGGTTTAATTAAGTTGCTTAGGGCTTCTCTAAGTTTCCCAGGTTAGACTCAACATTTTGCTCCTCCTGGCTCTGCCTACTGATCTGCTGCAATTATAGGCTTGCACCACTGTGTCCAGCTAGCTACCTCTTTTCTTTCTTTTTTATTTTTTCTTTCCTTTGGTATCAGGGGGATTGAACTCAGGGAAACATCTCCAGTCCTGTTTTGTATTTTATTTAGAGATGGAATCTCATTGAGTTGCTTCATGCCTTGCTTTTGCTGAGGCTGGCTTTGAACTTGTGATCCTCCTGACTCAGCCTCCTGAGCTGCTGGGATTACAGGCATTCAGCATCATGCCCAGCTACTACCTCTTTTTTAAAATTAAATTTATCTTATAAATATCTTAAATTCTCCTATATGTGTTTATATGAATATTACCCATTCAGAACCTACTTGTTACATGGATTATCTATATTGTGTCTAGGGAAGAGAAACAAGTAAGATGTATGAGTCATGAAACTTTTACTATTGCAAATATTTGCATTATGAATCATTTTGAAGAAGGTATATACTATATTTTTCCTCAGGAATATTTAAAAATACTCTCACATGACTTTGTAAAATCATATTTTGGTTTTCTTGGGCCTCAGTTTTTCAACTAATTTGCCTTGGTCTTGCTTTTCTGAAGGGGGAAGAAAACTTTAGACACACACACACACACACACACAGAAAAAAATTAAAGTTTTGTCTTTCTTTTCTTTTGCACATCATTTGATTTTGATGGATACCAAGAGACATATATCAGATCCTGAGCAGGATCCCATTGAGAGTTCTCACGGCACTTCAGTCACTTAGTCATGATCTATGCTCTCAACAGTTGAAGATAATGACTTCAGGAACAATCTTTCACGGGTTTCATATTAAATGAGACGAAAGTGCAGGCACGGCATTAAAGCACCTTGTTATTTGCAGAGTACTTAGGGTAACCTTAAATATGGAGATGATCAAATTTCATGACCTTTACTTTTAATTCTTCCATCTCATCTTCTTGTACAATTCCTATTTTTAATAAAGATGAGTGTGTGTATGTGTGTGTGTGTGTGTGTGTGTGTGGTGTGTTTCTGCCTAAATTAACCCAGACACTGAATACAACCTTAACACTTTAGAGTTAAATACAGAGGCTGAGAAAAGACAATATAAATATGCTTATTTTTATTGTCAGCTTATCTATATTACCTCTATGACTATATACTTTTAAGAGACTATTATTTTTAAAGCATGCTAGGGGCACATTACAATGTTAAGAGTCTCCATCTTTGATTTTCTTTCTACTTATTTGCATATTTCAATTTATAATAAAATTCAGAGTTTATTAAATTCCATTTTTGACAAGATGTTTTACTTTTAACATTTGTCACTAATAAAAAACTCTACCATGACAACAATGGAAGAGTTTTCTCCAGAGTATAGATCAACCCCCACGAGGTGGTGGGAGAATTTGAAAATCACACACCCTTAGAGAATGAATACATGTTTGCCCAGAAAGAACCATATATCTTTGTTATAATTCATAAACATAAACCAAAATGAGTGTTTATTACTTCTGATGAGCTAAACCCATAGGTTAATAAAAGCAAAATATTCCACAAGTTTCATTCCCAGAGAAAAATAGGAAACTAGGTGACTCATGAAAGTTATAGAAAAAATAAAATTCTCAAGACTGAAGTTTTCTTTCTGACTGCATCTCCCTATCTTGCATAACCGACATCCTGCCTGTTGCAAGTGGGCCCTGCATAGCATTAGAGTTGGTAGACAGGGTCAGTAAGTCAAAATGAGAAATAGACAAAGAAAAAGAAAGCAAAGGAGAGGGAAAATGCAACACACTTGTGTTGACCTAAAGAACAGTATTTTAAATCATTCGGATGTAGAAACTACTTTGGCTGTCTTCTTTGCATTTTTTTAAAAGACAGTATTGGTGTAGAATAGTTTTAGAGACACAGAAAATGGAGATTTTTCCTTACACCTTACCTCCATACTTGCTTAGTTTCCAATTATCAACCTCATATGTAAGAGCAGTGCTTTTGTCACACATGATGGACCTACTGTGACATCACACTCACCCAAGGTCAGTAATTTACATTATGGTTCACTGTCGGGTCTTTTACATTCCATGGGTTAGGGTGAATGTTTAGAAACATGCATCCATCATTAAACCATGATTTACAGTAATTTCACTGTACTCAGTTCTCTGTGCTCTGCCTAATCATCTCCCAAGCCCCCAGCCCTGGAAACTGCTCATCCTTTCATTGTTCCAACCATTGAGCCTTTCTCAGAATTCGATGGTGTAGGGATCATGCAGACTTCCCAGGGTGGCTTGTTTCAGTTAGTAAGATTGTTTCCTCCATGCCTTTTCATAGCTCAATAGCTCCATTTTTTTAGTGTTGTATAGTATTTCCTCATCAGAAGGTACCAAATTTATCTAGTTACATACCAAAGGCATCTCGTTGTTCCAGGTTTGGGGTAATTATGAATGAAACTTCCACAAACATCTGTGTGCATATTTTTGGTGAACATAAGCTTTTGAATACTTTTAGGTAGATTCATGATGACAATTTATATTATAAGAGTAAACTTAGTGATCCTTTTTTGACATTTAAATAAGATTCAAGTAAAACTCTCCACAACCAAATATTTTTTTTTTTTTTTTGCATGTGCAGTGTGGCTCCTGGTTTTCCATCTCCATTTTGTGCTGCCAGGGATGACCTGATACATCTGTTTTGCTACTTGGCTTCTTCTAAGTAAATCAATGGTGGGAGAGCACAAGCTATCATGCACTTTCTTGGAACAGCTGGCTGTTTTGAGAAAGACAATCCAACCAGTGCTCGCTTGTACAAGGACTTAACAACACCATTAGCAATCTCAGCAGTTTGCTCTTGATTTTTTAAACTTACTTAGATTTTTTTCAGTGTGTATGCATGTGTGTGTGTATGTGTGTGTGTGTGTGTTTGTGTACATACACATATACGCATGGTACTGGGAATTTAGCCCAAGGGCTCTTCTCTACCACTCAGTTATACCCGCACCCTTTTCTATTTTTGAGACGTGGTCTTGCTAAGTTGCCCAGACTGGACTCCAGTTCATTCCTCTTGTCTCAGCCTCCTGTGATTACAGGTGTGTGCCACCATGCCTGGCTTTCACAGTGTTGTCGTGTCTTCTTTTCATGTATGTTTTCTTGTTTTGCTATTAAAATAGTATGCTTTTTGATGAAAATCATTTTATTCCGTGTTTCTTTTGTTATCCTTGGTCTTATCAGTTGAAGTTAGGTAAATATATCATTTGCATGCAATAAGTGTTGTTGATTGACTGGCAGGCATTTATTACCTAAATAAAAATGTCACATTCAGAAAGGGATTTTGAAAGACTCTGAAGATTACTGCTGAAACTCCGGCAACTCCTCCAAGCTAAAATAGTCACATCGATAGGACTACAGGTACACAGCTAATAAACTGCCCAGCTCCCATGTTTCGATTTAAAGATCTTCCAAACACTGGTTCTCTTTGGGTCACCACACTTGCCAGTTTGGACTTTTGAAACCTACTAATATGGGCTGACATAACAAATTAGCAACAAGAAAAGTTCACGGAAGGACAAGTGTGAGAAAGTGTGCCAAATATATTAGCATTCGCTTTGCAACCTTGTCTCCAGTTTGTGTGAAGTTGATGGTTGGAGGTTACGCTTTCATTAAAAATTGACAACATTTTAAATGCTAATCAAAACTGCTTGTCCTTTCTACTTTTATTTATCTTGGAAGGAAAAAAAAAGAGAAAAAGAAAGAGAGAGGAAAAAAGACAGAAAGGACGGCTTGCTTTGAACTGCAACAAATATTTTCTCCAAGAGCCCCCCCAGCCTCATTGCCCCTTCTGTGTAGGACAGACTTGAAGACTGCATGTCAGTACCTCAGCCTGAAGTGTGAAGGCCCCACACATATATTAGAAGTGTGTTTCCCCTAGGAGAAGAGAGCACTGTGTGTGTGTATGGATGCACGCTCATGTGTGCAGGAGTGGTCTATTCTAGTGAATCTTTATAATTGAATATTAGGAAAGAAGTGTGGAGGTGTAGTTGGCTTTGCTGTGGGTAAAAGAAAAAAAGAAATATATCTGAAAAAAAAAGAAGAGCCATATGGTGTGTAAGCAAAAAAAAAAATAAGAAGAAGAAATTATAAAATTAAAAAAGAAGGTGGGAAAAAATGTTTCAAGGATGTAAAGCAAAACAGTATTAGTGATCAACCAGTGGAGACATAATACCTTCCTTCAGGCCTTTGTGAAGAAGCTCAAAAAAGAAAAAGGAAAATAAATGCTTGGCTTGATTTTTATACGTATTGCAAATTGGGAGTATGCAGAGTTGTGCTTTCCAGTGTTTTACATGGAATTACTTTCTTTTCACTCATTGTTGTCTGTTTCCAGTAGCTCCTATTGTCAGAGATCCAGTATTAATAGAAAAGGATGAAAACAAAGAAAAAAAATCTTTCAAATTTTTATGTATGCCAAAAGATAGTTTATATTTAAAAATAGAAATTGCTCAATTTCACTGAGTTTCATGGTCATATCCAGCTACAAACATAACTGTTCACATTCTTAAAAAAAAATGAGGATTCACTGGACCAAAAGAGTCAAGGTGTGGGTGAATATTCATGCAGTGTGTGAGCTCATGCACGTGTTTGTGTGTGTCAATAGAACTTAGAACCCATAATTAAGAGAATTGTGAGTGGAATCATCTTACGCACTGCAGATTTATGGTCTAAATCTGTATTTCTCAAATGAAGTCCTATTTTTCATTCTAAACCATATAATTCTTTGTTGGGTAAGACATCCTACAAATGTCAGGGATATGCTATTTTGGATTTAGCTGAGAATGGTTAGATATCAACCTGAACAGATTTTAAGACCATCATTCATCCTTTCCTTTTTCTCCTCCTCTTCGTCTCCCACTTCCTTCTCCTCCTCTTCTGCCATCTCATCCTCTACTTTGTCCTCCTCCTTCTTATTTTTCTTCTCCTTTATTCTCTTCCCCTCTACTGTTGGTTTCCATCCTCTTCACCATCATGTACCACTCTGAAGTTAACTTGCTCCATCTCATTTAACTATTACAACAATCCTAAGGTGTACATACGGTTATTATTTCTACGGCAAAATACGTACTGGGACTCTGAAGGTTAAGCCGTCTCTCAGGTAAGGGCAATACTAGAACTTAAACCAGATGTGGATAACAATAAAGCAAAAGCGCCTGACCATTAAACTAAAACCAGACCTTCCTTAGTAACCTAATACTGATCTTTATTCAGATATGAATCTTTGTCTGAATCTATTTATATTTTTAATGAATAGCAATAGTTGGGATAATGAGTTCCATAAGTTTATCCCCCACTGTGTTAAAAAAAAAAAGAAGAGTTCATTCCATTTATCCTAAATCCTCCCTTTTCAAGCTTCAAAGGGGGCCCTTTGTTCTGGAATTTGATGAATAAGTCCATCTCAATCCTCTCTCTATTCTTTTCAATTTTATAGACTTGTAGACTTTGAGCCTATTCAGCTTTGATTTTTACAGACTGAAGAGCCTGATTATATGATGTCCCCAAAGAAAATATTTCCATTCATTCGGTCACTTTCAATTCTGTATTCTCTAAACTTTCTCTAGCTATCTTTGAAACAAAAGACAATTCAGACATAACACAAGCAAGCAGAGCATGGTTAATTCCTGAAGTGGAACCTGATGAAGTGGACTGGGCTGAGCTTTTATCTAACCTCTCTCATAATGCAATATCAGAGCTGACCTTACACATGAGGTTAGACGTGTGACTACAGAGGAAGTGTGATATTTAAATATATGGGGATGATCTACTGCCCCAATTAAACTGTCCCTTTCCTCACAGAGATTTTGAAATCAGGCTTCAAGAGTTGTTCATTTATTTTAAAAAATACAAATGACATACAAGAAGGGTAATGCATTCTTTTTTTAAAACACAGTCTTTAAAAAGATTATGAAAGCCTCAATATGATTTCAGATTCCTGAAATTAGAGTCCCGAGTCATATCGTAATATGGAAAATGGCAAAGGACTTGGAGCTCTTGGCCCTGCTTGGGAAAACTGGATGAAGGAGAGACTGCACAGCCCCCTTTCTGGGGAAACAGAAGGTGGCACAATGCCATTACCTCTGACAGTGGAAAGAGGCTGTGGAAGGTGTGCTAGGAGTAGAGAAAGGGCCAGTACAGATGAAAGGGAAGACAGAGTCCACTAACATATTTCCCTCCAAGGCAAATGAAGGTACAAATCTCGTTCTAGATTTGCTTCCATTTCTGTAGGCTGCTTGGCTACAAATTGACCATTCTTGAGTTTTCTGAGCTCCAAAGATTTGCACAAGGAAAACAGCTTGCAAAAATTACTGGAAGGTGCTTTGCATCAATAAATGCAATCTATATGCTAAATAATCATACCACACAGAAAGATAAAGCCCCCTTCCAGTTTTCTCAATTCTTTTATAATGTTTAAATTTCAGAACAAAACTCTGGTGAAATGTACTTTTTCGTTTTTTTATGGAAAGGAGGTCTTAGAAACCATGACAGGCATTCCTTTCCTGAAACTATAATTGTAACAACAAGTCTGTACCAATATAATCACCTTTTACCCTTCTTGATGACATTGTGTGTGTTATCATTTCATTAATATAATTTTATAGATAGAGAAACTCGGGTACTGAGGGGTGAGACCAATTTTCCAAGGTCATAGTTTCAGTGTTGGGTATGAAGCCAGGAAAAGACAACTAATTCTTAATTCCAAAAGCACTGTTTAAGCTGATGAGAATTCCTGTGATTGATAAAATGGGTGCCCAGGCTCAATGTGGACAACCAGAGTATCATGGCAAGATGCAAGCAAGAGACACAGCAGTGGAAATACCCTGCTGTTTCTGAAAATAATGGAGGACAACATCAGCATATTCTGTAACTGGAAACTGTTCAATTAAGTATTCATTTCATTTCACAGTCATTTTTGAAAAATAAATCTGTGTATCTTTATACCTTTAAGCTCAGTAGTTTTATGCATTAGGTTGATGTGCATAACAAAATGTGGACAATTTTTTAAATTGCCAGATAAGAGCTAGTAAGTCGTTACTATTTATATATTGAAGTTGTAACAATCATGTGCTTTTAATTCATTTCACCTTCAAAGATCCGAATGTTTCCAGTTTGTAATATATTGCAGGATGTATTAGGTACACTGAGTCTGTCTGATTCACAGCTTTCTAATCGGCTATTTAGAGTTTACACCAAGCAGAAAATCAATGTATTCAAAATGTAGTAGCTCTCTTGTTAACTCTAGTCATTTGCTTAAAGAGTAATGTCAAGCTGATAATTGAAATATGGCTTAAACTGTGCATTTTAATTCAAAAGAAAAAAAAATGTTTGATATATTACTCATTTGATCTTTCCCTACTCCAACCCCAAAGGACATATTTTGCCTGCCTGGCTTGACAATTGCACTCTGGGAGAGCAAGGCCTTGCACATATGCCTTGTAGTGCTAGAGGGTGGAATTTATTCACATCTCAGGGATGACTGGGCCTTGCTGAAAAGCTGTGAGACTTCTAGAAAAACTAGTGTTTTGCCTCTCTGGGCACTCTAGTTTTGATTCTGTTCACTGGTGGGGATATTGCTGCACTGTGTTTATGAAGGTGGTCCCACCCTCTGCACCCATCTCCTAGATCCTTGTTGCCTTAAACAATACAAGGTGTTAGTTGCTGGATGTTGACCGCAGTCTTGTGTTGGAATTTGAGCATGCCACATTTTAGAGACTGATAATGATCTTTGAAGTAAGGCCTTCACTACATGTAAGGCATTGAGTCATGTTATTTTACAAACGGTAGGGAGTAAACAAAATTTTAACCTAGAAAAGTTTGGAGGGTACGAGAACTGTAATATGAGTTCAAATATGCCTGATGTTAGTATTCCTAGAAAAGACTGGATGTAATCTTGGTAGTTCAATACCAATAAGAGTTGAAGATTTGGCAAATGAAATAGTCATGGCAGAAAGAAGGAACTTTCTAGTAATTAAAATAGTGTGTAAGGTAAAATGAAAAATTTAAATGGTAATATTTTACTTTGGTGGAGGTGCATGCCTGTTTCCCTGATAGATAGGATGCTGGGGAATTGTTTTGAAGACTTGATTCAAATACAACATGATGGGAGTGCAGGTAACAGCTGGTATGTGAGGTCTCACCTGCCTTTGCAACTCTTCCCAAGTCTTCTGCTTACTCTAGCTCCCTTCCTCACCATCTTTTAATGACATTTTTGAAGATTGCAGTGTGCCTTGCACACTGCATCTACCCAGTAAGTGTTTATTGACCTGACAATTGGAATTAAGGAGGTAGAAAGGGAGATGCCATTGATAGCCAGACAAAAAATTAAGTCATAGAGAAACTATGGTCTCCTTCATAATGTGTCTTTAGGCAAATCATTGCTCAAATCTTAACAAAAATAGCAGAATCTGCTCAGATTTGTCAATATTTCACATGTTGAATGTTAGCTGGTTTTAAAGTCAAACAAGAGGCTACTTGATGTGAGTTGAAAGTGGCTGCTGGAGCTGTGAAGCAAAAGAAAATAAGAGGTCCTGTTGGATTTTCAGGGACAAAACCAAAGATGATAAAATGTCATTACCAAATATGGAATATAGTACAAATGATAAAGTGAAAATTTTTACTCTCATTTCTAAGATCAGTGGATCTGCTTTCTGTAGTAAAAATAAAATAAAAATCTAAGCTACCTTTCTAGCCCACTTGCAGGTTTGGTAAATACTCTTCAAATTCTAATTTTCATTTAAAAAGAAAAAAAGAACATACCCAAATACAATGTAAGTCAAGCAAGAAAAAGAAAATTTCTTGCAGGTCTGATTTGTAATGGTTCTCAAGAAGTAAAGACTTTTGTCCCCAGGTAACTAACACTAGACAATGTGTGGACATGGTATTGATTGTCAAGGCCATGGGGGACAGGATACTGACATGTATAGAGGATAGGGTTACTGCTTAACATGCTACAATGCACAGCACAGCTTCTCTCAACAACAACAACAACAACAACAAAAAAGAATCATCCAGCATAATGACCCTGGTTTTTTTTCATAGTGAAGAAGCATACAAGACACTCTTCATATAGCTTAATTATTGACTTTGCTTGAAAAAAAAAAGAAAAAAAAACATGGTTAAGTTACACAAGTGACTTTGGGCTTATCATATAGGAGTATGTAACCTATTTTAATTTTCACTTCTATCTAATGATAAAAATGAAGAAATTAAAGTCAAATAGTACAGAAAGAATGGCTAAAGGGGCATTGGAGAGAAGAGGATCAAGAGAAAGAAGAGTATCATGGAAACAGAGAAGGAAAAAAAAGGAGTATAAAAAGGAGTAGACTGAGATAAAGAATTGGTGGAAAAAGTGAGTTGATGGCATTACTTACTCTGTAATATATTTTTATGATAAGGAATATGATGGGTAAATCTTTAATTCTTAGAATAGTACTCTAGTTTTCCTGTTCTCTCATTTCCATGGATCCCTCAAAGGAGCCAATTACCACATATGAAAAGAGGAATGAGAAGAGATTTTCCTACAGTGAATAGTAAGAGAACACTGCTAATGTATATAAAAAATATAGTGCTTCTTTAATGTAAGCATGTCAGAGCAAGGTCTTTCTGTGTTCCATATACATGAGAGCTCTTCTCCATCATTGTCTCTAAGATTCAGTTCCACCTGACATGGTTTTTATTTCTTTGCTTAGAACCAAACAGCTTTATAGAGATTTATGCACAGATTCACAAACCTTAAAATTCACTCACTTAAAGAGTACAATTCATTGTCCTTGGGGAAGCTTGGTGCAACCATTACTACAGTCAATTTCAGAGTAGTTTCATCATCTTTAAAGGAATCCCATGCCTTGAAGCTATCTCCTTCCTATCATCCCAAGATCCCCTCTCCAATCATAGCCACCACTAATCTAGTTTCTGTCTGCATAGAAATTGCCTATTTTGGATATACATTTTCTTCTGAGAGTTTTATGGTTTAGTTAGTATATTGAGAACATTGATCCATTTGAGTAAATGTCTGTATACAGTGTGAGGGAAGGATTCAAATTCATTTGTCCATGAGTAGCTAGCCACTTGTCCAAGAATCATTTGTTGAAAAAACTATTTTGTTCTCCATTGAATAAGTTTGGCACACTTGCTGAAAATCAGTTAACTATGGACATAAGGATTTGTATCTGGGATTAACTATATTCCATTAATCTATATGTTTATGCTTATGTTAATTCCACACTGCAATGATCATTATTTTTTCATCAGTTTTGATATAAATAAGTATAAGTCTTTTAGTTTTGTTCATCTTTTTTGATACTGTTTTGTCTTTTCTGGGTCATTTCCATTCTATATGAATTTTAAAAGTAGTTTGTCTACTTTACAAATAAAATACCTGGAATTCTGATAGGAATCATGCTGACTCTGTAGATCAATTTGCAGAGTATTTTTATCTTGACAATATTAAATCTTCTGGCTCATGGATATGAGATATTTTTTCCTTTATTCAGATTGGAGTTTTAAAAGTATAAATCTTTCACTTTCTTTGTTTAATTCATTCACAAATATTATATTCTTTTTACATTATTGTAAAGAGGACTTTTATATGTTATTGTATATAGAACTTTTTAATTTTGCATTTTTGTTGATACTGTATAATAATATAATTGATTTTTGTATATTGATATTATAGTCTTCAACCCTGCTGAAGTCCTTTTGTAATTCTAATAATTTTTTCTTAAATATAATTTTACTTTATTTCTAATTTGGAGGTATTTTGTTTATGTTTCTTGTGTAACTGCCATAGCTAGTACCTCTACTGGGATATTGATTAGAAGTAGTGAGAATAAGCATTATTTTTGTGTTTCTGATTTTGGGGAAAAATATTCAGTCTTTCACTACTGATCATGCTATTATTTGTGTGGTTGTAAAAAAAAGTCTTTTATCATTTGGTGAAGTTTCCTTTTATATTTTTATATGTGTTTTTTATGTTTTTATATGTGTTTTATAAAGGATATTGGATTTTTGTCAAATACTTTTTCAACATCTATTGAGATGATTATGTTTTATTTTTGATCATTTTGTTAGTATTGCATATGACCAAGAGATGTTCTGATGTTAATCTGCATTCTGGAAAAGATAGTCTCAATTGCACATGTGATATAATTACTTTTATGTCGTTAGCATGATGTTGAAGACTTTTGAGTCCATGTTCATTAGAGATACTATTCTGTAGTTTTCTTTTGTGTGTGATGATTATTTCTGCTTTGATGAAACTGACTTCATGGAAAGAATTGGGAAGAGTTCCTCCCTCTCTTAATTTTTAGAGGAGCTTCTGAAGAATCATTACTAATTCATTTTAATTGTAAGGTAGAATTCATCTATAAAGCCATAAGAAACTGAACTTTACTTCATGGATACTCTTTTGATCTCTCACTCTCCTCTTTACTTGTCAATAGTTGCCCCCAATTTTCTATTTATTCTTGAGACTGTTTCAGTAGGTTGTGTTTATCTAGCAATTAATGCAATTTATCTATGTTTAACTAATTCTTTTGCATTTGATTTTTACAGTATATTATAATCCTTTATGTTTTTGTAAGGTCACCAACCTAAAAAAAGGTGACCCTTCCTATTTCTCATTCTAGTAATTTGAGATTTTCCCTTTGTCCCCTTATCAATCCAGTTAAAAGTTTGTTAATTTTGTTGATATTATCAAACAGCCAGTATTTGGTTTCATTATCATCAGTGATGTTTTGTTATTTAATTAATGTCTACTCTAGTCTTCAGATTTCTTCCATCTACCTTCTGTAACTTAATTTTTTCTTTTATTTTTCCAACGTAAGTAAATAAATATGTAATTGATTTGAGGCTTGTCTTCATTTTTATATATATAAATTTCTCTGTACACATTGCTTCAGTTGAATCTAATACATTTTGGTATTTTATATCCCATGAAGCACATTTTTTTAAATGTATTCACTGCTATATTCTAGCACCTAGGACAATGTGTTTCACATTGTAAGTCATCACTATATAATTAATATATTAGGACATTATTTACTATAAGGCACATCACATTCATGAAGGAAGGAATAAAAGCAAATTTGTGTTCACTTTTGAAACTGACACTTTTATTCTCAATCTTACAAAACAAACCTTCTCCATCCTTCTTCTCAATTAATGGTATTGGATATAAAGAGGACAAGCAGAAGAGTTCAGTAAGCACCGTATCACTATTCACTGGAGTGACCGACAGGAAGACAGGGGAACATGTGTTGGGCTGTCTATGACAGAGAGGACAGTGTATGTCCAGCACCAGACTTGAATGTGTAAGGTCATTTGAAATGAGGAGATGAAGACAATCAAGAACAAGGAGTTTGTTTTTGAGGCTAGATGAAAATGAATGTTCTAAAAGAAGACATAAAACCCACAAATTTGCTTAATTGTTCAATATGATACCAGGAGGGGAGATTTCTTTCTGATCCCAGCTGGTGATCAGTTGATGCCCTGATGTATGCGATTAAATGGTCTGTATCATTTTTATCATGTCACTGCAGATGTTATTCTTACTCATATGAATGCCTAATCCTCTTGTTGGATACTTATCCCTGCTAATTATTTCTCCTGTGTGTGAAGCAAGCCACTCAAAGTCAAGGCTTAAGAACAAGAGTGTCTCTTCCCCCCCCCCCCCCCCCGCCGCCCCAGCCAAGACAGAAAATATTTTAAAAAGTTAAAAACAATAATGAAACTTAAAGTTTATAGGAAAATACACCTTTGTTTAATGCACAGACATTCAAAATAGCATTTTAGCAAAGGACTATAGTTTCATTCAAAGAATACACTCTTTGCGTTAATTTTTAAGTCATCCTGCTTCTATTGTTCCTGAGAGAGGAAAAAATACAGTTCGATTTCTTTTGCAACATTTTTTTTTTTGAGTTCTGGGAATCAAACCTAAGGTTCAGACTATATTAATAAAGGCTTTTTAACACTCAGATACATCTTCATTCTCAAATAAGATAGAAACCTTCGACCTTGTTTTAGTCAGTTTTTTTTGCTGCCCTGACTAAGGGATCTGACCGGAAAAACTGTAAGGAGGAAACATTTATTTGAAGGCTTACAGTTTCAGAGATCCTAGTCCATGAAAAGATGGCTTCATTCCTCAAGGCTCCAGGTGAAGCTGAACATCATGGAGGGAGAGTGTGGCAGAGGGAAGCAGCTCACATCACGAAGCAGGGAGACTCCACTCTTCAGATACAAATATATACCCAAAGCCACGCCCCAATTCCCACCCTCTCCAGCCACATTCTACCATTTCAATTAATCCCACCAGGGATTAATTCACTGATTAGGCTAAGGCTATAACCCAATCATTTCTCCTCCAAACTTTCTTGCATTGTCTTACATGTGAGCTTTCAGGAGATGCCACATCAAAACCATAAAAAGAAAAAAAAAACATAAAAAAGAAAAAAATCTCATTTTCCACAGAAGTTCACAAAAGCAAAATTATTTAACACATACTCATGATGCATACTCCATAATAAACCCTCATACAAGATGAAAATAATTGAGCACTAATGGCTGATAAGACCAGGTTTTTTTTTTTTTAAATCATAATTTAAGTATTCAATGTCTGCCTCTGCAGCTAACAGGTAATCCAACTATGTGTCATACCCTGCCATATTAACATATGGTTTACAGAGAAATGTTTCTGGCTTCATCAGGTAAATTTGTATGAATAAGAGCAGACTCCACAGTTATAAAAGAAGGTGATTTTATTCAATTTCAGAGTCTGCCTGGCTTGATTCCAGAAAGAGGAAAAACAGGGTGAATGAGACAGTCTTCCATTCTCAAGAGATTTAGCTTAATGGGTCAGACCAAATTTTATCAAGTCTCCTGTCTTATTCTAGAAGACAAAAAATAGTTACAAAAGAATCTCAGACATGAAGGGAAGTTAGAAATCACTTAGTTAAAAGTTTCAGCATATTTATGAGCCTGACTCCCAAGATTCTCTAAAATGTTGTGGCAATTCTTGAAGAGCCATCTTAGTGTTGGGAAATTTGCTGTCTCACTTGGCAGATTTTTCCAGTATCCCAGAACACCATCAGTAGAGTATGCTACTACCAGTTCCATTCAGGAACAAATAATAAACGTAGAACATAATTCAGGAAAAGGAGAGGACAGTAGCTAAATTCCAATGGAAAGCCAACCAAGCTCACAAGAAATGTAGCTCTTAGGGCCAAGTGAGGCAAGTAGAACAGTATGAGGTTTGCTGGGTGCCAGGCACTGTAGGTCTTCTCCTGACAAAGGCAGGCCAATTGAGGAAGATAGGACTTTCCCATTTTATGTTTAAGAAAAACCAAGTCCTAGAGATGAAACAACTTGACCAATGTCACAGGACTGTAAATAGCAGAGCTAGTTACATCTTGTCTCGTTGCAGCTTCCAAGCACAATACTTAATACCATCTTGCTGTGATGACTTCTTCCTCCCTCTCTGCTTGTCTAATTTTGCAGTGTAATTTGGAACCGCTTGTTCAACCTCATGGAAGCTCAGTTTCAGGTTTAGCTCAAAACTGCCAAAATTCGCTACAAGCACACAATTGTAATGTATAAACCAAACATCACATTTATTAGCTTTTTGCACTTTTCCCCTCCCTCATACACCTGTTCACATAGTATAGTAGGTACTACTACCTCAAGAGTATACTTTTCAAATGAGATTCTTACCATATACAAATACCCATATGCCTGGACATCCTTCCTATTTGGGCAGAATGATTTACCACGATCTAACCACAGATAACCAGGATTTACCATGATCTAACCACAGATTGACCATGATCTAATCACAGATATGATATATTGACATAAGAGATACCGAATGAATGAGGCCGATCACATACCTGACACCAGTGGCCAGTTCATCAAGCTTTAATAAGACACCTGCTGGATAAAGTATATTCAATGTGGTAAATGTAAATTTGAGATCAGTTATCATCTAATATAGTAATCTCCACTTCAGTATGTTTAAACAATCTTGATGCTTTGTGAGGTCTGCTTCTGTGATTTTTAAAACATATGACACACCTAATAAAACTGCTTCACAAAAATAAGCTTTACTACCGAACTTCTGTAATTAAATACGTTTATTATAATAGGGATACAATTTACTGGAGCTCTGAATGCTAGTCTGTATAATTAATAATGAAACATGTTTTAATGAACATTTATTAGCAGTATGAAATACAAATATCTTGTAGATCAGCTACCATCTAGAAAAACTTCATTTATTCCCTGAGATTAAAAAGCTCTGCATTAACATTATCAACGTTGTAGTCTTGACAGCTCAACATTCTGCTCCGTGAAAACTCATTAATTTGAACCCTCAATAATATGGACACTGTGATAATTCAGAAGATGTCAGGAATGAAGTTTGCTTGTATAGTATCTATGAAAAAGAGTTTGCCAAATAAATTAATCATGTAAACAAAATTATATGAAAGTCTGCTTAACCACTTAAAGGAATTTTCTTTCAAGTATCCTAACGCCATGCATTTGCATACACACATTTAATATGCCAAGTGCAAATAGTTCTTATTTATGTGTTTGAAAGGACTCATTCCCATTAAGAGCTGGAACAGATACAAAGAAATTTAGGAAATGAACAAATCTCCCAAGAAAGTTGTATTCTAATTCAGGAGTTCTAACACCAGCTTCCTATTAGAAATGTCTGCAGAAATTTTAGAAAATATGAATGCACCGAGTCTATCCTTAACAAGTCTGATTTAACACACCTTGGTTGAGGATCAAGGAACCATTAGAAATTGATTATTTGGAGTTAAAGCATTGTAATACTTCAAAAAGAATCTTTTAAGATGCAAAAGCTCTTGCGAGTACTAGTAATTTGCTCTCAGCCTTCTTGTCTTCCTGAATATCATAGTCCAAGCCACTTTCCTCTAGTTTCTCTGGTGCTGCAGCAGGCAAAGACCAATAAGCATGACCTGTAAAATTGTAAGGGTGACCATATGTCCTTTGTGACCCAGGCTGCTTCTGGTTCATGCCTGTTACTCTGGCATAGTTATTAGTGATGATGTACCTTCCATGATTAAGTCCTGGTTTAGATAAAAAATATGTCACCCAACCTCTCAATCAACAAAATCCCACATAATCATCTCCTAAACCTATGCCTTTTTGTCTCCCCCACAAAATTTGCCCTAATCCAGGATCATTTTATCTCCTGTGTCCTGTCTAATCATTTCCCAATATCTTACCTTGCAATTTTTTGACATCATTGCCTTTTTAATTAAACCACATACTATTCAGCATGATAAGCCAAGTTTTCTAATGATTTATTCCCTGCCTAGTTTTCAGACCTGTCCTCTACATCCTCTGCCCTTCCACAGTCCTATGGATTCATTTTTATTCTTCTCCCTCCAGGCCTGCTATACTCTCTGCTCAGATCCACTGTTCCCCTCCCTCATACACCTGTTCATATGCATGCACATAAATACAGAAGTCATTGCTCTCATTCCAAAATGCACACTGGCTACTGATAATGAGGCAAGTCTTCTAGCCAATATCTTTAAATCTCCAAACAGATTGATGGTTTGTTTTAAGAGGTGACAAAATATCTTTATTGAAATGGCTATAAGAAAACCAATTCTGATAAAACCAGAACTAACCTTGGCTTTGAGGGAAGAAATTACAAGTGCAGAAGTTGAGGCCTGCTAAGGAAGGTAAAATTTAATTGATTTTATTTGGCTGTATCAGAAGCCTTCCTTAATTGTAGGTTTACGGTGTCTAGGAAGGAAATTTTTGATAAAGACTCATAACTAATAATGCAAATAATTATCATTATTTTATGATAATTAATTAAATGTGGTTAAATTTTGTGCATTACTCATATAAAAGTTATATGTATATGTTCATGTGTTTTAGAGAGAGATAAAGATGGGTGGGATTCAAATGTAATGAAAATCTGGTTTCAAAATATAAGATACCTTACGAAGTACTGTAAAATGCAAAGTTTACAATGAAAAACTGATTTTATAAGTGCCCATTTTATTTCTGTAATCATTTACTTATCTAATAATAATTAGAGAAGTAAAGGTATTAATAACTAAACTTTAATTAATCACTAGTGTTTGAAACAGATTTTGCTATGAGATTTCATAATAAAAATCTGAAATCTGGCAAGAAGAAGAGAAAATAGAGAGGTAGTAATTTTTGTAGCTGAAATACACAAAAGCTGGTGTTTTAAGGTAACTGTGTGTATGTCTAAGATGAGACAGGTAGGTGATGTCATTGTAAATAAAGAACATAGTGAAGTAGAATCTCTAGTTTCTGTCTATAGTCTGAATTCTAAATATACAGATCTTCATAAAATTTCAAATTAAAATGCTTGGTCTAGGCCTTGAGGAAATTGGCAAGTGGTTGCTAATTCTCACAACAATCATATTGAGGGCTCATGTTTCCCCATCTTCATACTGTGATGCAAATCCATTTTCATGTCTGAGCATTTCCAGAATGCATTGCTAATAAGACAGGAGGTAAACATTATGAACTGAAAGCAGATAAATACACCTTGAACTGAAGAAGCAAATTTATACAAAATTTATTAATACCTATGAATGTGATTTTAGGGGCATTGAGATTATCTCTTCTACATTTCCCTCCTACCTCCTGAGACTAAAATCTCTCTCCTTTTAAAAGGTAACTCCCCAGGCCAGACATTTCTGCTTTGATCTGTCATCAACCTCAGAAAATTGAGTGTGAATAAAGAATGAGAGAAAAATGGCAAAAGGGAAGGAGTGGGCTAGAGAGAGTAAATGTCATACAACTCCCCCCACCCATCATGGTGAGAGGAAAGAGCAAGGGCTGGTGAAAGGATAGGGATTGAAGAGAGGAGTGAAAAGATAACTTTCTACCGTCAGGGTTTTGATGTGAGTGCTAAGAAACCAGTGGATGAATAAATCCCTTGACCAAAGGCTTTCTTTAAAATATATCAGTACCCTCTTGAAAATGATCAACTTGCCAAGCATAATAAATGGGTAGAATTACCCCTTGATTCTGAACTTGACCTTATAAATAGCAAAGATTCTATGGTTTATTTCTCTGGGAAAAGACTTTAATGTGACTGTCGTTTGGGGAGGTAAGTGCTATCAATTTCCAAAGTTATTGCCATCCCCCACACCAAACTAACCTTACCACTGAACACCCCCCAAAGGAACCTTATTGTAGCTCTCATGAGGGGATGAGCTACTTACTCGAAATCTTTCTTTGTGGGCAGGGGCTATGACGGAATTTAGAAATCCTTCAAAATGCTGGATTATGTCCCATGAATAGGGGCTAGGATTAGAGGAACTCATCCTTATCTATTACCAAATAAAGAGAGAATTAACTACAAAGTTCACCTAGAAAATTCACGCTTTAAACATAGTACAAAATTTGCTTCTCAAGTTAATTTTAGCCATGGAACCACATGACCATCGACACAGTATGTCTTCAATGTTAATAATGAAACTGCCTGTTTCTATATGCCTTTGCCATTAAAAAGTTCGTTTGTCTTGTAACTTTAAGGACTCTTTGTGAAAGATTAGATATATGTTTTAAAGCTAGTGTTATGCAGAACTCATCTAGAATAATGACACTTACAAGTACCAAAATATGGTAGGAAGCATCTTAAGTTAACAGAAAGAAAAGCAACCCAAGTTACAATGTCAGATTACATATTGCAACAGAAAACAATAGAAAACCATTGCCTTGGTCCAATTACCAACACTGAAGTAAAAACAAGGATTCTTTCTGTCTCTGTATCCAAGGGGTCCGAAAGGATACCTTAGCCACATCCAAGGATATATTAGCCATATCCTTGGCCCACTCTCCTGAGCCCTGTGTGAATTTATTTCCTGGAAATTCTTCAAGAATGATATTTATTTCTTGCTCCCAAGCACCTCCCCTAACCTTCTCTATCAAGTTTGAAAGTCTCTCAGTTTCTCTGACCAGAAGAAGAGAGTTGGAAACTGCCCAAATCATACTTATGAAACAAGTATTGGTAAATAAATTTTATTATTCTTACACAGAAACCTATAGAAGAAAGGGTGGAATAATATCTTACCTCCTGGAGCAACTCACTTCACCAATTTAATGTAATTGTCTCTACTAAAGTATTTACTAATTTGAGGATAATTACATCTTCTAGCAATTGCAATTCTGCCACTGTGCTCAATAGGTATTTTTGTACTGTTATAATTCAGACAGGGTATAAAAGACCTTATCTAAGGTGCAATCTGGGCAATCAGTCCAAATTTATGTCCAGTCTCCAAGTTGTAACTGGTATGGAAGTCCCCTTTACTCTCAGATCTTTTTAATTGTGGCTCTAGAAATTGGCATTACTACTTTAAGACCTGAACTTTTCTTACCATATTATTAACAGACAGAAAATTGTTTTCAGAAATGAGTCGTTGACTTCCATACATATTTCACGGCTGAGAACTTCATTCTACATCAAGCCCAACCCAAGGGGAACCGCCTGCGGAGCGTCTTATCCTGAGGGGTGAGGCCAACCACTCCTCCTCTACCTGGGTAGAAAGGTGGGCTACCAGGTTCAGTGGTGTCTTACAGAGACACTTAAATATAAAATGAAGTGTGATTTGGTTTGATTTTTACACTACAATACTGTCATATAGGCCCTCATTTATCAGGCGAAACATTGCCTTTATCATTGGGAAATACACTAACTAGCTTCTCCCACTTTACATTGACTTTCTTCCATATCCCAAATGGGAGGGAAATTAAGACTTGGATTTTCTCAGAAAAAAAAAAAACAATTAGGATGAACCTATACCTAGATAGAGGTACTCTGACAAAAATTGGGACATGTGCATCATTCTTTCTATCCACAGCCAACATTAATTCTGACAATTTAATATTTACGATCCAAAAAAATTTAGTAATCTATGAAAATTATTACAGATCTAATCTGTAACTCATCTAAAACTCATGCACTCTGCTCAGTTGGTTAACAGATCTTCAGTCCCCTGATTTTTCCTGAGAGTTTTTGCAGGAGCTCTCACTATCTGTTACTCTGCTGTAAACTAGTCAGTTTAAAAGCAGTCCTAGGAACAGGACCTGTTCAGGAAAAAATGGATTTTATGCCCTGCTTATTGCCTTCCAAATGCCAGGAGCTTTTCAGAGTAATAGCAACTGGTGTAAAAAGAGAATTTGAAATAAAAGAAGCTTTTATTGCTCTAGAAAGAGGCTGCCCATAAACTTTCCACCTGCCTTAACCACTGGGGAATGTATATACGTGTGTGGGTACCAAGAGTTTCTAGCCAATGAGAATTTACCTTTCCTATTAGCCTCATATCTTCCAGAATAATGGACATGATAAAAACAGAGCAGAAAAAACAGGATCAAACCCCTTTAATTGCTGTTGTCAAATGTATTCCAGCCTAGCACTTCATACATCCTGTCACCAAGAGGACATTTTCCTGCTGGTGCTGAGCTTCACCCTTATGCAAAACCTTTCATCTCAGAATATCAAAGATTTCTACAAATACTAATTCATTAATTAAGCCTCCCGATGACTCTTCAGAGAAAGAGAAGAAGAAGGAAAAAAAAAAAACAACTGTGTTTCGAAATGAAAGAGATTTAAAATTCAGGTTGGTTGGGTGGCAGCCTCCCTGAACAAAGGATGCCATTTCACTGGTGTCATTGTGACCCCCCACAAATCAGTCACTGAATCCAGGACAGACCTTTCTGGGAAGATGCAAACAGTTTTCAGGTGAACATTTCCTAGGTTTGTCTTTACTTTCTAATGAACCTTCTTTGTGGCACTCGGTCACATCATTTGTCTCTAATTCTGTTGTGCCTTTGTTCTCTTTTTCTAATAGAATGTGAAACCTTGTGAACTTGCTGAGATTTATCTTTATCGGTTCACTTGAGAGTTGCTGTAGGAAACCATGGTGTTAAAACCCACCCCAGGGAGAGGGAAATCTACCTTGGATAGGAGCCAGATTTTCAAGTAATTCTCCTTAAGTACAAAACCAATGGAAATGACAATTTTAGACTTAATTAGTTGAAATGTTGAAACTCAAAATAAATCAAAATAAAACATTATCACCTCAGATCAATATGTAAATAAAAGAGAACGACGGAGAATATTTTCTACTCTTCTGCTACCCAATTGATATAATCTGAGTCCTAGCTAATCCAGGGCAGAGTAAGTGGCTATTCTTACAAATTTTTGAAGTATAGTTGGTTTTCATACTTGCTCTTATTACTTTGAAAGAAAAAAAAAAGGTAAGGAGGAGGCATAGCAATAAGTTACTTGAAATATTTGTTTAGATACTCTCCTTTCACTTTCCTAATCAGAATCATATATTGGAGTCTAATCATTATAGTTTCTGAGTCCATCTAAATGTTTTAAGAGTTACCAGTATCATCACCAGTAATGTCAGGAAGAATTTATTTAGCAGGAACACTCTTAGTAAGCAGTTTGTTAAACCAAGCTAAAGGAGAGTCACCATGACTAAGTCACTCAACCAATATTAGGTGCATTTAAGACACAAGAGCAATGTTGATATTACATTTGATTTTCCAGGGTTCTTAGAAATCAAAATAAGTGCCTAAAAATATGCACCTAAGGTTAAATTATTTCTACTAATATTAGATTAATTTCCTGATTGTGTCTCTTTTTCTCTCTCCCCATCTCTTTGTATATGTAACAAAACAGTCTAAAAAACTGTAAAACTGAGTGAATGTGAAAATCAATGTCACCTCACATTACCTCCCTGACATTAGGAAAGTTACTTAACTTCTCTAAGTTTCATTTTTCTAATCCTCATGGTAGAATCCAAATAAATACCTCACTTAGAGACCCACTAATGTGCTGAAGCTGGCCTAGAACTTGCAATCCTCCCACCTCAGCCTCCTGAGTAGCTTCGATTATAAGGATGGGTCACTCTGTCTGGTTTACATATTCTTTTTTTTTTTTTGATAATGAGCAGAATATAAAATCCAGAGACAGAGTATAAAATCTGTGCAATCCCTTCTGCAGTCCAACAAAGGTCGGATGAGCTTGAAAGGAGAGAAAATTTCATAAATATATAACAAGTTTCCTTCAAGGTAGAAACTGAAGTCTAGTTTTCTTCAAGCCACTGTAATAGACTAATGATTTTCATTTGGGGTACCACTTATAAAGTGTCCATGGAGTGATTTTTGTTGCCTCGTTCTTTTTCTAGTATAGTTAAGAAAATTCTTTAGTAAAACATTTCTGTTCTGGTCAGGCTGCCAAAGTACTTTGGATAAAAATCTCTATTATAATACAGAGGTCTGTGTGATTAATACCAATAGGAAAGAACACTGAAAGAATAAAATGCTATGGGCTAGTCTCATCAGGAAATAGGACGTGGACAGAAACTCTTGAGATGAGCTTTGCAATTCCAGTAAGATTGAGAAAGACAGAATCTGGGGGAAAACAGGCTGGGTATGTAAACAAAAGTAAATCATACAAACACAATCAGTGATGAAAATTGCCAAGGAATGTAAAATCGTGGAAAATGAGAGAGGAGGCTCTGCTAGGAAAGAGAGATGAAAAAAAACACATTTTGGTTTCTTTGGTCATTATATCAAATATAAACACTATATTCTGTTAAGGAGATTTGCAAAATTTGTACAAAATCATCCAAAAATGTAATAAAAATATTTTGATCATAAACCAATATAAACCAATGATGAGGATACATGGAGAATTAAAGACTGATACATTTTGGGTTACATTGATAGAATTATGTATCCTTAGAGCCGAAGAGTAGTAAGAGATGATTAAAAATCTTCATTTGCATTCACATGAAGCAATATAACAATCTTCTTACAAATCATTAAAAGTAAAGTCGGACAAAATGTTGAGGTAGAAATTTGTTTTGTTATAAAAGAGCAAAAAAAAAAATCTGTCCTACAAGGAAGGCTTGAGTTGTCTTCTTGAAAACAGGTGGAAAATTACATGTGGAAGGATAATGTCATAGTTTGGCTCTTAAATGAAACCTAAGAACATTTATTGAAGGCTTGTGTCGAAGTCTGGCTGCAGCAAACTAACCCGGGGGTGACGAACAACTTGTGTACATTGATACAGCAGGAGTGGGAGCCATTTATTGTAGGACAACAGGTATTTATACATTCCACACAGCTTATCTAATTAACATAATCCCAAAACAGCAGTCAACCAATAAGGAATCTCCATACTTAATGACTCCCTGGCGTTACTTCACAAACCACTCCCTCTGGCATTTTGCCAGGCGCCATCCAGACTTGTTTACAGACTCTAACAGGCTTGGTTGCCAGTCTATGGTGCTAGTGAGAAGGGGTGAAAATACAAACTAAATCAGAGGATACTGAGTCATGGAGACATGGCATTGACTGGCACATTTGGACCCTGGTCCTTCCTCTCTCTGCTTCCTGCTCACTATGAGATCAACAGCTTTGCTCTATCACATACTCGCTATCATAATGTTCTGCCTCATCACAAGTCCAAAAACAATCGAGGCAATTTACTATACATTAAAACCTCTGACACTGTGAGCCTAAATATGCCTCTTTCTCCCTTATAGGTTGTTTATCCCCAGTATTTGGACACAGTGATGGAAAGCTTGCACAAGTAGATATAGTGAGTCTTCTAAGAGAGAAAGAGTGAGCTGGAGGAAATTATTGGACTTCTCAATACAAATCAACTGCAATTACTCAGAGCTACACAAAATTGGAGATAGTGAAGAGAGTGTCCTTATAAATATTATGGCTGAAAGTAAATGACCACCATATATGTCCATGCCGTAAAAGAATTTCATATAAGGTGGAAAATCGCACTCTGAAAAAACAATTCTATCCAACAATATAATGGTATTAATAATTTAAGTCCATCAACTAAACTGTGCTGTAAAATATGATAGTTCTATGCACAAACAAAATCAAGCAGTAAACTCTCTGGAATATTCTCATAGCAAATACTTGGTACTGGAAATAGAAGGGATTCTCACATTAGAAATATTCTATCTTGGAGGATATTTTCTGTGGTTTCTCTGCTTGAAAAAGAAGATAATTTCTGAATTTTATCCAAAATTCACACAATTAAGTTTTTTTATCTTGTTATTTAGTTCCAGTTATCCATATAAGATAGCAGCTGCAAAGATGAAACTACCATCCTAACTTGACATTTTAAAGGAAATGAGATGACACAATGGAGTTCTGAGACAACTGTTTATAAATAAAATATTTCCTCTCATTCAATTTAAGATTTTCCTAAACATTGTTGGCTTAGTTTGACTCCAAAATCTTCAAATTCAGATGGTTTTATTATCATTATTCAAAACTGAAACACCTATTTGTGTACTGGATAATCAAATAATAGTTATGTGTATAAATAAAGCTATTGCATTAATATAGAGTCATTAATGCAAATACAAATGACCCAGGGCTGCAAGACTGTTTAATAAAGCAGTAGAATAAACCTAGCCAGTCTGGTGATGTTTAAATTTTCTTCCATGCACAGGCTGGGATTTCCATCAATTTCTCATCATGGTTGCTAGATTCCAAGTCTGAATGTCTTACATACCACCCTATAGGAAAAATTTGCCTTCCTCTATTTGCTCCACCTTTATCTTCCTTATGAAGTTGTTGGCTTATATTCCTGCAAATTAAGTTGTGCTGGTATTCTTCACCTCATATGGTGACTTATAGAAAGAAAACAGTTGAGTTATTTGCATGACCTTTTATATTCATTTTGCATGAAATGAAATCATGTGCTTTTCTTGTAAAAGATACCAATGCCACTCAGAAGTCTATAGGGTTAATTGTTATTTTAATGAGCATGACATGCAGCACTGGGTAAGAATATGATTTTAAAAGCTACAAGCTATAAAGGTCACATATCAGTGGAGTGGCAAGTTTTTATGGCATATTGCTAGGAACCTGGTCCATTCTATGCTTACAATCATGTTATTCTTTGCCCAGTGCAGGCCATATGGTTTGACAGCATACTCGACATTTTTTATTGGAAAGCATTGTGTCTTAAAATCTTTCCAAATAACTCAGTGTTCACCTATGAGATTATGTGATTGGAATGAACCTGAGATGTAGATGGTATATTGAAGATTAACAGTATAAGCTTACAAAGTTTTAATCCAATGATAGGAGTTCAGATGAAATTTCATAAATTATCTACAGAGAGAATACTATTAGCTAATCATCACTGTCTGGTGCTCACAGCTCCACAGAGCTTCGAGTGCCTTAAAGACTGAGAACAGAGTTAGGTCACAGGCATTGACTGAGGGCTACTCAGAAATGGGTGACCAGAGAAGGGTTTCCTAAAAAAAGAGGGTGTTTGAACTAAAGTTGAATAAATGGGGGGTCCACAAGGTCTAAGAGTGAAACTGATGTGTTCTTTTGGAATAATAAAAAGAGAGGCAGAGACAATGCAATATGATGGAAAATGTAGGGGATTGTTCATTAGGAGGCTTGAGAGAGTTGAACAATGTCTCAGATATGGAATCAGATTTTATTTTAAGGAAAATATGAAGTCACTGATGAAGTTTAAACATGTAAGTTACATATTTCTAAGTAGCTCTTTTTATTGAAAGTGGATGGTAGGTTGGCAAGATTGGAAATTGGTAAACCAGCTGGGCGCATTAGCACGCACCTGTAATTACAGTGGCTCAGGAGTCTGTGGCAGGAGGATCAAAGCCAAACTCAGCAAAAGTGAGGTGCTAAGCAACTCATTGAGACCCTGTCTCTAAATAAAATACAAAATAGGTCTATGGATGTGGCTCAGTGGTTAAGTGTCCTTGAGTTCAATCCTAGGTACTAGGAAGAGAGAGAGAGAGAGAGAGAGAGAGAGAGAGAGAGAGAGAGAGAGAGAGAGAGAGGGAGGGAGGGAGGGAGGGAGGGAGGGAGGGAGGGAGGGAGGAAAGAAGGGAAAGGAAGGAAGAAAGAAAGAAAGAAAGAAATTGGTAGACCAGTTGGAAGGTCCTTGAAGTTCATGCAGATGAGAGGTAAGTGATGGTGATTGATTTGATCATCAGTGAGATTGAAATAGCCAGAGTTCTAACAAACTGTGTAGATACAGCAGAAAAGATGACACAAACATTGCCCAAATAAACACAGAATTGTTCCTCTTGCAAAATAAAATTCAGTGCCTTTGTCAGTCTTTTTTTTTTTTTTTTTTTTTTTTTTGGCCTCTTGCATAAACCTTTCTTGGAGGAAAAAAATGTGATTAAGAATCCACATTTTTCTTCTGTCTTCAAACAGAATGAAAGAAGAATCATTCCACAAAGATAGATATTTTATTCCAAGACTGAGTTTGCTTTGGGAATCTGTTACCACAGGAACCATAGTTTAAATGTCTCACTTCCATAAATTTTACATTAACAATTGGTGAGCTTATGAATTGCTGGAATTGATATTAAAGATCTCTGGGGAGATGAATTTTCTTGAAGCTAACCAAGAAACTACCATAACTAGTAGTTGCAGTAACTAAATGGAATATAAATAAATAAGCATGAGGGTTAGTTCAACCCCTCTGACAGGTTGAAACTGGCTCTCAGGAAGGGCCTCTTCCCTAATTGCCATCAGCCACGGGTGCAGAGAATTTACCTGGCTTTTCTCAGTAGCCAATGAAGATTTAGATTTGAAATAATCTATGATATCCCATGAAAAGAGGAAAAAGACTGGCTGGAGTTTATGTCACTAGTACATAATTCCTGGTTAATTATTAATAACTTCATCTGTTTCTAGGCCATGAATGAGGAAATAATTTTCCTTATTTATGTGACTTGCCAATCTTCTGCTTAGCCATTGCCTGGTTATAGGAGTCTTAGGGATGTGTGAAAAGTCAGTTCATTGAGGGTTTTTCCTGTACACTGACATTATCTTTTCCATGCATGGGGCTGTCACAGAGTTTTAACAGAGTCTTGTGAATGGTGTAGATAGGAAGCTATTGGATAAAAAAACCTTATTTCTTTTAATTCCTTCCTTTTACCAATGATTAAAGATAAGTAGATATATTTTCTTTGTGTGTATATGTGTGTGTGAGAGACAGAACCCAGAGAATTTCTAAGAATATATCTGACATTGCTTCCTTGTGTGTGTGTTTTATTGTTCATCTTTTCCCCAAACTCTTAGCATCTTCTCTTACACTTCTCTTGTTCTTCCCCTGCCAATTGCACTGTTAGTGAAACCACCTTCAAATCATGGATCACCAAGCCTCTGATATCTAAACAAAAATAAATGATGAGATTGGATAAGTACCCACTAGAATTTCTGTCTTCAAATTTGTACCCCAAATTAAGAAGAGAGACTTCTGTGTATTTCCACTGCTCTTTTTTGTTAGACCTAAAATTTGAAGAACTAATCCCCATCTCCCAAGAAAAACATCAGAATTGAGCATACCATGTAGCTCCAATGATACTGCTAGCCATAAGCTAGACCAGCTGCCTCCTTGTCTCTATTATCATTCAAACATGTGCCTAAGTTCTGTAAGGACATCTCAGTGATTGCTGAGTCTTTAGACATATATGATGTGGTTCAGCACACGTGGTCTCTGTCTCATTAAGAGAGTTCCTGAAAATACCACCCTTAATCAAACCATTAAGGATTCCATGGGCCATGGGTCATACATAAACTTTTAAACTAAAATGCGAAGTAACTGAACGAGACCAAATAAAATTGGTCAACTTTTAAGTATAGTGAAGAAGATGGTTATTTTCTCAAGAATGGTAATGCCCACATTCTCAGGAGTGAAGTTCATATCCTCAGTTTCTCTGGGTGCTGGTTTACTCAAACTCATAGAGACATTTTCTCCTCATTCTGTTTCTAAAGATCATCCTTCCCACAGAGATGGCTTGGCACCAATTCCTTTGTCTGACCTTGAGAAGTGCCAGTGACTGATTCAGAGAAATCCAATGACTTCTGGAATAAACTTTGCTCAGCTCAGTGACTCAAGGTATAAGCTGGAGCAAACTGAACATGAGCAAAATTCTGGAGAGCACACACACACACATTTATCTACATATATGTGTTAAAAATTCTCAGCACCTCCACCTTTTATTAAGAGCTGAAGGTCTCAAACAGGAACACAGTTTTAAAGTAGAAATTAGAAGGTGTCATTAATCCCAGCATAGTCAAGCTGGTCTCACAGAGTTCTGCTGGACTATTCTGACAGTGTCCAAACTGAAACCTGAAATAGCTTCTTATTTTATTTTTCTGTGCAAATTTGCCACAGAGTGTGAATTTATAAAGGGTGGTTGTAATCTGTGCAGGCTCTGTGACACCACACTATGTGTTTTTGACTTCCTATCACCCATGTACCTGTCTTTGCCTCAGTTCATGGGCCTCCCAGTGTTTGTTTTTGCAAATAAAGCTATAGAGGGGCCTGATATGCAGTGGTCTTTCCTGATCCTTGGAGTTTAGTCAGGTATTTCCTCTATTTTCAAGCAATAAACTCTGTCTTTCCTTATCAGAAGCACTAATTTCAAAATAGTGTAATCCTTGTTTCTCCCAAGGGTCTGGAGACCCCTGGAAGGCAGGGATTTTTACATTTTGCTACCTAGTAAGGACTTGCACATTGACTGGAACATAATAAGTTATCAATAGTTTATACATATATGACACACATTGATCCCACTTGATTCTTCAATTAAATTGTGATTGCCATTCTTTAAGATGGGTTCGTTTATGCACTAAAAATTCCTAGTACCCACCATTTACACTTGATAATTCAGAAGGGAACAATTCCAAGAAAAGTAAAACCAAACACTCACTTTTAAAAGGTTTCTTACAAAGGATTGTGTGTATTTGTGTGTGTGTGTGTGTGTGTGTGTGTGTGTGTGTGTGTGTGATGCAATGGAGAGAAAGTTAAGATGGAGTTCAACTAATTGTTAAGATTTTATGAATTCTATGCTGTAACAGAATAGTGAAAAATCATCCACATTGAATAATGTGGAGAATTGTCTAGTCTCTAATTCTGACCACAACCCCCCCCCACACACACACACAAAGAGGGAAAGGTTTTTGCAACATCTTTGTTTTTGATTACATGATTTAATTATCTCAATAAGAAAAGGAAGCCAGATAAAATAGGTTTAAAACTGATTGGATCTTTTAAAAGTAAATCTACGTGGTTATATGTATTTGTGTTTTTCTATTTTATGCATCTTGCTCATCCTTTGTCCCTGTGGGCAGCCAGCAGAAAAGGTCAGGTTACTGTCAACTGTGAGAAAGACTGTTTCAGAAATGCTTCCAGCTGAGATCTCCCAGGAGATGTCACACCTTGACATGGAGGGTCAGGACATAGGCAGATGCCTTTAAAATTCATGTGCAGACATGTCATTTTACTGTTTGCATGTAGGCATTGTGGTTGTGTGAATAAGTGACCATCTGTTATGTGTTTGCAACACATAAGTGGTGTGCATGTATGTTACATGTGTAGTGAGATAAGTTGTGTGTGCCAGTTTGGGTTGTGTGTAGGTGTATACTGTGTGCTGTTTATATAGGTGTGCTGTATGTGTGTGTGTGTTGTATGTGTGTATAATGTGTACATATGCTGAGGTTAGTTGCATGTGTATGTGAATGTGATTGTGTGTGTGTGTGTGTGTGTGTGTGTGTATGTGGCAGTTCTGCATTTTTTTTCCATATATACTCAGGAAGCCAAAGAGAAAATGTGTCATTATCTGTGAAGAATACAGCCTCAAATTAAATAGATTAAAAACAACCTTTCCTAGGCTGTCAGAGAAAATGTTGAAGGGTTTTCAAAAAGGGAAGGAAATCTCTTGGGCAACCATATCTATATTTGCATTGCTTATTTCAGAATAAAGACCAAAAAAAAGCTAAACAAATCCACACCACATGCTTCTGACACAGAGTCATATTTTGAAAAGTGCTGGTTGGTAGCACCTCCGTGATGTGCCTGCCTGTGACATTTTAAGATCACAAATTGCTGCTAGGAAACACTCTCTCTTTTCATATTTACACTTAAAAAGCCTTTTCTTCTTAATGGTTAATTAGGTCACTAATCAAAAGAAGCTCTTAAGAGGAAAATGAAATGTTGACATTTTGCAATTATTTGCTACTGTGAATAATACATAAACATACTACTTATGGAGAAAGTGGCTTTCAACCCCTTCTTCTTCTATGAAAGCTCATGCTGACAGGAGAGTCCCTGCGCCTGGGGTCACAGACTGCCACCCTACTTCTTTTCCTGCTTATATTTACTTTGGGTCACCTACATGTCATTATGCTGTGCTTTACCAAAACGCAGAATTGGTGGTTAAGTGTCTGTGTGTGTGTGTGTGTGTGTGTGTGTGTGTATGTGTGTGTGTGTGTTAATTGTACTTGTCTATGTCTAGTTGTATCAAGAGTGCTAACACACTAGCACACCATTAATTTACTTGCTATGGAAACTCCCTTGAAATCAGTTAAGTCAGAAGAGAATATTATAATAATATTCTAATAATTCAATCCTGTATTAAGCCCTTTCTGAATTCTTTAGAGTTAAGATTTTGACAAGTACATGTAGCAGAATTATGATGAGGAGACAGTTTCTGTCCACAGGAAAGACCCTGGCCACATCCGGGGTCTTTCAATAAAAAAAGCATATGATAAAATATTATTTATCTATAAAAAGAAAAATATATTGAAATATACAATAATGTGGATAAACCTTGAAAATTATGCTGAGTGAAATAAGCTATTCACAGAAGTACAAATATTATATAATTCCATTTGTAAGAAGTGTCTAAAACAGATTCATAGAGTTAAAGAGTAGAATTGTGGTTATCAGAAGGGTGAAGGGGAAATGAGAAATTGGTAATCAATGGTCATTGTCATCTATGTAAAAGTTCACGAGATCTGCTATAAAATAATGTGACTATACTTAACAATATTATATTGTACACTTAGAAATTAAGATGGTAGATCTCATGTTTAGGTGGTAGATCTCAAAATTTAGTACAATAAAATTTTTTAAAAATTAAAAATTTTTCCTTCTCACTTTCTTTCACCTCTACAGTTCAATGATCTTTTGTTCCATCTCACCTGAATTATCTAATCACCTTGTCGAAATGTAAACCTTCACCTTTCTGAAATCTTGATTTTGAGCATCATTTTCCCTTATTTCATTGGATTGACACCACTATTTTTAAATCCAGCACAAATCTCACCATCTCCACCACAACCCACCTGTATTTATTCACCACCACTTTACTGCCTGATTTACTCTATAATCTCTACATTGGCTTCCTTGCCTCTGAATGGGGTTCCCTTGTTGTTTCAGTTGCCTTTTACCAAGAATAATTTAGGCTGTGCCAATTACTTCAATAAAGAGTTGTGGAAGGAAAGGGTAAAATCTTTCAATCCCTTCCCTCATTGTCTCTGTAGTCCTCACCTTTGTCTAGACTAATACTTTGAGGAAATGTAATGCTAGAACTTCCGCCTATTAAGTGGTTATATTGGTTTTCTGGGTCTGCTTTAACAAAATACCAAAAAGTGAGTGGCTTAAAACAGGAGAAATTTATTCTTCACAGTTAGGGAGGCCAGAAATTTGAAATTAAGGTGTCACTAGGACAGGTTCTTGCTGAGAACTCGAAGAAAGAATCCTTCCTTTCTTCTTCCTCCTGTCCTGTGGATGCTAGAAAACCTTGGAATTTCTTGACCTGTAGTGAAATTATTTTCATCTGTGCTTTTTCACCACAGACACATAAGAAAGTCATCTACTTTATATGTCTGTGCCTCTATCTTCTTTCCTCTTTTCATAAAACTATAATCATTACATGTAAGATCTCATCTTAATGTAACTAAATTGATTTTTTTTTTTTTTGAGGAGGGTATCAGGAGTTGAACTCAGGGGCACTCAAACACTAAGCCACATCCCAGCCCTATTTGGTATTTTATTTAGAGACAGGGTTTCACTGAGTTGCTTAGTGCCATGCTTTTGTTGAGGCTGGCTTTGAACTTGCAGTCCTCCTGTCTCTTCTTCCCCAGCCACTGGGATTACAGGTGTGTGCCACCACTCCTGGCACTTACATTAATCTCAATTAAAGTAATTATACACACAAAACTATTTCAAAATAAGATCACACTGTGATTTTCCAGAAGGATATGAATTTTGGAGGGATTCTATTCAACTCACTACAATAGTGCGTCCTAAGAAAGAAACAAACATTCACCGACATCAGCTCAAAATCTTAAAGCCTTGGTTTTCTCATCATGACCATTCAGATAAGCATTTCAGTGGAAAATGGTGTACACTACAAGTAAAAACACACATCTGAATATTTTATTTACAGAAAGTATTATGAGATATATAATTTTTGAAGTATATTCTCATATGTATAAATAAGTAATGGAATGTAAGATATCCCTGCATGTAAAATTTTAGAGTGCATTTCATTATTCTAAATTACATGTTTAACTTCTGGTATATTTGAAGAATATCAGTGCTTTACATAATTGGAAATGTTGTGAAGAATATCTCTCACCCTATTATATTTTATAAATAGGAAAACAAGACTGGGCAAATTAAATTGCATGTCCAAGATAGTCTCATGCACTAAGAAATTAGAACTCAGTTCTTCTTAAGCCCAAGTGAAATGAACAACTAATATAGGAAATCAAATGATCTAAGTGGCTTCTAACCCTCAGCCTTTTTGTAGATATTCTACTCTCAGTGGTGTCTTAATGTCAGAGGGAGCAGTTAGATACTGGGATCAGAAAGGCTGATTTGAAATCAGTTGAGAAATCAGCTATTCATTTGATAGTGCTCATGTTTCTTAATCTCTATCAGATTTGGTTTCCTCAGCTGCAAAATGAGAACAACAATATTTATCTATAGCATGAATGCAAATGATATTTTCTTAAAGAAAATAAATCAGGGTCCATTTTAGTTTTGAAGTAAAGGAAATTCACTAGGTTTGCATGCCTACACACACACACACACACACACACACACACACACACACAGAGTAACATTGCAAAAAGGTAGAATCAAGCAGAGGCAATGGTGATGATGCATATAAAACTTAAATAATAGAAAAATGACAGGGTTTGGGGAAAACAGGTTTAGTGCATTTTTTTCTTAAGAGACAAATAGAAAGCTGTATATTCTGACCCTACCAGGTTCTTTGCTTATGTCATCTTGTAAAATTTTCTCAACAACAGTAGATAGACAATACATATCCATGTTTTATTACACATGAGAAAATTAATGATCAAACATTTTAAGTAAGTTGCCCAAAGCTGTCAACTGAATTTGAAGTAAAGTTGAATTTTAACAAGTTGTCTTTCTATAAACAAAGGTTTGACTCTGTATTGGAGTTGATAGGAAGAGACTGGACTCTGCAGAGATGCAGAAGCCAGAACTGAAGTGTTAGTATAAGTTATTTAGAAAGCCCTTTGACACCCAGGCACTGATGGAAGACTCAGTAAGTGTATGTTTTTGCACCTGGACTTTTCTAGACACCTTCCAAGTTTACCTGCCTCAGCTCTACCTCTTGGGATGACTTGATTAACGAGCTCCCATTCATAAAGCCTTCCGATGAGGAATGTGCACCATGGCTGTAAGTGGTAAGTCCTATCATTGTTTGGATTGGCATTGAGACATGCAGGCAAAATCTCTATCCCTGTGGCTAGGGAAATGGAGGCAAAACATAATCAAATCTGTTGATTCACACTCTGCATGTCTATGGGCTTATCTTAGGGGACCACTTTGAGTAGAAGTCAGTTGGATTCCTGGCTCGATGTTATATGTTCCAGTTCCCTTATGTTTATTAAATATTTTCAAGATTATATCTTAACCTAATCCTTTCAGAGCCTTTGGAATTCAGTCTAGTTTAGCTTAAAGTTCAATAAAACACAGAAGAAGCTAAAGAAAAAGTGTGTTGTTTTGTGTGTGTGTGTGTGTGTGTGTGTGTGTGTATCTGATCTGGGGCAAAATCTAGGTAGGTAGAATAAATTTAAAATATGTTTGGGGAACATACAAAAATATAAAAATTTAGGTGTGATTTATTTCCCATGAATCTGAGCAAAGTTTACACCAAAATGCTATAAACTTTCCATGTGTTGGTTGTCTCAGGATACATGGCTAAGTGTATGATAATGTTTTTTGTCTGGCTATCTAAACTTTCGAAATCTGTATCTACACAATTTAAAGATAATGAATTGACTTACAAACTTATTTAGTCAATGATTTTTCGTATTTGTGTAGGATGCTCAACAAATGATTCCTTTTCAATAGATATTTATTTTAAAGTATAGAACACATGGTTCAAATGAAAGTCCGCTTTTTGATGCCTCCAGGCTTATGTTTCTAAGAGTCAATATTTTCAGTTGCATAGGAAAGTTTCATGATTTCTCAAACATGTGCACAACATAAAGATTCCAAAGTAATAGTAGGAGGTACTTTTGCAAAATGCAATATGTTAGTTTGTAAGGCCAATCTTAAAATTTGCCTATTTATTTATTTAACAAATACTTGGGGGATGGTAGGAACCAGAGGTCTGTGTGACAGAAGACTTAACCTTGACTACAGGAGTTTCTTCAGATCAGTATAGTGATACACAGGCATATTCTCAATTGTATCACAAGCTGCAAATAACAGGTGCCACATGTTTAGAAATCACAAAATATACTTTAAAAATACTTAAAGAAACTTAAAGTATTTATTAAATGACACATCGGTTTGATATTTTAGTTTTTGTATGTCTTGCATACCACCTGTCTCAGTCTCTGAAATGCCACCATATTATTCTTCCATATATATTTTTTTAATCTTAAAGAGGATTGTACCTATAACATAATTTTTATATAAGGACAAACTAGAATAAGCTGGGACTCAGTTCCCTTTCCCACACCAAACCCTGGAACCACACACAATGTATGCTCAGTGATAGGCAAGATCACTGAGCATACATTAAATAAAGACATGTTGATATTACAAAATATTCAGTGAATATAAAGGAAATGGAGTAATATCACATTGTAGCAGCCTGTTAGACACCACCTTAAGGTGGGTCAGGATGAACGTCATCAGTAATGGAACAAAACCCATCATGTACCTGTGCAAGGATGTAATGGGAAAGGCCCAACAGGGCACCTATCAGTGATGGCCTACCAAGGACTCAAAGCCCAAATCTAAGGATATGGGGAAATCAAGAAAAAAAAACTCAAATTCATGGCCATTTTACAGAATAATTGACCTGGGTCTTCCATAGTGTTAATGTCATGAAAGTTAAGGAAAAGTTTTGTGGAGCCATTTCACACTGAATTTAACTAAAGACACATGGCAGCTATGACAGCTCACTTTAAACTGATTCTTTAAAGTATATTTCTGGGTGTTATGGTTTAGAGATGAAGTAACCCCCTAAAACTCATGTATGAGACAATGCAAGAAAATTTAGAGATGAAATGATGGGGTTATAATAGGTTTAACCTAATCAGTGCATTAATCCTCTGATGAGGATTAAGTGGTGGTCACTGTAGACTGATAGGTTGTGGCTAGAGGAAGTGCGTTCCTGGGGATATGCCTTTGGGGTTTATCATTTGTCCTGGTGAGGCAAACTCTCTCTGTTTCCTGGTAGCATGTCTCTAACTGCTTTCTTCCTCCAAAGCTTTTTGCCATAGTGTTCTGCCTTCCCTTTTGTCCAAAGCAACAAAGTTGGCCATCTATGGACTAAGACCTCAGAAATCATGAGCCCCAATATAAAACTTTTTAATTTCTTTTGGACATCCAAATGGTAGAAAATATAGAGCTTATATTAAAGTGAGGCATGGGAAAATTTGATACAGATTGGCCAAGTGAGTTGTTTTCAAAATTTTCTTTCATTTACCTGTTCAATACAGGTTACCTTTTTTTTTTTTGTGATTATCTTACCCCAACTATTTGACCACTCAGGAAAAGTTCAAGGTAGGCAGAATTGATGCTTTCCTTCCTAAATGTTATTTCTATTGTGTCTTAGGTTTTGGGATTCAGCCCCATATTATATCTCAACATTCAAAAAGAAAGTATATAGTCGATATTATATCTCAATATCCAAAAAGAAAGTATATAGTCGAAGGCCTTTTAAGGACAGGAATACAAGTGAGCAGATCTGGACCCACCAAAGAAAACTGGAAAAAGTCTGCATTTCTGGACATTACTTCTAAATAAATAACTAAAATACTAAGTGCTGAGTTTGAATCTCAAATTCACCACTTACTGATCATTTTGCCACCAGGAGCCCAAGTCTGGAAATAATGAGAAGTTATAAATTTTATGTGACTGTCATAAGAAATGTAAAGGATGGTGTATGTGAAAACTTATTTCTATACATGAAATTTTTATGAATATATGAAAATTGTATACTCTAAGATACTAATAGGCCAACCTAAATCAAGCCCAGTTGAATAACTCTTATTAGAGTGTCTTACCAGTTTGCCTTTCCAGTACATACAACATGTTTATATTTCCTCTTTGCTTAAGGGCAGAAAATAGAAGCAGCCAATTATTGGAAAATGCAGGGAACCACAATTTAGAGATTTTGAATCTTATTCTAACCATTCATAGACAACCACATTTCAATGTACAAGTGACTCAATTTGTGTAAGTTTTTGTGTCTAAGTGTTAAACAATGATTTTCCCAATGGTTTGCATTCTATTAAAATAATATATAATATATATATATATATATATTTTTTTTTTCCTGAGTGCACTATCTTTCCCTTCTTCAGAGAACTTTTCACTTCAGTTTTAAGACACATCTAGTCCACAATGTTATTTAAATAATAGAGTCCTAAAGAAGTTTGAAAGTGATTTTTTTCCTAAATACAAATTGTAGAATTTTAGGTCACATACCCATGCAAAAATTTTGGTTTCCACACCACTTCTCTCAAGCATATAAAAACACTCACCATCAGAACAGTTGCAACAGCTTGGCAGGAGCATCTGCCCTGGAAGAGAAAAAAAAAGTAGAGAAATGACTCATTCTTAATGATTTTTGCCAATGAAGTATTCAAAATGTAGCTAGACAGGGCTCTGGTAACTTGGTTGGAAAGTTTTCAGTGGCCTAAAAAAAGGGACACTTGGAACTCCATGGATACCAGCTTAAAAAAAAAAATCTCATGTCATGCTAAATGCTAGCTAGTGAAAAATAACAAACACATACACACATATACAGAGTCACAGTTACTAAACAAAACATTCATGTATAAAATGTACAATACTTGCAAGGAATGATTATAAGAGTTCTGAGATAACCACTCTCAACAAGTTTCTTAACTGGAGTGAGAAGGACATGCATATGTGTTCTGAGTCAGGTGGGAGAGTCATGACTTTTTTATCCTCACCTGGCTTGATTCTGCAAGTTCTGACCTATATATATATGGCAGATACACAATTCCCAGATTGCTGTCATCCTAGAGGTGTCTCACCTTTTCACCTTCTGCATGTGTGTGCTCCTACAGCCAAATGCAGACTGACACCAAAGGACTCCATTGAATCCTCTGCACATTTCATACCTGGTCATCATGTGACTACACATGGTTTTTCTAAATACTCTTAGAATTCTTGCTTGGGGTCAAGGGTCTGGGTGATTTGAAGAAGTGGGAGCTGGAGAAAAGAATAGAAAAAAAAAAAAAGATCCTGATTATCCACTTGTTGCCCTTTCCTTTGACATTGTCTTGTTTCTCTGGCCACAGCCTTGTTCTGCCAGATATGTTTCATTTTCTGCATGACTTCATCTGGATGGGCATTTCAAGCTGTGATTTCCAGATTTGAGCTCCCATTGTAGACCCCTTTATCACTGAAAAGGAGGCTTTAAAGTTCAAAGTCAGTTAGAATGAGCAATGTCTTAAAAGTTCATATCTTTCTGATCCTTCTCGGCTGTTGGTTGCTTCAAAGAATGTCAAATTATTGTACATTGTGTAGCAAATATCTCCAGTGGGCATTCTTTAAAAATGCACTCAGGAAACCAGTCTTCCAGCTCAAAGGTTTGATGGTGAAACCCTTGTTGTTGATGTGAAAAGTTGTTCTGTAAGCGTAACTTCAGCAGCCACGATTCTCCCAGATGGCCCCCAGCTCATTGTTCTTGTCCTCGGATAGTGACTGAGGTGATCTGATTGTTCCTAGATTCTTTGAGGTAACAATTGGATTCTGCTATCCACATGCACTGTGTTTCCCACCACCCCCAGACACCAATATGCCCTAAGATGCCTTTGTACACTCTCCCTATTCAATCCTAGGCATGTCTTTAAAGCCAATGAAACAATTAAATCTTCTATAACAAAGCATACATATTCACCAGCTCTTACTCCTCCAGAATGCTAACCACAATCTGTTCTTGAGGGAATGTCAGTTTCTATGGATCTGAGCTAAATAGATAATAGCTAAATTGTTAGATAAATGTTTTGTGTAATTTAATGACACAATAATTTCTGTATTTTAAAGCTTTAATAAAACAAATTTAAGAGAATTTGAAGATAGAGGCAAAAGAAAAGTATTTGATTGACTCTATAAAATTAAAACTATGTCTTTTTTATGATTTACTTTATTAATTTAAAGAAAGTATGTCATATTGGATATAATGTATAGCCAACTTAAACATTCACATCATATTATTGTTGCATGTGAAGTTAAGATTCCTGATTGGAAAATAAAATATTTTTTTACATGCTAGTATTGCAAGCTAATGTAAGGAAACATAAGGAAACAAGGAAGCACTAAATGAAAATATGACTAAAATAGATAGGGCAAACTTTATAAATGAGGATCTAACATTTTAAAACATATGATTATATAGAAACTGACTACACTGAAATTGGCTATTACAATATCTGAGTACTAGGCCATATATTTTCCAAAGCAGTTAAAATAAAATTGTTAAAGTGGAAAGATACTAGGTGCCTCCTCAAAAGTAAATTGTTTCAAAGTACTTAGAAGATCATTAACACCTTTATTTCTAAATGTTGGCACAAATAAAGTGCTGGTAATAAATGGATCTTATCTACTCTTAAAGTAAGTTCTAAGAGAAACTCTTAGAAAACATAAAAGCAAACTGACTCTTAGAAAAATTAGCATAATGTTCTATGGTGCTCTATACTAAGTCAATTATTTACTTGTTTTGATTAAGTTCTTCCTATGTAAATTCATTAAGCATATGCAGCAATAGTGAGAGCATTAAACGTTCAGTGGTTTTGAAGAAATTAGAGAAGACTTTGGTTTTGTTTTTGCTTTGTTGTCTTTCTTTTTAAATGTTTTATTATTACATTAATAGTAAATAGATGTTCTGAGTGTCACAAGGTTTTCCCTCAGGTCTAAATTTTACCCATATAATAGCTTTTCTAAAGTTTCTAAATAAACATTTCTACCCTATAAAGTTTTCAAGTAAACTTTACAAACCCACCTCACCATGTGTGACTAAGGAAATGGTAATCTTCTTTAGTATTGTCTTAAATGAAACATCATTCTTTTCCTTTTGTTGCGGTATATGTATTTAAAAATGAATTTTAAAATTGTCCCTTTTGCTAGGATACATTACAACAGTACAAGTTTCCCCTTCCAACGTTCAGAAGTCTAGCCACTTTTGGTGATGTTTGGAGTTCCTTGCGTAAGAGGGGAAATTCATACCTTTTTGTAATTCATGGGAATAAAAATCTTGCAAATGAAGAAATATGAAACCTCAAAATGACCTTGAGTTGTAGTTTTAAAATAACACTTTTGAAGTATCTGTTGGAAAATGGGGGGGTCTCACAATCTCGAGGAAGATACTCTTCTCAGGCTTGGATAGAATTGGGCTCTCAGAACAGAGATATGGAAGGTTCTATGATTGGCTCTAATATTTATTGGGATAGAGCAACCACCTGTTTTAGAACTTTGGGGGCAAAGATCCCTAGGCACTTATTAAGTTTTATGTCTTTGGGAGCTACAGTGAAAGAAGACGGATGTCTCTGCTTTGTAATGGATGATGGAGATTAGTAAAATTAATCTAATAGTGAATCTCAATTTTGACCATGTTGACCAAAGGGAAACTTCTCTGTCTCATTTCCCTGGATTGCCTAATGCCTGTTTCATAAATTCACACAGAATTCCAGGGAAGGGAGAAATCCATAAGAAGTCCAGGATATGATAACATTTAAAAGATAAAGAAATGTGACACTATTTCCCTCACTCAGTGAAGAAAACATAACTTCTTACAAAAACGTAATATATGCATAATATTCAAAAATACAAAAGTTTCGTTCCTTAAAAAAATTGCATGTGTAGATTGGTGAAGCTCTGAAGTTATTATAACAAGGTTTGATAGATTTGTTAATGATGGGGAAAATAATACAGTTTTGCTACGTATATATTTATTTCTTTAAATGCTATCTTTACCCAGTTTTGAGACACTGGCTAGCAGCCAGTCAGTTCCTTGCTCAATAGTTTTGAGTAGGCTATTAAGTTTGCATCTCTACCACCTCTTTTGTCAGGCTGTGACTCCATATTCCCCAGTCCAAATCATCCTAGGGCCATATGCCAACAACCAGAAATAGTCTGTATGTTTCAGGGTCTGCTGAAATTACACTTATCTAATCCTCAACCTGTGTACCCTACCTTGCCTGTGCCATCCATTGGAAACCACAATAAAAAATGTTTGCAAATAGCACCCCATCCTTTTGCCCGTGAACTGCTGTAGGGTATACACATGCAGCTTTTGTGGTATGACTCTTTTCTTTACAGAAGAACTGTGATTATACCAAGCTATATGACTCTATTTTTTTTTTAAATTTGCATCTGGTCTCAACAGACACCACCCTTCATAATGTGTATAAAACAAGTTTTTTATGTACTTTCACATTCACCACCAAAGCTCATTTCCATATGCATCTGAAGCTGGGATATTGACAATAATCTTGTTTTCTAGGCCTTAGGCAGTTTGGAAATAATTAGTTTGTCTTAAAAAAAAATCTTACTATTAGAACTTCTTGCTATTTGAAGAAACCATCCTCCATTTCACCTTATTTAGTCAACAGTTTTAGTCCAGTGATTTGTTATCTTCTTCAACCTGGGTGCTACCATTATCCTGGATGACTTCAGCAATCATTTGTCTATTCCACTCCGTGACATTGCTTCATGTTTATTACGTGGCCTGGTTACGTCTGTTGATCTTCTTTTCAATTCATCCTCAACTCCTTGGTCACAAAAACATACTTTGATGTGCTCTACTTCCCAAATCAATTCTGAAGGACAAAACTCCAAATTAAGCCTCACTGACCTAAATGGAATCAAGGTATCAACAAATTTGGTTTCCTCTAGTGACTCTGAGAGAGAATCAGTTTCCTTGCTTTCACCAGCTTCTAGAAACAAACAGGAGTTCTTGATTTGTGGTACCTTCATTTCCATCTTCCAAGCCTGCCATGTAGCTGGCATTTGACTATAAAAAGCATATTATACATTTTAAGAACTGAGATACAGGGAAACTCTCTAGTGAGGCCTCAAGTTGGTGAGTGGGTGGTACATACATGAAACTAATCAAAATAACATAGCAAATCATTACCAAAATTTACTCAAGATAAATTGATAATATGAATTGTCTTATACATATCAATGATATTTAGTTTATTATTAAAAGTTTCGAAGAAATCTCCATACCTAGATAGTTTCACTAGTGAATTTTACTAAACATTTTTCAAAAATCGGTAACAATCCTAAAGAATTTCTCCCAAGAAACAAAAAAGAAAGAAAGGATTCTTAAATTACCTTTGACTAGAATGATCTGACACCAAAGTTAGATGCACACAGACACAAAAACATATATGTACACATAAACATCCAAAAACAACAAAAAAAAGTCCACCAAAAAAATGAAACTATAGTTTTATTTCTTTCATGTATGTGCACATATTGATCTCCAATAAAATGTCAATAAATCCAATTAGCAATATTAAAAAATAATAAATCAGTGAAGTCCTGTGATTTACCCTGAAAATGTAAGGCTAGTTCAACCCTTGAAAAATCAATCAGTGCAATTCACTAAATTAACAGAATAAAGAAGTAAGATCACATTAGAATGCTGAGAGAAAAAATTTGACAAAACTCACCCTATATAGGTGATAAAAGTACTCAGCAAATTATAAATTAAAGGGAACCTCCTCAACATGATGAAGAGCATCTGAAGTAAAACTACAATCGACAACATTTAAAATGATTCTTTAAAAATGTTGTCTGGGGCTGAGGTTGTGGCTCAGTGGTAGAGCGCTTGCCTAGCATATGTGAGGCCCTGGGTTCGATCCTTAGCAACATATATAAATAAATTAAATAAAGGTCCATTGACAACTTAAAAAACATATACAAATAAATAAAATATGTTTTCTTTAAAGATCAGGAAAAAGGCAAGGATGCCATTCTTATCTTTTATGTTCATCATACTAAATTTCCTAGAGTACCATACATTAAGAAGAAAGTATAAAACATACAGATTGCAAAGGGAAAAAAAAAGCCAATTGTCTATTCAACAGTCAAATTATATTCTATATAAGAAATTTCATAATACTTATTTAAAAACTCATTGGAAATCCAAATAAGAAAATAATAACACTCATAATAATTCTAAAGGAGCAAACTGCTTAGGTATCAACCTGAAAGGACATATTTGAATGCTGAGAACTGTAAACACTGATTAAGTTCATCAAAGAATCACTGAATAAGTGGAGGTTCATATCTTGTTAACAAATTGGATAAAGTTATACTGTTGGGAAGTTAATTCTCTCTAAATTAATCCATGGATTTAACACAATCTGATGTAAAAATCCCAGAATTTTTATTTCAGATACAGAAAAGCTGATTCTAAAATGTATATGGAAAGACAAAAGAATTAGGAAAATCTCAGCTCACAAGAGAAAAGACAACTAACAAATACAAATAACTCAAATAGCTCAAACAACTTTCAATAGAATAGAGATAATAGGCTCATACCACTTGACTTTAGCAATTACTGTAAAGCTATAGTAATCACCTGTAATCCCAGCGGCTGGGGAGGCTGAGACAGGAGAATCTCAAGTTCAAAGCCAGCCTCAGCAAAAGAAATACACTAAGCAACTCAGTGAGACCCTGTCTCTAAATAAAATACAAAATAGGACTGGAAATGAGGCTCAGTGGTCAAGTACCCCTCAGTTTAATTCCCAGTACAAAAAAAAAAAAGCCATAGTAACCAAAACAATGTGACTTTGATGAAGGTACAGAAATGAATGGAACAGAACAGAGTAGAGCAATAATCCCGTAACAATATGGCAGATTCATTTTGATAGTGTGGAAAACATTGAGAAAGGATAGTTTTCCCAAAAAGGGGTTTGAGAAAACAAAAATTTTATCTGTAAATAAATAAATAGACAAACCTGCCTTAATTCAAACCTCACACCTTATAGGAATCATGGAACTAAATATAAAATATAAATCTATAAGACTTCTAGAAGAAAGCATACAACAAAGTCTTTGTGACATTTAGTAATGTAAGTACCTCTCAGATATGACATCAAAAACACAGTCTATGGGGCTGGAGATACAGCTCAGTTGGTAGTGTGCTTGCCTCACATGCACAAGGTCCTGGGTTCAATCCCCAGCATGAAAATAAATAAAAATAAAAAATAAAAAAAGACAGTCTATTGAAGAAAAAAATGATAGACTATACATTATCAAAACTAAAAACATTCTCTTCTGTGAAAGACATTGTTTAGAGGAATGAAAAGAGGGAAAACATTTGCAAGCAAATACCTGAAATTTGAATGTATCCAGAATATATAAAAATTACTCACCTAAATGTTGTGAAGTAATATACTGAAGAGAAATACACAAAATTATTATTTAGTAGCACCCTCACAAGTATTTGATATCAATATTAAGAAACCATTCTGTTAAAAATACTTGTAAAAATTCAGAATCATACACAATAAAAATGCAAATTTCACTGAACATAAATTTACAAAGTAAATTTTTAAAGATATCTAAATTCATAAGGAAGGAAAAAAAGATTTCATTTATTCCCAAGATTTCACTTATGTTCCAGGTGCGTATGAACTAATTTCAATATAATTGGTTCATGTCTCTTGGTATGTGGCCTTAAGAGTGCTACTGGTGTCCTAGGCCAGATGCCTGGCTCTGATTCTCAAGAGACAAGGTTCACTCCAAATAACCAGACAGGAGACAAGTGGTGAATTCAGGAAAGGTATTAATTCTTCGCATGGCCACACGGGGACAATTGATCAAAATGCTGTCATCAGGATGAAGCAGTAGCTTTGGGTTTTCATAGGAAAAAAAAAAAAGGCAATAATCCCAGAAGATTTGCACAACTAGCAATCTCAGTCAGGCTGTGGTCTGGATGACCCTAGGACTGGATGTGCAGAACTTCTTGGCACCAAGGAAATTGCCCCTTCTGAGTGGGAGCAATTTTGATTCATGTCCCAGGATGTTCTTCTATCAGATCTGGGATCCTGTAATTTAAGATAAAATGTGGGAAAAAAATAACTCAGAAAAGAATAGATCAGAAGAGACCAAATGGAGTGAGTTAAGTCAAAAATCGCCTCTTCCCTAAAGGAGTGCAGGCAATATTTAACTTAGGATCCAAGTTCAAGTGCTAGGTCAACAAGTCTGGATCGTGTTTTCATAGACATCATGTGTAAAGAGCTGCCAGGTGGCACACCTCTGAAGCATTTTCAGGGACCACCAGAGCATGGCATCCTTTGTAATGACCCTGACTAATGAAAGTCTTTCCATAACAAAATAATATCCTCACCCTACTCTGCACACACCAGATTGCTTGAGGTACATAAAGTTTCAGTAATAAGAAAACTCTATTAATTTAATTCAAGACCCTCATCTTTACCTGAAATGCCAATTTTGGGAGAGTTAACACTCATTCAAAACTATGGAAATGCTATGCTCATGAAGTAATGTCTATCCTTTTAGGAAATTTATTATGTTTTATTTGTTTATCCAGATAATAAAGATATTACTTATGTACATAAGAACCAAGTATCTTGTTTGAGTAAAATAGTATCATATAGAAGGTGAGTACATAAATCCCATACCTATTCTCTCTACGTTTGAATCTTGTCTCTGCCACTGAAGAGCACTCATTTGGGATAAGTTTCCTGTCAGTGATCTTATTTGTAAATTGGCAATAATAATGGTACCTACCTGATATTGATATTAAGGGTTAAATTAGTGGGAAAATGCCTTATATGGTATCTGCTACCAAAAAATAGAAATTATTTTAGTAGAAAGAAAGAGGCATAGAAAGAAAGAGGCATAGAAAGATAGGAGGAATTCACTACTTTATAACTTTATTTTTCCTAAGACTAGAATATTAAGTCTAAATTAATCCAGATGTAAGGAAAGGTCTAGATTCCATGGTCCCAGGAAATGATAATCAGGCTTACATACTGTTAGCTTTAGTTGGACTGGTAGCTATTTTCAAAGTTAGCTAAATGTATTGAATGAATCCAACAAACACAATTAAAACAAACAAAACAAACAAACAAACAAAAAAGAGCAACAACAAAACAAACTTCTCTTCTTGTCTTCTAACCCTTCAAGTTGTGAAATTCTATGCAGGCTCTCCCTGAAAGGGAGCCCCACAGTGTGGTACACACTAGAGCAATTAACTGATTACTGCTGTTTTGGAAATGTAGCCTTTGGCATAGTAATAACCACCTCCTCCCAGCAAGACACAGTCTTGTTTATCATTATTGCTTTGGACTCTTCTGAGAATCTTTGACGCATATGACAAGGCTCATATCCGAGCCAATTTGAATTAATTTCTTCCATAAGCTTCCATGAAGCACTGACAAATGCTCTTCAAAAACAAAACCTCTTGCATTTTCCTCCATTCCTCAGTTCTCCCCCCATTGATATTAACTAGAAATTAAGTATCCAGATTGAGCAGAAAACAGCTCCTTTGTTTTACACAGTTATGGACAGTTTACCTACTGGAACATTATTGCATAGAATAACAGAGTCTTGGTTTTAAAGGTGGAAGTGATGAAGCAAATTATGATTTTATTCATGGATTGGAAATAACAACCATTTCTTAAGTTTATTTTCTAGTAAAGATCACACATAGTTTCTTCTCCCTTTTCACCAATGCACTTGAGTTAACCCAACTTCCTTCTCCCTCCCAAATACAAGTTTCAGCAATAGTACATAGACTACTAGTCACCTTGCGTCTTTATGCATTATATATGTGCCTTTGACTGTCTCCCAACCTTTAAAACAAGTAAAGCTTTTTCTTTTGGCCAACCCAAGCTAAAGGTCTTGTTGCCCTCTGCTTTTCTGTCAGTGCACCCCACTGGCCTACTTTTTCATTTATTCACTTTCCACCATTCAATTTGATAACAAAGTCCTCAATGCAGGTAGCACGATGACATAAAATTACGCTGTTATCGGGAGAACATTCATTGCTCTGTGCCACTCTGAGAATGTAAATTTAGACAAGTCACAAAATATCTCAGATCCTTTATTTACTCAATGACAAAACAAGAAGAAATTACAGTTGATTAAGGTGTGTGATAAGAGCGGATGTGCATAGTCATATTTATTTCCTTCTCCTAACTTCCTATGTCGTCCAGCAGGAGTGAGTGACCCAAATCTCCCCATAGTATTGGCTGACCTGGGAGTTGAAGAGGATGTATTTGAACGCTTCTAGAACACACATGCCTCTCCGGTTTTCCCTGTCCCTATTACTTCCTCCACAGCATGGTTATCACCTCTTATTCAGTACTTTCTGGAAGAACTTCCATCTGCTGGAATCTTTGAGGCAAATGCTTCATATTTAAATAAAAGTTGCAATAGACAAATGAATAATTAGCAAAAAGAAAAAAAAAAGAATAAATAAAAATGACTTTCTCCAACAATCCATGCTTCAGCTGTTGTTGAGAAGTGCCACATTCTTTAACCACCAAAGGGATAGCTATTCCAGGACAGTCACTGATTTCATTTGTCACTTTATTGTCAGAGTCAGAGGAGTGAATTAAAGCTGGAGCTGTCATTGTCATTTTTTGAGAACATTCCTTTTTCAAGCTCAGGTTATAGTTTGCTATTTCACCAGATAGAAAAGCATCTCTTAAGAGAAAATGTGGTCCTTGCCTCACCACCCCCCCATGACCTTCTCTTTTTCTGAAACACCAAAACATTTTCCACAAGGAAAGCCCACCAGAAGTCACAATTCCAGGACAGAACCAAGTGAGGTATGAAGTCACATTTTTTTATACAGGCCACTTCTTTTATAAAGACAACGAACCAAAGACCAAAGGGGTCTGGTGTGTTGACCCAACTGCTGGAATAGGAAGTTATTTTTTGACTTTAAGGAATTCCTGACAATTTGGTGTTTGCTTAGAATGCTGCCTACTGTGGGCTGGAAGGAGATGTTCCCTGTTGGTAGTTGCAATGTGTCTCAGCAAGCTAAGTGCCAGTTATATATTTCTGTGCCTTCATTGGCCTTGACCAGAGCCCAGGTCATACTTAAGACAGGCAGAAAGATACATGGAGGCCCAGTTGTGAAATCATATTCTTCCTATTTCTTATCTCCTTTGTGCCTCAGTGTATTTTCTATCTTTCTCAGAGAGTTATCACTGAGTTCAGAGAAGAAAGATGAAAGAACTGTTCACGTAAGGAAAATGGCTTCTCCGGTGCTCTCCAGTCTTACCACTTTGAAAAGGATTTCTCTAGTTGATGGACTTATAAAGAGAAAGAGTAGATCAAGGAAGGAGAGGAAGAGATCCAGGCAAGTGTGTGACTGGATCCCAGTGAGAGGGTCCCTGAATGTCCTGGGAAGATTCCTTAAAGACAAGGAAACACCATAGAAAGAACAACTTTGACTGGAGTAAGACACATATTTACAGTCTCCCAAGTACCTCTTGCTCTTGTTACAAAATAACATTAGAGACTACTGCATTTCCAAATAGATCAGAAAGCTACTGAGAATGGCCCTGTAGCAGGAACAAGTAGTGACCTTTGTGCATTAATAACCAAAACCAAAATCTCTCCTCAAATCAAAACTGTTTTTTAGTCCTAAGACCTGTTGAAAGCTGACATACCCTAGAAAGTGAGGGTCACCGGAACTGGACTGGGGTTACAGTTTCAGTCTGGCAGGATGGTATCTAAACAATAATGAAATGTGAGTTATTTAAACATAAATTAACATTTAGGCACATCACTGTCTTTGGGTGACAGTTGTTACTCTCCAGAGAATCTAGATTGGAACTTGATTGACACTGTCATTTGAAGGACAGTGGTAAACTCCATACCTCCCACTAATGTCTTAAGCGGTAGGCACCTTGTGTCCAGCCAAGAATGACTCTAAAGAAGAGGATGACATAACACTCGCTTGTCTTCCTTCTCCTTCATAGTGATGTGGCTTTAAGTAGCACTTCTGAAATTTAAAGCAAAGACTCACTAACTAAGGTCAGTGGATCCTCGGCCAGTCTGAGTGAGAGATATATTTGGGATAAAGTCTATTTCAGATGCCCCTGACTTGCCAACACCTTTTTCTCTGTCATCAGAGAAATGAGTTGCTACTCATGACAGCTACCTTCTTTTCTGCTCAGAGGTCTGACTCTAGCTCCAAAGACAAACCACATTTAGTCATCCGCGGTCTTGTCCTTTGCTGAATGTCCTGGCACAAGAACACGTCCCAGACAGAAAAGGTCTAAAATACCTTGACGTGACTGTCTGCCACAATGTTGACATTGTAAGACTTGGGATTCTGGAAGAGCAATCCACAACTTATATACATATCCAAAATTCTCTAGCAGGAAGAGAAAAGGCTGTCACAATTCAAAGTGACAGCCATCTCAGGAAACCCATCAACCTAGTCATGAAAGGCCATGGGCCTGGAGACCAGAGAGAATTCATTAAGTGGGTGTATTCTTTCCACAAAGCTGGAGGTGGCCTCAGGGTGACAATCATAAATTGTAGGCTGGGTAATTACCTGGAAAATACATGAAAACAAAATGAAAATCTTTCCTTCTTCCTTTCACTTCTCCCTTCAACTTCTTGACACTCCCCAAAAGGATGAGGGGAATAAAAAATAATATAGGAAAGAGCGCATGTAGAATTTCACTCTCAGTCTGTGTATTACTAAGCTAGTTTGAGGAATTACATCCACTCACAGCATGAAAACATATTGCCTAGACCAAAGTAATTTAATTCTATCCAAATTTGAGTGAAGGCCTTGTCTGATGAGGTTTTAGCCTCTGTCAAAAGACAATGTGTCTGATGGGGGAAGCAGTCTGCAGAAATCACCCATTTCCATAAGAATAAATGTGGCTTAGTGATGTACTGAGAACCAGAACCTGGAAGATCCCGAGAATAAATGTGCAATGGAAGTATGTAAACAGATATGAAGAGAATGGGATAATCCCCTCCTGCACCCCTGCCTTCGTGTGGGGAGAGTGTATTGTGCACACAGGTAAGAACCTGAGCTCCATGTTGCCTTACGTGACCAGGTAGGCAGGAAAGGCCACGCTGCTGAGGATAACACATTTTGCAAAGTCCATGAAATCTTTCATTGTTCATAATGTCATGCCATGGAAAATTGGAAAAGCAGGGCAAAGGCAGACTGTCCTATGGAATTGTCTACTGCCCTTGAAATGCATGGCTTATAGCATGCTTTAAAAAAAAAAAAACTATATGAAAACTCACAGAAAACTGAGACCTTTTTAGAAGATGCCTCACAATACTGAATATTTTCAGGCAAAATTGAATAAATGTCTTTGGATTCGCTCAGAACTTCCCCTTTTTCCTTCTCTTTTGGCTTCTCTCTCTCTCTCTCTCTCTCTCTCTCTCTCTCTCTCTCTCTCTCTCTCTGGAAGTAGTGAAGTTTATATTCTCAGAAGTATGGTGTGTGGCACTTTCATTATAAGAAGAACAAAAAGGAACACATCTTTTGTTGTCACAGATCTGTGTGTGTCAGAATAAGCCATTCTAGAATCCTAATGCCAAGCCTAATATATAACTGTTCCCACTTGACTCCTTACACATCGGTATTTCCAATATACCAAGTAGCAAAAAATAAGTGTTTCTCTAATAATCTAAAAGCTGCAAATATCACCAAGTTTTGTGTTAAGAGGAAATATGTAAAAAAAAAAAAGATAAGTTCTTTTTGAGATCCAATCCTTGACTAATGAAAGTTGTATCATAAACAGATTTTGTTTGTGAAAGCAGCAATTCCTGGCAGCCTCCAGAAGCCTCTCTCCAGAGGATATGAAGTCAAATGTGGACACCACCAACTGGAAAATGTTTCAGTCAATAGCTACGTATTCTTGGAAGTTTTTTACATGTTTATCTTTTCTTGGAGTCAAATCTTTGACTTGACACCATGGAAGTCATAGGTAAATCTGGAGGCAAATTTAAGAACTGTGGGAGGAGAAGGTGGGAGGGGGGGATATTATGGGATTTGATGTCTTTCTGAGGAGAGGAACAAACAAAGGGTGTCTCATCAAGGAGGATATTTATCCGCCCAAGAAAGACATTGGCACTGTCCTTGTTTTAGATCATAAGTAAGTTCTCTCTAGCTATTTATTTACTTCTGAATTTCTTGAGAAGTTTAATGAAGACAGTCATTCAATATCTGTTTAATTATAGACTTTTAATGTCAAATGATTACATCTTATTTTCCTCCTATCCTTGTTTTTCTTAAAATTAAGTATTGACTCTTATAAAGAACTTTCATCTGTTTTCCAATATTCTGACATTTATAATGGCAAACTTAAGTTACAAATAAATGTAACAGCTTTTGACAGTGAATAAATGAAATCCCAGGATTCCTAAAATCTGTAGAGGAAAGTGTCCCCATGGTCCCAGTACATGGCTTGTGAATTGCCTGATTCTGGGCATTATTACTTGCTCTGGTCACAGTTGGAATGGAACACCCCAAATTCTGCAATATGGTACAACTGGTCATCCTTAAATATAGATCTGGAAATGACTGTAGGTAACATGAACGCAGCTTCCAGAACTGCTTAAGTAGTCAGTAGCAATAAGAGTGCAGACCCACCCTGTCATCTGTTGTCTCTTCCTATACATTGTTTTTGCTACAGGACCATTACTTGGAAGAAGTAAAGGAACCCCTCCACCTCTAGGTTCATTTACTGGATCCCCTGGACCAATTAGGTAGAAACCCTCAAGGAGAAGAAAACCACACTGGGCAGATGAGTTTTAGTGAGTGATTCAGGCCCAGCTTCTCCAAAAGACCTATTGTTTTACAAGGATTGTGTGTACCTAGACACTGCCTCTCTAGAGGATAGATTATATAATGATCATACGATGTAGAGGGGTTGCCTGTCTGCAAAGTTCTTTTATAAAGAAAGAGGTTGCTAACTAGAGAAGCTTCACATTACTTAAATGGCCTAGTCAGGCTTAGGAGTTTATTCAAATGCTATATTTGTACTACTGCTGAGACTTCTTGCTTTCAAGAAAGCACTGAGAACAACATGCATAGGCTATTTCTACTACCAACAGACCTCTGGAGATGTTAGCTAACCATTTCCAGTATTAAGTACCCAAATATAACAGAAGTGTAGCCACATTTAGTATCTTAACATTGTATGGTGTGGAGAAGAGAAATACTTGTTGGATTTTTATCTCCCATTACTCAGAGCATCAAAGTCAGTGAGGATCAATTGGCCATGCATTCCATAATAACATATAACTGAATTTATATAGAGGTGTCTTGGCAATGTGTATGGAGAGGAGGCAAACAGAAATATATTCCGAGAATTGTTATTTTTTAAAAGAGAACATTTAATGTGATAGAATAAGCCTATAACAAGTAGTATTAATTTTTCCTCTTATTTTATTGTTATAATTTTGTATAACTTTTTTAAACACAGAAAATATAATAGCATCAAAGAAACAAAGAGCCACTTTGGAAAGGCAATTATTTATTAAGTAATGGAAAATGATTATATGCATGGTGTTGCTTTTTGTAACATGTTTACACTTTAAAGAAATGTGACACGGAAAGTATGAGCCAAAGAGATCAGTTGATTCCAAAGAGACTCCATAACAATTACGATGATTATTTGGCTAACCATACTTTTTTTCAGGGCATTGTGTTTTTCCATTGTCAAGACAATGTGGAGAATCAAAGGGTCACTGTTTGTGATGGTCTGTGAGATTATGAGAAATTCAGTGGAGTAAATTTTCTAGGTGATTGAGGATCACATTGTTCAATTCCAAAGTTTTATGTTGAAAATATCACTCTGATGTGCAATTTTATTTTCGTGCTTCAATATGGAGACTCTTAAGAACATCATTGATTTATTTTTCTTAAAAAATATTTTTTTTCCAATATCAGACCTTGCAGGACCTCTGTATATCACTCTGAATCTGATTCTAGAAGAAGATCAGAAAAGATATAAAAGGTGGCCTCATGGGGGTCTTCCTTATCTTGAGACAGAGCAGTGAGATTAGTTTTCTTCTTATTTCTACGTTCAGCAGTCACAACATGTCACTTTGTCTCTTTTTCCCTCTTGTGTCTTTGTATTTATTTTTCTTTATTCATCTAAACACAAATATAAATTAAATACAAATCTAGTCAACTGAAGGTTCAAGTTGAATGTTTCAAAGAGTTGAGATTCTATTATAATATGAACCAGAGTTTTACCTTTTAATGTATGTGAAGTTAAACAGAATAGCTTCATACATAGTTGGACTCTGCCATCCTAGACTGTCTGCCTCCCACAGCCAGGGAGCCGGGGAGAGGGAGCACCAAGGGGTCCCCACTTCAGCCCAGCATAGCTCTGCTTAAAGCACAGCTATAGTGACCTGTCATTGTAGTGTGACTTGAAATACCCTGGAAGACACCATGCTGTCAAAGCTCCTCTTTTAACAGGTCTCCAAGAGTAGAAACATATTCTTTTCGTCTGATAAATCAGGCTGTTGTGTTACAAATATGCCCAGAAAGGAGCACAGAATGAACCTTAATTAACATCAAAGATTAACTCCTATCCTAATACTTCCTCCTGATAGCAGATTTTTATAGACTGAGAAGAAAATATGAAAACAGGTGTATTCAAAGTCTGAATAAGATTGGATAAGACCATGGAATATTGGTAAGGAAAAAGGTACTCGGTTCCAAAAATATTGTGAAAATTAATAGCATGGTCAGCCCTGAGCATATATATTTTTTTAAATGGATGGAACAGGGTGCAACATCTTTCTCCTATCATGACATTCCAAGCTAACAGGGTCACTGGGTAGTCCCACAGCCCCCACTAAGTTACTGTCTCTCTGCCACCCACCTCAGATGCTAATGCAGCCCCTACTCCTGTCTGCTTATATGCTTAGTGGGCTCATAGTGGGCTTAAGCAGAACTAATAAAAAAATCCCAGAATATAAAAAACAAAATTCCTTCTTAAGGTTATTTGCATTTGTTTCAACACATGAGGTCACCCTTCTACTAACAGGATGGAGGTACCATTCTTGGTGAGTGGAGTCTCCCTGCAGTGCCTCAAAGCACACTGACTACCTCAGTGACTGCTTTTCCAATTTCATATAAAGTCCATCAGTACAGGTACACCCTGAACAAAGAACTGGGTGACATGTGAAGTCCTTGTAGTGACAACTGGGCGGGGGGATACGCAAAGAGTGCTTGCCTTGCCCTATTTATCAATGATAGAGTCCTCTCAGGCCAGATCCAGAGAAGTACCTCAGATTTGCTTGCTAAAGGTTTCATTTCATTTTATTAAAACAGTCTCTCAGTTTCTTAAAGTTTTTAAATGTTCAATTAAAAAAAAACCAGCTGTGAATTTAGGATCCTCTTGCATGTATTCTTTCTCTTTTTCATTAACAGAGGCCTTGAACATATCAACCAACTCCCCAGTCAGCAAATTCTGTGGGGGGCTTATGAAATTTATTTTCCCATTGCAATTTCCTTTAAAGCTAAAAATGTCTCTGCTGATTACCATTTCAGGCCCTTCTCATAGTCTGTCATCGAGGTCTAAATGCAGTGTGTATTTCTACAGAATTTTCTATGAGTAGATCAGTAGTTGATAAAGTGGCACTCTAAGGAAGCCTGAACTGGACCCAGGTCTGTTGTAAGGAGTTGGTTCCTTAGGGATGTTGCTGTACCATTTGGCACGGTTCTAATGATATCCTGATTCTATAGCCTCTCATGAACCCAGCATTTCAACTTAAAGCATGATACAATGGGGTTACTCAGCTTCTTTCCCATATGAGAAGTCTGATTCAATAGTAAGTCACTGAAATCTTTATGATGCTTGATATATAAATTTATTTGGTTGGAACACTTTTCCTGGTTGAAGTCTGCTCGGTCATTTAGCAAAAGGTATCTATCTATCTATCTATTTATTTATTTTTATATAGGAGTCAAAAGTTTCAGTCTTCTTCCTTAAAATGGGCTTGACTGAATAAAGATCCAAGATGTCTTACCAGGACAACCTTTACCTAACATACTATGTCCCTTTTCTCCCCTACTACTTGGCAATCTCCTTGGTTGCTGGAACATTCCAGGATTCCAGTCCCTAGTACAGTACCTTTCAGACCCAACAGGCTTGATCAACACTGAGTGAACTAGATTTAATAAATGGAGAGAGCCACTCATTTGGGTTTCTAATACAAAATGGCCTTGGCTATTCTGTTTTAAAATATTTAGCAGTTCAGTTAAAAACGCCCCTGTGAATCTTTTATGACATCATTTATCTTTCTATTTCTTTTCAGCTTTAAATTGTACTGCCAGATTTATTTGCTGTGGTATTAGGTTTCCGTGTCTACCCAGTTCTAGTCCAGCTCTCTTAATGCAATTCAGTCTTTTTACTGCAAGACTCAGACTCGAATATTAAATCGACATTTGCCATTAAGACTCCACATTTGTCTATGGGATGATGATTGGATTCCGCTTTCGGAAAGGAATCTATATAAATACATCTTCTCTAATAATGTCCAAAGATAATCCCCTTCTCCTCCCCACCTCCTGCTGTGTTTCTTAAAACTGTGGACTCCAGGGCTCTCTGTGTTGCTCTCCCCTGGGCTACCATAACATCTACTGTTATTCCATTACCTCCACCCTCTGATGTTCTACACTCTGTTGCCAAATAAATTGTTTCACACAAATGCAGCGTGCTTTGCCATTTTTATTAAAAGTAGAATCTGATCAACAACGTTCCAATTATAAAGGTACAAAAAGAAAAAAAAAAGGTAATCAGATTTTGAATTAAATCACATCTGGACAGGCCTGTTGTTGAGGGCACTAATAATATATTGCATATGTATTTGTGCAGAGCATGCCAGAAGTGAATTCCACATCATTAACAAAGTTCTCTATCGATCGCTCACAATCTGGCAGCTGAAACCAGCAAGGTGCAGAATCAAGTCTTCTTTGCTACTGAATATGTATCATCATGGCCCATGCAAGTCCCTTCTCTGCCTACGGGGTCTGCCAGGCTCACAGCTGCTTGAAGAGCAGAGCAGGGCTTTGCATTAAGGCTCTTCAAGTCATTTCTCTCCCAGACAGGGATCTTGCATTTTAAACACCACTGCACAAAGAGCTTGGAACTCCTTCCCAGAATTAGTGCTCCTGGCTCACTACAGAAAACAGGGAAAAATATGTCACCCCTGAAAACAGCCACACTGATCCTGATGGACTAAGGGAGGCATGTTTGGATGCCTCTCTCTGCTATTGGAAAGGGAAAAATGTAGGATTCTCAGCTAAAAATCAGCTTGAGTCACACAGAATGTGAGCTTAGTATAGCCTATCTTGGTGAGCTCTTTAATTTTTTAAAACATTCTCAAAATTCCTAATACCATCTTTGGAAATAAAATTTATAACTGCAGAATTTTTTTACATGAAACTGATTTTGATCTTGGCAACAAATCATCAATAAGAAACAGCACTGTGTATGAGTTAAAGATTTGGGCATCAAAGTCCAAACTCTCACTGAATTCCAGATGGGATGTTCCTGAGCTTTATAATCTTGGAAAAGTTATTCAAAATCTTATGCTTTTTTTTCCATACATAAAAATGTGGGATAACAATGGAACAGGCCATATAGACTTGTGAGAAATGAATACCCTGATACATATAAAGGGTTTAGGGACATGATTTGTGCAAAGTATATCTCAGGAGTAGAAATTATTAGAATTCAGAGAAACAAGGGTTACTCTGATTTGAACATGTTTGATGTTGGACTTTCACTTTTTGAGATGTCACAGCTACGTGGCAAAGAGGAAAGAGGCACTTATGCCTATAGCGTGAAATTTATCCTGTATGCCTCCCCAGTATGTACTGGTAAGTACTGGATGCAGCTGATGTGAACTATTTAATGACATTGGGCAGGGGGAGAGTTGGGAAAAATTGAGGTTTATTAGCAAACAAGTATTTCACTCTCTGTGGGATTATCTAGCCTGAAATGCTGTTTTGATAATCAAAACTGTTATCCACACCTTACAGAGCACTTTCCGAGGGAAAAGCTTTGCTAAAGACTGAAATGAGAACCTCAAGTGTCATATTATGGTTCCTGTCCACAGACCCACAGTTCTATGTAGGAATGGTTGGCACTGCTAGCATACATTGGAGAGTGTGAAGGTCCATCAGAGATGGTGAGGACATGTGAGAAACCCTGTCCTTTTCTGGGGGAAGTGAGAAGGAAAACAAAGCCCGTAAAGCAGCAGAGGATCGCACAATGTGAGGCCAGAAGAGTACTGGGGACTAATGATCTCCATCCATTAGGATTGTTAGAGTGGGTGATCACAATCATCATCATGCTTTCTTTGCACCAGATATTTCCCTAGGGGGAAAGGAAATCAAAGTTCAGGGATAACAAAAAATAATTTGTTTCCCTCTGTATCTTATACTTACATGCCATATGGTCAATAGCAGTGAATCTTACTGGAGCATCCTGGGATGCACAAGCCATGTCAGATCTGATTCTCTATATCTGACAACCTTCTCATTTCAATTAAATAACTGTGCAATGTATAGATTTAAGGGCACAATATAGGAAAAAAAACATGCAAACAACATCAATTAAACTGTATTGTATTAACTAAAAAAGGATAGAAACTCTCAGACGTCTCAAAGAAATTCTCCTCCTCTGCAGACCAGCTTTGTCAGAGGATGGGGACAAAAGGATAAAGGAAATCTTTTTTTCAGGATGCAAGAACTCCCTTAAGTGCAAAACAGAAAACAAGCCCGGCAAGCATTCCCTCTGGTTCTCAAAAGCCACTTCTCTGCCCCATTTTCTGCAGTGACAGGTCACTCATGTCACTTTAGCTCCAGTCCTCCACCATTAATTACCCCTCTAGGTTTTTATTTACTTTTCATCTTAGAGAAAAAAAGGAGTTGGGAAATAGATTTCTTTCCCAGCCATTCCTTTCTTGTAGCACATCCTATAGACTCCCAACCCTTTACCACCTGCCTGGAGAGTGCACAAAGAGGAGGAGGGTGGAAAGGAAAATAAAGGGGAGGAGAAAAGTGGTTAAAAACTTAATTTAATATACTACACTAAAGATGCTGAAAAATGCATTTACTTCAGAACCTCCACCACTGAGTACTGTGAAGTAGCATTTAGCTCTAATAGGGTTTCTGCTTCATCAGCTACAATAATTATTTTCCTTAATTTGCCTTGGACATTCTGTATAATGATCTCCATGTTTGGGGGGCTCTTTTAGTAAGCGAAAACAAAAAGCGAGTGTGTGATTTGCTTTACCTCCCACGTTTGGTGTGTCTCCTTTTTGCTAGGCCTAAAATCTGTTTTTGCCCTCTCTGTCATCAGCATGAGTTTCTTGACATTAAGATCATCCATCTCCATCCGCCCATCTCCATCCCTGCCCCCAATCTAATTGGCAATTTGCCACCTCTACCCTTTTCCTTTAAAACTAGATCAGCTTCCTTGTAACTTGTAAGAATATTCTGTCCCTTGCAAGAAACCCCAGAGATGCTGATCTTGAAAATGTGCAAATGTATTATTTAAAAAATGATATTGAGATCAAACTGCGATGTGTGTTTATATCTTTTTGATCTCTATTTTTGTCCTTTATTAACTCTCCCCTTACCCTGTTTCTGCGAGTGTTAGCTACAGATTTTCAATCACACCCACCAGCAAAGCCAACCCCGCAGGGAGGTTCTCAGCAGTGCCCTTCCACAAGCAGCCCAGCAGACGAAAGGCAGATGGAAAATTCCAGGGGTTCTGATGTGAGCATTTAAATGATCATTTAGCGTAACACAAATCTGTGAGATATGTATTTTTAGTTTCCTATGCAGAGCAATAGAATCGAGACAATGCAAACGGCCCTGGTGAGTGGGTTGCACAGAAAATGCTTGGAGAAACTAAAGTCAGCAGAGAATGAATTTGGGGACACTAGGAGGAGAAGGTCTCAGGACAGCAGAAATACTATTTATAAAAAAATTCTTTCCACTGTGCAAAGACACTCTGTCTTTGCAAATTACATTTAAAATCATTGTTTTTTCCTCCCCTGCCACTTTTCCCCCCCCTTAATTCTCAGTTTCACAAGAGCAGTAGTAAGGTTACTTGATTTTGCATCTATTTTATGTATCCTAAATGATTCGGATGCTTAAGAACAAATGGTTAGCAATGTTAGAGCCAGATTTCTCCATTCAGATAGGTTTACTTACACTGTTTGGTACTGCAAAATACACTCACATATTATCTAGCAACCAAGGCTATGACTTGGGAATAAGTACAAAACTTTGATATTTAGATGATATTTAATGTTATAATTGAAATGTATACTTTAATATAGCTGTCAATAATCTCTATGCTAGGAAACAAATACTTGTACATGCAGTAATACATGGTTTCTGTGATTTGGAATTCTTCAAGGTGTACTATCTACATCCTAAGGTAGAGAAATAAGTAAGCTTAAGAGAAGCGAAATCAAAATTACTTGGTTATTTGTTGGCTAACCAGCAAGTCCAGTTCTACATGGCTGCTCCCTGCCATACTGTCCAAACAATGAGAAATTAAAATAGCTTTAGCTAGAGCCAGAACTCCTCGCTGGAAGGAAGAAAGAACAGCTTTATACTCCTGGAACAGCAGAGGAGTATTTAAATCACAAAAGATGTTATCTATTAATCTGATCTTCATGTTCATAATAACAGCACCTTGGCTTCCATCAGATTTCTCTGCTGAGGAACAGTGATGGGACTTCGAATCAGGTGCCAATTTTAGAATATTTGAATCGATGCTTTTAAACAGCTTGCAACCTCATGTGGTGTAATGCGTGCTTTCTCTTTGCTGCATAAGTGTCCATCATTTTTCCATTCCAGGACTTTGTGAGAGACTCCTAAAATAGAGGCCAGTGACATACTTAGGTGTTTATGAGAAAGAAGTGTGTGATTAAAAAAAAAATTAACTTCCTGTCCCTCTCTTATTTCAGTTCTTTTTATTCTTTCAGTCCCACTGTTCCTTTTGACCTTCTGGTGCCACTGTCACTGTCCTGAGATTCTTGGAATATTCGTGAAGCAGCTTAGAAACAGTAAACAAAGCCAGATGAGGTGGCACACACCTGTAATCCCAGCAGCTCAGGGGCTAAGGCAGGAGAATTGCAAGTTCAAAGCCAGCCTCAGCAACATCGAGGCACTAAGCAACTCAGTGAGACCCTGTGTCTAAATAAAATACAAAATAGGGCTAGAGATGTGGCTCAGAGGTTGAGTGCCCCTGAGTTCAATCCCTGGAATGCCCCCCCCCAAAAAAAAATAGCAAATAAGCAACACATGTTGAGAATTTCTATGTGTTAAGTATTGGACTTAGTAGGCATGATAAGCACATGGTAGGTACTGTTTTCCCTAATTTAGAATAGTGATATTGCCCAATTTATCTATTCACTTCCTCACATTGATATCAAAGAAAGAATGTGTACTGTCAGCCCTAAAATTAAAATTAAAATTTGCCACACCATCTTTATTTCAATAAAGAACATGACTGACAAAAATATAGGTGTCATCCTTGGTCCGTCTGTTTCCCTCATCCTCCACATCCCTATCAGCAGTCCCATGGCCTGTCTCCCACATATGTCCTACACAATTCTCATTCCTTCCAGCTGGCAGTATTCAATTCACCAACATTTCTTGTTCAGACATGTGCAGTAGTCTCCATACTGATATGCCTACCTCATTGCTGCCTATGATATTGCTGCCTATAATATAATATAGTGATCTTTTAAAATGTAAATTGAATTTAATGACTTTACTATAGACCCTAAAGTGGCTTCCTGTCACATTTAGAATAAAAGACCAAGCCTGTATCCTGGTATTAATAATCAAGACCAGATCAATCTTTAGGCTTGATTATTATATACCCCTCTTTTTTCTTTACTAAGGACAGTGTTCCTTAAACTCTCCAATTTTATTTCTTCCATAACATATTAAGGAAATATCCTTCTTCAGCATTTATATGATTGGTTTACCATTCAAATCTCAAATTCAAAGGTAACCTTAAGTAGCTTTTCCTGGCCAACAGGTTTAAACGTGCTACGTAGGCATTCATAGCATTTATCATTGTCTGATATTTTCCCCTTTTACTTATAAATCTGCTTGCTTACATTCTGTCTTCCCCTAAGATCAGGGACCATGTTTACTTTATTTATCATCTTTTTCAGCTACATAATCTGTGAGTCTAGCAAAAAATTGAAACTGTATGTCCCTTGTTCCAAATATTATTAAAAATTTCTAGGTGATGACAGCAAAACATTAAGATGAGGGCAGAATGCTTCTCAGTTCAGGCTCCTATGTGAGTGCATCAGTCACAGCACCAGGTAGTCTGGTCACTATGATACTCACAGCACACAGTAGTTGCATGAATATATTTTCCCACATTTTTGAATAAATTATTTAATCATTATTTCTTAAATAAATGAATAAATACATTAATGAGTGGGATTAAGAAAACTGAGCCTAAGGCAATGAACTTGTAAACACAAAGAATAAAACACAGAGTTTGGAACAGAAACTCAGGCAGTCTGATCAAGCATTTCCTCACAGCTACTGTGCCACATTGCATCCCAAGGCAAATAAAATCTAGTCTCTGGGGGAAAAAAAATCCATCTTCTGTTTTAGTGAAATTTAATATCATGCAGAAATGAAGAATGACAATAAATAGCTACATTCAAAGGAAGTGTGTGCAAAGTATCATAACTAAGAGGGGTTTGGAAAAGGTGTAGAAATTGAAATGTGAGTAAGGTGAGGTGGTTAGAAGTTGCACTTAAGGTGGGTTTTGAAAGCTGATAGGATTCTGGTGCATAAACAATAAGGAAAATATGTCATAGAAGGACATCCCATAGACGAAGCATGCAGAATGTTTCTTAATATAATGAGAAATCCATTGTGACTGGGCAAAGACACCGGAAAAGTGAGTAAGCAGGTCCTGAATATGTGAATAATTATGACTTTAGGACCTTCACTTTTTTCAGTAAGAAATGGAAGGCAACACAGTGCCCTTCTAAAATCTGAACTTGAGGAAATTAAATCTGGCTATAGTGGGCAGAGTGGGCAAAGGAAAGAAACCACAAGTCACTCACATGAGCCAAACTTGGGTGCTGGCAACAGGAATGCCAAGGAAGAAAAATATAGTAGAAATCATAGAAAAAAATGAAAATATCAATAATTAACTAGGGAAGATGAAGGAATGGGGATTCCAGATGGTGATTCTGAGATTTTAAATCTGTAGCATACCTAGTATGTGTTTGCCACTTTACATTTATTATTCTTAAACTTTATAATACACCTGAGAGGAAAATCGTATGTATCCTCAAAACATAAAAAAGAAAAAAAAAAGGCTGAGAGACTAGAATTAACTTGCTAGAGGTCAAATAGTAAGTGCAGGAGGTAGGATATGGACACTTCTCTGTGTTACTTTAATGGGTAATTGGCAAGACCAAGGATAGAAACAAGGTAGTGAGGACTCGAAGCTAGTTTGGAAAGGTATGTACTTGGTTTATTGCTTTCTAGACAACATGCTTCTTATATAATGTGCCTTATGTTTTTTTTTTTTCTTTTTAATCCAGAAATCATCTTTCTTTGGTCTTGGAGAGTCTAGTGAAGAGCTTGGGACTAGTCACTTACTAAGCATTCCATAAATTCTTTATAAATTTTATGCAAAGTTGCAACAGAGTGGGAGGAAGATACTTGCATGTAATTCACTTGATAAACTAAAAACAGTGGTGATGCAGAAAGAAAAAAAATTCTTTAGTAGATTTATGATTAAAAATAAATAATTATTTCCCCTAACCTATTATTTAGTTCCCAGGGTGTATAGAAGACTGATAAAAAAAAAAAAATTCAAACACATACCAGCAGCATTCGCTACAGTTACACACGTCTCAGTGAATGTTATACTCAACTACCTGCCATAAGCACACCATGATCTTTGGAATGGGTTTTTAACAATATTGCTCATTAGACCAGTACATCAGTTCCCTCCCTCCCTCCTGTCACCTCAGAGACAGTTCCAATTTATTTAAAAGTTACTTCCTTTGGAGTAACCCATCATCCTATCAGAATCTGAAGTATACATTCTCTTTGAAAACACAGGACCATTCACTTAATTTAACTTAGGAAAAAACAGAATCAAACCTTGTTTTCCTCCCCTGAGGCAAAACATGCTTCACAAATGAAGAATTCCCATCCAAGGAAGCTCTAAGCCCCCCTGTCAAGAAGTTCATCTGCATACATTCTCTTTTATTCTATTGACACATGAATCTGAGTTTATATTTATCTTCCACATAAACACTGCTCATTAAATACCAACAACATGGAGGGGTGGGTGAGACACATTTTGTGTTCTTTATCTAATGAGGCTACCTTGGAAACCGAGAAAGGGAGTATAATTCAGGCACAATGAGTTCACATGCTGGTGATACCCAGTAAAGCTGGGGACAGGATCAATGACTCTGTAACACTGCTGAGTACCTTCCATGTACAGAGCTATGGGCTAGTTGTTGGAGAAGGGGAGGAAAAAAAAAGTAAGATTCTGGAATCCAAGATGGCTGCTGTCTATCTAGGAAGGTGTCACAGTCATTAGAAAAGGTGATTATATTTATTCCAGGAGGAATAAAAATTTCATAGGCAAAAAAAGAAAATGCATTTATTTGTATATTCAGACCACAAAGGTGAATATAGATTGTGTCCTTTGGCTATGGGAAACCCACCCAGAAGGATTGTAAAATTGTACAACATCCACAGAAGGCAATCTAACAATATCTCTCATATCTATATCAATGCATTTACTATAAATCAGAAATACTTCCTTAAAATACTTATGCTACAGATATACAGAGACACAGGCAAAAATGACACAAAAGGGAGAAAACTTCATGTTTTTTTTTTAATATTTGTAAAGACTGGCAATAACTTATCTGCCTATCAACTGGGTCCTGTTCTGATATAGTATATTCTATTCATCCAGTGGATTTTGTAGATATTTAAAATAATGTAGAAGCTTTTTATGCATCAGTTTGAAATGATCTTCAATGTGCATTGTTAATAAACCTAAAATCAAAGTGTAGAATAGAGTGTAGTATAATATATAGTGTTTCTTCCCAAAATATATCACAAGTAGTATGTACAGATATGAAGCTAGTGAATGAACATTCAGGAGCAACACGCACACACATCACATAAATGCTTAAAACATATTGGTGACTGAGTTTGCCTTTGGGAGTGGAACAAGGACCAAGGGTCAAGGGAGGAAGAGAAACTTAATTTTAACTATATGTGCTTTTGCATATTTACCATTTTTCCTGTGTGCATATATATTGCCTATTTAAAAATTAATTCAATACAGTAAATTAGTAATATAAAATGGAATATGATGCTGCTGATTGATTGAGCATAATGGACTCCCTGCTGTTGGAGGTCAGTAAAGTGAATGTGTACCCCAAGGTGATGTGCTACGCATCAGCTAGGGGAAAGGACTCGGTAGTTGAGTGTGGTGTGAGGGTGACAGAGTTTACTATCTGTAGAAAATGAATGAGAGATTCTGATTCCTACTAAATCCGCTTTCTAGACTGGGTCCCTCTCACCTTACACTGGAGATCCTGTAGAAGGAAATCACAAAGTCACCTTGGGCATTCTGACAGTATTTGGGGATGCCTGGGGAGAAGCAGCAGGGGTAGGTGCGTTAATTTTTAACTAACATCACTATGGGTATTAGTTATGGGGCAAGAGGTTTCTGCAAAACTATAGTGAGTCAGCTTGCATGGGAATACAATCTGGGCACCTCAAATTATCATGTAAGAAGAATGATCACTTCTAGCTGCTGGTGGTCCCTCAAAATGCCTCTCCAGTTTGACAAGATAGATTGTTGTGTTGTTTCTGATGCATTTGTGGCTTTCTGATGCCGGAGGCTCTTACCTTACAACTGATCTGTTCTCCCATCTTCACCGTAAGGCTCTTTGGACTTTCTGGTCTCTAGTCTGGTTATCATCTCTGTTGCTCAGCCTGGCACAGGTGTTGATTTGCCCTTTATGGGAGAAAAGGCATCCAAGTTAGATGTTACAATCATCCTTGTCGAGAACTCCTTCTCCTCCCCTATTACACATTCGCGTCACTCCTGCAGAGATTGGGAATGAGTCAGAACCCAGCTGTACCTCTTGGCTTCAGGACTGTTTTCTGTGTCTTAAGTTCAGCTCATAAGGAGCTTCCTTCAGAAAAGATGAAGATTTTAATGGTTCCAAGTTACTTTCACTCCTTTCTACTTCCTCTGTTAAAGCACAATTGCCATTTCCAGAGTGTGAATACCACTGAGAATAAATCTTTCTACTCTCAACTGGTATTTTTAAAAGAAATAGGTATTGTGTGAAAAAAAAATGCACCAGGCAATTAAGGAAATGATGTTTTGAGGTCATTGAATAGAGAGAATGTTCATTAATGAGAATTTTATTAATAAAAAGAAAGGAGGTGCTGTAGTTTGAATGTCCCTCAAAGTCCCTGTATTAAAAGTTTGGTTTCCAAGACAGTGCTATTGGGAGATGGAAATTTTATAAAGTGAGGCCTTACGAAAGGTGCTTAGGTCATTGCCGGCATGCTCTGAAAGCAGATTGCAGGATCCCTGTCAATTTCCTCTCTTTTTTCTGCTTCCAGCTTTTTTGCTTCTTTACTTTTTGTTTAATACTATTGCTTTGGGTCAACCATGTACTTCTGCCATGTTGAACTGCCTTCTTCAGAGGCTCAAAGCAATAGGGCCACTCAGACTTGGACTAGACTCTCTAGAACCACATATTTTCTTTTTGTAAGTGAATTGTCTCAGGTATTTTGTTCCAGTGTCAGAAAGTTCACTACTATAAGAAATCTGGTATCTTATAGACGCAGGTAGATAAGAGAATGGTTTATGAGTCCTAACAGAGTCTTGTGAAAAAAAAGTGGAAACAGGCCATATCTTAAAATATGTGATGGAAGAATTGTTCTTTAGGATTAGCCAAACACAAAGAGTAGAGAGATTTCTTAAGTGTCATTATTTTCAAGTAACACAGGGATTAGGTAAAGTGTGACAGGACCTTTTGCTTCCATTCTCAAGTAGATTCCTTCCATAATAATCCATCAGTTTCTCCAGATCTATCTGGAGTATTGTCACTAAGATGAATCCATCATCTTAAGCAAGCAGAACGTGTACTGATATTTCTTTACTAAAATATGTACAGAGAAAAATATAAGGAAATACATTTGCAATTTGTATTTCCTTATTTGCAAACCCCAGTTCTCCATGGGTTTATCTTAGTTAGTCTGACATGCCTGTATAGGTAAGGTGCTCATTTTTTAATACTTCTCCTTCTTCCTATTTCATCTAAGCATTCTTAGTTCTGATTCATTGATAATTTTTTCTTAATATCTTTAATAACTTTCCTCATCACTAAGGAACAATTTGCAATACTGAAATAACTTGACAGTCTTTCACCTAAATGCCCCTTTAACCACTGAGCCTTGCTTGTACATGCCCTTGTTGAAAGAGAACATCCTCAAACTTGGACAAATATTGGCTGGACATCTTTGTCACATAATCTGTCCTGAGATTAAAAACAACCATGAAAAAATATGATTAGTTGTAAAGGAAAATGTAGAACTTAATCATATTCCAATTTTACCAAAGACAGATCAGAAGGAAATGAACCAGGATGGAAACAGGAAGGATTTAGGTGATGTAAGCTGAGCAATAACTGTTGACAGAAGAGAGGTTATTATTAAGTATTAGGACAGGTTATCAAGGATGGTTATGAAAAGTGAAGAAATTTCCAGGCTACAGGAATCCATCATCTTAAGCAAGCAGAACGTGTACTGATATTTCTTTACTAAAATATGTACAGAGAAAAATATACTTACTATACTGTACTGCAACCATAATAATGTAGTTTTTAAACTTCTCATATACTAGTGACATGATCTTACTGTACATTCACATCAGTATGGACTTTAGTTTAACTCTGTACTGCTTGGAACCAGAAGGAATTAAATGATGAGTAGGACTTTAGCCATAGCTCAGAGATTTTATTTTTTTTTCTTCTTCTTTCTTATCTGTCTTGGGAAAAGATTAAGGGTACATTTATGGTTAAGATTATGGTTACTCTGCTGTAGAAGGGGTTCTTTTTATTGGCTACAATACTTGGTAATGATATTGGCCAAATACCCAATACTATTATTATTGTTGTTGTTTTGGGGAGCACCTTTTCATTTGACTGTTTTTTTAGTTTTGTATAAATTCAGGGCTAGCACAAAGTATCTGCAAAGGGACTGTGTTCATTTCTAAATGTGCCTTTGTTGCTAAAAGTTCTTTCCCATGTCCTACATATGTGTGTTTCTGAATGTATATTCCTATGCAAATAAAATGCAAATTCAAGGATGTAAATATCTACATCCACACTAAGTTGCCCTCCTAAGGAGTCTTCATTGTCTTCTATTTATGCATAATTAAGTCCTCTTGTTCTAATCTGTCTTTGTAAACCTAAACATGGATATACAAGGAAAAGAAAAAAAAATAATGAATGACATCTATCCTCACCACACACAACCTCCAAACTGGGTTTAAAGGAAAAATTCCTCATTTGCTCCAGTTGTCTACGCCAAACATTTTGCAGTGAAACACCCCTATGGCGTGTTTCAATGGGTTCTCATTTGGGGAAAGAGCAGGTTACAGAGGGGCAATGGCAGTTCTCATGCCTGTTCCTGAGCCATTTTAAAGGGAGTAAAACATGCAGGAAAATGTTCAACGGATTTTATAGCAAAGCATCATGGTGCTGTTATCAGCTTCCTTGCGGGAAATGGTAATGTGTATTCATATAAACACAATGGGGTTGAACATCACCTCATATTCATTCAGATGCCTCCCAGCACCCAGGCAACTCACACACAAATGTCTATTTGATCCCCTCACAGCTTTCATCAACCCAGGATCCCAAACCCTTACAGGCCCTGCAGCTGCCCAGGAGCTCAGTGAGCAACTGAATCTTTTCCTAGCACATTCTCACTCCTACCATGGACAAGCACAAGCAGAAATTTGTTCAATTCTCATTCGTACTTAGAATATGAGCAAAAAGTTAACAGTGAAGATGGACAATCTTCAAGATCTTTTTATTTTGTTTCTTGTTTGTTTTGCTCCACAACCTCATAAGAGCAATAGCCATTTGTTTTGAAACCAAAATATTAGAGACCGAAAAACAAACAAACAAACAAACAAAAACTAGAGCAAAAATTAACAACAAAGAAGCAAGCCCAATGGCATAAGCACAATGGTCAAAAAGAGAAGACAGATTTGGATGACTGGCTAAAACTCTGATGTGGCAATGTAGTAATTTTATAAAAAAAAAAAAAACACTAAAAATTAGACAAACAAAATACCAAAACTCCATTATTTTTTTGTTTGTTCTTTTTAATTATACATGAGAGTACAGCATATCTTGACATATTTATACAAACACAAAATACATCTTATTCTAATTAGGATCTCAGTCTTGTGGTTGTACTTGATGTGAGATTTAAGTGGTGTACCTATATACATACATACATAGGAAAGTTCAGTCTCTTTAATTCCACTGATACTCAGTGCTGGATTTATGAAGGCACCTGGCTATGATGAGCTTGTTTTGAGCCCATGATTCCATCTACTGGAAGGCTAGTCTTGGCTCTCCTGTTAAGTTAATCTGAGCGACAAATGATATTTGAGTGTAAAGGGTAATGTTGATCTTATTGGCTAAATAAAATACTGTGGTTTAAAAAACGAACATAGCTCTATCTGACCTAACTTCCACCAGGAATTTTAGAGAAAATCATATGCAATCAAATAAATTGCAGAATGCATCCTTCTACACATATGTTAAGCCACATTCTAACTAAAATCTTGCAAGTGAAGGCAACCTGGAATAGCAGTGCTTGAGCTGTCACAGCATGCACACTTGCAATTAAGGAAGAAGACATAGTAAAATAGGCATGAGCCTGGAGGAAATATGTAGAGTTCTGTAATAGCTTTTCCTTGTCTCATACCTTATCGACCTCTGAAGCTGCTTTTGTGATTCACTGATCAGTTGTTGTGTCCTAATTTAAGGTCACTGTGTACCACAGAAGACTCTCCTGAAAGCAGTTACTAACCTTGTCTTCCATGTTAATTGATTAATTGATTTATTATTATTTTTTAATATCCTTATTTTATTTTTATGTGGTGCTAAGGATCAAACCCAGTGCCTCATGCATGCAAGGCGAGCATTCTACCACTTGAGCCACAAAATCAGCCCCTAATTAATTAATTATTAAGTAATCATTTTTTGATATTATGATTTTTCTCTAGCATTGAATATACAAAGAAGGATGTTGCACTGCTCTCATTTTTAAGAAGCTTCCGTGTTATCAGAAGATAGGATAATATACATAAATTGTTTAATTATGACTGATAGATATTTTAATAGATCCACATACAAGGTATGATGATAGCCTAAAGGAACAAACGTGTATTTCTCAAGGCAGAAAATGGAGAAAGAATTCAGGAGGGATCTATAATATGATAAACAACTAAGATAAGTGCTGAAGCATAAAGGTTTAATATGTAGAAAAGGGAAGGATAAAGCAAGAGCAAACAGAAAGAGGCCAAAAGAATAGCATGTCAGAAAAGTACATTATTTTTGTTTGTTTTTGTTTTTAAAAGCAGATGCATAGTGAAAAGGAGCAGTGGTGTAAAAGGTAGGGGATAAAACTAGCTATATTGAGGATGCTTGATAGCAGAGAAAAAATGTAGATTGTATACTTGTTGAGAAAAAAAACACTGAATGGATGAATTTTAATATTTCATTTTCTTTCCTAAGAATATTGTGTCCCAGGTTATATCTTGACCCAGGTCATTCATAGGAAGCAATAGAATTCTCAGAGGCAAAGTCACTGCTTACATAGCCCTGATCTTCCCACTTTTTTAACAAGTGAAAACAAAGTTTTTGTTTTTTTGTTTTGTTTTGTTTTCATGAAAAGAAGTCATGAGTCAAAGAAACCACAACCAAGAGAATTTGAAAATCACAAGAGAAGAAGGGAAGAGGGATTTCCCTTGCTCTTGGAGTGATAAGGATATTTGTCATAGACAAATTTTATGAATGTACTTTTCAGGTCTTTGGGGTGAAGCAAGTTACATAGTTGATGACTTCTAATGTTGGCACCCAGCTATTTTTTTCTACTTGTCAAACTGAGTGGGCAAATTTGCACATAGCCCAGATGTGTTTTTACACTCAGAAGAAGTTAGACTATTAGGTTGAAACACAGCCCAGTAGCTTTCCTGGATTAAAAAATAAAAGACGGTGTAAAATATTGTAAAACTCTTTAACCTCCCCAAAATATGAAGACTGGAAATTAAGGAGATAAACATGTGTCAAACCCTATTTTAATGCTGAATATTTCAGCTTAATGGATGTCTGAGGAACAGGAACAAGAGACAGAGCCAGGTGTAGAGGCTAAAAGCATGTTATCACATAAAATTAGAAACCCAAAGGGCTCCACAGTACCCAGAACCAGACATGAAGAAAGCTTGCCTAACTTGACCTTGGCATTGGGTAAATGGAAAAGGAAAAATGAAAATAAAATTATCTTGAGAATTTATAATCACATGCCAGACTTCATACAGATTTGTGGTCTTATTTAACTTTTCTTGTGTGGTCTGAAAAATGTCAAGTAGAAAAATGAGTTTTAAATGTTTTGACCTCAGCTGGTAAAACCCATTTTATACACTTTCTTTGATGACTACAGGCAATGTAATTCACTGATGGTGGAATGCTGTTTTTATGGAGAACCCAAGAAACCCCACAGATATTGTTCCAAAGAAAATATGATATATATGTGTATTAACCAAATTACCATAAGTTGAAAATAGCAAAAACCACAAATGGCATAATTTGACACACAATTACAGAGGCAAAATGTAAAATAACTGTGTTTAATATATTTAAATAAAAAGGAGATATCTAAAAAGAAAGCCAAATTCCAAGAAATTATATATCATTACATATAAACTGGAGATAGAATAAATGCAACTTTGAGAAATAAAATAATAATTTTTTGAAAACAAACACTTAATGGATTCATTAATAAGATTATTCACTACTAAAGGAAATTTGAAAACACAAACACACAAAACAAGTTTATACTTTTCTTATTTCTTCTGCTTCTCCCAATTCTGTAATATAGTTCAGAAGAAGATTGACAGCTCAGTGGCAGAGCAGTTGCCAAGCACGTGTGAGGCACTGGGTTCAATCCTCAGCACCACATAAGATGGCACTAGAGCAGATTATGCTTAGTGAAGCTAGCCAATCCCTAAAAAACAAATACTAAATGTCTTCTTTGATATAATGAGAGCAACTATGAACAGAGCAGGGAGGAAGAGCAGGAAGAAAAGATTAACATTAAACAGAGACATGAGATGGAAGGGAAAGGGAGAGAAAAGGGAAATTGCATGGAAATGAAGGGAGACCCTCATTGTTATACAAAATTACATATAAGAGGTTGTGAGGGGAATGGGAACATAAACAAGGAGAGAAATGAATTATAGTAGATGGGGTAGAGAGAAAAGATGTGAGAGAAGGGGAGGGGGGATAGTAGGGGATAGGAAAGGTAGCAGAATACAACAGTTACTAATAGGGCATTATGTAAAATTGTGGATGTGTAACCGACTTGATTCTGCAATCTGCATTTGGGGTAAAAATTGGGAGTTCATAACACACTTGATTCTAATGTATGAAATATGATATGTCAAGAGCTTTGTAATGGTGTGAACAACCAATAAAATAAACAAACAAACAAACAAATAAATAAATAAATAAATAAATAAATAAATAAATAAAGGTATTTTGTCCATCTACAACTAAAAATATTATTAAAATATCTTACATTTTTAGAGTACAGAATGCCAGAAGTTAGATAATAAGTCACAGGTTCATGAGATCCTCAAAATATATTGAAAGAAGGAAAGGATTTCATAAGAACAGATTTCCCCTCATCCTTGAAAAAAGCACATTTTCTATGGTTGGTGGCCCACTTGCTACCTTTCTACTCTGCTTTGCTAGCCAAAATGGAAGTGACAGGACACTGTCCTATGCAGTTTACAAAACTAATCATGCAAGACTAATACACATCTCGATCTCTAATCATCATTCCTCATTATGTAAAATTGAAGTAAGAAAAGAACAAAGCTCAGTATACACGTTCTCTGGGTTGTAAACAAGCAAGGACTTGATGGAAGACAGGAACTTCCTTTTTTGGCAAATTTTAAAAATGTTTCAAAAAGAACCTCTTACATGGGAGATATATTTGTCAGTAGTTAGTCTTAGTGTTTGTCAGTCAATTAGATGTTTGCTATGTAAAAATAGTTAATAGCAAAACATTCTCTCTCATTTTTATTATGAAGGCAAAGAGAAAGAAATACAACAACTATTTGGATTTTTGATGGATATTTCAGTCAAGTGACTTCCAAAATGTATGTATTTTAAGATTTCCAAATCTAAAATAAAATCAAATCTATATCTTAATTACTTAATTTTACTGAGCACCTTTCACAACAAAATTTGTCTGATATAAATTAAGCAGACTGTAAGTTAAGCAAGTGTTGATGTGTTTGTATACATTTGTCTTACTTTAATGCTCTACCTTGAAATTCCCCTCACCAGTTTTATTATATTCTTTTTTTCTTTCCAGCCTACATTGATTTTTCTGAATGTGTATATAACACATTTTTATGCGGTTCATTTTGTTGCCCACATTGTACCTTATTGTCCTGTCAATTTTCAGTGCATTACACATGTAAAATAAGTTTTAAGTACTTTGAGATCAGAAATCATAATTGTTCTTTCTTTGACATCCTAGAGTGCCTAGGAATGAGCTGTAACTCAGTAAGACAATCCTGTTTCAAATTGAAACAATTAATTGAATAAATATCATTTTGTGTTTAGAATGACTGAAATACCAGATCCAGTTCTATAAATGTGTCGTTTTCCCTAAGCAAATTATTACTACTTCCAACTATAAAATGTTTTTCTTAGGATAAAGATGCCCCTGTATGTAAGGAGTAATTTAAAAATAGTCTGCACTCAAGAAATGGACAATTTAATTAAGCAAAATCATCAATGACATACATGATCCATGTAGAAAATAAGGGGAGTCTACTTTCACATCAATAGATATTTTAAAATTAAAGCAAGCTTAAGTTTTTTTTTAATTTTACATTTGACAAATATGAACTAGTATTACCCAATGTTGCCCATAATTAAAGTAAATGAGAGAGCAAAAGCAATTATTTGGTTCATCAAATGATTGATTACACCAGTTTGAAGTCACCAAATAACATTAAAATTTCTCAGAAATTATCAGAGTTGTGTAATGAGGGAGGGGAAATGTTAGAGGTAGATAAATATTGTGAGTATAATAAACATATATTAAAACCCAAGTTTTATCAGTTACTAGTTATTTGATTTGGGATTAATAGGTGTGAGTTTTATTTTCCTCATCTCTAAAATGTGAACAATAACTGCTTTACAGAATGGCTTTGGATATTTAATAATATAATGAAAAGAAGTGTCTTGGTACTACCCATGGCATATCAGACACTAAATAAATTCATTATTATGAAATGTTTCATCTCTCCTGAATCAGATTACAAGTTGAACATTGTATCCTGCCTTTTTTCCTTGATTTGCCAGTCACTATGACTTTCATTGTCATAATGTCTTCTAAGAACACTTTTCTGTCCCCAGCTGTCTTTGAGAGTGGAGGGTCCAGGAGCTATTCCAGAAGACTTCCTGGAGGTATCTTACTGAAAGGGAAGTGTTCTAGGATCAAAGGCAACCGGTCTTTAGACCATGCAGCAGTGCAGAAACAACCTGATCAGAAATATAAGCTTAAAGGTGAATGGGCTAAGACAATTGGATTCTTGCTCTCAGGAATTAGAATGAAGAAATATAAGGAGGAACAAATTGGTCGTGGAAATTTATTAACTGTGGTTCCTGAGTTAGAGGAGGGAGCCTACGTCAAGAGACAGACAGGGTGAGTAGAAACAATATGTGGGGAGACTGAAAAATAGAGCATGAAAACTGAGAGGTCATGGTAATGAAGCAAAGAGTAGCTGGAGAAGTTAGAAAACTAAATATACAAAGAGAATTAAAGATCAATGGAAATCTGAAATGGAGAACAGGAAAGATGATCCAATACAACTTTTTGCCTTGTGATTACTGGACATGCTACATGACCAGTGTTCCTCCATCTGAGACAGTCCCAAACTTAACTGCTTCACTCTCCTGGAGTCCCAATCAGTTCATATTCTCATCCTTCTTTCTCCCATCTTGTCATTCTTTGAATAATTGAAGGTTTTGTAACAAACTAATACTTCCAATCTAAGTCAAATGCCTAAGAACACTTGGGGGGGTGGAGAGAGAGAGGGGGGGGGCGGAGGAAGATCTACATGGCAAATAAACGGACTAAATTGACACAGGAATTTCATCAGTACATTTATTTCCTCCCACCCTACATGTGCTACATGCATTATCACCTCTGTGCCGTTGCTCTTGTTGTCCCATATGGAAAATGTCTTTTTCACTGCTTTCCAACTATTTAAATCCTACCTATTTATAAAATGCCCAGTAAAAGCCTCCTGTCTTCCTGATCACTCCACCTATATAAATATCTCTTGACTACATTCCTAAACTGTTTTTTTACACTTAATATTACCATATGCTATCTCTTATGACTAAATTTTGCATTGTTAGTTAATGCATTCTTTTTTTTTTACCTTTTCTATGTATATATCTCATCCTCTCTCAAAAATAAAAGTTCCTTTGAGAAGAGGAACTGGAGCAGATACATTGTTTTTTAAACTCCCTTTATTATCATAGCAGAGTAACAATAAAGCTTATAAATGAATAAACAAACTAAATAAATGAAAGAATTAATAAGTTTGGAACAGTTTTAAAGTTTTTATACAATTGTTATACTCAAGGAAATTTTCCACTTTGTAATGAGCAAAGCATTAAACATAATACATACACTAATCAAGACATTTGCATGTCAAATCATTTTGTTGAAATCAACTTCCTTGTTCCTCCTTTGGAAGTATGGAAGTAGTTGCAATTATGTTCATCACCATCAAAAAAGTCCTAGGCATAAAAATTTATATTAGGTGGTATATAATAATAGTTCTATCTTATCAGGCTTCCTATGCATCAGATCCTGTTAAAGAGCAGGGTTGCAAAGACTTAGTTACTATAGAAGGAAGACTGACAATATGGGGCAGAGGAGGATGTGACACAAACTGAGGCATTCAGTAGGAATTGTTTGTTTTCAGGCTTTTTTTAATTTCAGGGGAAAATAATGTTTCATCTCTTCTCCACACTTGAACAGCAGGTGGGCAGACACTGAAATTTTTCAGGAGACTGAGCGTGTGGGTAAGTCACTTGGAAGAAGTTCAAACGTCATGTATATTACTGATGTTGACAACTCTAACTGCAGGACACGGGGGAAGCAATTCTAGCTGGGGTAGAGCTGGCATTTTCAGGGTATTTTTTTTTTAATATAAATGCTCTGACACTGATCTAAAACCCTGGTTCCTGAGGGCTTTGGTGTGTAACCGCCAAGTGTGAGGCCAGGCATATACAGGCAGGGATGGAAGATTTTGCTTGAATAAAATTGGGAGCAGCTTATACGTTCTGCCACTTCTCAAATCAACTGCAGCTTCTTGAGTTGGAAAACACCAGATTTGCTATTCATTGTTTTTTTGTTTCCACTGCTGCCTTTGCCTTTCCAGGGTCTAGACAAAGTGAAACGTGTTTTAGGAGCATAACAAGTAGTTTTGAAAAGCATTCAGTTGAGTTTAATGTTGCTCTCCTGAGTTTCTTGTAGCATGCCTACACGATGACTGTGTGTCTGTGTGTATGTGAATCCTACTCATTTGTAGCTGGCTACGCTCAGTTTTCAACTGCATATAGCAGCCCAGTCCAAAAGCAGTTCACACGATTACTCGATATGAATATAGGAGTTAAAGCATGTGGGAAAACATCAGTGCAGGTGAGAAGTTAACTGAACTTGTTTGTAAGGGATTCGGGATGCATAAGACAAAGTGACCCCACATCTTTGAAGGAATGGGAAGTTTAAAATATAGATTTTATTTTCCTGCCTTAATTTTAATTTTTTATATATATCTTTTGTTGTTGTTTTATTTTTTTTTTTAGGAAGTACAAAGAATTGAACCCATGGTTGCTCTTTGAGTGAGTTATAGCCCCAGCCTTCCTTCTTGTTTTTGTTGTTGTTGTTGTTTTATTTTGTTTTGTTTTTGTTTTTTGAAACAGGGCCTCAGTTACCCAGGATGGCTTTGAACTTGTGGTCCTCCTTCCTTAGCCTCCTAGGCGAAGAGCTGGGATTATAGGTGTGTGACACTGTACCAGGTTGGTAAGTATCTCTAAATCAATAAAAGGGTAATAAAGTGCATGTTTAACAGGTGTGAAGCCCTGGGTTCAATCCATAACACCAAAAAAATACATGTTTTTCAAACATTAATTTAAAAGACATTAAACAAATTAAGAAAATATGAAAGCATTCAAATTATCATTTTAAGCAAAGGACATAAGCTTTTTTGCTCTAGACAGCTCTGATTGATTCAATCTCTCAGTGATTCTAACTTAAGGTGGAAACTGCTGGTTTCTTCAGATTTGATATGTATAGAATGAGACGAGGAGAGAAGGGCAGAATTTCTCCACACTGGACAGAGCCATGGTCCCAAAAGAAAGACATCACTGTCTTCTTGGATGTCATAGATTTTTGTTTTTCTTGCTTCTCCCCACTCCCCCCACTATATAATACTCTATTATATCCTTTTCATTCCAGAGCTCACCATCCCACATTTGTGGTTCTGTGTTTACTTTTACTTCAAACCAACTTTCTGCATGATTTTATAAAAGAGAAAGCATCAACAAATTTATATTAACATCCAGATTCTGAACTTAAGTCTGAGGAGTGTGCCAACCAGTTCTTCTTCATTGTAGAGGTATGAGCTGTCCAGTAATGAAGAGCTCTGTGTGAGATACCAGAGGAGGTACTGGTGCGAGAGAAAATGAGAAGTGGAGAATATAAAAAAAATATGTTCATGGTTTTCAAAGATAAAGCCACTTTTTTGGGGAAAAATATGTATTATGTGTTCAATGAGACTCTTCAGATGATCTTATTTGTCATATGTGGGGTGTTAAGTTAGATTACAATGTGATGATATGGAGATTCAATACTGCTGGGTAAAGGAAGGTATGCTGTACCTTCGCTATCCTCCAGATTGCATGCATCACTTTGGGAAACTCGCTACTGCCACCATCCACTTTCCCAGATGGTCTTTTCTTTCTTTTCCTTTATCTTTCTTGATTTGCTCATTACCTACACCCCTCTTTCTAGTCTGCTGTCTCTTCTGCTATAATTCATTCTGTTGATATAACCAGCTGTGAACACACTATTATGCCAAAGGGGTGGGCACACCTCCAGCATCCACTATGGCTCTAGTAGCTCAGGGTTATTCATAGGATCTCTTAAGGACTGTGCTCAGAAACTTTCATAGGCTGAAAGAGGCCTGACATTCCATTCAATCCCCATTCAATTTGAAGGCAGACTACAGTTTGCATTGTGAATCTCTCCCAGCATCCCAAAGAGAAACAGATATGTACAATTTATTTCATGAACTTGAGTGTCATGAAGTGAATGCAAGAGAGTCTATCCCAACTCTTCTCCTCTTCAACAGCATCGTGTTGAATATACTTTGGGTAAATTTAGATAATTCATTTATTAATAAAACAATGATTAGAATGTCAGGCAACACTCTTTTCCTGGGGCACATTGGAAGTGGGCAAAGCAGATAAGGTCCACACTGCCATGGAGCCTATATTTGGTGGAGGAGTACAGCTTATATACATATATGCTGGAACATGACAGAACATTTGAAATGTAAGTGATAAAAATAAAGAAAGTAACATGCTAGGTAAATGACTCTCAAGTTTCAGTGTGGCCACAGATCACTTGGAGATCTTGTTAAAGGTACAGATTCTGATTTAGGAATCATGGTATGTAGGACTTGAGATTCTGAATTTAAACAAGCTTTCTGATGATGTGAGTATAGCTGGTCCTTGGATTACACTTTTAATAGCAAGTCCTTATCACATTACTAGCATCCATCTAAATTGTGTGGACATAGCACAACCTTTCTCATTAGGCTATGTCTAAATGGAGAAATCAGTCATTGAAGATTTGTGAAGAGAACATTACAGAGGAAGGAGTTATTTCAAAGGCCTTAAGAGACTGAGAGAGAGAGAGGCAGATTAAAAGCATGGAAAGAAGGCTTTTCTGACCTAAGCATAGTGAGCCAAGGGGCACAAGAAAAGAAACAAGGTCATGCCATGACATCTAGGAAGGAATTGGATTTTATTCTTAGCCTTAAGTGATGCCTTTGCAGAATTTAAGCAACAATCTCCTTTACATTTTCTAGGATCCCTCCAGACAGAGAGTGGAGAGAGAGTTTAAAGTAACAAGAGGCCAGTTAAAGTTTCCTGCAGTTGCCAAGAAGAAAAATCATGGTTGATAAGATCAGGATGATAGCAATGGAGATTGAAAAACTAGATTGATTATGGAAATGTTTTGCTTTTGCTTCCACTTTTTGATGGATTGTCTGTAAGAGGTAAGAGAAAGAAAAGAGGTAAACAAAAAATTTAGTTTCTCAGCTAGAGTTGCTGGATAGATGGTAGTCTCATCTATTTATTTTCCAGAGAATTTTTGAAAACACATTTTGGAAGGTCAATCAAATATTCCACTTAGGCGATGATAAAAAGATGCTCACGAGAATCTCAATTCTAAGTGAAGGTGAGAGGTGGATATGAATTTGGAAATTATATCAAAGGAACTGGATAATAATACTTGGGGACAAAATATAGACTATCAAAAGAGACTCCAGGTCTTAGCCTATGTTTCCTGTACCCACTAAATATTTGAAACCAGAATGGAAGAATCCAGATAAGTAGTTGAGCATGGATTGTCTACTGCAAAAGAAGCTAAGGGGAAAAGTCACATTTTAAAAGGGGAACAGTTAGTGTTGGTTAAAAAGTGCTGTGTGACTAAACACTGAATATTATGCACACACACATACACACACATACACATACAAAAACACACACATATACTATGCTGATTTGATGTGATGATCAGAGATAATAGTCCTGGCAAAATGAGAAATATCAACTCAAGGAACTATTGAGTGAGTGTCTATAAAAAAATCAGTCATGACTTCAGACAAAGTGCTTCTGACTCCAGAATGCTGGTCTTATTCCCTCTCTCTGCTTCCTGACCTCACCACTAGTCTTTTAATAGCATGAGGGAGTTTCAGCCAAGACCCTTAGCTGCATTTACATAATTTCTCTTATCTACATCAAATCATGCCCTTAAAAGGAACCAGGAAGTAGGGAAATAAAAAAGGAAGTAAGGAAGCTAGTTCATGTTACTGTTAATTCCACCAAAAGGTGTATTTAATGAGCTGTCATTTGTCACCTGTTTAATGCCTACTATCACTTACACAGCTAGAGGTGCCACAAAAACACATCTCTATCCTCTAAAATACTGTGAGGTTTCTGTCACTGACATTTTGGATGGCTAAAGTGAAAAAGTAGTATTTTTTTCTAAATATCTAAGAGCAGAAGTGCTAAACGAAATATCAGATATGCCAATGTATAGGACAGAAGGAAAATGCACAGTTCAGCTGGGGAGGGCAAGATCAGAGACCTTCTTCCCAGTTTCCCCAGCTTCCTGGGTATCTGGCATTGTTTTCCTGCTGATTAGTGAGGTGTCTCTGGGTACATTAATGCAGAAGGTTGGAAGTGTTTGACAATAAGTCAATGATTCTTTTTGACACGACTCTAATAGTACTGAAGAAGTGATTGTAAGATGATGCCTTTTAATGGGATATAGATATAAGCGACCTGCTTTTTATGACAAAGGTCAATGGTATTGATGGGTAGTGTAGAGAAGATAATTTCCTTGGCATGGTAGGAGACAACCTACATGATTCATGAAAGTATCTCTCTCCTTTTTAAAAATCTCTCCCACAAGGAGGAAAGCAGCGCACCCCTGCCAATTCCTTCCCACTGCCGCTTCATTTGAAATAAGGGAAAGGTGATGTCCCACAATGAGTGGCTCAACAATTGATGGTGACCTCTAGCTGGCCAAGGCCTTTCGAATTTGACAATCAAAAATGGAATGAGTTTTCTTTTATTATGAAAGAAGTGGATATGTGCCATTCCAAGGGGACATCCAAGCAGTCACAGAGCAAAGGTTGAGCGTCAGATACTGGAGGAGGGCCGTTGCACTGCTGAACTCGAGGGCACATCTGCACGTGTCCACGCGTTACATGCGGGTCATGTAATAAAGTACCAGAGTCAGCTCTGCAGAATTACACTTTGTTGAAAGGTCATGGGAGAGCAGAATGAAGGGAAACCTGTGGGTAAATGTACTTCTGCTAGCAGAGCCAGCTAGAATGGAACCTCTGGTGAGACACAGACACTGTGTGCCCCTCTCAGCCGTACCTGCAGCAGGGTACAGAAAGCCTCAGCAGACTCCTTGAACATAGCTTGCCTTGCCTGCACCTTGACCAATCTTATTTTTTTATATTAAATAGAAATATTACTTATTCACTATAAAATATATGAATAGAAAAGAGTAAAAAAAAAGCAAAGAGAGAGGCAGGCACAGAGAAAGGGAAAGAGAGAAAGAGATGAAATAAAAGCAAAAACAATGGAATTATATGCAGGAATTGTTCTGGAAATTAAATAGTCCTGCTGTCTGCCTTTCCTATTGGAATAGTTCTCATTCAGAAATAGTTCTCATTCAGGCAGTTGCACTAATGATCTTTCCCAAAGTTAACACGTACCTCCACTCTGTCTTCTGCCCCTGGCTCTCTCCCCATCCATAAGGACATTGCAGAAAGTGTTTATGTTGGCAAACTTTGGCCAGTTAATCTTACATATTACCATCGCAAACTAAAATGGAAGTCCCCTGGTAATGTTTCGTGTTCTGGATTTTTATTCCAAATTGGCCTCCACTTCCTCTGACAATATATACAACTTTCTAGTATCCCATGATAACCTGCTTCTGCAGCTTGCTCTCTGCAAGCTCTGGATGTCCTGCCCACAGTAGCAGTGAGGGGATATGATTGACCAGCAGCCACTACCCCTAAGGACAGTGGGGTGTAAAATGGTGAGAGGCTACAGACTTAGCACAAAAGAAGTTTAGCCTTTTAAGTTTATTGTTAGAACATGAGGAAGGACAATGCTCTGCCATTATCACAAATGACACCAGTGTCACTCATCCAACCCTAAACTAAACATGTTTAGTTCCTTAATATGTTTATTGCAGTGAATAATTGCATTGCTTAGCCCATTCCCTCTCATGACTTTGTCAATAAAATAAAATCAACCCCAACCAAACCAAAACAATAAACTGACCTGCTGGATTTGTGAAATAGCTACTTGTGAAATCTCTCACCTTTCCAATCTGTTATGTTTCAGCTCTTTTACTTGGTTATTACGACAAATATATCTAAACTCCAATAACACTGATACTCTGGTGTGTTTCCCTGTCTTCATTTTTTTTGTATTATTCCACGATGTCTCTTTGCCCTTATCGTTCAATCTAGCCTCCATGAATTCAAAAGTTCTGCTTCTCCCACACCTGTTTTCTGAACACTTTTAAAAAATATCCCTCAATACTATATTAATATAAATGTTGGCTCTCTAGTAACAACTAGCCCTTTGTCAAAGTAGGCAATGGTGTTATTTCAAGGTTGTTTGAAAAACTTTCATTAAACATCTCTTCTTGTACTCCCCTATCATAGCTCTATATATAACAACACAGAGAAAACAGAAGTTATTAGATAGGAAGAGTATCTACATCTGTTTCTTACCTATGAAGCAGCCTTCTAACACTTCATTCTTTTGATTTGAAGGAGTCCCCCTTTCCCGTCTAAAATTAGCACCTTACTATGTACTTGACAATTTCCCTGGAAACCATGGACTTGTATATGCTAAAAAGAAGCTCTGCCATCAAGCTATGCCCCATTGGTCCCTTTAGTCTCCAACCCTCTTGTGGTTGAATATGTCTTCTCTGGAATTAATTTCTACTTAATTTCTACTCCCAATTCTTTTCCATTTGTATTTAAACACATTTTGGCCCTCACATTATTTAAAAAAAAAAACTCATATAAAAAGAGTTGCAAATTTTGCCCCAAGGTCACTCTTTGGCCCAGTGTCTTTAAATACTATTCCTAAAATTTCAGAAAGTAACCTTTGCCAAGAAAACTAATGATGTATCATTTATCTGCTTTGTGGTCATTTTCTTCCCTAACTTCTTTGGTAATCTTTCAGTTTTAGAAGGTATCCGTGCCCTTCTCTTCTGTAGGCTCATGCCACCTGCATCTCCCAACACTCTTCGACTTTTCTGCTCTGTATTATTTTTTTTCGCTTCCTCTGCATAGCCTGTAAATGCTAATAATTCTCAGAAGTCCAAAATTGTCTTTCTTTAACTCACCTGTCTTTCAAACCCTACTCAGAAATCATTTTCACTTGAGAACTTTCAAGGTCTCTATAGATTGATTCATGTATCTTCTTCCATTGTAACCTTCTAATGTACCTCAAGCTTATTTCCTATTTATATTTATTATGAATCTTATCATTGCTGATTATAAGGCAGAATCCCCATGGTACTATGGGCCCCTGGAGAACAAGAGTTGACTTACCTTTAGTCTTGTAAGTTTCAGTGCTTAACCCCATGACTGGCAAATTTTAGTCTCATTGGAATTATTCGTCAAATGAATGAGATTGCTTGTTTTGAATGTAAGTGGAGAAAATGATTTTCTGAAATTTTTCAGGCTCTCTGGAATAACATGGAATGCCTGAAAATTCATCCATTGGGGAATTCAGTAAGGATATGTCTCAGAACCACTAGGATCTCCTTTTATTATTGTAATTCTATGTGACTCTAAATAAATCTTTTTCCTCTTCTCCGTTATCTTATACTGTTTCTTCCTCTTCCTCTATTTCATATAAATACTCAAACTACCAGACAAAATTCTTATTGAAGGATTTGAGGGCAATAAGATGAAGCGTATTTGTCCCACATGGACTTATTTCAACATTTTATATTAATTACAAATTTCTAGAAATTAAAACATGTATGTATCTGAAAGTGTATTTCTATATTACATGTAATTTGATTGACACTTAGGGTGATGAAAAGGTAGAAATTATCCAAAAAAGATGCTGAAAATGTGTTATGCATGAAGCTTTGTTGCAGAGCAGAGAAATGAACAAATTCAAAACTATATTTTTCCATATAGGTGGTCAAAGACTTCAATGTTATTGACCTAGTTTCAAAACTGATAGAAATAATGATAACTAATATTTATTTGAATTTTGGCCACATCATTCTACCTAAAGTCGCATACCTTTAATTTCAGCAAACTAGCTCCCAGGACATTTTAATTTGATAAGAAACTTTAAGCACAGTTTCTTTAAGAACTGAGTTAAACAATAAAATATTTGTAATATCTGCAATTATCTTTTTTTTTTCCTTCATACTGACAACCAAAACCATTATAAGAGTTAAACAATGCGACTGTGTGTGAAACAAGGTTAATATAACAGCAATTTTCTGAAGATGAATCTTGGGTAACGTAACTGTTACAGAAGAGAATGTTGATTCCTGTGATCATGAATACTTTCATGTTTTTCTGCAAGATACCAAAAATTCATAGAATCACAGAATTTTTAAGCTGGAAAGGGCCTTGGTGATTGTAAAGTCCAAATACCTCATTTTACACATGAGAAAACTGAAAACTGATTTCTCAGTCCCACAAAGGGAACTAAGAAAGTCCTTTTGAGGCTCTCTGCCACAGATAACTCTATTCCCCTTCTCCAAAAACCAAAACTAGCCTCACTCGCCTTCTCTAAAATCCCATTTTCCGCTCACCTCTATTCCAATACTGAGCCTCAGCCAAGCATAGGAAGTGCAATTCCCTCACATGGCTTCTCCATCTTACCTCGTGGTGAACACGTGCCTCCTTCTGGCTGGAACATTTCTTCCTCTTCACTTGTGTATTCCTTACTGTAAGATTGAGATGAAAAAATCTCCTTTTCCAGGAAGATCTCCTTGATCTGAAAGCTGAGACGAATATGTTCTCCTTCTGCTTCTGATAATGCTTTGTTATCATTTCTCCTTTGGTATGTGTATTATTCTAGGTAATTGTGGACTGATTTCTGTGACCGCCTATTCTTCAGGGCTTACAGTGTTCTAGACTCATAGGTGGAGCTCAAGGAATATTCACTGTATACTTAATCAAATGCATGAATACAAGGAAAATACTCTTACACACAGAAACTAAAAGCAGAAAGTACATATTATGTAGGACAAGAAATGGGGCAAAATGGCTTGAACTGTTAATTTTTCAAGATGGTATGGAAAATCAACTTCGTAAATTTTATTTCACTTTACACACATGAATGCATGCATGTGAATACACATATAAGCATGAGGCCTGGAAAAGGAAGAAAGAGTTTCAGCTAAAATGTCTACTCAAGTGACTAATCCATAACCTTTGTGGAGTAATTCCTATGGGACATCTCAGGGAAAACACAATAAAAGAAGGCTTTGACGGGCCATACACACTTCTAAGGATGCTACAACATTCCCCCAAACACAGTCCGATCTTGTGCAGAGGAAACTTAACTGCTTAGATATCTCTCTAGACTGTCCTTTAAGATGGGGGTTCAGCTTGGGAGATTCCTAAGCCTTGGTTTTGCCTGGGTCTTTGAAAAACACTTACTGTTCCATGCCATTGATCAAACCAAAACTTCTGTCAATTTCGTTGAGAAAAAAAGCTACATGATCCAGCTGACAAAATGATGTATATCATGAATAATAAATTTCTCAAGGGCTTCAATCCACATTATTTACTAGACAACCATAATTTGTAATGTTTACTTAAACACTGGCTCTCAACAAAACACTTAGAGACACTTAGCATCTTGTCCCTAAGCAGTTTGCATATGAAATTTGGACTGCTTAAATTCATTGCGTGGAGAGGATTTTAGGATCCTGCTGTCCCATGCACCATCAGGACCACCATCATCAGCCATATCAACAGCCATAATCACACTGTGATGTCTGGTAAAGCATCAACGAAAGTGCCAAATCATTGCTTTTGGAATGAGGCAATGTCTGCCAGAAATCATTGCCTGGTGGAGATGAGTCCTCACCATGACCTCAAAAGAAACCACAAAACATTTTATCTATAAGCAAGGAAGTCCCTGATGGAATTCTTTCTTTAAACTCTAGAATCTTATTTTTTTTTTATCATCTGATACACTTTACTGGTTGCTTTAGCATTTAAAATGAATTAAGTGCTATTAAACTCCATTTTTAGGTAGTTTCATCAGTACAGCCTAAGGGGATATAAAGCAAGGAGCTTTATCTGGCGGAAATCCAGATACTAATGGTGTTAAAATGCCTTCTTATTGCATTTAAGTCAGTAGTTAGGTCAAGTAGACAAACATATTTTAGAATATGTTTAAATAAGCACTCCATTTAGTGTTGCTTTTCACTCACACATTTTCTTTTCCTCTTTCCCTTTTCTTGTCTAATATAGAAGATGACATTGGTACTGGCACAGCGGCTTTTGTATCTGGACAAATTGAATCTTTCAGTTGAACTCAGAAGACCTGAGATTAATGACAATAATGATGATCATGATGAGGAAGTCAGGGAACTCTATAGATATTGAAGAGGACAAAAAGGATGAGAAGAAGAGCAAATAATCATGGTGTGGCATCACAAACCATCAAGGTGACATGTGTCCCTGAATATTTGATTGTATTTTGTTTGCAGAAGTAAGAAAACTAGCCACCAGTTGTGCAGATAAATTTAGATTATGTTCCGTCTGCGAAGAAAATCAGTCTCAAACCTCATTTACGGCAACCACAGCTTTGGCAGAGAATGATCTCTCTAAAGCAACTTAACAAGGATGGTGGCATTTTAATTGTTAGCATCTAACTCTAAATAAAATTGGAATATATATATATATATATATATTTTTTTTTTCAGAGTAGAGAGAAACGAAAGTGAGGGAGCAGAAAATGAAGGTCTTTGCAAGAGATCTTTTTGCTGAAATGGTTTCTAAAGAGGTGGTGCTTTGTGATAAAGGAAATGTTGGGCAATCACAAGTTAAGTTTTAAAGCAAGCAAGGTGATAAGTGACTGGAATAAAAACAAAGAAACTCTTAGGGCAGTGAAATTATGCCGAGAAAAGTTAATCATAATCATGTGGTGGAGAACAGAGTGAAAAATAATTTCATGTGACCTTTTCAAAGTGAAGCAAAAGACCATTTCAAATACTTCTGTATGTATGCTCTTATGCATCTAGCATTGTGGGGGACAAAAAGCAGGTATTGATTAAGTGATTATTCAGTATCAGTAATGAGTAGATGAATGGATGGAATGATGGATGAATAGTTACAAGATGGATCAGAAGGATTTTTTTCAATGTAATATAAAATTTAATATAAAATCAGGGGCAATATGTAGGATATGGAAAGTATAACATTTACCATTCTAAGATGGAAAGATCTTAGTGACCCATTGTGCTTTTCAGAATTATTTGAATTAACATATTCTACAAGGGTAAACTGCTATACAGATGTTGCCCATTGACAAGTCTTATTCAGCATTACTAGGATGTCTTTTGAGTACCCACTAAAAGTTGATCCATTTATCATGAAAATGGCTTAGAAGTTAAATATAAGATGTAGTTTAAACAAATTTGCTTAACTTAGAACAGGCACTTTTGGGTGAAATTCATACACGGGGTTACATAATTGCTTATAATACCAATACATAAGGAACATCTGGAGGCTCTCTCTTCTCTCTTTATAGAAAATATGAACAACAGTCATGTGACTGTCCTGTAACATACTAAAATAATTTGGTCTTGGCGTAGATATTCTCTCTCTTTTAAATATGTTCTCTGTCTCTTTAATATCACTCAGATCTTCCCTCATATATGTTGTTTCTATTATTCTTCTAGACTTACTTCCTGGTCTTCCCTCCTTCCCATCTTCCTTTCTCTCTCCCCACTTCATGAATATAGAATTTTTCTTTTATTTACTTCTTTCCTTTCCAATTTCTGGTACCATAGTAGCTGGTGATAATGTTTTAACTTTTTTTCTGTTCTATGTGTTTTCTCAAGGATTTATACTCATTTTTCTGTGCTTGTAGCATCTTGGCCAATGGATGAAAGAATATTAAATAATATGTCCTTTATAAATACGACAAGCATTCAGCATTTTTTCCCATAATTTTTTAAAAACATTTTTGGGGATAAAATATTTTATTAAAAAAAATATAAAACTCTTAGCATTTAATGCCAGAGGTAAAGTTAACAAATATTTGCAGTATATCCTCAGTAACTCAATAAGTTAGCACATGTGTGGCCCTCAATTGTATATCCATTGATTGTTATAAAATTTCACAGGATCCTTGGAATCATAAAGCTAACTGAATAAAGTCATTTTAGGTATTCTGATATAGCTCATTTGTTAAATTAAACTAGTCCTTCAAAACTGTACAGAAAACACTTGAGCAATTTTAAGAGCAAGTAGAAATGGGTGGTTCCAGTTTCAAGATCTATTTCAGAAAGTGAGGTCAACAAACTCTGACCTTCACATTCACACAGCAGGCCAAGGTTTATTGGAGTTACTTTGAATGGGGATACATGGGCATTCAGCAGTTTAATTCTCCTGGAGAAATAGAAACTTCAATGTGCACAGAATTCATTTCTTCCCCATTACCGTAATATTCAATTGGACTAAATTATCCTGTAACAGCATTTGATCGTGCAGCTACTGGTTCCGGCTTCATTTACTTTAAGGTTAGTAAAGTCACAGCTTAAATTGCTTAAGAGTTGGCAGCATCAAAGTTCCTTCTTCTTCCTTTATTAACTTCTTTACTTGTAAAGAGTTGAAAACTGGCGCAGGAAGTAGAAGGTCAGTATGGAAGAAATACTCCTGGTCATTACCTCTACTTTGGAAAGGTCGACAAGACAAGAATGTAAAATGAAAAAAAAAAAAAAGGGATGCTCAAGACTTGTTTTAAGTTGGTTAATCCTCAAAGGAAACCCAAAATTGTATTAAAAAATATGAAAATGGTAAGAAGAGTAAAATGAAAAACATCCATTTGGATAATTATTTTACTGAATGTAATAGAGGATCACAGCATTAGTGTATGTACTTTAGGAAAATATTATCTTAGACCACTTTATTATTCAAAATGTGTTGAGGTGAATATCCTAAAGGACATGACATTCTCCTCTCTGTAGGGTTTGAACTTAGTTGAATAGGACATAAAAGGTAAAAAAAGGTAAAAAAAAAAAAAAACAAAAAAACATGAATCTTTATTAAATGAGAGAATCCAGGAATACTGAGGAACATACAGATGAAGGGAGTGAATGTCACAGAAGAAGGATTTTAGTGGAATTTTGAGACCAGAAGAGTGAAGCTATGATAAGAATATGCTCTGATAATAAACTCAGTTCTGGGAGCAGGCTGGGAATAGAGTCAAATAGGATAAGCTCATGAACTTAAAAGAAGTCAGAAAGGAAACAGATCAGGAAGGCAGTGCAGATAGGCAGGGAAGTCCACTTCACCTGGTGCCAGTTTGGACTTAAGGAAGATGATTTTTGTAATTCCTATTAGGATCAGAAATAGCTTCTGTGTATGAACAATCAGAAAAGCAAAAGTAAGATAAGTGTATGTCTCAGTGTGAGAATAGTCCCAAAAAGGGAGTGGTATGGGCTGGCACATAAAACTGACATGCATCTTCATAAAAGAAATAACCTGTCCTCCAGGGAAAGATTGATAAGCAACCACGGATTGTGATATACACAGATAGGAAGAAACAAACATTTTTTTCAAGAGTCATATTGAAAAGTTCTCCAGGGCTCTTATTTCCATACAGAACATGAAGGATGGTAATTTCGAGGGCATCATCAGAAGGACTCCCAACTGAGTTGGTTTATTTTTAGACAATAAAGGGTTGAACCTCCTTTCCTGGGATTTAAAGGCTGGGTTTCACAGAGTGCAGCTATTTCAAACCCGCAGCTAGCAGGCCTTGAAATTGACACAGTATAATAACACTGTGCTTAGGAACCCAGAGCTCCTAGAGATGGGAATGGTACCATCGTACCCTTAAATGAGAAGCATAAAGAAGATTTTAGTAATTCTGAGCTGCAATTGTTCTGTGATCAAGGGAGTCTCTAGCTATTCTTCTGACAGGGTTTAAACTCATGAAGGTACAGTTCATAGGGTATAGAAAATAACACCTACTTCTCAGCTTGGAAAGGTATAACACACACAATCACAACCCATTATTGTGGAAGTCTGAATGACAGATAACGTCCAAATGTAGAGCAGAATGCCATCAAGTACAAAGCAATCATCAGGAAGCCCTTCTTACACAAATTGTGTCACTGTGTGTATTTTCATATTTCTCTTATTAAACTACTTATAACTTTATATATGGCCTTTAGGGCATGGGGATTAAAGAATATTTTAAAGAAAAAAATAATGATTGCTTAGCTTTGGCTTACAACCGTTTCATGGAAAACTTCTGAAATTAAATCTACTAGTTAAATAGAAAGACATTTATTTAAGGAAAAGTACTGCTTTCAAAATTTTGAAGTGCCCTAGGGCTCATTCCAGGGATCCTTTATCTCCTCTCCATAGGTAATCTCATCTACTCCCATGGCCTCAAATTCATCTATATGATAATGACTCCAAAACTATATCTCTAGCCTTGACCTCTACCCCTATCTCCAGGCTAGTATCTCTAAGGGATGTCTAATATGCATCTCAAATTTATCATGTTCAAAACAGAAATGTTCACTACCTTCCCCATCCCTCATCCTCAGTCTTCTTTTTACTAAGTGTGTTTCATCTCCACTAGCTAACCACTCCACTAGCCAGCCAAAACCACTGCTCAAGCTAAGCAAAATGTCTTCCTTGATAATCCATGCCCCGCTCCCCCCCCAAAAAATCACAAGTGGGACCTGCTGACTCTGCCACAAAATCATAGCTCAGATCTTCCTCACTCATTCCATCTCTGTCTCTGTCAATGTCATCTCCTGGTCCACTGCCATCTGACTCCTGACTGATCTTCCTGCCCCTTTCTGATCGTTCATCTTTCCAAGCAGAGAAAATAAACTTTTAAAATCATACTTTGCATCACATCTCCTCTACCTACAACCTGAACAGCTTTTTGGTGTATTCATAATAAAGTCTAAATTTCTCTCCCTTATGAAGACACAGAATATTTGGTCCCGTCTACCCCTGACCATATCTAACAGCATCTACCCAACACACATAAGCCATAGAGGGAACTGATTCTGCTTCTGCAAAATGCCAGACTTGGTCTCACCTAAAGACTCATTATTATCTTCCAGGAATGTTTTTATCTCTGATTTTTATGTGATCAGTTTCTTCTTATAATTTAGAACTTCTCCATTTTAATTTCCTGCAGAGGGTTTATCAGTAAATCATAATTTCTAGTACAACAGGACCATTGCTTTCAATGTTCACTGTTATATATCAAAAGCTTTAAAAAGTGTTGGATCTTAGTAAATATATGGGTGAGTAAATGACCTTCTGCATTGGGCTGGCTCTACTACTGTAGGTGTCACCATGTTGGAAGCAATTAGCTTCTTTGTAAATTGACCTTGGTACAATAATCTCATCTATTTTGGGGGGTAGGGTCAGAAGCAGAGCTGGGGGTATAATGGCCTTGTGCATAGAAGGCAAGTATTCTACCACTGAGCAACATCCCCGCCCAATGATCTCATAATTTAAAGAACTTAAAGATTTAGGACTCAAGATTTTGTAGTCTATAACAATGCTCTAAATTATTCCTGATATAAATAACTGGGTTGAAGGAAAGAAAAATGATAATAAAAAGGGGATGTCAATGTGATTACATTTTTAATCTTCCAATTTGATTGGCAATTAGATAATTCTGCTGCTGGGCCATAGGAAATGCCTTAGGTATGGGTTTATAGCCCAAGCCATTTATTTTTAAAAGTTTCTCTTTAATTCAGAAATAAAGATTAGGTGGCTTATTCTGTAACAATTGAACTTATATTAAAACAGCAAAGCATACCTGTTAAGAAGTTTTAAAATGACACTCTATGTGAACAGCATGTGGGAAGAGCAGACATGAGCAGGTCTTGCTTAAATTCTACCTTTGCTTCTCAGTGGTGGCATGACTTCAGGGAAAATTTTAACCTTTCTGAACTTCTGTCTCCTCTTATTAAAAATGATATGATAATAGTTAAATCACAGGATTGTTATAAAGTTCTTAAGTAGTTCCCCACACAAGATAGAAACTGAATTATAATCAAGTCTCTTCCTTCTTTTATTTCTTCTTGTTCATTGTGTACACTTCTATTCAAACAAGACAACTTTATTCTTGCTTGCTTAATTGTGCTTTGTGACTTATTATTCCAATTGAGATTCTGTAACACTGGGTTGAAGGAGTAGTACCACAGTTAGAAGAGTTATAGATGAAATCTCTTTGGTGCTTTGCTCAGAAATTTTCTAGTACCAGATCTTCTCTACTGCATCACCACCACAGGCTGTATTTCCTAGCAAGGAAATTTAAAACTACTTTAAAAGCTAAGGAAGGAATGGACTGCTACACTTATATTTAGTTTCTAGCAGGACAAGAAAATAGATAAAAATTACACATAACCATAGAACCCCTTATCTGTAAGAAATCCTATTGTCTTTTGCCCAATGAGGATGAGAGTTTTCTTAAAATTGATTGCTTCTCTTGTCTTATAATTTCTCTTCTTAAGGCATTCAACTCTCTCCAATCTACTCTATGTATTGCATTTGCATAAATTTGCTCCTATACCAATCCCCCAGTTCAAGGATTCATTTGCTAGCTCCTTAGATTCACATTTAAAATGATTTTAAAGTTTAAAAATTTCAGTTCTATCAAAGAGCTACTTTTTAAAGGACAAAATAGAATATTGAATTTAAAATATATAATGGAAATAAAATGGGTAGAAATAAGTCACTCTTATTTCTCATGTTATACTCACAAAACATGAGTTATATGGCACAACTAGCTAATGACAAATTGAAGAATAGAATCAAGTTCTACCAATTCCAACTTAATGTTTTTAATCACCAAGTCACAGGATGATCTCTGCTTTTGAAATATAGAATTTCTGCATGTGTAAGTATTGCTGTATGTGTAAGTGTGAGAAACCATGGGGCTTTGTATCCTTATCTCACTGCTGTTTTGAAGACGTCAACATGCTGCTCTTGGTGAAGGACTGCAGGAGACGGTTCACCCACTGAGTGAGCAACGACAGTCGAGAAATTAGCAAGCCAGAAAAAAATTATCATGATCGAGTATATATACCAATCATTCATTTGAGGTCAGCTATTTAATTTATTATGAAACATTAATATCAGCAATAATATTTTATGCATTCAATTCAACAGATAATTATTTATGGAGCAAAATATGATTAGTACAGTGCCTAGCTCTAATAAATGCTTAATAAATGTTGGTTATCATAAATGCTTTAATTTTTTTGCATCCGTAAAATGCATGATAATATTAAAAAACCATTTTTCTCATTTAATTCTATCAGCAATCCATAAAATAATGATTATTAGTATCTTATTATTAATGGTACTATTATTTTTATTGTTAGGGTTGAATCTTTAATGTACCTCAAAGGCCATGGGCTTAGTCACCAGCCTGCAGTGCTCTTAGAAGGGTTTGGAACATTTAAGGAGGTGGGGCCTAGTGGAAGAAAGTTAGGTCATTGTGGGTGTGCCCTTGAAGAGGACATTGAGACTCCATTTGCTCTTTTCCCTCTTTCTCAATATGCTTTCCATGTGTCATGAGGTGAGGAGCTTTGTTCCACCATGCATTTCTTGTCACAGACCCAAAACAACAGGGTCAAGTGACTAAAGACTGAAACTTCTGAAAGTAGAGCCAAAGTAAGTATTTTTTATCCTCTGTTTTATTTATTTCAGTTATTATGTCCCAGTTTTAAAAAGCAGACTAACTCAGTTATTATTATCATCATTCATATTTTACAAAAAAGAAAACAAAGCAAGGCCTAGATACCACCTCTGCCAATATAAAACAGTAAGAGCTTAATGAAGAATCAATCACCTATTTGCATGATAAACCAGTTCAATGCTTCCCTTCACAACTTTTAGGAAGAAGGTCACAGGGTCCACTTATGAATGCATCCAGACTCAGGGATCCCAGAATAAACAGAACAGCCTGCTTGGTGTTTTACTCACTATAGGCTTCAGAAGGGTCTTACTATATTTGGGCCAAATCTGTGTCCCAATAACTTCTTCTAAAGTATGGTAAACTCTTTTTCAAGCTCCAAAAATTGTGTAAATCTCTCTTCCCTATGGATAAAATGTTATTACCTGTCTCCTTCTCTTCTTCAGGTTAAATATCCGACTCTTTCAACAATGCCATGTGTGATACGACCTGCAATATGACATCTGGTTACTTTTCACAGTGTGCTCACATTTATCAATGTCTGTTTTTATAAGTGGCAGGCAGTAGAATTTTATAAAATTCTTGCATCATGGTCTAGAAATAGCAGGACATAGGGGGACTATAAGTTTCCTTGAATTTCAGCCTATAAAAATCTCATGCCACTTTCAAATTTCAGCCCACATGTCACCATTCTGATATAAAAATCATCTTCACTGAGTTGGACAGTAGAAGTATAGATGTCAACATTTTTATATTCATTCATATATGTTACTTACCATATATGGAGAACTGGTTCAGCTGTTGGGCATATTGTGAAGAGCAAAACAAGTGGGTTCCCTAACCTCTTTAATCTTGTGGAAGCCAGATAACAAACAAACAAATAGAAATCCATGCATGATTACAAATTCAATGGAAGTCAAAGGCAGAGTATTAGGAGAGTGATTAGTAGAGGTACTTGAGTAATAGTTTAGATCATCTATGGAGGATAACTTAAATAGCTCTGAATCATTTATATGAACATTTCTGAGTATTTTTGTCTGCTTCAGGTAGTGGAGGGGTTAATAGAGTATAATGAGTGTTTTGTAAAAAGAAAAAAAAAACAAGTTCTAAAATTCTTGAGTTAGGAAAGTGCTTGACTTTTGAAGAAACTATCTGATGTGTATGGAAAGGGTAGAATGATGGGTGAGGAGGCAAGAGAAAGAAGACCTTCACATGACATGATACACTTTTACTTTCTGACACAACTTACATCTGTTTAACTAAGGTATCCTCATTCAGGGAAGTAGCCATGTGCCGTATTTGGAGCCCTCACATGGTCAACAGGGTAAAATTTAGAGCAAGTTGTGGTGACTTGAAATGAAGAAATATTTCTAACCATTTATCACAACTCTTTCTTTTATTTTAAGAAGCTATTCATTAATACACTGATGAGAATAATGAACACCAATGGCCAAGTGTAAAACTCCATATTTTAATCAAGTGATATCACCTATGTTGAAAATCACTTATCAATGAACATTTTTGGCATCTGGATATGGTTCAAACATTTTGAATAAGCCTCAATTTCTCCCTGTTATATATTTAAAAGAATTCTAAATGATTTTTAATTTTCATTGATAAAAATGCTAAGTAGAGTGGTTTTTCAAGGTTTGGTGGACATCGAACAATTTTTTAAAAATCAAAAGATTAAATGTTTGATTATATAAGTTAAACAAAGTTATTTTGATTATCTAGTATAGAACTTGTCAAAATCTTTAGAAGAATGCCCTTCTCCACCTTTTCCACCTCTCCAACTCATAGATCACCCATAATTCACACGTAAATCGAGTATAACTTCTCTGTCTTCTGGTTATACATGATGTAGAATTACACTGGTCATGTAATCATATATGTACTTAGGGTAATAATGAGCAGTTTGCTCTATTATCCTTCTTACTGCCATACCCTCTCACCTCCCTTCACTCTCCTTTGTCTAATCCAAAGTACCTTTATCTTGCACCTCTTATTGTGAATTAGCATCCCCATATTAGACAAAACATTAGACTTTGGTTCTTTGGTATTGGCTTACTTTGCTTAGAATTATATTCTTCAGTTCCATTCATTTACACTCAAGTGTCAAAATTTTATTTTTCTTTATGGCTGAATAATATTCCATTGTGTATATATTAACCACAATTTCTTTACCTATTCATCTGTTGAATGACACCTAGGTTGGTTCCATAGTTTAGCTATTGTGAATTAAGCTTCTATAAATCTTGATGTGGCTGTGTCACTGCAATATGCTGATTTTAAGTCCTTTGGTGGGTTAACTGGGTCAAATGGTGATTCCATTCTAAATTTTCTGAACCCTCCATACTGCTTTTCATAGTGGTTGTACCAATTTGCAGCTCCAGCAGTAATGTATAAGTATACATTTCACCCTACATTCTCACCATCATTTATTGTTGCTTGTATTCTAGGTAATTGCCATTTGGACTAGAGTGAGATGGAATCTCGGTGTAGTTTTGATTTGCATTTCTCTAATTGCTATAGGGATGTTGAACATATTTTCATATATTTGTTGATTGATTGCATTTCATCTTCTGTGAAGAGACTGTTCACCTCCTTAACCCATTTATTGATTGTATTATTATTATTATTATTATTTTGATATTAAGTTTTGGGGTTCTTTATCTATCCTGGAGATCAATGCTCTATCTGGGGTATATGTAAAGATTTTCTCCTATTCTGTGGGCTCTCTCTTCATGTTCTTGATTATTTTTATTTTTGTTTCTGCAAGGAATCCTTTTAGTTTGAATCCATCCAATTTATTGATTCTTGAATTTACTTCTTATGGTTTTGGAGTTTTGTTTAGGAAGTCAGTTCCTAAATGAATATGGTGAATATTTGGGCCTATATTTTCTTCGATTAGGCACAGGGTCTCTGTTCTAGTGCCTAAATCTTTGATCCACTTTGAGTTGCATTTTGTGCAGTGTTAGAGATAGGGTTTAATTTCATTTTAAGTGCTGAACTTTTTCATAATGATCATGAGAATAAACTCTGAGAATCACTTTCAGATACTGGTGACAAGTATCATGGCTCAAAGACAGTGATTGACATAAGCAGTAAGGCTTTCAAAATCAGCAAGTGGATTGGTCCCCTCTGTGGTGTGATTTGTCATTCCTTTTCTTCAGCTCTGTATCCTACCACTCAAAATACATCCATTTGATACAAAGAACACTTGTGTCACCGAGAAGAGATATTCTTGATTTCAATAAATTATAAAGATGACCTGTTCAACATATTCCCAAATAGTACATACTTCAACTTTTGACTGTTTTCAATTAATCAAACTATCCACCCAAATCCCTAAGAACATTTTTATTTTGGATAAATAAACCCATTCAGTAATTTCTTAAGGGCATGGAGATTTATCCACCCAAACATTTTAGTTCTTTTCCAAATGGCCAGGAAAAATGGATTAGTATTGTTTTCTTGGTTTTGTTTGTTTTAGCCTCAGGGAATCACTCTGTAGGACAGAACCTCTCAATTCGGTGAAATCCTTCAGTGTGATCTTGCAGCCCAGATCCTGCCCAGTCAGTAGAATTATCTTGTGTTGGGCTACTCATTCCCTCTCTCCCTCCTTTTTTTCCTTTCCTTCATTCCTGTCCTTTCTCTCTAGTTTCCTCCTTTCCTTCTAACTATATTATTTAATGTTCCAACATAGAATCCCAATGGGAAAATCAGGAATTCCTAAGAATCTTAGCCACTTTACTGGGGCTACAACTCTAGCCCAGCTTCTCTTCCTTGCAGTAATTTTATTTTGGAAGACAACGTACCTTGGAAAACCACGTACCTCCACTGAGTGGAGGAGAGGAACAATCTTATCTAAATTTCCAGAAGCCACTAGTTCATGGTAAAAATCAGTCCATCTCCCCATCCCTGCCAACAGAAAGGCAGATTCGCTAAACTCCCCAACAAATCAGAAGCTGTTGCTCACAGACATTCTCTAAGAACAATCAATGACTTTACTGTAAATGTGCAGTACATAAAAAGGGACATTCCAAGTATTCTTTTCTGACCACTCCAGATGTGTGCTAGGCCTTGATATGGTTTGTCCTCTTTGAAACCTCATATTGAAATTTAACCCCCATTGTGAAATGTTATGAGGATTAAAACAATCCATCGACAGTGTTTAGAAGTGGGATTTTTGCAGGGTGTTCAGAATTAGGCTAAGTCATCGCGGTGGAGCCCTCATGATTGAATACTGGTGTCATATTAAGAAGGAGAGAGAACACCATAAACACACAATCTCCTGTTACACACCACATGATTCCTTGTACCTCCTTGGGACCATGTGAGCCACGGAAAAATCACTAGATGAAGTCTCTGACCTTGGACCTGAACTATGAGCCAGAATAAACCTCTTTTTTTTTTTTTTTTAATTTCACAGCCTGTGGTATTGTTTTATTAGTAACACAAAATGGACTAAGATAGCTGGATTTTTGGTGCTTTCTGTCCCTGTCTGCTATATAGAGGTCCAGTGTGCATGAACTTTTGAAAGAGTCAGCCTTGAATTCTAGGCTTAGGAAGTATCCAGTTGAAAAAAAAAAAAAAAGACTAAAAGACTAAAGGAGTCAGTTTTATTGTGTAAGAAAAAAAGTCAAATCTGAAAAGATTGGTTTTGCAAGTTTAGAAGAAGGAAAGAGAAGGTACAACCAAAGAAATAATGGGTACACCAGAGGCAAATTCCTCTCTTTGAAGTCAAGCTAAAGACCCACACCAGACTGAGAGCGCAAGTTTATTCTTTCTCCTCCCCCCCCTCCTTCTTCTTCCTCCTCCTCCTCCTGTTCTTCTTCTTCTTTTCTGAAATAAAAAAAACATTTTTTTCTCAAGAAGATTTAAAATGTTATTTACACAGGAACAAAAGTAATCCTATAAAGAGATAATTTACTGACTCATGATAACATTCTACTTATTCCTCAATATCCAGCTTGAAAGACAGAGGCATGATGTTATTTAGATCAGATGTGGATTTTTAAATCAGACAAACCAGGCTCTTCCTAAGTAGGAGTGCAAAATGTTATTCTACTGATCCCTCAGATTCCTCATTTATAAAATGATGATTAGTATACTATAAAATATAATTATATTACTCCTTTTTAAAATTGCTATGAGAATTAGATGAAATAATGCATGTGAATAAATGTGTATCCAGTGGGCTTCCAATTCTTAGCTGGGTAAATTAGACAATTTATTTAATTTTTGTGTCTCTTTTTTTTTCTCATTTAGTGAGTTTGGATTATTGTAGTAACTACCATACAGGGTTATTGGGACTAAAACATGTAAAGCCCATTCAGTGGTAGCTGGTAAATGCACATGATGAGGAGAAGGAAAAGGAAGAGGATATATGATTGGCTTGGAGTAAACATCAATCAAATGTGACCATCAATTTAAATGCTCTATAGATGACTCTTTAGCTTAAGAAGCCACTTTCTATCATGTATAGTTCATTGACTAATAAAGCAGATGCTAAGCTCACCATCTTGCCCTCTATTTCAAAGTTTCACCCTTTCTTTTCTTTCTTCCTTTGTATCTTCCTTCTTTTCACTCATACTAGGTAAGACCTAGCTATTTGACACTTATCTTCGTAATGCTCATCAGATTATACAAAAAGAGGAGCAAAGCAGATAAAGTGGGCTCATAAGAGCTCTGCTTTTAACACAGAGACCTGGGATCCAGTCTGCATTCTGACACTTTCTGTAAAACCTTAGTTTAATTATCAGTTTAATACAATCAAGAACATGTTCATTACTTCTGCTTTTCAGACTCAGTTCACTGAGGGGAGTATGATAATTTTCTGCCTTCAGGGCTCTAGTTGTCTCTCTACCTTATAGATTTTGCTTCTGCTGCCATCTTGTTCCTTCTCTCTATCGTATCCATTTCAAATTGGAAAACCTTCTTGACCACATTGTGAGTGTTTCACAAAAGTAGAGCCTTTTATACTAGTCCAGTGTTCTATGAGAATGATGATCACTTTGGCTGGGTTGCCTTAGAACTGGAACTCAGTAGTGCTCAAATAGGCAAATTGAGGAGAGGCTTCAGGTGACAAGAACACCCTTTAGAGAACTCTCCATTCTGCAAGGGTGATGTGAGAAAACAATTTTATTTGAGGCAATAATCCTCTGATACAATGTGGCTGATGAATGAAGCAAACTTTAATACTATGTTCCTGGGTCTGCATTTTGTTTTAAAAATATAAAGATGACTAAGACACAGATTTTGCCCTTGAGGAATTCATAGTCTTGTGGGTTAAACAGAAATTGCACAAAAAATGAGAAAAAAAATGATTGTGTGACTGGTATAATAAAGGTATGTATTCCCTGCAAGGCAAACAAGAGACCTTATTTTGCATGTGAGTGAAAGTGTACTCTATAGGACACAGTCCTTAAGCCTGAGATTTGGAGGATGAGAAAACATCAGGCAGAAAAATAAGTATAAGAAAGTCATTCTATTCACAAAGACATGCATGAATAAAGACACAGAAGTGTGGTAGAGCACTGGAGTGTGTAATGTGTGTGTGTGTGTGTGCGTGTGTGTGTGTTGACATACAAGTAGTTCAGTAATACTGAGCTTGTAGAGAGCTTGACAGATGAATTATGTAAGAATAAAAAGGGAGTATGAAGAGAGATTTCTCCATCCTAGAGAAGACAAAGTTGTGATGAAGAGAATTCCTGGATGGGATACCATGCATCAGAAAAAGGGCCTCTGTCCCTTAAGACTACAAGAAAGAAAGTGAAGAGGGGAGGCCGGGTAGATAAACATTTATGTGAGGTGCAGGGCTTCAGGTCTACTCTTTCTAATGAATTGCATTCATCTTGAAGCAGTGGAGAGGCTCATCTGCTCTGCCGAATGGTATTTATTTGGTGGTGAGAAAGTTGAGAAAAATGCCAAAGCTTTGGTACCCTCAGTAAAGATACTTGAAATAAATTAACTAGTGTAAAATAACCAAGGTAGCTAAGGATAAGAAAAAAAAAATAGGAACCAGGTACAGTGGCAAACACCTGCAATTCCAGTAGCTCTGGAAGCTGAGGTAGGAGTATTGCAGGTTCAAAGCCACCCTCAGCAACTTAGAGAGACCCTAAACAATTTATCAAGACTCTAAACAACTTAGACAAACCCTGTCTCAAAATAAAAAATAAAAAGGGTTGGAGATGTGGCCCAGTGGTTACATGTCCGTGAGTTCAATCCCAAGGACCTAAAAAATAAGAATCAGAAGTAAATGAAATAGAAGATAGTAAAACTGTCCATCTAAGACTGCTTGTAAGGAATTTCATGAGAACAATAGGAATGCTAGGTGAGTGCCAACAACATTGTCCTATTCCTTGGTTCTTGGTGGAATGAATGAAGATTAGAATTTTGATCTTTTTTCTAGGCTTTCTACATGAAGTTCCCAGTGAGGCATACACTTTTTCCAGAAGAGAAGATACAAGGAATAGAAGGTCTTAGTAAGACTAATTCAGGTGATGCACCCTGAAATTCAGGCTGGCAAGGTTTGCAGGAACAGCTGGGCAGGGAGCAGTGGGGAGCTGATTTTCAGAATAGCGTAGGAGATCATTGAAGTGTAGGACTTCATGATGTTGAAAAATGTGTCAGAGAGAGACTATTAGAAAGCTCTAAGGATGAGATTATTTGGCAAGTCAATATTACAATATGAGATTTCTGGAATGACTGATATGATAATATGCTGGGGTTAATGTTACAAGGGTCAAGTTATAGGTCTAAATACTCAAATATTACAGGAAGAACTCAAATGATAGAAATTTGTTGACTTTTCTTTCTGCCCCATGATCTGGCATAATCTTTTAAAGGAAGGATAATTGTCACTGACCAGACTTTTATTTAACATCTTAGTGTCTCTCACTCAGTATCAGATTTAAGTTCTGTAAAACCCAAAGTAAGTAAAGTGATAGATTGCAAAACACTCTACTCCCTTTAGTGTAAATAATCAAGATTACTTACATTTTGCGTGCATTATATGATTCCTGGGGTTGGGGTTTGAAAAGAGGGCTTTCTATCTGTGGTATGTTTTCTGAAATTTTAGATCAGAAGAGAATGAAGGAAACACAACCCCAGATAAGACAAAGAGATGGAGACATCTGTCCCCCTGGCCCTTTTGTTGGGAAGGTTGCAATGGTGCAAGAAGGGGATAGAACTCACAAAACAGGAAGGAGACAGGCAAGTGTACTAAAAGATGATATAGATGGATCTTTTTTTTTCCCCCTCTGAGTTAGCCTTTGTGGTAAAATTTCCCTAATGCACACAGTATCTCAGATGCCATATTAACAGTAACTTCTTCCAATATAGCATAAACTAGAGACCAGTTTCTGATTTTCCTATGTAATCCCAGGGCCCGTGGAGATACAGCTGTTGAGCTGGTTCAGGTAGTTTCTATTGATAAAGATTCTGATGCGTACGTTTTCCAAGTGGGGACAAAATCTGGGATGGGGCCTGGGTGTAAATAAAATAAGTGACTTAGAGATAAAGATCCTCATCTTTTAAGTTTTGAAACATCCTCCAACGTTTGTTTTCAAAGGATTCATTTGTTCCTGATCAAAATAAACACTGAAACAACATTCAGATGCTTCCTCTGAAGGAAAATTCCTTTGCTGGGCCAAATGCTGCACCGGTGGGACTATTCCTGCCAAAGTGATTTTTTTCCCCTTCTTTGTTCCAATTGATCATTTTAACAATCTATTGTATGTACACAGAACTGAAAGCTGTAATAACCCCAATTTTACAGATGAGATAACTGAGGCTCTGGGGACAAAAAAAATCTTCCCCCAACATGTACATGGCTATGATACTGGAAATAAACTGGAAATAAAGTCTCAACTTCAGACCCTGCCATCTTCCTGCAGCCCCCAAGCCCCTCTGTCCCCATCCTCTGGCAGGATGTGTCTGCGTGTTTGTGTGTATGTGTGCGTGTACACCTCTGTGCACTCCTGCTCAGAGACTTCTGTCACTGTCCAGTATCACTGGTATTTACCATGACACAGTCTCCAAGACACTGAACTTCTCTTCCTTCCTCTCTCTCTCTCTCTCTCTCTCTCTCTCTCTCTCTCTCTCTCTCTCTCTCTCTCTCTCTCTCTCTTCCTTTCTTTCTTTTTTCTTTTTTTTTTCCTTCTTTCCTTTCACACTTGCACATCTGTGTGTGCGAAGAGAGGATGTGATGTCCGGAGCTGCAGGATCTGACCCCAGAGGCCCCGCCAGCTGCGTCTGTCCGGCTTGCTCTTCTGCTTGACCTGCACTCCGGGGACGCGCTGGGCTGTTTAGCCGCTGTATCCCCTGGCAATCTGTTCAGGAAAATAGACCAGAAAAGCCTGCCGAGGGCTGCGCCAGCTTCAGAATCCTGCTGCCATCTAGGGATGAGATGAAGCGTCTTCCCGCGTGCAGGAGCAGGTGATGGATGTCTCCTGCCTCGGGCGGGGTGCGCTGCTGTCCTCTTGCCACGGGTCCCCGGCGGCTCTGCACGTGCAGCTCGCTGTCCACTCATTCCAACCCCCCATGTCCCGGGTCTGCGGCGCGGGACCCTGACCACGCCAGGGGAAGGGGCAGAGCAAGATGAGTCACAGGCAAAAACAGTGAGAAGAAAGAAAGAGCCAGAGAAAACAGCTAGGGAGCGTGAAGCAGAAACACTGCAAGAACAGAGACACAAAGGAGAGAGGGAGCCGATTGAAAGGCTCCATCCGCGAAAGCAGAGTTTCTCCTAATAACGTGCAGAGTGTGTGTGTGTGTGTGTGTGTGTGTGTGTTATGGAACCTTGTTGCTGTCACCACGCTGGTGTTCAAACGCCCGCTTAATGAGGTCCAAGGCATCAAGCGACTTCGTTGTCCCTATATATTTTTCAAGGATTTTCTTTTGCAATGGGTTTGCGGTGTGGGGATATTGGCTTTGGTAAAGAATGTCTTAAAATCTGGAAAGAGGAGGCTATGGAGTTAACTTTCCTGTTTTATATTATGGTGTAAGCATCACCTTCTACAAACAGAACAATGGGGCTTTCAAAGAAGGGAAGGGGAGAGGGTTGGCTACAGGGGAAAGGAGGAGGGGACATGGGTTGGGGAACAGAGTCTGCTGTTGACTGGGAGGCCCTACTGGGAAACTTCAAATCGAATTCTTTTTGAAAGGAAGTGTTATTAAAAGTAACTTTAATCCTTCCAGCCAGACAGCTCATAAAAGCACACAATTAAGTCAAACAAATGACAAGAGCATTTCTCTCCTACCTGTTTCCCCCTTCTGAGAGTAATTACTACAGGCTAGCCTTCTCTCATTTTGTGCACATTGCTTTGGTAGGTGCCAGATTCTCTCTTCCTGCCCTAGCCATTTCCTTCCTCACCACCCCACCCCAAGCTCTGTACAGCTTTTGGTACCAACCAGGCTGTCTGCAGATCCAGCCAAGAACAAAGGGGCGAATTTCAATATTTCCTCTTTGTGCAAGGTTAATTGAAAATCAAAAAGTCACTTTTCAAATGTCATATTAAACCCGCCACTGCATCAATTTCCCTTTGGTTCCCATCTCCATAGGCAAAAGAAAAGTGTTTTGGGGGATGGTGTGGAGACAGGGGAAATAGGGACACAATGATGGAAAAGAGCAAAGAAGTGAAGGGATTAAAAAATCACAGATACACACAGACTTTGATTGCAGATACGCTAACATGCAGTGGAAAATTGTTTCCCAGACTGTCCTCAGTCAAAGGCAGCCTTTGCATTCAAGGCTGTGTTACTTGATATTCCAGGGACAGAATTGCATCCTAACCTGGAGAGATTAGACCTCCATGTTTTTATGTTTTAGTAGATGGATCACAATATGATTGTCATAAATGCCATCGTGTTTTAAAATCTTAAAGGGTAATGTAATAACCTGACCATCCTCATTCCCTCTTCTCACTTCCATTCTACTTTGAAACAGACACACACACACACACACACATACACACACACACACACACACACAAAATGTGTGGGCCACAGACCTGGTTAGTTTTGTTACATAGTATTTTGGAAGCTTTGGTCTGGAGTTTAGTGTCTCAGCATCACTTATCTGCAGCCCAGTAACTGTCTGTTTCTCTAGCTTCATTGAGACTCAGTTTCTTCATCTATGTGATAAGACATCCTATCTGCACCCTGAAATCATTGCTTAGACTACATCAGGTGCCATAAGAACACAACAAATACATAATAATTCTTTACCCCAGCCTCCGGTTCCCTGGGTCTTGCCCCTGAGTGGGTAATCTTACTAGATTAATTTTCTGAATTCAGAACTTGTTCTTGTTCTTACCGGTTTTCCTTAGCTTTGCAGAATTGGCCTGGGGAAGGACTTTCTGCTGCCAGGCTTTATCATGCCCATTGTCTATGTATCTTTGTTCCCTAATACTTTGCTGCCAATCCCCACCTGAAGTCAGTTACTTTGCACCCAGTGGGTTTAATCTTTCTATGTAGTATCTGTCACCTTGTTTTCCAGACCCAGGCTATGGCTATACATATGATTTACCAATGAATGTACTCCCCCAAATTGGCCTCACTAAGGAAAGCTTGTCTAGGAGAAAAGATTTGATTCACTGCAGATTAAACTTTTTTAATATACCGACAATAACTTTTTAGCTAGATAAGCAAATTGAAGAAGCAGAATTGTGAAATAAATTCACCCTTAAGATAACCCACCTGTATAAGTCAGGCCCCTAAACCTCCGTTACTTTTCAGCAATATTGTAATATTTTACTGATAACAAATGTGCCCATCAACCCTAAATGAAAAGGTAGGTGATAAGAACATGGCAATTGTCTAAACTCATTAGAATGTATATCTAAGATGAGACACCCTACAACATCAACCGTCTAACTTTGTCAAAACTCTCTCAATGGCATTTTTCAAAGGTGAATTTAAGTAGATAAAAACTATGCTTTCTCCTTCTGGATTTCTCCCTGTTCATACCTGTAGAAATAGATGCTGTGCCCTATTGGACTCCTTTCCAGGTACAGATCTTAGTTAAACTACTGGGACTGTGCAAGTTTAGTTAGTATGCCCAGACACAATTGACTGCTGCTGTGTGCAACACTGATTCCAATATAAATGTTTGTCTTTGTCTGTTCAGGCTGCTATAATGAAACACCTTAGAATTGGTAATTTATAACTAATAAATGGGAATTCCAAAATTAAGTTACCAGCATATTTAGTGTGTGGTATGGGCTTCCTCTCTGCTTCCTGGAGTATGATTGGCAGAGTCCTTACACTGTAAAGGTAGAAGGAGGAAACAAGTTTTCTTGGGCCTCTTTTGTAAAGGCACTAATTCTATTTATGCAGGATCTGCCCTCATTATTTAATTACTTCCTCAAAGCCCTGCCTCCTAATATTGTGTTGGGGGGCATCTTCAGATCAAAATAATTTCTATTAAATATTAGCAACAACTTATCACACATATTCATTAAAATACTTGTGTTACCTAATTATGCTGTAAACTTCCTGAAAACAGGACCTTATATACCATCTTTGTAACACAATTACTTAAGGGTAGATACATGCTAAATAATTATTGGGATTTAAGAAAGTATGAAAAAAAGACTTAGGGAATATCAAAATAATATCTAGATATTTACCAATGAAAGTTAATGACAAAAAATTGATGTCTGTGTTGGGGTAGCAAAGAAGTAGTCAGATGAATAAATTAATTAGTACCTTTTAACAATAACATTAGTTACCTGGGTATGGTGGTGAAAACTTTAAAACGTAACTACTTAGGAGACTGAGGCATAATTATGGATTGCAAGTTTGAGGCCACTCTCAGCAACATAGTAAGACCCTATCTAAAAATAAAAAAATAAATGAAATAAAACAAAACAAAGAAACAAACAAAAGTACACAGTTGTTTTAGAATTTGCAGATATAGTCTAAGCTGACAAAATATGTATGCACATTCTAAATGTTCCTTTTGGTGAGGCTGCTTACTTAACACTTTTATATTGAAAATTTGCCAGCATGACTTAATGTGTTCCTTCATCCACTTTGCCTTCATAATCCGATCTAGAACCTCCTACTGCAAATACCACAATCAAAATGAAAGACATTGAAGGAGGGAGGGAAGAGAAAAGGAAAGTTCTCTGTGATATTTAATTGGTAAGTCTACTTTGGAGTTGGAGTGGAATTGTGGCTAATACATCACTACTACTATTAGAACCCTGGATACTTACAATAGTATGTTATTGTTGCTATTACTATTGTGCTGTGTTTTCAGAAAGATATCATCCAGAATCTGTATCAGGAGAAGGAAGGGGCAGTGGCAGTGGGAAAGGCAGTAGAATGAATTGGACATAACTGTTCTGTGTTCATATATGAATACATAACCAGTGTAACTCCATATCACGTACAACCACAAGAATGGGAAGTTATACTGCATGTATGTATAATATGTCAAAATACATTCTACTGTCGTGTACAACTAAAGAGAACAAATTTTAAAAAATTTTAAAAAAAGAATGTCAATTGAAACATAAATGTCTGAGTAGAGTTTATTTACAAGGGTAGCATTAGGAACTGGAATTTATATATGCATTGTGAGGAGAAAGTAGAGAACTTGGCTGAGTAAAACTGGAATTTTGCCCTGACACCTCATTTAATCTTCTACATAACCTTAGGTAAAGAACTAAATCCCTCTGATACAGGCATACCTCAGAGATACTGCAGGTTTAGTTCCAGGCAATCTCTATACAACTAATCCCCCAATAAAGCCAGTCACACAAATTTTTTGGTTTTCCTGTATATATAAAAGTCATGTTTGTACCTTATTGTAGTCTATTAGTGTGCAATAGCATCATCTAAAAGGTATATATACCTGAATTGAAGAATAATTCATTACTACAAATGCTTTTGCTTATCTGAGCCTTTAGTGAGTTATAATCTTTTTGCTGGTGGAGGATCTTTCCTGGTTAATGTCTGCTGAATGATCAGAGAGGAGGTGGAGGATTGTTGGCATGGCCATAGTAATGACATAAAATAAGACAACAACGAAGTTTGCCAAATCAATGAACTCTTCTTTTACATGAAATATTTCTCAGTGACATTCAATGATGTTTGATAGCATTTATTGCCTTACAGAACTTCTTTGAAAACTGGAATCAATTTTCTCAAATCATGTCACTGCTTTATCAAACATGTTTATGCAATATTCTAAATCCTTGATTGTCATTTCAACAATGTTCACAGCATCTTCACCTGGAGTAGATTTCATATCCTTTTGCATAAGTAGCAATTTCTCCTCTATTAGTTTTATCATGAGTTTACATGAATTTAATTCCTTCTTCAGGTTCCACTTCTAACTATAGTTCTATGGCTATTTTCACCACATCTCAGTTTCTCTCTCCATTGAAGTCTTGACCCCCTTAAGTCATCCATGTGGGCTTTGGAATCGACTTTTTCCACACTCCAAACAATGTTGACTTTGTGACCTCTTCCCATGAAACAAACAAACAAAAAAATTCTTGATGATGAATAATTTCTAAAAGGTTTTCAATTAACTCTTCCTGCATCCATCAGAGATATCACAATCTATAATAGCTATGGACTTACTGAATAGTAAACTAGAAAGTAGAAATAATTCTTTAGGTTATGGTCTACAGAATAGATTTTGTGTTCATGGATATGAAAATAACATTTATCTCATTATATATTTTCATCACAGATTTTGGAGCACTATAGGCATTGTCAATAAGTTTTTAAGACTTTTTTTTCCCCCTGAGAAGTGGGTCTCAACAGTGGAATCAAAATATTTAATAAACCCCTTTGTAAATATCATTGTTGCATTTACAGAACACAGGCATAGGAGACAGTATAATTCTTAAGGGCCCTAGGATACTCAGAATGGTGAATGAGCACTGTCTTCAACCTAAAGTCACCATCCACATTACTCTCTAATAAAAGAACCATTCTGATCTTTGAAAATAAAGCCAGGCATTGACTCTTCCTGTTTATCTATGGAAGATTTGGATGGTATCTTCTTCCATTGTGAGACAGTTCTGTCTACAGTGACAATCTGTTGCTCAGTGCAGCCACCTTTCTTTGTGATCTTAGCTAGATGTCCCCATAAACTGATGCAGCTTCTATATCAGTACTTTGTTCTTCACGTACACTTTTAAATTACAGAAACAGCTTTTTCTCTTAAGCCTCAAGACCCAACCTCTACTAGCTTTGAACTTGTATTCCTTGGCTTCCTCAACTCCCTCAGCCTTCATAGATTGAAGAGAAGTAGGGTCTCTTTTGGATTAGGCTTTAGCTTAGAGTGAATGTTCTGACTGGTTTGACCTTCTAGCCAGACCATTAAACCTTCCTTCATCAGCAATGATTGTGTTTCACTCTCTTATCACTCATGTATTTACTGGAATAGCCCTTTTGATTTCCTTCAGGAACTTTTCCATTGCTTTCACAATTTTCCTAACTGGTACACACATTTTTCCCAGTTTTGGTACTATCTCAATGACAACATACCCTCTCTTTAAACGCAATCATTTCTATTTTTTTTTAATTTAAGGGTAGATACACATGATCCTTCATTTCACTTGGACACATGGAGGTCAGTATAAGGTTATTAATTTTCCTAATTTCAATATTGTTGTGCTTCAGGGAATATGAAGTCCTGAGACGTGGAAATGAAGAAATGGCTAGTCAGTGGGTAGAACAGAAAGAACACATATAATATTTACTGTTTGCAAGTATGTATGGATGTGGCTTGTGGTTCCCAGAACAATTACAATAGTGTCATCAAGAAAACTATTCACAAAGATTACCGTAACAGATACAGTAGTGGTGAGAAAGTTTGAGATACTCTGAGAATTCCCAAATGTGACAGAGACACAAAGTAAGCACATGCTATTTGAAAAAAGATGGTGTCAATGGACTTGCTCAGCACAAGGTTGCCACAAAGCTGCCATCTGTGAAGTGCAACAAAGTGAGGCACAAAAACCAAGTTATGCTTGTACTGATTTGGGGTGGGAGAAAGGGCAGGACTTTGTGGATGGGATAATCTTGTTTAACACATTAATTATGGTAATTATGGTAAAATTCATATGAATCAATAACAGTGAAATTATTGTGAAAAACAATTTTATGCACCTTTTAACTAGTGGACAGCATTTATTGCTTCTTATAGGTTAGTAGCCTACCTGGATTTACTAAATGCTTGCTCTAAGGTGATTTTTTTTTTTTTTCTGTTCTGAAGCCAAGAGCTGGCCTGCAGTTAGCCTGGATCTCTTAAACAATAAAAGATACTAGTGCAGAGTTTGTCATATTACAAATAATTTTTTATTGTGTTTCAGCGGTGCACACATAGGCTAACATCTCACAGGCAAGATCGATACAAATGCTTCGAAGTCTGGAAGGCAGAAGAGCTGTGCTGAAGGTTGGGACAGAGAGGATTTGCCAGACCAGTGTCTTTCCCCATTTGCATGGCAGGCTTTTTATTTCCTTCTTACTGTCTCTCGTTTTGAAAATCTCTGTCTCCCCCTCACTGCTAGTATTTTGTGAGATATTCAAAATGTGTATTTAATCCATCCAAGTTTGTAGTCTCCAGTGTCAAAGCTTCTGCTTAATGCTGAGTTAATGCTCAGTCGTGCCAAAGCTTGAAGCTTTCAACGCAGCCCTGAAACCAGCTGCGACACATCACTAACGCCGAGGCTTCGGCTCCAGAGACTGCTGCCTGCATGGAGTAAATGCATCATTTTTTAAAGCTTTGTCAGTGCAATCTAAGAGCTGTGTAGGGTGTAATTGGGGATCTTTGAAAAAAATTTATATTTGAAACCATTTTACAAGAATCATCTGGGGAGGCTTGCTGGAAACTTTTTCTTCTTAACATCTTGCTGCCCCAGAAACAGGTCTATCACTTTGGGCACTTTTTCCCTTTTGATCAGGTTGTTTCTTTACTTTCTTCAGCCATCTTTGCTTTTTCGGTGAGCTGAGGCAAATACATTTGAAGAGGCAGAGGTTTCTCTGTGTCTGCAGTCTTAGAATTATGGATCTTGGAAGGAAGAAGAAACTGATGTATCTTACCCCAGGCCATTACTGCTCTAAGTGTGGTACAAGAAACAACAGCACCATCACCAGCTTCTCTTGGGATCTTATTAGAAATGCAAACTATCCACTGGATCAGAATCTCTATAGGGGAGTGCTTAGGAATCTGTGTTGTTTCTTGTGGTGCTGGGATGGAACCCAGCAGTGCATTAGCACTGAGCTTTACCCCAAAGCCCTTTTTTATCTTTGAGACAGGGTCTCTCTAAGTTGCTGAGAGTCTTGCTAAGATGCTTAGACTGACCTTGAATTTGCCATCCTCCTGCCTTAGCCTCCTGAGTCACTGCAATTACAGGTGTGCACCCCTGTGCCTGGCAGGAATCTGTTTTAATAAGCCCTCAAGGTGATTGAGTTTAATAATAAAGTTTGAGAACCATAGGTATAGACTATTTGGATTCAGAATTTTCTGGTACTGCATCCTTCAGAGATGGTCATACAGCTACACTCAAAACACCTTAACGATGGGAGAGTCACTACATTTAAAGCAACTATCCTAACTCTAAAAACTGCTATAAAGTAATTTGAAAAATGTATTGAACATATGTCTGCCTCAATAGCACTTATTTCTTTTATTTCTCTTTTCTTCAATGTTTGGCATATAGTAGATGTTCAATATTTTCTACAAAAAGGAAAATATTGGTCTTAATTTTGCCTTCTTCATAAATCAATTTAAACCAATAAATCTATGTCATCTTTATTACATGAGGTAGTCTTTTGCATATTGAGAGCTGCTGAGATGTCTAAGTCCTCTCTTATTTATGTTAATAATGACCAAAGCTCTCACATCCTCCTAAGAGGACTTTGCTCCCTGACTCAGGCATTCCCTGCTGACACTCCTTTGACTATTTCTCAGAAGAAATAACTATTAGTGATTTCCTTCTTTCCTTCTCTCCCCCTTCTCCTTCCTCTATTTCTCTCTTCTATACACATACATTTTTGATATTTGAACATATCACAAGCTATATTATATAAAATAGTGGTGCAAGCACACACAGCACATATTCTGGCTTGGGTCTACGTTAGAATTTGACGTATTCTCCTAACACCTTCCATGAGATGCTAAAACCTCTTGGAAAGTTGAAGGATGCAAGCACCTTAGTGTAAAGTAGTTAAACACTCTCAGAAGTGTCTGTCTTTTGGATTGTCTTCCAATCTAATCTCCACTTGATCATGTTGATGCTCTGGAAGAAGCAGAGGTTCAGTATTTACAACCATCAAGTGCTATTTCACCTACCCTCTATATCTAATTAGAACTCAAGCTATTCAATGGGCAACAGGACGAGAGTGAGACACTTTTAATAGTATTCAACTTGGCCTCAGAGAGCTGCTTAGTATTGCAGGGTCTCAGGATGGTGCCAGAGAGCACTGGACCCATGCAGAACCTGAGGCTAACATTGAGTACAAAGACAGGGAACAGGGTAGGACAGGATGAACTGTTATGTTTGGAGTCAGATGGTAGCATCACTGTCATGCCAGGAGGAGTGCTAACATCTGAAAGAAAGTTATTCCTTCTTGTCAAACAGCAGGAGAGGCTACATGGCTAGTAGGGCAGGCTGACTCTTCTTTGGCAAGGTGCAGAAGACATATTCGATGTTCACTTGCAATTGAGCATCACTGAACACTCTCAATCAATCACTAGAAATTTTTGATAGTGTGAATTGCTAAAGATGTTAAGGTTTCTTGATCAGATGGAGCAATGATTATTTTACTTATTTTTACAATTGGTATTATTTTCTAAATAATTTTATAATTTATTTTTTAAAATTTACTCTTTACCATGAACATTTTCTTATACAAATAATTATTCACAAAATAGCATAGTTCTTATTGTCTGCAGAGTACCAAGTATATGTCTCATAATAAAGTTAAACAATTTCCTTTTATGTGATTGTTATAGGCACAAATCTATTCCTTCCACTTCCACAATTAATATGTTGAAGACTTAATTCTCATTATCCCAGAATGTGACTATATTTTGTAATAGGGTCTTGAATGAGATAGTTGTTAAGAAGGACGTCATGACAGTATGTCTTACTTGCATATGACAGGTGTCCCTGTAAGGACAGGAAACATAGACACATGAAGAAATAGTCACATGATATCACAGTGAGAATACACCATCTACAATGCAAAGGGAAAGGCCTCAGAATTAACCAGTCCTGCTCACACCTCGATTTTGGACTGCTAGTGTGCAGAGCTATGCAAAAGTAAATTTCTTATGTTTACATCATCTAGACCATGAGACAATCCTAGAAAGTTAACAGAAAATTAATACAATATTGGTTAGTTTTATCAGAATATCTGCCTTAATAAATAACATTTGTACATTCTGTTACACAAATGAGCATTGGCATCACTGATTATTTACTTAGAAGAAATACCTAGAGATTGAATTACTGGGTCAGAAAACTACGAGTAGCTAGAAAAGATAATTGTACCACAGAGTATACTAATGGTTACGTTCAAATTTCTCTTTTCACACACGTAATACATTTAATTGTTTATGTTTAACAATTTAAGAACAGAAATAGTGTCTTCGATTCCACAGGTAAAGGCCTCCTTTCCAATGAGCAGTCACACACACACACGGCACCGTGCTTTGTCACTAGAGAACAGGTTCAGCCATTCGGACCACATTTTATCCTTCTTAATGATGGATAGAAGATGCTACCTACAATCAGAGGATCCCTCTGGGGAAATAAAGACTAGAGAACTGCCAACTAGAAAGCATTTTTGACACTTATATGTCATATAGAAGGGGAATTATTACTGACAATGGTCCTTGGGGTTACAAGCACCTTGGCATGTTTGTGTTATTGTTCATTGATCTAATTTTTTCAAAGCAGTTAATCAAGTATCAGCAAGGAACACGATGATGTTTTACTGTTTTAATTCAGGACATGAATGTTGTTATTGTTTTAGATGGCTCCACTGTGTACCTTCCTGCAGTAATAGATCTAGGGCCATGAGAGGCTACACCCACAGAAGTCTCTAGACCCTGGGTCCTCTAGGGACATGAGGATGGGAACCTACAGAGAACACTGACATTCTGTGTCACTGGTAGAGACAAACAACAATGGATATGAGAATGACCTTGAGAAGCTGGCATAAGCCTTCTTCAAGTACACTTGAGAATTTTTCCAAAGACTCTCAGGAAAAAAAAAAACAACCAAAAAAAAAAAGGTATTTTTATGGGATGAAATGTAGTGGTGAGCAAGAAACATTAAGTCACCAGTTGAAACCCTGGGTTAAGAAAGGCCTGGGAAAGCAGAGTGCATATGGGGATTTTTATCTTGAAAATCATCATCTCAAATCTAAGGGTGAAATAACAAAATTCACTATTAAATTTTCTGCAGTTCATAACATTCCCTGTACCATGAAAAGGGTTTCTGAGAATTATGTAGGATTGGAATGGGTTTTCCAAAATCAACAAGACCTTGAAATGTTCCAAGGCTGTGGCCTAGTTTCTATGGGAAGCAGCTATAGAAGAATGGTTAATAATAAAGCTCCCAGCTTTACATATTAAAACAGTATTATTTTTGAACACCCAGCAGTTAAAACCATTATCTACTTCTACTCTGAATCTCTCTGCCTACTTCACTCCATTGTTTCTGAGATGGCCTTGGAGTGGCTACTAGCAATTTTTCTATCTAGCTAAGGGCAAGTCTAGTTGGGGATGATTTGGTTTGTATGAAGTGGGATATGGTTTGTGGTTTGGAGCCATTCACATCCATGCTAGCCATCCAGAGTACACATGGCTTCCAGGACAATTTAGGGTCCCTCACTGTGCTCACTCACAAAGACTTGTGATATGAAGGTACTGGTTCCAACATGGTCACATGTGAGTGTGCCCTGCAGCTCCTAGCAAGGAAGGGAGGATGGCTCTGGAGAAAACTGAAATACATGGAGCCAGAGGTAACCTGAAGAAAATCCTCCCAAATCTTATGGATTGCCCAAGTGTAAAAGAAATTGGATGGGGTTTTTCTTCTTCAAGCGTATTATCAACCTGTAAATTTTTCCCAAATTCACCAAAAAAAAAAAAAACCTGATAAAAATTGCAAGACACTTTTAAAAGCTATCAACAGAAAAAAAATCAAAGTGCATTCATGTTTGAAAAAAAACAAATTTTCTATTACCCTACAGAGAATATTATTAAAACCTTATCTTATAAATTTTATAGAGTCAAAACTGTAGAAAAATATTATGAAGAGATAAACGGGGTACATCTGCACACTGAAATACTACTCAACAATAAAAAGGACTAAAATATTGATTTGTACAACAGCTTAGATAAATCACAAAAGCATTTTCTGGAGGATAAAAAGTCAGTCTGAAAAACTTAAAATATAGATGATTTTTTTTTGTCTGACATTTTGGAAAATGGTAAATAGAAGAAGAAATCAGTTCTTTTCCAGAGGATTGAACTTGGGGGTAGGTTTAATTAAAAATGGATAATATGAGACGAATTTAGATATGATTAACAGTTCTATATTTTAATTGTCTTAGTATCTATATGAACCTACATTGGTTAAAATTCTTAATTGTACTCATAGCAAAGCTAATTTTATGGCAAGTTGATTTAAAAATTGAAAATAAAAATATTTCTTAAATAAAAAAATCTCTACATTTTACTTGTGAACACCTTATATATAAGGTGTTCCAGGAAGTTAATATTGTTCCTATTTATTTTGGTTTCTTTTATTGTACTAAATAAATGTTAATTTTTGTATCTAATGTTTTAAATTCACAATTTTATATTCTTTTCCTAAGGATTCTGTTCAATTGGCTAGGTCTCAGGCTGACACAAAACCCAGATCTGTCTCTCCAGTTCTAGAGCAGATATCAGATTGGACACTGTGCAGCAAGAGATTCATAGTTGACTCGAGAGCTTTTGATTACCAAGTACTTTATACAAACATCCTAGTTATCAGTTATTGGATATATCCAAATTATTGCCAGCCACTGTGATAATGGTCATAAAACATGTTGTGTGCAAGTACTGGTGCTTCCAATGAGGTAACTTGAGGGTCATAATCCCTGAAGTTTACTAGGTCAGGGGGCTCTGCACTTCGGCTAGTGAGTGGTCAATGAGAATTGAGAAGGGTATGTCAGAGAAGGGAATTGTCATGTTTACACAGAACTTCCAGGGTGTAGGTATCTTCAGCCAGTGTGTTAGATGTGATACAGCAACCAATTCTGCATGACAGAAAAAGATAGAAGAGATAGATAAAGACACAGAGGTAGAGATAGAGAAGGAGAGAGAAGAGAGAGAGAGAGAGAGAGAGAGAGAGAGAGAGAGAGAGAGAGAGAGAAGGCAGGCAGACAAGTTACACCTGAAATATCAACAGATAACCTTGATATTTCAGGTTTTATTATATTCAGTGAGCAATTATGTTAGAACCCTTTGAGTAAGTTCCAGTAAGACATATTCTCACAAGCCATGATTTTATCATTATTATTTTCCTAGGGGTATAGTCCCTTTTGTTGCTGTAACAAAATACTAGAATCTGTATACTTTAAAAATAATAAAAGTTTATTTAGCTCAAAGTCCTGAAGATTCTAGGACATGGAGATAGTTTGGCTTGGTTCTGGTGGAATGTCTCACAGTGTATGGTATCACAATGACAAGAGTGCATGCAAAAGAGAGAGATCACATGGTCACACAAGAAGGCAAAGCAACCGAGAGACCTGGTCTTTTACAACACATTTTTATGAGAATTAACCCATGATTATAAGAAAAGTTATCAGCTTTTAGGTTGCTGTGACTAAAAGACCTGGCCAGAATAATTGTAGAGGAGGAAAGGTTTATTTTGGAACACATGGTTTCAGAGGTCTCAGTCCACAGAGAACTGACTCTATTCCTGAAGGCTGAAGATGAGGCAGAATATTATGACAGAAGAGTATGGCAGAGAGAAATGGCTCAATATTATGACCAGCAAGTGGAGAGACTCCACTTGCCAGATACAAAGTACATACCTCAAAGGTGCCCCCCTCAGGTACCCATTTCCTTCAGCCATACCCTACCTGCCTTCAGTCACCACTCAGTTAATCCCATCAGGGGATGAATTCACTGATTGAGTTAAATCTCATAACCCAGTCATTTCTCCTCTAAACTTTCTTGCATTGTCTCATGCATGAGCTTTTTTGGGGGGGACACCCCACATCCAAATCATAACATGCATTAATTCCTTTTGAAACCCTGCCCCCGAGTGTTGTGAGATCTGCCACTAGTCCCCACCTCCTATAGTTCCCACAAAATATTTTCCCATTACCAATCTGAGGACCTAGCTTTCCACAAACTTTGGGGGCACATTCCAACCATATTCAGACCACAGCACTGAGCATTCTATTTAAGATGCTAACAATCTTTTTTTTTTCAGCTATAAGAATGGAAATTTCTCAGTGTACTTTTCAATGAGGTTGGCAAACAAAGAGTGCTGAGGACTCTCATCATCATTTGGAATCTGCATCCTTTTCATTGAGACTAAATTTAAAAAGACAAAAATAGGAAAAGAAAAAGAAGAATAAACCACAAACCTCTGAGATTAAATAATGATTTTTTCATTTTTATATCCCATACTTCTTATTTTATAGCATCAATATAGGTACTAGATGAAATAAGTCCTGAGTAGCTTTCTCTAGGGGAATAAAACTTTTCTGATCATCTCAGGGATATAATTACCATGAACGCTACTAGTAATCAACAATTACACAGAATATTGATTGTACACTTCCCATCTTCCATCTTGGCCAAAATATGTAACCAGTGATCTATAAATCACACTTATTCTGCCCTCTTTGTTTGGCATAAACCTTTGCAGCCAAGGTTCTTGTTGTAATCCTGCCAACACAGATGCCCATTTTCTTTATTCCTAACCCATCAAATAACAAAGCAGGAACCAATTGAAGGAGAGAAGGCACTGGCTAGAGAGGCAAGGCTGATGTAGATCTTCTCCTGAGTCCGTGACCTCCCTTAATTATTTCTTCCAAGAGACCATGGAGGCAAAGCAGCATGCTGTAAGGAAGAAGAGTTCAAAGAGAAGTTAGAATTGCGTCATTCTCCACAGGGCCTGGGTAATGTGAAAGAGAGCAATAGTGAGTGCTTTCAGCTTCACAGAGGACCCTCAGGGGCACAGTTACTGGAGTTTGTAGCTGGGGACTTTCTAGGAGACCTTTCATTCTCATTATCACTATATAATACATGGAGTTTACTGAATTGCAGGCATTTGTTCCTTGATTTTCAGCTTAGCTTGCAAACCCTTCAATAGCAAAGTCATTGTTATGATTTAGATATGGTGTCTGCCAAAAGCTCACATGTGAGGCAATGCAAGAAGGTTTGGAGGAGTCATGATTGGGTTGAAACTTTAATCAGTTAATTAATCCCTAATGGGATTAACTGAGTGGTAACTGAATGCAGGTGGTGTGGGGCTGGAGAAAGGGATTCATTGGTGGTATGGCTTTAGGGTATATTTTTGTATCTGGCAAGTGGAGACCACTCTCTCTGCTCCCTGATCATCATGTGTGCTGCTTCCCTCTGCCACACTCTTCTGCCATGATGTTTTGCCTCACCTCAAGCCCCAAGGAATGGAGCCAGCCTTCTATGGACTAAGACCTCTGAAACCGGAAACCCTCAAACTTTTCCACCTCTAAAGTTATTCTAGGTCGGTCTAGTTGAGTCACAGCAGAAAAATTGCTGACTAAAACAGTAGGCCTTCCCCACATCAATTTAACCAAGAAACCCAAATCCAAGAACAAAGAAATTTTACAGTCAGTGATAACTGAATCAATAACATTGCCATATTGGGCAATGTTAACATTCCAGGTTATTTTATGCAAATTTTTGAAATTTGTTGAATATTTGGTGATATAAACCAAAAATTAAATAAAATTTTCACCCAGGCATATAAGTCCTTCACTAAGAGAGTATTAGTTGGGTGAGCAACCAAGAGCCCAATTCTGAGCAGAGATAAGGAAAGATACTTCTGGAATTCTGAGGCAATGTACATGCTCAGGCAAGTGAGGGGATGGTAAGATCATTTGTCCACAGGCCTCATGGCAAGGTACATACACTGACAGTTACAGTCACTGTGTGAAATAGTCTCAGACATGATATTTCTCTTCTATCTGATTTTGAAAATAATTTCCAGGCATGAAGAGGGTAACTCACTGAAGGAAAAATATAGGAGTATAAGTCAACTCTTCGGTACCCTTTGGAGGAAAAATATAAGCCAAATTATTTCTAATAGTATATAAGAGTGTGATGGCTCTAGGTAGACTATTTGGGAATTAAGTGGGATTGGCAGTGTTAGAGGCTGGAGTTATCATGCAAGTGGACTATCTGAACAAAGCATAGGGGATTCTAAAAGCACCCCGCATTATTGTCCCAGGCAGAAATGATGCACAGGGGTTCGATGGCTTGCTCCCCTCCTTTATGAGAGCTAATGTGTCTGTGTCTCTGTCTTCCGTGATTTGGGTGTGATTTCTGAGATTTGGGGGTGATTTCCTATCTTAACATAACCAACTGCAATTTAACTGATAAAAGTACATGTATGAAGACATGAATTGGTGTGAATATACTTCTCTACACTCACTTCAAAGTGCTTGGTTTCCTTAGGCAAACACATTCTAGATATGTTTACATAATAATCATACTTGAACCCCAAAACCTACCACAAAGCTGCTCCCTATGAAGACACATGATTATTATGAATTTTTCTTTTCATCACCGATCCATCTCTTGATCTGAATTTTCTGGTCTGCTTTTTTTGAGCATCAAACATTCACACAATTAAAGTTTTCTTAAACTGTTGATGTCAGGGCCTTTACACACACACACACACACACCATTCTCCATATATTTTCCAACTCTGTCCAACCCATCTTTGCTGATGAGCACCTCAAATTGCTGACAGATTTGGGAGTTCTACCTTTTGGCCGACCTGGGATGGAACACATCACCTTCCTTTGGCCATCCCAGCCTCTTGTAGGGCTCATCTGTTGACTGTTCCACTTCATTGTAAAATAGAAACAAATAGAAAGTGTTACCAAAACCATAATGGCCCCCAGTGGTCCTCCTGATACCTTGCTTGACTTCACACACTGCCTGGATATAGAATTTCAGATGCTGTGATGAGTCCCTGCAGCTGGACACCGTTCTCCTCAGGTGGTATTGTCAGCCACTCTGACTGCTCAGAACAGTCTATTTTTCAGGTATCAATTCCTCTTACTGCTGCTGGCTTGCATAACTTCCCCTTTGGTTTACAGTACTGAAATCTGAACCCTTCTCAGGATTAAACTCTTCTAAGTGGTGATTGTTTTTCCACCTCTTGCATTTTTATTTAGGAATGGTTATTTCATATTCAATTTATAACATAATCCAGTAAAAATAAGACCACAGTGTATCCCCTCTTGACAACCAATTTAAGATTCATGTTCTCTTTGTCCTCTTAAGCACACCTTCCCTCTTTTTTCCCCTCAGTTATCTTATAATCTATAATGTACAATGCAAATTTGGGTAATCCTTCTGTGCGAGACATCAGTGCTATGCTCAACTGATAACCTGTTTTCCTTCCTCTGGGGATGTGGTAGGACATCACTTGGTCACTCTCCTTAAGACTGGACATCCATTTGATTTTTCTTTGCCCAGTGAAACTTAGAAGCCAGTGCACTTTTGCGTTGCTCCTTTCCCCTACTTTTGCTTTTTTAAAACACAGAAATGGAGCCTTGCTTAGGCTGATCATCCGGCTGAGTACTTTAAGGAGTCGAACTACCCAACTGACTCATGACAACAATATGAATAAAAAATAAACCTCACCATTTCTTGTTTCTGAGATTTGGGTGTGATTTGTTACCTTAATTACCTTAACATAACCAACTACAATTTAACTGATAAAAGTACATGTATGAAGACATGAATTGATGTGAATATACTTTGTACACAATCAGAGATATGAAAAACTGTGCTCTATATGTGTAATAAGAATTGTAATGCATTCTACTGTCATATATAAATAAAAAAAATAACTAAAAAAAGTAATAAAGTAATTCCAAAAAACCAAAGGCCAAATATTCTCTCTGAGATGCGGATGCTAACTCACAGTAAGGGAAGGAAATAGAAGCTCACTGGATTAGACAAAGGGGAATGAAGGGAAGGGAGGGGTATGAGAATAGGAAAAACAGTAGAATGAATCTGCCATAACTTTCTTATGTTCATATATGAATACACAATCAGTTTAACTCCACATTGTGTACAACCACAAAAATGAGAAGTTATATTCCATGTATGTTGACATGTCAAAATACATTCTACTGTCATGTATAACTAAAAAGAACAAATAAAAAATTAAGAAAATTTTTTCTAAAACTGTGATGTCCTAGTCGACTAACAATGCAGTGTGGTATTTAAAGCAATAATCTCCCTCCATTTATTTGATATCTTTTATGCATTTCAAAGAGCCCTGGAGATATTTAGGCAATAATTCATTTGTTCAATATAAATTGATTGAGCAAACATCTTTGTTTTATCTCTTATTGTGATAGTGATTTCTTTTTCAGGGAAGCAAGAGAATTGGGTGATAGGAGTGCTTACTGAAAGTAATCAAGGTCATTTGTAATAGATAAATTGGTCAAACTGCCATCCTAAGGAGCAAGTGAGGAGTTTCCAGTTCCAACCATTGAAACTACCTTCAAAGTATAAGTGGTAATTGTCTAGAGGGATCTCCAGGACATTGATTTAAGGCAAAATCATCAAGATAATACGTGTGTGTGCGCGCACACACACACACACACACACCTTTCTCTCTTATATCATACATTACTTGTCACAGAATCACCTAAATATCGGCAGAAAAAGTAATGCTCCACGACAGCCCAGTTGGAGAAAAAAAAATGCATAGCTATGATTCAATTAAGATATAGTACAAAATACATATTGTAAACAATTTTAGTAGAACAAAATAATTCTGGAGGAAAAACACATGTGGAACTCATAGAATTGCTGAAATAAAGAGGAACTTTAATAATCATGTCATCAGAAGACCTAAGAAAACCACGGGGAAGATCATGAACGTATTAGAAGTATGGGCAGATCATGAATAGCATTAGCTTGATGTTTATTCATTCAATATTTGTACTGAAAATTTATATAGTGTCCATGGTGGAAATTAAAAGTGGCAAGCAAGAACCCCTTTCCTCAATGAGTTTTATGGTCCAGTGCAGGAAAAATATAAATAGATGATTTTATTTAACTTATAATATTATTGAGCTCAAAAAGAGAAGAATTTCAGCATAATTTAAGGGTGTATCCCAAAATAGTTTAGGCTGGCCTGGGATGGCAGAGTGGGGAAGCCTCTCAAAAGAGACTTTTGAGTGGTAATAGAAAGAATTAGAGCTATACATAGGACACAAGGCTTAGGGTGCTGTAATGAGATTAGGAAGGGAGCAGAAAGGGAGCTCTTGTAGAAAGTATGGGTGTGGTTCTACCTACGTGGTTTTGCTTCCCTTCTCAATATTTCTCAGCATAAATATCTTTATGTGACTGATCTTGATTTGTTTAGGGATGATCTAGTGGAAAGTTTTAGAGACATATCTTGTGAAATATGTTGATAAGAACTAACACATTAATCTATTTCTGATTTTTGCAATCTGACCATTAGTGTGGTTTTATAAGATCTAAACCATTATACTATTGGAATTCATTCTTTAGTTTAAGATATATTTGCAGCAAGTATGAATAAATTTCTTAAGAATTGTTGTGTGAAAGCCTATTTTTTTTCTTTTTACAATGTTTATAGCTCACAAGTGTGTGTGTGTGTGTGCACTGCATATATCACTTATATATTTATAATTTATAAGTAAATATATATGTACTTATATACATATATTTACTTATATATATATATATGTAATACATACATATATATATATTCAAGGAAATGTCAGCATTACTTTTTTATAAAGCTTTCATACTAAATACAAGAGTATTATTGATATTCACTCATTTGGAAATAAATCTATAGAGAATATACTTGAACTGTTTTACTCAATAATTGTTTAAAATGTCAGTGGAGCTACTTTTTCATTCAGGCCCCAGGATAGTATGTACCAGCTTTCCTTTCTGGAGATGAGCCAGTCCTACCCTCTTCTTGGAGACTGTCAGTCAAGGTAAGTGGAGCGATATGTGGCTGGGAGCTGGGGAATGGTTAAAAAAAAAAACAAAAAACAAGCCGTGCATCTTTGCTTCACCTCACTGGAACTTCTGTAAAGGAAGAATGGGATGTTACTGAAATCATTCTGAAATGAAAAGATAACCTCTCTGGGAAACAGTAGAATGGTCCAAAGAATATTTCAAAGGCATCCTAAGGCACCGTTGGCATGATGGAATCCATATACCCTCACAACTGCACATTTGGGCCCAGAAGTGTGATGGTCTCATATGACAGCAGAGCAAAACTTCAGCAGCAGTTTTGAGAGAAGCAAAGGAAGTAGGAAAGCTTCACAGTAGAAAGTAAGGAGAGGTGCTCTACAGAGACACTGAAGCAAAGACTCAAACAGTGTGACTCAGCCAGATGGTTGAGCAAACCCAGTGGCAGATGGGCCAGTGGTACACACATGCATCAGAAATTGTATGGAGTCTTGGGAGAAATGGTATAAAGCCATTTTTTTTTTCTTGGTGAAAGTTGAGAAAACTGAAGATCTGGCTTTTGATTACTGGCAGTAGATAGAATAAAATGAGTCTCAAAATGTCCTATTTGGGGGAGTCTCTGTTGCATTTGCTCTATGAACACATAAGTACTGTGTGGATTGAGTAGATTAGCAGTTCTCAGATTTTATCATACACTTTTTCATTAAGACTGGAAATATTTACTGAACACTCACTATACATATACGAGGCTAGGCACTGGGGAATCACTGGTAAACAAGACAATCTATGATTTCTGATTTATATAATTTTCTTTTTTTGTGATGAAGACTAACATGGTAATAGGAAGTATTGTAATGTCATCCATGGCAAAAGTTAACTATATGATCCATTTGAAATGCAGAGGATATTTTGGAGGGTGAGAGATAATGAAGGACATATTTTCAGAAAATATAGATACTAACCCAAACCCTGACATCTGAGAAGTCATATGTATGGACAGAGTGAGTGGTAGGTGGAAGAAAGAGAGAGCAACCTTCAGGCGTGGGTTCCAAGCAGAAAATGAAAGAAAAGAAAGAAGAAAGGAAGGTAGGAAGGAAGGGAGGGAGGGAGACAGGGAGGAAGAAAGAGAGAAAGAAAAAAAGAAAGAAGGACGGAAAAAAAGCATTTGAAAAAGTCTGATGGCAAGGAAATTTGTTGTAATTCAGGAGACAAAGAATCTAATATATGAAATATGATATGTCAAGAGCTTTGTAATGTTGTGAACAACCAATTAAAAAAAGGATTTTTAAAAACTAAAAAAAAAAAGAAGTGTATTGAGTTCTTTCTGGTATAGAGTTTGGTGGCTTAGTATACAAATTGTAATTAGTCTTTAAAATTAATTATCTTCTGTTTGTTGAACTACAAGCCACCTTGAGTTAGGATATATATACATTGAGAATTCATGAGTATAAGGAAATTCTCAATGTAGAATCTTTATGCTTTTATTTTTTCTTCCTCCTTATTGCCTCAGGTTTGGTCTCTGTTACCAAGTTTTTGAAAAAATAGAACCAGTGTGTCCCATTTGTGTACACAAACACACAATTGTAGGAAGACACACTGCTCCACTTATGTCAGTTACACACACACACACACACACACACACACTTGCACACAATTTCTATTTCTCTAAATGAAAGAATGAATCAAGAGAAATGAGATTCTTATTTTGGGCACAATCCAAACCATGTTTAGACTATCTAATTATTCATTCTATGAACTACCTATATGCAATAAATAATATTTAAAAATACAACTTCAAAAATGGACTAAGAAGCAGAAGCATGAGTTAAAAAACAACTTCATAGAGTCATGAGGTTCTACAATCAGTCATATGTGTGAAAGCACAGTCATCTTAAATAATACAACAAAATTTAGATAGCCACGTAATATTGAAGGCAAGTGAATGTTCACATATGAATGCTTCTAAATGGAAAGCAGTTGCCCTGGCCTTTAGTTCATTTTGACAATAATTTTTAATGTTTTGGTTTGTTGCCCAAGTATCTCCTCTTCTCCTTGGCAAGAAGGAACAGGTGGTGTTTTGCCAGAGATCTGGGATGGAAATCATCTGCAAACTCAACACAGAGTGCCAGGGTAGACTTGTGTCCATTTTGGTGAGATTCCAAGTTGTGAACATTGGGATCTGAATGCAGATGGAGGCCACCCTGGATGTTGGTCAACAGGAATTGGAGTAATGCTGGTTGTAAGCTGGTCTACATGCAGAACACACACAGGTTTCTTTGTGGTGTAGAGAGGTTGGGATCGGCTCATAGGGGAGTCCTGATGTGGGAGATCTAGGAGTGCAGCAGTCTTTACTTTTTAAGAAGTAACTATTAAAAATGAAAATGGGAAGAAGCCTTTGATCTGTGCTTCGAGCCCTAGAGAAGCAAAACCCAAAATGAATTTAGAATTCCATACTCTGAAGGTTTGTGTCCAAACACATAATCCAAATTTATAACCACCACCTTATTCATAATGCAAAATTATAACCCCCACTTTATTTATAATCCCAAGCTATCATTTCTACCTCATTCAGTGTGGCACTTTTAAGATAGGAAGCCAGTACCAGTTTCCTTTATGTTGTGATAGGGCTTACTTTAAGATACTTGAGTTTCCAAAATTACAACATAAATTCAGTTGTAGAAAAACAGAAACTAATTCACTGCCATTAATTCTCTTTATAACTGATGAGAAAAAAGAAAAGTACCAAAGCTCAAATAACTCAAATTTATACCCATGTTAACAAACGCAAACTGTTTTTTTCTTTCACTGTTTCCCTACTGCCCCATTTTAATTTAGAAAGTAAAGTTGACTTTACAGTATTTCCTCATAGATGAAGTCCAGGAACTGCTCATAAAGAAAAAGAGATTTTCATCATTTAGAAAGATATTTCCTTGATGGGCTTATATTCATCAATAGAATATATATTGCTTCAAAGTTTGCAGGCATATAAGGCTGCATCTGGCACATCAGAAGTTGTTTGGAGTAGATTCTACAGCAATGGATGAGAATAAGGAAGAAAATACATACAGCAATATACTTATAAGCTGCCTGGTCTCGAGGGAGATGCCTAACCTCATCTCTCTTTGCAGTTGACTCAATTGCAAAATGGAGAAAATAGTGTTTTGTTTAATGATGACATGAAACACTGCTTGTCAAACACTTTCAGTCCAGTTTGGCACTGAATAAGGGATCAATAAACACACATTGCTGCTATTATTTATATTGTTGTTCATGAGGTTATGGAATAAGTTCTCCCAGTTAACTTCATAATTTTTTTTATCTTTAGAATAACTGGAAAAGTGTAGCATCCTCACTAATTCTTAGAAAACAAATTCCTGCTGGTAGGCAAGTGTGCTAAAGAAAAGGATAAATACCCTATATGTCATATCAAAATGAGTTAGTAGAACATCTACATGAGAAAATGCTTGCCAATGTATGGAGAGGAAGGGGAAAAGGATTTTCCTCAAGTGCATAATTGACCTAAGTGGAGTAGTGTGTCCTCTTACAATTGTGTGTTTTGTCCTTAGAAAGAGGCTGCACCTAGGATCCAGACCAATCGGTTCATCTTAAAAATTAAAAAAAAAATAAAAAAAAAATATATATATATATTATATATAATATATATATATATATATATATATACAAATTTTAAAAATAAAAAAACCCCACAAACAATAATAAAACACACACCAAAAAAATCAAACCACATAGCCATAGTGTCAAGACGGTATTTGTAATTCAATCAAGAATGAGTTACAAAAGAGTACACTTCTTCTAAAAAGGCTGAACGATTTCCATTTTCATCCATCAACCCTGGGATGGCTCCAATCCGGAAGAGGCAGCTAAAACAACAAGTCTATCTCTCTACTTGGGAATATTCTGGGTTTCATTCTTTGATTACAAATCACAACTGCTTCTTGGGGGAGGAAACAGTGTATCTCAAAGCCACCAGTGAACAGAGTTTGCATTTGTGTTCATTTGAAAAAACCTGCGCAAACCTGTTTCTGTGCATTAAGCCTTCTGACCTTTATTGAAATAACAAAACAGTTATTCAAAGGACATGAGGATGAATTAAAGGTAACTTTCTATTTGCTAACATTCAAGGCGGGAATTGCTTGCCTGACTTTCTCACAGGGCTGCTCTGAGAGAATGTTTGCAAAGCACTCAGTCTTCTCAGGAGGGTATTGAATTATGATTTTTTTTAAAAGAAATTAAATGTCTGGATATCAAAAAGTTTGATAAGTTAACAATGAAAAGCTGCATTTATAGACTTGAGACAGCCTTAAAGAAACAGAAAAAGAATTTCTGAGGAAAGATATTTTGAATCCCAAGATCAGGGCTGAGTAGAATTTTGGTTCTAGGCTTGCACATTAAGTCTTGTAAATAGCAGGATGGACTTAGGTGAGTCAGTTTAGGAAATCAGCAAAATTTGTTGATTTAAATGGTGGATTATCTTGTTTTATTTTGTTTTGTCTCCAGAATTATACACAAAACATAGAAGATTCTGGGAGAGAAGAACAAACATATATACATGTTTTATATATATATGTCTATTTAAAAAGTACAGTGATAACGATTATCTTATAAGAGTATTATAAACTAAATTGATATTTGTTTCATTAAGAATACAGAGATGTGGGCTGGACCTGTAGCTCAGTGGCAGAACACTTTCCTAGCATTTATGAGGCATTTGGTTCTATCCTTAGCACCACATAAAAATAAATAAATAAAATAAAGGCATTCTGTCCATCTACAACCACAAAAAATAAAAATAAGAAGAATACAAAGATGTATAATTGATATAAAAATATAGTATCACTGGTTAAGTTATTCTCAAACTTTCTACCCTTTACTAAAAACCATACATTTTAAGGCTCTATAAATATCTGTTCAATAATTGTATGATATATTATTCTGCAGACCTATTCAAAATCAAAAGATATGAATATATATTTCTGTGTAACACAAGTAAATCAAATATTGGCATCTCTCTCTCTGTCTCTCATGTGACTCACTGAATACAGGACAATTTCCTCCTCTTCAATATAGAACTACCATAAGAAATTATTGCTCAAGTGTTCATATTATAAAGATGCTGGACTACGTAAATTTAGTCTGTTAGATGGTTTGGAGTTGCCAGAATTGTAAAGCATATCATTTTATGTGTATATCTATCTATCTATCTGATAGATAGATATACATATTAGTATATGTAATAGATATTATAAAGAACAGACTCGAGTATCACAAGGGATGTTTCACTTAGCTGTAATAATAAATACCAGGCAACATTCTTCCTAGATCATAATATTCCTAATGAAAATAAGGATCCAGTATTAAAATAAAGGAAAAAAAACATTCAATTCATTTTCATAGCAAGGCCTTTAGTGACAAATTAAAATAATCTTTTCTCAATTTAAATTAAAACAATGGAACATTTTTAAAACATAAACCACAAACACCTCACGGAGAAGAATTTGACTCAGCATGAAGAAGAGCTAGAAAGAAGGCCTCAGATTCCAGTAGATTCCCTCTGGATCTTCCTTCTGTACTACATTTCTGCAGACTAATTGTACTTTTCCAACCTGAAATATAGAAGCAAATCCACCAACTCTCACAGTGGGAAGTAAAACACTTGCATTGGTGTAAAGACATCCTGAAGATGTCTTGTCATAACATTCAAATGTTTCTGAGAATGAATGCAATGTATCTCTCTGGCTGGATAACTGATCACCAAGTAGTCAGTTTACTCTTGCCAGAGAGCTGAGTTAGTTAAGCATATGACAACTAGAGCAGCTACGTGATGGTTAGGGCAAAGGGATGATTCCCTTGAAGGAAGTGTAAGTGTCAATTACAGAGTTCCTTAGGGGAATTCTTCCCTGATTTTGTTGTTGTTGTTTTTATCTACATATAATTCTCTATTTTAATAGCTCATGTTTTTTTTTCATTGCTGTGACCCACACATATTCATATGTTATTACATAGCGCCTTTTATTGTTCTTTATTGTATAGCTTCATATCTTGTTTACAAACCCAGTTACAAATATTTTTGTAAAACCATATCATATTTCTGGTACATATTTCAGAAAGCCTATTTTGGTGCTAGCATGGTGCTGAATATGGAATAGGAACTTTAATAAAAATTATTTAAATTAGGTTGATTGTTTTGAATGGGTAACCACATGCATCTGTTTAGTTCAATCAAAAACGATTTAACTTTTTCTGCATCTAGTTTTTGAATTTACTGATACTCCATTTAGACAATCCAGTACCATCAATCATCCATTTTTAAGTAAGTTCCAATGTGTTTTTAGTTAGATTTACCTTGTCAATGAATTATCTGTATGTACATAAAAAGGGAGGAGGAGAGGCAAGGAGAGGGCTAAGATGACTATAGGGTAGAGATTGGCAAGAGGAAGGAACTAACTTAAGTGGTGAGCCAAATGACATGATATCCCAGTACCTCAAAGAAGAAGAATACTTGTAAAAGAAGTAGAGTGGACTCATCATGAAATATCACATTCAGATTCTTCAAATAATCTTTTACTACACAGATAAATTACTTTTAAAAATATTATTAAGATATTCATTTTATCTAGAATTAACCACATCAAAATGTTTTCATTAACATTAGGTAAAGTGAACCTCAATCTATACATACATTGATAAATATTTATATATACACACACACATGCACAATTTTAGTTAAAATACTGTACATATAGATGCAAAGAAATGTTACGACTTTTTCTGACAGAATACTTTGTTTTCCTCAAAATCATTTAAAGATATTTATACTTATTGCTTTTGGCGAACATGTTTCTCTGGCAAAGAGAAATATAGAAGTTATTAATTTTGCTATTAGTATCACGATCAGCATTTTTGCTGATACCAGTTAATTTCATTTTCTTATTTAGAGGAAATTCTTGAAATTAAACTAATACTATCCATTTTCTAAAACATTATCTCCTATAATTGTTCCTTGTACATTTTTGTGAGTTCCCACCAACTGCTATGCATTTGGTATTAACAAAAAAAAAAGATGTTCTTCTTACTCATCAACTATATCCAACATGCTATTTAAATATAATTTTCCCTCTGTTCTACGGGAATACTTTTGAATATGGTGAACACAAAGATGATGATAAATGTATGCTTTCTAAAGGGTCAGACTCTGTTTGGGGAACTATTAAAATAATTCATCTACTGTAACAGTAGCAAAAGTTCAGAAGGACTGAGTCTGTCATAAAAAGTTTTAGAAATGTTTCTCCTACCGAAACTAGTCCCTACTTTTTAAAATAAACCATGACTAATATCCTCTTATGTGATGGGTTTTTTTTTTTTTTTTTTTTGAAAATCAGATAAGTGGGAGTTGGGAACTCAGGTCTAACCTACTTAAATCAGAGGGAGCATTAGCGCAAATATTCTTAAGTAAGCATTCATTGTCTAATCAAACGAAACTGGCTTACTCAATGTTCGGTAGCATGTCTTTCCAAATCCTGGCTCAGCCTCTTGACTAATGTGGGCTGCTCACTCTGATCCCAGTGGGGCTGCAGAAATCTCCTATTTCCTTTCATTTTCGGGTATGCAGCTGCATTTCTAAGCCATGACTACATTGCTAAATGAATCATTGATTTGGAAAATCTGAAGTGACCTTCAGCGTGTTCTCAAGCCCTTCCTCAACATAGAAGAGAGGAAAAATCAGTAAAATATTGGGAAGAATTTTCTAAAGGTATTTATGGCAGGGAGAAATTTAAAGGTTACACTGTTATGTGTCTAAGTGTTTATATGTGTGTGGAGGTCATTATGTTCTATATTCAGAAATGACATTCTTTGTTTATTGAGCATGACTCCAAAGACAGAGCCTTTTTCCTATAGTACAGAGGCAAACACTGCCCTGGGCTTCTCTGTCACCTTGTTAAACTATGTATTTAAGATATTCCAACATTTTTCATTGAAATGGCTTGGATGGATTCTGGGTACTTATCTCATTGTCATGGTTATAGTCTTCCTGAATAGCCAAATGAAAAGTCATATGATTAGAAATCCTACTTTTATTACTTTTCTTTTACTTCACCCTTCCCTTTTAATTCTGCTTATGGGAGATGCTTTGTAAATTTTTCTGGTGGTATGTGTAGCCCTGTGGAGGAACCCAGCTTTTATTGAACACTGGCTTTCTCCTCTTCTTTTTGGGTAATATAATTAAACACATCAATATTCAATGAACCATACAGATTACCATGATGTAAGCTCAACAAAAGACGGAAGTATCACAACCACTGAGTCACTAATTGTCCTTACACCAGAAGTGTCCAACATCAGTGTAGTCCACTTAACTTCACTCCCTTATCTCCTGAGTGCCTTTACCCTTAGGTGATGAGTGTTTCCAACAGTTTCCCTAGCTAAAGCAAGTATTAACAAAGGAATTGACAAAAAAAACATCCACCCTTAGGTGTAAATAATTGACAAATCTCAACCCTTCTAAAACTGAAAGAATTTGCAATTTACTCTGCTTGAAGATTCTACTGTTACGCATGCAATTCAAGATTCCTTTAAGTTGACCTTAAATAAGAGAAATAGTCACCTAGATGACCTCCCATGTCCTCTCCTGCCTAGCAATCATAGAATCTTTGTAAATCTTCTAAGGAGTGAAGCTCATTTATTATTAACTCCCTGTTGGAGCCAAAACAGCAGAGGCTCAGAAAGGTCTTGTAACAAACCAAAGTTCAGCTTTCTGACTTGTGTGTTTAGTAATATTTCGTATCCAGAAATTTCCTAGTTCTTCTTTCCTGTAGTGAGGCCTGCACCAGATTCTTCATTAGCTTCCAAAACCAAACCATGTTGACAAATTTTGCTCTGCCTCTGATCTCTCAGACATATCACCTAACTGATTTCTTATGATGACTCATTTTTTTTTCTCTCTCACTCCTTTCCTGATGTCCAGGTAGGTGAAAAGGCAAGCAATCAATATTGGGGTTGGACAGAGCTCTGTAAGCCAATCTTCAAGCCTGAGTAAAGCTCCTCCTGTCCTTAACCGTAACCTTGGCACATGAAAAGCGACTTCCATTCCATTTTACCAACGTTTTGGTCAAAGATCAATTGCCATTGTAATTATATCATATATCACAGGATGGGAAATCAGCAAGAGGGCAGGCCCTCTAAACTAATATATATCATTAGCATTTAAAGAACATGAAAAACAAATTGAACATTAGTCCTCATGTAACTCTTTTTTCTAGAGCAAATAATTTTCCAAATTAAAATGAATAAATTAATGAAATTGCCACATGTCTGAGAATAAAGCAAGTTGGTAATGTCGTGGAGCCCTTAGCAAAGTTTAGCTCATTGTACTTCTCTGTCTCATCATTATAACATCTAATCAAGGAGAGCTTAAATACTTCAGTGAGCTCTCAAAATAAATTTGATCTGAGCAGCTCAGGTCTTCTGGATTCCTAGGGTTACTGACTAGGTGAAACATGTTTTTGTTTTAATCCCTGTCTCAGCTCAAAGAGGATTAATGCCCATAATTCTCCTATCCCCATTTAATTGAGAAATGAAGTTTGAAGAGGCACCTCCTGGAACACTCCACTTTGAAGTATGACCCATCTACTGTCTATACAATAAATCTTCTGCTCACACACACTTATACACATCCTTCCTTTCTCAAGGAAGGAGAGAAGAGCAGTAGTGTGTGTGTGTGTGTGTGTGTGTGTGTGTGTGTGTGTGCATTCCAATGCACACAGCATTAGTGCTTTTTTCTATCTTAGAATTACCCTAATAAAGGCATTCTCTGGGAAACTCAAACAGCACCTTAACCCTTTCTCTGACACTCCAGCATTCCCCCTGGAATCAATAGCTTTTATATTTTAAGTAATATATAGTTTTTGTATTCATGTTATGCAGGTTATATAATTTTTGATTTTTTTCTTTTTTTTTTTTTTTACATAAAAGTAGAGGAAAATATATCTGGAGGAAAGAAAGAGGCGAGCTATTTGCCCTGGACCTTATTTCTTAGCAGCTGGTTGACAGGCTTCAGTAGAAAAGGGTCATAATTCTGAACAGAGGGCCCTCCGGTGTCCTCAAGTAAACCCTATGCAAACACCTAATAGGGCATAGAGAAGCACAGGGAAGCTTAAGGCCAGCCTAATTGTTCCTCTACAAGTCGATGTTGAGCATGTGGTGAGGCAATACTTGGAAAGTGCTTACAAATAGGCTCAGTGTAAAGCCTCAGCAAGGGCCAGCTCTATCAATATCTTATGAAGAAGTTTCACACTTGCCTCCCAATTCCTGAGACCTCAGAATCATCACAGTTGACACTCAAAGATTCAGTGTATTTTATCTATCTATCATCTAACTATCTATCTATCTATCTATCTATCTATCTATCTGCCTATTTATTTTTAAGTGTCAATGGACCTTCATTTTATTTATTTATATGTAGTGCTGAGGATCAAACCCAGTGCTTCACACATGCTGGGCAAGTGCTCTACCACTGACCTACAACCCCAGCTGAAGATTCAGTGTATTTTCTAAGCTAACCTCAGAAGTAACATACAATTGCTTCAATCATGACCCATTGGTCACACAGACCAACTCTCATGCAGTGTGGGATGATACTGCATATGAGGATAGATAGGAGGCAGCAGGGATCCTTGGGGCTTCCATCTTTCTAAAGGTTGCTGAATACTTTTTCAAACTACTCTCTCTAACATTTTAACCTTTAAAGAGAAGTGTGAGTCATTGTTGTGACTGCAATTTTTTTAAAAATGAAAATACACGCAGAAGTAACAATTTATTTAAAATTTCTATATCTGTCATCCATTTACAAATGCTCTTAAGTGTGATATCTCACTTGAGAGCCAAAATCACCTTTGTAGATAGATAGGCAACAAAGTAGAAACTACTTCAATAATTTTTAATTATTGAATAACTGATTCGATAATTTTATAGATATGGGAACTGGAGATCAAAGGCATTTAGTAGTTATCATGATATCTTAATTAGATATCCTTCCAGCTCTCTCGTGTCATTTATTCTCCTAGGTCTTGGACATTTGTTCAATGCCTATCTGTTCACGTGATGAAGAGAGGGTGTGTAGTAAATCATAAATATGTGATTTTTTTTTCTAAGAAGCATTTTCTCTATTCTCCAAAATTCACTAGAATTCAGAAAGTGATGTGTGCATCTTCTTCTTTCTGTTACTTGCCTCACACACACATACATATATTCAGAGACACATACATGAACACTCATGTACACACACACCACACACACTTCTCTTTTCAGTCTCTTTTACGAAGAGCAAACTAAATTTATTTCCCCAAAATACTAGGAGTCATTGTGCACAGAAAAATCTTTCTTCTATGAAAGTTTCTATATATGTATACAAAGTAGCTTCCAACTTTTATTCTAAAATAAATTATAAAAAGGTGGTAGGCTCAGGCTTCAGGTGAATTTTTCTTGTTTGGAGGGATTTTTTTCAACTATATCTATTTGAATTGGCAGCCATTTGTATGAGGAGAAAATGAATTCTAATGGAAAAGCCCAGCGTGGATTTGGAAAAAAAAAATCATTATAACTGTTCTGCCATAGGTTTGGGACTGTGACAAAACACCTATTCAAGGATGGAAAATCCACTATTTCTCTTCTGCATTTCTTTTTTCTGAATAAAGCTGGATTGAATAACCAGGCCTGATAAAGGATTCAGAGCAATTGCTTCACTAAGTAATAGTGAGCCCGTGTTCTAACCAATGGGACAGAAAGTAGCCTCCTGAATACATCAGACTCAGATGCCTTCCATGGGCAGATTTACAGAGGAGGGATTGGAAGAACAGGTGTATATATATAAAAGACAATGAAACAAGGGTACAGATCTAACAGGAGGTGAAACTGGAGTAGATAAGTTTCATTCTTCTCATATCATCTTCCACCTCAGATCCTATTAGGATACCACATTCCTAAATTCTGTACACGAGAGGTTTATGTCTAACTGTAAGGGATTGCTTAGGTATTTGTCCTGTGCTTTCTATACAGCTCTGTTTTCTTTCTGTTTGTTCACACCCTAGTGCCTCTCCCTAAAGCCTGCTCAACTAATAATAATCATTATATCTTTGCTACTGCTGTGACTTTCATAGCACCTTTACTTAGTAAACAACTTTAAACATTTAGACCACCTGGATTTATGCTATTGCTCTTATGGATGAATAAAAGCCGACTTGGAATGGTTCAATGAGGAAAGGTAGTTATAGAACTTAAAAAAGAGGTGATGTGGAGGTGATCCCTCCGTCAATGAAACCTACCACATCACTTAACAGCTATGCCTCTACAGCTCATGTTTGCATGAGATTTTCCTATTCGGTATGCTTAGAACTCTTGAATCTCTTATATCTGATGTAACCTTTAGATTCTAACTGCCTGGTTGCTTGCTCTGTACATATTATTCACTGATGACCTAGATAGAATGACAATCCACATTTCATATGCAGCTTTCCTGGTGATTGTCCTTTCTCTGTGTTTACCCAATGATGATACAATGGACACAATGAGAAGAGGATTGGGATTAACAGGGAACAATGTGTTAGACATCTTGTGTACTCTTGTTAGCTCCTAGAAATCTTTGGAAGTAGTAACATAGTTAAGATCCAGAATTATCTACTTCATTCATTCATTCATTCAGTCAACAAAGTCCATACCCACTATATGTCCTAGGACTTGAAAATTCTCATTAAGCATAATCTTATTGTACTCAAAGAGGCATAATACTGACCTTTGGGAGCTTAAAATTGAATGGGACATAACTTTACTCTGTAAAATGGAAACAAACATAAGAATCAATGGGCAAAAAGGGAAATAAATCATTCACTTATTCACCTACATTGTACCAGGAGTAAGAATGTACTTTCTCTCCTTGAATTAGACCCAGTAGAAATCCCTTCTACAGGGCACCCTAAATTAAGTATCCAAATCTAATGAATAAATTATATTTACCTTAAGCCAAGCAGTATCTGTTTGGATTTACATATGCAATTTAGGGATTCTGAACATTAGACATTTTTTTTTCTTTTCTGTCTTAGATTCTAAGCTGAATGGAAAAGATAATACAAGGTTGATCTATGACTCTTGGTAGTCTGTCTTGAGTAAAGAAAAAACATACATTCCACTTTTATCTAAAGTGTTTCAAAAGTAATAAGAAATAGTTTGAAATAGCTCAGCACTTTGACTAATTTCTTTGATAAACCCAGGAACCTGAACTTAGAATTAGACAAGCAACTTTAACATAATCATTCGCAGATGGAATTGTGCCCTCTGCAAAGTGTATTAAATAGCCATTCAATACACTTTGATGAACACATTGTCTTTTTTTTTTTAAAACAAGGAATTGAAGCCAGAGGTGCTTAACTCTGAGCCAAATCCAAAGTCCTTTTTTTTTTTTCATTTTTTATTTTAAGACAAGATTTTCCTAATTCACTGAGGGCCTTGCTAAGTTGCTGAGGCTGGCTTTGAACTTCTGATCCCCCTGCCCCAGCCTTAGTTGCTGGGATTACAGATGTATACCACCATACCCACATGCCTTTTTTTATTATTTATTTTTTAGTTGTAGTTGGACACAATACCTTTTTTTAAAAAAATATTTTTATGTGGTGCTGAGGATCAAACCCAGGGCCCCACACATTCTAGGCAAGCACTCTACCGCTGAGCCACAACCCCAGCCCCACATTGCTTTTTAAAGCATCATATCCTCTGGTCAAAATTCCTGCTCCCATCCTCAGAGAAGCATATCCTCATTACTTACAGTTTTGAATTCTGCATAGTCTCTGAATGAGTTTTCATTAGGTGAAGGGTCATTGACTGATCACTATGTATAAATACATCAGAGAATGTAATGGTAAGCCTTCAGGTAGAGAAGGAACATGCAAACAATAGCAACACCAAGCTCAACACAGAGTCTGCAAGGGATGGAAAACTAAGGATAAGAGGACAATTTTCATTTGCTAGGAAATTCCACTCAGAGGAAGCTGAACTTGCACTAAATTTCAAAGAATGAACAGGGTTTATCACTACAGAAATTAGGCATATACAACAGGTAAATAAAAACATTCTGAACAGATAAGAACTCTGGTCATGACTTTCTGTTATTGTGCACTGTTTGTAAGAATACGTATATTTTATTTATTGGTCCATTTTTTTAGTGTTTTCAACAGATCCTTTGGTCCTAAACACATTTTTTTGTCATACAAAAGACTTTTATTCAATTTGAGAGCCATTTAAATAATAGTGTCTTTCATAAAATTTTATTCTATACTGAAAATTCAGAGTTAAAATTGAGGACCATTTCTCTTATGATAGTGTAATACTGCTATATTACTTAATTGGCAAATTCTCAAATTCCCTGAAAAGCTCATCATCTCATGGTGACATTTCAAAACAGCCTTCATAAAATTAGGATGATTCCAGAAAGCTTGAAAACAGAGAGCAGTTATTCCCATGATATATGATCTTTCTGGACCTGTACCTCATAAACTCCTAACTTCCTTTCAAATCGTAGAGAGAGGCCGATTTTTCCTGCTTTGTATACAACATTCATTTTTTTCCCCTTTCTCTCTGGGTTATTATTTATTATTTAACTTGGTTACTGTATTATTTAAAGAAAAAAGCAGTTTGCAATATTGTCTGTATGGGAGATGCCATACGGGGTAAAGCGATATTGATTGTATTGTAGCTATTAACTACTGTTCTGAAAACAAAGAAAGAATGTGAGACAGTGAATCAGGGTAAGAATTACATTCTCCCTTCTACAAACCAGAAAGGGGAAAAATGTTAGCAAAACACATTACAAATAATTCACAATCTTCGGAGTTCTTTTTTCAAGGTCCATGGAACCTGTTTGAAAGGTTAAGAGAGTAGGTGAACTCACAGGAATGGAAATAGACCCCAAGGAACAAAGAATTTACATACTTTCAGATGCTATTAAAAAAAAGGGTCAAGCTTTTGTAATTTAACTCTATTCTGCATCTTCGACTTTAATGACTAAGTTCTTCACAAAACTCATTGTCTAGTTCAACTACTTTTTCTAATTCTCTATAAATCTTTTACTGGTTGTTGCTGACATGCTTCCTGAATAATCTTGATTAAAGGAAAAAAAATGAGTTTGCATATTCTTCTATATCTTGCTCTTCCTCAGTGACTCATCTAGATCTCTCTTTTGGTTGTGAGTGTATAAATTGGTTGAATAATATTACCAATGAGGGTTCACCATTCAAATGAAAATTCCATAGATGGGGGCCTCACAAAGGCAATAAACCTCAATGAATCTGTACAAAGACTTTGGAAGCCTAAAAAACCCAGTGGAGAATATGAAGTCAATAACACAAGAAGTGGAAGAACACATTTTAATAAAAATCAAACCGAGAGAGAAAAGAAGCAGATGTCAAAAGCTCAGTATGAAGTCAAGGCATAGGGACATTGAAACCTAGAGTAGGGAACAGAGGTCAAAAGATTAAGTGGGAGGTTATTTCTGGAAAAAAAGAAATCAAGAAGAGGTGTAATTTATCACTGACATTTAATTGGCCTCCATGGTGAGATGCATGGAAGTGTCACCAATATTTAAAAGGCTATAGACAGGGAAGACAGAATTAATCCATCAGATTTCCCGCTGAACTCATCCCTCTGTTAAGTGTTGTGGCCACAGAAAATATATGCTTCCTTAAAGAAAGTTAGAAGACCAGTGTAGCACATAAATCAATTAGAAAATACTGTTTCACAGCACAGAATATTGGATTCTAGAATCCCTCCAAAACACCTTGCTCATGGTGATTGATCAGTAAATACTTGTTAAATGGACATAAAGAGCCATTTGTGATTCCCAGATTCTATGCATTATAAAATTGGAGAGGAGGAGAAATTTAATAGGGGATAAATAGCAAAGAAGGTCTAAACAGAGGTGATTTCTAAAAAATACATTTGATAGAAAAAGACAGGGTATTTTAAAATTAAAAGAAAGGATATATTAGGGACAGTTAAAATGTCTAAAATATTGTCTTTATTAATTAAGTCATTGCTCTGGTACTGAGCCAAACTTCCAGGGTCAAAAACCCATTTGTATAATCTCATTCATTATTATTTCATCCAGAAAACCTACCTGATTTCTCTCTCTCTCCAAGTAATACCCCACTGACACATGTTTCTGGTGCTCATTAATGAGTACCACATAAATGTCCTTCCCTACTTGCCCATGTACATATGGATGAGAACAAAGTCTTATCCCCTTGAAGCTAGGCAGGTCAAAGCTCAAGGATGACCTTAAACAAGTTATCTTTGGACTTCAGTCTCTGCACCCTGTGAAAATAGAGGATTAGAGCTCTTTATGGTTTTTAAATCTGAAGCAAAAACCAAGCCAACCTTATTATATTGTTGCTATTTAAATTATATCTATCTGAAGATATACACACATTATGGCCAAAATGAATACATTATTTCTGAACAAATTAAGTTTTTTGCTAATTTGCACTTGTACAATTGAAACAATAAACTCAATGATAACAACAAAGTAGCTAATTAACTTGATGATCATTTAATTTTACTTTTGATAATGCATATGTTTTTATTTAGACTAATACAATGTAAATTATAGCCAACTGGTTTCAAATATTCTCTCATTTGAGGCGTCTGCTCAATGAAGGAGAACCACTGAAAAGTGAACTCCTCCTGCAGCTGCTGGTTTAGGAAGAGGCAGATTCATACCCTTGCAGTTGCTTCTGGCTTGAGCATTGTGCACATGATCAACTTATGAAACAAAATAATATATTTTTTGTTATTTGTTTGCACAAAGTACCACTAATAATGTTTTCCATCAATTGAAGATTATAAAAAATCCGTTACTGCCTTCATTCATTCATAAATTCATTCATTCATTATTTCATTCCTTTATCTGTTAAATGCATACAATCAAATAAATCATATTTCTCACTGTGAGTCTCACGTCCTAGTCGCTGACATAGGCACCTATATGAAAAGATAGGAAATTAAATAATATCAAATATTAAGGAGCAAACACAATTCTATTTTCACATAACATTCATAGCATTATATTTAAACATGCTAATGAAACATGGGCAAACAGGAAGCTGAATGTGATTTTTGAGATGACCGCAATTTTTAACAGTGAAAAATGGGGTATATTTCTTTAGACCAAGAGTGAATGCATACAGGATCAAATGTTAATCCTACTGGTTTAGGGGGAACATAAGAAGTCCCTGTGCAACTAAATAAAAGTGTGCGTTTGACAGTATGATAATAAAAGAGATAAGTGTGATATTAAAGGTCTTTAAGTACATCTTATGATACAGACTTCTACTCTTAGCATAATAAAGAGAGAGAAAGGGGCAGGTAATTAAAACCAAAGTGCCAAAAAGGGAAAATTGTAAAATCAAATCCTATGTATTAGAAGGAAAATACATTGCTACTGATAATAAAATCTTAGAGAAGACAGAGATTTAGGGTAGCAAACAGTTGACATACCCCATAACATGAGGACCTGTGAGCAAGGTAGTCTGAATGTCATGGCAGGGGTGGGGTGTGGGTAAATGGAAAGACATCTCAGAGGAAAGTAAATGGTACTCTGTGACCATTTGTGCTAGAAATTGTCATCATTCTCTGACCCCTGATCCTTCACAGGGCTATGTGTTCACTCTAAGTATTTGGGTGGGCCCTGCAGAAGGAGTAGTTTCTACAGCCTCAGGATGGTGTTTTTAAAAATCAGAATAGAATAAAAGGTTTCAACTGCCACGTCTTGTTTGTATTCAATGGCTTTTCTCTAGACACCTTGAAGATTTGGTTTTTAGTTCTCTTTTATAAATATAAGCATTGAGTTTTTCCATTTTGCTTTGTCAATTCTTTCCTTAAAAGGAGGCTAGTAAAATGCGGTTTGCACACAAATTCTCACTTGAATGGGGTGAAAGAGAATTCTAGTTCCTAGAGTCCACTATCTCGAGTATTTATTCTCTGGTAATTATTTATGCTACAAAGTTTCCAAAAAAGGTCTTCAAACCCTGATGCCTATGAAAGTTTTCATAGATATACCAAGGACAGCTGATTGGCTCATTATATCATGTTATGAACATTCACTAAACTGACCTCAAAACTTATCATAAAGCTATATCAATCAAGACAGCATACTATTGGGGAAGAATAAACAAATAGATCAAAAGAACGGAGAGCTCCAAAAATGGATCCATACAAATATAGTTAATTGTTTTCTAACAAAGGAATAAAAACATCTCAGTGTGAAAAGACTAGTTTTCTCAAGAAATCATACCAGTTTGATTAAATATTTAGATAAGAAATTAAATGTAGTCTGCAGCTTTCACAAACATTAAGTTAAAATGGATCATAGTTGAAAAATCTAGATTATGTGAGGTTAGGGATAACTTCTTAGATAAAATACTAAAATAATGATTCGTAAAAATAATGTTGTTGAATTAAACTTATTAAAAATCACTGTTGAGATATTGAAAGACAAAGCACATATTAGGTGAAAATATTTGTAAAACATATCTACATGGGGCTGAAGTTGTGGCTCAGAGATAGAGTGCTTGCCTAGCATATGTGAGACACCAGGTTCAATTCTGAGCACTGTATATAAATAAAATAAAGGTCTATCAACATCTAAAAAATATTTTTTTAAAAAGCCAACATTACTTTTTTATTTTTAATAACAAATAGAAATGTACATATTTATGGTTTTAACATAATGTTTTAAAATATGCTCACTATGGGGAATGAATAAATAAAACTAACATATGCATTATCTCACATGCTCATTTGTTAAGAAAACCATTAAAAATCTATTCTTAGTAATTATCATGTATGCAATATATTGTTATTAACTCATCACCATATTATTCAAAAAATCATTAAACAATAAGTAAAAATAATAATGGGCAAGAGATGGGAACAGATAGTTCCACAATGAACATTTGTATATGGTAAATAAGCAAATGAAAATATGTTTGTATCCTATGGGATATGGGATTTCAAATTAAAATAACTAATATGCAACCATGTACCTATAAGAATGTGTAATATCCAACTACTGACAATACTAAATGCTGGGGAAGATTAAGAGCAATAGAACCTCTCTTTCATTGTTGACGGGAATGCTAAGAGGACAAATTCCTTAAAAAATTTTGCAGATTTTGATGAGGCTAAGCATAGACTTAGTATGCAATGCTGTATTTGTTCTCATGGGTATTTTTCTTAACTGATTTGGAAATTTATATCCATTTAAAACCATTCTCTCTCTACACCCAGAATGACTTTAATTCTAATTGATTAATAATTCTTTTTGCATCTCCTATGCCCATTGTTGAATAGTTTACAATTCAGAGCCCATTAGATTCTAGGCACTTTTCCCACTGAGCACCTATCTCAGAAATGTGGGTTCATGGTGTATGTTCCTCTTCTCCCAAACTGAACAACATTGTGGTGCATTCTTTTCTGAGTTATTCCGCTCCCCAAAATACTAATTGGGTCCTTCCATGTTCTCTCTCTCTCTCTCTCTCTCTCTCTCTCTCTCTCTCTCTCTCTCTCTCTCTCAACTATGAACAAATACTGGACTTAGCTATATCGTATCCATGGAAAATTCAGGAGGACTTCTTGGGCATCTCTTCTCTCCTTTTTCAGATATGACCGTTTTGTTGTGGAGGAAAGTATGTTGCTCTTGCCCAGTTAATTAGAGGTATTGTGATGAAAGAAAATCCACGTTGGCCGTGAGGCAGAACTGCCAATGTTGATGAGGATGCTATTTTGAGTAGGGTTAGATAAAGATAAATTAAAACAATATGCATTTTCTCTTTTCCAAGCTTACAATTAATTAACCTCCACAAATATGTTCCTTTGTTCACATATTAAAGGTAAGTTTGGATTTACTAATACTATTACTAAGGAGGAGCTACATTTTTATTCTTTGATTACTAAAGCTACTTGTGTAGGTGAGGAGGAAATGGACATTTTCTTGTTTCTCTCTTCATAAACAAGTATGTATTGTCATGTCAGTCTCTGCTGTATTTTATTACTTCAGGGCAGGGAAAACAAGTAGATACTTAGCAAATATTTGTATTAATTAATGAAATTCTGATTTTAGAAATAAAAAATAAGCTGTATAAGGAGTGATGAAAAGGGTTTGAAAGCTTTATAAAATTCCTAAATATGATGATAGTCTTAAAAAAAAGACTCATAGCAAGTGGAGTAGGATATAAACATTTCCAGTGGTATATATCCAGTTAGAAAAGAGTAAAGTCACAAAGATCTCAGTACTTAGTAATAGGAAGAAATTTGCAATAAGTAACATCCATCCAAAAATATAAAATATTTTAAACAAGTACCTACTGTGCTACAAAACCATTCACAGGAATAAGAAATGCAGAACACAATTATCAACTTTATTTGGTAAAACAGATTGGAACAGTTGACTTAGATGTATTGCTGCATTGGTTCCTAATACACATTTCTAGCATCTTATTACTTTGTTTACCCTTTTCATCCCAATCAGAGCTGATTTACTATAGACATCCTCAATGGGAACCAGCTTCAAGAAATCGTTATGATGAAACACAGACCAAAAATTGCCATCTTCCACAGAAAGGGGAACCAGCAGGGACAGTGCAGAGGTATTTTAAAAAAGCATTCTCACTTTCTTCTCCTGAATTCTCAAATCACACCACCCTTTCAAATCCCATGGAGAAGAGTAAGGGATAGTTATAGAGAATAGCCATTAATGTGTAAATCATGTGGGGATCTTGTTAAAAATGAAGATACTGATATAATTAGGTCTTGGCTAGGATCTTAGATTTTGCATTTCTAATAAGCCATCAGGAAATTCTTACAGTCTGGTCTATGGAGTAGTCAGAGGATAGAGTACTCAGGATGGTTTCTGTGCAAATCCTTCAGTGTTAAAGCAGGAAATATGATTCTAACTATAATATTTTGGTTGAATATGATACTCTAGTTCTCTGATTTCCTGCAGAGTTCAGGACCAAGGACAGTTATTTTTTGCACATTATAACTGGCTAATCTCACAGAAAACAGTAATTGCTGAAATCTTGATAAATGTGCCCCAATATAACCATAAGAGGATAATTCAATTAAACACTCATAAAGCATCCAGATTTGGAACTGTTGATTTCAACTCTTTCACGCTTTTCATATATTCTTCCTTCTGGCTCTAGAGAGTTTAAATATTTTTAAATTAGCTCCTTCTGCCCCCAGAGGTCTTCATTTCTTCATTTGTTTTATTTGATCACATTAGCTTATAAGCTGCCTCATATATTTTTGGAATGTGTTTGGGGACATAAATACAATAATGAAATTAACATTTCCTCCTGCAGAAGTTGAGCTTAAGGGTGGGCTATGCTTATCTGTCATCCTTACTCTCTTCATTGCAGTTCTTTGCACACAATAGAACCTTAGTAAATATTTCTTGATTGATGTTTATGTTTAAATGTTTTCATTACTTATGTGTGTCTGAAAGTATCAGGACTCTCAGATCTATTTCTTCTTTCTTACTTTACAGACTTACTCAATTCTTTATTGTTTCAAATGTTATTAAGTAACTCAAGTTCATGCTTTTAGGTTGAAGGTGAATATTTTCCATACTAGGGGAGATGGGTGTTATGCCCCAACATTGGTGTGCTTAATTAAAATACAAAGGATGCTTAATTAGTGTAATAAATGCAATTAGAAATGTCTGTAATGAGAAAACTGCTGCTTAATTTTTAGAGCCACAGTGAGGGGATGGCCAGATGGGTTAATTAATCAGTGTTAACTCTCATTTGATAAACACTTTGAGCTTCTCTGATACAATAAGTCTATACAAATATAAGACATTTTCATGATAGTGACTACATAGAACACATTCTGGACCCTCCGTCCTTATGCTTCCTCATTTAACAAAATTTTCATTTGCAGAGCTGACCTTTGCTCTCTTCGGGTGCAAGTTTCCTGCTTCTATTTCACAAAAATAACTTAAGTTATGTTGCAACTGCAAAAGGTAAATGTCAGTTTTCAAAAATTTAAGAGATTTGTTTCTATATTGACTAATGCACTACTTTCTTTTGTGAAAGAAATCCATTTTGCTGTCACTGTGACTAACCCACTCTGTGGGTGCCAGCATTGTTTTGTAAGTGGGAAAAATACTGTCTTCCATATTATGCCACTGTCGTTTTAAAATTCTACTAGTCAGTGATTTCTGAGCACCTGCCATTTATCTTTTGTGAAAGCACCTTTGGCTATTTTTCATAGTTTTATTAATTAAAAAAAATATTAAAAAATTGAACTTCTTTCCTACATCTAGTATAACACATTTCTTTATGGTTTTAATTTCTGTTTTGGGGAAAAAAGATTTGTTAACACTGGTTATGAAGGCACAGTGATCCCCTTGAATATGCACACTGAAAATATGCTAGTGGCTGAGTGGCCAGAGGAAACAAAGGTCCATAGCCACCATTGCTCTTTGTCAAGGCTTTACACAAAAGTACTGATGGTACTATAATAGGGAATCAGCATGCCAAAACATTACAAAAGGCTGAAGCTTCCAACTCACTGAAACTCTACTTAAGTTATTATATGCTTGGATGGCTTCGAGAACAACAGATAGCTGTGTAATTAATGCAAACCATGTCAGCCTCCCTCACTTCCTTCTTGTCTCCATGCAAACTAGTAATGAGGCTCCTCCTGACACACAATCACAACGCACTGACATACCATCTTGGTGTGTGAAAAAAAACACAGACAAATCCAAGCACCGTGACAATGCTAGCAGGCACAGTTCCTCTTCATCAGAGACTTCGGGTCATAGCTATTCTAGAAGTATTGTCTCTTAAGTCAGAGGGGTTGTTTGCCGGACTAGGGACCAACTTCCATTTCTGAGGGGTTTATGTTATTCCATAAAAAGCAAAAGTTGTCCTCTTTAGGAATGATTTTCTTCTTTCTCCTTATGTTTGCATTCCTAAGAAAATATTGAAAACAAATACTTCTTTGAAAAAATGTATAAATTTTTCTGTTTATTTTCACCTCTATGTTACAACCATGTTCTCACTGTGGAATTAGATTCTTTTTTTTTTTGGTTAACCTCATTTCATAGATGAAAACAGATAATGATGCTAACCTTTATTATTAATAGAAAGGTGAAATTCTACCTTAGATACTATAATATGTGACTCTCACAACTATCTCCATTGGTTTTTCCATCAGTATCATCATCTACAGACCTGCTGAGAGCTCTCTTCCTCTTCACAACTGCACTGACAGGGAATATTTAAAAGCATATATAGTCTTTGACACCGTGTTTTACATTAATCCAGTTAGAGAAGCAGAATTTGTAATAAAAGAGTAATGTGGAACTACATACACACTGTAATAAGATCTAATTACAAATGAAAAACACAGGCAGAAAATATGTTGGAACAACAATGTCTGAGAACAAGAACACCATTGGAAAAGGTAAAAGAGATGTAATTACTCTAGAAACAGTAGACACCAAAGGAAGCAGATTCTAGACAAGAGTATACATGGAAACCCAAGAAGACAAAATACTAAACTGGTAAAAAAAAAAAATAGTGCTCCCCAAAAAAGTTTTCATTGGAAGCAATTTAATAAACAATAATATTCTGTAGCAGCAATGAAAGTAGATATTAAAGGAGGAAAGTCATAACAAGTAAAAATTATAATCAGAGACATTAAAGATTGTTTTCTATATTTTTAGAGAAAACTGAGTGTAAAATAATAGTAAATGCTTTTTGAAACATAATAGGTGGGGAGGCTGAGATAGGAGGATCACAAGTTCAAAGCCAGCCTCAGTAAGTGGTGAGGCACTAAACAACTCAGTGAGACCCTGTCTCTAAATAAAATACAAAATAGGACTGGGGATGTGTCTCAGTGGTCAAGTGCCCTTGAGTTCAATCCCTGGTACCTCTCACACAAAACAAAAACTAAAACAAAACATTATAGGTCTATTTGTGAATTCACATTGTGTAAATTCTAACCTTCATGAGAAATCACATTAAAGAACTATCCATGACAATTATTACAAGCAAGTTGAGTATCATGAAAATGATAGGTCTACACTTGCATTTTGAATATCAGGTAATATTTGAATTTGTAGAAATAATAAGATAATCATCCAATGAATATAAAGCATAACATAAGTTACAAAGTCATATATTCATGTTGAACAGTGAGGAACCTAATTCAATTACAGACATGCAACAATAGGGAATGTTGATCTACTGAAATTTGTAACTATTTGATGAGAAGTATTATTTTGAGTCAATATTCATCAGGGGTATTATTTTCATATTTTAGCTTTTAATAAAAATAAAGCCATAGAAACAAATTCTCATGTACCTGTGGTTCCAAATATGATTGAAGCATGTATCTACTACATAGTGATATGTATCATTACAGATGTATAAAAGAACATACAATAAAATAAACTTAACAAATAAAATTTCTTGCAGTTGTATGACTTTTTATGTTTTCTTAGCAAACACGTGTAATTATTATCCAACCCTGGGAGCTGTATTCCTTTTTTTAATGTGGCCATTCTCTTCCCTCCATTCTTCAGGTAGAGATCAAAGCAGAAGTTCTATGGTTGTGAAGTAAAGCCATGAACTCATAAAACATCTGAAGAAACCCAGTTGAGCATTCATTATATCCAGCATGCATTATATCCTGCATTGTATATTTTACCCTGCTTGTAGGCACAGTGCGGCCCTCCATATAATCCCAGCTTCCTGCCGCCACTGAACAAGAAAGAAAATATGCAAACCTTAAAAGATAACAAAACACACAAAAAATGCCAACCTATATTGACATTTGTTTTTTGATTATCAAATAATAATATAAACCTACTAGGTATTAAAAAATTATCTATTTTGTTTATTGATTGTTTGCTGAGTTACACTAGCCTAAATAAAAACATTGAAATTGCTAATTTAATTTTTTCTTCTGAAAATGTTTTATCCATAGAGAATTCATTTCTAATTTGGAAAGTTCTAAGGTAGCACGCACCCCTTCCTGGCACTGACATCGTGTTACTCAACTACTCTCTACAGAATTAAACCATCTTTTCTCTGTCAAATAGCATTTCTGGTAGGGCATATTTCCAAAGAACAGAAAATAAAAACAAAGTATTTAGCTGAGAGTGGCACATTTAAAGCCAAACGAGCTTGTTTTTATGTACTCCACACTTTGGATTTTCACCACTTACAACATGTCAAATTGCTAACACACATATCCCACCCTTCAAAAAGCACTCAGTGTGCAAAACAAGATTTGATGAGCTAGAGCAGAGAGGAGAGGAATGATATAAGGAAACAACAGAAATTCACCAATATGTTCTATTGTATCCAAATACAAACATTGACTGGTTTCTCCACTTCCCAATCCACAATACTCACATACCATGTACCCCCATACTTTGTAACATTAATACTTTTTTTAAGAACATTGAGAAAACTGGTGGATGTGGACTTGATAGTGGAAATAGAGTAACTTATATGTCAAACTAAATGTTTTAAAGCTGACTTTACTCTGTCATAACTTTTTTCCAAGATTTTCCTTCTAAGGTTCTTGGCAGGAAAAAGTTAATCCAGTGGGTCTGAGTTGTTCAACTCTTGGACATTCCAAATTAGGGACTATCTTCTTTCAGGAGTGATCATTGGCCATCTCTGAAAAGAGGCCTTCTAAGTCTGCAGAATATTCTGCCCGAGAAGGTTGATTCTGTGTGCCTGAGGCTTTGAGCTAAGCACACCGGTGTGACTATGTAAATTTATTCTGACAATGTGATTTTAATAAAAATTTGTTTTCTCTCTGGATGGGAGGGGACTGGAGCCTGTGCAGCTAAAATTAGATGTGGGAGCCATATTCCTTGTCACTGAATCTCAGTAAAATTAACCAGATATAAGGCATGAGTTGATTTTACCTAGCAGTACACATTTTGTTTCCCTGGACTTTAGACTTTTGATTTTCATCTCTCTGATCTTTTTATCTGTACCTACAACAACTTTTTTTTTTTTTTTAAATTCTGTGGGTCCTTTTAGAGAGTAAATAAGATCAAGTAAAATATTGGAGACATCCAGTTCACAGCTTTTTCCTTTTTCTCAATAAATTTTTCCTTAATTGACTCTCACTTCATTTTTTTCTACTCTGAATTTCACCAATATCATCAATAATGAATTCAAAGAGTCATCATTTGGATTGTTTATGTATTATTAATGTTTCAGTTAAACTAATAACTTCTTTTACCACAAAGGTTTGGTTGCTATTTTCTTCCAAAATCTCTCAATGCCTTCATAATACTCAGCACTGACCAGACACTTGTCCATGTCTTTATATTAATGATTTGCCAAAAAACCAATGGAATGAATAGTGAGCTAGAAACATCCATTAGCAAAGAATTGAGTCATGTGTGGAAGTCTATGCAAATTGTTCAGAAGTTCTAGGTTGCCATTACTGAACTATCTAAGCATCCATACAGTCTGTTTTAGAGAACCCCCAACTATGCCTAGCACATAATAAGCACTAAAATATTTTTGGAATGAACAGATGAGAGGAAAACCTTGTATTGGATTTTGAAGAACTTTGATTATATTTTCTATTAAGAATCTTAAGAAGACAGAGGTATGTAAATTCTACACTTGAATTAAATATTTTATACAAAAGTATTGTTTTGTGTATTCAAAATAAGTCTGATGCTTACCTTGATCATTTAATACAACACAAAATTTAATGGTTGTTATATATGTTACAGCAAAGTTTCTGTGCTATATTGGGAGTACTCTAGAGTAATTTTTAGTATTAAGCAAAGTTTCTTTAACATGATAATAAAAAGAAGGCTTACATTTTGCTGTGCAAGCTTCCCCTGATTATAAAATTTCTCTTTAATATAGCAGTACAGAAAGTATGTAACACTAGGTATTAGTTGGCTAATACAGCTGATAAAGTGACGGATAATGAGGCTGAGGACAGACAACGTTTTAAGTTCAGAAAAGTATGTAATCTTTGAGTTCATTGTCTTAGGAGAGATTACTCAGAAACCTGAGATAATCATTTGTGTGCAATGTAATCTATTAGAGAATGTGTTCCCAGGAGAAATTGGAGAGTATGGGATGCCATGCAGAAAAGGAAAAGAAACCAAGCAAGAGGTTTAGGCAGAGAATTGTAGGTAGCTTTAGCATAATTCACAGGGAGACTGGACGGATAAGGTGTGTCTCATACAGGTGAAGCACCTGAACTGTTATTCCCTTTGGTTACTAAAGAGGGAGACTACCAGGCACTTCGCATTCCGTGTGTCTTCTTTTCCTCATAAATTTCTCAGGGTCGGGGGAGGCAGGGAGAACCCTGGTGATACAGGCCATTAGAAACAGGATCAAGCAGAAATTATGAAAGGGATCCAAGGAGATCTGACTAGAGTACTGGCAATATTATCTATTGATGAATAAAAATATGTAGTTGTGCTATGAAACATGATCAATAGAGTAATTATGCTTCAAAGAATGTAATTTTTTTAAAAAATGGTTGAGAGTTTGTGAATTCTTCACAGTAAGTATATCAGCCTTTAAATAAGTTTGTTTTTTTCATGAGTTGTGCGGAGGTAAGTTTGATATGGGATATGGAGTGAATCCAGTGGTCAAGAGAAAAATGGTATAATGAGAGAAGAGAGTCCAGCCAAAACATGGATGAAGATGTTAAAATCATCCATTACTTCAAAGGTCCTTTTTTTTGGAAATATGTTTTATTTAATACAGGGCAAATATGTACTATAGATGCAAAGTTGACTCTGGGAAATGTGAACTTTTTTGTTAAGCCAGGGAGTTGAACTTATAACACATTTTATCACAGTATACAAATGAATAGAATTTAATAAAATATTCTATGTCTTATAAATGCTAAATTTGAATAGTGCAAAGAATATGATAGGAAAATTTTGAATATTTTACTTTTGATTTTAACTTCATTTGTCTTGTTTTCCTGTTGGTGAAGTATTCTCTCCTATTGCTTTCTTTGAGAACTTGGATGGAGTTTCCCTCTGAAGATTTTTGGAAGGCCAAGATTGAAGAAAATGAGAAGTTCTGTTTGGAGAAAATTTCCAGAATGATTTTAAAATTCCCCCATGCCTTTTGAATGTGATACTTCTACTTCTCCCTGCAAGATATGGGATTTTTTTTCACTTTTAACATATGGGATGCTTTTATGATTTGCTTAAGCAAATAAAATTCAGTGAAATTAATGTACTATGGTTTCTGAGCTTTAACCTCAAAAGCTTTGTAAACTATGGCAATGCAAAGTGACCAAAAGAAGAACCTGTCAGTGGAACCCAATCAAATTGCTGACCCATAGAATTTTGTTTAAATAAAATGATTGTTATTAGAAGTCACTAAATTTGGGCTTGAATATTTATGCAGTGAATGGCAGTCAGTACAGTGTGGTGGCCCACATCCATGTCAGGATTCAGATGTGATGCTTGGTACCAGGTTTGCATCAAGTTCACTGTAGACATTATGCAGAGTGATATATTTTTTGCCTTTGTATCAGTCTCTTGAGAAGTATAAAATCAAAATCAGGGTATATTTTATCCTACCCTGCAAGATATGGGGTAGGATAATTATAGGGTAATTACAGACAAGCCCATAATTATATATACCTTAGGCAATCAAGCTCAGTAGACACTTTGGGATATTCTCTTGGGTAATGGCTTGGCAAAAACCTTACAAGGAATTAATGGAAAAATATGTCAATAATTATATAGCTTATTACTTGTTTTTCTATTAATATTTAATATCTATCTATCTCCAGTCCAAAAAAAATTAGTAGTTGACTGATGCCTTTATTTATCAGAAAAGAAGCATCAACTCATTTAATATTATGAGTGTGTTTAATGTATCTGGATCAAATATAAATAGTTAGCTGTCATCTATGGAGTTGATGGAAAAACATGATAGACAACTATACTTTCACTTTCCAAAAGACTTATAAATGTCTTGCTCAGCAGAATTCTGAAGGCTATAGTACAGCTTTTGTCCACCAGGCTTCAAGTTCAACTCAATGTCATAATGTTCTTAGTAACATACAAATAATTAAGAAAAAACTTCACAAATATTTCTTAATTGCATTATCATTAGATTTTTTTTAGTTATTACTTCCATATTAGGTTTTATATTTGTTCCTCATTTATGGTACTCACACAAAAAGAGAAGAACATTTAAAGAGAAGGAAACTGAAGGAGAAAATAGCAAATATACACGATTAAGGTCTGTCGGTTCTGACTATGTGGCTATCCTTTATGTTCTACTCTTTGAAAGGTGCTAGAATTTATGTCTAATTGATCAGTAAATCACCAATCCATGGTTATGTATATAGAGAAAAACCTAAGGAAACAGGAATGGATAACATAGATGGATAAAATGCATCCTTTAAATGGGAACTTCACTATGTGAATAGAATAAAATAATATGTTCTCAGCAAGTCAACAATCAGAAGAAACACATCTGTTTTATTTACCAGTTAGTTTGTGTATTGGATGTACAATATGGAGAAATATAGCCCAGTAATTGACACAGATGAATTAAAACCTTATATCTATGTGTTCAGCTTTCTTTTAATTCAGTTTACTCTCAGCTTTTCAATTTTGTTTCCCATGAATATTACAACTTGTCAAATCAGTTTTCTTATTATCTTTCTTTCCCTCCAATATTCTAAGATATTTTTCATTGTTTTAAAGGAATATTTTCCAAGCTCAGGGACACATGATTAATATTAATAAACATACTAGGTATACTTGAAAATATTAATAAACATACTAGGTATACTTGAAATACTTCAATTTGGGAGTATAAAATTTTACAAAAAACAATTAGACAAAGGTGTTCCATATTAATCAAATAATTTTGTTTGCTAATTATTTTGTCTGATTTTTCTGTTAATTTCTGAAATAAAACTATTATAAAACTGTTAACTGCCTGTATACTCATTAATTTTATCCTTGTTTGCTTCACATATTTTGAAACACTGATATCGTTGCATATATATTTTTTATTATTATGTCATCTTGATGCATTGACCCTTTAACATTAAGATGTGTCCCTTATTTTTCTCTGATAATATTATTTGTGTTGAGGTTTATCTTATATTAATATATCCTTTCCAGTATTTTTCTGTTTTTCATTGACTGTCATATATAATACAATTATTGGTATTACTGAATTTTATTATTTTTTGGTTTCTGTTTATCCCTGTATTTTGTTTGCTCAGTTCAGTTTAACTTTTGTTATCAGCATTATTTTTCCTAACTTCCTTTGAAATTTCCAAATATTCTTCAGAATTTTTCTTTAATTTATGTATGGATTTATTGACATAAGGCTGCATTGTTTGTAATTTTTGCATTAAGTAGTACACCATGCATCTTTAACTTGTCACATTCTTCTTTAATACTGCACTAGTTCAATTGAAATGTGAAAGCATTGAACTCAATTATCTCTCTTCACCATTCTTTCTCTCTCTGTGTGTGTGTGCACATGTACACACGTGCTTGTGTGTGTATAATGTTTTTTATAGTATTGTAATAATATGTTATGTATGATATATAGCATATTCTTCTGAATTTTATTCTATATGTGTCAATACATATGTATGTGTGTATATGTATACCTTTAAATGTGTTTTTGAAATTTGGGTTCAAAGAAAATATAAATTTTAATATGTTTGTACTCAATTACTTAACTAGGCTTCAATTCATCTTGAAAATTTTGGTTTCCCTCCTGTATTATTTCTCTTTCAGCTAAATAATCTTCTGATAGTCTTTTTGTAGTGCAAGTCTACTACACAAGTCTAACTCTTTTTATCTGAATAAGTCTTGATAGAATCTTTTGTCTGAAGTGGTACTTTTGCTAGATACAAAATTTAGATTGATAGATTTATTATTTTTTCTTCCATCACTTTAAATATTCTATTTCGTGTTCTTCTGGCCCCACTAGTGATGATAATGTTTACAGTTATTTTAGTTATTTAACTATCCGTAATGTATTCTATTCAGTTTCCATCAGTTTTATAATATGCCTAATCATGTTTTTTTATATTTATTACACTTGTATGTAAGCTTCAAACATCTGAAAATTTATTTTTTCCCAAATTGAGTAGTTTTGAAAATTACATCTTCAACTACTTTTTTTCTCTCTCATTTCTGCATTCAGGGGATATGAGTATACATGCTTTTTTCCTTGAACTTTGTTCTTTTTTTATATATTTCTTACTATTTTAGATTAAAAATTCATGCAAGTTAGTCATTTCACTGTTAAGCCCAGTTTATTTTTTATTTTAGACATAGTTTACAGTTATAATTTTTTAATTCCTTAATTCTCTACATTTGCATTCAGCCCCAGCATATGTTTCTTATAGTTCATTGGACATAGCTATACTAGTTTCTGTAAAGTCCTTATTAAATAATTCTAATCAGTGTCATTTAAGGGCTAGGATTTGTTGTTGTTGTTGTTTTCAGTTAAAATGTGCTACTGATGCTTGTTTCTTTACCTTTCATAAGCTGAGTAATTTTGCACTATATCCAGGACATTGTACATGTTATTCCGCTAAGAAAATATTAGGTGGAAATATTTAGATAGATGTGAATGTTTTCATGTTTTGCTTTAGAAGGCAATTAATTTGATGAGTACACTGAAAACTCTATTTGAATTAGATGGCTATTCAACTTGAAGTTATTTTAGCCTCAGCTCTAATATGATTTTTTTTCTACCCCTGCAACTTCACATATGGCTCACGAGTCCTTCTACTACTAGGAAAGAGTTCTAGAATATGCTTCTAGGCCATTGTTCTCCAACTTCCTTCTTCCAGGAATTTCTACTTACTGTGTGCTAGAATTGCTCTGAGTTCTCTCCTCTAATTCTTAACAACACAAAATATCAGGGTTGTTAAATACATTTGGTTATTCTGGTTGTCCTTTGCTTCTTTAAAAAAAAAACAGGCTTTTTAAAAGTCCCTTTCTCTAGATTTTAACCCCCCTTTAAAACTACTTAATCTTAAAGATTTTATTCATGTGTATGTGTAGATGTGTGTGTGCATGTGTGTGTGAGTCAAGACATTGCACATGTTAACTGTATGACCATCTGGCAGAGATTCATTTTACCATACTGGATTATTTCACTGGATTATTATTATTGAGGACAAATTTCAAATATCAATTTGATTGAAAAATTATCAAAGCTCCATATGGTGTTTTTCAAAACAAGAAATTTTAAAAAATTTGAAAATGTTTTAGTTTATGGGTCATTCCGTTTTAAGCAAATATGTGTTAAGTAAACTTAACTAGTCAGGTAGTACAATAGTTAGAATGAAAAGTTTTATTATCATGCCTGATCTCAGAGACAAAACACTCAAGAAATCACATTCAATGTAGGTACTTTTACTTAAAAAGTATTTAAAATGCAATGCTTACATCCATTGCATTCAATGAGCATAGTAACATTTACACATAATATAATAATGTGTTAATTGCCAGAAATAGTTTCTCTTTGATAATCTTTAAGGTAATTCTAGAGAAAAAAATACTTATGCCTGCAGAATCAAGTGCATTTCAAAGTCTGTAATGATGTGTACCTTACTTGAGCCATTTAGTGCAACTAACTTCAGCAGACAAAATTGAGTGAGTGATCTATATTTTTTCCTTTTTGCCTGCTAAGTTTCTCTCCTTTCCTCTCTCCACACTTTCCTACAACAAATATCAAATACCTATTATGTGGATGGCACATCCCAAAGCAGTGAAGAAGAGACAGTGAATATATTAAGTTACCCATTAAATGAGCTTATGTTGTATCAAAAAGGAAGAGAATAAAGAAAAGAAAATCAGATATTAGTGAGTGAAATATAGAAAATAGTGTTGCACGATGGAGGTTGATGGAGATACCTTCCTTAAAATTGATGGTCAGGGTAGCTACTTTTGAGAAAAATACCATTTAAACCAAAACTGATTCATAAGATAGAGCTAGCCGTGGGCAGGGACTGAAAGGTCATCCAAAACAGATGGCATAGCCAGCTCAGTGTCCCTGGGAAAGAACAAGCATGAGGTGATCTAAGACCTGACTGAAGACCAGTGTGACACTGTCTGGAGAGGAGCCAGCAAGGAAGAGTGAGACATAAGATGATACAAAGAAAATAGGCATCATCTGGTCACAAAGCCCTGTGCATTCTAAAGTATGAGTTTGAAATGTATTCTAATTTTAAAAAATATATTGGAATATTTTATCCAGGAAAAGCATTATCTGATTTATGATTCCAAAGTGATCTTGGGCCTTGTAGTATGAAATAATTTATAGGGGAAGTAGCAAAAATTGAAGAACAAAGTCTGATTAAAGGCCATTGAAAGAGTCCGAGAGACACAGATGGCTTGAACATAGATAAAAATTGAAAGATTTTTGTTGTCATTTGATTGAACGTCAAATAGGCTTGTTAATCAATTCAATATGGGAGGTGAAAGGAGGAATGGAATAAAAGATGGCACTTACCTAACTTAAAAACAGAAGTTTGACTTAAGTAATCTCCTCAATGGTGATGCCATTTATTTTAAGAAACAAATAACTATATGGAAATATTAGTGACTATTTTAATCACATCAAGTTGAAGAGTCTACTACACACTTGAGTAGAGTTGTTGTACGGATAAAAGGAAAAGGATTTTTTTTAACTTTAGAAGACAGGTCAGACTTAGACACAGAGATGAGGGTATTAACAGTATGTATAGGGTAAAATGGAGATACATGTACACCCATGTTTATAGCAGTACAATTCCTAAGAGCCAAACTATGGAACCAGCTAAAGTGTCCATCAATAGATGAATGGATAAAGAAAATAATGTGGTATATATACATAATAGAGTTTTATTCAATCATAAAGGAGAATAAAATCATCTTATTTGCAGGAAAATGGATGGAACATGACAGCGTTATGTTAAGAAAAATAAGCCAAAGTCAGAAGGCCAAGGGTTACAAGTTTTTTCTCATATATGAAAGATAGATAGAAAAAGGAAGAGAAAAGATTGTGAGTGGGTCTCATGAAAATCTAAAGGAGATCAGTAGAATAGTGGAAAAGGATCAGAGGAGGGAGTGGGGAAACATAAGGGAATGATATTGATAGAATTATACTGTTATATTGTGTGCATGTACTTAACAACCAATTCCACCATTATGTGCAAGTATAATGCGCCAATAAAATATGGAAACATTTAAAAAGAGTATGAATAGGGTATTTTAACCAAGTTGTTGCACAATATTTTCTAAAATCTGAATATAAATATCAAATAGAAGAGTATATAGAATAAATTCTGAGGTATTTCAGCATTTAGAGGCTCACTCCAAAAGGTGTTCCAAGAAAAAAAGAGTTTTAAAATATTAGTGAGTTATAATAAAAACCATGAGAAGGATAGTCATTAATTGGAGAGAATAAAGATCTTTCAAGAAAAATGGAATAGGGGGCAATTTTAAATGCTACAGGAGGCTTAAAGTGAGTGAAGAGAAATTGCCGTTGGTATAAACAAAAAGTAAATTGTTAGAAATCTTCAGGTTCACTGTCATGGAGTGGTATCAGTTCCATTGAGTAGGTTGAAGAGATAAGTTAAGAGAGAAGAGGAAGAAGAAGACATTTAACTTAATTATTTTAAGAATTTTGTCTTCTTAAGAAAGCAGAGAAATTGTTGGGAGAATGATTATTTTCATTTTTCTGTTTATCTCTTTTTTCTCGTTCTTTTTTCCCTTCTTCCATCTGTTAGGGTCTGTAAACAAGTCAAGATGGCGCCTGGCATTTTGCCAGAGGGAGTGGTTTGTGAAGTGCCATTAAGGCTTATTTCAAATGTAAAAAAACCTTGAGATAATGTACTAAATTGTTCAGAAGGTTGTTTTCTTAGTGATTGCTGCAATACTACAGGATTTTCTTTAGCATCATTGCTGGAGTTCCTGCCTTCGTCCCAGTGCTGGTGAGGACGAGGGTGGAAGAATTTCCAGTGTTGCTGAGAAATGGATGAGACTTCGGATCAAGCTAGCTGCCTGCAGAACTTACCTGGACTGTGATTTAAGCTAGCTGCCTGCAGAACTTACCTGGACTGTGATTTACCTGAACTGTGAGTTAATGTATTGAGACACTGCTTTATCTGGACTGAGACAACAAACTGTAATCTACAACAAATTGTAACTCGGTATCTTTGCTAACGGTGTCATTGCTGGTATAATTTTTCCAAGGGCTTCTTGCATGGAGCCATCAATTGGCTTGGTATTGTGGCATTTTGCATCTTCCCCTTCTGCTTGTAGCAGATTATTTATGGTGTTTGTGTAAAAACCACTATGGTCGTTATTTAAATTAAACAAAAGGGGAAATGTTAGGGTCTGTAAACAAGTCAAGATGGAGTCTGGCATTTTGCAGAGGGAGTGGTTTGTGAAGTAACGCCAGGGAGCCATTAAGTGTGGAGATTCCTTATTGGTTGACTGCTGTGTCTAGTTTATGTTAATTAAGATAAGCTGTGTGTAATTATGTATATATATATATACCCCTCCTGTCCTACCAAAAAACGGCTCCCACTCCTGCTGTATCAATGTACACAAGTTGTTCGTCACCCCCCGGTTATTGTGCTGCAGCCAGACTGCAGCATCCATCCATGATGGAAGGTATGAAATACTAGAGTATGTCTGCTCAATGATATCACACAATCCTCAGGATTCAAGTAATGGCTCTGGTAATGCTGGAGAGGGAAGGCTCATTACCAGAAAAGAATTCTTTGGACAAGAGGGTATAGAAACCAGAACATAAACTGGCAGACAGAATACTTATTGCAGCATGGGAAATTGTGCATTAATTTATTTTTGTAACACACTTCATATTTTGAGATCATGTAATATGATTAAATTATTTTATTGATGTCAGGAAGACTGTGTTATGTACTCTAGATTACATTTACTGTCCCAGTGTACTGACAGAGTGGAGAGTTGGCAGGTTTTAGCTGAGACTCAGTCTTTGGATTGCCAGGGTCTTGAGAGACCATTCTCACACAAGGACTTAACCTTTCTATGTTGACCACCTGCATCCATACCAGATCCAAATCACTACCTCTTTTACCCCAAATCTGGATAACTCTATAGATAAATTCCATTTCCAGAGTTCATAGGTTCAGCTGAAGCCTGTTAGTAATTCCATTACAGACCACATTTTTTCAAATCCTGATTCCTTCACTCACCAACAAGTATTGATCTGAGAGCATTTTCCATTTCAGAATCTGTTTTCCTAAAAGTCAACCTCTTACAGTCAGTATCAAGAATGGCTTTAAAAAAGAACATCCTATGAAATAGATTTTTGAAGCTGCAAGTCATCTGGCAATAAGAATAGCACCACTTGTAGTTAGCTATAGGGACACTAGTAACTTCTGGTACAGTAGATAGGGCAATATCAATACTCTCATTGGTGTTGATCTAAATTTAATGGATACTCATAGAAAGAAATGAAGTAGCAGAGCTTGAAAATTATCATTGTACAAGTTATGGAATTGGATGGCTGATTCTGGAGTGACGACAATGGCTGAAAGTGATTCGTCACCAAAGGCTACATATAATTCCCAGACAGCTTCTGTTAAGAGCACAAATATCTAAGGGTGAAGACCAGGTACAACTTAATTTTAAGCCTAGCTGAGTAGCATTCTCAACTTCAGTAGAGAAGTAGTAGACCTAGTATAGTGTTTCCATAAGAAGAAGATGGGGATATCCTAATTGACTCAATCTTGAATCCTCAGGTTCCTCTGAATATTCTGGGTTGTAGAAAGTGTCTACTCTTCTGTGTTCAAAGCCATCACTCTTCCGATGCCTGACGATGATGCAAAAGCTTCTATCTTAAAATACCTTATTTTGTTTTACTGACCAGTAGACATATTAAATCCTAGCATACCCCATCAAGGGAATTATTGTTACAGTTAAGAGTGGACAAGAGCCTAATTTTGACAAAAGCCTTGGTGAAGCTTGAAGGGCCAGCCTCCCTATTCAGGCAGAAGTTAGGAGAGTGTGTATAGGACAGCTTCTGAGAGCAATGATCCTAAGGGAAGGAACATAAGCTTGGGTAAATGAGAGTTTGTTGATATAGGTGGGCTTTTCCATGATATAGAATTTAATACTCTACAGAAAACACTGGAATATAATACTTACATATTCCTATGATGACCTGTGAATATATGGAAAAAGAAATGCCTATATCAAAGGATTTGATAATGGCAAAGTTCTTGTGAAAGCTGAAAAAGAGACTAAGAGACCAAGAATTTGAATATGCTGCCTAAAGTTGGATGGATTATAAGATGCCCATAATCTACAGAAAATCCCAGAGATAAACATTGCTTATCTGAACAATAAGGAGCACACAGGTGAAAATGATGCCTGTCCCATTGAGAATTTCACTGACAACTGTCTGGTTCCTTGTATAAGATACTATTACATAATTGATACACCTATGACAATAGTATCAATAAAATCCCTATAGAGTAAATGTCAGGAGGCACAGTTCAACAATCAGAAGTGGTGCAATCATCTCAATATGCAGCAATGTCACAGTAACAACCAAAGAGTCCATACCCGTGAGGAAGTGGCTCAGAGAAAGACATAAAGACATCCTAAGAGCAAGATAGGTGGCCAAAAGCATTGTTTAATATATTCAAAAAGAGATAGAAAGAAAAAAAAGGCTCAGGAGTCAGGAAGGAAAGTCCTGCTAACTCAATAAAGTCATTGTTTCCTAACAAAAATTCAAAATTTCTTTCTATTTTTCCTCCTATAATCCATTAACTGAAAGAGAAACTGGATCTCTGTTGAGAACCACCCTACAATACCCTGGGAAATATATATGGTAATGACACCTTCAAACTTTCCCCAAAGAGATTAGACCAGATACACTGGAAGTGACAAATACATTGAAGGCCTTTAGGGAGACAATTCTCCACATCTTTTCTAGCACAGGCACCGTCTACATTTTTTTTCTGGGCTATCTTTTCAAGAATGTTTGTATCACAAATAACATTGGAAAACATGGATAATGTGTTTCTCTAACGCAAAAAGTAGTGTTTTTGTTTTGTTTTGTTTTTGTTGTTGTTGTTTTAACCTTCTAAGACAATAAAGACAAAGCCTCCCCTTGGGATATAGGTCAGAGAGGATTATTACCCATCTTACATAATGTGTGTTCCCAAGGAGCTCAAGGTTGCTTGGTTGTAAGGCAAATCTACTATGTGTGAAGCTCCTACCTGGGTCAGTTCAGGTCACCCCAGGGGGTCTTTTTAAGCAAGGAGAAGTGAAGCAAGCATGATTCTCATGCTTCTTACTATATTATAACATAGTCATTTATCTCTGAACCAGGAGCTTTTTCTCTTCCTCCAGAACTTTCCCAAAACTGTTATAGGCTTATAACTTTACCTTGCAAATAGAATAAAGCACTATATTCTTTACAACACTTAAGAAGCCCCTTTGAAGATTCAGAGATCTTGCACATCAGTAAAATTTTAGGATCTACTATTTTGAGGCATGAGAAATGCCTGTATCCCTCTCATCCCATATTGATAAGGACACATCATATCTGATAGATTTCTTTAGGTTCTGGATAGAACTTCTTTAGTTTAGAGATACTCTCTTGACATGTTATCTAATGACTCACAGGTTTTGTGCGATCCACATCTAGCCTTAAAATGAGAGGCATTCTGTTGGAAGCATGTCAAATATAGTGCATAAAAAGTGCTTTATATGAATCACAACATTGGGTGTTGCTTTTCTAGAGTAAGTTTATGATATCTGCAGCAGGAAATAGTATGGTTTTTTCATATTATCTCTTCTGGCTTGGTAAAAGCCTGGACAGTACAGTATGAAGTTAATATGGGACCAGAAATGCCCACTATATTTGACACTATTTCTACTAAATAGTAAATTTGGACATTATCAATAGACTAAATCTTAAAATCGATATGATACTTCCTGAAAGAGACACAAGCTTTATTAGTAACTATTTCAAACTTCTATGCCATCCACTGCATTTCTACCAGAGCCTCTTCCTGTGATCATATCTATGACAGTATTGACAGATTTCATGTGACTAGTTCCAACAAGAAATAAAACGTTATATCAAGAATTGGTTGGCTCAACATGTGGATGCAAACTTAAAATGTATTGTAACCACAGTATCCCTTTTAAGAGGTGTTTTAGTCAGCTTTTTCACTACTGTGACTAAAGGACCTGACCAGCACAACTGTAGAGGAGAAAAGGTTTATTTGAGGGCTCACGGTTTCAGAGGTCTTGTTCCATGCAAGGCTGGCCCAGTCTTCAGGGGTCAAGATGAGGCTGAACATCATGGCGGGAGACTGTGGCACAGGTAAACAGCTCACATCACAGTGGTCAGACAGCAGAGACTCCACTCTGGAGATACAGAATACATACGCTATTAAGTATGCCCCAATTCCCACATCCTCCAGCCACACCCTACTACTTCAGTTACCACTCAGTTAATCCCTATCAGGGTATTAAATCACTGATTGGATTAAGACTTTCACAACCTAATCATTTATCCTCTGAACCTTATTGCATTATCTCACACTTGAGCTTTTGTGGGACACCTTACATCCAAAATCATAACAAAAGGTTGCCCTAAAATACCTTGGTATTGACAGCAATAGGTTTTTACTAACTGAACTACACATTTTATACTAATATATTTTTGCAGCATTGTTTTTAGTAATTAAAACTGGAAAAATGTTCAACAGTAGTAAAATGGATGTATAAATTGTAATTTATTCATTTAAGGGAGACAATAAATACAATGGTGTAAACAAATGAACTTTAGTTATATCTATCATCATGGATGAACCTGAAGATATTTTGTTAAACAGCAAAGAAGCAAGTTTCAAGTATATTCAACATGATTCAATTACAAAAAAAGCTAAAAAATATTTAATTAAAGTTATGTATAATTTTTAAATATTAATATATATATATATATGATAAACTATAAAGAACCAATAAGAACTATTAATATAAAATCAGATTAGTAGCTACCTCTGCTGAGGAGGAGTAGAGAATGGTAAGGAAGGGATATCTTTATGGGGAATGCTAATGTTTTATTACTTTGGGGATGGTGGGCATGTCTTAAATTACTCATGTAAGTAATTTTTTCTTTTGTACGGATGATCTGCATTGTAATAATAATTTTAAATTTCTCTGAGAAAAAAATATAAAGGGAAGTAGAAATCTTCTTCACAGACAGAATTTTGTGGGACATGCTTGACAATCACAATATATGAAGGAACAGGTGGCCTGAGGTATGAACAGATAGCACATGTGGTAAAGATTTTTTTCCCAACATGTAGGTTCTCTCATCACATTATTGTTTTCTTTGCTATGAAGAAGCTTTTAAATTTTAATCCATCCCATTTATTGATTCTTGATCCTACATCTTATGCTTCTGCGGTCTTGTTAATGAAGTCAGATCCTAGGCCAACATGGTGAAGATTTGGGCCTCCTTTTTATTCTATTAAGTGTAGGGTCTCTATTCTAGTGCCTAAGTTTTTGATCCACTTTGAGTTGATACTTGTGCATGGTGAGAGATAGAGGATTAATTTTATTTTGCTACATATGGATTTCCAGTTTTGCCAGCACCATTTGTTGAATAGGCTCTTTTCTATAGTAAATGTTTTGGCTGGTATGAGATAACTCCATTTGTTTGGGTTTATCTTTGTGTCTTCTATTTTGTGCCATTAGTCTACATGTCTATTTTGGTGCCAATACCATGTCATTTTTGTTATTATCCTCTGTAGTATAGTTAAAATTCTGGTATTGTGATGCCTCCTGCTTTACTTTTCTTGGTAAGGATTACTTAGGCTATTCTGGGTCTCTTATTTTTCCAAATAAATTTCCAGATTGCTTTTTCTATCAGAGCTGAAATCAATGTTATTGATTCAAATAAACAAATTTTAAAAATGGAAAAAAATTGACAAAACAAAAAGTTGTTTCTTTGAAAAAATAAATAAAGTAGATAAACTTGTATTCATGCTAATGAAGAGGAAAAAAAGAAAATTCAAACTACTAAAATACGAATGCAGGAGGAAATTCCACAACAGACATGTCTGAAATACAGAAGATAAATAGAAAGTATTTTGAATATTTATACTCCAATAATATACAAAATATTTAAGGCATTGACAAACTTCTAGAGACATATGGCCTACCAAAACTGAATGAGGAGGCCATACACTATTTAAAGAGATCAATTTTAAGTAATGAAATAAAATCACCATCAAAAGCCAATCAATCAAGAAAAGCCCAGGACCAGACAGATTCTCAACTGACTTCTACAAGACTTTCAGAGAAGAATTAACACCAATAGTCCTCAAAGTATTTCATAAAATAGAAAAGGAAGTAACCCTTCCAAATTCATTCTATAAGGCTAATATTACCCTGCTACCAAAACCAGACAAAGACACATCAAGGAAAGAAAACTTCAGACCAATATCCTTGATAAATATAAATGCAAAAATTCTCAATAAAATTGTGGCACATCACATACAAGAACATGTTAAAAAGATAGTGCACCACGATAAAGTGAGATTCATCCCAGGGATGCAAGGTTGGTTCAACATACATAAATAAATAAACATAATGCATCACATTAATAGAATTATATAATAATCTCAATAGATGCAATAAAAGCATTTGACCAAATACAGCACACCTTGATGTTCAAAAAACTAGGGATAGTAGGAACATACCTCAACATCATGAAAGTTATATATACTAAACCCAAGGTCAGCATTATTCTTATTGTTAGAAAAATTGAAAGAATTCTCTCTAAATAATGGAGCAAGACAAGGATGTCTTCTTTCACTACTTCTATTCAACATCATCTTTGAAACTCTAGCCAGAGCAATTAGATAGAAAAAATAAATTAAAGTGGTACAAAAAGGTAAAGAAGAACTCAAACTATTGCTATTTGCTGATGATATTATTCTATATTTACAAGATTTTTTAAAAATTCACCAGAAAACTTCTAGAACTAATAAATGATTTTCAGCAAACTAGCAGGATATAAAATTAACACCCATGAACCAAACACATTCCTGTACATCAGCAGTGAATCCACTGAAAGAGAAATTAGGAAAACTACCCCATTCACAATAACCTCAAGAAAAAATAATAATAAAGTACCTGGGAATCAATCTAGCAAAAGAGGTGAAAGACCTCTACAATGAAAACTTCAGAACACTAAAGAGAGAAATTGAAGAAAACCACAGAAGATGGAAAGATCTTCCATGCTCCTGGATAGGAAGAATTAATATTGTCAAAATGACCATACTATCAAAAGCATTATACAGACTTAATGTAATTCTTACTAAAATCCCAATGACATTCTTCATAGAAATAGAAAAAGAAATTATGAAATTTATTTGATTTTTAATTCTTAACATGCAAACATGTTCTACTCTGGAAGCTTCTTGATAACATGTTTGCCTCCTTTTTTCTATAGTTCAAGATGCTACATTTTTGTATAAATTCACTTTGATATATTTTTCTGAGCTCTTCGGGAGCTCTTTCACTCTGGTAACTCAATTGCCTCTATTCTGGATATTGTTTTTGTGGTAGTTTTTATTGAATTCCTTTCTCTGTTTTCTGTACTTTTTATTTCTCAAACTCTATGATGTAGACGTTGGGTCTCCTATAATGGTCTTCTAATTTGTACATTGTTCCTTCATTATTTTGAGCTCTGTTCTGCCATCCTTCTTCCTGTGAAATTTCTTACTCAATATATTTTTATTAAATTTATTTCTTCTATTGTAATTTTCATTCCCTGGATCTTCTATTTGTTGTATTAATGTTTCTTTTTATTATCCTCGTCTTATTTGATTTTTTTCTCTCTCTACAGTTTCCTAAACTTTATTTTCCTTTCTCAGAATACCAAATATTTTCTTTTTGAAATTTTCTTTTCCCTGCTAAGTCTCTTTTTCCACCTGTTTATACTTGTATTCATTTGGGCTGACTACTCTCCTGGTTGCCATTTTTTTTTTGTCTCCTTATTTATGAGTGTGTATTAAAACACTTGCTGGAACTTCTGAGTGCATGGGTGGGAGTCATCAAATGCAGTGTTCACTGAGGAAAATCTCATTTAGCTGTTTCACTGAGGAATAATCCATGTCAGCACTTTCAAAACTTTTCCCCTGAGCTAGTTATATTTTCCAGAGAGGACTCTTGATTTCTTCTGTATGCAGGGAGCAAGAGGGCTGAAATTCTGGTGATTGGGTTATGAAATGAGGCTGAGAGTTTTAACCATAACTAACACCATGATCTGCAGCATGGAATGCCCTTCTGCAACTGTGTCTGATGTTGTCCTGCCCAGAGACTACTGCTCAGCTTCTTCAGAGCATAAAATCCGATCTTCTGACTGGATGAGAAGTCACTTATCTATGCAAGGCAGGGGGAGGAATCTGAGAAGTCTAACTCAGTGTATCTCAAGGAGAGCAGTATGTTGGGTTTTGGGGATGGACATTCTTGGTTGTTTGAAATTGCCTCGTAACAATGCAAGAAGAAATCATTTCTATTCCCATCCAATAGAAAGCCCTTCGTCCCTGTGATGCCCAACAATGGATTGTTCACTTATCTTTCCAGTTGTCTCTGAAAAGTATATTGCCTAAGTTGAGAAACGTTTTCTAAACACTTATTCATGTATTTTTTCTTACTTTTAGCCTTGAATGAAGCCATTCCCAAAGATACTTCCAAGTTTGAGGTTTTTTTTAAAAGATTTATTTCAGAACCCCACAATTCTTAAGATAAATAGGGTTTTAGCAGCCTACAATGAATGGATTCTTTACTTTATCCAGTGCCAGTTTTGAATTCAAGTTTTGAGAGTCAAGCATGTGATTTAGTATCTGTTTCAAATGCTACCACTATTGTTTCCCTTTCTATTTTCTCTTGGTGAACTTCTATGTTTGGAAAAGATCCCTTTATCACTACTTCAATGTGGTTTCCTCAGGGAATGGAGGTTAATGAGCACATTCTATCAAATATCTTTAACTGCTATGATAAATTCTTTTCAATCACCTTTTCATTTATGACCACAACAACCAACTGAGGAAGAAACTCAAATTATGTCCATATTTTAGCCCAGGATAGGAGGCTTGAAGAGCTTGCATTCTTTGTCTGAGTGGCTCAACTATTAGAAAACATAGCAAATATATTTTAGGCCAGCACTTTGTCACATTGCTGCCTTCTTTCAGAGATTGCTCAATGGATCCTTTTTGCTTGCCTGAGGGTTCAAGCTGAGGAGAGTGGTAGAAAGAGGAGTAAGAGCAAGGAGAATTTAAAAAAAAATGGAATATGGATGGATTCCCTCTCAAGGCCTCATAGTGACAAATAACTAGTGGGTTTTACTTTGCCCTTTCAACGCTGTGACCTATGTAATCAGATCCCTGGATTTCTCCAGAAATCAAGAGTGAGTTAGAAAATCTCTTCAGTTTGTGAGTTACTCTTACCATGCTGCTTTTTCTGTTCCCATTCTTTATTTGTCCATTTTCTGCTGCTGTTACAAAACACTACATAACCTGTAATTTATTAACAAAAGAGGTTTGCTGGTCTCATAGTTTTGGAGGCTGTGAAGTACAAGAGAATGATAACAGCACCTGGTGGGGGACTTCATGTTTCATTATAGCATGGTAGAAGGGCAAATTTGCATGTGTGAGACATAGAAGAGGGTGTGGGCTGAACTTACGCTTTTAGTAGGATCCCACTCCTATTATAATTAAATTACACCTCTAATAAGGGCATTGATCCCGCTGGACCAGATTACACTTAAAGGCTCCACTTTTCAATACTGTCACAATGGCAATTAAATTTCAACAAGGGTTTTAGAAGGGGCAATCAAACCAAAGAAGACTCTATGCCCTATCTCTAGTGCTCACCATTGGACAGTAAATTATAAATATTTTTGAGAAGGCCACAGACTCTTTAGAAAATCTAATGGAAGTAATATACTATCTCCTTAATAGAATTCTCTCACAAACACAGAAAAAAATTCCATACACTTATAGGGAATTTTCAGACCCTTTTAATGTAATCTGAGAGTTCTAGAAATTTATAGATTATTTTATTGCAGCAAGAGTAGAAATATATTCTGAAAATCATTCTCCTTAAATTTTCCTTTTTTTATGGTATATAGAAATTAAAATTACTAACATTTTTTCCTCCAAACTTTTAAAATATCTTTTTGAAAAAAGTCCCTGAAAGATACTCTAGGAAAAGTTATTTTAATTCTGTCGCCATGTTTCTTTTTCTTTTTGTCCTAATTAATAAGTGAATTTCTAAAAATTTCAGCTTTGTCATACCTTTTGAAAAACCTGCCCTTTTTCTCAAGATTACTCAAGGTGTTCCCCACCAACAGAGCAAAACCATTTCAATACTTCCCAGGTGTCCTGTCTTCTTCTTATGGCTCAGGCAATTCTCCTTAGGCTTCCTTTTCAAGCATGTTGTCATGGCTAATTTCATGTTTCCTGACTGGATTACTAGGTGCCCAGATATTTCATGGAGCACTTTTCTGGTGTTTCCATCAGGGTGTTTAACTCCAAATTGATAGACTGAAAAAATGCCCTCTTTAATGTGCCTGGTCTTTTTTAACAACTTGAAGGCCTGAATGGAATGAAAAAGCAGAAATTCCTAAGACATGATTCTTTCTGCCTGCCTGCCTTTGAAGCTGGACTTTGTTTATTTATTGCTACCATCCTACTCAAGTTGAAACATTACCTAATCCTGGGTCTTGAGCCTGCCGGCCTTTGGACTTTAAATACACCACTGGCCTTTCTGGTTCTCAAGCTTTGGGACTCAAACTAGAACTATACCATCAGTTCTCCTGGGTCTGCAGCTTGCCAACTTGTCCTGCAGATCTCTGTACTTTGCAGCCTACAGTACTGCTTGAGCCAATTACTTATAATAAATCTCTTCATCTATATCATATACATAGATATCTTAGGTGTGTCTATATATATGATATGTGTGCATGCATCTATCTCAGACAGATAGATGGATGGATGGATAGATAGATAGATACCTATCAGTAGATTTTTTTTTTCTGGAGAACCCTATTTATACATATAAGTCTATAAAAGAGATCATTTAATGGTAAGAGAAGGAAAAATGCTTAAAACATAAGGATAGTATTTATTTTTTCTTTTAGAATAAAAGATGTCCTGTTTCATGATGCAAGTTCCTCAGCTAAGCTCACATGCTCTGCAGAACCTCAGAATAAACTTGTTAACCACAAAAGTGACCACTTCCTTAGACTCAACAAACAAAATATTTCATGTATTTTCATGTTAAATTAATGTCTTGAATCATCTAAATGAAAGTTATTTTATCTTATATTGGAACATAAATAAAGTGAGAATATTTCTTTTCCTTGCATTTTATCAAAGTGATTCTGTAAATTTTCTGGAACCAGAAGGAAGCACTTTAAACACAGAACTATTTAAATTTTCTGTTTTAATTCTGGGTATAAGGTATATCAGTTAGTATAAGAAAATATAGGTCAGAACGGGCTGGGTTCAAGTTCCAGTTCTTCCTCTGATTTGTTTCATGAGAACAGCCAAATTAATTATCCTATCTAGATTTATGTTTGGGTTGTTGTAATTAAATAAAGAAATTATCATTTCCTTTTTTTTCCTTAAGGAGTTATTGTGAAGATAAAGTAAAATGTGTTTATGAAAACATGTGTACTACATGTATGATACTTGGTAAAATAAATATAATGCGAAAAAAAAAGAAGAAAGAAAAAAAAAGGACAAAATAAAATGCGGTTTTCTCTAAGGAAGAAAACCTGTTTTTTAGGTACACACACTCAGAAAATGAGCTTCTTTCATCTCAAAGCTTTAACACCACAATATTGTCTTTTATATATGAGTGTACACATACATCTGTGGGATTATCCTAGACATACTGAGAAGGACATAATAAGATCCCAGAATGCTAGAGCTGCAAGAAATTATCAAATATAACCCTTCCATAGAGTTTTAATCATTTACCAAAGTTCATTGGAGCATCATTGGGTGACACAGCAGATTAGCCTCCCAACTGTGCCTCCCATTATTCCATTCCTTCTCTCCATACCATGCCACACCCCACCGGCTTTGGAGTCCAGTGCTTCTGTGTTGGGTGCTTCACTTTTCACAAAGGGAAATTACCCTCTAATCTTTCCCTGACGGTCAAAGCTCCTGTCAATATAGTGTTTTTGTTGTTGTTGTTGTTGTTGTTTTTCTGTTGCAGAGTGAAGACATTTCCAAGTGTTACTGACTCACACACTGACACACAACTGCATTCCCACCAGTTCCACTGTAAAACCCTTCTTAAAGTTCAGGATAAGGCAGTGACAGAAGAGACATGCATGAGGCTTCTTCACCCAACATTTTTTAGAGGAAAACCATTGGAATTGGTCCTGGGTAGAAGTGCGGGATTCACTTCCTCTTCGCATACTGTCTTCCCCTGTTTTACAACTTACTTGAATTCTCAAGGTTCTTGTGCCCATCCAGCCTTCTTCATGGGGGGCAGGAAGAGGCTGTTTGACTTTTCCAAGTGTTCAGAAATCCACAGGATTGCTTTGCTCCAGAGTGTTTTCACTGCTTGAGGTTCCAGGAGGATGACACTCTTTTCTGTTGAAGGGAGAATTTTTGGGGATGGCATTTTCAAGGGTGCCATCAGGCTCTGTTAATAAGTGGCAGGAAGGATAAGGAGGAAGAAAGTATTCTATTAACTATGATTTCTATAACATTCTTTTTACCATATATTCTCATTTAGAGGCTCACAGTACAAAGGCAAATACTACATTTTCTGAAAAGTCTGTGATTTTCTGATACTTAGAATATTTGCTATGTTTTACTAAAAGTCTTGTGAATAACTTGATGTTAAGAACCATGATACTTACTACTATCACCAGTAATGACATACACATACATAACATTTGGCAAATTTGTTGAAACATAAGTAAGGACCTATTTTTTTTATTCTAATAATTATGAGGATAGTAGATAATTCATAGAAAACTGCTTAACTTCGGGTTCCCCAAATTCTTGGTTGTTTTTATTGTTCTCTAAATGGGCTCTTATTCTTGTTTTCTTATTCTTTCAATGAGAAATATCTGAGTCCCTAGTGCTTATACTGTGATTCAACACTTTCTTCCATTTATTTTGAAAATATATGTGAAATGTCTTAGAATCAGCTGGCAAGCAGTTCCTAACTAATCCTGGAAGTTTTTTATCCAGTAAAATATTCTGATACTTTGAGATTAATTTGGGTCTATTTTCTGAAACATATTAAATCCCACTTACATGCCATACTTAAAGCTGATTTTTATTCTTACTGTCTCTCCAACTTCTTCTACCTTCTACTACATCATTCTCATCAAAATGGCAATACTTCTCCATTGTTTTTTGTTCTCCTCGGTAGCATTTCCTGTATATAATAAGTCTCTGTTGATACCAGGAGGTAATTATGGACCTATTGTTGAATTTGCCCTCATCTTGGAACAATCATTCCTAAATATCATCCCCTACAGGATGAAGATACAGGCATTGGTACAAGAATAAGTAACACCTCATTTCTCACTAAAGAATAGAAGCCTTCTTCATAAAGACACACTGAGCAGTGTTATCCTGTAGACAAATGTATTTCCTGCTTACATTTTTGGAGAGACACTAGAGTAGTTATATCTGTCTCAAGTTCTGAAAGTTCTCATATGTTTTTTGTTTGCCCTGATTCTCCATCATATCTAGCAGTCTCATTCCATTGCCTTCAAGGCTTTTTTTAGTTTAGTGCCTCCTGACCTCAGATCTCATAAATCCCTTCAGTACTTAGCTTTCTGTGTCTCATCCACTTCGTCTTCACTGTAGGATATCTCCCACCATGCTTATTGTCCTGAAGCACAGGATAGTTCATCCAAATTCTCTGCTCAGGACTCCAAAATGGCTTCCAATTGCTAGGAAAAATCTGGGCAGTGGTGGGATCAGTGTCATTCACAAGCACTTTTACCTGTATCTGTTTTTATTTTATTCCTCCAGGTGAATCCCTTGCAACATTCAGATTGGTCGGATTATTGTTCTACCAAAAAAATATCCCTTGTGAGTGACTTTCAGCTTCTGCATATATCAACTCTGTAGTGTGGGCTTGGAAAGTTGTGCTTCTTTTTTTTTTTTTTTTTTGTACCCCTGCTTAGATCTAATGCATCATCCATGTCTTTAACTCACATTTTCAATTTTTACTTTCTCTATGAAGCCTTCCCTTGCAATCTCAAAGAATTTCCCTCTTCTTATCTTCAGCCACATTTATTACTCGCATTAATCATGTTGGCACAAGTTAATCATTAGTGATTCTAGTTGTTTTTTCATATGCATCTCTTTTGTTTACCCAGCTGCCTGGTAAGTCCCACAAAGCAGTCAGAGTAAGCTCTCTATAAGACATATTTGTTTATATCTTTCCTGTGTCTGAAACTTTCTAACAGCTTTTCATTGTGGTTAGGATTATGGCCAAATGCAAGTAAGACCCTTCACAATCTGACTTCTGCACATTTCTCTAGCTTCATTTATCATGTGCTTATTATTTTCCTCTTTTAAATTTTATATTCTGTTATTAGATTTCTCTCTCCATTTGTACATATAACCAGCCAAAAGAAACCCTGACAAATCTACCTGCTAAACATCTTTAGAATCTGCATATTTGTCCCTCTGTTTATTGTCACAAGTCTAGACACTAGAGAGTAACATTCACTATTTGGGGGGATACTGGCTTACCTTCCTCTCATCCCTTCTGATTTTCTAAATAAAATGATGCATTTGAAGTGCTTCTGAGTTATCTACACAGATATTCAGGGTACGAATTTGAATATGCATATGTTGGCATTTTAAAAAGAAATTTTTAGTCATCATTGAATTGTCATTCATAAAAATAGATGACAGGATCAAGTAAGAGAGTAGGGAGGGCATCAAGAAGAGGGTATATGTCAGAAAATCGGTGACATCTAATACTTCATAAATTGATTCCAAAAAAGAGTAGCCACAGAAACAAAGGAAAACCAAACTAATGCAGTATCCTGAGAGACAAGAAAAGAAAGTGACCAGAAGTAGGGTCTACATGCCAATTCCTGAAAGCAGATTCAGTGCAAATCAGGGCTCAGATGCAGTATATGTGTACTTTGAAAAAGTGCAGGTGAAACTTATTGTGCATTTACCATGTGACAATACTTGGTTAAGATAGTATATTTAAATGTTTTTAATGAAGAAGATGTTATCCTGTGAATGTGATAAAATGAGAAGCTCTAGTTAAGAATTAAAGAGAATATCTTCTGTTTTGTATTGTATTTTTCTTTTCTGATATGGTGGAGATTTGAACAAACATAAATGCTAATTGGTTGGTGCTGTGCTCTGCTTGTGTCCTCCCCAAATTCATATGTTGAAACTCAATCACAAAAAGTGATGATGGCCACATGAAAGGAAATAGTTCCCTTTAAAAGCAACCTCAGAGAGTCACCTTCTTCCTTCCAACATCTGAGTACAAACTAAGATGTTGCCACTTTCTGAACAAGGAAGTTGTTTCTCACCAGAGACCCAATGTACCCCCAATCTTCTGCCGGAGTTCCAGCCTCTAGAATAGTGAGAAACAAATTTGTATTATTTATAAACCACTCAATTTATGGTAGTTTGCTAGAGAAGTCTGACTGAACGAAGATAGATTTGGTACTGAAGAGTAGTAATACTCCTGTAATGAATGCTAAAAATATGGAAATGACTTTGAAACTGGGTAATTGATAGAGACAAAAAGAGTTGTGAGGTTCATACTAGGAAAAAAATTCCAATACTGTGATGAATACACCATAATGATTGCTTCTGTGAAGACTCAAAATGGCAGTGGTGTAGAGAAAGTGTTAATCTTCTTAGGGACCATCCACATGGTCATTATCATGGATTAGATATGAGGTATCCCCCCAAAATTCAAGTGTAAGACAACACAAGGAAGTCTAGAGGTGAAATGTTTGGGTTATGAAAGTTGTAACCTAAACAATTCATTGTTTAAATGATAAGGATAAAATAATTCATAGCCATAAGCAGGTAGGGACTGGCTGGAGGAAGTAGTTCAGTGAAGGCATGACTTTGGGGGTATATATTTTGTGACTGGTAAGAAGAAATCTCTCTGCTTCCTAATCATCTTTTTTATGAACTGCTTTCCTCCATCACACCCTTCCACTATGATGTTCTGCCAGCTTCTGGCCCAAATCAATGGAATTGGTCATCAAAGGACTGAGACCCCTGAAAACATGAGCCCCAAATAAACTTTCCCTTCAGTGTGTGTGTGTGTGCGTGTGTGTGTGTGTGTGTGTGTGTTTCCCAGGCCTTTAGGTCACAGTGATGAAAAAGCTGACTGAAAGAGTCATGATAAAGAATTTTCATAATTTTTATTCTCTTTTATTGTTGAGTAAAATTCCATTGGGTATATACACCATATTTTTTTATCCATTAATTCATTGGAAGGCATCTAGGTTGGCTCCACAGTTTAGCTATTGTGACTTGTGCTGCTATAAACATTGATGTGGCCGTGTCCCTGCAGTGTGCTGTTTTTAAGTCTTTTGGGGTATAGACTAAGGAGAGGGATAGCTGGGTCAAATGGTGGATCCATTCCCAGATTTCCAAGGAGTCTCCATACTGCTTTCCATATTGGCTGCACCAATTTGCAGTCTTACAAGCAATGTATGAGTGTACCTTTTTGCACAAATCCTCACCAACACTTATTGTTGTTTGTCTTCATAATAACTCTCATTCTGACTGGAGTGAAATAATCTTAGAGTAGTTTTGATTTGCATTTCTCTAATTGCTAGAGACGATGAACATTTTTTTCATATATTTGTTCATTGATTATATATCCTATTCTGAGAAGTGTCTATTCAGGTCTTTGGCCTATTTGTTGATTGGGTTACTTGTTTTTTGTTTTGTTTTGTTTTGTTTTTGGTGCTTAGTTTTTTGAGTTCTTTATATACCCTAGAGATTAGTGCTCTATCAGATGTGTTGCCGCAGTCAGGCTGCAGCAAAATAACGGGGGGGGGAGGGGAGCAGGGGGGGGTGACGAGAAACTTGTGTACATTGATACAGCAGGAGTGGGAGCCGTTTATTGTAGGACAGGAGCGGTATTTATACATTCCACACAGCTTATCTTAATTAGCATAAACTAAATACATCAGTCAACCAATAAGGAATCTCTACACTTAATGGCTCCTGGCGTTATTTCACAAACCATTCCCTCTGGCAATATGCCAGGCACCATCCAGACTGGTTTACAGACTCTAACAATGTGTGAGGGGTAGAATATTGAGAAAAGGGTACACTTGTACATTGCTGGTGGGACTGTAAATTGGTGCAGCCAATTTGAAAAGCAGTATGGAGATTCCTGAGAAAGCTGGGAATGAAACCACCATTTGACCCTGCTATTGCCCTTCTCGGACTATTCCCTGAAGACCTTAGAAGAGCATGCTACAGGGATACTGCCACATCGATGTTCATAGCAGCACAATTCACAATAGCTAGACTGTGGAACCAACCCAGATGCCCTTCAATAGATGAATGGATAAAAAAAAATGTGGCATTTATACGCCATGGAATATTACACAGCACTAAAAATGACAAAATCATGGAATTTTCAGGGAAATGGATGGCACTAGAGCAGATTATGCTTAGTGAAGCTAGCCAATCCCTAAAAAACAAATACCAAATGTCTTCTTTGATATAATGAGAGCAACTATGAACAGAGCAGGGAGGAAGAGCAGGAAGAAAAGATTAACATTAAACAGAGACATGAGATGGGAGGGAAAGGGAGAGAAAAAGGAAATTGCATGGAAATGAAGGGAGACCCTCATTGCTATACAAAATTACATATAAGAGGTTGTGAGGGGAATGGGAAAATAAACAAGGAGAGAAATGAATTACAGTAGATGGGGTAGAGAGAGAAGATGTGAGGGAAGGGGAAGGGGGATAGTAGGGGATAGGAAAGAGAGCAGAATACAACAATTACTAATAGGGCATTATGTAAAATTGTGGATGTGTAGCCGATGTGATTCTGCAATCTGCATTTTGGGTAAAATTGGGGAGTTCATAACCCACTTCAATCCAATGTATGAAATATGATATGTCAAGAGCTTTGTAATGTTGTGAACAACCAATTAAAAAATAAAATAAAATAAAACAATGTGTGAGGGGTAAAAATTTAAAATCATGGCATTTGTAGGTAAATGGATGGTGTTGGAGAAGATAATTGTAAGTAAAGTTAGTCAATCTCCAAAGAACAAATGCTGAATGTTTTCTGATATAAGGAGGCTGACTCATAGTGGAGTAGAGATGGGGAGCATGAAAGGAATAGATGAATTCTAGATAGAGAAGAGGGGTTAGAGGGAAAATGAGGGAGCAGGGGATTACCAAGAATGGTGAAATGTGATAGGCATCATTATCCAAAGTACATGTATGAAGACACTAATTGGTCTCAACATCTTTATATACGACAGAGATATGAAAAAGTGTGCTATACATGTGTAATAGGAATCGTAATGCATTCTGCTGACATTTATTTTTTAAAAAGTCAATAAAAAAATGTTCATAGAAATGTAGAGAAAAATGATTATTCTGATGAGGTCTCTGATGAAAACATGAAGCTCTTTTTGGAAACCAAAAGAAAGTTGACTCTTGCCATAAATTGGAAAAGAATCTGGTCGAATTGTGTTTGTGTCCTTGAATGATGAAGAAAATATAAGTTGTGAGCAAGGATGAAACAAGATGCTTGGCTAAAGAAATTTTGAAACAAAGTGTTGAAGGTGCCACATGTCTCATGCTGACTGCTTATAGTAAAATATAAAAAGATAAAAATGTTTTAAAATGGCTTTTTTTTATTAAAACGGAAGCAGAAATCAAAGCTATGGAAAATCCCCAAACTGTCCAAAATGTAAAACATAAGAAAGCATGTTCTGGAGGAAAGATCAAAGTGTAGGCCAGTGACCTTCGGCTGAGGAGATGCTTATGGATCAGCCAGGTAATATTCTTCAAGGCCAATGGAAGAATGGACCGGAAGGCATTTCTAAGATCACTGATGCTGTCACTCTCATCATAGACATAGAATGGAAAGGCCTTGGGGCAGAGCAATTTCAAATGGGGAGCACTTGCAGGATTTCAGTGCTCAGTGCCTGGCAACACCTCAAGAATCTTCTTGCTGCATTCTAGCACAGTACTTCCCTGATGCTCCGCTTTTGACTCCGGCAGGCTGAAATATCTCACAACCCAGAGGGCTGATTTCTCCTCAAGAAGACACTGGTTGTGGAAAGCGTTGCTAAGGACTAGGAGACCAGTGTTTGTGATTGGGGTCCCTGATAATTTCATGGCTGTGGCATACTTGGTGACTGGGACAGTTTCAGTGCAAAGGCATAGGATGCCCGGTTCGTATGGAGATGTCCTCCATGCTAGAGTCTTATCAGCCTCTACCTTATTCTCAGGCACAGTAGCTCCTGGGAATGAAGGAACTTCCTTGCTAAGATAACCACAATGTTTCACCAGTTCCTCTGTTCCTGAATCTGTCCAGGAATTAGTAACTTTAAACAATGGACTTTCTTGAGAGCTACAACTTGCTTCTAACATTGCACATTGCAATTGTAGAATGTGACTGGGGAAATAGTTGCATACTGTTGCTAACTCTGTAACTTTCATGAATACAAAGAATAATGCTTGTATAGTCTTTCATCTGATTTAGAGACATTTATAATAAAGATTGCTGGTGTAATTCCTGAGACCTGCTTCTCCATCAGAGAGCAGTGCTCCATCCGACCCAAGCTTTTTTATCTTCAAGATCTGTGTGCGTTGACTCTTTATTTCTTCCAATCTCCCATTGCTCCTCACCAGAACCTGCTAGTTGGACTGTGCTGGTTGTGGCATCTGGTTGTGGCTAAACTCGACAATGTCCATGTGGTAACACTTCTTTTGGCATCTGCACAAGCTGGAGCTTTGACTACTTCCACCTGGAATTCAAGCATGGCTCTCCCTGAATCCTGGTCATGAAACCCAGACAGAGACCCACCACAAGGGTAGGCCCACTGCAGAGAGATATGACTGGAGCAATTCCTACAAAATCCAAGAGGATAAATAAAACTCTACAATTCCAGGTCAGTAGAGCCACCAATTTATGATTTCAGCCTGAGAAAAGCAGAGGAATGCAACCACAAATCATGAGAGCTACCGTGGGGTCTTTGGCAAGCAAAACCATAAGGCCTGGACCAAGTGGAGTCTCTAGTACCCAATCCCTCCCTAAGAGTTGTTAAGGTGAAACTCCTGAATCAGTGGGTCTAGAAGGCAGATCTGCAAGTGAAACATTATTCTCAAACCTTAAAATTTAAGACATATTGGGACCTGTCACTTTTTTTTTTGTTCCTATTTCTCCCTTTTGAAATGAAAATGTCTATCTTATGACTGTTCAATCATTATATTTTAGAAGCATCGAACATGTTTGATTTCACCAGTTCACAGTTGGAGAGCAATCTGCCTCAGGACGAATTTTTCCTTAAGTTTCCATTTATATATGATTTTGATATTTAGATAAACTTTAAAGTTTGATACTGGGAGGAGTTAAGGCTTTGGGGCTTTAAGGATAGAATGAATGTGCTTTCCCTGTGAGAAGGAAATGAAGTTTGGAAGGCCAGAATGAACTATTATAAGTCTCAATATTTATGTTTCCCCCTAAATCCATACACTGCAACCTAGTCACCAATATAATGATATTTGAAAGGTGGTTAGGTCTATAGTCCAGAGTCTTAAAGAATGGTGTTAGTGCCCTTATACAAAGAGATACCAGAGAGATACCTTGTCCTTTTCATCATATAAACATATTGCAAGAATTCTCACCTGTGAACCACAAAACTGGCTGTCACCGGATACCAAATTCACAGGTGCCTTGGTCCTGGACTTCCCAGCTACTTGAATTATGATAAATAAATTTGTTCTTTTTATAAGCCACCAAATTTATGATATTTGGTTTTAGTAGCACACATAGATTGCAGAGAATCCGGGGTTTCAGGGTAGACAGATGATGCAGAGAGTGAGTTCTACTAAGTAGGCAGAAGGAAATAAATGCAGAGCCCAAGGGGAGGGAGGAGACTAGGTAAACAGCAAGAGGAACATTTTTGCCTGAGTGGGGACCAGAAGAATGCATGGAACTGACTGAAAGTTGACAGAAAAAAAGAGACCATTTCTTTCTAATGGCTTCTCTGGTACCTAGAAGGTGAACCTGTTGGTTGAGAGTTAGAAGCTGGCAGAATCAGGTATAAGAGGTGGTGAAAAGATCACTTTTTGTGGCATGTTAAGGTCCTATTTTAGATGTCTCCGCTTTGATGATCTTCTTACAGCAACTCTAAGTCCCCCTTTTAGATACTAGACCAGGCTCATATCTGCCCCTTAGAGGTTGTCATGGCAACATCAATCCCAGAACCCACCACATAGTAGGCATTCCAAAAATTATAGTTAAATATGAATCTTCATTGCCCTCCTCCTCACCCTTTTAGCTTATTGAATTAGAAGTCAGTAATGAGCTGTTTCAAAGCTATCTGCCAACAGCCGTTGTAAGGATAAAAGAAAAAAGGAAAAAAAAAAAGAAAGAAAGAAAACCTTTAGTAAGTCAAGAGTGTTATTCTCTGTAGAGAGGAAGGGCGATCTGACTTAGCACCCACCATGCCCAGGGCCATTAATGAAGCCTGGCTCTTTTTTCTTGTCATTGCAGCCATTCAAAAGGAGAAAGTTCTTCTTGGCAAGGAAGTGCTATTTTCAGAGACAAGATTAGGCTCATTTGGGGCAGGAGCAGTGCTTCTTCAGTCCCAGCACCTCTGAAGATTAGGTTAAAAGGTAAGAAGGAATGACTCAGAATAATTGCATTGCTTTACTGTGAACTTTAAGATCTTTTAGTGAAGGAGTTTTACAAGCAGTGATAGATAGTCATGAAGAAAGGAAAAGCACAAACTCAGGGGAAAAGAACGGTAATGCCTGAGTGAATTTCTACAAAAGGAAATTTGGCCAGCCTTGTTAGTTTTTTTTTTTTTCCCTACCTCCTCCAATTTCATAGGAATATTTTGAATATGTTCCCTTCTTCCCAGTTTCTGAAAATAGATTTCCCCCATTTACTTTTGCTACATAGCTGTATGTATTCTATGAAGTAGATTTCAGAAATCCCAGTCCAACAACAGGTATATGTTGAAGAAAAGCTCTACATTACACCTGTTAAATAAAACTGCTATTTTATAATTGGCGACATGGTATCCCATAATGATGTATCTGAGGTGGAATCTGATATCTTATCTGTAAGCATTAAGCAAGTATTGAAAATTATTTATTGATCCATCATTGAATTTTTAACTGGATCCTGAGCTACGTAAGAAACGCAAGAGAAATAAAGCAAGACACCTATTGACTTATGGGTTTACATTCTGTTGAATAGAAAACTCATAGTTCAACTGTGTACCTGACAGTAAGGAATAATACATAAGAAATATTTAAGTGCTATTTGTACTTCTTATATCGACTCCCTTACTTTTTCCTCTCTTGTATCCACTCATGTAACTCCCACAATCAGAGATCTGACTTCCCAGGTCTGCTCAATTTCTCAACCTATGGCTCTTTTACGTAAATATTTCTGAACTATATTTATTTATCTCTGATCTCCACTGCCAGCATCTTGTGGAGGCCACTATCAACTCTCACCTGAAATACTTCAATACTTCCGTAACCTGTTTCCTAACTCACAGTCATACCATTTGCCAATGGAATCTATACAATGACTCAGAGTGATCTTCCTAAAAACCAGCTATAACAATGTCCTCAATTTTATACACTATACCCACACCAATGAGTTTATGCCTATTTTTACTCTTGTTTAAAATTTTGGTCCTAACATAGAGATTGGGGACTTCATCATGACTTTAATATACATGCAATTTTGGCCCTGACTTGACTCACAGACTTTTTCCCTGACCATATTCCAAAGGAATATTCAGTCAGGATCCACTGACTTTCCTTGTGTTCCTTCTCTTCCTAACTCCAGCTCCCACATCCCATCACTGTTGACCTATGATCTCCATCATTGAAAACAATATTTGTACCATTACTTGGATTTCTACTGTGTTTGCCATCAAGCATAAAAATCATCACTTTATTGTAGTTGTTTATTCTTTCTATTTTTTGGTCAGTATATCTGTACTTCAATAAGAGCAGGGCTCAATTTGATTTATTCATTATTTCATTGTCTGACCCTAAGACTGTGTCTGACATTCAGCAGTCAATTATTAATAATTGAATGAATAAGTATGGAAATGAATAAAGGGAAATATAAATTTCTGTAAGAGAAGAGTAACTTGGATCTAGAAACCATCAAAACCAAAAAAGATTGAAGAAGTCTATGGTTTGAGAGATCCACAGAAAGCACTTCATTCTGGGAAATCATATGAGGAAGAATGGACATTGGTACGGGAGTGACAAGGCTACCCAACTGACAGAAGCTGTTTGGGGATGATGACTGGGAAATTAGGAAGTTTACCTACATGGAGGGAGGCAGAACTAAGAATGCAGAAGAACTTAATGACAGGGGACACATTAGTATTTGATAAGATAATAAATATTGAGTATTTCAAATATTTAGTTCAACATCTGGAACCTTTCCAAAGAAAGTTATCGCCTGCTTAAAGTCTGCTCTTTTAGGCAGACATCTTCTTCGTGTGGTGCTAGGGCACCAAACCATGGCCCTCACACACCAAACACATCATGGAGTCACTTCCCCAGGTCCACAGAGGAAAGTTAGTGTGGAGCAAGTTTGAGCAGTCCTCTTACTGTAATCCTGGATCAACAAGAGCCCCATCTTTCTTCAATGTTTGAATTGGAGGAAGACTTTTGTTTTTTTAACTGTAGTTATCAGAGAGGATGCCAGAAAGCATAAGTTTACAGGCTCCATAATTTGATGATTAAGTCTAAAGAAATATGCTTCTAAGTCTCCAGTGCAAAGCATCAATAAAGGGCTTTAACCTGTCTAAACCTCAGTTTTCTTCTCTCAAAATGGGGATAGAAATCACCTACCTCCAAGCCTGTCACAGGAAGAAGTAATGTAATTCAGTGCTTGCCTCACAGTAAACATTCCCTGAAAGTCCCCATTATTTTCACACTATCACTTTGTATTTCATACGTATTATCGTACTTCTTTTTTGTTATTTAGTATTCACAGTTTCTATTCTAAGGTAGAAAGATTCAGCATGAGTTATGTGCCCTTGTTAAATTAGTTTTCTGATTGTGGGTTTTGATTAAATGTCATGTAAGATTCAAAGAAGAAACAAATAATCAGGCAGACAAGATGTTATACCACAAAAGAACCAGAGAACATAAATGGGGGAATTTTACCATTTGTGTCACTGACTAATTTACCTGAAGGACTGTGAGACATTCAGAAAAACTTGATACTTTGTGAATTAGTAAGAGAGTTAACTCATTTGATCAAATATTCAAAGATGACAAATCAACCAATGTTCTCTATTCATTTGTGACAAATATGAGTCATGCAGCCACACTAACACTGGGATGGCAGATTCACGTGCAGAGCCTGTTCGGCCTCACAGTTGAGCCACATCTGGGATAACATACAGATGGATCAGCAGAAGCATACTCTGGGTCAGGCCATTGCAAAGCCAGAGGTTTTATAGAAAAGAAAAAAAAAAGGTTGGGACCCAGAAGAGCAAGGGAAATGGAGTTGACAGAAGAGATTTGGCTCTGACAAAGATGTTGATTTTTCCCAAGTCAAAGTTCCCAAAGGATGTAACTAGCTCAGCCACAGGTCAGTGAACATCAGTGTAAAAGAGCCCAATGGTTGTACAGAGCAGAGTCCATGACACCAATGTTTATTGTAATAAGAAGAATGACATCTTCTTGTAGGAGAGGAATACATTTAAGGAAGACTCAGCCTGTACTTAGGGTTATGAAGATAGGATTTCAGACCACTGGGAATAGATCAAGTAGGAACTATAAAGGGAAATAGAATGGCAATCACATTGATTGAGCTACAGGAAGAAACCATTTTTCATTAGGCAGGATGAAATAGAAAAGAAAGGTATAAATGTGACTTAATATAAGGACAGGACATAGTTCAAGAGAATACCCTCACAGAAGCTGAACTTCATCCTTATTACATCAGACAGTGTAGATTTTGGTAGTACAATTACCAAGTGCCAATGATATGTTAGGAATTGCTCACCTCCCAATCCGTAATAGATAAACTTCTCATCATTATATGAACTGGCTCCAAGAATAGGGGCATGGACCAAAGTGTCCACCCATAAGAAAGGTCAAGTGGAGAGCTGAAAAAAGTTGCAATGAACAGAAACCAGCAATTAAAAATCTCCATAGTCTAAGAAAGCATTATTAGACCTACATTCTACAAGTTAATATTAAGTTATTTGCTGAAGAGAAGGAGATGGCAACAACTATTATCTAACCATCTTGTGCTCTAAGTATTGGGGATACTTTTTAATAATTGGGATATTTTACTGCAACATTATAGGATTGCATGTTATCTTGAAAATGCAATTATACCTTCAACTATTTCTACATACTCTACCATAACCTATGCAAAAGTAGTTTGGGGAAGCATTATTTTATATATTTTATATTTACATTTGAAGTTCTAGAAAATAGTCAGGAAAAAACAAAGAATTTTTAAATTTGCAAATGAGTGACAATGTTTTTAAAGTAGTAAAATGTGTTTCAGAAATCTAAGCATTATCTTTCTCTCATTTGTTTATAAACTTCATTAGAATAGTAATGCACATTTGATTTACTTTCCATGGGTGTAAAGTTTCTAAGAGCATTTTCATATTTGTGGGTTATCCAAATATATTCCTGAATAGTTGATAATTAGTCTGTACTTTCCCCATTTATGAGAAAATGCATAACCTGAATATCCCTACCATTAAATCCTTTAGCATATCACTGAAAAATTAAAATAAAATCCTATTGAACACTTGGGAGAAGTTACTAAGTGAGTATGAGGGTTCCATACCAATAAAAATGAATTTTGATTTTTATTGTTGGAAAGTGTCCTTAAAGGTCATCCATTTCTCTTAAAGGTCAAGGTAATGAACTAAGAGACAAATTTTCTCATTGTTTCCTTACCTTTAACTTTTCTTTGTAGATAATCCATGAACTAAGTTCACACTGCTTTAGCCTGATACATGCAACAAATAAACATAAAAACAAAAACTTTTAAGAAAATCAACTGGATGCTCTGGTCTTTGAGCCAAACATGGTCTTTCCAGTCAGTCTTTTGGGAAAACTTTGCCTTAACCAGCAAGAAATGCTTTGTTCCGGAAAATAAAATGAACAACTGAAAATCTTTTCAGTTGTTTTAAAGAATAAACACAGTTTCAAACTCCTTTTGCTTTCTTTTTTTCTTTCTTTTTAATAAACCAGTTTTTCAATAATCTCTATGCTCAAAGAATAGGAGCTGGGACTGGCTGAGAGGAGAGAAAATGGATTTTAAAAGCCCCACACAACTTGTCTCCTTTGGCACATCTACACTTGAATGCTTTAGCTTTCTTGCCAGGATGGTTAAGTTAACACTTAATTAGTATGTGTACCAAACAAATCATGCTCTGGGCAGCACAATTTTTTTTTATTTCTCCCCAATGCCCCACAAATCAACAGACTGTTTTCTGCCCAAAATATTCAAGAAAAAGACTGTGCTTGCCTGGGGCAGAGGCCAGATGCCTTGACTTCCAGCTTCCTTCCATCAAAGCCGTGCAGTTTGGAAATTAAAATCTACAGCAATAATGAAACATATTAAAATGCATGCAAAGTCTTGAGGGCTTATAATATGCTAAAAACTGGCAATGCATGTTTACATCCATATATCAACTTGGATGTGCTGAAAAGATTTAAAGTGTAAAATATGCAAATATGTGTCATATTGTCACACTTGGTCTCTCTAATGGAACTCCCTTTCATCTCAAGTCGTCTTAATTTCATGAATATTACATGGCCCTCACACCTTTTACTCCTGCTGTTGCTAGGCTGAGAAGATTATGAAAATACGTTAATAGTAACTTTCATCAAATAAAAGTTGCAATATTCCAAATAAAGCATTTTTCCCTCCTCTTAAAATACAAATGGTGAAGGGTTTCACGCTATTTTGTTTCCCTGTGGGAGACTAGATAACTATAGGCCAATTAAATTAATGAGCAGAGACCATGTGAATGGCAATATTTGTGCATAATCCTGACTGGCTGCACATATAGACAGGTATATAGTGGTATTTAAAATATCCTTGAGGAATGAATATTTTTCTAGTTCTGAAGTATCAAAGGAATAAAGAACAATTTCTAAATTAGTCTGACCTACACAAAAGCCTGTGAACTTATATTTAATTCCTGGAAAACTACGGAAAATAGAAAAGAGGAAGTTGGAGGAATCTTTTTGCATTTATGAAAGTGGAGATCAGTAATGATATTGGGATTGCAGGCAACTACAATAAAGAAAAGGATACATTCTGTCCATTTTGGACACGTTGTCCTGAAACTTTCAGGATGACAGCCTTGATTTTGTTCCTTTATCTTGACATCTGCTGAAAGACTCACCTTGGCAACATTAATCATTGGTACATGGCAAAAGCAACAAGAAGCATTGTATTCTGAACCCAATTTGCACCAGTGGGGAAGAATTAGGATCTATGTAGAAATGTTAAGAATCTTAGAAGGGGTGCCACTGTGGATTCCATAATAGTGGGGAAAAATAAGAAAATTGAGATTTAGTTAGAAATTTGAGAGGAGCACTAAATTTAATAAGTTTGGAGAAAAGACCATTGTTAACCCAAGGACATCCGTTCTATAAGTGGCTAGGGGATAAGGAACTGAAAAAGATATTCTGACAAGATCTCTGCCAAGAGTTGAAAGGAAGAAGTTAAATGACACTTGACGGGAGCCAGTTTTGTGGCCCAGACAACTTTCTTCTGGGCTTTGACTCATAAAAGTATTTGCACAGATGATGAAAGGAAGGATACTCAACCGAGAGCGATACAAACAAGTTGCCTCCAATTTATGAAGCTCATGTGGAGAAGGCTGCAGCACAAAGTGTGCTGGGATTCCAAGATGGGAGGATGTTTGAAACCAGGTTTCAAAATAGGAGAGAATAAGCTATGGCTGAAGGCAGATGGCATAATGCTGACAGATGACAGAGAGAAGATAGAACTCCAGAGCCGTATCCTTTTTTTCTGAATTATTGCTGTTATTACTGCAGTCTTGGTATTTTGTTTTACATTGTTGTTGTTTTCTCAAATAACGAGTTTTAAGTTCAGAATTCTTAGAAAGAAATGTAAAGGAAAAATACACACTTAATTATTTAAAGGAATTGGAAGGAAGTACTTAGCTATTTCCCTTTTGTTTTACTTTATTTTCCAAGTATTTCTCTTTGCTTTTAAGTAATATATAATCTTTGGAAATTTGGAAATTTTCTCAATTCAGAGAGAAAACAATTTTCTTTTTCTCCACCAAACAAGTTCTTTGCACTGCTATGCATAATTCAAATGATACTGGTTAAACAATTTTATATGCTTCATTTTTAAACATAATATCATATCACAAATAGCTCTCTACATCACTAAGAACATTTTATAAATCTTGATTGATTGGTACATATTCCAAATTATGTTTTTCATCAACATTAGATACTTAGTTTGTCTTAAAATTTTGTCATATAATATAAATAAAATATAAAATATTTTTATGTATTTTTGCTCATATTTAAGTACTGCTTTAAAAATACTTTTAAGGGGGATATTATAACTATTGAACATAGTTTAGAAAATAACCATGTTTACTAAGTTCAAAGAAACATAATAAAAAAATGAATTATTCTCTAAACTACATTTTTTCTTTCATTTTTAACTGTTTTTTCCTTATGACTGAAATCTATAAACTGAATTTTAAGAGAGAACATGAATGAGCTCCCTGCCTGGTAATGATGAGGTAGGTTATTGAAAATAAACTCCTATTGAAAAACAATGAAACACAATGGAAAGAATATTTTAAATGTCATAAAAACTCATTGTACAGAGTGTCTAGCATGCAGTCAAAAATAGCATCACTCAACAAGCCAGGCCTAGAAAGACAAGTACCTTATGATCTCTTCATATATAAAATCTAAAAAAGTTGATCTCATAGAATGAGAACCCTCTAGAATGAGGGTTACCAGAGGTTGGGGAGAGGAGGGCGATATGGGGAAAGGTTGACCAATGGGTGATGAGTTATGGTGAGATAAGGACAAAAAGTTCTGATATGCTATTGCACAACAGGGGGACAATAGATAATAATAATGTAGCATACATTCTAAAAGTAAGCAGAAAATGCTTTGAAACTTTTTACCATAAGAAATGCTAAATGTTCAAAGAGTTAACTATGATCTAAACACTACCCAATATGTACATATATTAAAGCATCATATTAATTAATAGGTTCATTTTTATATTTTTAGGTATCAATAAAAACAGATTTAACATAAATCAAAACAATTAAAAATGACATATTCAAAAAAGCAAGGCCACATGAGCAAGGAGAAATGCAGAAAGCAGAATGAGACCAACTGATGCTTGAAATAGTAGAAATGTCCAAGATGAATTTAAAAATGACTAAGCATACTATGTTTGAGAAAGTAAACATCAACCTGAAAATATCTATAAGGCTATACAAAATAAACAAAGAGGAATTTGGGAGGACAAAATAGGACTAGAGACATGATAACTACAATAAAATAAATTAAAAGCACTGTTGAAAGGGCTTAAAAGTAAAATTGACAGAGCAGAAGTGTGAATTATTATAATAGAATGTAGATCAGAAGGTATTGTTTTGATAAAGCACAGGGAGAAACAAAACATAAAATTCAAGACATGGAATTTGGTTTTGGAGAATAGAATGATTCCAAGAAGGAAAACAGGAGAGAGGACTGCACAGAGGCAATATGCATGAAGAGAATGACTGAGGATTCTTCAGAGCTGATAACAAGTCATTCCACAGATTCAGCCCCAAGCAAGATAAATTAAATAGAAATTCAAATATCTGTGATGACTGATTCAAAATCATGGCATTTTAAAGCAATTAATAACTTAACCTCCAAAGATATTTATTAAAGTACTTTATAAAGCATGAATTCCAGGCAGGGAAGATGTGATTGTTCATAAAATTACCATGATATTTTATCATCCATACAAACAGCAAGGAAAATAATCCAAAAATGGATAATGTAAATAGATACTGACCATAGAAAACAATAATATTATTGTCTCTGTTAATTTATAACAATATAGTTTTGAAGGCTGGGGTGTAGCTGAGTTTCAGGATACTTGTCTACTGTCCTACTGTGTTATTTTAGGCCCTGGGTGGGTTAGATCCCCAGAATGGCAAAAAAAAAAAAAAAATAGAATAATAGAGACAGATAATAATGAGACATAAATCTGATGTGATTATATGAATAAAATAATCTAAAAAGAAAATTGATTTGATACTTTCATAATTTAATACGTGAAATTTGTATTATTTGTATATTTTCATATTTTACATTAAAAAGAATGAATAAAGACAAAGACATAGACTAAAGAAAATAGCATAAATTTAAACATACATTTCATTAGATAGAACTGAACACAATAATTCAAGTAAAAGACAATACTATGTGGATCTGAATGAAAAAGGAAATGCTATTTTTGAGAATGTACAAAGAACTCAAAAAATTAAACAATAAGATAACAAATAATCCAATCAACAAATGGGCCAAGGACCTGAACAGACACTTCTCAGAGGAGGACATACAATCAATCCACAAGCACATGAGAAAATGCTCAACATCTCTAGCAATCAGAGAAATGCAAATCAAAACCACCCTAAGATACCATTTCACTCCTGTAAGATTGGCAGCCATTATGAAGTCAAACAACAATAAGTGTTGGCGAGGATGTGGGGAAAAGGGCACACTTGTTCACTGCTGGTGGGACTGCAAAATGGTGAGGCCAATTTGGAAAGCAGTATGGAGATTCCTGGGAAAGCTGGGAATGGATCCACCATTTGACCCAGCTATTGCCCTTCTTGGACTATTCCCTGAGGACCTTAAAAGAGCACACTATACGGATACGGCCACATCAATGATTATAGCAGCACAATTCACAATAGCTAGACTGTGGAACCAACCTAGATGCCCTTCAATAGATGAGTGGATAAAAAAATTGTGGCAGCTATACACAATGGAGTATTATGCAGCACTAAGAAACGACAAAATCATAGAAGTTGCAGGGAAATGGATGGCATTAGAGCAGATTATGCTAAGTGAAGCTAGCCAAGCACTAAAAAACAAATGTCAAATGTCTTCTTTGATATAAAGAGAGCCACTAAGAATAGAACAGGAAGGAAGAGCATGAGGAAAAGACTAACAGTAAACTAAGACGAATGGGGGGAGAGAAAGGAAGAGAGAAGGGAAAACATATGGAAATGGTAGGAGACCTTCAGTGATACACAAAATAATAAGAGGTTATGAGGGGCAAGGGGGTGGGGGGAAAAAAGGGGAGAGAATTGAACAACAGCAGAGGAGGTAGAGAGGGATGTTGGGAGGGGAGGGGAGGGGAGGGGGGATAGTAGGGGATAGGAAAGGTAGCAGAATACAACAGTCACTAATATGCCATTATGTAAAAATGTGAGTATGTAACAGAAGTGAGTCTGTATTATGTATTTGGGGAGTTCAAAACCCAATTGAGTCGAATGTATGAAAGATGATATGTCTTGAGCTCTGTAATGTTTTGAACAACCAATAAAAAAAAAAAAGAATAAAAAAAAAAATTTAAAAAAATAAATAAATAAATAAATAAATAAATAACATCTAATGAAAAAGTCAATAAATAACAGCAAAAGAATACTATTTTGTGCATTTAGAGATTTTATAGGGCTGTTTTCATTGTAAGCATCATTAAAATTCTCAATAATCATGCCCATAGTGATGTGACTTTTAAAAATTGAAATAAAAGTTGAAATTTTTACAGAAAAAAAAAAAAAAAGAGACACATAAAGAAAGATTGAGATTCAATTACTACCTGTCAGGTAAAATAGATTTTATAGAAAGAAAAAGCATACTAGTGATAAAGATGATTATAATAATAAAATACTTAACAAAATGATACAAACATTTCATATGCATACGATGAAAATATAACATCAAATACATAAGCCAAAGTTTACAGATTTAATAAAACAGAAAATTTACAATTATTGTGAATTAATTACAATTAATACAGCAAATCAAAAATAAGTAGAGGAAACAGAATTGTATAAAAAATCTCCCCAAATAAGGAACAGATTTAAAAAAAAAACTCAAAAAGAACATTTACAAAATTTGGTGGAACATTATATCATAAAACAAACCTTACCAAATTTCCAGGGATTTACATCATATATAATATTTTCTCTAACTCTTCTATACTTGTGATACTTTGGGAGATAAACTGACAAACTGAAAGTATGCCCTTATATATTTGGAATATAAAAATATTTCTCTATAGCTCACGGGTTAAGAAAATGAAAATGGAAGCTATAAAACACTAAGTGGTAATGAACATATCCAAAGTTGTAAGTGACAGCCATTGAAGCACTCAAATGGATAATGTATCTATACAAACTTAAAATATTTATATCTAAATCCATATCCATCCATTTAACTGTAATATGTATATATGTACATTAGAGTAAAAAAGACCGAAAATTAATGAGTTTTCTAGCTTTCAACAAACTAGACAAATAGCAATAACAAATTCATTTATTATATAAAAGAAGCAATATTCAGATGATAGCAATTATTTCAAAGTTTTTAAAATAATTTTATATATAATCAGAGATATACTTCTTGTACTTAATAATGCCACAAATCATTTCTTTGAAAAAAAAAATCAGTTGATCAAACTCTGCCAGGATTATTCAAAAATGAAATAGAAAAAATTAAAAAGTCAAGTAGCCCACATACGTAAACAATAATATCATCTGAAAAGGAAACCACAGTATATTCTTCAGACATTAATGAGTGGACATTTTAATAATTATATGTGTATTCATTTGAAAATAGATAATATGGATAGATAATATGGATAGAAGATAAAACTTACCAAAGCAAACTTAAAAAAAATACACATTTAAAAATTTTAAAGATATCTGAGCAGTAAATGACTCAGACCTGTAATACAAATATTCCTACAAAAATATTAAAAAACTGAAATTTGCAAACACTAACAGTCAAATATAACATCTTTCACAAATTATTTAAAAAGCTATAAAACAGAAATCATTTCACTAAATTTTTTGTTGTCACTAGCAAAATTTTTGTACAAAAATCTGTCCAAGACAGAATAAGTACAAGTAATGCACAAATATGACCCCAGAAGGCAGAAATGAAATGTATCAATAAAATGATATCAAAATAGTAGAAAGTAACAATGATAACTTATCATGATGATTTTGTGTTAATTCTCAGAATACAAGATAAATTGATATTAAAAGCAAAATACTTCCATGTAATTTATCATATTAAAAGATTAAAGAAAACCCCCCCACCATTGTGCCCACCCACAAGAATCAAGTCTTTATTAGAATAAGATATATCCTATGTGTGTAAAATTTTATCAAAATGGATTCTAATATTAGGTATAGCTAAGAAAAGCAAATAAAATAAAGTAATAATTTTACCCCCAAAAAATATTAAGTAAAAGAGAAAGTATTTTTGAAAAAGAAAATTCTTCAATTATTCATGATTAAAAACCAAAAATTTTAAAGAAACAACAGCAGGAAATGTCTAACGCAAGAATGTAATCTAAGATAGGTAGACTTCTCCTAATTAATAAGAATAAATATAGACAAGCTAACAAAAAATGAGCAAAATATTAATGTAGATATTTATTTAAAGAAAAATTTAATGACCTGTATCTTATAATAATTTTTTTCATGTTATTTGTACTCAGTAAAATGCTAAATGCTGGGACTCTGGTGCACACCCTATACACAGTCTATATATGCCTCATCTTCCAAAGTATTGGCCATAATGTGAAATGGTCAGGCATCCCTTCCTATAGTGGGTATGTCAGTTAGCACTGCCATGTTGGACAACAGTTTGACATTAACTAGTTATGTTGAAAATGTACAGATGTTATACCCCAACCTGCTACTCCTGGCTCCACAAACCAGAATGACAAATTCTCTGGAAAACCTGTGAACAAATTCTCACAGAATCTTTGATATTAATAACTTCAAACTAAAAACATCCACAATATCTATGAAAAATAAAATGGATAAACAAATTGTGATATGTTTATATGATAAAATTTTAAACAGCAATAAAAATGAATGACAGCCTCGTACTATAAGATATACAAATAACTGAAATAAATATTTGCATTCCATGTGAGGTTCCTATTTCCTAGGATGCAGTGCTGTCTTATCAATGACTTTGTACTTCTTGTCAAGAGATGTTTTCATGGTTCTGAAATTTCTAACCAAGAAAGGCATAGAAAAATCTCAGAAAAGACTACTACCTACATAGTAAAGGGAATTGTTATTTGTGCCTCTATTTATTAGCTTAGTGATGGTTTATTTCTTTTTTTATTTTTTATTAGTTGCACAGGACAATACAATGATCCTGACATATCATACATTTGAATCAAATGGGTATAATTTCTCATTTTTCTGAGTGGGCAGGTTGCAGAATCATATTGGTTATACAGACATGTATCTTGTTTATAAACTTATTGTTTGAATTCATGGAGGACATAAAAGGTGTATTTCCCTCTTACTTTCAGACAGGCCTGGCATAATGACCTTTTCAAGCTACTTAAAAACACTATATATATTAAAATATATATATGCACATGTTCATGAATATTTGTAACAAGTTTTAGTATAGTTTTGAATTAAATCATATAAAATTGTTTTCATGTATAATTTGGAGTTTTTTCAATTGTTGAATAGCATACAACTTGGGTAATCAAGTATACTTTACTTTCATGAAGGCTATGTTTGAATATTTTCAGTGTCGGTGGGGAAATGTTTACTTCTTGAGAATGCCTCTTGGTATGGTTTGGATACGAGTTTATCCTTCCACAGTTTCAAAAGCCTATATCCTAGAATCTTGTTCCCCAGTATAGTGATGGGAGAGGTGGTAGAACCTTTAAGAGGTGAGGCTCAGTGGAAGGTAACTAGGTCATGGAAGCAATAGCAGTAAGGAAAATTAATGTAATTCTCATGGGACTCCTGTTAGTTCCCATGAGAATATATTGCTATATTAAAAAAGAAAAAGTGCATCTAACCTCTGACTCTGGCTTCCTGTCTCATCATCTTTCACACACATTCCAGCTGTTCTGATGCCATTTGTCATGAGGCCTTCACCAGAGGCTAAATTGATGGGGCTTCAGGATCTTGGAGATTTTGCCTTGGACAGTTAGCTAAATAGACTTCTTTCTTTTATAAAGTACCCAGCCTTAGATATGTTGCTATGACAACAGAAAAATGGACTAACACAGCTTCTCTAGAAAGTTCTGAAATCAAAGGTCTGGGGTGGAGAGTTAGGATTAAGTATAAATTAGACTAAATAATTTCTGATTATCTTGAGGTTATTTAGTTTCAGTATCTTCTCTCTTCTGTCCCTTCTAAAGAGTCTTGTACTCTAAAATTAATAATGGACAAAAGGAAGTAGGTTGCCCTACCCTATGTGAGGAGGCATAATGAACTTCTGTTACCTAAGTAGAAGAAAATGGCCATGGAAATGAACTCTAAATGACAGATTAAGGCAAATATGGATTTAATGCTTTTAGGGCTCCTGGTCCTAAGACCTTCGGACCTGGTCTGGAAACTATATCACTGCCTCTCTGACTCTCAGGCTTTGAATTACATTGCCATATTTCCCAGTTCCCCAGCTTACAGACTGTGGCACTTTTCAGCCTACACAATCATATGAGCTCATACTTTATAATAAATATGTTCACATATATATTTTATTTTCTGTTTATTGGGGAACCCTGCTTAATAAAGGTGTTCATATATGTATATCAAATATATACAAGTATGTATAGTTGAATACGAATTTTTGTGTACAAATATGTAGATAGGTTTATCTTTACCTCTCTATACATTTGAGATCTTAAATGCATTTAAATTAATTAGCAAAATTTCCATAATTTCAATTCAAGAATATTTTGCTTTTGTACCTTCATACATTTGAGGTATTTTGATTTTGTTTTTTATTCCAAGAAATAAAGCTAAAGAATAAAGCATCCTTGCCTTAGTAGTACTGGTTCTGACAGTAGATAGTATTAACTCTCTTACTTCCATGGAGTTACGGAACATGATATTTCTTACCTTCATAATGTCCCTGGGTATGAGAACATTCCTCAAAAATGCTTAAGCCCATATTCATGTCAGTAGCAAGCTTACACCTTAACACATCACATCAGATTGGCCTTTATAACATGCCTTTTGTCAGTTTTCCCCAAAGTCTACATGTGAGTATGTCCATTTAATATTGATATTGCCATGTACAAAAGCACTCTAATGCTCAAACAAAAGCGCTTGAGCTCAAATTCCTTATGTCCCACAGTTTCTGAAGCTGCCCATATTTGGGTTTGTAAGCTGGTTGCCAGCACTTGGGCTTTCTGCCTTTTCTGTGCATTCAGTATCAGATGTCACTCTCTCAGTAACATGTCATTCACTACTGAACTTTTTATCGGCCCTCTTGCATTCTTGCCTAGAAGTCCTGTCCTGTGATTCCATTAATTTCTTAGGAACATCTTCTATCTTCTTTTCTCTGAATTTGGGATTCTATTTCCCCTCACCTTCTCTATTTTAACCTTCATATGAGAAATAAAAACTTCTGTTTTCTTTTTAAAGTTAAAACTTTTATATTTCACCCTAAATTAGCTTCAGGCCTACATTTGGAGATACTTAATGACCTTAATGTTCTTTCTTAAGAAATTAGCCATCCACCCCTTCTTCTGCCCTTGGATCCTCAAAAACTTGCACAGTGCTCTATCCTTCATGATAAGTCAATTTTTCTACAAAACAAGAACAAAAACCAATAAATTCTAAGTTATTAAATAATAAAGTTTCCATATTTCAAGTAGGTCTCAACTATCAGATCCAGGCTGGAGTAGCAGCCCTTACCTGGAATATTGCTAGTTTTTTGGCAGAAGGAAACAGCAAAATGGTGTAAGCACATGAAGTTCCTTAAACCTTCTGTTCAAAAGTGGTGTAATTACTTCTTTCATAATTCATTTGCCAAAGCAGGTTCTACGCTGCTCCTAATATTGATGAAACAGGGAAATATAACTCTCTCAAGAGAAGGTATGGAGCACATGTTTTAAATGTTAGTCCAGCATACCACGTGGGATAAAATTACATTTTTTTCTTAATTAATACAAAGCAACTTCACTTTTCACTTGTATGTGCCAGCTCCCTTCCTTCCCACCAAACTTCATTTACACAGAAAGGGACAAATAGATCCTTTATTGACTATCTTTCCCAAGTATGGCCTTCAAGTTATTATTTTCCACCCAGGTATAAATGGTTGACTTGTTGACTTAATTTCTTAAAATGTACAACTTTGGCTGACTTGATGATTTCACCATCAGTAATTATGGATGGCATCCATGTTTACCTTATGGATCTGGATATGTGGCTTCACCTGAGTAGATAGACTCAGTTCCAGTTATAACAGTGACTGCTGGTGAGGAGCCAATGGCTGCTGATTCTGGGTCTTTATGCATCTCTAACATTTAGAAACAGAACAAAAATGAAAAAAAAAAGTAGGAAAGTCTACTCATTAATAAGACCCAAGTACCTGAAGAAACAAGTCCAATAGGTCTGATCCTTAAACAGGTTGTCCATCAATGGCAGGACAGACCTTTCACATAAGTGAATTGTGCACGATTTCACAGTGTTGCCTTAATTGTTTGTTCTATAGCTTATTTAAATTTTAACTGTCCAGATTTATTATAAATAGAATAATGATATTTATAAGGTCATGAAGTCCCTTAAATCAACCTAGATTGATTCCAATGAGACATATCATTTCTTGGTGGATAACTTTTCTTTTCTCCTTGTCTCTGCATCTCAATCTATGCATCTTTGTAAGTCTGCCTGTTTTTCTTTTGCTCTTCTTCTTTCCTTTATTTTCATTTTGTTGAATGTTTATATCAGGGCAAACTCTTCAAACCCCAGAATTTTGTTATTGGTTAGAAGATTCTCCATGTTTTCTTTCCTGATGCTCCTTCGAATTTCTGCTTGTGACAAAATGAGAAACCTTCAACAGAACCAGAAGAGTTTCACAGTGAACATCTAGAATTTAAAATGCACTAAGTGTCAGTTGAAAAACAAAATTGTGGGTTTTATTTTCCTCATGCATGCTCCGTTGCTGCAAGGTGTAAATAAGAGTGATGCCCCCACCCCCAGTGAGAGATTTAACACTGATGATGAGTGAAGGCAATAACTGTGGAAGTGAGCAAGATGTCACTGCTACCATCGCAAAATGGAAATCCCATTAATGGCTGTGAGTTTCATTTGAGTTTTATCAAACAATCTGTAGGGAAGTTTTCTTTTCTGCCATATTGATTAAGCTAAACAACTTATTCAGCTGTTCATGAAACAAACAGTGCCAAACAAGGAAGCAAGCCTTCAGATGGGGCCAGACTTGCTCTTTTTAAAACAAACTGCACTCACAATGAGAACTATCCACTCCTGCCACACCTCACTTACTCCCACAAGGACACTTTAATATTTTCATCAGGGTAGTGCCACAATGACCTCATTATCTGTCTCTAGACTCCGATTCTAAAATTTCCACCATTTCAACACCATCATAGTGGTGGGAACCAGGATTCTGACACATGACCCTTTGGAGGAAAAACCATAACTAAAATATAGCATTGATAAATGCAAATTATTCATTTGATGAAGGAATAAATTGTCTCAATCTTTCTGAGCACCCTGTTGTCCCACAGCCAGGAGACTCATCAGAAAATGTAGATTCAGTGCTATGATCTTGGACCTCCAATATAGTGAGCTAAAATACACATTCTTTCTTTATATAGTACTCAGACACAAATATTGTGTTCTAGCAATTTAGATTTTTAAAATTCTGTCCAGCCCTGTATTTTTTTTGGCTCCAAAGAGTACCTGTAATTGAATAATAATTTGAGCAGAGAAATGAAGCCCTTCTGTGTAGTGGAGCTCTCCATACCATAGTTCTGGCTCCATTGGTTGACATTATTTTAAGAAGGGGGAAAAAAACAGCGATTTATGTACTTTGGGGTTTGAATTATAGAAAAATTCATTGTTCATATATTAGCCATTATACTTAAGTTTTTAATTGAAGCTGGTAAATCTGCTTGTCTCTCTGACCCCTTGTTCTGAGAAGCCAAGATCTGTGACATTGGCAATCCCCACGAATCTTCAGGAGTGAGTCATCTCAGCCAGGGTGTCCTGGCAGATCAGATTTAAGCATCAGGCAGCAGCAATGATAGAGGTTTCTCTGGACTCATTGCTGACTCTCTTCCCTGCTTCCCTTGGCAACATCTTCTCTGGCCTATCAGAGCTTAGCTGTGCAGAGCTGCTTCTAATATTTAACCAACATTTTCCCTGGTGCATTTTCAGTACGTTACACCATGTTCTCTTCTAACAGTGTGAGTCACCCGTACCCGCTTAAGGAGGTTCATTGCTTGTAAATAAGCCACAATCAGCGTAGTTTCCAACTGATTCACTACAGCTCATTCCTCCCCCACAGTGCAGAAAGTAACTTTGAAAAGGACAGAATTACTATTCTGCCCCCAACATGTCATCAGCACAGAACTGCAGGGTAAGCTAGTGGTCAGTTCCAAAACTTTGTGTTAGCAGTCAGACTCACTTGGTGATTCAGGAGATTTGTTTTAAAAATCACCAGGACACTTAGAGATAAGATTGTACAAGCAAACAAAAAGAGAGGATGCCTTCTGGCAACCTATAAATGTGTCTAATTCTGCAATGAAGACAATTGAAAAGAATATCTCTCAAATAATACCTAAACGCTCTCTGATCAAAAAATACCTTGCCAATTGTTAAGAATGTGCAATCCAAATGATCAAAGCTGGAGTCCACATTTCAGTTCAGCTGAATGTCTGAGACACTTCTACTAGGGCCATCAGGATTTCACTGTGAGAAGAAATCAGAAGGCCAGAAATTTACTATTTCAGGCCCCTCAGACCTTCTCTGACATATTTTAAAAGTCCTGGATGCAGGTAGATCTAGTTTTACATTTATTTGCAAAATTTACCACACAGAGACAAGCTGTAGTCTTCTTAAATGGAGAAAAGAGAGAGGAGTAAAGAAAGCAGTTGCTTCTTAACCAGAGTAAAAAATTTGCATGGACATAAAAGCTTTCTAAACAAAAACCTTTCAAATTGTTTATCCCTTCCTCCTAAAAGGTAACATTACCTCTATTTGACAGATATGTGGACAGGAAGACTGCATGATTTCATGTTGGCTTGTGAGCAACAACAACAGGACTGGTGCTGATGGCTTCTGATTCATAGAAAGTAAGCATTCCACTCCATCATGGCTCTCTAAAATCAAATTGGAAGACAGTGAATGGTTTTAATCTGGCCAGCATCCAGTGCTTCTCCAACTGGGAAACAGGACCCCATAATTCCTATGGAAAATAATCCGATTTCACCATTGTGCTGGAAGTCCAGATGGGACTTATTCAACTAGAAACTCCACAGTCAGCCCTTATTGGCTGGGTGTATTAAGGTGTCCCTCCCAATAGTCACATCAGCAGTGCAGAGGGATGTTCCAGAGGGAAATGCACAACTTTTTCTTAACTATAAACAAGAAAGCTGAAGGAACAATAAATATCTATCTCAAAACCACAAAGAGAAAGCAGGCAAAAAATGGAAGGAGAGGACTTAGAGTTGAGAAAAGGTACACATTCTCAGTGTTGTTGGTGTTCAATTTGTCTTGGATATGTTTGTGTTGTTTTTTTTGCAGGACTATCTTTACGCTTGCTTCCATTCATTCTTTTCAATTTGAGTCTTTTTAAAAATACAATTCAGTTTAATTTCTTTGTTTTCCATCTTTATGATGAGAACCACTCGGTACCAGAATGTGAAAATCTTAAAGAATCATAGAAAACAGTCTTGTTAATAGAACATAAAAATATAGGTTTCATACTAAACCTATTTTGTAGAGAAAGAAGGCAAGAGAGAGGCGAACTCATTGACAATTCAAGTTTACCTTGCCATTTTGCACAATCTCCATTTTAAAGTCTTTCTCCATATTACCATTTATTCCTCTAAAAAGATTTTTTCCTGGTTGATGCCAATTTCAATGACCTCTGGGTCAAGCATCCCCTTTTACCGTGTGACCAAATATAGGACAAGCTGACTTAAGGTCAAGCTCATGATGCTTCAATTGAACACAGGAGGTTGCTGCTGTTCTCTTAAATAACTGAATATATAACCAAGACTGCCACATATTTCTGCCTAGTTGCAATAAAATGAACGTTTATTTGACTGGTTAAATGCTAGAGCCACAGACAAAAATTAGGCCAATATTTAAAGCAGAGTAGGATGGTATACATATGAACAAATCAAATTTGCTTCTAAATTTTAAGTGATCATATCATTCTCTGCTACCTTCAATGCTGGCATTTAATGCATATTCTCCTGAAGTATTAATTGATCAAGAATTTTAACTTCTAAGTGTCCTTCACAGTGCCTAGTACCAAGGGAAAGAAATCATTGATCATGGTGGTCACACATACAGATATGAATTGTATCCTGTTACTTATGTGCTTTTCCTCTATTAACCTCTATTATAGTACTTATAAAGTGGGAATAACAATGACCATTCCTTATACCACATTATCTAGCAGCATCTCATAAGATAATACATATAAGCATGTACATTAGTGCCTAAAACTACCTACTGCCAAAGACACAATCTCTTCTGCTTATAACTCTACCCATTATTTTTAGCTCCTTTGTGCCTCTTTTTAAATTGTAGACAACTAATAAATTGGAAAACTATCTCTTCCAATAGAGTCTTCATTGACTTCCTTCCAACTGTAGAAAATTTTTACATCAATTTGTGACTGAGTATAAATTTGTGGTTTTTTCGGGGGGTTGGGACGGGGGATAAGGTATAGCATCTATGGTTTTCATTTGATATGGGAAATATCAGATATTTTTTCTTGTTCATTTTTATATCAGTATAATAATAAAAAATAGTTTTACCTTTTAATAAAAATTATCTTTCAACAGATTTTAAAATCTGCCAGTATTCTTATCAGCTTCTCTTACCAGAATCAGATAACATCTACCAGAGGAGGGAGGGCATCTTGAAGGCAGTTTAAACTCAAGCACATTTTAGTTCCCAAAGACGACTTCCAAGAGGACATAATATTTTCATGACTCTCTATTATTCTAATGTTAATATCACTCTAATACTAATTTTCTCTTTTATATTTGTTCTTGGTTCTGTATTGGTCAATGAGTTTTTCTTTATTGTTTTCATCAATGGAATAGAATTTGCCATTATAGACTGATTAATTTATGATCTCTGTATAAGAATTAATTATACAAAGAGATCTATCTATTCTTAATTGTATGCAAGTGTATGGACATTCTTAAGTATTAATATTTTGCTTCATAGTTGGGTTTCTTGGCTTGACCATTTGGTGGTTTCTAGTTTCTACCAGATGATAGGGAAACAAGTTGTAGGTCTTTCCTCTTTGACTGTTTTTAGCTCCAAGCAGCTAAGAAAATTTCTCCTGGGAAGGAGATCATTTTTTGATGGACCAGTAAGACTTTGTGGTTCTTTATTTACTCTTGACTCTAGACTTTAGTTAGAATTGAAGGTCTCAGATTTTGTTGGTATGTTCATGTATCTATAAGTCAGAGAAACTAACACTGAAAATTGTGTAACTGTATAATATTTTCAAAATTCCAGATAAGCTGGGTGTGGTGCCGCCTACCTGTAATTCCAACACATTTGGATGTTGAGACATCAGGACTGCAAATTCCAGAACAGCCTCAGCAACTTAATAAGATGCTATGCGAATTAAGAAGACCCAATCTCAAAATAAAAATGAAAAATAGGTGGAAATGTGTCTAAGTGACTCTAGGTTCAATCCCTGCTGCCAAAAAAAAAAAAAACTCCAGATGACATCAATAAATTAGAGAATAATGTCTCCTGAAGGATGTTGTTTCGGTTGACTTTGAGAAATAAACACATTAACTAAATACTTCTAAATGTTAGGAAATTTAACTTTTATACTTAAAATGTGCAGAACAAATGTACTTTTTACGTAAACCAGCTTAAACACACTTTAAGATTTCAAGGAAACATTATACAGATAAGTCTTTGGCAAACAAACCTAGTTTAATAGTTTAATATTTTTTATTTAATTCAGATAATTATGTGTTCCGATTTAACAGTTTTACATTTAAGCTTATGTTTTTTGTGTGTGTTTTCCCTAAACATATAAAAATATTAATCAAACAAATGAATATTACTTCTGTATAATATCTACAATAATATTAAAAATATCTGTGGTTGAAATTGCTATTCTGAATAATTTTATACTTTGTACTATGTCAGCTTGAATATAACTTGTAATATAACTTTAGGTAACTTAAATTCTAGATGATATTAAATTGAATTAGAAAATGTTCATTGGATATTACATTATTCCTAAGTGAGAGAGAATTGAAATGTTCATTACTAAGCAAAATTTGAAGTTTATGTGCCTTTGCTTTCTATTTTTTTAAACTACATAAAGGTTACATCTTTGAGTATTTCAAGGAACAAGTGAGAAGTCACTCTCTTAAGTTATGTATGTAGCTACAAAAAGCTAGATTGTATGTGTGTATGATTTCTGAAAGTCTGCTGCAAATAGCTGTCCATGGGCAGACATTTTGCAATAATGTACCTTCTATTTTTCCCAGTGAAAAACAAGTTACTATGGTTAAAAGTTACAGTTGCTTAAGTGAATGAGAGTGTACTTGGAGTGATAGTGGCAGTAAAGCATAATTTTGTACATGCAGTGCTGAGATGTGTTTTTGTATAGTAAGGGAAAAAGAGAACAATATTGTTCTAAAATAAAGTAACTAGTTGTTCCAGAATAAAATAGATTGTGGAAAAGGACAAAACCTGAATGAATATAAAAAGTTATAGAACATTCATGGAAAGGTAATTTTATTTGCTTTGAATTATAATGTGTGGATTTTGAAAAAGCTATGAAATATGTTAAAATCTGAGCAAAGTTTGCTCAATTGTGATGGGCTTGCATTCTTCAATTATTGTTTATTGCTTTGACCTATACAGTATGTAATTCTATGTAATCTACAAAGATTTCTCGTTTTATTAGAATAATTTTCTGTGCTTTTTTTACTTTACTATATTCTCTCTATATTTATTTATCCTTCATTTTATTTTTGAATAATTAAGAAAATAAGAGCTTATCACTAATGAAAGAGCTAGGGTTCTTTACAGTCCCTTTACATTGTAAGTTTATTTTCCAATGTTAGCATTACTTTCAAATAAGACAAGTACTATTTTTTTTTTTAACAAGGGAAAGTCTCTTGGCCACTGTGTATGAGCCTTCATGTGTTTTGTCTTCTTATATTTAAATCCTATATTTAAAATCAAAACAAAAATAATATAAAATCTTATTCCTTTTTTAACACAAAAGATATTTGAGATATCCCAGAACATCCTCCCTACCAAATAAAAAAAGATTTGCTTTATCTATAAAAAAATGAGGTTCCAGAAATAATTAGATTTACCCTGTATATTAGTTTAATTAGTTTTATGGGAAAAGTTGTAAAATCTGAAGAGATAGTCTTCTCTTCTATAACTATACTATTATTAATGTAGAGAAAGTGTATGTTCCATGAAACATTTATGGTGATTCATCATCACTGTAGCACATACAGATAGGGTCTTCATTTTTTTGAGTTCTGGTCTGGCTTTGTCTTATATTAGTCAACAATGTATCTTATTATTTCTTCCTGCCTGAGTCTTGTGTACTTTGAAATCTCTTAATGTGTATTATTATTTTCAAGGCAATATATTTGTACAGGTTAAACACGAATTTGCCATCCTTTTCCAAGGCATAATTGAAAATGTTAGTTACATGGTCAGCTTCTTATCTAATGTCATTTTTGAAAGAGGTGATCATTTATTCATGTATGGCCACTTTTGAATGACTGACTTTGACTTTATGGGACCAATGCTTACAAAGCTCTCTTTGGAAAACTAGCTTTTAGAGTTCTCAGCCTTAAAAGTGATAAAGAAATTTCATTTTAGGCAGTCCCAGAAAACTCAGAAGACTTTGGAAACCATGAAAAATGGGAAGAAATTCACCCCATTTGTAGGCACTATAAATGAAATCTGGTGGACAATTTGTTGGCTTGGTTTCCTAGGATAAAATGACTGAAAAACCCCATCTGAAATTCCTCACCCAATTTCTAAGCAAAATAAACATAAAAGGGCCTCTGTGATAAATTAACAATCTCGCTATATGTATCTATGTTAATAATCAGTCTGTGACTATTGAAGTAAGCCCTACTTTGTGGTTAAAAAAAATGAGATTTTTTTAAATCAAAGATGAAAAGAAAATAGAAAAAAAATTACATTTGTGAAAAGTTGCATTATCTGTAGCACACCTTCTCCAAACTGTCTAGCTCTATGACTATTCACTACATTCAATTATTTGGCACCCCTTTATTGATTGTAGGAAACTGATAGACAAAACATCTTTTTCAAAGAGATATATCATTGACTTTCTCTCCAAGCCCCCACTTTGTATCTAAACCCATTTTGTCTTCATTTGCAATTCAATTTTGCTTTTCCACATAACTCTGTTTTGTTTTACTTTTCCTTTGAGCTGCTTATAACATCTTTCCAGTTTTCTTACATGAGACTGTAAAAGCTTTAATGTGTTTACTTTGACATCTGTATGAAAGTCTTGATTTTATCCTTTTCTGAATATGGTTTTCATGGTGCTAGACAAATACTGGATGCTACTCTTCATTATTTCTAGATCTGCCCTTTGTTATTTCTTAAGGACTTTTTACAACAAACAATACTGGTAGTAATGAAAAAAACTGAGTGTAAGAAGACTTTATCATTTTGATTATTTAATGAAGTGTGGAAAATCTTTTACTTCTGATACGTGATTAGAAAACATTAACTTTGTTAGTTGGAGAGTTGATTTGCTAAGAATAAACATGGCACTGTTTGGGGGCATCTGTATTCACTGCTTTCTCTCCATCAGAAAGAACTGAGTGTCCTGTTGGCCTTATTAAAAGGCCAACCTATTCCTTAAATAGGCTCTACCTATCCTGCCTGAATATTCAAAAAATATACTAGCAGTATTGATAATTCTTCTGATGCTTTTGAACCCTGTGATGATTTTAATTAGTCCTTGTTTATTTAAGTTTATCACGTTATCCTGTTATTCTTATCTTATATCCTCTCTTCTTCTTCATGGTAACCCTTGATTGTCTACCTTTGGCAACCAACATGTCTCCCTTTCAGAATATCACCATATTTTTTGTAACAACGTTTTAGCTATTGATGGCAATTTAGTATGATACTTGGAAAAATAAACACTCCTCAAATATGGGGATTGATACTAATATTATTTCAAAAACTATATATATTTGTAATTTTTTAATATCTGTTACATTTTGTAAACCAGATGAAATGCAGATGCAGATCATCAATCTGTCTTGCAACCCCACATGAAGGACACATGTAGATCATTTGCAGTCTTGATGAAGCAATGGATTATAATACTCAAAGAGAACAACAAATAATCCCAGATAGTTAAACAAATATTGATGATAAAGACAGAAATATAGATACAAATATATAAATGAGGATATCTCTCTCTAGATACAGAGAACATTAGATAAATATGTATGTAGGTAGGTAGGAAGAGAGATAAATGGATAGATACAGGCAGAGAGACAAAGAGGAACATACATGCAGATTAACAGAGAAAGAGAGCAAAAGAGCTAGTGTTACTATCTTTAGGTTTCTAATAAAAAAATCTGTGGGGTTGGATGATGGGGTAGTCTGTGATAGCTTATTGTCCCTGAGATATTTGAGTATTAGAATAATAGGCTCATTGACTGAAGTTAGCCACTTATTTTTCAAACTGCTTTGTGGGTGGATCTGTAAATCACAGACAATCAAAGTAAAAGGATGACTAAGTGTGAAGGTACAGATGTCTGCTGTGGAGCTAGTTGCCTGAGTGGCATGAGGCACACAGTGATCCAGAATCAGGGCCTGAGCTCTCTATCATGCTCATAGGACAAAGACAACGTCAGCTTCCTAGAAGATTGTTTTAACAATTGGAGCTAAAGCACAAAAGTGTCTTGTACCTAATTAGAATTCTGAATAAATCTTTAGCATTTTTGGAAATGATTGCTCCCCCTCCCCCCCCAGCTTTAGTCACATTTGGAGGCCTGTGACTGGGTCCATATAGACACAACATTTTATTTTACAGATTATTTCTGTAAAATAAAGCATTTCGCTTTGTTACTTGTGCAGTTGCTTCATTTTCTTTTTGCTTTTCAGTCTTTGGCCATCATGAGTCCTGTCTGGTCACATTGACAGGAGTCAATTCCACTGGACCTTCATGGATATTTCATTTAGGTTGTGTGCTTCCAGAAAAGTACTGTTATATGTTGTTTGTCTTTCCCAGTAGAAAACATATTTTAAGAGGCAAATTACAACAACAACAACAAAAAATTGACACATTGTAATATTTCTGTGGCAAAGACAAGAAAAAACAGTGTGCATTTACTAGAAGAAGACTCTGTAGAAATTAGTGTGAATTTTAGCTTATACGTTTGTGGAAAGGGCCAGATTTAACCAGTTTTGTCTTCTATCCCAAAGGGGAAGACAACTAGAATGCTCTGAAGACCATCGCCTTCTCAGATGCACAGAATATAACTGCCAATGGGAATTCAGTAAAGGTGTACTCAGCCCTAGCCTGATGTCATCTCCATATCTTGAACTCATTGTATCTCTGAGCTACAATTCTAAAATATGAATATATTTTATTTTTTGTTCATTTGTAATTTGCCTTTGACTTAAGGAAACCAGACATCACTGTTGAATATTAATTGATGTATACTTACTTAGTATCTAATCTGTCTTTGCACAGTATTCTACTGCATGCTAGGAGGGAAACTTAATAGGATATTGTTATGGTTTGCATGTGAGGTACCTTCCAAGAGCTTACATGTGAGACAATGCAAGAAGGCTCAGAGGAGAAATGATTGGGTTGTGAGAGTCTTAAACCAATGAGTGAATTAATCCCCTGATGGGAATTATTTGAGATGTACCTGACTTGGTAGGGTGTGGCTGGAGGAGGTGGGAATTAGGGCATGACTTTGGTGTAAATAGTTGTATCTAGAGAGCTGAATATCTCTCTGCTTATTGATCACAAGGATGTGAGCAGTTTCCCTCTGCCATACACTCCACCCTGACATTCAGCCTCACCTCAAGCCCTGAGGAATGGAGCCTGTCTTCTCAGGCCTAAGACCACTGAAACAATGAGCCCTCAGATAAAATCTTCTTCCTCTGAAATTGTGCTGGCACAAAAACTGATTAAAAGGGATATGCTAACTGATTTCAAGACTTTATAGTCACACTATGCAAAAGGACAAAAACTTGAAATGTTTTAATTATTAGTTATCAAATAATGATAGCTAATACTACTGTATATATAATGCTCACTATGTGCTAAGTTCTATTTTATGAGAGTTTTGTCTCATAAAAAAGAAAACAGTTATTGTTTTCCAGACTCAATTGGACATGGTTGTAATACCAATAGTCGACTTGGAAGTCTGAATCAGAAGGATCTCAAGTTCAAGACCATTGTCTGCCACAGTAAGAGCCTCTCTCAAAACAGAAAATTTAAAAAATGGGGCTCTGCATGTAACTTAGTGATAAATTTCCCTGGGTTCAATACCTGGACCAAATAAATAAATAAGCAGACAAACAAATAAAATAAAAACATTATCACACTTAATTCTCACTGTAATCTTATAAGGTAGGTAATATTATTCTCATTTTACCAATAAAGAAACTTATCAATACACAGTGTTAGCAAAACACCCAAGGCCCAAGGCTAATGAGTGAATCGACTAACTAGTATACAAGATAAGAAAATTTGATTGAAGTGCATATGCCCTTAGCTAACTTCATACATGTGAGAGACAATGTCTGCTTTAAAATCCAAAATATGAGGTTTCAGTAAACAAAGTCTTCCATAAATGGTTTTTCACAAAGAATAATTTACACTGGACTTTTAAGTATACATAACTTAAATTGTGTTTTGAAAAGCACAATAGGAATGGGACAACTTGAGGGATATAATTTTTCAGCAAACCTGATTTCATCATTTGAAATCTGACTATCTATCCTCCTCTGTCCCCTTTCCCTGCCTCTAGAACTGAGTCTAAGTCCAGTCACAGCAGCAAAAGGAAGGTTTGACTCATGTGGATGATGTAAGCTGCTTTAAAGTGGGAAATTAGGATGAGTAAGAGAACATGTGTCCTACCTCCTTATCCTGAAGGAAGGAACTGACTCCTGAGAAATTGGAATACGAAAAGTCACAGGCTCCATCATGTTCACTTCTACTTTGTGCAATTCAATAATAAATGACTTATTCAGAACTTCTAATTGCAGAGGTTCCAAATACAAAATGAGGAAAAGTCCTCAAAATGCTGATTATGTACCGTGTTATATATCTAAGTGGGGAAAGAAGGAATAGCTCTTTTTATTTAGAATGGGGTTTCTGTATTAAAAGACATTCTTACCCACTTTAACCTTATTATTGAGATTGTGGTCATGTTGCCAAGTAAGCATGATAGAGTCTGCCCCATGCTCATAATAATAAATGCAACCACAAATGTTTAAGTCAGGAGAATAACACAAGAATAACACAATAATAATGGTATTTATTATATTAATGAGGAAAAAGATATTCCCTTGTTCTAGCTCTGGTGGGTAGAAATGGAACAACTGGAACACTTTTCTCCAAAAGTATAACTCTTAATATACAGAGAGCTCATGGGACATCTAACCATGCCTCCCTTGTATAATGACCCTGATGAAGTTTAAACTGGTTTTGTAATTGATCCAGAGATATTTCAGCCATCTTGTAAAGTCCCAGAAAACTCTACCTTTCTGTATTCATACCTTGCATCATCTAACCGTCTCTGAATCCCAGTACCTCTTAGAACTGATTGATGGTGCCAGGGTTTGCAAGGTGTGCCCAAATTACTTACTCTTGAAGAAAATGTGAGAATCAGCAGATTCTTAATCTTGAGGTCTTCAATGGCTACTTTGAACCTGGAGAGTTGTATATGGAGGCGAGTGGACATGAAAATTTATTTGACATCAAAATTAAATCTGTGGCATGAAGATTCCTATTAAATAAGAAGTCAAAATAAAAATAAATAATAAATAAAAGTTGGCATGCACAGCCTTGCTATTAGAAGCTGCTGAATCTCCCATAACTCTTACTGAGATTAATCCCTTCCTACAGGCCAAAACCTAATTATAAACCATTCTAATTTGTCATGAAGTCGGACTGCTGTTACTTTCTGAGGAACAAATCTAGGAAGAGATGTTTTTGCTGCAAGAGAACTCCAGGATGACACAGAAAGAATTGAGGTGTTAACGCAAATCAGTGGTCTGATACCATAAAGCTTATTTGCTTGTCTCAGTTGACTACTGTCTATATACTTTTATGGGGTTTCTTCAGTTTACTTTGCTACTTCAAGTTTGCTATAGTTCCAGCTTCATTGTAGCAAGGCTTTAAACCTAAAATAAGCATTATGTAAAATATTATTTTGACTTTACATTAAATGGATCTTTAAAACTTGCAAGTGCTCTAGGGCAAAAAGAAGAAAATCTTCTAGGGAAAAGCCTTAATATTCCAGATATAATGAGTTTGTTTTACATTAACTTGCTTATTTTTTTTTCCTCCAGACTATTTTCACTTGGGTTCCTTTCATATCCCAGTTAGCAAAGGAATTGACCAGAACTAAGAGCAGCCCTAGAGCAATAGCTAAAATTCCGCTGTGCTTGTCAGATACTGTCTGACCACTGATTACTGCCTGAGGGGAGTTTGTTTTCTTTATAAACTTTTTGGTGGGCTCCCATCACTAGGGAAATAGCTTTTCTTTTTTCTCTTATGAAAAACTTCAGGATTATGTTGTAGAAAACACGGACTTTTTGATTTTTTTAATAATATTTCATATCTCAGATGTGTGTGCTATTGTTAAAGGGTGAGATTAAAAAAAAATAAGACATAATATTAAAATGAGGATATGATAACAATGGATGATACAAATGTGATCACTCTGAAAATTTGCCTCAGGCAAAGGTCTTCTTGAATCATGATCTATAGGTACAACAGCAATCTGTCCTTTCTTTCATGTTTCATCTATGTAAAATATGCAATTTCACCAATTCTATACACTGGGGAACATTTGGGATAAAATTGCTTGCATCTGAGAGTCTCAAAAGTTAAACAGAATTCACCCCAGGTTAAAAGAAACTAATGAAGGGAGTTTTTATAGAGGTGCCAGCAGGTTTATGAAACAAAGAGAAGACAGCAAGGTGATCAGTGGAGGAACTCTTTCCACTTCTTGAGGCCAAAGGATTTTGACAACGGCATAGTGCTAGTGGGGTACATTGGGAATGAAAAATGTTAAAGAAGAGCATAACAGGGACAGTTAAGTCGAGAAGCATGGTGCCTGGGACGAGAGTGGGCATTGAGGCCTAAGGGACAGCAATTTGTTCTCAAGAAATAGATCTATGGAATAGTAGGATTCTAGAAAGATTTCTATGGTCTATATGAAAAAGAGACTCAAGTAATAAATTTCTTATGCTTTTTGTTAATCTACACACTGACTTTGATATTTCACTTCTAAGGAGACATTCTGTGGTTTGAACCATTGCAAGGGCAGCATCAGAGAGTGAGTATGTCTTTCAACATGGTGTGCTAGTTGTCTTGCCTGGTTCACCCTTGTTACTGACCTTTGGCATGAGCAGCAGTCAAGCTGCAATGGATCTGGTAGAGAAATTCTCAGTGAAAACTGCAGGATCACAGTCACATCAGGCTTCCATAAGGTAACATACCCATAAATGCAAATATAGAGATCCCAGAAGAATAGAGTGTGTTTTCTGAACTCTCCTAGAATCGTATAATCTACTAACATGGAATTTCCCATTTCCCTCTCTCCTGGAAATTCCTCAGACATTTCTGGCCCTTCCATGGCTCTAGATTGAGATCTCCACATTGTCTCTTCATCATACCTAGAACATTCTCCAGCCCAAAGCCATTCTGAGCCTATTGCTTCTGTTTTGGAGCCTCAACTCAAATTCTATGTTCATATCTAAGTAAGTCCTCCCTCAAGGAGAACTGATCTTTACCTTGGTGAGAATATTAATTCCTTTTAGACTAGTAGGACAAAACTGAGTATCTTTCATATGTGAAATAAATAGCAAACATTCAGAATTGTTTCTGGGAATACTGGTAATCATTTATTCTAAAGACATTGTAGAATTGCATGAAAAAGTTATTGCTCTGGCCAATGAAATGTAATGGTAATTTTCCATGTCATGCAGAATGAGAAGTGTTTAAGGACTAGTGCATCATTTCCTCCAGAATTCCTTTCAAGCTTCCAAGATGTACTGGATGTTGAATTGCCATTGGTATGCCTTCAAAAATGAGTAGGATGTAGACCAGAGTTCTCAATGACCCAGGTTTTACATGTTGGATGAGGGAGGGAGAAATTTTTATTTTAAATCATGTTAATTTTGAGTTGTTTATAATTGCAATCTACTCAATTATGACCAACATGTAAATTTTACTATATTTGATTATCTATTCTGATGGATTCCTTTAAGTCAAATAATACCACTTAAATAGTAAACAAAAAACGTCAGAGGGCATACACTAATCTCCTTCAAAAGAGATTAGTAAAAACAAATAAATTAGTACGAACAGACATATAGCTTGTTTTAGTGTATACGTATAGAAAAATGAGGTAGGGGCCATAAAGAAGTTTATTGGCCTATAGGAGAATTTTTAGTTCTAGATACAAACACATACAAGCACATAAGTAAAGCTGGCCCAGATTATCAAGTGAGCAGAGTTCATGAAATCCCAGTATCAAAGGATTCAGAAAGATCTTCAGAGGTCAGTTAGTTCACTCACCTCCTTTCAAGTAGGATCACACCAAAACCATCCCAGAAAAATGAGAAACAGTTCTATTTTTAAAGCTATCTATAGAAGGAGGTTTTACTTGGTCAGAAGTGTTCTTCAGCTAGTATTAAAATCTCTCTTCTGAATCATATGCCTAACTTGCATCCAGAACACACAGAGAAACACTACTTCAATGTGAGATTCATTGGGCTACTATAACCAATCACCACACACTGGATATCTGTTTATTTTCTCACAGTTCGGGAGACTAGAAATCTGAAATTAACACATCAGCAGGACCACGCTTCTTCTGAAGGACCTAGAGAAGTATTGTTCATTGTCTCTTCCTGGTTTTGGGGGGCTCCTTGCCATCCTGGGTTTCCCTGGCTTGTGTCAGTTTCAATCCAATCTCTGTCTCTTGGGGCTAGGGTTGTGGCTCAGTGGTAGAATGCTTGTCTAGCATGTGGGAGGTACTGGGTTCTATTCTCTGCATCACATAAGTAAAATAAATAAAATAAAGATATTGTGTCCATCTATAGCTAAGAAATATTAACAAAAAAACCTCTGTCTGTCAGCACATGACTTTCTTCCCTTTGTATAACTCTATGTGTCCTCTTTTTATTTGAACATCTATCAATGAACTTACAGTTAATCTAATCCATTGTGACCTCCTCCCAACACAACTAATTGCAACCATAAAGACACTATTTCCAAATATCACATTCTTAGCTTTCTGGTAGACAAACATGTTTGGAGGATACTTTCCTGAAGTTGGAAACATAGATGATTTAAAAACAGCAACAACAACCCTATTCTTTCTTGAAGTCAGTATAGAAACTTACAGTGCAACTAATTGGGATAATGTTCATTTAAGTATTTTTCTTGATGGCTTAAATTAATGCAAAATCATTTTAAAATTTCTTCATGAATGTGACCATTGCACTGATTGTTTGTAGGAGGAGAAAAATCAGTCTAAGGTCTACCATTGCACTTTGGAAGTAATAATTTAGTTACTTTCATTGATTAAATGAATGAGATGAATTTATGTGACACACACATGTCAAAATTTATTATGACTCAGGGCACAGTCTTGGATTCTCTTAGCAATAAATATTGCAAATGATATGAAGATAGGCAATGCAAGTATATTCTAAGCAACCAGGAAGATTTTAGAAGGAGAAGACAGACATAGGAAATGGACAGAATTTTAGGAAAGAATATTCGATGTATCAAATTGTGTCAACTACATGATAAAGGGGTAGAATTCAGAAACAAATCACAGTTAGTAGAATCAACTGACCACAGAGGTCTACTCTTAGAACAGCATTTATGAAGAGAATAGGTGGGTTTGGATTTATAATGGTGAGCCAGAATCTGTATAGGGAAGACTTTAAAATGTCAAATTAATTTCAAGCATCATCTTAAATGTACTGAATAGGCTCTAAAAGTGTTTGAGCCCCAGAGTGACATCATATATAAAATAATCTGGTGAAAGTGATCTTGGTGGAAAAGGTTATGTTTCGTGGATGGGAATTTCAAGATTGTTTCAAAGATCTAGACAAGTTTTGAGCAACTGTTTCACAGGAATACTATTGTCACATGGAAGTAACTGGCTTAATACAAGAGATAGATGAAACACCAGCAGGTATTCCACGTGGCTTTTGTGTTGCTTTTCTAGCTTGGACTACGAGAAGGACACACTTTCCTTTCCCATGCTTCCTTTCATTCCTCTGAAAGGTGGAAGCAGCACCATTATCCCCAAAGTGTGAAATCTGCTGCTTTGGCTGCTTTCCACTTAACCTGAGTTTCATTTAAAAGAATAAAGAAAAGTACTTTCTCAGCCTTCACTTTTGGGAAAAATCTCATTATTCAGCAAAAGATAATGTAAGGATGCCCTGTTAACTCAGCGTTGCAGAAAACATTCCTGTCAGTTGGCATGAAGCTTTGTTCCTTTCACCTCAGGCAGGTGGTAAAGGCATTTTGCAAAGAAGGATTCCAAATTAGGTTGAGCACCAAAAGAGGGAAATGTCCTGGCTCACCTGGTGGGGAGAGATTGGACTGTTGAAGTATATCCAAGATCACCTCTTAAAAGCCATGTTTCAGAGCAGTGCTTATGAGAATAAAAACAGGCAGAATGTTTGACTATGATGCCCTTCCAAATTTCTTTTCCTGGAGTTTACTCTAACTTTGTAGGGGATGAGTACTCCAGTGAATGATTAATTTACTTACTGGCCTCATTCCAACTAGCCATTATTTTATTTAAGCTGTCTTAATGTCACTTTCAGCTAAGGTCTTGGATTCTCTTCATTGGAGACTGAAACTTTTCTAAGGTACACAGAGATGATACCAGATCTTAGAACAGATAAAGAGTTGTATGGGGAAGAACGGTCATATTACCAAACTTTACACTGGCTAGTTATGTGGACTCCTACTCAAACTCTTCTTAATGCAAGGAAGCTTTGCCCACAGATTCCCAGACCAATCCTCTAGTAAACGACTGCCAATCTCAGAAGAGCACACCATTTTTCTTATGGATCTACAACCGCTGATGTGTACTCCCAGGACTTGAGGCTCATGTGATAACATTGTATCCAGGGAAAATTCATAGGGATGAATCCTTTGATTAAAAAGTCTTTCCTTTTTTTCAATTATTGTTTTTTATTTATATATGACAGCAGAATGCATTACAATTCTTATTACACATATAGAGCACAATTTTTCATATCTCTGGTTGCATACAAAGCATATTCACACCAATTCGTCTCTTCATACATGTGCTTTAGATAATAATGTCCATCACATTCCACCATCATCTAACCCATGCCTCCCCACTTTCCTTCCCATAAAAAGTCTTTCTTGTTTCCCATATCTGCACAGACTCTGTTGACCCACTGTGATATTCTGTCCCTTGGATTGTTCCTTCTTAAGATTTTCCCTGGCCATCCCAGATTTTCTCTAACCTTATTACCTATAAAGTTCTACAGCCGCATTTACCCACTAACTATATATCTGTCTGTTAAGGTGGTCTTTGTGATATATTTAATGTTTCCCAAATTAGTCAAAGGGCATCAATGAAGATGAGTAATTCTTAGGTTCAGCTATTTGACAAAGAAGAATCTCTAGATGAAGGTAGGAAGATTGAGTTTCTCTACTGGTTTACAAGGCTGAAAGCATCAAAAATATTGCCCCCATGTTTTTGATTTTCTTGTAGATGATGGCATCACCTTTATCTAGACATCTGAAAAAAATGCTCAGCTCAGGGGAGAAGGGTATCCACTTCACAGGGATTGAAATAATTAATGAAAAGTCTGTGCTACTCTTATTTCTGCATGTGCACGTTCAGTGACACCTACCCTTGGGGGATATAGAAGCTTTTTATTTTCTACTGGGATCAGGAAAAATATTTCTTCTTCTCTTTCATATTAGATCAAATGAAGGTACAAAGTATTCTGTGAAAGGGAAAGCCATTCCTTGATAAGTCAAAGAATTAAATATATTAAAAAGAAAGTGCCCCACCTATCTATTTGGTACCCTTATGACATGACTAGCCAAAGTTAAGAGAGCTGGAATCCCATCCGTTAGAATCTCAAAAGTCTCCTTATTCAGCAAAAGATAATGGAGATCATATTTCACTCTGCACTTGTACTATTGTATTTTTTGCCTAATAGTGTACAAGAGTGAGTGTTTTTTCACTAAGGATCATGTTATCATCAGAATATTAAATCCTTCCTATTTGAAAGCTTCTTGGAAACATTGACACGTGGCCTAAAGCAGTGGAAATAGACTGGACTCAAGTTCACTAAGGGGGTCATCTTCTAGGACTACCCCTTTCACTTTGATTCAATAATGGGCAATACAGTGTGAATCTCAAGTTTCCTCAACTGTATCATGGATGTTGAGCACTGGGTAAGTTTTAAGGCTGAAAGTGTATGAAAATTCTAAGAAAAATATAAGGCAGGGGTTATCAATTCCCTTCATTTTAGTGGTATTAAAATTTATATATATGTGCCTCTGATGAATTGAGCTACTGAAATGCAGTAATTTAGCTACTTATTTAAAAAGTAGAGATTTTCTTTTGAAAATATAATGAATATCTATGAAGCCCTCAGCCAAATTGGCAACTAGATCATTGAAAATAACTTTTGCTGGGCACAGTGGTGGACGCCTGTAATTCCAGTGGCTCAGGAGGCTGAGGCAGGAGGAGCATGAGTTCAAAGTCAACCTCAGCAAAAGTGAGGCACTAAGCAACTCAGTGAGACCCTGTCTCTAAATTAAATACAAAATAGGCCTGGGGAATGTGGCTCAGTGGTTGAGTGCCCCTGAATTCAATTGCCAATACCCTCCCTAAAAAATAACGTTCATCTTTCAGGATGCTTTTCTGGCCATTCACCTGCTACCATAACAGAAAGAAACTAGGATCTGGGAATTCATCTTTACTTGTGTATATGTGTGTGTGTGTGTGTATGTGTGTGTGTGTAGTATTATGTGTATGAGAGAATACATATACATAAGCACAAGACCAGATACGACTATACATCCCTTAACAATGTGAAGTTCGGTGTTAATTATCTTCTTTCTTTCTATTTTTAAAATATTTTTTAGTTGTAGATGGACTCAATACCTTTATTTTATTTACTTAATTTTATATGGTGCTATGGATTGAACCCAGTGCCTCACATATGCTCAGCGAGTACTTTTTATTACTGAGTCATAACCTCAACCCTCAACTATTTTCTTAACTTAATACATTAGTTTCAGGGACTTGTCTTATTTATTAATCTTATGTAGACACATCCAAATTGTTGCATATGACTAGCTTATTTTTACAGATGTATGCTAGTCCATTGTGTTAAAGTTTTCCAAACTAAGGAACTATTCTCTTTTTGATGAATATTTTTGTTATTATCGTTGCTGTTTTTCTCTTATGGATTTCTGCTATTATAAATGGTATGCTATAAATTCTGTTTTACAACTTCTGCACATGTACAAGTATTTTCTTCAGAGTGTGTATTCAGGAAACAAACTATTACAATTACATATTATACAAATATTCATATCAAACTACTTCCCAATGTGATTATGCCAGAATATACTCACACTAAGTGTTAAAAATTGCCTATTGGTATATCAACAGCTGATATTAAAGACTTGTTAAATTTTACCAAGTTACATATATCCTTACATTGGATATATTTACATCACCGTCATAACTAAAGTGTTTGGGAAATTCTTCGTGTATTTAATGACCATATGTCCTTCCTCATACGCATTTATTTTTAATGGGCGTGCCAGATTGTTTTCAGGCCTACTGCTGGGGCACAAAAAACTTTTGTTTGTTTGTTTGGATTATTCCCAAATAGTATCCATAGACATCTTTTCCCAGCAGCAGTTTCCTCCATAGGATAAATAGTTTCTCAATTTTCCTATGTCTCCTCAACAGGAAAGCGTACAGGAAGATTTAAAGTTTACGTGGTGCTTTCTTGGACACAAAACAATGATTAATACACTTTATTAATTCCTTCTCTTTAGGAACTTGAAGTTGTGAACATATCATCACATTGAATTAAGCCCTTGCCATTTTTCTTATCACTTCTACTTACTTTTAACTTCTCATTCTTGTTCGCTTCTGGCCAAAGAAGAGGCATGCTGTCATTTATATGTGTAACTCTGAAAAAGTGAAAACAATGTCAACAAAAAATATTAAACTTAATAAGAATTTTTTACATGTTAAATAACAAAGATAATGTGGAAAATACTCAATTGACATGGGAAAAGTGGTCATATCAAGAAGCAAGTTGCTCCCTTTTCTGTTTGACATTGTGCTTTTGAGATGCAGCCTCTCTGACTCTTTCACATCACAGTTCCTAAAGATGTATTCCACATTCCCAGGATTCTTGAATTGCACTCCAATTTGAGGCTTTACAAAATCTCACTTCAAAGCCATTCAGAAGAGCTTTGTGGGTTACCAACATCAAAGTGTACTTGAGATTATTTAACATCATTAAACCCAGCAATCTAAGAGACAAAAGACACAGGCTAAAGTCAAAGCAATTTGAAAGACATCATCCATCATTGTCTTTGCTGTTACATTTCCACCCAACTTACTAAAGGCTATAACCCTTCACCCATTAAAACACATATACAAGGAGCATGCACTAGATGTACAGGGGTGTATGTGCATGTGATGCTCCTGCTCCTTACAGGGGAAAGAGAAGCTTTGGCTTCATAGTCTCCTGAGAGTTCCTTGCTTTACCTTAAATCTTCTTTGATATGTCTATCTTCAGTATATTGACTGAGATATGAATTCCTCTTTAAACAAATACTTTAGCATATTTCCAAAAGCCATACTATGAGGCACAGTTGTCACAGCATCTGACAAATGTCCATAGCCAAGGATATGACCTAGCAAGTCTGAATGCACTCCCTCATTTTTGTCATATTTTAACGTTTATCTCTTCTTCATTCGATAGCATTTGTCATCTTGCCTCTATCCACGGCAACCCTTCCTATTTTAATGTTCTTACTGTTATCCACAAACTAAATTTACATTTCTTGCTGTTATAAATTTTATTATTTGCTGAGAAACATTACTTCAAGAAGACTGAAGCCCCAAAACTCCCAAAGACAAGACTTTCCGGAGGAAAAAAAAATCACTCTTTTCCTTTATAGACTAGTAAAGAAGAGAATAAATAAAAATAAGAATAAATGACATAAGGTTGTACATCAGTCTAGGAAGTTATGGTGTTTATTCTCATCTCTCGATCAAAGAGCACCAGGAGAAGATTGGGGATATCAATGAAGTCTTTGAATTCAGTCTGACTCTGCAAATGTGTTTGTGATATAATAAATGTATTGTGGATGAAGTATAATATAAAAACATAGGTACAATATGATGCTCAAATATATGCATACTTACTATGTGTCATTTCATATTTTTTTTCAATTAGTTATGATTGCATAAATATACATCAGCAGAAGATCTTAAAGATCTACAATCCTTGCTTGATTATAACGTGGCAATAAAATTGATGGTCCAAAATTTGATAAATTTTGAGAATGAAAAGGGATGTTATTTATAAAAAAAGACAGGGACAACCAGCATATGGTAGGCAATGAGAGACAAATAGTCACCCTAGTGTCAAGGCAAAGAGTAGTTAAAGTGGCTTGGTCACATGTCTGGTAAGTGCTACATAAGAGCAGAAACCAGTGTCTCATTAAGAATGCACTGTAAAGATGAGTTAGCAGATAAAGGTCTTTCATGATGAAATATGCATTGATCATTTTGCCCAAGGTCTGACAATGAGTCACATCAAACAGCTGACCTAAGATAAATGGAATTAATGTTGCAACTGCATTCTCCTAACTCTCACTGGACTTGAGATGGTAAAGGATTCTGACAGCATGACTTCCCCTCAGGCAAACAAAACCAGGCTGACATGATCCTCTCTGATTTGGGCAACTTGTCAATGAAAGGTGCAATGTGTCCTTCTGCACATATGTACTCCTTTCACCAACTTCCTGGGTGTAATCAGGTGTGTCTTGAGTTTGATCTGGGGAAAGTGACTAACTTAGGTGGTTCTGCCGATTATTATTATGGTTGCTTTATTTAGCACTAAAGCATCTGCAAATAATGTTTGCTATTCTTGCTTCTTTTGTCTTTAGGTTAGCATATAAAGTGAACATATAAAATTTTAGCATATAAAATTTTCAGTATTGCATACTGCAAACATGCTGGGAGGCCTTCCATACATCAGTGTGATTTGTTATATGTTGATATTTGAATAATTTCTCTTGGTACCAGGTGATTTACATGAAATCGTTTCTACATTTATAGGTTCTTTGCTTCATTGTGGGTCCTAGGTTAGAGGAGAAAGCAATCTGCATGACACTTTCTGCCACTTTTCTCATGGTGAGTGAAAGGTATACTGATATTGCAAAATTTGTGGTTTGAAGTCCATGTGTTGAGATTTTAATCCTCAAATTAATATATTAATGGTTACTTAGCAATGGAGTCTTGGAAGTAATTAGGGTAGGGACCCCCATGTTGTCATTAAAACCTGAAAGGAAGAGAGATCTCAATGAGCATGCATGTTCTATCTTACCTGGTGCTCTTCCCCCTGTGCTTTGATACAGCAGGAAGGCCCTCACCAAACACCAGGTCATTTCTGTGCTCTTGGACTTCTCAGTTCTCAAAACCATCAGTGAAAATAAATGTTAGTTCTTAATAAACTTCCTGTCTGAGGGCATTTTGATGTACCAACAAAAACAGAGGCCAAAAGGGGAAAACTCTTCTATTAGTAACTTTGTGCACAAAAAAGGAAGCAAAAAAAAAATGTAATTCCTGCAGTACTTCAGCATTCCTATTTCAGAACAGTGAAGACACATTCTGGTTTGCTCAGCCATATTTTACCACCGGAAAATTTTGGAGCAAATATCCAGAGTGATTCTTTGGTTCATATTGATCAATTCTTATTGAAGAGTTATATGGGTGGTGCCCTTCCCCGGGCCCTGTGGATCTCCTTGCCCAAAAGAAGATTAAAATCTGTGACAAGGAATAACTCAAGGACAGAAATGACTACTGTAAAGAAGAGACAAGTTGTAGTGTAATAAAATTCAAAGATTGTGTTTCCAAGTCTGAGGAAGCCAGAAGACAACAGAAATTTTTCATAAAGAAAATGATTTTAAAGTGGGGTTTGAAATGACAGATAAAGTTCTGACTTAGATAAGTGGAATATAAGATATTTTCTACATAGGAAAAATACTGACATGGGTTACAGCAGAGAAACAGGAAAATATACAAAGAATTATCATTAGAGAATATACAAAGTCCATCTTAGTTTGAATTTATGAGCAAAATAATTATTAATAGTAGTTCATATAATTCTAATTTCCTTCTGAGGTAAATCAGAAGCATATTTATTTGAAGGTATATATTCATACACATATATGAATAAGAAACAGATTCTAAGATATAAGGATATGTTCTTGTCAAATCTCTTTCATGCACTTTATTTCATTTAGTTTTAATAAAATGTCTGTGCTACAGGTAAGATGGCTATTATTTCCATTTCTTGGGTTAGGTAACCTAGATAAACAGGCTCATTGCTAATCTGGTGGGCAGGTTAATGCCCTCTCTTTCCTTCTCTCTCCCACTAGAAACAAAGCGCTTGGTCAAAGAGCAAGGCCTTTCCACATGCAGGAGGTTTTCTTTCCTGTTGAGACTTTATTTGAGGTTTGAAAGTGGGACAATGTTTTTGTCAGGAAACTTCAGTGGATTAAGCCACGGTTTCAACCCTGCTAATAAGGCTGCTGCACTCAAACTGTGAGCAGAACCTTGCCAACTCCAAACTGCTGCTGCCTGGCCATCTCATCAGTCCACCTGCCGTGCACCTAGCACTTCAGTCCCAACTCCTAGGCCCAATCAACTGAATATCTGCTCTGGCTTTAGCCCTTGGCCTCCTATACTCTAATACTGCTGCCGACTGTCCTCATCACCATCCTCAGGCCCAGCATCCAGACCCCTAATGCAACTGACCATTTTTGAGCTGGCAGAGACCACTGTACAGATGGGGTCAGTATGAATTGTCCAAGTGACAAATCAAAGTAAATGCAGATGGGAACACAAGATGTAGACCAGAACCCTGGATCCAAATATGATGGGGGTTTAGAGAGATTAAACCTGCTAATGAGTGACCTTGGAATCATATTCCTTGGCTAAATAGTCAATAAAAATTTATCTGAGTTGGTTTTACAAATGAATTCAATTCAGGGACTGTGCTAAAATGCAAAGAATTCAAAGCTAGTTTTAATCCCTGAGGGTCATATGCAGGTGTATGAAATAGCAGGGCTATACATTATTTGCATATGATTAGCATTTAATTTACACTCTTCCACCTACACTCTGCAGTTTGTTCTCAGTCTCTTTTCATGTGAAAATTTTTAATTTTATTTTATTTTGGGATGATCATGTTTATCTCCTCCCAAACTGTTTATTTATTTATTTATTTTCCACTTTAGTCTTAACAGAAATACAGGGGGAAAATGGATCACATACTCACCAAATCTAGGTTTAAATCTGTGAGAATTGTAAATATTGGGAGCTCTTAAAATTATTCCTTCCTTGACTCTCCATAAAAGGTCACACTAACATCGCAGAACAGGAAATGTACTATCTTTGATAAAGAATATCTAACTGAGTTTTAATTCTTCATGTTTTAAGGTAGTCAGTGAACCTCTCTGAATTTTAATCATTCATGATTATGAAGTGGGAAGAACAATCAGAGTCTTGTGGTCCTCACCTGATGATTGTTAGGTCCAATGAGACAAACATGCAAATACACATGGGGTATTCTGATAATGTCTTCATTTCATTATTTGGTATCTTTCTTATAGAGTTTTGCATTGATTTTGATTTTCAAATATTGCTTTAAAATAAATGCTTATCTTTATTGCTGAATTTTTATCCTGGTCCTTCAATTTGCTTCTGAAATGAACATCTCACCAGCCTCACTCTTTCCTCAGCCCAGGCAGGCATTTTATGACAGTACAGGAGTAAAAGGCTTAACCAACCAGATATAGCAGGGGAAAGACAGCTGAGGGGACTTACTGACTGATCTGGATATTTTGAATGGCTTAGAAAGTACCCTGGCACCTAAGGGCATTGAGAAAAAAAAAATATTTACCCTTTATCATAGTTAACTCTATGCCCCTGTCTGGGACAAATGGCTACCACCCATGGCCTTTCATTGTTTGTAAATGTACAGTACAAACTCTTTGCCCTAACTTTCAAAATCCCTCCCTTCAAAGCTGCTTCCTTAGTATTAATTCTTAGATCCTTAACTGATCTCCATTCAATTAGTTATCACTTGTACTCAGGTATTCTACTCCCATTTAGTTTTCAAGTTTATGACTCCCTGTTCTAATTCCTCAGAATCATATTTTTGGTATTGAGCAGAGAAGAACCAACCAGAGTGCTAACTACAACTCTACAACTGAAACTTAACTTCTTTGCTAGACCTCCCCATTCAATCCCAGTGAAAAGGAGCCTCCCTTGATGACATACTCAATGCCCACTTTCTCATTATGTAAGGGGTAAGTGCATCTACTTAACTATTCCATTATTTCATTTTTTTCCCTCTTCCAACCATCTTGTAACATCCCCAAAGACAGAGAACATGTCTTAGATGTTAACTCTCATGTGGATTTTTACCAGGACTACAGGTTATGCACTATCTAAAAAATAAAAAAAATATAGAAATGCAAAGCTATCCCTCCCACACTTGTACATATTTTCTCTCTTTATTAGGATCCATAATGGTGATATATTTCAAACCATATAATTTGTATCATATAATGTCTGCCTTTACACTATTTAATTTAGGTACAGTTATATCTTATCCTAAAATATTTCTAGTAGTTTCACATACATTAATTTAGTACACTAACCAGATTGTAAGCTTCTCTGGAGAAGGAAATATGATTTTAACTTTTTTTGTGTCATCTTTAGGAATCTTCAAAGATCATTAAAATTTCTGCCAATACATATTTCAAACTCTTGAGTGAATAAGCATATAACTATGGCTGATGTAGAAAACAAAGATGAAAGCAAACTGTCCTTACTTTTCCCAAGAGCATTACATACAAAGTTTCTCTATATGAAAGACATTCCCTTTTTTTGTCTTGATTAAATGTTTAGGATTTAATTAATTAAAAATTTACCATTAATTTTCTAGAATAATGTACAAAGTTGCTAAATAAACTTTATAGATTACAACAATTTTCTTATATAGAGACAAAATATTGATAGGAAACTTTAAAAATTTTTATCTTTACATTTTGGTTCTTATTAATGTTCTCTTTGTGGAATATAAGCTCATAAGCACTGTTTTTAAATTTTATATCCCTTATAAAAAAATGCCACCTAATAAGCAGGGCCCATTTTCCCAGATTTGGCCCAGAAAGAAAATCAAGGGAGTGGTTGGCATTGGAAAAATTCATCAGTAATTGAACTTCACGAAGTGTTTTACATTTCAAATAGGAAAATGATCACAAGAATAAAACAGTGTGGGGGGAATGGGTGGGCAGGGTGGACATGGGGGGCCACCTTATTAAACCTATCATCAATAGTCATTATTTGCATCAGGTTTATCTCCGAGTTTATTAAAAACAGTTTTTTTTTTCCTCCACAACTTGCTGTGAAATCATTCTTCCAGAAAGGAAATGTGATTTTCTAAATTTAGTCAATGACCCCACTTTAATGCCAAACATAAAGAAAAAAAAGGATTAAAAGAGAAAGTTTTATGTAGAATTCTTTCTCCGGAGTTTCACTTCAATATGTTAAAGCTTGTAAAATTTAATTGGAGCATCATTTTTCTCCTCTGGTAGATTCACCTTTCCTATTAGTGTTCCCCCCTTTCTTTATACATTCAGCTGTTAACCTAATCTGTGGTATGTTTGGCACCCTGGTTCATGAGAACAAATTTTTAAGAATTTTGCAAAATATTTTTCACAATTATTAAAATTTAAATTGCAAACACTTATTAAATATACCATTTTAAAAGTAAACAATGAATACCTAACATATCTTCCTATTTTGCTATGTGTACTATATTACCTATGTTTTGAGGCTACTTCCATCCATTTGGTCTGTCTCATGAAAACATTAACAGTTGTGGCTGCTGCATATCTCTTCCCAAAACCATATTCACCTATTAACATGCTGGTAGCTTGAAATCTTTGGAAATCAACAAAATCTGCAAATTAGAGCTTTATTTGTTGTTTTGTTGATTATCTTAACTAAAGAAAAGTGATGGTAAATGTGTTATTAATGCAGATCAAGCAGAAATGTGTTGTGTCAGTAGCTCCTAATAGGACAAAGACTGAGAAAATATTTATCTGTTTTTTGAAAATGTTATATAATTCAACAAATAATGTCATTTTTAAGTGAGTAAATCATGTGCATATCTTCATGGTTTTGTTTTCCTCTTACTTACAAATAAATACAATATCTTTCCATAATTACTATTCAAAGTATACTTATTAGCCAAATGTAATCATAGATTGACTTCAGATATATGCATTCAACAAAAATAAATAAATAAATAAGTAGATAACAAAACTCTGAGAGTACCAATTGGCTGTGTGAAATTTGCAGAGTATGTTATATTTTCATATTGTAAAATGGTGTGCCATGCTGTTTTTTACTTTTACAAATATATAGGAAATATGTAAGTTGGTGATAAACGCCCATCTTTGCACACACAAAGGATTTTCTAAAGAAGGAAGACAAATCTGTGTTTAAACCTTTGCAAGCCCAGCACCAAACTATTATTAGATAATTAAAAGCTTTATGTGATAAATATGTAAGTTATGATCTCCACAATCCACCAGGTATTCCAATTTGTAAGAGTGAATGGTTAATGTACTAAGAGCCTTTTTGTTAGAATGGTTCATGAACAAATGATAGTCAAGACAGTTTCTATTGTTCTTGGTAAGATTAGTGACCTTTTTAGATAACCTTCAATCTGATTTTATAAAGTTTGGCCAACCTTAACCATATGATCCTTTTCTAGTAAAAGAAGATCAGTAAATGTTTATAATTTGCTACTTGTTTTTAAATAAGAAAATGTCACAAGTTGAATCTAAGCCTTCTTGATACTTAAATATCAGCCATTGACAATTAATTTACTTCTCCATAAATGGAATATACAAAATCATACTATTTTACAAGTCTTAAATATGACTGTTAATTTCAAGTCACCTGGAAAACTTTTAACATTGAAGGGTTCTTTTCCCTTGGTCAAATCTACTAAAACACAATCTCTAGAAGTAAGATAAAGAAAATGGATTATAGAAAATTTATCCCAGATGTTGGACTCCTTCGCCTTCAAAAGTCTTTCAGTCGTGCAATTATAATGTCAAACTAGCACTTAGGGTAAGGATACCATGCATTTGTGTGTGAGGATTTTCAGTGATTTATCCACCCTCCCAATTCATTTCTATTTCTTCTGATGTATCTCTGATATAGGTGTTATATCCTATTAGTAGTCTTCATATTCTAATATTTCTTCACTACAGGAAATGCAATCAATATTGCTTATGACTACTTACTAGTAACTTTTAAGGAAATTAAAATTATATATGTGAATATTTTAAAATGGTATAAGATATTGTGACAAATTTTTATTAAAATCAAATGTGTTATGGCTGATAATCACCTGATCAACAACTATAACTATTTGAATTTAAAGAAACTATTTTAGATATTGTTAGTGTGCTCTGGTTAACTTTTTTTCTTCTTAATGTTCAGTATCCTGATCTTTAAATGTTACAGGTTTTTCTTTTAAAATATTTCTTTATGTTATTTAAGGTCCTTTAGAATTTTTATATAAATCACATGAATTATACATATATTTACTTAATTTTTATAACATTTTGTAGATTAGACATATCTTTTATGTTGAATAAAGAATTACAGAATCTCAGAAAATCATTATTATGGATGAGTTATGGAGATAAATTAAAGATAGGTGTACTAATTCCACATGCCATGAGTATTTTCATCATTAACATATATTCCTTTGTAATAAAAAATATTATTATTATTTTTTTCAGTACTGGGGATTGAACCTAGGGGCATTAGACCACTGAGCCACATCCCCAGCACCATTTTGTATTTTATTTAGATACAGAGTCTCACTGAGTTTCTTAGTACCTCTCCATTGCTGAGGTTGGCTTTGAACTCAAGATCCTCCTGTATCAGCCTCCTGAGCCACTGGGATTATAGTCGTGCACTACCTTGCCTGGCTGTAACAAAAATTATAATGTTTACAATGTAGGTGAAATAATAGCTCTTCTAGTTGTTGACTGTTCCTTTAGAGATATCAATCCTATCTACTTAAATAGTTTGTTTGAAAATGTTTGAATATTTTCCATTGGAATATGAGGGATATTTTCCAAAAAAATGGCCTGGAAATCCTTAGGGGTTATTATTTTTCCTCCCATGGTTGTCCATAAAGATAAAGAGAAAGACAAGTGCTATTGAATTTTGCTATCTCATTGGCTAAAATGTCTGGCGCTACTTACAAATTGACTGAAATTCCCTGCCACCTGGTGCTATGAACTTCATTTGAATATAAATTAAAATAAATATATTTCTTAAGAAAAAAAATCTTTTAAGCATCATAAACCTTGCCTCATTTTGTTGTGGTTTAATGGTTTTTCTTCTATCCAAGTTTTCTGGTTTCCAAAGAGATATCTAAGGACATCAGCAGCAGTTCCCTGGACATATTTGTAAAAAAAAAAAAAAAACAAAAACAAAAACAAACAAACAAACAAAAACAACAACAAAGCTTCTTTTCTGAAAATGAAATGTTCAGTGTGATTTCAAGTACTGGACATTCTCAGTAATATATTTGTACCTAAAATATTAGGCTAAGTTAAAATAGTGTACTAGTTCACCAATAAAAGAGAGAAATAAACTTACCCCATTGCATTCATGGTTTTTGGAAAAACATGGTTCCATTTTTATGATTGTTATTTACTCCTTCAGTGAATATATAAGGAACTGCAACTTTTGATGAAGAATGAATCTATACCATAGTTTTCAGGAGAAGACTTCAGAATACTTCAACTTGGTCATGTAAACCTCAGTTCTCCATCCCTATTGGGTGTAGTTCCTGATGCACATTAAGAAGTCCCAAGCTGTCCTGCCTTGTAAAAAAATCTATGTTAGGAAACATGATAATGAATGATATGTGAAACTGAGTAAGTGCTGCCTCCTAAAACCTAGAACCTATGTTGATCTTGAGCATGAGGTTTTCTTGGCTTCTGTAGCCTTTGCTGTACCTCCTCCTACCTCAGTTTTCTACAGACCTCACAGATACCTGGTTGACTTGCTTCCCCATGTGGGAACACAGTGAATTTGACATACTTCCTGACATCTGAACTGGCCTCCTAAAACTCATGTTCTTTGTTTAAATGTAAACTTATCATCTAGAACTAGAAGTTTACTTATTCATTTAAAGATGGTTCCATGTAACATGTTTCCATATAAATTTGAATTGCCAGTCTTCTGCCATGCCTATCTCAATAGAGTAAATGTGGTGAAGTTTTTGTCCTCTCCTTGATATAATGCAACGGGAGCACAGCCCAAGTATAAGTGGACACTCAAAATTATGATTATATGATGTGATTTAATATCTGTTTCCTAACCAGACTGTAATTTCCCAAAGGCAAGGTACCATGAGTGATTTTTGTTCAGTACTCTTGTCTCAACATTCTAACATTGTGTCTATACACAATAGGTTTAAAAAGTTCTTGAATGTTTACAGAAATTAGGAGAAAAATTTGTGATTATCTCATTAATTTTGCCTGTGTAGAAATGGCAAATAAACATTTATTTATTTTGGCTAAATATATAGGGCACTTTCCCTTTCTCAATTATAAACTAATTATAAGCTAAGCCTCCATCTGTACTAATCAGAATCATCTACATCATGATGTGACAACAAACAATCCTCAAATCATGGGGCTTAAAACAACACAGATCTATTTTATATGGTTTTATCCATGTTCATAATTGATGGCTAGTATTTCCGCTAGTGGTTCTGTCCCCATTTGGAATAGAGACTAATGGGGAAGTCACTGTCTGAAACATTGCCATTCTTATAGTACGGTAGATGAATAAAAGCCCTGTAGGGTAAAGGTTGTATCACTGTGTGCTCTGGGTTTCTCTACTTCACCAGTCACATGTCCCCACTTTTTCCAAAGGTCAACTACCCAACCAAACTCTGTGTACAAGGAGAATTGCCAGCATTTGGAAAACATCCTAATGACTACCAAAACATCTGCTCCTGCAAATAGAGAAGATAAGTAATAATTTAAAATACAAATTTGGCTTAAGAAATAATGTTCTGAAATATGCTAATGATGGAAACAAAACTTAAAACGTCTCCAAAAATAAATATTTACTTTCTAGTATCACTATTCTGTGAAAGTAGACATGCACCGAATTTCTGCTTTTATAAAGGGAAGATCATCCCAATACGATTTGCTTCACTTCCACTTGAGGAAAAGCATAATCTGGAAAACAATGGTGCAGATCGTTTTCTGCAACTCCAGCATGGGTCCAAGACAACACAAAAAGGAAAGAAATTATCTATAAATAAATACAAGAACAAGTTTTTCTTTCTTTTTCTTTTTTCCTTTTGTTTTGCAGTGCTAGGAATCAAAACCAGAGCCTTGCTCACTCTAGACAAAAGCATTCTACTGCTGAATAACAGCGCCAATTTAGGAATAACAGCTTTTTTTCTTTTTTAAAGACAATGTTAAAAAGCCAGGCATGGCATGTTTCTGGTAATACAGTTAATACCAGTTACTCAGGAGGTGGAGACACTAGGATCACAAGTTTAAGGTCAGCCTGACAACTTAGCAAGAACTTGCCACAAAATAAAATTTAAAAAGGACTGAGGGTGAAACTTAGTGGTAGAGTTCTTGCCTTGTATGCGTGAGGCTCTAGGTAAAAAATCCACAATCTCTCTCTCTCTCTCTCTCTCTCTCTCTCTCTCTCTCTCACACACACACACACACACACACACACACACACACACACAATGTTAAGCACTGGGGTTGTGGCTCAGTGGTAGCGTACTGGCCTAGCATGCATGAGACACTGGGTTTGATCCTCAGCACCACATAAATATAAAATAGAGATATTGTGTCCAGTTAACTAAATATATATATATATTTATAAAATATATATATATTTTTTTAAAAAAAGACAATGTTACACAATAAACATGAACACAGTGCTCTGAAATGTATGAAATTATTGATTTTGGTTAGGAACCATTTAACACTTATTGAAAAGATGATATTATTGTCCATAATCAAACTTCTAAATATGCTTTATATGAAAATATCAATATTATCTTATTTCATAATTCTAATGGCCAGATCAGCAATAATTCTAATTGGGAAGATCAGCAGTGATTTATACTTTGTTTGGATGCTGATTTTGCCTAAGGAATTGACAAGGATGGGGATAATCAACAATTTCTATTTTTTTAAATATCTTTTTTTAGTTGCCAATGGATTTTTAACTTTATTTGTTTATTCATATTGGTCCTGAGGATGGAACCCAGGGCCTCACACATGCTGGGCAGCACTCTATCACTGAGCCATATCCCCAGCCCCATGATTTACCCTTTCTTATGAAAGATCTTTTACTATTAAGGAACTTTGGATCATGAAGTTCATCCTCCTTTCTCCTAGTGCAATCCTGACCTATTTTTTCAATAGAAAAATAAGTAGGAGACATGTTTCTGAAAATTCACTAATATAAAAGAGTTAATATGACTATATCTAAAAATTCATTTTATTATCAAAATTTGATAAAATTCTATACCAAATCTTAATAAAAAATGATTAATCTATCTAGATATGGTGGCACATGCCTGTGATCCCAGCAATTCCAGAGACTAAGGCAGGAAAATGACAAGTTAGAGAGAATCCTCAGCTACTTAGTGAGGAGGTCCTCAGCAACTTAGCAAGACCATGTGTAAGCCACAACAACAATAAAAAAAAAAATGGGAACGTGGTTCAGTCTTAAAGCAACTCTGGGTTAAATTTTCAGTACCAAACAAAATAAAGAAAAAAAAAAAGAGTACTCTAGGAGTAAAGAGAGTTTCCATGTATTATACCAATGCTAAAATATTGGAAGCTTTCTTTTAAGATATACAAAAGACAAGTGCTCACACAGCTTCTATTCTTCAATGTGCTGGAGGTATTAGAGATTGCAATAAGACAAGAAAAAGATGTAAAATAAGGCATAAAGATTTGAAAGGAAGAAATCAAATTCTCTCTTTTATATATGATAAACTTATTAATGTAGAAACCCAAGGGATTCTACTAAACAATTACTAGAACTAACCAATTTTTCAAGATCATAAGATATATGCACAAATCAAGCTAAAATGTTTATGTTAACAGTAAAATCATAAAAGATGCTGTTACAAAATTATCACATACATACCATTAAAGTACATCAAGCATGTACAAGCAAAATTAACAAAAGATGCATAAAACCTCTAAAGTGGTAAATATAAATTATTGCTACAATAAATCAAGATACCCTAAATAAGTATTGAGCTCAACTACATTCAAGGATCCAAAGATTAAATGTTTTCCAAATGTCAATTCTGTCCAAATTAAATGAAACACTTAATGCAATCCTAATCATATTAAAGTCATATAATTTGTAGAAATTGGCAATTATTCCAAGATTAACATGGAAATACTTGGATTCCAAAGCAATCTTAGGTATGTGTGGTGGGGAGGGAAGTAGAAGAATGTATACTTCCTGTTTCCTAAAATTTATATAAAGCTGCAGCAGCTCAGACACTGAGGAACTGCATAAGCATAGATAAATAGAAAACAGTAGCACAGGAGAGACTCCACTAAGAGTTTTATATTTATATGGTCATTTGCTTTGCAACTGATGTATTGAAGATATAATAAAAAATTGTAAAAATAAAAATATGCTAGAATAACTAGATATCCTTACAGAAGAAAAAAGGAAAAATATAGATAATGTGTGTGTGTGAGTGTGTGTGTGTGTGTGTGTGTCTGTGATGTATTTGTGTTGATCCCTACCTAAAACCATATACAATAAATTAGTGGAAAATTGATCTTAGACCTAAACATAAAGCTGACAATCACAAGGAAACAGAAGATACTATTTTCCTGTCTTAGAAGTAGGCAAAATTTTCTCAAGCACTACATAAAATAATAACTAGAAGATAAAAAATAAAGAAAATGATAAACTATATTTTCTAAAAATTTAGAAGTATAGCTCATCCAAATGCACTGTTAAGAAAATAAATCAGAAGGTCAAAAGGTAGGAACAATATGCACGAGAGAGATATCTTATAAACTGTTGGTATCAAGAATAGGTAAAGAATTTGTATAGCTCAGAATAAAAGGTCAACTTAAATTTTTTAAAAGGCAAAATATTTCAGCAGAACTTTAACCCAATAATATATGTGAATGGCCAATAAGCACATGGAGAAGTAATCAGTACAATTTTTCATCTAAGAAATTAAAATTAAAATCACAATCACACATCGGTACCTATGTGCTGACATTAAAGAAATAGCTACAAATGTCAGCAAAAATGTGGAACAGCCTGACCTAATGGGGCTGGAGATAGGGAGGAGACAGAGGCGTAAAGTTCCTGAGAATGGGAAATTTCTGGAATGCAGGTAATGCTCCATGTTTTGATAGAGGCTTGGATTATGAAGATGCATGGATTCATAATAATTCAGTTTATGCACATTTAACATTTCTTTAGATGTACATCTAAACTCAAAAGAAATAATAAACAGAAATATTGAATAATAATTATTTAGTTGCAGACATTTTTAGAAAAAGTGGATTTATGTTTCTTTTACATTGCAAGAGACTAATTAAGAGTGGTTAGACTTCTCTCTGAAAGCATAATAATATGGGAGATTCAGACAGTATAGTTTATATTAATAACATTAATTCAAAAATATAGACATCCTTTGGCATATTTAGATGGCCATCTTTGTAGGGACACCACCAGGTGACTAACCATTTCATTATCATGATGGTTTTCTAGTAGCCCAAACTAGCAATTGGAAAATTTACTTAAAACAGAATGAGTATACAGATATAACCTGAGTATCCAAGAAAAACCTTTATACAGGATTTATTACCCTGCACATATAACCATCTGTCTCTGATATCCTAAGATCATCAGAAGACCAATAGCAGACAGAAGCAAGACATGGATCTCAAAATGTGGTCCCCTGATCATCAGTAGCAGCATCATGGAATTCATTAGAAATTCAACTTGGGCTCACCTTAGACCTGCTGAATTAGAGATTTTGAGGGTGTGGAAAAGTGGAAAATCATAGCACTCTGTGTATAAACACTGAAGGTTCTGGTGCACACTAATTTTTGAGAATCCCTGGTGATTTTTATATCATTCAGAACTGTTAAAGTTTACCAGGGGAGAACTTTCTAGCTCTGCAAGGAAATGACTGCAAAGTAAATTAGCAAGACTTGGTCCAGTATAATTTCTCAGGTCCCTTTTAACATTTTTCTTATATATATCACTCTCAGGGTTTTAATCTAATTATATTTTCAGAGATAATTCTCTACTTTTAAAAGATAAGCTTTTGACAAAAAAAGGACTGTAAATCATTACTATATTCTTCATGCTATAAAAGTCACAGATCATTAATAAGTATCAAATAAACAATTAAGTAAATTAATAAATGAATGTGTGAGTAATCCTGCATATAAGTGACAAATTTCCTTTGAACTTATCACTTTCCTGGGAAGTAAAGAAAACATCTCCCATCAACTGGAGCTGATGGTCTATTTATGACAATATTTGAGGCTATGTAAATTATGAATAAATGCAAGAAAAGTTGTCACTGTTAGCCTAAGAGTTTTCTTCTCCTGAGGATAAATCAGAAAGCACGTATCTTGGGCTTCTATTCTCATCCCCCTGTCCAGATTGTGTGTCACTAGCATGAGAGGAAGCATGACATGAGAAATCTCAAAGATGAAAAATGATGCCCAATACAGTCACATTTTCCAGGGCTGTTTGTCAAGAATGGAGCTCTGTATAACTTCCTCTTAGTAATGTAAAATTTAAATGCATTATTTAATGTAACTTTTATTATAGAGTTGAAGCTCCATTTTAAAAATCAAATGCATACTTTCAATAAAACAATATCCATTGAGACTTAAAACATAATATATTCAATTTATTACAATACTTTTTCTCAAAAGGCAGGACAAAAAGAAATATTACTAAGAAAAATTTTATTTCCCAACCAAATTATTATATTATTATCCTAATATGTTCATACCATGGCTCTTTTTATTCACTGTTGGAAGGAAACTAATTGACTTGTCAGATTCTATAAGGAAGGGAAAAGAGTCACCTTATGCTAGCCAATCAAATCATGGTTGGATTCTACTGTCAAGAATCTCTTATCTTCCTCAAACACAAGAGAAAGATAGGGGCTGGGGAATTATATGTAAGAGTTAATATGTAATGAAATTATGGTAATAAATACTAAGTTTATTGCTCCTCAATTGAATTTTTCTTTTCCCAAATTTTTCAGACATGTTGATTATGAACTAGCTAGCATCACCTTAAGTCAAAAAAAAAAATAGTGGAAGAGAGAATGGCATCTTATTATTAAAAATAGTCAGACAAAATTTCTATTTAATTTAATATACAGTTATTGACTTCATGTAAACTCAATTAATTTTTAATTAAATTATATTATTATTAAGAGTTTGTGCTATTATATTTTGACTGATATTTATTAACAGTTATGGTAGTGGTTGTTTTTCTGAATTGTTGATTTTCAAAAAAATCTGGAAAAGCTTCCCAGAGGGTTTTTTTTTTCTCTGCCAAGAAGTCTCCAAGAGCTTGTTGACTAGCTAAGCTAATATCCTTGCTAAGCTCTTTTCCCATCTTTCCATTTGTCATAATTAGCAAGCGGGAGACATCTTCTCTTGGTCACTGTGCCATTGAACAGCCAGGCAGATTCTACAACAACCTTCTGGGAGCTTCATGAAAATATGAAGAAAGCTACGGAGGGGAAGAGCTCCCTTCTTCATGGCCAGAATTGGGTCACATTACCATCACTGGGGGAAGAAAGGCTGTGAACACATGGGGTGTTTTCAGGCTCCATGTGGCAAGACAGACTTTGAGGAGAAGATGGAAGGGAACAATGTCTATTAACTCTAACCATAATGGAAATATGTGACATCGTTCTTTAAAAATCATAATGCTCTAATTAAAAAATATGAATCAGGGGTTTAAAGTTCTATGACTAGGAGATATATATATATATATATATATATATATATATATATATATATATATATATATATATATAAAATACTTCCTACCCAGCCTGTACTCCTATACTCCTAGCTATTGGTGAGGCTGAAGAAGGATCCCTGAGCTTGGATGTGTGAAGAAGAGTCTAGACAACATAATGAAACTCACTCCAAAAAATAAAAAAGGACTTCCTAATAACCTAAAAGTATGCATCCAGACTATTTGTAATATTGACTTCCATGAATTGTTGGGAATTTTTCTTAATCCCCACCATATACATTAAAAAGCAGAGGAGACACAATGTGATAATGGAATTACCAAAGGATTGCAGAAAGTTACAGGTAGACACAGACTATTAAAGGTCCCAAAGTTCACCTTTGTATTCCCCAACCAACCTCTGGATTAAGGCAAATTTTAGGTGAGGAAGTATAACTGGAGTGTTTAACAAAAAGAAACAGAATTTATGAATTTTCTGCCTTTGAGTTGAGATATGACCTTCAGTTATTGAAAATATTTAAGCATTCTATTTTCCCTGAGAAAAACAAGAGAAAGTTTGACTATGTGAATGCAATCTAAGGAGATGTGAGCAGCTCCATAGAGACATAGTCCTGTGTACATATATACACACCAACAAAACGTCACTCCCTTGATGACAGCTTGGTGAATATTTCTTTCCTTTAGCAAAATTCTGATGAACTGACATTTCAGGTTCATGCAAACAAATTCCCCGTAGAATGAATTTATTATTTGTATCATTATTAATATTGCACTCGGCTCTGAGAAGTATGCCTTCAAAAGATTCCACGGCCCTTTGTTGTGTGCGAGTGTGTGATTTTGATTAGCCAAACTGCACACCTCCCTAAGTTTCCTTCTGAGCTTGTGCAGTTAAAATAATTATAATAAAATCTATTAACTGCTTGTTACTGCAGGGGGAAAAGGCACTGCATCCAAGCTTCCATCTGCAACCATTGATTCTGAAGTGGTGAGTGACAGTTCCCCACCGCCTAAGTAGGTTATAACAAGCTAGCTTCAGGCTGCAGCAGCCAGTAGAGTGCAGAGGAGAAACGACTGGCCTCCAAACTTGTCTTAAGCCTCAAGAAAGAAAGAAGGGGGGAAAATCTCTGCCAATAACTGCAGTGCCTATTCTCACATTCAGCAGCAGGAGCTTTGTAATTGCCAACTCGCTTTAATTCCCACTCACACCTTGGGGGGACAAGGCAGAGAACTCTCTCTAACGGATAGTAATAAAACTATTATTCATCTAATCACCCACAAACACATGTGTTTCTTTTGTAACGACTCTGTTGCCCTCATCCCCATAAAACATACACACACACGCACACACATAAGCCAACTTATGCAAATGAAAACACAATAGTGAAGACAATGTTAACAGAAAGAACCGGCTGCTCTACAGACATACAAAACCCACCTCAATAACTCCAATGCATTCCTATCAATCCCACATACCATGCTTAAGACCCTGTATGAAGTCCATACTATTTTTTCTATCTTTCAAATGAAACCACACCTTTTCGGCTCAGTGATTGACCTAAATATGTCAGGTCAAAATGTATCTCAAACTGGAAGTGGTCTTCATTTCTCTCTTTGATTTTGCAAATGGCTACAAAGAGGAACTATCAGCTACATGTCCACATTACTCAATTGTCATTTTCTTTTCATGTTTCTTTGTTTGCTTACCATGGTGTAAGCTCACATTATCTGATTTCTTTGTCCATTTCTGTCAATTACATGCCCACACATTAAATTGTAATAAGCTTCACAGAAATAACATTTGTCTGTGAGCATACACTAGTAGTCCATTTTATTTCATAGTATTTCATTTTAAAACATCATGAGCCAATACTTGGCTCTAAAATGATGAGATTATGACATAGGAAGTGGTGGTGATAAAAGTAGTAGATATTTCAACATATATCAGTGCAGCAGTCCTCTAAAAAGCAATTTGTAGTGATTTTCATTTATTAAACTAAAAAAGTACAGTTTGAAATCTTCTATTTCATGTTTTAGAAAAATTCCTGCTGGCCTGGCAGTGTAGTTCAAAGATAAAGTACCTACTCCCCTGTATAAGGCCCTGGGTTTGCTCCCTAGCACTACACAAACACTCACAACAAGTATTTAAATCACACTGACAAGTAAATTCACCAATTAAATTAATATTTGATTTGAAAGATAATCCATTTCACCCCAAAACTTGTTTCTGAATAAGTGCTCATGATTTTTGAATAAAATTATGCTCCAAATTTTTATTTCCAATCAGTGATCTTCTCACGACAGTCATGTACTGCCACATAGATTCATTTGTGTGCAACTAAAAATACTCCATTTGGACATTTTAAATAGGTGCATCTTTATAAGAGGATGATTCTGGAAAATCAGAGCACTGATCTGGATAATTCAAATGAATTACACCAAACACACAAAAAAGTAATAGCCAGTATTTTAAGCAGAAGTACTTTTTTCATGAGGAATTAAATGTCATTTTTTTGTAAAAATGTTATGGAATCTTAACAGACACATATACACACATGTACAAATATATTTGGATTATCTGTACTAGCTCAAAATTTTTACAATTTCTAATTTCCCATTGTTGTGCTACTGCATTGGGTTGTCTATACTTTCACAATAGACTGCTAAGTAGGATAAATATATCAGAAAGGAGAGTCTTCCTTGATTTTCCTGATTTCCAGGTAGTATAACCATTTTGAACATACTCTAACCTGTAAATCTGAGAGATTGTATCCAGAGCACAAAAGTTGCTCATGAACCTGTAAATATTTTTGTTAATTCTTATCAAAACCAGCATAGTATCTCACTTCTGTGTAAAAGTATTGAGAACACACACCTTAGAGTCACAATATAGTGCTTATTGATTTCCTGGAATCCTTGTTTAGAGAAACTGCTTGTTTAGTGAAAGTGGATGCACGAAGAAAAATTCTAATCTTAAATGCAATCATTAAACAACAGGTATGAAGATTATGAATAATAACTAAGCTTTACAAAACTTGTAGGGGAAGACTTGAACATTTACATTAGTGGATACTTTAAATGTACTTCAGCATGCCCTTAGTAAGTTTACTCTGCCCATTTTTAATAATAAGAAGTTTACAATAATAATTTTTTACCCAGCTAACATTCACTAAACCACTACCAATTAGTTGCCATTTATTATATCAAGAATTTTAACATTTTATTCCTTTGAATTTTTATAATACATCTCTGAAGCAGGTGTTATTTTTGCTCCCATTTTAAGTATAAGAAAATGGAAGAAAAAAGTAAATAATAAATCTAAAGTCTCACTCCTGTTTACTGGTAAATTCAGGGTATCTTACTTTAGAGGTAACCATTAAAGGAGATCTTTGTCAAAGATTTGAGTAAAAGTAGTGAAGTATGAAGTGTAGAAAACAGTAGAAGAGAGGAAAATGAAAAATTGGAGCATATGTGGCTAGCATTGGATGCATCTATCAGAATGTTATCACCATGGTTGACTGGAACTTTATCTCATGGAGACACTCTACCAAATAACGGACTATATCCTAATCAAAGAGAGTGGGAGAGATATATATACATCAATTCTGCTCAGTTAATAACTGAGGGTTGTTGGGAGGAGTGATAAATTTCCATAGCCACAAACAGAGTAAAATTCTTAGGTTTTAGAGAGAACTCCCAGGCAAATGACACAGATCCTGGAAGATAATAATCAACCCACAGGAAACAAAATGGCAAGAATTCAGGTATGGATAGGACATTGGAAGCAATCAAAATATAGGTTTAATTGTGGCTTCATGGTTCTATATAGGGCAGAGATAATTTGGTTGGAGTAATGTACTTGTGCATATGCCTTAGAGCTGCCTTTGAAGAATATTTATACTGATTTTTCTTCGCTTGTATTTTTATTAGGGTCAGTTTGGTTATAAGTAAAAACTTGTAGATATTTGGGGATTTTCAAAGCCAAAAGCCACCCCCTGAGCTATTGCTGTCTAGTTTATATCCAGATCTGTCTACAAAGTTCATGTACTTAACTACTGCAAAAATATCTCTGATAAAAGCACATCTCTTCACTGGGTGAAGTTAACTCCAATATTGCCTTTCAGAGGTTCTCAGGTTTCTGAGAGCACCTGTGCCCTTAGGTCTTCCCTGCATGCATTAAAGGTCCTAAAGTATTTTAGGTAGTGACTGTAGCAAAAATGTACCCTTGTGATTTGATCTGTTGGTAGAAGAGGTCAGTGATCTCAGAGGAAGACACTTGCTAGCAAAACCATCTCCCCCACTGTTTTGACTCAATGTTTCAAAATTCACCAGCTGGGATTGGGCTCTTATGGAAGTACATACTATCTGCAAACTTCTCTTCTGCTTGGTTGGCTATACTGATTATAAACTGTCTCATGGGAATTTGTATTGCATGACTCTATCATACATTAGGATTTAGATTAGCAAGGTACAAAAACTAAATGATGTAACCAAATGAAAGATGGGAATATTATTGAACTACTTAAGAGAGGGAAATGGAACCTGCTCAGAGACAACGAGTGCTGTTCTGAGGCTAAGATATGGGACCGAGAGCAGAATTAAAAAGGAAGTATCCTTTCCTTTTAAGACAATGATCTTGGAACAAGATTCAGGAACAGAAAAGGAAGATGCTATCCCTAAAATAAATCCCACATAGTTTCAGGTTTTCCTAAGGGCAAACTCTTCTTATAAATCCTATACTAGAACAAAAAGGCAGGTAGACTCATGGACCATTAAAGATAAATATGACAGTAGAGATCATAAAACTCAGTTGTAACTAGAGAGGAAGAACCAGAGACTCTCATAAGGTATATTAACTGCACCAAGGTGAGATTTAGCTAGAGCCCAGAGAAAGGGATTCTGCTACTCATAGTCCTTCCACCCATCTCTGTCCATTAATCTAATTAGAAGTCTTTTTTTTCTCAAATTGGTTTCTCCTTTTATATTTCTAACACAAGTATGGAAAGGCATAGAGAGAAAGAAAAATTATAATTTAGTGCAATGCAAAGATGAGAAATGGTAAACAGAAACAGAGAGTCTGAAAAGTAATGCATGATGACTTTATAATTAGTAATTAGTTTATAATGTATTTGAAAGAGCCTCAGATGAAAGGAACTCTGTATAAACACCCTATGATCATGATATTAGAAACCAACTACTGAAAGCTTTTAAGAGTGTGAGCCTCCCCTTTGGCTTCCAGCTGCATTCAAGGTTGAAAGATCAGAGGCCACATATTGGGGAGATGGAGATCATCAAAGAGGCATTAAGAAACTGGCATCCTATAAAAGGTCATCTCAAATAAGTATCAGAGGAATGAAGGGACAGACCAGCTGACTTCTAAATCTCACATAATACACAGATGTTTGAGCTTAGTAAGATTTTCCATTTGACAGAAATATTTTCTTGCTTTGCTATATTCACTTGTATGGATTTCTCTAGAGACTTTGATCCTATGGTAAAGGAATCAATTCAAAAATGCCTCAGAATATCAACTGGTGAGAATATATTGTTACCTTTATAAAGAAGCATTATTAGTATAGAAAATAAAATCTGGAAAACACAACCAGAAAATATGCTATTAGAAAAATTTCCAGTAATTTGAAAACAAATATGATTCCATTCAATCATATTTTATTCCATTCATTTTAATTCAATTAAGTTTCTTAATTAGATATGTCCTGCTCTTTGACAATATCTATGTTACACAAAATTCAGCTAATACCTACATTTGAAAGGGGGGTTAATTAATATGATAAGCACAGACACACTAAGTAGCGCCCCCGTCACTGTGAAGTCAAAACTGTAAATGAAGAACGAGGTGCCAATAGCAGGGAAGTAATGTATAAACAACAGAAAAAGTGGACCTCAAGCTGACTCTGAAGGGCAGATTTGATTTGAAGGATGAATAAAGATCATTCTGGATAGTGAGGACAGCATGACCAACTTGTATGAATCAGAAGCAGGAATGAGAGTGTGAAACAGTGTGTGTATGTTAAAGTAAGTTTAAAAACTGTGGCTTTGCAGGATTCCACATGTCACTGAAAGTCAAACTAAATATTTCAAAGACACACACACACACACACACACACACACACACACACGCACACTCACACGTACACATACGTATACACCTGAAAAGAAATTCATAAGTTAAGAATATAGTGAGCTGTTCCTTAGAATTCTGCAATTAAACATGGAGCATGAGAGTCAGATAATTATATCTTTTCATATAGGGGCTGATGACAGGTGGAATCTTCTCCAAGAATGGGAAGTATTTCCTGTTTTTAGCTTTGCATGCAACACAATAAGCCATTCAGAACTATGGCATTTTGATTTAGATTTTTAGAAACTTAGTAATAATTTCCAAATCCCACAGCTTCTGCTAACAATGGAAAAACATTAGTGAGATATAGATATTAGAATAAAAATGCCTTTCAGTACAATACCTACCTGTGTCAGAGGAAGAATACACTTTGCATTGTTCTGTTGTATCTGTGACTCAGAATGCTCAGCATTTCTGGGAGTCTGTTATCTAAGACCATATCTATGCAGGAAAAATGAATCAATTGTCCAATGTTTGAGACAAAACAAAGGGAAGATCAGCAAAGTAAAAAGAGTTGTAAACAAAAATTTTTAGGCTGTCTTATCACTGTGGATATTTATGTATTTCCTCAATGGAGAAGTAAATTCTGTCTCCTCATATAAGTACAAGCTAACCTTTACCATCTAAGTGGTTATTTGCCACCCACAGGAAGCTGAGGCAGGAAGATTGGTGGAACCCAGGAGTTTGAGATTAGCTGGGCAACATGGCAAGACCTCGAGTCAAAATGAAATTAAGTAAAATATAAATAAAATGAAGTTTAAAAAAATAGGCCACCACTAGCCAGTGGAAACACAGACATTGAAAGCTATTACAAAAAGTCTGAGACAAAAGGAGCCTCAAAACACAATATTTATAAAAAAAATGCAAAATTTCTAGCAAACTATAGATCTCTGAAATTCTATTTTTACTAACTAGGATGGTTATCAACTAGAAACACTTAAAGCCTAAATCAAAATCAACTCACAGAGCTCAACAACACTGGGCTCTCATTAATTTTGTTTATTTACTTTTCATTTCTTGTCCTAAATTGTTTCATTCTAATAGCATTAATGAAAATGAAATTGGACATTGTGATTGAAAAATAGTCTCCCGCCTTGAAAATAAATGTGTCCGCTTTGCCTTGATACTTATTTTCAATAACCATAGGAGATCATTATCTGGTTGGAGCATTCAGTTCTGTCCCTGTTACACAAGCTATTCTGGTCTTCAGTTTTAAAGGAAATTATTTGTCAGAAGTCTGTGTTAACCAGGTCTCAGTAGACCACGGACAGAGGATCAAACACCAGTGTGCTTAAGAATCAAGAATTAAGCTTCATACAAAGCCCATACTTTACAACTGTTTTATGAATTCAATTAAATAGAGACTACGAAGGCCTCTCACCAGTAATAGACCCTATGCCATATGATTAAACCTGTTGATCCTATGTGGTATGTGATTTATCTCATTAGACATTATGTCTTTAAATTTTGTCTTTGCATTTGTTAGTTCTTTTAGTTTGCACATTTTCTCTGCTCCATATTACATAAGCCATGTTTATTTTTGTTTAGCTTATGGATAGTGGTCTCATTTTTCTACTCATGTGTTGATGTTGCACATTACAGAATGAAATGTTCCTTTGTGTATCTCTTGTGTGCACAAGCTAACAAGGCTGCTGTATACACATCAGAGAGGAAGTGATAGGTAATAAATATCCTAGCACATGTCTGACATTGCAGAAGAGTATCCAGTGGTGCTCTGCAGGTGTTGTACTTACTAAACACCATTACTACCAGTGGTGAAATATTTTTTTAATGCTCACTATTTTCATGCATTTTTGAAAGTTTCAACCCAATTTTTGGTTGATTTTGTGTGTATAAAAATGGTATCTGTCTGTATTCCACTTTTATTTTTATCTTTTCTGAAATGCCTCTGACTTATTTTTCCCAGTCTTTTGCAATTATTTTATATTCTAAACACAAATACATTATGATTTACATGAGTTAGAATTATTTTCTGCAGTCTTGGTTTTCTACTTTTTTAAAGATGATTTTTGAATAAAGAAAATTTTCTCATTTTTAAAATTTTAAAATAGTCAATTGGGCCATTTATGCTGAAGTTTGTGGAATTTGTCTCTCATTAAAAAATGCTTTTGTAATTGGAAATCATAAAACTATACTTCTATATTTTCTTCTGGAACCTATAATTTTTAAAGTTAACATGTTAATATTTTAACATATATAAAATAAATATAGCAAGAGGTCAAAATTTAATTTTTTTCAAAACAAGAAAAAATATTATAACTACCCATGTTTTTAGAGTTTGACTTTCTCACCAGGTATAAACAAGATCATCTAACATAAGTGAAGTTTTCATTTCTGTCTGGGTTTCTGACACCTCAGCTCTATTGAGTGGGTCATTGTGTCCACTCTCAATTTGTCTATAGCAACAGAAAAACATTGTCATGATAACTGTCTCGCTATTTCCTTTGAGAGGGTCTTGGCTATTTGGGGGACTCTGTTCCTATACATGTATGTTAGTAATAGCTCAGAAAGCATGGGACAGCCCTCTGTCTATTTTACCTGGCATAGTTAATTCAGAATGAGAACTGATATTTCATAATATTTTTTCTTATACCAATAGTATGCCTCTTTATTTAGGGCTCTGTTAAAGAATTTTCATCGAACTTAAAAACACTGTAAAGGTCATACACTTCTTATAAAGTATTCCTACATTTGTGTCCCTATTTTTTTAAAAAAAAAATTCTATTGTTATTAATATCATTATTAATTACATTTTTACTATTTGTTAAAATACAGATAAATTCAGTAATTGATCTAGGCATTTTGCTAAATTATCTCATTAGTGCCATTCTTTTTTCTCATTTTTAATTTTTTTTTTGTTTTTATTTATTTATTTATTTATTGGTACTGGGGCACTTGACTACTGAGCCCCATCCCCAACCCCTCTTTTTTTTGTTTTTTGTTTTTTCATTTTATTTAGAGACAGGTTCTCACCAAGTTGCTTAGCACGTCGCTTTTGCTAAGGCTGGCTTTGAATTTGCGATCCTCCTGTTTCAACCTCTCAAGCCACTGGGATTGCAGGCGTGTGCCATAGCGCCTGGTGGTCATTCTTTTTCTATAGACCATTTGTGGTATTTTTATGTAGGTATCATTTTAATATATGGAATTTTTTTCCTTTGCTAATTCTTATAATTAATTATTTTACTTATTTTTTCCAGTCATCTAAGATTTGCTTCTAGAGAAAAATGTAGAATAGATATATCATTTTCTTTGGCATATTACGAATAATTACTTTACAATCTGGTCTTACATTGTCAATTCCTGGTGACCTTAGGTTCTAAGTTGTTTCTTTCTGAATTACTTCTGTTCTGACTCCTAGTATTAGTGACCTATTTACTTGAACGTTCAGTGATTTGTGATTGGGAGGTATATTTTATTGAAATTATACTATATACCTTAACTCATAGAAATTTTCCTTTGTTTCTGTAGGGATCCAGGGTTTCCCAGTGACCTGACACTATTTTTATTCCCTTAATTTTTTGTTTCAAATCCATCTTTATTTTTTCTCCTGTGGAGTCCAGCATCATTATCCTAAGGTTACTGGCTCTTGTCTACAATTCCTTTTTCCTTCAAGTTGCAATCATTTATTTATGTAGTTATTTTTTAAATTTATTTATTCTTCCTTAGAGATTCTGTTTGCTTTCTTGTTAACTCAGCCATGCTTTGGGAGTTATGTTTACCGAATTATTTTCAGCACATTCCTCCTAAATTCTGAGTCTTCCATATTTCTGCCATATTGTTATGCAGGCTCATCATTTCTTCTAAAACATGGAAGCTTCCCCTCCCACCATTCCTGGTCTTTGAAATATGAATTGTTTTGTGTGTCTAATTAGAGATGACTGGAAAAAAACACTGGTTTGTTACGGTAAAGTATGTTAAGAAAAACATTGAACATTCTATGTCTTAATATAAAGATTCAAAGTTTTATTTTTAATGGATATAACAATAAACTAGGAAATGTTCTTACATTTAGGAATCATATTTTGTAATTTCAAAGATAGTTTTAATGTGTGCATTTTTCCATTTTTGGTGATTCTAATCTGAAGTGTGTCTAGGAACCACCAGGATATTCTTGCCGATCACTTGCCTTCTCTGTGACTCTGAGACTTTTGGATTCCTCCCGCTTAACTTTCTGTTACCTCATAAATAGTCCAGTTTTAAATGTTAAGTCTACTTACCTGACACCTGAGCTCAAATTCTAATACCTCCAGGAAACTCAACTCTTTCCAAAAAATAATATTAAGGTCTGAAGCACCTACTGTTTCTCTTTTTCAAAGAATTATATTTTTACTTGTTTATTTGTTTGGTTCAGCAGCAAGCCAACTGAAGAAGGAGTGAATTTCCTTGTATTCCATTACTTACACCTAGGGCTGACCTCATTGCATGATACAAAGCAGACATTCAATAAAAATATTCTGATTATTAATAATGGTTCTGATAGAAAAACAAAATACATAGAACACCTTTTCTTTGATAATCTAATTTCTCTTTTACCAAATTCAATAATTTTGTTACCACAGACACAGGTTAGGAAGCTGATCATAATCTTTTGCACTGCAACTTTCTTTAGTCGTCTCACCTATGCATTGGGAAAACTTTCTCTCTTAAAACAGAGCACAACAAAACAAAAACATCAAACAGAGTGAGATAGCAGCAGTTTAAAGACTAAACTGCTTTAAAAACAGATATTATGGGCTGGGGCTGTATCTCAGGGCAGAGCCCTTGCCTAGCATGTGTGAGACACTTGGTTCAATCCTGAGCACAACATAAAAATAAATATAATTAAGGCATGCTGTCTGTCTACAATTACAAAAAAGATAAATAAATGAATAAATAAATACATTAAATTAAACAGGTATTATGCTGGGCGTGGTGGTGCATGCCACCAGCTCAGGAGACTATGAAAGGAGGATCGCAAGTTCAATAATACCAAAAACAAAAACAAAAAACAGATGTTATTTAGGAGCTCTTATAATAGGAGGAAAGAAAGAAGAGTACATAATTGGACCAATCCCAGCTACAGCAAAGACACATGGGGATTTACAGTCAAGGAGTAGAATTAGGAGAGACAGTGAATTGAGAATTTCTAAAGGGAGATATCAGGACAGGAGAATTCTTTCTAAACGCACTTATTTGAGTCCCTATTGAGGGTCAGCCATGGTGATCAGATATCAAGAGTGAAATGGGCTGGGGATGTGGCTCAAGCGGTAGCGCGTTCGCCTGGCATGCGTGTGGCCCAGGTTCGATCCTTAGCACCACATACAAACAAAGATGATGTATCTGCTGAGAACTAAAAAATAAATATTAAAAAAAATTTAAAAAATAAATTAAAAAAAATAAACTAACTCAGATGAATTTTTGTTTACACAGGCTTTAGCAGGCTGAATACAGGGCCCAGGAACGAGGCACAGACCAAAAGAGGTTCAGAGGAGCCTCTCCAAAGTGTGGTCAGATCCAGCCTTTCTCACCTTTGCTGAAATTTTTTATTGTTATTTTTCATGCAACTATCACATTATAATGAGGATCTATAAAAAAAATAAGTTTACAGCTAAAACTATTACATGGGAAGAAAATATCTGTCAAGGTTGCATCTATGTGCTCCAAATACACTTTTAGAAGAACTATAACCAGAGGCTAATTTTCTATGTCAAAGGTGAATATTAGCTCTTTAATTAAAACACCGACAGTGTATTCAGGATAGCTGAGGCATGCTCTTTCATCTCTTTGCTGCTGCTGCATGTAGCAGCTTCCTTTGTGTAGAAGGATGAGTGTCTGACTTCAAAGGATGAGGATTCTGTAGGACTTCAAAGGTGATGTGACAGATGGTACATGAGGAAGCATGGCCCAATGCCTATTCTCACATTAAAAGGTGTTTTTTTAAACATGAACTCTGTTGACATTTACACATGATAATGAGTATGGCATTTCATCTGCCCACGATTCTCTGTTGTAGTCCCACGTTAGCTAGCCACCGAACACAGGAGAAGGCTGGAAGCCATCTTGAATAAATGGAAAGTCAGAAAAAATGCATTCAGCAACCTTTCAACAAATACCAGACTTCACTCATACAAGTGTCTTCCTGTCAATAAGGTCAGCAATTCCAGGTTCACAAGCAGCAATTCTATTTAGCTGATCCAATTCAGTCCTTCTTTATTGAATGCTTGCCATGCACTAAAATGATTGCATTATACTAAAATACTATATGCATTTAAAAGAAAGATATTACATAATTCATTCCTATGAAAATGCATGTGAGGATTTAAAGATACATACATGTGAACAATTTGATCAGTGTACAAGGGCCCCAAATCCATGATACATTTTCTGGGACTTCACCAAAAGATAGTTCATACAGAATACATCTACCAGGCCTTGCACAGAGAAAACTCTGTGACAGAAATCTAATTGCAGGCAGCTACTGAGTTACATTCTTTCCTAGACAGGATTTTTTAGTGGAAAAGTACTGAGGAAGAAGATGCTAAAAAGGAAAATATGCACGTAATGATACCTTAGTTTGGTGCAAATCACAAAAAGAGAACACATTAGAACTATTGATCTTGCTTTTACTGTACATTTTCCCGAAATTCAAGCCGAAAGATTTCAAAAGAAAAGAAAGCAAAGCTTTCTTTAATTGTGCTTTTAAACATAAGAGTTGTAAATAAACATTCCAGGTGTATATTCTTATTGCATTACTGTTTATGCTAGGTCTAATGAGACTCCTAGGGGAAAGGATGGCTGTGAATTCCCATTTGCAGTTGCTTCTTTCCCCAACTACACACAAAACCATAGCAATAGTAACTAACAAGTTCTTCATTTTTTAAACCAAGAAAAGATTATTCATGTCACTGAGCTTATTATGCACATGGACTATTTAAATTGTTTTCAACTGATGTAAAAATCATTCTTAATTCATTTGGCATTCATTATTTTGATTTCTCCAAATGAATGAATTCTGAAAAGTTATAGTGGAAATATATATCAAGCTTCTTATATGTGAATGAGCAAAAGCAAAAAAAAATTGAGAATGTGTACATCATGCTCTAATCTAAATGTTTCATTAGAATGAGAATGAGTTGCTGATGGTGTCCTTGAAGTTGACTTGTCATAAAGAAAGGTAGACAGTGCTCCACAAACTTTAGTTTGAATACTCTTCCACATTTTCTCATTTTCCTCCAAAATTATAAACATAGCACTATGTTTACCTAAAAAACTTTTGAAACACAATCCCTTCCTGATCCATGAAAGACACATTCCAAAAGCTTCAGAGGATGCCTGAAATCATGGCTAGTACAGAACAGTACATATGCTGGTTTTTTTTACTGTACATTAAACAATCTAATACAGTTTGATTTATAAATTAGACACAAAAGATTATCAACAATAACTAGTAAGTAAAATAAAACAATAATAAACACATACTGTAATGTAGGTTATACCAATGTGGATTTTCTCCCATTCTCAAAATGTCACATTTTGGAACATTATGACACAACTTTTCATCACTTTATTTAGAATGGCATGCAACATGAAAATTATGACTTGTTTACTTCTGGAATTTTTTATTTAAAATTTGTGAACCATAGTTGAATTTAGTAATTTTAACTATGAGAAGCAAGCAGCCTTGTAGGCAAGATGTGGACTACTATATAATGTAAGATTATATTATAGAAGCAAATAACCCTTAAATGTACACATAGAATTAGCCTGATGATAAAGAAGTCTATTAGAGAAAAAAATAAAATTTAAGATGGTCAACACACGAATTGAACAAGCATTAAAAGGAAACAAGAAACCCAGTATATATTGACTACACATGACTGTCATTCAAGTATTTGGTCAAAGAGCATTATAATATGCCTTAGATGAAGCAGAATCTGAGGCATGATATAACCAATCGAAAAGAAAACATCCTTTGTAAATAGAAATGGTGAGTGCTTTTAATATGCTATTTTCCTGTTGCTTTATTTCTAAAGACTAATGTGCATATGAACGGATTTATAACTTTAGCCATAAAGACCTCATGATGAATATTTATAACATTTTAAAACACATTGAATAGACTTCAGAAATGGGTTTGGTATCCTTCTACCCTTTAGAGTGATATAAAATGGGAAAGTAAAATATACCATGGTCCCATTTTATCTATAAAATCGTGTTGCCATATTCAATCTCTTTAATTGTTTTATTCATTTATAACAAATGTTTTGTGAAATACTAAGCATTGTGAACAATCGTTACACAAATATGCATAACATTTTTCTTTATTATCTAGTGATGAAGATATTTAGTATTTCAATAAATGTATATATATATATGCATTATCGACCTAGTGATATTAATTTTTCCTAGACCAACAACTAAAGTGACTATATCTTCTATTGGACTTAGTTGGTAATGCAATGTATAATATAATAAGTATAAGTAATAATAAATAAGTAATATTTATTATATATAATAAATAATATTTATTATATAATATTTATTATATATAATAATCCTATTATATATAATAGGATTACAAGTAGATGGAGTTGGTATCACTCTCACCACCTGGGAGAAACCTTCTGGAGTTAGAATCATCCACTTAGAACATTCATGAGAAAATGTTATTCCAAAATTTTGAGTTAGATTGATACAGTAGTTATTATTACCTAGCAAATACAGAAGTTTAGACTTTCAAGCGAGGGGTTGCTATCAAAGAGAAAGAAGAGTTAAAAATGTATGACATTGGCTGTACTATTGAGTAGTTGAGGCAATATGTATCACACACTACATGGATAGAAAATCACACTGTGCAAGGGCATAATATTTGGCATAATTACCTTTGAAAAAATAGAAGACAATACAAGTTGAAGCTCCACCTCCTGAACAAGTGGTCAAAAGAGCCAGAAAGCTATAATGACATGGTAATTATTGGCTACCTTTTAGAAGATGTTATTAAATCGATGAGTTCAAGAGAAAAACATTATGATTTTCAAACAGATTTTGGAAGTAAAAATAAAGATTTCAACCCTAAAAAAAGTGGAACAGCCACTATTTCTGGACCACAAAGATAAAAATAAGGACTAAAAGTCAATGTGGCACAGTAATTAGTTTTGGTTGAACTAAATGATTCAATTCTATATCAAAGATCAAAATTAAGATCAAAAAACACATTCTTTTCACAATAAATATTTTGATCAGATGGTCAAAGTCATAATGACCAAGAGGAAAAAGTAAGGTATAAAGAAAAAAAAAATGAATCAAGCCTGAGAAGTACTTTAAAGGAAAATATTGAGTATAGATACTATTAAAACTCTAACTGATCTGGGGTTTTACTTAATTTGCAAGCTAAAATGTTGGCCTGACAGAATTTTATGAACACTAAAAAAAAAGGCACAAGAATCCTGGGTCAGAAACAAAAGTATTTACTCACAAAAAGAGCAATAGATGAGTGTTGGATTTTTGGTTATGTTTGCTGTGTACTAGTTTCCTCTTTTCTAGTTTTCACAGAGCAATCTTGAGACATCTTCACACCCAGTGAGTTACACAGTAGCAAAACACTGAACTTTGGGACTACAAGTATTTTATAATACACAATAAGCATGCTGAATTTCTGCCTGAAAAAAGATATATCTTTATCTTAAGGCTTTAAATAAAGCAATTTTTTTTTGATCCAGAGTGACACACTGTCCTTATTATCTAAGGCACTTTGCCATACAATTATCCTTGAAGGTAGAGACAGCCAGTGTCAATGGTTGCAAGATGTATATAATTGTGTGGACATCAGGCAAATGCATTTACCAAGATGTAAAGACATAAAATTCCTTGAAAGCAAATAGATTCCAAGCCTACATTTTTTTTTCTTAACAGAATTTATTAACAAAGAAGCCATGATTTGGGATAAATATTTTTTTATGTTTACCAGGCATTAAGGAAAAGCAAAATAAATAAACTACCCAATACAAAAACCGATTGAATATAATCATCCATAAACATTATGCTATCAAACTTGTAGGGTACAACAAAAGCATCCTCAAGAGGACTTTTTACAAAATACTTTCTGATATGACTACAGAAGTTAATGAACAAAGATTTGTCTCCTAGAGTAGTCATAGGAGACCCAAAATAGAGTAGAAATATTGTGCCAAGGCTATTATCAAGAAAAAAAATGTATCCAGAATATAGGGAAAAGGGAAACCATATACACTGTTGTTGCAAATCTAATTTAGTGCAGACACCATGGAAAATAGCATGGAGGTTTCTCCAGCTGTATCACTTCATGGTATATACACAAAGGAGTCAAAGTCAGTATAAAAAAGGGATATCTGCATACTCATGTTTAAAATAGCACTATTCACCAGAACCAATTATGAAATCAGCCTAGATGACCATCAATAGATGAATGGTTAAAAAAAAAGTGTGGTAAATGTGCACAATGTAGTAATATTGAGACTGGAATTATCTCATTTATAGAAAAATTGATCATAATCCAGATTCAGATAAGTATTACATGTTTTCTCTCATATGTGGAATCTAGAAAAGAAACTATGACATAAAGATGGAAGAGGGATTAATGGGAAAGGGGAAAGTGAGTTCACTGGTTAAGAAAGGGTGGTATGTGATAGATATTATCATCCAAAGTACATGTATGCAGACATGAACTGGTGTCAACATACTTTATATACAACCAGAAATATGAAAAATTGTGCTGCATACATGTAATAAGAATTGTAATGCATTCTACTGTCATTTATTTTAAAAAATCAATTAAAGAAAGAAAGAAAGGAAGAAAGAAAGAAGGAAGGAAGGAAGGAAGGAAGGAAGGAAGGAAGGAAGGAAGGAAGGAAGGAAGGAAGGAAGGAAGGAATGAAAGAAAGAAAGGAAGGGGAGTAGGGAGTAGATATCGCTATGGTTTGGATGTGAGTTGGTCCCCAAAAGCTCATGTGTGAAACAATGCAAGAAAGTCTCGAAGAGAAATGATTTGGTTATGAGAGCCTTAACCCAACCAAAGAATTAATCCTGTAATGGGATTAACTGTGTAGTAAGTGAAGGTGGGTAGGTTGTGTCTTTGGGGTATATATTTTGTAAGTGGATTCTCTCTTTCTGCCTCCTGATCATCATGTTAGCTACTTTCCTCCACCATACTCTTTCACCATGCTGTTCTGCTTAACCTCCAGGCTGGACTCTATGGACTTCGACCTCTGAAACATAAAAGTTCTTAACACACTTTTCCTCCTCTACACTTGCTCTGGTCGGGTCTTTCAGTTGCAGCAGTGAAAAAGCTGACTAAGAGAGATATAATTAAATCACTGGACATGTCACAATAAAATTCTTTTATCTGTATAATTTATATGTGCTAATAGTTATAATAAAAGATTTCTCTTGGAAAACAAGGTCAAATTGTCTTTAAATTTCTATCTTTTGATGTGTTATATTTTATTGTCAAATAAATTTATAATAAATAAATATATAAATACATAAAATTAAATATATTGTTTTAATACATAAGTCATGATAAATATTATATTATAAATAGAAGCCAAAATAAAAGATGGTAACTTAGGAGATTGATTGAGTTCAGAAAATGAAATAAAGTTTCTGTAAAAGTTGGCTTTAAACTAAGATGTGAAAGGAAAATAAGAATGAGAAAAAAGAATGGGGTGGAAAGAACTCAATGGTTAAATAAATAATGATAAAAAATCAAAATTAAATACACAGAGTCCAAACTGGCAAAAAGAGTAAGTGTACAAATATACATGTAATTCGAATCCTCCAAGGAAGTAAGAGTGAGGGGGAAATAAAAGAACTATTTGAATTTTGACCATTTTTTTTTCAATTTGTTGAAAATAATAAAGCTACAAATTCAAAAAGTTCATTGAACCATAACAAAAGAAATGTGAAGAAAACTACTCCGGACACATGATAATCAAATTGTTCAAAATTAATATGAGAACCAATTTGAAAAGCCACCAAAATGATGTCATATTTTGCACAGAGAAAAATAAAAAAGAATGTGAGAGATTTTTTGCTACAAACAATGCAAGTGAGAAAATAAAAATAAGCATCTTTGAAATATGTAAGAAAACTACCCAATTACAATTATCTAATCAACAAAAACGTTTTTGAAATGCAGAAGCTTACAGTACTAAATGACTATACAGTATTGGAGAAAAAAAAATGATTTCAACTCAATTGTCTTACTTTCTTTTTAACAAATAGAAAAAAGAAAAATTAAAAGAAAAACAGATGAAAGTAGATAACATAAACAAAAAAAGTTAAAAAAATAAAACAGAAAAAGAGGAGAGAGGGGCTGGGGCTGTGTCTCAAGCGGTATCACGCTCGCTTAGCGTGTGTGCGGCCCGGGTTCGATCCTCAGCACCACATACAAACGAAGATGTTGTGTCCGCCGAGAACTAAGAAAAAATAAATAAATATTAAAATTCTCTCTCTCTGTCCCCCTCTCTCTCTCACTCTCTCTTTAAAAAAAAAAAAGAGGAGAGAAAATAATGATGAAACCAAAAGCTAATAATTTGAAAAGGATTAAAAAAGTAATATTCACCTAGCCAGATTTATCAGAAAAATTTCAGAAAATACATCAATTATATTTTTCTAAAGAGGGTAGTAAGAGCCACCATCAATAAAGAATTCATAGTTATTAAATATTAGAGAACACAATGAGGATTTTTAAACAAATATATATAATAGTCTAGATCATAAAATGAATTCTTTGAAAAAACTAATTACTAAAGATAACTTAAAACCAAAATGAGAAAGTTTTGATGTGTTAACTCCATCTCTATTTAAGAAATTTAATTTTATTTTAAAATTACACAACAAATAATGCTCCAGACTCAGATCTAGCTAGTAAAATTTACAAAAATGTTAAGACAAATATAACACCGATGCTACATATGTCTTCCAGAAAAAAAAAATAAAAGAAATGAAGATTTCTTAACTTATTTTATGAGGCTGGATTAATATTATTGTTAGGAAAATGTCACAAAGACATTACTAGTAAAATAAAATTGAAAAACATTCCTCATGAACACAGGTAAGAAATTTCCAAACTAAATTTTAGTATACTGAAAAATACCTATGTACATACAAAATTTGTAAAACAGCATAATTCCATGGGGTTTATTACTAGAATTCTGGGTTTATTTAACATTTGAAAACTTAATTGATTATTTTACTAAGAGCAGAAAAGTATTTGATAAAGGCCAATGTCCTAAATAATGAAAAGAATCTCAGCATCCTCAAACTAGAAAAAAATTTTTCTCAATTTAATGATTAGTATGTAGAAAGTCTACAGAAAAATTATACTTTGCATTTAAAGATTAATTTTTTCCTCCTGTTATGATGAAAAAAAAGTTCTGCTCTCACCTCACTATTCAATCTGTAGCAGAAGCTCTGTCCATTGCAATAAAGGAAGAAAATATATTCAGAATGGAAAGGATTAAGTAAAATTATTTTTATTTCCAAAAACTATGATATATATATACATATTTTAAATCTGACCCTACTACAAGAAAGTAACTAGAACTAATAAGTGAAATAAATACAGTATAAATACATTTATGGAAATTAAGATTACTATACAAAATTCATTTCCACATCTATATAAAAATATGTAGAAGTACGCTGTAAACATTGAAATTTTGCTGAGAGGAACAAAAGAATTTCTCAGCTAATGCAAGCTGTATTGTGTTCATGGACTGCAAAGCTTAATATTGTTTTGAGTTCAGTCTGTTCAAAATGATCTCTAAATTGGAAATAATACCAATTAAATTTCCAACAATCTTTGTTTTTAGAAAATTTTCAGTGATTTCTAAAATACATATGGAACTTAAAAAGGCAGAAAACATTCAAAACAAATGTGAAACAAAGAAATATTTGAAGGTTAACCTCAGTTGATTTCAAGGCTTATTATAAAGTTACTATAACTGTGTCATTTGGTAGCAGCATAGGAACACAGAGTTAAGAAATAGACCCACACATACAAGAAAATTGAATTTTAACCATGCTGCAAAACAAATTCAGTGGGTCTATGATTCTACAAATGATTCTTCTAACAAATTATGTTGGAGTAACTGGTTATTAATATGCAAACTAATGAATTTTAACTTCATACTTTGCACAACATGCTAAATATTACCTTAAAGTGCATTATAGACCTAAGTGTAAAAGTAAAAGATAAAATTCCTAGAAAGAAATAGGAAAATATCTTTGTACCAATGGTCTAAGAAAAAATTTCTTATGTGTAACACAAAACTCATGATACATTTAAAAAAGTACCGAAAAGATTATACTTCATCAAAATTAATAACTTCTGCTCTTGGAAGACACTATTAGGAAAATGAAAGTACAAGATTCAGATAGAAAGAAAATATTTGCAAAGCATGTATCTATCAAAAATACTTATAATTATAACACATTAAGATCTATAAAAACTCTACAAAAAGAAAACAAATAATCCAATAAATAAATGCACAAAAGGTTTCAATAAACCCTACTCCAAATAAAACATATTGTCAAAATCAACAGGGAAATGCAATTAACTACACAATGAGATGTTACTACACACACAATAAAATTCCTAAAATGAAGACTGACCATACCAGCTGCTGATGAGAATAGAGAGGAACCAGAATTCTCAAACACTGCTGGTGGGAAAGTAAATTGGTGAAACTATTACAATTATTGTGAAGATGTTTTATAGTTTCTGAAAAAGTAAACCTATCATATGACTCAACTGTTCCACATCATTCATGAGAATAAAAACACTTGAAAAGAATGGTATATGAGTTCTTATAGTTACTTTGTTTTTAATATACAAAACTGAAGAAAACCTAACAAATGTTGACCAGCACATGAACAGTAAACAGTGAAATATCTATGCAATGGGATACTATTCCCCAATAAATATAATTAACCATTGACAGGCACTATTGCATAATTGAATCTGAAGATAATTATCAGCAAAACAAACTAGACAAAATTCTATTTTGCATATTTCTGTTTTCATAAATTAAAGTAATGCAACCAATATCTATTGACTGAATATAGATGACTGAACAATATTGCCTTTAGATTGAGAATGGGGGAAAGGGAAAAAAATTTAAATTTTTGTGAGTGATGTGTTCACTGTTTGTCAGTGATGAGGGCTTTAAGGGTGTATACATATGTCAAAACTTGTCAAATTATACCTGCTACCTGTGAATAGTTTAGTATATGTCAACTAAACCTCAATAAAGCTCTTTCTGAAAAACAGAAATACACAGAATAGCAGTTTCTATGAAAAATAGAAGAAGGCGACTATAAGAATTCCACTGAGACATTTACATGGATGTTCATGAATTATTTTAGTGATAACAAATCAGACAATTGTTTATTTTTTTCTAGAATAGAATTAATGCATGAAAAAAAAAGGAAAAGGAGAAGAAAAAGGGCAATGCATTCCAATTTTAAAAGGCTGGTGAAGTATCTCCACAGTTGAGCTTGTGTGAGGATCTAGATGTGATCTCAACAGAAATCACACAGACACACATGTGCGCAGGTGTGTGCACACACACACACACAGAGTAAGAAAGAGAAAGAGGGGGAAAAATAGGTAAGGTAGTTAAAATGGTGATGGAAAAAGAGAGGTGGTGGTTCTCATGAAAATCAAAGGGAGATCAGTAAAGAAGGGACCATGTGGATGGAGGAGGGGAAGAAAAAGGAAAAGACTGGGAAATTATTTTGGCCATATTATATTGCTAAATTGTGTACATGATTGATTATGTAACAAGGAACCCCACCATCATGTGCAACTAGATGGCATCAATAGAAATATGGATGACAAGGTGATAGATCTAAATCAGTGTCTTATAATATCAGTTGGTATTACTCTAATATCATGGTGATGAAGAAATCCCATTGGAGAGATTTACCATCATTTAACAGATATGACATATTCTGCTAATATTACTTTTGTTCTTATTTTATTTGCTATAGCAGATCATATGGATAAGCCTTACATCAAGGGGAAAGATGACTTCAATCCTACAGTTGGACACCAGAAAAAGTCCAGCAAACCCTGTATGATAGAGAGATGGAATCAGTTAGAGTTCCTGGAAATCTTACCAGTCTTACCTTTCTATATTTTAGTCAGCTTTTTATCAATGTGAAGAAAATACCTCACAAGAACAACTTAAAGTAGTGAAAGTTTATTTGGGATTCAGAATTCCAGATATTCATTTTATGGTCAACCAACTGCATTGCTCTGGGCCTGAGGTGAGGCAGCACATCATAATAGAAGAACATGGCAGAGAAAACCTGCTCAGCTTGGGACATCTGAGAAGCAGAGGGAGGGAGAGAGGAGCCAGGGAAGGACAAGGTAGAGTTCCCAAGGCCATATCCTCAGTGACCTACTTCCTCTAGACATGCCACTTGCCTACAGTTACCACCCCAGGTTCCATTCAAATTATTATTCCACCAAATGGATTAATCCATTGATGAGTTTAGAGCCTTCATGATCCAATCAGTGCCTTAAAGCCCACCTCTGAATCTTGTTGCGTGGTTGCCATGCATTCAAAACACCATCTTTGAGTGGAATATTCCACAACACTCTATTAACTCACCTCAAGGAAGAAACCAGAATAGTTCCAACTAAACGCAATATCAGACTCAATCCAGGATTTTATGATGACCTATATATCATATCCAGGTATAGTCTTTGTCTGCAGAAATTTCTATCCCCCAAAGTCATATTATCTAGTCCATTGATATAGCAACATGTGTTGTTGGCTATGATGACTGCAATAAACACTCCTATTTGGAAAGGGAATGGTGGAAGGTATGTCATTGTCACTAATCTATACTATTCCTGAAATTCTGAGCAGAATTATGATGAACTCTACCTTGGGCTGTAGTAGCACCCTTAAATAGCATATTTTACTGCATTAAAAATAGTGTCAATACACTATTCTTTAGGATTATACCCTTATTTCTAATGTTATGTGCTCTTACCTGCTTTTTGTATTTACAAAACCAGGGAGCAAATGGTCATTTTCAACCTCAAATTATCAGGGTTTCATTAAGTGGTTGCTCCTTTCAGACTTGTGTTCTATTTCTTAACATTTCAATTGTAGATAATCTTGTTTATTAACAATTCAATTGTACCTATGTTTTTTTTTTTTTTTCAGGTTTCTCTTTTTACACTTTGCTTTTCAAAGGCTTGCTCAGCTTTTTCTTATAATGGTGGGAGTTGATAACCAGTTTCGGCTTTTAATATTATAAGATCCTGACTTCTAGCTGCCTTCTAAGCCTTTCTTTTCTTCTCCTTTTCTAATTTATCTGTAAGCTTGTTTGGTTTTAAGTGATCTTTTTATTGTAGTTACTTGTCATATTTAGCCCATATCAATAAAATCCTGTTAATAAAAATCCTAGTTTCCAAAATAAGTTAGGCTCAAATCTAGGCTCATTTGGACATATTTCACCTTCTAAGTTATTGCCAGTGATAGTTTTATCAAAAATTGTATTACTTCTAAAGTATACCTTCAATAATTTTTTTCCTTGCCTTGTTACTCTGTCATAAAAGAAATACCCAATCTAGGGCTGGGGTTGTGGCTCAGGGGTAGAGCACTCGCCTAGCACCTGGGAGGCTCTGGGTTGGATCCTCAGCACCAAATAAAAATAAATAAATAAAATAAAGATTAAAAAAAGAAATACCCAATCTTTTAGGTTATTATGGTGCAGGAAGATAACTATCCTGGGATCAGTGTTTACAGCACTAAGGTTACGCTAAGTTATGATTTAGTAGTCAACCATTCCTAAATACTCATAAGTCTACAATAACAAAGGTTTCATTCTTGCTTGGTGTATAAGCTGACTATGGATGCAGATAGCTGTGTATCGCAAGTTCTCCTATTTAGTTGACAGAGCTACCTCTGTCTATGATATTGCCATGCTCATTGGAGTGGAGAGAATATAATTCCAAACCAGTTTTTTTTGTTTGTTTGTTTTGTTTTTTTAAGTTTTCACTAAGTGCTACAGGTCATTTCAGTTTCCATTTCAATGGCTGCAAGAAATCATATAATTTAACTGGACACCAATTTAACTGGGAGGAAGAAAAATATAATCAACCTCATGCAACATAAGCCAATTTTTTTGAACTATTATGCATTCTACTTCAGAACATTATGGAAGAAAAGAGCATCACATGAGTGTAATGACAGATTATGAAATTTAAGCTAGGTAAGAAAAGGTATAATGTGAGCAGAGGGAGAATTCTTAAACCAAGTATTTGTGAACTACAGGGGAACTTAAAATCAGCATGTGTTATGATAGGGCTATTTGAGCAAAGGAGTTGGAAAATGTATGAGAATTTGATTAGAGAAAAAGATGATTTGCATTTGGGGAAGAAATTTTCTCTGATTAAATCAATAACACACTATCACTTTTCTTGAGTTTGGCATTCTAATATCTGACTTGTCACTATCGTAGAAATTCTGGCACTTAGAAAATGTCAATGTTAGTGTAATTATCACCTATTGGCATGCTGTTGTTTTCCCCAAGTGGTTTTCGGGAAATCTTAGAGATCAATATAGATCACTGAATATCTATTTGAGTGGATTGATGGATATTAATTGTAAAGACAACTGAAATTAGTGTATTGATCAGGCAGTGTTCTTTTCCATCTTTGATGGAAATTTGGTATCCTGAGTTGATCATATAGAAATCATTAGAATATAAGTTCTATAATCACTAGTTTATAAAAGTTCTCCATTTCTTTCTCATTCATTATCAAATTTTGCTTTTTAATACTTAATGAAAGTAAAATATTAGGTTAATACACCAAGAACAATCCAGTTACTAAATAAAGAACTAACTTTAGAATTTTTTTTCACAATAGCAGGTTGTAAATCAAAGCAAACAATACAAGCCTAAATTTGGTCTAAATTTGTACAGCAAGAAAGATAGAAAGGAGCAGTGCTAGTTTTAAAACATTAATCCATGTCACAATAAAGTCACAAAATAACTTTTTTTCCCCCTTTAGGAAAGAGAATTGTAAGGATGAATAAAATAACTGAGAGGAATCCATTGTATTTCATGACCAAGAAAACTTCAATTGTGCTATTTATTAGTTTACACTGTGGCAGTTCTGCCCCCATTTAAAAGGACAGAGAACTCATTGTGTAGCACCCCAGAAACATGGGAACACCAGGAGAAAGAGGCAGCCGTCATCAAGAAAACAAACAGTGAAATGAATTGCTATTTGTCACCTTTCTAACTGTTCTGTTGACCCGTAGCCCCATCTACTCTGAGTGGTTTCATGCACAATTCTTAATAGGCTACAAAAGAAAAAAGCAATGCCTGCATTTTTAGAATGAGAGAGCCATCCTCCAAAGGTTGCCCCTTAAAAGTAAAGAATTGTAACTCTGTCATCTTTGTGGTCAAATTCCTTTTCCTCTCAGAAATAAAAGAATGCTCTTTTGAGTACGATTTTCTTTCTTTCTCATCAGCCATGAGTGATGAAAGATGGATACTAACAAACAGAATTAGAGTTTCCTGCCTATCTTCAGATCAAAAACTCTGGAGGTAAATCAATTTGCCAGCCATTTTCCCACACCAGGATACAAAAGCATAAGGTTTGCGTAATTGTTAGTAAGCTCCTACCCCAACATAATCAGGAGTCTGAAATACCGGCTGATAAGCTCTACTGTATAGACATGATCAGTAGAAGCTGTCAGTAATCCTCTCTACATGCTGTATCTAATGATTATGTACTCATTTTGAAAAAAGTGAAAATATGGAAAAGTGCAAGCAAGCATCTTTCCAACAAAAATTATTTTTTTCTCTTTTTTCTTCTTCTTGTTTATTTTTTATTTTTTTGCAAGTGGGGGTTAAATGCAAGGGTTCTTTTCCATTGATCTACATAGGCAGTTGTTTTGTTTTGTTTGAGTTTGTTTTGACACAGGGTCTTGCTTAGTTGCTGAGCAGGCTCCAAATTTGAAATCCTCCTGCCTCAGCTTCACAGCCTCCATCCATGGGATTACAAGCATGTTTAAATGCACCCAGCAACAAATATAGAATTTTAAGAGATCTATCATGAACCAAATCCTGTAGCACCTGTGAAATTCATCAGACTTGTTTGGGGGACATTTCTGAATGCTAATATGGACAAATCATTACAAAAGATACTGATGATTGACAACTGTATGAATATCTATTTGATTATATGCTCCATGTCATAGTGCTCACCTTCGTTTTTTTTTTTGGGGGGGGTACCATGGATTGAATTAAGGACACTCACTGAGCCACATTGCCAGCCAAATTTTGTATTTTATTTAGAGATAGGGTCTCACTGAGTTGTTTAGCGCCTTGCTTTTGCTGAGACTGGCTTTGAACTCGCAATCCTCCTCCTTCAGCCTCCCGAGTTTCTGGTATTAGAGTGTGAGCCACCTGGCTCTGAAAGGGCTCACCTTTTTATGGTAAGAACTGTTAATTTCGTGTAAACAAACCTAGTTGTACCCTGTGGGATTCTGGTTAAATATGAACAAGAATATAGAGGATGCGAGGTGAAATCTAACAGAAGCAATCTAGTTATATTCTACATAGCACAAGAAGTGAGGTTTTCTTCTTAGTCTTGTTTTTATTTTTTTTAATTTCATGTTATTTCGTTTTTTACTTATTTTCATTAACTGTTTTCAAATAACTTATTTCTTTTCTATTGTTGTGGAATAATTAAGCCACCCTTTCTTCTTTTGTTGACCAATCTGTGACATTTCAGACTTGGTAAGAAACCAGTTTTATGAAAATGGTGTATAAGCTTAGAACTATTGAAGCCAGAATTAGACAGGCAGTCAGTTAGGTAGGTAAATAAAGTCATGTCCCATCAAGGGGGCCAATTTGGGAAGTTAGAGAGGGATTGAAATACTAATGCCTTCAGAGCCCTTCCTCCACCCTTATCAAGATTACCTGCCCCTGCTCCAACCGGTTGCTAAAGTAACCTGTCTCAAGGATTGTCCCTCCCTACAGGGAGTTATTAATTATGCCCCCTTCCTGCCCAGATCACTCTACCTTGGCTTCTCCAGCCCATTTGCTTCTCACCTTTGGCCATCCCACAGAACATCTCCAGGGCCTAGTCACAGGTGCAGGAAGGAAAGAGAGAAGGGAAAAAGAGCAGGAGAAAAAGAAAGCCTCAGACATATTAAAAATAAATAAATAAAAAGCAGAATGTCCCTACTTCTGGGGATACCAGGTTATCAGCCAATATCAGCCATGGCCCCCTTCTTCCTCCTAAGAGAAGTCTATGTTACCCCTACTGACCAACCCTGGTTTATATGCTTGCCTTTGTGTGCTTTTCTAATGTTATGCTTAGAGATGTGAAGGAGCAGAACACATCACCCGTGACTGGTGGTATCACTATCTTTAGCTTAACTAGAGACACAGTTTCTGAAATAATTACTGTCACTTAAACTATATTAAACTAACAATCGATACCCATGCCTGCTGCAGTATAACCAACCCAACTCATCAGTCACAGGAATACCCAGAAAAACCCTGGCACAATGATCCCTTCCCAAGATTAGTTTGACATTTTGCTGAAAATGACTTGTTTTGCCTTTATTTTTTTTCCTGTTTTTGTTTTTATTTTGAGTTCTTTTCCATTCCTTTCCTTTTTAATTTCATGATCAACTTGAAATCAGTATCTTCTTCTCAAAATGAAATTATGTTTAACAGGTAAATTGAATCCCATCCTTTTATTAGTAATTCAACTAGTGTTTGTCTACATTAACTGAATCAAATCTGGTTGCATAAGTAGGTTTTATTAATATTTGACCCATATGAGATGTACAATTTCAAAAGATTTGAAATTTGAAGAATAACATGAGATTTTATTTTAATTAATCTCTGTGGAGAGGTAACTAGATAATTGAAACCTCTGTTGTTCGTTGGAAAATAAAGATTCAATGCTATCAAATTCTCAGTAATACGATATATGCTTTAGTATGTTTGTTTTTATGTATTGATTTTTTTGTCTTCCAAGTATAGGACAGGTTTCTATTAAGAACTTCATTCTCTCTAACTAAAGGATTTGTCTACTTTTAGGAATTATTCTGCTGAGGGGGAAAGAAAAAAAAATAAATGAAATCTTCTAGAAACCAAACAGGTATTTGACCTCATAGCAAACCATTGCTGATCAAACTTAAAATGGTAAGAAAAAGAGATGCATTAAGCAGCAAACCTACATCACACTAATTATGTTTTAGGATATTAATTCTCAAAAATAAACTTCATTATAGAATAGATACCGACTGAAGAAAAAAATAATAGCCTTCTTCCAATTCTCAGAACACTTAATAAATATACATAGTTTTCTGTATTTAAAAATGTATTCCTCAATTTCTCTCCTAAAACATCAGAGTTAGGTTCTACTGATATGCCACTAGAGCTATTTGAGTGAAAGAACAAGAGTGAAATGAATATTAAAAGGAAAACTAGAATACACCAGAAAAAGCCTCTTCAACATCCGATAATTCTCTCTCTTGGGTGAAGAATGTATACCTGACTGAGATTATAAAGTCCATTATTTATATTCATATGTATATTTTCTTCAAGTAAATATAACTTCACATGTAATTTACAATTGAATTTAAAAAAAATATTTGATAACACATTCCTTGAATTCAAGGCTTTAACGTCCAAATTTGAAAGCAATGCTTCTTGACTTCTGTGTATTTATTTATGTGAGAAATATCTTCCAATCACTATTCTTTCAAATGAGTGGGTCAGGGTAAAACCCTCCAAATATATATATATTTTTGAAGATGGCATTTAATTAAAAGTGCTGCATATAAAAATATGCATAGTCACAAAACTTTTAAAACTTTTTTTAAAATAATAGTTTTCATAATCAAGCTTGCACAATTTATAGAAAAAAATTGAAGATATTTTAAATATTTATGCTTACATATTCTCTCATCAGAATGACCAACACTGAATAGATGATTGACAACCCAGAAATCAGCCTTAAAGAGACATAAAGAGTCAGAGACATAAAGGAAATAAGAAATAGAGAGCTCTGTATAAGCTTGGCTCATTTCTGTTGTCAATAAACTCTTTCAGTGATGTACAATCATATTCCATGCATTTTTGAGAAAAATTAGTAGCTTATATTCATATAGTCTTCATATTATTATAGTTACAAATGGTATGAAAGTATGAGATTATTCATACATTATTTAAAAATAAGTAGACTATTGACCAACTTTTTCTGAAATTCCAAATGCCTTTTTACTCAGACATTTATTGATACAATATAAATACATAAAAGAATATTAAACTTTTTATCATTTTTTAAAGCATCAAAAGGTGAAAATTAGACACTTTCACTTGGCTTGGACAAGTTGGCAGGAATTGATCTACATCCCAGGAAGCATATATCTTAAAAGGAAAAAAAGAAATTATTAACTGGTTGGACTGAACCAAAAATATGTTCTGGCAGAACATCAATTTAACTCAATAACTATCCAGAAACCCAAGGTCAATAAAGAGAGATACATTTATGTTTTTATTTCTTGTTAAAATTTTGATTAGGTAATTTTCAAATACACATTAGAAATAATAGAAAATGCTGATATGTCACTCCTCACTTATTCAACAAAGCTAGTAAATTAGATTGTGATAACTATATTTTGTGATTACATAAGTGGTAAATTTTTGAAACTCTTTTCTATAACAAAACCCAGCACAAGAATTCAAAGGATGCATAATGTATAATACACCCATTTACATATAGGTTGCATGCATGTTTATATACACACAAACCCTTAATGACAGAGTTGTATGTATTGACATATGTCATTTTGCGCATTTTTAACTTGACATGGAAAAAGACTGGGCCAAAGCTTTCAGACATCAAATGTGAACTCATTTTGAAATACCAGCAGTGTTTGAATTTTAAATTAACCTATTTACAATGAAACTATGCCTGCTGATTGCCATCATCTTCAGGAAAATTAACAGTAACGATCATTGGTGTCATAATGCAATTTCCCCCGCAAAAATCACATAGGCTTCATTACTGTTTACATAAATTGTCATAAATACCAATTATGGCTGAACATAAAATGTAATGCTCTTTTTTTTAATCATAATCAGACAATTGTTCTTCTAATTCATATGCTAGGGGAATAAGGTTTCAATTCAACCTTTGTTGTGAAGGAAGTGTTCGGATGGTAGTTAGTTTTATTCTAAGTGCTGGTTGGCTTCTTGTCAAATCATTCACTCTCCATTTGGATCATGGAGTCCTTGTCCCTGTTCAGTGTGTCCTCTAACATACTGGGAAGAACATGGAGATGTGCTAATGGCAAACGAGGGAGATATACACTGCAAGTGTCCTCTAGACGTCAGCCGAGAGGTGGCTTCCGGTGGGATTTATAACAACATTTGGTGTAATTCCGTTGATGCCCCCATAAAGGAATAATGCAATAAGAGACCTGTTAGAGGAGCACATTTGCAGCGACAATTCCAGCTTCCCCCACAGGTCAGACTAACAAATAGCCAGGAAAGGCAGTGCTTTGTTAAATGGCTAATTTTCAAAACAAATAAGAGTTAAGTTGCTGGCAGGGGAATGGACGAAAAGGCCAGAATGAAGAGATTCAGCATCCCTATCATTTTGGTCTCTAAGAAGGAGATAAATCAGCGAGAAAGGTTATTCAGACAGAAAGTCAGAGCAGGGGACAATACTCTCTGAGGACAAAAGCCCTGTCTTTGCTTTCTATAATAGGACAAAGCAAAGCCAAGAATCACACCGGTTTGATCCTATTTTATCTCCGCATAGAACTCTTTGTACTGTTCATTCTTTAGCTTTTCTTCTTCTTGACTTACTCCTAAAACATAAAAATACAGTCTGCATAAATTTCCTACCCTCTTTGGATTCAGAGAAGTCCTGAAAATTTCGAATCAGAAGAAAATCAGCCCACTGATTTTTTGAACCCCAATATCTATGTGTGTTGTTCACTTCGTACAATTACATGGGACTGGGGGCTTCAGATGCAAGACTGGGCATTCTCGCATATCTTAATGAACCTGGGCAATTTGTCTTAGTTCTACCAAGTTCTGTCCTGGATGATGAAAGCAAGCTGTGGTGATATGTCCAGTTAATCTTTAATGAAACAAAATTACTATTCTTCATCTAAGAAGAAAATAATAAGTACAACTGGCAGGGATTTCATCTGAGTAAAAAATCAAAGTGAAATAAACAGAAGTCTAGTACAATTAGCTGCTGTTGTTTCCCTGTCTAAGCCAAGGAAGTGCTAAAGGTAAACAAATGGCATCAGCAGGGAGGAGCAAATGCGACTTTTACTTTTTTCATCTTTCATAATCTCATGCATTATCCGTAACAGGGTGAGACACTTTAATAGGGTGTGATCATCATTAAAAGGCAGATATTTATCTTATCACAGTGCATTAAACTCCCAGAAGGAAGTAGGAAAAAAAGAGAGACTGAATGAGACTCTCATGAACTATTTAATGAAACATTGTTACTTGCAGCTTTTTTTTGATTATTTGTCTTAGAAAGAATTTTTTTTCTTATGTTAGACAAAACTGGTTCCAAACACACCAAGACTGTACCAGTCCTGAGCATTTTGAGAAATCTCTTCTGTGTTCTGACTTTGTTTAATAATTTCTAATTATGTTCTACAACACAAAATTAAATATTTCTATCTCCATTGTGTGTACTTATTCATGAGCTGGGCATTAATCGTAAAACAATGTATCTTGTTGTTTATTTATACCAGATGTGAGTATTTATGTTACTCTGTTCAGGGTTCCCAGCTAGGTCTTTATTTGTATACTGAGATGCCTGGTTTTGCATGAAAATGGTTTCTGGGCTCTGGAGTTCATCTCCACTCTTCTGTTTAAAACAACAACAACTTTAAAAAGAAAAAGAATTTATGAATAACTAAGAGATTTCTGCTGTGGCTTTCCTGGTCTCTCACCAGCAGGGCAGCCAGAATACATTTTGGGGGGACCAAGAAAATTCAATTTGGGATTTGCTTCACAGTTTACAATGCTGGCTTCTTACAAACAAAAGCTGCCTGGCCCTGGGAGAGCTTTGCTTTTGAAATACATTTGCATAGTGTTAATTTTCTATTTATTTATTGACTTAAAAATTTGAATTTGGTTGGGGGCATATAATGCTATTCTTTCTTTCTTTGTCTACAACAATACTATATGACTCATTGCACAACCACTAGAACCCCCATCAATACTTTAAAGGATATCTTGTCTTTGGCATTTTATTAGGATAATTAACAATATAGTAAAGCTAACAAGGATAAAAACTCTTCCTTCTGTGCTCTTTTCCTCTTAATTTTCATCTGCACTGTGACTTTATTAACTGATGTTTACTTTAAGAAATATTTCTTATCTATAAAAACAAATATATGTGTTTCTTTCTCAATGTAAATTTCTGTAAACTTACTGCCCTGTAATCTACTATTTTTTTCCCCTTTGATGTTATATTTTGGAAACTGTCCCATATCAAGGTATAAAAATCTCCCTCCTTCTTTTCTGCACCTATGTAGTATTCCACTCTATAAGTTTTTATAAAATATTTAGTAAGAGTTTGTGTTTAATTTCTCACCATAATCAGCTATGTATAGCATAGTTATTGCCTAAAATTTATTTTTAGGTAAATATGTGCTGACCTACTCAGAATGGGCAACAATTCTAATGACCAACCAATCTAATGATCTAGTGACATGATTCTTTGTCCACGTGACTTGGCGCTCATCAGATGGTGAAATCTTAAGTACTGTGCTGCAAAGTAAAAGATGACTGATTTAATTATACAGATATATTAAAGTTGGAGACTGTTTTCTTCCATGGTATAGATAATGGGCATCTCTCCATAATTATTATGGTACCTAAACACACAGGGATAGAGAGCACACCAGGCCACATTAGCCTGTAGGCACATTTGGTTTTCATTAACCAAAATGCCTTTAAAACAGCTTGTATCGTTAATTAAATTAGAAATTTAATACAAAAATGTGTATATGCAACTTCTGTTGAAAGCCTGGCAATCTAGTCCAAGATGGCCTGCCTACCTTCATGAAAGCAGCTCTGGAAGCTGAGTAGCACTGCTGTCTATAGACAAAAGTGTGTTAGTACCATGATTCTCCCTGAGGATCTCCTCTGGTCAAAATAACTCATTGCCTGCCTGGAACCAGGCGTTGAAATTTGCCATAACTGGAGTCAAGTGTACAAACTCACAGAGAGTCTTAGTTTCCAAGTTCCATATTTAAAACCATGTAGGATGAGTGCTCTAATAATAATAATACTGTGGTATACCTGGAGAAAATGCACCTCTCACATCCTCTTTCCTCCCACACCTTCAAATGTATTTGACTCTGACAAGTTATTCTGTTCATGGAAAGAATTCTGGTTTTGCTGATACAGACACAAGTGAGGAGAAAATGAAGATCACCATTAGTGTGAGCCTATTGATACTTATATAAGGTAAAAAAGTGTAACCATAGTAGAGAAACTTATGCAGGAATAGTGGAGGATCTGTAGGATCAATCCAGCTAGATTGTTCAAAGATAATATTGTACTTGGAGTTTTTGGACCAGCTTTACAGAAGGTGAAAGTTGTCACACCCTCTTAATAATAAGTGAAAATCGGAACAAGCTGAAAATCAACAACTCTTCTTAGATCCATCAGAGAATTGAGGTCACAGGGTAAACCACTGCCTTCCCTGTCAAATTGGACATTCAAGTAGATACAGAGTCATGACTCAGGAGAGCAGAAACCAATAAGCAGAAACCTTCACAGGAGCGAGTACCAGGAGAGAAAAGCCTGAACTGTAATTGACAGATCAGTGGAAGCTCAGTCTAGACAATTTGGGACTTAAAAACCTTCGGGTGAAGGTCCAGCATTGGTGAAAGGACCTGCTTTTTTTTAAGTTTTACATCTAAGTGCTATACAAAGTCCTCATAGGAAAAGTTGGAGTAAAAGTTTCTTGTTTTTGCAGCAGAAGGGGGAAAGTAACCATTTTAAAATATTCCAGAGCATTCTGCTCTTTGGTTAGGCTGCTTTTCATCACTTTACCACAATATCTGACAAGAACAGATTTGAGGAGGAAAAGTTTATTAAGCTTATGATTTCATAAGTCTCAATTCATAGAGAGCTAAGTCCTTTGCTCTAGATCCAAGGTGAAGCAGAACATCATGGTGGAAGGGTGTGGAAGAGGAGCACTGCTCCATTTATGGCAGCCAACAAGCAGAGAGGGGAAAGTGAGGGGGACAGAGGGGGGCCTGTTTTAGTCAGCTTTTTCACTGCTGTGACTAAAGGAGCTGACCAGAACAACTACAGAGGAGGAAAAGTTTATTTGACAGCTCATGGTTTCAAAGGTCTTAGGCCATAGAAGAGTGACTCCATTTCTCTGGGCTTGAGATGAGGCTGAACATCATGGCCCAGTGGGTGGCAGAGGGACGCAGCTCACAGCATGGTGATCAAGAAGCAGAGAGAGAGACTCCACTTTCCATACACAAATATATATACCAAAGTCACACCCTAATTCCCACCTTCTCCAGCCACACCCTACCACTTCAGTTACCAGCTAATCCCTATCAAGGGATTAAATAATTGGGTTAAGACTTTTATAGCCCAATCATTTCTCCTCTGAACTTTCTTGCATTGTCTCACACACGAGCTTGTGGGGGACAGCTCACATCCAAACCATAATAGGGCCACAGGGAAGATGTACCCTTCCAGGGTTTGCCTCACCTGCCTACATTTACTACCCGGTCCATTCAAATGAGGATGGATTAATTAGGTTACAGTTCTCACAATCCAATCATTGCATCTCTGAACTTTCCTTCATTAACACAGGTGTTTTTGGAGAATACCTCATATCCAAACTATAGCATCTTATTAATAAGTTCTCTCCTCAATAGAAAATATACCAGAGCCCAACCTACTATGGTTTTATTTGAGTCTAATCAACCTGGGAGACCACCTGGAGACCAATTTCAACCCACATTAGTTATCCTGCCCACACATCCTGTGTGGAGGGGATTAATTCAAATTAACCAAAAAATTTTAGAACATTTTTGAAGCCTATAGCCAAGGGACACAGGCTCATTTAAACACTGAGTCTTAGATATAGGTATCCAGGATATATACCCTACCAGCACATCACTAAAAGCATCTTTATCATATTTCCTTTTCATATAGCATATTGTATTTAGTTTGCAGCAATCACAAAAAAATTATTACAAAGTAAGTCAGTAAGAAAGAAAACACAATTATGAGAGAAAAAGTTACTGTCAGAAACAGATATGGCAGAAATCAACATATCACAACTTTACGCTTATCTATAATTAATATGACAAAGGCCTTAATGAAAAACAATGTTGCGTAATAACCTGATAATTTATTCTAGAAATTGGTTAGGTAACCTAAAACTATTGTCTTATTACAATATGTATATTTGATAGACCCTGAATTCCAAAATATCATTATGGAAGGAAAGGAAGATGGAAAAATGAGGAAGGATGGGCTGAGGTTGTGGCTCAGTGGTAGAGTACTTCTATAGCATGTGTGAGGTACTGGGTTTGATTCTCAGCACCACAAGAAAATAAATAAAATAAAAGTCCATTGCTAATTAATATATATATATATATACATATATATATATATATATATATATATATATATATATATATATATATATAGAGAGAGAGAGAGAGAGAGAGAGAGAATGAATGAGAAAATGAGAAGACCTACTTAAGACTGGGCAGAGATTAAATCATCCCAGATCGTGAAGGTACCAAGATAAGATGGGCTCCATACACCAGAGATATGCTGATAAAATTATCCTGCTAAATACAACCTATGTCTAGAAGTGATACCTGTCACCTGACAGCCATGAGGGGATGATCTAGGAGCAAGAAAAGTTCAGGTTCACAGATACAGGAATTGTAAGGCACACACTTCACCTCTGTCCTCTGAGAGTTTCTTTCCATGTCTTGAGTTTACCAGGTTCAGATGAAGATTTACTACTTGCCCCCCATGGTCTTTGGGATACCAAAGAATAGTGACAGTCCTCTATTTATGATGGCTTGATTTCTGGTTTTCTTTTTCAATTCGGCATAGTGCGATGATTACAATATAGATTTAGTAGAAACCATACTTGACTATTTGAATTTTGATCACTTACTCAAAGAGTGATAGGCAGTATGATCCCCCCATGATGCTGGAAATGCAGTGAGCTGTGACTCCTTGTCAATGGCAGGCTTATGAATGTGAACCAGTGATACTGTACTATGCGTGGTGTTGCTAAGCTATGATGTTTTGGTAGGTAGTGGGATACGTATTCTCAGCACCATATGTATTTCCAATTTAAGGCAATTGCAAATTATAATGGGTTTGTTGAGTCACAGCCCCATCCTAAGTCATAAATCGAGTAACATTTGCACATTGGGATGGTTCATATACTTATTTCCACATAAATTAGGCACTGTGATTTGAGATCTACAGATGACAGGTCACCAAATTAAATGTCTACTGTGTTGCCATGACCCTCAACAGATTGGGCACTGCCCATTACCTGTCTTGCAGTGTTTTAGTGAGCTTTTTCACTGCTGCAACTTAAGGAGCCAACCAGAACAACGGTAGAGGAGGAAAGTTTATTTGGAGACTCATGGTTTCAGAGGTCTCAATCCATAGACATCAGACTCCATTCCTAGAGCTCAAGGTGAGGCCGAACTTCATGGCAGAAGAGTGTGGCAGAGGGAAGCAGCCCATAGAATGATTAGAAAGCAGATAGAGAAACTCAAATCACTATATAGAACTATGTACCCCAAGGCCCCACCCCCAATGTCCCACCTTCTCCATTTACCACTCAGTTAATCCAATCAGGGGATTAATTCACTGTTTGGATTGAAGTTGTCACAACCCAATTATTTCTCCTCTGAACTTCCTTGCATTGTTTCACATGTGAGCTTTTTGGGGACACCTCACATCTATATCACAACACACAGCTTTGCTCCTTCAGGGAAGAGAACAAAGAAATTGCTCACCCTGGTGTTCACCCATAAATTGTCTTAATAAATGGGATACAGCAAGTCAAGAAACACCATATTTTAAAAGATTGATCAGTGTATTGCAGATAACTTTCAGATCTGGCATCAATGAACAGAAACAACCCCCCAAATAATCAGGCTTTCAGAACCAGAATTAGGGTTTTTTTTAAGAAAAAAAGAAAGAAAGAAAGAAAGAAAGAAAGAAAGAAAGAAAGAAAGAAAGAAAGAAAGAAAGAAAGAAAGAAAGAAAGAAAGAGAAAGAAAGAAAAGAAAAATTGTTCTAGAAGAAAGAGACAGTGTGGAGAGGGGCTTTCACCCTTTCACCTACAAATCTCTGGCTTGAGTTCAGACATAACTGGACTGACCAAATGTCACCCTAATTAGAAGGCAATAAAGTTCCATAGCAAAATGAATTCCACGGTTTGAACTTGCTTCAAGGGGACATTTGTCTTCATTAGGGGACGTGTGTACTTGGGCTTGGCGGGCATTTTTGCTTTAAAGAGACTCATGCCATTATGATATGAAGGTGAAAACCTTTGCCCAGTGCTGAGTGTCCAGGGCTTAGCCTCGAACAGGGAGCCTCATTTTCCTTGTGCAATTCCACCAGGCCTGGCCACCCTTCCAGACTGCCTTTCTGTAATTGTTTAAAAACAGCTTAGGAAAGAAAACAGCCCTCACAGATTGTGGAGATGATAAAGTTCCTGAAAATTAGAGCAGCTCATAGGATGAAAGCCTGTTACTACTTGAAATTCCCTAAGGTTTCATACTTTTCCCCCTTCTCTATCTTTCTCTCCGTTTTTAATTGAAATATGAATATTTGTAGGGGATATAGGCTGTTGGGACCATAAGTCAAAAACTCAGGCATCCATCCAGTTTATTTTGGTCATGAATAATAGATTTTCTTCTACTTCTCCTCCTCCTCCTTTTCCTCCTTCTTCTTTCTTTCTCTTTTTTTTCTATATAATCCCTTATGAGATAACTGAGATATCCCCAGTGAGATAACTGTCATGGGATATAGTATCTTGATATTCATGAGGATGTTAGGGCCATGAATTCCCTAAATGTCAGCAAAGGGATTCTGGAAGGTGGAGTTTCATTTTCCCCGATTTTCTCCTGTTATGTACATGTCAGAGTTAGATGTTAAGTGAATATATTACCTATGTGTTTTTTTAGACACACAGTACATTTTAAGGACCATGTATAAGCCTGCTATAGAGAATGAAAAGACAATGAAAGACACTAGGGATATTAATATCTTCAAGTAGCTCAACTTGCAGTGTGTGAAATAGCAGAAAAGCCACTGACGTTGAACTGCAGAACATCCTGGAAGTATCTTTTTACTTTGTATTTAAAATATAAATATACCTGGTTTGGCTGTATTGAGGATTCTAGTGAGAAACAACCAAAGCATAATAAGTTTGTGTGCTGGGTAGGTGATTGCAAAAGCCAACCAACCAATCATTCCTACATCTTAAACAAAAAAGTCCAAATAACTAAAAGGCAAAATAAATTAAAAAGGCAAAAGAAAGAATATGTAAACTTAGCTTGCTTTAAAAAAAATATTTATATATATAACATGTACATCCTTTCCTCCTCACCAAAATAATAGAGAAGCACTCTGGTCTGGCCTGCCCAATTTGAACAAACGCCCAGGCTCTCAGGACAGATCTCTGAAATTCAAACTCTCTTCTTTGGAACATTGAATAAGATGTTTTTCCTTTGAGCCTTTATTAGTAGAAAGGCGATCATATTGGAAGGATTTAACAAATAATTTCAGGTAAAGTACTTAGTGCATTGCCTGGACATGGTAAAGATTCAATTGCTTTTAGATATTCGTTCTTCCTCAAGTAAATCTCAGGTATTCTTGCCTCCATATTTTTTTATTGCACTCTCTTCTCATTTTTGTAAAATTCTCCTTCTTTTACACTTGGAACTAATGCTTTATTTGATTTCTTTTGGGTTCATGAGACTTTCCCTGAAACCATTGAATTTACAGTGATACCTCTCCTCTCAGAGCTCTTAGAGTATTTATTGATGATCCCTCAGCTGGAGCTTAATACAGAGTGCATTTTGGTATGATTTTTGTTGTAGTTTATTATTTTCTAGAAGTGGCCTCAAAAGAGGGATTAACTTAAAGCTTGGAATCAGATGACAGGGGATTGAGCTGTTTGGTCCATCACCCTTGAGAAACTCACTTAACCTCTCTGAGCCTCATTATATTACCCGGTAGGAGAATACCATAATAATAACGTTGCCTACCTCACAGTTGTGTGATGCACAGAGGGAAGATCTGTGAACGTTCTGATCACCAGCAAAATTGATTTGCTTCTCTTAGATAAGTTCAACTCTATTCAAATTAAGCATAATGTCTCTAAGAGATAAAGTCTATCTTTCAGTCTTTTAGCATCTTGCAGAATGTTCTGTACTTAATAGGTCCTCAAATGATATTTACTGATCATTTGTTGACTAATCGAACACATACTTTTATGAACACAAATGCATGTTGAATGAGGTTGCATGGCCATTCATGGATGTTAGAACTATAAGGGGAAATATACTGTGGGCAAGGAAATTAAAATCTCCCCAAAGTATTCCCAAAGAAAGGGACTGAAGCTTCTTTTAAAGTAAAAATATGTGAGCATCTAGTATGTGTATGTATATAGAAAAAAAATGAGAGAGGGGTGGGGGAAGGAGGAAGACCAACCAAGGAATAAAAGCTAAGAGAGAAATCTGATCTTCAAAAAGGTATGAAAGAAGGACTTCTCCTAAGATTCATCATAAGAAAATAGTGCAAAGAGTCAATGTTTTCTTGTGCCCCCCCCAACCCTCCAGGGCAAAATTCAAAGAGGAGAATTCAAACAGATCCACTGTCAGCATGGACTACCATGCTCATGAAAACAAAAGCTTTTGTGCACTTTAAATTTTCACATAAAAGAAGATTTCTCCCTTCCTTCCCACCTTTTTCCTCTTTTTTATGTCATTTACTAACTGCTAAATGACTTGAACCTTGCCCAAATTATGGAGAAAGTGATTAGATGATGCTTCAGATCTGGTGGTTCTGAATCATTTTCTCCATATAAGACATTGTTTGTTTGTTTGTTTCCGGAATCAACAGGAATGAAGTTGATTCATCTGAAACTGGTGCTGTAACATAACTGGGCCCCAGACACAACATGCCAACAAAATGTACTTTTTGTGTATGTGTTGGTGGGGTGGTGTATGTACAGGATTTACTTTGCCTGACTATACCATATGTTTTTCCAAGGACTGCTCATTTGGACAGGATGTTAGTGTAAGCAGCCTTTCCATGATTTTGTTTGTTAAGATAAGAATCATAATTCCCATTATCATAGACCAAGAAGCCCTGGCTTAGAAGTTAGATGTTTGGAAGATTACAGAAAGCCCTGTACCTGGAACAAAGATTCCTTTGGAGTGGATATGCTCAAAGCTAAGAATAAAAAGTCTTCCTTGCTCTTAACTAATATCTGAAGGCCTCAGATACAGCATTCTGGAATGAAATTCATGAATACCTTGTCATAATATTTTTTTTCCAAAAATGCCACAGTCTAGCTGGGCAAATAACCGAGAGGTGACAAGCAATTTAAAGATTGAATCGGGAACTGCTTTATTGCAGGGCAGCAGGGGTATACATACCTAACTAATTACACACAGCTTGACTCAATTAACATCATCTAGATACAGCAGTCAGCCAATAAGGAATCCTCATCATCTTAATGGCTCACTGGTGTTGCTTCACAAACCACTCCTCCTGGCAAACTGCCAGGTGCCATCTTGACTTGGTTTCAGCCCCTAACACAAAAAAGCAACACAGCATCATAAACTTAATACATTTGTATTTATAGAAGAAGAGTATATTAATACTTTGTGTGTAAAATAATTATAGTGCAGTCTTATATCTTAGTATGTTTTGTGATGCTGTTATATAATACTTGTAAAAGTAATTTATAAAGAACAGAGGTTTCTTTCTTACAATTCTGGAGACTGGAAAGTCCAAGGTTGAGGGTTCTGTATCTGTGAAGGTAAAAGGAAAAGAAAACATGTAAGTGAGAGAGGAAAGAAGGGGGTATGTGTCATCCTTCAATCCGGAACCTACTTCTGCAATAACTAACTCACTTTTGTGGAAATAGCACCAATCACCTCTTCCAGGTCTTAACTCTGACTGTTGCACTGAAGATTGATGTTCCAGTTCATAAACTTTGGGGACACCATCAACCAACAGCACCTTTTATCAATAAATGACTGATTAGGCAATGAAAATTTGTGTAGGGAGTGGGATAATTTCTTTCTGCACAAGGTTTCCCACATATATAAAAAATAAGTCTCTTATTTTCCAATCAACAAATTCTAATAGTGTCCTGATAGTACTTTTAACAATAAAAGTTCCTCTTACAAACCAAATTCCAAAACTGCCCCCCAAGTAACTATACTGCCTCTATGGAAAATAACTGCCTTGTGAACTAAGAACCAATGAAAGTATAGTGTGCCATAATCTGTATGTGTGTAAGACCTTTGGTGAGACCTTAAAGGTCAACAAGAAACAGCCAGATTTCAGAGAACATGAGGAAAGAGAAGCAGGACACATGGATTCAAGATGGCAGGGAGAACATTTGTGAGACTTCTGATATCTTACTATGTTCAATGCCCTTACTTCCCTCCCCCAAAAAGATTTATTAAAGTCTACATTCTTCAAAGGAAGGATCTTACACTACCATTTGGTAAATTCAAGCCTATCAGCTAATCTAAATAAATCAGATCAAAATGTAAGCAACTTGATAAGTTTTTTTAAGAACAGTGTTATATTTTTGTTTAAATTTTGTTGGTTATTTTCCCCATGCTGTGTTAATGCTGCCTGAATTGAATAGTTATTGCAAAATCTCCCATTTAGGGTCAGTTCAACATGGTCAGAAAAATCAAGGTTTCTTCAGGATCCCTTCGCAATATTTTTATCCAACTTAAAGTGTCATCCAGTACAGGCTATATTGTAATAAAATTTGCTTTTTTTTACCAACATCCTCAGAACATCTGATCTTGAATACCTTCAAGAACAGAAAGCTCACCATTTGATTCAGAGCAGAACAAATTTGTGGGAAAACCGTACACTTTACTAGGTCTATTTTATTATAGTCAGTTCTATTCTCTTGCTTCAGGATTTTAATGCATAAAATTGTGTGATAAAATTGTGATTCTACTTAAGAGATCATAATATTGTGTGGTGTTTCATTTACTCTAGCCATATCCTTCGAGGTTCCATTCCTGGACTATCCATACAGGGATGGAGATGATGAGCCATATCTTCCCTTTTATATACTGTTGTATGTCAGCAGAGCACTCAAACAAACAAACAAAAAACCCTGTGAAGTCATAACAGAATAACAGTTTTCTCTTTTTAATTCTTTGGAAAACAAAAATTAATAACAGGTGTTGTATTCATGTTATATTTATAATAACTGGAATCTACGAGGCGCTGACCTCAGTTGCAATCAAGTATCAAGTGTGTGTGTGTGTGTGTGTGTGTGTGTGTGTGTGTGTGTGTGTTTATTTATTTATTTATTTTTAACCAGGAGAATCTTTTCTAATATCTTGAAGAAAAGTCCAGTTGGGGAACTTCATAGAAGTAACTGGGTTATTTGCTTTCAGGAGAAGTGTAAACAATCTTTGTAGGGACAATTTTTGCATGCCCCCAATTTTTCTCAGCCTCCTTACCTGAGTAAGTATTTGTTTATTGTCTCCTGCCTTCAAACACATTTAGCATCAATCAGAAATTAGAGAAACAAATGTATCCCTTATTAATCATTTATTTTAATACATTGAGTACCATAGCATGTGTTATCTGCACATTCTTTTAATCTGATTTATTATATTTGTTTAACCTTAATCTGTTTATTTTCCATATCGATTCTCAGGCCATTTATAATTGTTTATCCCTTCTCAGAATCGTCCTTAAGCTATCCATCCATCTCAAGAGCACCATTATGCTGTGACATTTATAAAAACAAAGAATGTTTAGTAGTAGTGACCACATGAATATGACCTACTGTCTTTTGCTATGTGAAAAGAATCTTTGTTTTGATTCATTATTCCCTAATCTCAGGATAGATTACAAATCCATTACAGCCCTCTCTAATGCATTTACTGCTAAGTTATGCAATATTTGTGACACTGTAATAAATTATTTAAATAGCCTCTTCAAATCCTCATCACAGTTGGGTATGTGTAATTGTTATTTGTAATTAATAAATTGAGATGTAGAAAACATAACTTCCTCAAGATCACATGGCTAGTAAGGGGTAGGAGCCAAGAGTTGAAGTTGAGCTAATGTCAGAGATCTTGTATGGGACCACTTTCTTCTGTTCACGGGATTGTTTAACAAAGACAAAGACCCTAAATCTTATTAGAAATTCTATTGTGAGACCTCTGAAGATTTTTTCTCTGCTCCTTTTTCTCTGTTCCAACCAGGAATAAGATGATAGAAGAGATGAAATTTAAGTGGCATTCCTAGTCAGTAGGAGAAAAGAGTTGTCATGAACAATACAGCTTTATTAACTAACTGTATGACATTCACAGTTGCCTAACATTCTGACAGGTCCTGAGAGGGAGCTTCCACCAGCCTCTCACCAAAAGGTCATGACAATATGTCTTCTAGGGCCATGCTGAAGGCCTTGCAATGGTGCTGGATCAACAGGGTGAGCTTTCTGGTACTCTACCAAGTAATAAGATGTCTCTAACTTGGAAGCCTCTGTTGATTAGCCATTGAACGTGGGAGAGAACAGAAATCCTGGACAAGATTTGTTTTTGCACCCACAATTTGAAATTATATTCTAATAAACAAATATAAATCATGATTATTAAAAAAATACTTTGTTAACTTCATGGTGTGGTTTCTAGAACTTCATTGATTCATTGCTCCCAAGTCACAATCTTAATTATTTACTACTATCTCAATTTGTGTATCTTAACATAAGACTAGAAATATTTTCCCAAACCTCCAAGATGAGGAATGCACGATTAGTGATTAGTATCAAGGTGTTTTGGTCAGCAGGTAAGAAAAAGAGAGAGAGGCTGACTTTGTGGAAAAGTGAAATTGCACATCTGAGTAATTCTCTTCAACCAGTTGTGACACAGAATCCCAGTCTGTCCATGTCTCTCATCATACTGTCTGAGCTCATGAACAATTTATATACATTGAAGTTAGTGGATTTATATTTTTTCTAATTAATTAGATTTCAAGTGAAACAGGGACAATGCCTCTTATCTCTTCATATTCTCAGAGCAGTAAGTAACACAGCTTCCTCTAAAAGTCAGTAAGTCTTTCCTGAATGATTTTCTGATAGAATGAATAAATTGAAACAAAGAATGAGAAAACCGTAAATGGGCTGAGAAACTGATATGACTTCTCTGCAGACACACTCATGCTTTTGTGTGCATGTGTGCGTGCGCGCACGCACACACACACACACACACACACACACACACACACACACTGACTCAGTGATTCTGAAAAGTTAAGCAACTTGCTCAAGGTCACACCAGTAGTTGGTAGACATTGAGTACAAGAACTTAGGTGGTCTCACTCCCAATCCAGTATCCTCCATTATATCATGAGCTGTCTCACAGAGCCTAACAAATTAGACTGCAGGAATACTATATGTTTTCTATTGTCTTCATTTTTCTTTTAAATTTGGCACACAATTTTTGTTCATTGGACCATCTAAACTTCTACTTTTCACTGTTCAAGGGAATTGTCTCTAGAACTATCAACAAAAATGACAGGGATATCTATCCATCTGCTCATTCATCCATCACATACCCCAGTGCAGGTATTTACATAGCACAGTGACACTGAGCAAACATGACTAGAAAAAGAGAAAGAGGAGAGGACAAAAAAGACATCTGGGATTTTTATGAGCCATTTCCTTTACAGTGTGCAGTACCCAATAAGCATTATGTATACAGTAGGTGTATCCATCACGGTCTATATGATGCTTTGGTGATAGAGCATTAGCCATTATCAATAGACCCATTATAAAAAGACTCTCCCATCCCCTGCTGAGAGGCACACATGGGTACATTATTAAATAGTTGCATAGGATGTAGATTTCTGCAACAGTTTACTAGGCATCACTATACTTTCAGGAAACACTAGAACCTTCTTGCTAAAGAGAAAAATAGATTTTCCAGAACCAGTGTCTTGAATGCAAACCCTTAAACAGAAGTCTTGCACCAAATCATTAATAAAAGAATCCTATAATGTTTCTGTCATTGTTAAAATAACACCATTCCACATACTTAAACATATTCACATATAAGACTAAGTACAGGGGCTGGGGATGTGGCTCAAGCGGTAGCGCGCTCGCCTAGCATGCGTGCGGCCCAGGTTCGATCCTCAGCAGCACCACATACCAACAAAGATGTTGTGTCCGCCGAGAACTAAGAAAAAATAAATAAATGTTAAAATTCTCTCTCTCTCTCTCTCTCTCTCTCTCTCTCTCTCTCTCTCTCTCTCTCTCTCTGTCCCCCTCTCTCTCACTCATTCTTTAAAAAAAAAAAAAAAAAAGACTAAGTACATACAAACATACATAGAAACATAGCCACTTTCAAAGTCTTAAAAATAGAATTTAAGTCTGCTAGCTAGTATGGAACACAGAATATAGCCCTCATAAGGCCATATCTTTCTTTTTTCTTCCATCCTTTCAGAACACCAATCAAGTGACCAAACACATAGTTGGTGCTCAGCAAATTGACCAGACTATTGATTTTTTTGAAACTGTCAACAACTCTGCAGATTCTGTTTTATAGCCAGCAGAACTCTATGGTCATCAAACAATGATCAATTTCTTCAAGGAAGTGAGTTAGATCCTAAAAGAAAGGAAGGTGATTTGGCAGTTGCTGGGTTTTAGATTGCTATTTTGTCTTTTTTCCCCCCATGTCGTGTATAAGGTGGTATAGTTGAAGGGGATGGAGATTCTATTTCCTTAGTGATAATTGTGTTTCTGTCCCATAAATCTGAAAGGAAACAAGTTAGTTTTTCCTCACAAGCCTCTCCCCGATATCTGCAGTGGTGCTAGTCCTCTATCCAAATATACTCATACTGGGATCCAAGCTAGACTTCAATCAGTGGGAAGCAGAGTTAAGGCTTTCTGAGTCTTCCACCTCTGGATATGTGTTAAGAATAGTTAGAAACTGGTGTCCACTTATCCCTCCAACCCACTAAAGGAAACTATTTCTTTACGTCCTCAAGAAGATTCCCCTTTCTTTTTCCTCTTCTTTCTTGGAAGAATGGAGGAGAGACAAGGGGAAAATAATGCTCTATGTGGCTGATCTGGACAGAATTTTCTCTGATTCAGGACTTGCTGAAACATCTCTGGGGTATGGAAGCATTGAAGAGAGGGGGTAATTTTTTTCAAAATTTTCAATGGATTATAAATTAGATTGTCTGTATGTCCTTTGAAATGTGTACCTAAATAATAGAATTATTTATTTAATTTCTTCCTGTGCCTGAGCTGCTTCTTGTGTACAACAATGCAAAGAGATGACCATATAACTACTAAGGTAGCAGAAATGTCAAGGTAGATCATCTACTCCTGTGCTGCACACAGTACTGGGACGCTGCAGGATTCCTGGAAGATATTTGCTGTGCTTCCAGTATAATATACTAATGCCAATATTTCATATTTAATTGAAAAAAAGCTTCGCTATAACTTGCCTCCATTTGTTGGGACAGTGTTCTCAGAAGACGGAGAGAAAAATACCATTCTCTCCTTACTGTCTTCTACTTACTGATATTATCTTAAGAGAGTATCTACTCCACGTTGAATATCACTAGTTCTTTTAATAGCTGCTAAAACATATTTCTTAGAACCCTTATTTTTATTTTTATTTGAATGTATTTATTTTTTAAAAAATATTTTTTTGTTGTTGTAGATGGACACAATACCTTTATTTTACTTATTTTTTATGTGATGCTGAGGATTGAACCCAGTGCCTCACACATGCTACTTGAGCACTCTACCACTGAGTCACATCCCCCAGCCCCTTGAATGTATTTTAAATTGCCACTATCACACCTAAACTGTGAATCTCAAACTAGATATAATTGTTCATGTGTAGTCTGATGAGATCAAAGCCTCCACAGATCTATTATTTTATTTGATATTATTTTCTTGGCATTCTACTTCATTTCTTCTCTCACATACTATTGGCTTTGATCAAATAAACTTCAGTGTCCTAAAATGTACCTTGTACACATGTTCTACTTTCTATCCTGCTAGAATCAGTCTGCAGGGTCAGTATAATAATGAACATTGGAGCCCAATATAAATGGGTTTGTATTGTAGCTTGACTTTTCTCAACTAAGGAACTTTAAGAAAGTTTATTAATCTGTCACCATTTGTTTTTCCATTTGTGTGTGTGTGTGTGTGTGTGTGTGTGTGTGTGTGTGGTTTTAATCGTATGAAAGCTCCTTTATGAATTATTCTCAGTTAAATACTATCTTACCAATTGGGGTACTTTATTGGGGTACTTGATATTTTAAAATCTTAGTTAAGCCATTCAATGCATTAAATATCAAAATGGTTCAAGCATTTGCTCTTCTAAGAGATTTTCACCATTTGCCAATTTTCTCCATTCCAGATACTCAAAGAGTGGTTCATGCATCATCTAGAAGATTATTAGAAATGCACACTCTCAGGATCTTACCCCTGATTTATGTTGAATCGGCATATAATTTTTAAATTTTTACCCACAGGGTTGAGAAATATATTAACTAATATATCCTATTAGAGAATTGCTTCTAAGTCAGCAATTACCAGTTAATAACCTCTTTGTAAACAAAGGCTCAAGAAATAACAACATAGCCACTACTATTATAATTTAAGTCATATCAAATTACTTCCCCAGAATAGATTAGAAAAAATAAATAAATAAATGCCGTCTTTTATTTCTTCTTCATTTGGTTTCATCTCTTAATATAAGTAAATATGGACCAAAACAAAGGAGGCCAAATATAGTTTATGTTCAGAAGGTCAATGCCTGAATCCAAACCTTGACTTGGCTACTGAGTGATTCACTTACCTCTCTACATCTCAGTTTTCTTACTTGTAAAATGATGATATTAAAATAAGAATAATATAAAAATATTACGAGGTCTATGCTTTGTTGAGATAATCAGACAAAATGATTCACGTTGAATAATTTACAAATTTTTTTCTGAATTCTTACTATGCCTGCTATTTTAACAGTTTGCTTTAGTTTCATGGACTCTATATATTATTTAAATATATAAGTGCCTTGCTGAAAGAGTACTGTTTTACACAAGTATTCTTTCAATCATGAATGGACTGCTTGTCTAATATCCATTCCTGAGAAACTTTGGCATTTGGAATGCATTTTTCAGTAGAACCATAATTTAATTCACAGATGTACACCCAAGTAATAATGATTGATACTTGTACCAGTCATTGTACAGTTGGTACTGCTACTAGAAATCATACTACAGTGAATCACCACCTTTACGATAACATTTCTTTTAAAACATGTTTGCTGTTCATTCTCATTTGTCATTTGGAATCTCTCTACTTTAACAGAATTGGTGTCTTTCTCTAGGAATTTGTGAGGTCAGAAGAGGGAAGAGGATGTTATTGGTGCTCAGTGCTCCAGAAGCCAGTCACATCCTGCTGATATGATTTCATATATGCACTGGTGTGTTGGTCAGCTTTTCACTTTGTAACAAATAACTGACAAAACAACTTAGAGGAGAAAATACTTATTTTGAAATGGTTTCAGTTCATGGTCATCTGGCTCCATTGCTTTGGACCTGAGGCAGGTCATGACAGAAGGGTATCATAGAAAAAAAGTTGTCAACTCATAGCAGCTAGGATGCAGAGAAAGAGCAAGATGCCACAGCCAAGAAATATCCTTCCAGGGCATACCTGCAGTGATCTACTTCTGCCAACAATGCTCTGCTGCCTGTAGGTTCCACTGCTTCCCAGGAGTCCATTACACTATCAATGAATGAACCCACTGATGATGTCAGAGCCTTCATCATCCAATCACATCTCAACAGCCCCATCACTGAATGTTGCTACACTGAGGACCAAGCCTTCAACATACAGGTTTGGGGAAAACATTTCAGATCCAAACCATAACAACTGGTTATATTTGGCCTCCCCAAACTCTCTGAAAAAGTAGGGTGGTGAATAACTGTATATAGAGAAGCCCCAGCCTTGGAATTAAAAAGTCATAGACATGAGTCTTAGCTTTTAGCTAATAATGTTTCGCCTTTATTTAATTTAAATCATCTGGGTCTTCATTTCATTATTAAAAAACTGGAAGAAATCTCAACACTCACCAGGTGACTATAAAACTAAACAATTTATTAGAAATGACTCATTTAATAGCCACAAAAACTATGAAGAAATGAAAGTGATATCAATGACCAAAGTATTTCCCCCCTCTCACTTTAGAGTCTTCTCTACTCTTATAAAGATATTATGCAAAAATCTATGCTTGGCTATGCTTTATGATTTTTCATGGAAATCCCTAAGAGAGATATTTGAAGTAAGTAGTGAAATTGATTTCTGTCAGCACTACAATTGCTATTTATTTCCACCATTGACTCAACATGAAGACTATATGATACCAAGGATGTTCAAAGCTGCCCTTAAGTACCTCCCCTACTGGCCTCCTATGGGGTTAAGTTGCTGTAATGGTATTTTTCCCTTGGGGCTTCTAGTGGAGCTATAGTTCTATTTTTCTTTTTCTTTTTTTTCCTGATCTGGGTCAACACTAATGTGTTATCCTAGGAGGGTTCATATATTAGCTAGTTAACATATTAGCAGGGGTTATTGTCTCTGATTAAGCCATTACTACCCACTGACTTATAACAAAGAAAGGGACCCTGGGGGAATGGGGCACATGATGGACACATTTTGGTATAACAGAAGCAAAAAGAAGAGAATGAGACTAAGTTTTATTCCACTTAAAATTTTGGTACCAGTGGCTTTTAGACACTAAATCATTGAGATTGTATCTCTAAAAGATGTTTCAAGAAAAATAAATAACCAAGTTATTATCTTTTGTAAGGAACAGGCCTTACTTTCATGTTGAATTCTGTGTGTAGTTCAGCATGCAGTTTTAATAAAAATTATCAATATTAAGGTCCATTAGATTCTGTTATAAGACTTAAAACCAGTGGTTAAACTGTACCATCATTGAGATTGCTTCCTCTGTCATCAGCATATAAAACACATTTTAGAAAATTTGTTTCAGTTTTCAGTTAATTTCATATGTATACATTCACGTGTGCACACATATATTCCAGAATAATTTTTGATTTAAAATAAAACATCAGTTCTTTAAGTTTTCTAATATTTTTGGGCCCTAGAAAAATTTCATCTCATAGACCTAAAGCTGTAAGATGATAATATTGAAATGCAAGTCACAAGCTTCAATTAGGTACAATCAGAAATCATGCGGTGACTTCATTAAGTATCATTAAGAATGATCAAAATATTGCTCTTAGGAAAAATACATCAAAAGCATTGCATTTACACATTGATTAAACAGGATCTGCAATTTCTAAAATCTGGTACGAGAAAAAAGAATGGAGTAAATTAAGTGCTCATATCCCACTTAGCAACAAGGGAGTGCTTAGCAACTGGCAAAGGAAGAAATAAAGGGAGATGGTGGAAAACAAAATAGGATCAGCCTCTGAGAAGGGGGAGGGATCACAGAATGACAATGTAACTAATTGGGGATGGAGGAGGAATTTCGGTCCCTGAAGCAGTGAGAAAGCTGACGTCACCCTGCTTTATGAAAGGTTTTTGTTGTTGTTAACTTTATAGAATTAGTTTTATAATTAGAAATTGGAGGCACAAGGAAGGCTTACAAAACTATGAATGTGACCAGGGTCACCTTTAGTACTATGTAAGTAGCTCTTTATAAATCCTTTACCCTTTTTCTCATGTTCTTGGATATACAGTCTAGTTCTCAATTCTACAAAGAATTTAAGTTTGAAGGAGGCTTAAGAAAGATTGGATATTGTATCCCTTTGATGACCCTTTAAAAGAGCATTATTTTTCTAGTCTTGCTCCCTGGTCCCCTTAGTTTATATATAGGTACTACCATTCACTCCTTGGCCTCCATTTTCCCTGGATACTGATAATTCTAAACTCTTTTTACCACTCAGAGACATCTCTTTCCTTTATTTCTTTGATTACTCCACAAGCTATTCAAATGCACCCTCACATCTCAGCCTGCCCACCCGCTTACCTTCTCACCCCTCTATTCACCAACTTAGGGCGACCATCATACACATAAGCACCCTTTCCTGGAATCTCACTATTTCTTACTTCACCCACATCCAGTTGGTATCTAGGTTCTTTCAGTCTAAAGAAACTCAGTCTTCTTCACAATCAATCTGAGATCAAAAGTTCATGGTCACTTCTCATGAGAAAAATCCAAATTATTAGCATTGCATAAGGGATCTTTATAGTCTGATCAAATCAATTTTTCTTTTTATCCTTGGTTCTGCCACTTGCAATTTGCACACAGCCATTAAACCTATCCTCATTCCTGGAACATTGCTGTGTTTGATGACACTTCTTTTCCAAAGCTCCCCTTTCTGAATGCCCTTCCCATTTTCTGAATCTGAGTAACTCTCATGGCATTTTGATGTTTATTTCTTCATATCAGTTTGAATGCTGGGCTTTGGTAAAGTTCCATGATAATTTTTGCTTACTAATTAATGAAAAAGACATTAAATGGAATCTCAGTCATTGGGAAATATCACTGGAAATAGTAGACCAGTTCATACAAGTTTAATTGAGATAAACATGTAAACAAAGATCCAGTTTCCCCAAAATCAGAACCTACAAATCAGGAGTAGAAAACTTTTCTATAAAAGAACCAGATAGTGCATTTTTCTGACTTTGCAGACAATATGGTCTCTGTTGCAACAACTGATTTCTTCCACTTACCATGAAAGCAGTCCTAGACAGAAAAGAATGAGACCAGCTGTGTTCCAATAAAACTTTATTTAGACATTGAAGTTTGAACTTTATTTACACTCTAGTGATCATGAAATAGAATTTTTTTTCTAACATTTAAAAGTGATGAAATAACTAGCTCAAGAACCATAAAAACACTCTTAGCCTTTTGGGGTTTGTTCATTGGGAGTTCTTTCTTGATTTCTTTACCTAGCTCATTACCTGCTGCCATTCCTATTCTGATTACTTTTATGTGTACCACATTTAGAATTTTCCCTACTACATTTTGACTGGTGTATTTATCATTTACCATAACACTTTTCAATGGCATTGTATTATTCTAACAGACAAAACTCTCCCAGTTCACATGTTTAGATATACCTAGTGGCCTATTGACCACTGACTCTTATTAAAATGATTTATATTGAGCATACAAAGATCTTGGTCCAATCTTCCTATCAGCTTTAGAGCTTCTGTGGGATCCATTGTTTGACAGCCATTTACTTCTTGGGCAAATCCACTATTATCACAGTGCATTTTTCTATAACTATTAAATCACTTCCTGAGAATCATTTTTTTTTCCTGAATTGCCGTCTTCTCATCTGTCAAAGCAATTTCTATCCTCATCTAAAGCTCTTTAATTTTTTAATGGAGCATCACTTTTAATCTCACTAAACTTTCTAAATTACTCCTACTAACACTTCTGTCTCCTCTCCCCCATATGAAATCATGAACAACCCTGATTTTCTGTGGGAACTCCCTTACATCGCCAGAATTCTATACTTACCAAGATACATCATGACATCTAATTATATTCAAAACAAGAATGATGTCCCTCCCCCCAAAAAAAAAGACAGAGAGGAAGGGAAATAAGTTAAAGAATGCAGAGAATAAAGCAGGGAGAAAAACAAATAGAGAAAGCTGAGACCACAAAGAAAGAAATGAACAAATGAATGGGGGGAGAGCTATCCTATGTAACATATATTAAAAATTAGAATCTATCAAACCCTTTTACAAATATTATCTCATATTAGAATGGAAACTGAAAAAAATTACTTTTAGGATGACCTGGAGAATTTAATCAGTCAAAAAGGCAAAGGAGGCTCAAATTGGATTTTTTAACCCTTTTGCCTGAATCACACCCTGTTTGAAAGTCTGATAGGAGATATTTCAGTCTGACAGCTTCTCTTTCATAAGTCCTATTTGTGTTCAGGCTCTGGGCATTCCAGGTCTTTTTATCTGGATCGAAATCAAATCCTACTGTAGCATCAGAGTGTTCTAGCCCCTTGCAAGGACATTTAGATTCCCCTGTTGTTATTTCAAAAGACACCCAAACCTATAAATATTAAGCTACAGTGTGGGGCCCTAACCTTGAGCGAGGGCAGCTACCATTTAATATTGCCGAAGGAAGAGAAAAAAGGTACAGGGGGAGACAAAGTAAAGAAAGAAAGAACCAAAAACCCAAAATGTCAAATCTGATTGATTAAAAACTGGGTAGGCAAATCAGCAAGGGTTGGTCCAACATGACTGGAGAGTGAGGTCAGACGGGGCGGTTTTAAAATTATTTGGTATTTTCAGAAATTGATTACTTGGGGAGAGCATTAAGAAGTAGCTGTGCACATTCATTTAATGGGCCAGTGCCTCTTGTACAGGGCTAGAGTCGTCACATTCAATCTCATCTATTCCTTGTTAAGTTGTGCTTCTTCTGGAGCGTGTTTATTTATTACAGATGCTATAAGCATAAACTACAAACTAGAATAATAAATAATTCTCTAAATGGGATTTTGCGAGTGCTACCTCCCCACCCATCTTTCCACTCCCAACCCCCAATGTGACAGGCACAGTTGTTTACAGGCTGGTGAAATGTCTGTAGGCCTGAAGAACAATTCCTTTTTCTGTCCCAGAGTGCATTTCAGTGAGGGGACTGCAAATTATGTGGGGGGATTTGAGGGACCCTGGTGTGCCCCTCTTGTCCCCAAAATGCTACTCTTTTGTCTATTCCTTGGAAAGAGATTCTATGGCTTCTTTGAGTTAGATGCATCCTTGGAAAATATAAAGAGTCTTGGAAGAAGTAGCTTCTCAGTCACATATATGCAACTTGGTGTAAATTTATTTTGTTGGTTACTCTCCTACCCTGACTGTCAGTAACACACTGTAAAGTGAAAGATTGCTATGATGGGTAAAGAGAAGGAGATTTTGGAAGACAGACCATGAATTAGTGGGCTGTATTTGGGTATGACACCCTATGGATGTAGAAGAAAAGTTAGAAAGGGATTTAGTGGAAGCATGTACAAACAGAAATGCCACTCATCAAAAGCCCACCTTCATCTTTAGGTTAATTCCCAATCTGATAACTGGCTGAAGTCAAATCTCCATCATTCAGAAATAATTTCAAAACTCTCATTATGTCATGGCAAAGTTTGTACTGGAAATTCTGCTGGTTTATTCCTGCATATATTCTTTTCTTCAGTTCATTGATTCTCAGAACACTCTGAACAGTCTCATTCCTTCCTGGTGATATACATCTTTTAAATAGTTTATTAAACTATAACTTCATGAACCTCTTTACCCATTTCTTTTGACTAAAATTACCTTACCCTGATTTCCTATTGACAACATATTGATGCTTAATTCTACTTATGTAGTTGAGTTCACAGTTGATTTTGATTCTCTTAGATGAATTACATTCTTTTTTGACGCAGTGACTATGCTACCTCTATTGTATTTCTATCATATGACTGCATCAGCACATAATACCAAGTAGTTGAGCAAGAAATTTTTCACTCCCTATGTTTTGGATGTATATATATATAAATACATAGAGATACATGTATTAAATGTATGCTTTAGTTATCTGTCTTGAATAGTACTCTAATGCAAAAGTTGGGTGAAATACATGAAATCAAATATTACACCGTGGAGCTAAATTTTCCTCTCAAGAACACGGCTTTATGGATTTCATATATTTCTATAAATTGACTATTGCAGATATTTTTTTAAAAGCTGGTGGAATTCCTTTACAATGTTTACATTTTAGGAGTAAGATAGCAACTGCATCAAGGCCTCCAGTCCCCAGTGTTATGCTCGAGTTGGGGACCCCAAAAGACCACCAGAGACCGAGATGGATGTAAGCAGGAAAGAGGCGTTTATTGTGAGCTAGCTCGGTCCTTCACGCGCACACAGCAACTGGTGACACTGAGAGGCCCCGAGCCCAGGGTTTGCAGCAATTTTATACAATCTCTGGGGAAGGCAGGGACTTCACATACATCATAGCATCTCTTAGCAAATCATCACACACTGCGGGAAAATCTTAAAACAACTCTAAAACATGATTAGCACATTCACTGGCAGGAACAAGTTGGGTAAGGGTGATTGGTTAATACACGAGGGGGAATCATTTGAACTGATTGGTTTAAGCCAGGAGGGGAGTACTGCTGAACTACATGGTTTCCCAACATGCTATCAACCACCATAAACTACTGGGAGGGTCATCAGGAATCCCAGGTATTTTTCTTGTCTCATGCTGATTGGTGGTTGCTAGGGGGTTGCTATGGGTCCTCACCTAGCCTGACTGAGTCAGGGACACCTGGCACCTCAGATCTCTCCTGTTATTTGCAGACAAACAACTCAGCAGGGTGGGTATGTGCCTAGGAGTACTCTGTGTGTTTTTCCAAGGACAAGGGCCATGTCCCCTTCCTTAGACAGGCTTTGCTCTGGGCTAGAGGCTGGTTTCTCAAAAATGGAGTCACATCAGTTTTTCACCCAGCGGTGAAGCATGCAGTACTTTCTAGGGTTGGAACTTTCAACCACCCCAAATGCATTCTTTATGGTCTAATTAAGAATTCTAAAAACATAGAGTCCCTTTATATTTATCCTGAAACAACTGTAATCCTTGTGCCTGACCTTACAGTATTTATTCCTGGAAACAATTATTCCACAGCAAAGGTAGCAACACTAGTGTATCCCAGGACCAAAGGAAGGAAGCCCTAAAGGCAATACTTTATATGCCCATACAAACGGGGCTCACAATTAATACATGAGGCGCCACCAATTTTAATAAACCTGATGAAAGGTAAGTAGATTTGATATGAAAGTCAAATATACTCGAGATTCCTTTTTCTCTAAAAGTCCCTCTTTAAATTAAGACTTTGCCAGGTGATTAACAAGAACGCCAGAGCTTCAAAGAGAAGCAAAGCCTTGTTCTTTGCTGCTCCACAGGCAACCAGCTCTCTTTCCCTTCCGTCCAGATGGAGGCTTTGTTCTCCTGAAGTTGGTCAGGTGCTGTGCCTGTCCAAAAAAGGGAAGCAAGCACCGCTTTAGGAGCCCACACCTGTTTAAAAAGCAATGTCGCTCCCTCAGCTCCAAAGCCCCGAACATCAAATGCCTCCCTTTGCCAGGCAGCTTGGCTATTCCCCAGGCGTTTTCAATCTAGTTGGGTAAAACAAAAATTGCATAATTTGTCATTATTTTCAAGGAATGAGATGCGCCTTCTACAATCCCTTTCGAGTTAAATACAATGACGCTGAGCTTCCTGTGAATGCCAATGTCTTCTTTCTCTCAGAGAATAGAAATAAAGAATGGGAAAAAGAAACACCCAATTGATTGCCTGTAATTTGCTCCTGTATCTGTTATTGATGCATTCTTTTTGTATGTTTTAGGGATAGGTAGCAGGAAAAACTGTTTTCCCTGATCTTCAGTAAAGAAAAGCCACTCTGTCTGAGAAAAGCTGGGCCAGGGAGCCAGAACTTCTGAATCAGCTTCAGGATTCAAAACAAATAAATGACATCAGTGTAGGCAAACCACAGAACATTAATCAGAACATTCAGTGTTCCCATCGCTAAAATGTGGATTAAAGTAACCTTCTCAAAATATATCCCATTTAATTATAAAACAACAAAAAATAAGCGCTTAAAAATTTAGAATATTTTCTATAAATTTAAAATGGTTTGAATGTGATGTCTAAGATGAAAATCTTGAAATCCTTGTAGAAAGGGGCATAAAAAGTAAATAAAACATAGGAACAACCACTGGAAAGGCAGGACATCCTAAATCTCATCTACTAAGAGTAGAGGAAAACACCTAAAAACCCCCACCATATTTTTTTGTGTACAGTGCCTTTCTGCTGCCACTTGGTTACAACAATAGAGGAGAAAAGTGGGCCCATAAAGCAAGATTGATTGCTGGGAAGATGATCAATTGCTGCTGTGAACGGGGGAAAAAACTGATAAATGTTTTTTTTCCCCCCTCTCTTCACAACCTTTTGCTAAAGCTGTGCAAAATGTGTCATGCATAAAAAGTATGCAATTTTCATGTAATTAGAGGAACACAAGATGAAAATGAGTTCCATCAGAGCAATCAAGGATGGTAATGTGGTATGTATTTGTCAGTGCCTATTTGTCATGAAAGCAAAACCCAACAAGTTATATATTTTATTTCATTTTAACTCTGAAAAACATAAATGCCATTTTGTCATAGCCAAATCTGTAAATTTCAATAATCCTCTCCCCCCACCTTTTTTTTTTTTTTTTGAAAAGTGAAGTTTTGGAATTGCGGATTAGATCATTTTACTATTTTAAAGAATAGAATGCTCTTTTATGAAAAACACTGAGATTATAGGACAGATTTATTCCATGGAGGGTCAGATTTACAGCAGGAGGTGATAGGTTTACAGTTTTCTATACAAGAAACACACTATAATTTATTTTCTCTAAAAATACACTTGCATCTTACAATAGCATGTGCTTGATTCCATCCCTAAACTCCCCAAACCAACTGTGTTATTTTTTATATTCTTCTTGAATAAGAGGACTTAAACTTTTTCTTCTTTTTTCTACTTCCTTTCCTTCTTTCTTCCTTTTAATTTATCTATTTATTTATTAAGTTATTTGATAATAATATAAATATGGATTATTGAGCATCAAATTTGTGTGAGGCATACTGAAATCTAATCAGAAAAAAATTAAGATGCCATGACTTATATTCTCAATTGATTCTACTTACTGGGAGCAGAGTGAACAATTAACAAAGCAGGATAGTAATATTATAACAGGAAAAATTTCAGGAGCTCATGGAAAACTGAGTTGGCATCTACAAATAAAGCTTATTGGAAGATTCACATCTAGCTCAGCCCTACTAAGAATTAAACCAGATGAGGGAAAGGGACATTCAGGCTGTAGAACCTGTAAAGACACACACTGTGAAGGCATTGAGACCTTAGAGCAGCCCATTTGTAAAAGTGCAGTTAGTTAATTATTTCCATGACAAGGATGAATGTTGATATGACAGGTGTTTATACCCAGGATATGAACTAAAGAAGGAAAGATGAGGAGGGTCCTTGTAGGTCAGGCTGAGGATTTTAACCTCTGTCCTCAGTGCAACTGGAAGGTTTTTAACAATTTTAAGTAAAAGTAGGATGCAATCAAATCTGCATAGAAGGGACACTCTGTCAAAACTGTGGGAAATGAATATAAATAGGCAAAAGCAGTTATGAATCTGTGATGGTAATCCAGCTGAAAGACAGTGATGATTCAAGCCATGTTGGACATTGGTGGTGGGAGAAATGTAAGTGGGTTTTTGATTCCACACAGAGGAAATTACATGATTTGAAAATGGATTATGGGTACAGGATGGGCAGAGGGAGAAAACCTAAAAGGGGACATAGAAAACCAGGTGAATAGTGACATGTTTTAGTGACACAGGAAAAGGAGCCAGAATAGCTTTGAATTTAATAAATTGTGACTTAGACCTATTTACATGATGTAAGTGTGGAATATGTAAAGTCAATAACCATTGTACATAAAACCTTAATAGTAGGTACTTAAAACCATTTCTGAAATTTTACCATCTTGTAAAGTTATCAGATCTCAGCTGAACAAAAGATGCATTTACTCAAAAGAATATGTTGACCAACTATATTACATCTTATTAAAGTAATAGTAAAGCACAAGAACTAGAATTAACAAGAACTGTGGAGTTAAACCCTACCTCTTCCAGTTATGAACTCTGACATGGGATACTTAAATTAACCCTGTTAAACCTGAAAATGAAACCCATTATATCAACTGTATAGGATTAATCATGAAGTTTAAAGGAAATTAAGGCCAAAGAGTTTCTATTGCAGTTCCTGACATATAGGTTTTATAATTAACATTATTGAGGTTCAAGCACTAGTATGCACATGATGTCAATCGATGGAAAGAACATTTTTAAAAACTCAGGAAAATTTAAGCTTTCAAATTATTTTATGATTATTTTCTTAATACCTGCTCCCCTCCATTTCATTTTTTATTTAGCTTTTTACTCTTCCTTTCTTTCGGAAGCATGATGCCTGTTAAAAGTTAATCTAACAAAAATAAAAGTGCAAGCCATATGTAAATCTAAAGTGGTCACAGTTTAAAGTTTTTATTTATCTACAGAATGAGAAAAACAGGCAGATGTCATAACCAGAGCAAGCCATGTCTGTGAACTTGGCACTGTTGCTTTCAGCACGTTGTAATATGTAAGAGCTACTGAAGGCTAGAAGGAGTTTTCTTACCTAGCAACACTCCTTGCCCTTCTTCCTTGTTTGCAAATCAGGTATCTTTCTATGTCATGCTTCAGAATAGATGGGTTTCTCACCAGATCCTGGCCAGGCACTGGGTTTTGAATTTGGATTATTTTAAGAATAGTATTTCCATTCCCTTGCTGGGGATTTGTTCAAAATAGGAGGGTGACAAAACTGGCAGGTGAAATGGAAGGTGATATCTGAGAAGCTCTTCTGGGATAGTTCTTCTTGCTTTTTAAAAGTAAAAGGAAGAAAAGTCATTTATTAAAAACACAGCCAGGCATGGTGATGTATGCCTGCAATCTCAGTGGCCCCTTAGCCTGAGGCAGGAGGATCTCAAGTTCAAAGCCAGCCTCTGTAACTTAGTGAGGACCTAAGCAACTTAGCAAAAAAAATTAAATAAATAAATAAATAAATAAAATAAAAAGGGTTGGTAATATGGTTTAGTGGTTAAGATCCCCTGGGTTAAATCCCCAGTACAAGGGGGGAAAAATATGTGACAGGTAGAGAGAGCACCATTTGCCCAAACCTATACCTGCTTTTTATATGAGTGTCTCTAGCAGACATGATTTGTTCATGGTGTAACATGTAAACCATCTCAGTGATCATCCCTCCAGTAATGTGGTGCCTGTGCATTCTGTAATAATCTCTGCAGCTATTTCTAGCTCATCATTTGTTTACTATGATAGAAGGACACAGAAGTGGTTTTGCAGTGTTTATAACTGTATTCTGATCATCTAATAATGCAAAAATTATTCAAAAAGCACTCAGTTAGATGCAGAGTATTACTTTAAAACCCATCATTTTCCAAATTCTTTTTTTTTCCTTTTCTTTTCTGTGTAGGTAACACTTATGTTCCATTCATCATGAATGAATTTTTGGTCACTATGAAGATAATAAGTCTTTAGTACTTTCTTATTCCTTTAAAATAGCTCAAAATTATTTTTCTTCCTTTCTTTAGAAATTCAGTTGCATTTTCTTTTGCATCTATAAATTGAGACAAATGGTCAAAGTTCTATCTTTGTGGAAGACCTTGAAACTAAAAATTTTAGTGTCACTTTCTTTCCTCTTCACAATTAATGTCAATTTATTTGTCAGATGACACAAAGTTTTATTACTTAGTTATTATATACAACAATACACATGGGAACAAAACTGGTCAAATTACATTCGTTCAGGGTATGAATGAATATGTGACAAAAAATTCCTCTATTATGTATAATTATAATGTACTAATAAAAAACCTAACATAAATAAATAAAATCTGGATGGCAAAGGATATGCAATTTTTGTTTATTTGGTTTTATGTAGATATTATCCTTATGTCATATAGTCACCTAAAGTATGTTTACATGACACCCTTTTCTAATATCCATATTCTCTAACCTGGGCTTCAGCAAATTGTTTCCTGCCAAAGTACAATAGCAATTAATTCAGGCTTTGTAGGGCAAAGGTTTTAACTACTTGATTCTGCAACTTTAACAGTTAATACATAAAAAAAATAATCCCAGCTCTGTCCTAATAATACTTTATTTATAAAAGCAGGCTGCTTACTGGTTTGGGTACAGAAGCTATAGACTGCTAACTCTTATAACCTGATCTGTTCATTTCTGTATTCTGGTTGGACACAGCACTCCTTTGAGATCATTAGGGGATTTCTGTATGAGGACCTCCATAGTTTTAACAGTTTGGAAGGATGATTTTGAAGCTCTTAGTGACACCTATTGCAGTACCTATTTTATCTATGCCTTCTTAAGTCCAAACAACATTTGAAAAATACAGACCAATTAAAGTCTTAATTTTTTAGTTTTCTTCTAATCAAGATTCATTGCACATGGTAGAATTTGAAACAATATGTGTCATTGCCCTTTTCTATCTTTGTGTTGAGTCTGAATTTTTTTTTTCTGTATTGTAACTCACAGATATACAAAAGTCACATTATTATGGTTATAACTAGGTTGCTGGCTTCCCTTTGAAAAAACAGGAAACTAGTACCAATCATTGGCTGAACAGATTGCATACTCAATAAAGGGGTGAGAACAGACTATGCCAAACCCGAAGACATTTTTCAGACTGACTTGTAGATACAGAGCAGTGGGGAAAGTGACTGCATCATTCCTAAGGGGAACACACTTTGTATAATTAGGAAACTCCCAAAGATTTGACCTTTGTGACACTGGCCCTTGCTCCACTTTCCAGCAACTTAAAGATTCTCCCTCTCTGACCATTTTACCTCACCTTCATTGTCACAGGCAGTACCTGTGTTACTGCCTGGACTTGTGCTTATTTTGAAATCTGAGGCCTCTTGTTCCTTAGAAGCCCATCTGCTTATATAGTTTATGGCCACAGACTCATTCTGTTCCTCCTAACTGTTTCCAACTTACCCTGATTGTGTCTGTTCATAATCTCTAGTAAAGACAAAGTTTATAACCGTTAACTTATAGAGCAGAGTTCCAATTAAATGAAACTCAACCCTTGTCTTCAATTTTCTTGCTGATATATCTCTTGATCCAGTGCGAGGGAAATTGCCTGCACCTGAACTGCTCATCTTTCCTATCCTAGCCTCTAAAGAGACAACCAAGTCAACACAGTCGAAGAAGTTTTACTGAGTGTGACTCCTTAAAAATATAGCCAGAAGTAAAGAATAGATGTTGTGTGAGTCTGCACTGTGTTTTATGCATATGTAAGTGTTGAAACGTGAATATTCTGGATTAGAAACTCAATGAGCATAACTCTTATGGTCTTTGTGATGAATTATTGGTAAATAATTTTTCTTCAATCTTGAAAAGTGAAATCTTCCCAAAAGGGAAAGATGAGGGGTTCTGGAGAATTGGTAAACTAAGACAAAGGATGGTAGATAAGATTTAGCTTCTGTTAACAAATCTTGATCAGGATAAATTCATCTTGTTTAATGTGAATGACAATCAAATGTATGTCTGTCATCCTCCTGGGTGGAGTTAAATATGATTTAGACAGGAGAGCAAACAGGGTAATATAAAGTGCAAGGAGAGACTTTAAAGGTAATAGCTGCCCATAATAAAGGCAAAATTATTAAGGGGCTATATTTAACACAGAGTAAGTGCCCCAAATTCTGATCTTTGGTTCAAGCAAAGATTTTAGAGCTACAAAACAGATTTTATGGGAAATATGCTAATCTTGAATTAGCAGGGGTTTTTGCCCAAGACCCAGATGGAAGATGTCAAGAAAATAAACTTGTCCCCCACCTCTATCCTTACCCCCTGTTGTTAAACAAACCTACACCACTGGGTTTGTTTATTCGGAAATGGATAAGCATGTGCTCACCACCAATGAAACATTGCCAGTGTCACACTCCAGTGACTCTTAGGCCATCTGTCCAGGTATTAGTATTTTGATTTTTCCTTCAACCCACATGAAATGACAATCAAGGATGATCTTTTTGAATCTCCAACCACAGAGACTCCTAACTAAGGTGGTGAAGACTCAATGCTTTAACGCCAAAGAACCGAGAAACCAGGAATAATGTAAAACCAGTAAGATTATGTGGCAGGTACACTCAAAGCCAGAAAATTTGAGTTTAAGTTGAAATGCATCCCCTAAATTTGTAGTCTTAGCTTTAATGGTTGAAAGACGGTGACTGAACACGTGTAAGTGGAGTCTCTGAGTTTTCAATGCACTATGCTAGGTGTTATAAGAAAAAAAGATGAGTACAATTGGTCCCTCATTTTGAGGAGAAGTTTCAATAGTATCAGGGTGTGAAACAAATACACCTTCTGGGATATAAACAAAGCCAACCTAAAAAGAGAACTGAGCAGAAGGGGTGGGAGGAAAAATAATCTGACATTTTTTGAGTAGATGATTGAGTACCAGTTTCACTTAACTAACTGGATACAAGATTCTCAAGCTTTTGTGAGGACACATGCAAATTTTAAGTGGATTTCACTTCCTCATAGGCCATGACACACAAGAAAGACCTTGGATTTTACATAGCAAACAATACGGACTATCTTTTTTTTTTTTTTTTTTTTTTTTTTTTTACTTAATCAAGAAGTCACATGAGAATTCCAATTTAAGGAATTCAAGAAGTGTCCTCTTGAATCTGTACAAACATATTTGCATTAGGGGTAGATGATTTACAATTTTGATGATTTATCGTTTGTGACACACTTCAGAATTAAAGATTCCCAGTATTTGAAGAAACTTGAGACAGGGTTTTGAATGTCTGGAGTTTTTCTTACTTTAGAAATAAAGGTCATAAATAAAGATTGTAAATACTGAGCAATCATGATTTAATATTACTAGCAGTTATGAAAATAAGAGACAGAACATAATCAACCATACAATTTGAAAATTGATCATCAAAAATATCATTTGGTGTCTTGATATAGGCTGAAATGTAGTTCTAACTATTCAAGCATAAATGGATTTGTTATATAATGGAAGAAGCAGTATGCAATCTAACTGACACATCAATATTTATTCTCTGTCCTTTCTTCTTTATCTTCTTAATAACATTATCTTAGCTGGGCATTCAGGAAACAGAAAACAAGAAAAGTATAGGTTATTGCTATCAAGTGGACACAAAAATAGTATCACAACTTGGATATATTGAGCCTTACAGAAGCAGCTGGAAGTATTTGAGATTTTCCTTTCTGAATCCACCCCCACCTGGCCCAGTATGGCTTCAGTGCCTAGAATAGAGTATAGTGTAATGGAAGAACCATGAATTTCGGGGGCAGACAGTTCTGAGTTATGTTTTATCCCTTTGTTAATTATCGTTGAATCTTGCTCTTTACTTAATAAAACAATAGCACCCACTTTTTGTGAGTATAATCTGTTTGCCTTGTGTTTATTCCAGAATCTTAGACCTATCCACCATATTGCATCTTGACAATATAGCTAGGAAGTGAACTGATATGATGTGTAAACATCTACAGAGTAAGCACTTCATGCATATTTCTTAATTTTACACTCACCTAGAATTAAACTAGATGATAGATTTCAATAGAGAGCTATAGGGTTAAAATAGGGAAAAAAAACTTCTTTCCAAAATTGAATGTAGTAACTTTTCCTCCCGATCAAAGCATCTGTGGTACAATAGCAAATGCTTAGATTTGCTTCTTCTTCACTTTCTGCCTGGTGCACTCAATACCCTCTTCACCAGTACCTTCTATGATAAGCAGATCTACAGCCCCTGTTTGCAGAAAAATAAATAAACAAGTAAATAAATAAATAAATAAGTGATTCCCAGAGCCAGCTTGGAGGAACGTTTGATAATCTGAACCATTACGGAGGTGAAATTTCATTACACAGATGGTGACATCCCGATGTCTATCATCAAAACACAGCAGGTAGAAACTATCAGCCAGGCCCATTCCCTTCTATAAAATTACACTTATATTAATGTCACTCCAGATTTCATTATGCGGAAAATGATATTGCACAGGTCTCCAGCACTAGGGGGACCGCGGGGGTGGGGTGCTAGGGTGTTGAGGGAAGAATTAGGGGATAGGGGTGGGAGGGGGGAGAAACAGTGGCTGTCTGTGGAGACACCACGGAAATACATTCAGAGGAGGACTGCCTAAGACTCACAGATAGACAGAAAAGAGTATACAAATGTATATATAAATATATATTTTTAAAACATCCTCATAGTTTCTGCTGCCAGTTCCTGCTGCTACTTGATTGACTCGCCGCCAGACGTCCTCGGCAGGCCCCAGATAGAATGTTTAAAAGGCCCTCCTGTGGGAAGCAGGGAGATTTACAGTTAATTTTTATTAATGAAGGATGACAGGCATCTCCATTTAGCCAACAAGATGTTAGCCCAGTCTAAGAATGCCCCTGCACTTGGAAGAGAAATCCCCACCCTACCCCATCTCTGCCTCTCTCTGTTTCTCTCTATCTCTCATGCACACACACACACACACACACACACACACACACACACACACACACCTGAGTATGGGCACCAGAAAATTAATAGTACCACAAATTAAACAAATGACATCATTTACCTATTTTAATAGAAATACTACACTGTTAAAAAAAGATGGAGGAATGAGGATTGTAAGTATCTCTCAGGGTGGAGGCGGAGGGATGATAGGAAATTCTACTCATTACTGCTGTTGTTTCCCATGGCTCTCTCTCCATCCCTACATCTTTACAATGCCCCCCACCTTAAATTTATCTCGACCCTAGTGAAATCATTGCATTCCTGATAAGAATTAGTATGCCACATTAGGTTTTCCACCTGGGCTTCATCAAGAACTATCTTTCCAAAATATGTCTGTTTTAGTGTTTGATTAAAAAAAAAAATTCAGCCTTCTTCAGGTTTTCCAGATAAGAGAAAACCCTTCAGGATGAGCCTTGTGACAACTTACGTTGAGGACCTGCTCAGATCTCCAAGACTTGGTTTATTTTAATGTATTTATTTGGTTTGCCTCCAATTTTTTTTCTATTGCCCCCTATCAAAAACCTCTCCTTTCTGTAGACTCACCTGTAGCCTCATTATTTTGAAGATTTCTCCTCCAAGATAACTTTATTCCTTTTGAAAATGATTGCTCACCATTCACATTTATTACCCACTTGATTCTCCAATAAGTTAAAAGTTGGGGCAGTAGAGGCTGATGTCTTATTTTAAACACAATATGGCAGTGTCCTTTCACCCTTTGCTCCTATAAAATCCACAGAGTATGTTCTTTGACCTTCATTCTAATCCTTGTTCGTATGTCCCATTCCAAGTATTAGCAGTCACACAAAGCTTGATCTGATTTCAACCCAACCTTAAACCAGTCTTAAAGATTAGGCCATCCTTCATTTTCTCTATGAAATATTCTCCAGTGTTTTGACTCCCAATCATCTCCATTTGTATACAATTTATACAGACTTCTACAAACTTCTAAGACCTGTGTATCAGCCTGGTCTCATCAAGAGGAGTATAGTCTCTGCTGGTCATGAGATATGAATCTAGTTTTATCCTCAGCATACTAATCTTAGCATTGGTAGGAAATGTATAAGGAATGGCTGCAACAAAGAATGAACTCACCAATAGAGCTGTACTGCAGGTAATAATTGGAAGAGTTTTATTTCTAATTTTAAAAGAATATATATATTAGAAACTTTTAGTTTCCCTTTCATGTTGTTTTTGCAGTTTCAGAAACTATAATTCATCTGTTACCCCTTTTCTGAGGCCATTTCATGCCTCAAGATTAAACAATTGCAATGTCATTCTCTAACCGTAAGGGCTCCTCCGGTGTTCTTCCTAGGGTTCCTTCATCTCATTTTCACACTTCTTTTGCAGGAAATTGGATGAATTAAATGACCAAAACTAGGACTTAACTTGTATAATGTGGGCCACAGAACTTGACAGAATGCCCCCAGTATTTAAATGGATGTATTCTTAGCTGAGGTTTCAAACCTTAGGGTACTCAAAAATCAGTTAATTGGGGTTCTTGTGGATTCCCCAATATAAAATTCATGATTTCAATTGAATGTGCTTGGGGGAATCTTTGGAATCCCATTTTTAACAGGCATGTGATTCTCTGCAGGTGCTGTACGAAGCACATTTTGAGAAAAATTAGATGGAGGTCAATTAAATAGAAAAGTGTAAGTATGTAAAAGAAATTCTCAATCAGCAAAATTAAACACCCATAAGTTGATGATCCAGTTTCATTCAGTACAACCTATAATTCTCTTTTACTTTTGCTCACAAGAATTCCTGAGTTTCAAACTATGTGCCATTCTATTCATATCTGCACCCAAAACCACAGCTACAAAATTACCAACTACCATGACCAGAATTTTTCATTCACTAAGTCACATAACATTCACAGGCTTGGATTCCATTAGTTACATTGATAATACAATGTGAATGGTTGCAGATGGGTAAAATTGGTACCTCAAATTGTGCTTTTTAATCCAAATTAACCTTCAACTATTAGAGTATACTTGCTTTGTCCTTGTTTTGACACCTTATTTATCAGCACTAATCCTTTTCTAGTTTATAATTCCCATAAACTTTCTTCCATTACCAATTTCTAAAATATTGGTAAATGAATACACATGCTTGGGCACCCACCAACACATGTGCACCAGACTCCCGAAGAAAAGTTTATTGTACTATCACCTAGCCTTAAATTTTACCAAACTGCTTATTCTTGATTATATTTAGAATTAATTTCAAACTTCCCTTAAGGTCTTTAACATAGTTATCCCTACATGAAAGATTGGACTAACACAATCTATGTGTTATATAAAAATGTTTGATTTGGAGTAACAGCCAATTAATTCAGTTTATTTGAATTCTACTCAATTACAGAGAATTCATTTTAACTAAAGTAAAATTAGAAATAAAGTGAAGTATACATTTGGTGAATTTTGACAACTGTGTACATATATTTAATGATAATTAATTTATAGAACATTTCCATCAACCCCTAAATTGTCTTTTTACATCTTTACATTAATTACTTCACCTGGACACTTGGCACAAAGCAAATAATGATCTAATTGCAGTAACTTATGTTCTCTGTAATTTCATGCAATTGTAATTGTATCATATATACGTTTTAGTATCTGGTATCTTTAACTTCCCACCATGTTTTAAAGATGCAATCATATTTCCTCATGTATCAGTGGTTTAATGTGTTATTGGTATGTAACATTCCACCATGTAGATGTACAATATTTTTTTCTAAATATTTTTACCTGTTGATGTATATTTGAGGTGGAAGCTTATAAATACAACTACTGAAAACATTTGAAGCTGCTTTCATTTCTCTTAAGTACATTCCTAAAAGAAATTTTTGGATTATATGCTGAGTGTATAATTAACTTTATGGGATATTGCTAAGTAGTTTTCCAAAAATGGTTTTACTATTTTACTTTCCCACCAATAAATATAAAAGCTCTGTTTAACTCTTACCTTGACCATCATATGGGATTTAACTTATTTAACTTATTTAACTCATTTTTGGGATTGAACTTATTCTTGTAGTTGTATAGTGCTATCCATTGTTGTTTTAATTTACATTTCTCTGATTAATAATTATGATGAGATCTTAGTGCTCATTGGCCAGTTGAACATATTCTGTTATGCAGCATTTGTTCATACTTTTGGCCAATTTTTTTTTTAATTTGTCTTCTTGTTTGGGGGTTAAAGATCATTACTGATACAGTTTTTCAGGTCACTTTTTCATCTTAAGTCACTGAGTTTTTTTCAAAGAACAGAAGTCTTTAATTTAATGCATGGAGTCTAATTTAGTCGCTTTTTCTTTTATGGTTCAGAGTTTCTGTGTCCTAAGTCACCTTTTTCTCTCATGTTTTATAGTAATCCCCTTTATTCACAGCTTCACTTTCTACAACTATTGTTTCCACAGTTTTAGTTACTCAGAGTCAGCTGTGGTCCAAGATACTAAACATAAACTCCAGAAATAAACAGTTCATGATTTTCAAATGATGTGCCATTTTGAGTAACCTGATGATACCTCAAACCATGCTGCCCAAGTTCCTGTGACGAGAATCGCCCCCTTGCACACTGCATTTGTAGGATAGACATGACCTGCCCATTTGTCCACTTAGAAGCTATCCTGGTTGTTAGATACACAGAATTCGGTTTAAGAATCATGACAGGGTCTTAAAAGATAGTGCCCATGAGTAATTAGAGCCTAGTATACTATAGAAATGTTACAGTTTTGATTTTTACCTGTAGATCTTTTATCTGGTAGTCATTAAAACTTAGCTACTTTTTTTAAGAATAATCAAATACTGCAGTATCATTTGATGACAAAAGTATTCACTTGTAATTAAATTACTGTGTCAACTTTGTCATAAAATCATTTGGCCATGTATGTATTGGTCTAACTTCTGTATTCTCCATTCTGTTTTTGTTTTTTTATTTTTTGCTTACATCAGTTACATTGTCCTTAATGCTTAATGGAATTAACATCCAAATTAGGTCAATTATTAGATAAGGTTGTTACATCTTTTTAAAGTCTACTTTATAGGACTTTTAAGTGTTGTTGAGCTTGTTCCTCTACCCCATATATTTCATGCAAACTAATAGTTCTACATAAGGAATTTATTGGGTTCAAGATCAAATATTTAAAACAGAATATTCTACATTCATATATACACAGATAATTTATTCTCAAGAAAGAAAATTGGCAATATGTTTATTATTTAATTTGTCTTTTGAATCAATACTGAAGAGCAGCCTGGTGCAGTGTCATATGCCTATAATCCCAACAGCTCAGGAGACTGAGGCAGGAGGATTGAAAGACCCCCGTCCAATGAAAGATCCCCGTATCCCTGTCCAAGGAGAACCACACGAAACACTGGCTGCAAAAGCAAGAGGTTGGTTTATTGGGACACAGGCGCCTGCGGGTGCCCAGCAGAACCTCAGCCGGAGCTTTGGTGAACTGGCACACCGGGCTTGGGGATACAGAGATTTTTATAGGGTTTGGGACAGGTTTCACACGCGCGGGAAGCAACAGGTTTCTTATTGGTTTGTTTAAATCTAGCATATAGGCCACCTAGGGGGTACAGGTCTGCATTCCAAAAACCACAGGTCTGCATTCTATTCTTTCTGTTCCTGCTTATCTGTTCCTGTTTATTCATTCATGCCCCAGGATGTGGGTGCTCTGTTCTTCAACCGGTTGTCTGGAAAGCATGCCTGGTGCCTGGTATCTTGGTTTCATATCTTGGCCTTAGGTAACTGGGCTAACTGGGCTAGGGTCTTTCAGGATCACTAGTTCAGAACCAGTCTCAGGAAAGTGGGGGAACTAAGCAACTCAATGAGAGCCTGTCTCTAAATAAAATACAAATAAATAAGGCTGGGCATGTGGCTCAATAGTTAAGTGCCCCTGAGTTCATCCCCCATTACACCCCACCAAATATTGAAGATCATTTGTGTTGACTATTTCAGCATTTTCTTCCTTGACCATTCATAAAGCAATGTTCTCAAAGCAAGACTGGCTACAACATGATCCAAGTTAAGATATAGAGACATGTAAGATCAACTAAATATGCATCAGGGATATTTCAATGTCACTGAGTTATCTCTTAATTCATACAGAACCAATTACTGCATTTTTAAGATCCTGTTCAAAGTGAAAAGGCATGGCTTTAAAAAAAATATTAAAAAGAATTTCAATAAAATGTGGGCTCTTCTAAAAAAAGAGTATCCATGTGACCTTAGTGGTTGTATAGCCAGGAATCTGGCTCTGGACACATATGGCAATCTAAATGATCCCCATTTTACAAATTAGGACAGTGACAATAAAACTATATAGAGACTCATATAAAGTTGTAAAAGTAAAGTTTGAATCTGTTGTGGAAAAAAAATAATTCTAAGAATACCTCCTGTTAAAACTTGCATTCTAACCCTCATACTATATGATAAAATAACAGAAAAAAAAAAAGTAAGGAAGGTGTTGGGAAGGATAAGAGAGGATGGGTAAATGTCTCTGAACCCCTCACCCCACTATCTTCAAACTCTTAGAACTATCCAAGCGTTTGAAGCCAGATTTAGAGATAGGTAGTTACTGTAGTTAGGTAAATCTTTAGGATAAAGAAAATGAGACCATTATGGAGAATGCAATCCAGGAAACCAGGACAATACCTGGGGAAATTGAAATGTTAATGTCCCCAAGGCCCTAAACCCATCCTAAAGAAATGTTAATGAAGTAGATCCCAGCAAACAGAGAGGTGCTAATCAAACCACCCCAGGCCCTTCCTTCCCAGATTACTCCTCCCAGCCCATCAGTCTACTTATCTCCAACCTTATCTCGAATGTTAGGGACTTCTCCTGGGAACTTGTATACTTAAGGGAAACTTTTGAATGATAACCATGTTGTTTACTCGCCCTCGTTGAGCCTCTACTCAACAACTGTCTCAATTACTATAGAAAACTTCAGTCCCTCCTCTCTACAGGTCATATAAGGAGCCCCCTAGTGCAGAAAATGGCAATTATCATGAAATTGTTAGAAACAGTATTTTAAATAATTAGGGGGGAGGAAAAAAAAGTTAACACTGAAGGGATAGCAAAGGTGGAAAAATTTTTAAATAACCAATAGAAGAAAAGTCACAATTGTCTGCGTGTAGCCCTGGTCCAAGATATGGGTAAGAGATCCAGGTTTTAGCATCATTATTTAGGATAAGACAGCCAAATTTTACCCCCTTTGAATTTTCCAGAATGTCTTCCTCCGCGTTGTGCCAAGCACCAACTTTTTCTTTTATCATTTCCTTGAGCACATATTTATATTCAACTTTTTCAAAAAAGAAAATAAAAGTGGAAAACAAAACAAAACAAATTAAGGAAATAAAAGTCACAACCGAATCCTTTGCTTTGTTGCGGCAGACCATTGCGGCCTCTGCCTTTGGAGTTTCCTCCTCTCACTGGGGAGAACACGGGGGAGCATGTTTGTCTGCCCAATGTGGAATCAAACACTCGGCTTCTCCTCAGAGAGGCTTTGTTGGCAGTCACACATGGATCCGCTCCAGGACCGGCAGATTTCAGGCCCCTGGAGAGATGCGAGATTTGCAAAGGGCAGGGAAGATTGGCAAAAATATTGACTTTGATATTTCATCACTTCACATTTCCAAAGAGTAGAAAAGCACTGACAACTGCACCTTTCTAATCAGATGCTACTGCAGGTCCCCAGCATAGCACTCACTGGAGACCATAATACCAACAAAGCCCCACACAGAATGATTTATATTAGGGCAAAGTAATCAGCAGCATTTCGGCTTCTCTCTCTGCTTGATTTCTCTTGTTCATCTGTTTGGGTAGCACTTTACAGCTTCCTATTATGGGACTTCTTAACTTCTGGCTATTTTCAGCTGCTGTTTTGACCTCATTTGTCTTTCCTGGGTGTAAACAGCTTCCCTGACTCTTCAGATCTGAATAGTGACAAGCAGCACCCTGACTTTTTTTTCCCCCTTACCACCTGAGGAGAAATTTTAAATATTATTCAATGCTTGGGAGGACGTATTTATCTGGAAATTGTATCATCTTCCTTGGGGTTGTGTAATCTGAAGAGAGTGGGTTATAAAGAACAAGAAGGACGCATGAAGGGTCGTTGGAAGAAAACAAAATCAAGCTCCTTCTGTGACTTAATTTTTCTTTTTACTTTTTTTTGTTGTTGTTGTTAAGGCTGAGAGAATTCAACTGGTGAAATTTGTAGCCGATAGATTCAAGGATAATATATTATCGTATTAAAAATTATCTTGCTAATATGATTTGTGAGAACAGCTTAATTTCGTCTGATCATTTTCTAACAAAAGCATTCCTTGTTTGGGCGAGGTATTGCTACAAGCTTATTTTTTTGTGGCTTACTCATCAGTAATTTTTGCAGATATCCTGTGATATATGTTTATTGCCCTGTGTACCCCTCAAAATCCAGACTCATTGTTATCTCTCCTATAAAGCTTGACTAAGAAAGAATAAGTAAAAGGAGACAAAAAAAAGAAATAAAAGAAAACAAGATTTTAATTCAGCAATTCTGTATACTTTTCCAGTCCTGTTACTTCCTAATCCAGTCTCTTTTCCAAAAATTCCTGGGAAATTAATACAACTACCTGTGTACTGTTAATTAATCTCCCCCACCCCAATAAATAGGCAAAGGAAAGAGAGATATGACATCTTAAGGAAACTTTCACTTAGAGAACTTTCCAGAGCTGTCCATTGATCAGATAATGAGGGTACTGAGGATCAACCTGAGAATCCTGAGAATGAGCAGACCACCGGAACCTGTCTTGAGGTCATTTTCCCCACATACTTTCCCATACCCGCCCCTCACCAAGTTTCCTTTAAAAGAAGAGTCAATAATCTCAAAAGCACGTCACTCACTCTTGAGATAGTTTTCATTCTCCCTTGAACACAAATTCTTAATAAATAAATTGCTTTATTTTTATTTTTTAATTGATATATGTATATTTTTTTACATTTTTTAAATAAATGACAACGGAATGCATTACAATTCTTATTACATATATAGAGCACATTTTTCATATCTTTGGTTGTATATAAAGTATATTCACATCAAATCACGTCTTCATACATGTACTTTGGATATTGATGTCCATCACATTGTTCCATCCTTGCTAACCCCCTCCCTATCCATTCCTCTCCCACTCCTCTGCCCTATCTACAGTTCCTCTGTTCCTCCCATACTCTCCCTCCCTACTCAACTAGGAGCCAGTCAACTTATATCAGAGAAAACATTCCGCATTTGTTTTTTGGGGATTGGCTAACTTCACTTAGCATTATCTCCATCAACTCCATCCATTTACCTGCAAATTCCATGATTTTATTCTCTTTTATTGCTGAGTAATATTCCATTGAGTATATATGCCACATTTTTTTAATCTATTCATCTATTGAAGGGCATCTACATTGCTTCCACAGTTTAGCTACTGTGAATTGTGCTGCTATAAACATTGATGTGGCTGTATTCCTGTATTATGCTGTTTTTAAGTTCTTTGTGTATAGACCAAGGAGATGGATAGTTGGGTCAAATGGTGGTTGCATTCTCAGTCTTTCAAGGAATCTCCATACTGCTTTCGACATTGGCTGCACCAATTCGCAGTCCCACCAACAATGTATGAGTGTACCTTTTTCCTCACATTCTCACCAACACTTATTGTTTGTCTTCATAATACTTTATTTTTAAATTTATCTTTTTTCTTAAAATTTTCCCCATTCTTCCTTGAATGCGTACCCTACTTTCCTAAATAAACTGTCTATGCTTCTGACTGGCACATATGGAAATATTGCCCTTAAGTAACCTAAGGTCTCCCTGGTCCTGAGTCAAGTTCCCTCTTCTCTTTGGGAACTCCTTGGAAACTTTGGCAGACACACCTCCTCTCCCATGATGAAGCCATCCCAGATCCCCATGTGCTAAATTATTCAGTTCCTCTACTTATTGCTGCACATACAACTACTGATCATTTATCACACTATGTTGTAATTTCTGCTTGAATATTTGCCTCTCACATGAAGGTTTGATTCATCTTAATTTCATAATTTGATTTCCTGTCAAGTTTCTACCAGACATCACATTCTAACATCCTATGTTTTTGTCTTTGTTTTCACTTGAATATGTGACTCGTGGTTGGGAATTGAAACAAACTTGACCTTCAGTAGTTTGCTTCGCTGACATCTTACCACAATAGCTTCCCCAGACACTTATCCCTCGGGCAGTCATGACTTCTCACTCCATTTCCTCACTCCACTTCAGGATTATTTTCTAGAGTTCTATTTCCTTGCCTGATCCCTATGACACAGGAGACCAGAAATTTTACCCACCCCCTGGGAAATAGTAGTGGGATGAAAATGACTTAATTTTTTTTTTCAGTGTATGCCTAGTACATAGTAAACCTCCCATGTACGCTAAACAATATTATGTATAGAATAAATATTTGACCAAGATATTGATTATAAACAGTGTTTGGATTAATATCTGATTTAAGAATCATTTTGCATTACATAAGGCATAGCCTTTAGGAAATCATTGTGTGGGTAACATTCTTCCTCTCTCAATCATTAAAAGGGAAATTCTACCCTAAAGTTTAGTCTGAGGGTTCCAGTAGTCCTGAAAGTATCCATTACCTCAGGTCCTGTTCAGCCTCAACAGGGACTTGGCTTTTAATTTGTTTTGAGGCAGGGTCTTGTTATGTTGCCCAGAATGGTCTCTAGCTCTTGAGTTCAAGTGATTCTCCTAACTCACCCTAGCAAGTAGCTGAGATCTCAGGGGTATACCTCCATATCTGTAGGGAACTTGGCTTTTGATGAACTATTTTTATTTCCATTTGCTCTTCTCTTGGGATTGGTGGAGGTAGTCCCTTCTTATGTTAAATCATAGGAATTAAACTGCCTTAACCCTCTGGTTTGGGGTGTAATATGATTAGAAATTCAGGGCAACCTCACACCACTCACATTCTCTCTCTCTCTCTCTCTCTCTCTCTCTCTCTCTCTCATAATATTTAGCAAACTATTCAATTTATTGAGTCCTTTCAAATTCATTCTGATCAAATTCAAAACAAACATGTAAAGAAAGGGTAACACTCAGGTTAAATTACTGAAGAACACTTTACAAAATGAGACATATCAGGAAATATTATCTCCCTTTTAAAGAGGAAGAAATTGGCCAGGGGTTTCTAAGACCATGAAACATGCAGAAGCAGAGATAGCATAGAGCATAATTCTTCTTGTCCCATCTGTTTGATTTTACTATGAATCAGAGAAAAGTAGGACCTCCTTATGAGGGCAGAAGTATACAAAATGACCATGTGATTCAAAGGTCAGGCATGATGATTTGATGCAACTGAATCTGATGAGCATTTGGGGAGTAGTTTACATAGCTCAATAAATTGTTCAGTCACTGTGTGTGTTTCCTCTACCATTTCTTCCTCTTAGGTTCTCCTGGGTGTTCTTTCATATCCATACAGATATGGTTTATTTTCATAACTCTTCCATCTTCCATTTATTACAACTTATTCTCCAAAGCTACCATCTGGAAAGAATTTGGAAATGCCAGTCCTACACAAGAGATAACCAGGTGGCTTGCATTTGAAAAAGAAATTATGGTGGTGGGATTTCAGCCACTGCAACAGGTTATAGAGGAGGATCACAAATTCAAGGTAAGCCTGGGAAGCTTAGCACAACCCTATCTTAAATTTAAAAAAAAAAAAAAGAAAGAAAGAAAGAAAAAGAGTTATGACGTATGGATATATATCAGTGTTTGAGTATCCCTAGATTAAATTCCTACTGTCTCTCTCCCTTTCTCTCTCTCTTTCTTTCTTTCTGTCTCAATCTCTCTCTGTCTCTCTCTCTCACACACGCACACACACGCACATAGACACACACACATATACACACCTTAGAACAAGGAAGCTAACTATAGTCAATCAACTCTTACTCTATTATATGCTTTTTCTACATTATTTTATTTGGGGGAAAGAATACACATGAAGAATCACATGAGTTTCAAATTTTATATTTTTAAGAATCAAGCTAATAAATTGCCAAATTTTATCTGGACTTCTACTTTGAAAAAATATATCTTTAAAATAACCTGAAAGGTTATTTTAAATTTAGAATTCTCTGACTCTTCAGTGATCTTTTCCAAGAATGTGACAGTGGGCAGGAAAACTGAACATCAAATTCCTTCAATATTTGTTATAAACAGCTAGCTGCACTTTGGCCACCCCTCGGCCTTAGAGATGAGTATACTGGCCACTTATTTAGAAGCAAGGCATAGTAAGGAGGCCTGCTCAGTTGTTAGAAGCAAGATTTGGATTTGGGGGCATAAAATTCCAAGATGCCAAACAACTATAGCATGTGGAAGAGGGCTTCAAATGACCATATTTGTTCAGCTTCTCACTGTCAGAGGCATGTGACAAAGCACCTGGAAAGAAGCTCTTTAAAGTTAGGGATGAGGACCTTGACTTCTCATTCCAGAGCAGTCACTTCTGTTCATCAACATCTGTTTGATTAGCCTATGCAGAAAGCAAATTTTATGTCAGATTCAGGGGAAGAAATGATGAATACTTTGATTGTAAAAGACAAAAAGTTATATCTAACTTGAAAGAAATGCTGAAGTGATGGGAAGTCATTTCCATCCTCCACACCTAAATCTTGTCCATGTTTTAGAGAGTGAGACAGAAAAGGTTGGGGAAGAATTTGAAAATTTCTTGAAGACTCTATTGGGGAATTTAGAAGCAACATTGACTGCTGGAGAGGGAGAAAAACGTGTTAGCGGTCTTCAGGGAAGGGAACACTTCTGCAACAGATGGGCCTACTGAATTTTTTTTAAATGATGATTTTATGCTTTTGGCAGAAGCTTTTCAATGTAATTTAGGAGAGAGGAAAAACAGCATAAAGACAATTCATGTTGTTCTTTAAGAATGTGGAAAGGACACCCAAAATTAGATTTGTTAGTGATGCTAGGTTGAAGTCGTAAACTATTTGTGAAAATTTTATGAAGACCTGCCAAATGGAAATTGGTAGAACCAAAGAAGGTTTCAACTACACTTTGGATCAGCTGCAAAATGCAAACTTTTCTTTAAAAAAAAAAGAAGAAGAAGAAGAAGAAGATCAGTGAATTAAGTGAAACCAGTGTCTTTTGTTAGTTCCCATACTTCTATTTTTTTAAGAGAGAGAGAGAGAGAGAGAGAGAGAGAGAGAGAGAGAGAATTTTTTAAAATATTTTTTTTTCTGTTTCGGTGGACACAACATCTTTATTTTATTTTTATGTGGTGCTGAGCATCGAACCCAGTGCCCTGCGCATGCCAGTTGAGCACGTTACTGCTTGAATCACATCCCCAGCTACCCCATACTTCTATTTTACCGTGCCAGCTGTCTGTCAATGGTTTTCCTTGTTTCTTCAGTCCACATTTTCTGTTCTCTTAAAAACCTTTCTAGAAGTGAATCTCTATATGCAATTTTGAAGCTCTTCCAGTTGTTCCTCATCAGATGCTTTTTAATTTCACACTCTTCAAACCACCTTATAAAATAACTTCTTGGATCTGCCCTCCATCAACTTCTCTAGCTTCATTTACCTACCCAGAAATAATTCCCTGACATAATTCCTCTAATATGCTCTTTTAAGCCTCTGCACCTTTGAATGTTCTATTCCTTCTATATGAATCTCTTTTTCCTACCATTCTTGCACTTGATAAACATCTATTTAATTCTCAATTTAAAAAATTACTTAAATGTTTTACAACTCTTCAAGGCAGAGTCAGTTTTCTCTCTCTCTCTCTCTCTCTCTCTCTCTCTCTCTCTCTCTATATATATATATATATATATATATATATATATATATATACACATTTTGGACACATCCTCAGGAGATCAATATAAATTTCCTGTAGGTAGATTTGTGGACCTTCAATATTTTCCTCTAAGTGAAACTCAACCTTACTTTAAATTTTTAAAGACTTCTGAAATTAAAAATATCCGATGACAACAAAGCAATATTTAGCAGAAGTCATAGTCATGAGTTTCAGGAGTATTTTTATGAATAAGAAATGTGTACATTTCTTCCCTAGAAGCTCCTCCACAGATCTCTTTGTTCATATGCTCATCCTTAGACCAATAACTGACAAATGTAATGGAATTACCCTACTTGGCGTAACAACTTGGAACTGTGTTATCATCAGGTAGTTAAAAAAAAGTGAAATTGTTTTAAAAAATCAGAAGAGAAAAATGAGTATTACAATTGGCAATCAACACTGTCTGCTCCAGAAGTGCAGTAGATTCATCCCAGTGGAATTCACTGGACTTTCCTTGTGAACATGTCTTCCAAGACATCTTCTACATTATGAAGCATCATTTGCTATCTTCCCTGACAACAGTATTATTATTATTATTAGTAGTAGTAGTTGTAGATGGATACAAAATCTTTTTATTTTATTTATTCATATTTTTTTATGTGGTGCTAAGCATACAACCCGCTGCCTCACATGTGCTAGATAAGGGCTCTACCAGTGAGCTACAACCCCAACCCTGTATTTAAATCTTGAGATCATAGTTTGGAGATGTTGTATTGACTGTCTCATGATTTTTCTTAATGGATAAATCAAAATTGTGACTTGTCATTCTTTTGTTATGATAAAAGGCAAAAGAAAGATAATTCAACTCACCCAAAAGACACATTTCATTATGGTGGGAATGAGAACTGCATGTCATCTCAAAATACTTTCATTTTCTACAAAGAGATGAACAGAGGTACTACAGTGCTATGTAGTAATTTTTGGAATTACCTTGGAACCAGATGAATTGGGACTTAGGGAATTCCCTATTCAGATACACATATAGCCATGATCAATGATAAAAGATGCCAGCATTCTACAGCTACATTGCACAGGCAATAACTCAAAGGCCTTGAATTCCTGGCAAACAGAGGTTTATCTCACATCATTATATACAAAGATTTCTGGCCAACTGAGATTCTGGTTGAAGGCATGAGATTACAGAATTTGCCTTAGAGAACATAAGTGGTAAATATGAGCTAAAGTGTTGAGATATGCAATAGAAATCTGGGCTGCTGTTTTCAACTATGCCTAGTTGCTTTAACTATGCCTAGTTGCTTTTACTGTTGTTCATATGTGTTCTGATTGCTTTCCCTTCTCTACACAAAAGGTGTTGTATTGGTAGCTAAATTTACTGTGCAGTCCATAGTTTATAAATGATCTGGTAACATCTGGGTGGGATTATGATAGAATTAGCAGAGAAATATACAACATATGGAGATTGTGAATTCCAAGACAAACAGCATTTAAAGGAGCCTGTGATATTCTCTGTGGATACAGTAATCAGAGAAGGCTTTGAATTTCCTCCCTGTTGGAAGGCAAAAATCCTGTTTAAGTTTGTTCACATGGATCACTTTAGACAAGTGTATCTTTGAAACTATATACGTGGGAAGATGGAAGCCAATAACAAAGGACTGTGTATTTATATTACCATCCTTGAGAAAGGATTGGTGAACTAGAAATCTGATACAAGCTGGATTTTTCTTCCGAGCAAATTAGCACCTAGGTTTCATCCAAGTTCTTCCCAATATCTCCTTTCTTATTAATTTGTGCTATTCATAAATCAGTGCATATGAAATAAGTAGTAAAGTGTTCTTCAGGTGAAATCAGCCATTGAATGAATCAGATAAGATGTCCTTGGGATTCATATGCAACTGGACCAGATTCACCATGGGGAACATAGCATGCTCCATCATAATAACCGTACTCAATAGCATTATTGATAATTAAACAGACCAGTCAGATTGCTTTTCTGTTATTTGGACTGAAAAGAAGGAGACTCTCAAATAAGCTGGGAATGGGCACAAATACAAATGAATGTACAATGAGACAGTTTGTTTGCCTACCTTACACCAGAAATAGAAATTGTTTTAGAGAGAAAATCAAGAATGAACTGATAGTCAAGAGACCTCATTAAGTATTCTCCCTGATAAATGAAAACAAAAATATACAAAACAATGGGTTTACATTTTGAAGTGGCCAAATTAAAAAAAAAACTATTTTCTGCAGACAACCTGCTGAATAAAAATGGTCACATCAAAGCAACTATATGCAGTTTGATTCATCAGTTAGCAAAGCTACTTCCTTCTATAGTTTAGCAGCAAACTGCTTGAGATAAATAATTACATAGAGATAAAAACATATTGATGAGATGATGACCATACATTTAGAGGACATATATTTTTTATATCTGTTTGTTTATATGATTATATATACTAATATAATAATATATAATGTAATGTGGTATATAATAATATATAAATATATAAAATATAATGTAATATATTATTAGTAATAATAATATGCAATATTATATATATATTACTTGTTTTATTTATAAGGAAATTATGAAAACAAAATTATTTGTTTTTGTAGCATGCTTCCAGAATTAGATTAGAGACTATACAAAGAAAAATTATGTCCTCTGACCCCTTCTTTAAGGTGCTTATATAGAAAGAACACACTTAGGAAAAAAATTTAGTCAACTCTAAGGCTCCTTATGGATTAGAAGCCATCAAATTACATAAACAGATAATCCTAGATTTGGATTCTTATGGGCCATCTCAACAGATATGCATGGAATAAAAGGATCAGTGGATTTAATAAGAATGCTCCTGAACATAAACTTACAATTTTTACCTTGAATTGTTATTTATTTTTATGTATAATAATTAACACATTTGTAACTCCTCTCAGGGTTTGTTTTATGTCTTGCATGGGGGATGAAATTAAAATGTTCCTGATTATCCTTTTGAATTTGCATTTTCAGAAGTATTTGCCAACAAAAAAAATAATCTGTAATGTCAAAAAAACCCTGTATAATTTAGAGAAGTTTGACGTCTTGTGGACAACTATTTTTGTTACTGACAGTGTCCTAGCACGTATAAAGAATTGTATATCTGCAAAATAAAATGTGGCATCTTAATTACCCCAAATTCAGTATCTTCCTTTTACTATTGACCTTCCTAAAATATTATACAAAAGATTAATACAGTTTAAAAATTCCTTCCTAATCATACCTTCTTTTGTTAATTTCATGTTGCTCTTCTATTTTTCTTGTATTTTTTTTAAGTCCATCTGACTTCTCTTTTCCCTTTGGTTATCGCTCAAAATTGCTCACCAGTGTAATTAAACCTAACCTTTCTCAGATCAAAAACTGTCTTCCTTTTTTTTTTTCCTTTTGCATCCCCAGGTTTTCTGATCCTCCCCTCAAGGTGGACCTCATATAGAAATAGCACAGACACATTTTTGTTAAAACTGCACCTCCACTCCTGATCTTACTCTTGAGTTCCAGCTTTGCTAACCAACAGACAAATGCCTCGTACAGATATTTTCGGGCTTCTGAATCAGAATTTCCCAAATAGTGATGAATGAATAAACAAACAAAAAGTAAATCATCTTACACTCAAAATAAATCCAGACATCTTCCTTGCCAGAAAGTGTAACATAGCCTCTGGACTGTTAATTCTTTCTGATCAGAGGCCCAGCTCCTGAAGCAGGATTCCCAGGGTTGGTCTTCACACTGCAGAGTTTCCTAAAAGGAGATCTGATCCACTGAGCATTCTTTTGAGGGTTTGTACATTTAAATGGTCTACCTTGAGCAATTCTAATTGTTTCCCTCCATTTCATCATGGGTTTCTGCAAATTGCTGCCTTGAAAATGTGAAGTCTATTTCTTCCTCTTTAGTGTTTTCCCTTGCTTTCTCTCTCTCTCTCTCTCTCTCTCTCTCTCTCTCTCTCTCTCTCTATCTCTCTATCTCTCTCTCTCTCTCTTTCTCTGTCTTCCTCTTCCTCTCCTGGTTAATGCAATACTATTAGACTTGGGAATAATTTAAAACCAGTTGAGAAAGTTTTTAATACTTTAAACAGGAAAATATGCCCTACTTTTCTGAGATGGCATGGGACATTAGAAAACAGTTCTGAACCAAACTTTGAATTTTTTGGCCCAGAGAAAACAAACACCCCCCAGAAACAAATAAGATGCCTTAGGATAACTCACAGATTTACAGCCCCTTTCAGGAATGCCTGTTGCCCTTAGCAATCCCTAAAGCAAAAACAAACAAAACAAATCCTTTCAGCATATCTTCATGAAACTGTCTGGGATGTGACAAAACTTTGAGAAACAGTTTTGTGATAATGGTTTTGCACTTTATTGGTACTTCTCCAGAGGAGGTGGTGAATGGCTGCTTTCAAATACATAGAGCTATCAAAGGCTAAAGTCAATAAAAACCTCCATAGAATAATTGGGAAAGGAAGAAAAGGGAAGGAAAAAAAAGAACATAAAAGGAATGAAAAGAAAAGCAGGGCCTATAAATATAAAACCCTAAGGAGTATATTTTGAGGGAATAGATGATGCAAAACAAAATTGGGAATAGTTATTGGAGGACCAAGGAAGGCAAATAAAACAATGAGATATATGATGCCTGTCCTCCTGCCTCAAGTCCAGCTCATCAAACAGTTTTTCATTCCATTTTGTATATATGAGTTTCATCTGACTACTGCCAAAGGAAATCGCTTGCATTTTCTGATGTTTTTTTTCACTGTTAAAAGAAATAATAGGTTCATGAGCCTCAAGCAACTAATATAACATCCTCTTAAAGAATGAGAAAATACAAATTGAGTTGCGATAATAAGGCATCTTTATTTTTCATGTTCTTGAAAATAATAATCACACTAATGATAACACTAAATAATGAAGGACAATCTGTATGAAAAAGGGAGGAAAAAACACTTGTTAAGAAGTCAGAAGGCCAGGATTTGTTGCTAACATCTGCACTTAATTTTACTGCTTAAAATATTGTGCACTTTGAGTACCCAGTCTAGAGAAATTGGGACTCATACTTCATCTGTGGAAATATATTAATTATAAGTTAACCAAAAGATCCAGAGAAGGGAGCAGGGCTGATGACATGACCCAATGAGGCAGTTGGCAACTGTAAGGCACAAGAATGGCTCCTGTTTTACAAAAGCACAAATAGCTGGCAAGTACATTTTATCTGGAAAGAATAACTCACATGGAGTGGAAGGGAAGGTTATCGAATCAGAAAACTCAAGGAGCCTACTTATGATTTTCAAAGTGGGTTGGCTTTTCACGGTCCGGCCAGAGGAAGAATATGCCAGCCAATGTGGGTGCAGAAGACCTCAGCTACCTGAGGTCTACCTGACACTTTTTAAAAGTAAAACTCAAAAAGGGGAAAGAAAGCATCTACACAAATGCCAATGACCATATGCTGACCTCTTCAAGGAATCAGAGAATGATAAACATGAGCCATAGAAAGTAAATTAGAAAGTGAGTGCCTCTGGTGTAAAAGAATGGAAATAATTTAATAATCTGGACAGATCAGGTGAGCAGGAGGGCTAGGGGTATTATAGAACTGGGTAATTCCATGCCTGTGTTCTTTTGTTAGCTCTGGCCTCCACCAGTTCTGTGACTTTGAATACATTCTATAACCTTTCAGCATCCAAAGTCCCCTCATCACTAACATAGGAGGAAGGGACTAAATGCCTTCAAAGTACTGCCCTACTCAGAGACACTATTATTTTCTATTCATGATAGTGTTCCCAATTATATGGTGTTCTGCACCTCCAAAATGTATTTACGTGATAATGTTTGTTCTTTCAAACACTCCTGTGAGGTAGCTCATATAGAAAGCACTATAGCTCATTTTAAAGATAAGAAAATGAAGGCCTAGTAAGGGAAGATGACTTTCTCAAGGTTGTTTAGCTAATTAGTATCCGAGAACAGACTAGAAACATGGGCTTGACTGCTGTGCTTGTAACTACATCACCTTATTCCTTTTGGCAAGACATTTTAAAGCTTTACGTAAGAAAAACATTTTCTTATGTACATTTTTCTTCAGTTGCCTTATATCAATAGGGATTGAAAGTTATGAGGGAAAGAGAAGATAAGTCAGAGTTGGGGGAAGAAACGGAAGCTTGTATATTTGTATATTGAAAGAAAACATACACAGAGTTAAAACAAACAATTTTTAGCAAATTCATGTTGAGGATGGACAACGTGCACGGGCCTCTTCTAGATACTGAGGGAGAAACAGAGATTTTAAAAAGCAAAGTATTTGCTGAAATAGGGTTTCTATAATCTAACAGGAGCATCAGACATGTCCAGAAGAATCCCTCTTATAAGACATTAGATAAGAGATGTATGAGCATAGCACACGTCGAAATTTCAGGAAATTAGCAAATCAAATTCCTCTGCATAGGTCAGGGTATTTAAAAATTTTGCATATGAGTTTGAAAACAAAGTGGATTACCTTCATATATTTTTTAAAAATTTAGAAATATCCTAAATTAAATAGCAGTGAAGTTAGAAAATTAGAAATGAATTAAAACATGATTATGATGCTTCACAGCTCCTTGTACAATGGTGGCCAGAGAGCAGCACATGGCTACTTTGCTGCACATGTTACTTCTTTCTCTGCTTCTTCTTCTTTTCTCTATTTTTATTCTTAATCTTAAATTCTGCTTTCAATGGACCCAAGATAAGTAAGACAACAATAGACTGTATCTAATGATCCAGAACATCATACAGGAAAAACTATGAGAACAGAAGTATTTTAGTGAAATAAGTTATATTCCCCTATAAAAGAACCAAAAAGAATTCTTATAGCAACATAAAATACTGTGGATCAACCAAACTCAGTAATGCCATAAACATCAGTAAAACTCTTCCTCAGTTAATGATATATATATATAGGGAAGTCTTAACAAAAATATAGACGTTTGGACATGCACACGTGGGTTAAAGCTTTTGTTATAAACCTATTATATGAAAAAAATTCAAGAGAATAGCATATATCATAATAGTGTATAGTTATTCTTACGTCAGAGTGTGCATATTTGAATTATAAAAAGGTAATTGAAGGAAATGGAAATACATGGAATAGTGTGAATGCCCTGGAATCAATATGTCATCTTCTTGTCTCACATCTAATGAAAGTAACAGTGAATTGGGGTAAATAAATATCAAAAGATTCATATTCCAGTTAGCCATGTAACCTAGAATGAGTCCTTTCACTTTTTGGACCTCAGTTTGATGAACGAGTTCACAAGACACAATTTGCACATAATGTACTCAGAGGATTCCAGAATGATTCTTTGGAGAAGAAAGGTACAAAGATAGCACATATTATTAAATGAGTACTCATACGTCATTTTCACCATATGAATTCTCAAATCATAATGGTACATTGAAAGGACAAAAAAGTACAATAAATAAGAAAACCTCCTTAATTTCATCATAACATTTTGAAATTTAAGACCTTTTAAATTTGTTTTTCCACTGAGGATGACCACTGCTTTCTGTGGTTTTAAATTTTGGAAGTGCATGATACATTTAGACCCTTAAATTTCTAGAATTCTAATGTACAACATGGTTTTATTAGATGGATCTAACTAGAATTTGAGATCTTACTTTCATTTCTGCTCAAAAATGACAAGTGTCCACTCTGATCCAGAGACAGTGGACAGAAATAAGCATGGGCCCCTCAGAAAGTAAGAAGAAGAAGGAAGAAACAAAACAGAGTCACTTTCTGCTTAAGAAGAAATGAAGTCAACTTCAGCTGAAACAAACTTTATGTGAGATGGAGATTTCCAGGTTCCAACTTGAAGTAGAAGTAATAGTGCTAAGTGGGCAGGTCATTTGAAGCAGGGTTTCTCAGTCTCAGCAGTATTGACATTTGAGGCTAGATCATCCCCTGGAATGGGGAGACTGTCTTGTGCATTGTGGGGGACATAGTAGCATTCATGGATTTAACCTATAGATGTAAATAGTATCTTCTCCCTTATGACAAGCACATTTCTCCAGATATCCCTGGGGTATACCTTCCCCATTTTTTTTTACTAGAGCATACTCTTCTCTAAGGCATTAAGAAATACTTATCTTCGTCGCAGCAGCAAGAACTCTTAACTTTTTTTACTCCAATGCTATAGGTTATGAGGCTGGGGTTAAGCTCTTAGGGAAAGGGCTTCCTACCACTTTGCAGAATTTTATTGTAACATAAGCCATTGAAATAGGGTAGTTGAACCAAGGACAGAGCTGCTGACTCCATTTTCTTCTGGTCACCTAGCACTGCAAGGGGCCTGGCCATTCAGATGGACTGTAGTATAGAATTGCTGAAGGCATTTAATGTGGAGAGCTTTCTGTGAGAGGATACAAGTCCCACAGAGAAAAGGAGACAAAGGGGGATTCTTTGATGTCAGACCACATTCTAGCAAGTGGATCTTTCTGTGTCTGCCAAGTAAGAAAAACCAAAGAAAAGGATCTTGAGAAAGGTCTAAAAATCCTTCCTTACCTTGTCTTTCACTTCCCTCAGATCTCAGTTATATTTCACTCCATCTCTTACCCTTCAACCCTTGCTTACAGGAATGATATTGTAATAGAAAAAAAGCTATTATTTATTATACATGTTCTACATGCCAGACATTATTGTCTTTAATCATAATAGGAGTCCTGTGGGCTAAGTTTTATTATCATCATTTTATAGATGAAAAACTGAAGACTGAGAGAAATAAAGTAACTTGAGTATACATATAACAGATAGCTCTGCCAGGATTGTAACCTAAGATTTTTCATTTCCAAAACATGTGTCTGTTATAGTATACAATCACTCTAAAAAAAATAAGTATTCTGTATTTTCATCATACTTGCTATTAATAGTTTGCATATTCCTATATTGTCAACTATAGTGAATTTTAGAAAATATATCTTTTTTTTTTTATTCAAAGGATGATTTGAAAGAATAAGGATCTGAACATCTGGTAAATGGGTGAATCACAAGATAGAAGCTAAGGCAGAAATAGTTGAGTCAACATTGGGCACAGAATATGTGTCTTCTCTCTATATCTATTTCTATTTTTCTTTCTTTCTTTTTTTAATGAGCACAAATATCTTTATTTTTATTTATTTGTTTGTTTGTTTATTTATTTTTATGTGGTGCTGAGGATTGAACCCAGTGCCTCATACATGCCAGGCAAGTGCTCTACCACTGAGCCACCACTCCAGCCTTCTGTCTCTCTCTTTTATTCTGAATTTTAAAGAAACTACTGATACTTTCTTTGTTTTTTTTTCTTTTTTTCTTTTTTTGAGCAAGAAAGAGATTTATCTTCCTAAGAAGTCCACTAGTTGGAGTCTTGGAAAGAAGGACAATAGGCCTCTAGGTGCTACTGTGTATTGTGAGAAACTGATGGTAATGTTGTAAGAAATTCACTTTGAACAATAGAAAAGAAATCAACTCCTGTTAAGAATACTGAGAAAAGGTATTGCAAATGCTGGAATTGGAAGAGTCCATTAACAACCATTGAATAAGTATATTATGTATTATAAATGCTAGACTCAAAGGGAGAAATTATCTGAAGAAAAGGGAGGATTTTGTTGGGGATGGAGTGGTAGAGAGAATAATTTTTGAAATCCTAAGGAAAAGAAGGCAGCAATGGGAGGGACTGATGTCAAAGGAAAGCTCCTTATATTGGCTCATTATGTTGACTTTATACTGAAGGTAGGCAAATGGCTAACTCATGGAGACACAGAGATAAATAAACCTTGTGAGGTTCTACATGTTTTAAAATTTTTTAGTTGTTTTAGTTTTAAATATGTTTTTTAGTTTTTTTAGTTGATGGACCTTTGTTTCTATGCGGTGCTGAGGATGGAATACAATGCCTCACATGTGCTAGGCAAGTACTCTACCAGGAGCTACAACCCTAGCCCCTATTATATTCTGGTAGTAGAGGAAAAAAACAAAGGCACACCATTTCAACATTAGATGACAAATGCTGTGACACACCATAGATGTAAAATTTAGCTCTCTTTTTAATCAGCCTGGGTCAGGGTTTTCATAATAGTCTCATAAATTTTAGCAAGTTTCCGAGTGGAAATAAGGGATATTGTAAGGATAGAGAAAATTCCTACTCAAAAATTTCCAAAGGAAAAAAGAATGCATTCTGTAAGGACTACAGTGTTATATATTTAAACTCAAATTTGGCCTTAACTCTTGACATCTTCATTTAGAGTTTTGCCAGTTTGGCGCAGGAAAAGCTGATTCTAATAGAGGAGGAGAAATTTCTCATGGAACTTAATCAAGCTGAATAATGAGAAAATACTGGAAGACAGTGAGAAGAAATCATGGAAATTATTGTCACTACTTTTATAATACCTTCCACCACTAATTTGTTTTTGTAAAGTATTTTATTAATCTATTTTTTGTTTCATACTAGCTGTAGGTCTTAACATGGAGGTTATGTTTAACTTCACAATTAGCTGTGTGAAAAGAAATGATATGATTGTAAATTCTTTGGCTGATAGTAGGTGCCCAGCTTTGTCAGATGGTTATGCCTAGAATGGAAATAAAACTAATACACATAAATTGTGTTCCGAAAGAGGTCAAAATATTTAAAAAGGCCAAAGAATACAGAGGAGAGGCATACATTAAGAAAATTTCATGTACATTATAAATATCTACAAAAGATGAGAAGCTAGAAAACAGGACAGAGAAGTAGAAGAGGGAATGGACAGTGGGGTAGAGATGAAGAGAAAGTACAAATGATCAAGAAAAGTTGTAGTTGAAGGGAAGGAAGGAGAGAACAGAAAGGAAAGAGGCTTATAATTATTCCAGGATTGAGTTCTCCACTTTATGAGGTTCTTTCTGTCTCATTCTGTAAGAGACAAAATGATTTGGCTTTATTCATAGTTTTGTATCTTCTTATATGATCTTAAGTAGTTCAGTTAACCATTTTGAGTTTCTCTTTCTTGTCAGTAAGAGGGAGATTATAATATTGCAGGTTTTGAGCAGTAGGAAAAACATGTTCAATAAGCTTGACACCATCCGAAGCACTTAAAAATGGTAGCTACTTTACTTACTGGTATTTTTCATTTAGTCCTAATCATGTGGTACACTTTTCTGTTGGGAGCTGGCGACCGCACCCTGAAAATGGCGCTGGTTTTCTGCTTCTGCTTCTTTAGCAGTTAGAGTTGTTAGAGGTAAACAACTCCTTGTAAGGCTGTGGGGCTGGGCTCTGGCCTGCTTCTGCTGCGCTGTACCTATTAGACTTTTCCACGTGGTGCTAGTTCATTGGCGGGGCTGGGTACTTAAGCTAGGGCAGACCGACCGCTCGCGCTTTTTCCTGTTTTCTCATCATGCTTCAAGGGTCCTGAATAAACTGCTGAAAGAAAAATCCTGTGTCGTTTTTCCCTTGCTGGCGAGGGGTCGTGACACTTTTCCATAGTTAACTATATGGATATTATTCTTACTTTTATCGTTTATTAACCAGTGCATACTGCATTGTGTTGCCATAACAAGCAAGTTTAAAATCTCTGGTGCATAAATGATACGGTGTGTCTTTATATAGTGAGGTCTCTGCTCTAATTCATTTTTGTTCCAGGACCCAGACTAATGGAGACTCCATTTGGAAGACCCATGGATACCGTGACAGCAGAAAACTTTACATCAACTCTTAAACATTTCCACAAGAAGTGACACACATCACATTCCCTGGGCCCAAGCAAGATTTATGATTACACCCCATTTTTTGGTGGCAGTGAAATTCAGTTCTGTCATATGCTTAGAAAGAAGATATTGTGAGAACTGTCAAAAGCATGACTGAATCACCTGCCTCACCAAAAGGATTTCCTCATTGATAAAATGGAGAACTAGAGGCACATATCTTATAAGTGTTGTTATGAACATATAATGGTTAATGCACAGAACCTTCAGGACAGTGTGTAGCATATGGAGCTGATGAAATCATTGTGAGATGGTAGGATCTAATGCTTTTGGAAACCTTTGTAAGACCTGAATCATGGTTTGTCCTGTGTTCCCGCCCCATCAGCACTTTGTTCAGGGTGCTGCACAATCTATTTACTCAATAAATATTTGTTGAATTGAATTGAATAGTGTTCCAGCAGCATGGCTGGGACCACCCACCAGCTGGCGGACCAAGCACTCGTAGGTTTATCAGTTCCATTTCCCCTGCCAAACACCAATGCACTTCACTAAGCATCCCTCAGCTGCGATTCCCCATTTTGGCAACCTAATTGACCTTAATGTAAATGTTTCCAGCTACATAAAGCATGTTGTGAAGTGCACCACAGCAGTCGCAGTTGACTGCCAGCTGCCATCACACTATGTGCATGCAATTTATTCCTCTACAAACCCTCCGAACATAACAAATAACAATGCTTTTCTTAGAAACCTCCTAACTGTCAGCGCACAGGATACCAGTGGCACATTTTAATAACTGCTGCAAAAGGAGAAAAAAAAAAGATGCCAAGTTAAAAAAAAAGGAAAAAGAAAAAAAAAGAGTGTGCCTTATGGTATAAAAGCATTCTTTGATGTGATCCTAGCAGAATCTCCAACTACTTAAAGTCTAATTGGATTCTGCTCCTTTGCATTACCTGCACAATTAAATACAAAGCCATCTAGGGGGTGGCAGCATTAGGCAAAAGGCTACTAAAAGGACACTGACCACCCTACTTAATTTTTCTGCATATTAGTTTATACATCCATTAAATGAGGAAAATAGCATTAGCAAAATCTCTTTCCAAAAACTGGTGAAAGGAGCAAAATAAGAAATATAAGAATTATCTGGGCCGGGCATTATGGCACACACCTATAAAGGCTCATGAGGCTGAGGCAGGAGGATCACAAGTTCAAATCCAGCCTCAGCAACTTAGTGAGGCTCTAAGCAACTCAGTGAGATCCTGTGTCTAAATAAAATGCAAAATAGGGCTGGGGATGGGGCTCAGTGGTTGAATGCCCCTGAGTTTAATCCCTGGTACAAAAAAATTTATATATATATATATATATAAATAGGTCAAAATTGTATTGCAAATATCAGAAACATCAGTAAAAAAAGTTTTACTTTTGTTCTTAGTATTCTTTTATTTGTTTAATTTTCATGTTTGAGCTCAGTTAATGTTCTGCTGTATAGGGTTGTCCACATATACCCTAAAGTCATGTTTTATTAGAAACAAGTCAGCACACCTTGATCCCATCCACATCCTGGAGAGAAGCTTTTCAGTTGGGTTTATATTTAGCTCTAAGGTCTTGAAAGTCATAATCTTACAAGATCCTCTCAATCCATTTACTTTTCTCTAAACCTGAAATTTATGAAGATAATACAAAAAAGTTGATTGAGAAACAGAACCCAATATCTGAGAACAAAGTGGAAGGTCTGAGACCTTTAAATGTGTTCATTTAAAAGGAAAAGCATGGCTGAACAGTTCTGGGAGGGGTGCTAGTTATGCCTTATTAGGATCTTTGTTAGAATCCTTAAATTTGTGGGTATGAAAACACTACTTTCTATGATCCAGGCCAGATTTTCTTGTTTTTGAGCATGTGACCCATTTTTTGTCTATGAGTCTTCTTCTACCTCATGTCAATCTACACAGTGAAGACTTCCCTCCATTCACCAGGGTTTTCTTTGCTCCTTTCCATATAAATACCTTATCATTTAAATTTTTACCTGTTCCCAATGGTTTAAAGCTCCTACATTTATACGTGAGTATACTAAATGCATTCATTCAGATAATTTGTTTTAGTTTTCATGTTTGGGTTCCTTTTTCTCTCTATAGGTACACAACCTAAATTGTCCATTAAGATAATTCAGGTCCTCAAAGGGAGCAAAAATGAATATTCTTACATTGTGAAGAGTCATTTGCATCCAAAACAGATCAATGATTTTCTGGTAGCTTTTAGTTATATGGGTAATTTTGATGATTACCTTCCCTATGGATTCATACTGGAAATGTAAACTTCATATATGAACCAACTACTTAAGCCTTTTTCCAAATACCCAAGAGCTAAGTAGCACTTTTACACCATCTCAGTAAATTATGTTGTTCATACACAGGGGAAACAAATGAGGAAATAGAGTAGTCAACAGGTAAACAAATAAGAATGATATTGAAATGAAAAGAGAATAAATAGGAAAAACACAAAGGAGAAGAAGGAACACCTTGGGATGTAGGTGAATATAAAAAGGAAACCTGATAAGAACCAGCCCATTTTGATTCACCTCCTTTCCAAGTAGCCAACAAGCAGGAAGAAGGAGGGGTGCCGAGAAGGAAGAGTGAGTTGAGCAGTTTTTATATTTTGTTTTTAATCACATCTTCATAGAGTGCTTAATTATTTCTTTGCAACAAATAAGTTCGTAAACATTGAGTATTAATTTTTTTTAACATTTGTTAACTATAACAAGACTATCCATGTACAATAAATCATATCTTATTAACTTACTACTTTGAATCTTTTTTCATTTTGTTCCTTCTCCCTGTATCTACTCCCTTCTGTTTATTTAATCCTATGGTTTTATCACAACCTAGTCTTCCTGATCAAATGGCAATCATTTTTCTCTCATGAAACCTTCAAATATTTTTTTAATTATATTTCAATGCATAGGGGAAAAACAGCAGGAAAAATAGGTATAGAATACATTGCCAGAGTGCCTAGTATTTTCTAATGTCGCCTGTAGATTAGGCTGTTTTGTGACAACTTTTATGTAAAATTCTGATTTAGAACAAAGCATCTGCTCAAGTGAGAGGTATGGCAGTATCCCTTATTGGAATATTGTTGATATGCTATTTTGGGAGCAGGAGATTCTTCCTCCCTATCTAGTAGGGAAGAAAAGGAAAAAGTAAGAAAATAAAGAAGATAGAAAAAGCAACAATATTGGTTAAAAGACCTACTTTATTCAGGCAAGAGGCTTAATAATTTAAATATATTATACATTTAACCAGTCAGTTAAAAAAATTAGCATTGGCACTTACATAATGAAAAAAAAAGTTAACTTCTATAAATTTGTATGACCAGTAAATAGTAGATGTCTATTTGACTTAAGACTTTCATTGCTGATTTATTGACATATTAATGGTATGGATGATTTAAATTGTGCTATTTAATATAATTATGACTACTATTCACATTTAAACTAGTTAAAATTAAATAAAATCAAGAATAATGTCCCCTAGTTGCTTTAGTCACATTTTAAGTGTTTGATTTCCACATTTGGCAAGTGACTACCAAAATGGAGAGTGGAGTATAGAACATTCCAATCATTGTAAAATATTCTACCAAACAAAACTATGGTAGAATATAGGCTTTTTATGACTTACAATTAATCTATTTTAATTGATTTTTCCGAGGCTCACCATTGTACATTTGTTACGATTTTCTACTCTTCTTTGAGAAAAATATTTTGCTGGACAAAATATGTCAATCAGTCTGTGATTATTCAATACTGAGGATAACAGACTCCATAATATTCAGGTCCAAATTCTTGGTAGACCTCTGTAAAGTGACTGGTGAAATTTATGGGCACAGCTGGTTTGCAGTTGTAAAACCCTATATTTTTTAATGCAAAATGGCATCTGTGCCTGCTAATTGGATACTTAGGCATACACACATAAATTGACTGAGAATTAGAAAGGTGTATTTCTTTAAGTCCTTCCCACATCTTGCCATGTTAAGAATCATTGCTCAGATTCATTTTTCCTCCTTGTTATTCTTGTAGACAGGGTGAAAAAAATGTTTTCTCCTTCCTATAAATATTGTCCCTTGGGAAAACATCTTTCCTTCTCCTAATCCAGTTTTAATCCTTTCAAGCTCTGAACTAAGAAACCACTGTGTGTTGTGGTAGCTGTTCTTCTAAATAAGTTTGGGCTCTGTGATCAGTGCCACTTGTCTGGTAAAAAAGAAAGAATCAAATTGATGAATGCCACAGCAACCCTGTCTCCGAAGTTGTATTCAAACTTTACTCTGAGACTCAGAAGAGCGGTGAGACTAAGCCTTACCCAGCTTGTCTTTGAATATTTTAGTTCTCTCCTGTTATTGTCTAGTTTGCAATGCAATGGTAACAATAGGATTGTGAGGTATTCTGTTACAAGTTTCATGCAAAGTTTATTAAATTTGCTCTCATAATTATTGTGAGCCCTTGCAAAGATGACTTAGGCTCCAGAGTCTATATGTCTCCCACTTGAGTAGATTGCTTTATTATTCCTCCATGCACTGGTAATTTCCATTAGAAAGCTTGCTAACCTGGTATTGATGATTACAAACCACAATCAGAAGGTGAAAAGGGCTCACCCACTCTGATCTGCAGTAAAGCAGATACTCGCTATCTGGGAAGAAAAGAAACACAAGAGAGTAAACACCAAACCGCTGGTATATCTGCCCTTTTAATGTGAGCATTACAAAGTGTGAAACATGAATGCAAAGAAAGAGAATGATTTTCAGAGATTTAATCCCTTTAGAATAGAAAGCTTTGGTTGCCGTTTAAGGAGACTTTTCACCTCAAGGTCACAGCTCAAATCTCATCTAGATTTATGTATAGTGTTCACATTCAATTATTTTTGAGCTTTTTTCTCAGTACTGCCTCCTTGTATTGCACATATTGTTTATGCCCACTGGGCCTCTTTGCACATTTGTCCTGCCCTTTCTTGCTGGCTTTCGTAGCTCATATGCTCTGATCTTTTAAATTGGCTGATTGGGTTATGAAAGATAGGTTTATTCTCTTTCCAACTTTCCCTACCTGGATATAATCAAGGTGGGATCAGATCTTCTGGCCCTTGATGCTCAATAGGAGAGGAGAAAACAAAATAACAGGAGGATAGGGTAGTGCTCAGTGGATGTTGGCACTTGGAAATTTAGACTCTGCCTCAGTTATTCTAGACAGTCTAGAAGTATTAGGATAATCAAATTATTTTCCCTTTATTTCTTTTATTGGATACTTAAGATAGAAATATGCAGAGAAAATTATCTGGGCACATTCAAACACACAGTTTTAAACACATGGCCTATATGTACTTACTTTGAGGATAACAATAATTTTTATTCACAGATATTAATTGTGAACCTTTGTAAAAGGTACTGCTGAAAACTGTAGGTGGAAAAACAAATGTAGACCATCCTTTAATGAACTTATTCAATCAAAAAAATCATTTATTTGTGCCAAACACATTTAAAGTTCAGAGCAATATGATGATAATCAAGAATTACATAACATACTCTTTAAAAACTCATAGTGAGGAATATGAGTATCTGGAATTTTAGTCAGCTTTTTTATTTCTGTGATCAAAACACCTGACAAGAACAATTTTTGAGGCAGAAAGTTTATTCGGCACCCACAATTTCAGAGGTATCCATCCATAGATACATAGCTTTGTTGCTCTGGCCTAAGGTAAAGCAGAACATCATGGAAGAAGGTTATGGAGGAGAAAAGTGGCTCAGAATATGTCAATCAGGAAGGAGAGAGAGAGAGAGAGAGAGAGAGAGAGAGAGAGAGAGAGAGAGAGAGAGAGAGAGAGAGAGAGTCTCCACTCACCAGGAATAAAATATAAACCCCAATGACATCCCCAGTTACCTGCCTCCCAAGTCAATCCCCACCTGCTGACAGTTATCACCCAGTTAATCCCTATGAGCTTGTCAATGCACTGATTAGGTTAAAGCTCTCATAAGTCAATCATTTCACCTCTAAATTTCCTTGCATTATTTCTCACATGAGCTTTTGGGGTACACCTCACATCTGACCCAGAATATCTGGGTTATTTAGGGAAAACTCCTACAGAACAAAAAACAAATAGTGCAGGAATGAAAGAGGCAGATACAGCAAATGGAAGGACTCTCCAGAAAGATACAAATTCAATCTATGTAGACTGTGAGGAAGGTGAAATGATTGGCATGGAAGGTGATCCCTTGGGTAAGATACGAAACATTTGAGAAATTTCCAGCCAATCTGAGAGACCACTGCTTTTCTTTCTCATACATCTTTGTCTTTACAGCCTGTTCCCACTCTACTAAATAAAAGGCAGTAAACCTAGGGCTGCATCTCCGTCCTGAGGAGTCCATCTCTTGGCCCTTAAATGATGAGATAGCCTTTGAAGGCTATGAGGTTGAGAATTCCAGCTAAAAATTTCAGCAAGGGTAAAGAAACCTACCAGTGCTCAAATTGTGGTTTGGGGCTTTAACATTTTTCTTTCATTCTCTTTTAGAGCCATCAATTGCCTTCTACAGACATTGAATTCACTTACAAAGTTAGTACAGAGAAATAAAGTGGAATGCAATGATCAGGAAATTCCATTTGTTTTTTTCCCCCTTCCTTTCATCATTTTGTTCAATGTGTGCAGAAGTATATGAGGTTATTCATTTGTACCCAAACAGGAATATAGGATTTGCCATGTTGGATCAGTCCATTGGTCCATCAATGTTGTATTCTCACTGCCTCTGGCACCAGATGATACATGAAGCACCAGAGGAGAGCAGACTTTCCCCATCCCCACAAGGCAGCGAGTCAATTGTGCAGTGCAATATATGGGGTGAAAGCCTTCACTGCTCAGGATGGGACTATATGAATGGAATCGGGATTTGAAGATGTCTAAATAAAGCAGCCACTGCATCAGTTGAAGACAGACTTAGGCAGTTCTTACCTTTGGAAACTGTGTCCAATGTCTTCCTGCTCAGTTTCAATTATAAGAACTATTATTTATCTCACAATAATAAATTGGAATAGTGGCATCAAACAGCCCCTTCCTGCAAGATGAAGACAGCATTCTATGATAACTGACACATTGTTGCTTCCTGTCTGGTGAAAACATAAATGTAGTCGGAATCAGAATTTAATGTAATGCCTCAGAGTCTGACCCCCTTCACCATGGCAATTATTATAGTCTGTTCAATTCTTTAGCCTATTCAGTCATTCACTCATTAGAAAAATACTTGATTGTATTAAATGAAGGGAGTCCCAAGGATGGCTCCCTGCAGCTCAGTATAGATGGGGAGTTGAGGTACCATCAGCAATCACAATGCAGGTGAGAACAATCTGTGTCACAAGCTTGGCCCAACCGAAATGATGCATGCATTCAGACAAGGGAGAGGTCAATTCTAGCTAGAATGAGAGGGAGCAAACACTGTGCTGTTATTTTCTTCCTGGAGGGGAATCTGAGTAAAATATGAAATAATTAATCTGGCATTTCTCAGAATCCAATATGTGTGCAATGCAAAAATATTCTTAGTTTCAGCAATAAATTACAGAGTAAGAAATGTGTTCAGTAGATAAGGTAGGATTTCCTGATCTGAATAGTAATTTTGCAAAATCATTTCTAGTTTTACTAGTGATTTTCAACCATAAAGGCCCTGCCCATACCTGTGAATAATGATTATAATAGATTATAAACCTGATAGTAGGACTGGCTACACAATCAGTGGAGCTCAGTACAAAATGGAATGGCAAGGTCCTAATACAAACTACACTGAAAATATACCCACTAAGCGTTTTGAAATATAAAGCTTTTTGATTGGCTAATCATATATTTTTTTTAATTTGCTATTTAAGGTTACACTTAGAAAAGCAAACATAAATTATTAAAAAAAATTTGTTTCATCTTTATATTGTGCAACACAAGTTTTAAATTCAAATGTAAGACATTTAGATGTACGTGGAATCTCCTAAGTTGTATCACTTGTATTTCAAGCTCATATATCCACATGAATTTGGTTCTTATAAAAACTGAAAAGAAGTTACACAAAAGTAACTCAACTACACGTTGATTGTTCATAGTTTCTGACAGCATATATTCTGCTAATACTCTCTAACTCTACTGTAATGATAGGAAGTATTGAGAAAAAAACAAAAGAACCCTGTATGTGTTTCTGTTTCATTGTTTCTAAGGCATTATTTTGAAAGTAACTATTTAGCTGATATACAAGGAAATATCTTGGAGTGTGAAAGGATATGTTAGGGATTCTCAATGTTCCTGAAATTATCTTCATTTTACATTCAAAGCAAGTTCCCATTCAAACGGCAAGCATGACTTCTTGGGGAAAAGGTGCCCCCCTTCTCCCACTGAGTTATAGCTGTCACATACTTACCTTGTACTTTGGGGTCTTACTGAATTCCAAATCACTTTGAGTCTTTGAAATTCTGTGTTCTCAGTATCTTGTAAATGTTAAATGTAAATGATTGGTAAGAAACACTGGTCATCATGCATGTTAGGAGTGTCTCCCCTGATCACATGATGTTTTTCATTGTCTCTTCCAATGTGGCTTATGAAACACAGGTTCAAAGTTAGAATAATTAAGAATTCAAAATGGTGACAGTAGAACATAAAACCAATTATGTAGCTCTTAAGACAGAGTTCTATTCAACTACACATTACAAACCCATGAAGCCAGCTCCAATTTGTATAATATAACTAAAATTTGTAACATTTATTGAATTATCAGTGTTTGCCTGGTTATATGGTATGAGCCACTTTTATACATTATACTTTAATTTTCACAAAATCCTGGATTTGAATTCAAATAATGTTTCCAGTCTCAGTGTTATTAATTGCTAATCTTGACTCTAAGACATATTGGTAAATTATTTTATTATAAGACAAAATAAAATTATAAGTGCAGACTGAAGGGAGAAGTTTGATACAAAATTTAACTAGTTTGATTAGAAACCTGTTCTGACAAAAATCTAAGAGGCAAATGATTCACCAGGGAATGATCATTCTATTTTTTGCACAGATATAGCTTCATGCAATTTGAACTTTAAACATTTTTTATAACCAAGTTAAAATGATAAAACAATGAGAATGATGTATTTCTTTCCTTTTTTATTGATTTGCTTTATTTTTAACTTCTAGTTCTTTACTGGGAACTTTTGGAGGAGATTAGATTAAGAACTATTTAGTTCTTTTAACATAACTTCATAAATATTCTATTTATGTAAACTATAAGTCTATGGTTTTAATTCAAAGCAAAGACTGCATTTATTTCATTTTCAGAATTCTCGACACCATTCATGTAACTGACTAGTGGTGCTGGTTTTTAAGTAAAGATCTGGATATAAAGTAACTGTCAATCATGTGGCCTGCTGCACCCTGAAAGAGTACATAATAAGTCTTCTTATGTGTACTTTAGAAAAGCAAAACATGCACTAAGTAGACCAGGAAATAAAATACTTGAGGACACCTTTTTGTTTCAGCTTAGCTTTCAGGTAAGTAGAAAGATGTTTACCACATGTTTAGGGATGAATGGTTTTCAGGAAAATTCTGGTCCACCTCAAACCTCAGAATATGACATTATCTGGACATATACTGTTTGCATATATATTTAATATGAGATTATTCTGGATTAAGGTTGACCTTAAATCCAAAATGAGCAGCGTTCTTATAAGAAGAGGGAAATGTAGACACAGACACTCAGAGAAAGAAGTACATATGTGAAGACAAGGATAGAAATTGGATTACTGTATCTAAAAGACAAGGGATGCTTACAATTGTCAGCAATAAATGTAGAGAGAGAAGCATGGAACAGGTACTCCTTTTGAGCCCCTAAGAAAGAATGCAACCTGATGACACTTTTTTTTTTTAACTTCCAGCCTCCACATGTTAAGAAAAAAGTGTACATTGTTTTCATTAAGCCACCTACTTGGGGGTGATTTGTTGAGGTAGTCCTAGGATATCTAAACACCATTTCTTATTTGGTCACCACTGGGCATTGGAGATGGATGATTCTTAAATGTAATTGAATTTGTCTTTGTCTCCCTGACTAAATGAGCTATGTGTCATGAGGTCAGTGGCTGTCTCATAGGCTTTGTTGTTTTATATATATATATATATATATATATATATATATATATATATATATATATACACACTGTGTGTGTATGTATGTTTGCATAGCTATAGTTAAAAGACAGGGAAACACAGTAAAGCAAAACAAAATTTTAAATGAAAGACTGATTCATTCACTGAACGAAAGTCTAACAATAAGAAAATATATCTGAGAAAATCAAAATGTTTCTATTAGGGCTGTGGCCTATTTTATATAAACGGTATGCAAGAGTATAACTTAGCTGCATGGATGGATGGATGTTAAAAGAATTTTATAAAATGTACACTAGAAAGCTTAATCATACAAGAAATCCTAAAACATTTATAACTCCTTCTAGTTTATTATTTTGATTATGGTGATGATGATGATAATGTCTATTTTCCTATCATGATTAGCCATTAAATTTTCCAATGTAAAACATCTGTATGCTTGTTTCAGGAAGAATAAAAAAAACAGGAGCAGGGGAGGGCGAGAGAGAGTGTTGTCACACCTGAGATATTCAAGGAGAAGGAACACAAAAGGGTACATGAGTGTTTGTAATGACCAGGGAATTATAGGGACCGTCTCTGGGCTAGTGGCACAGAAAGAAATGCTGTGTGTGTGTGCACATGTGTGTGAGGGGGTGTGTGTGTATGTGTGTGTGTGTGTGTGTGTATGTGTGTGTGTGTGTGTGTGTGTGTGTGTGTGTGAGAGAGAGAGAGAGAGAGAGAGAGAGAGAGAGAGAGAGAGAGAGAGAGAAACAGACAGACAGACACTGGGGGCTTGAAAAAGAACTCAGGGTCTTAATATTAAATTCTAATGGTTTTCCCTCAAATCCAGTGAACTAAATAGTATAATGCTTGCGTAGGGGGGATTATTTTTTCTCTCCATTTCACCTCCGTCTCCCATTCTCTCGTCCCTTCCTTTTTTATTCACCATCTTTTTGCCAAGATGTGTACTTTTAAAAACCTTTCTTATTACTTTACAAGTTGGTTTTGACTGAAGGTAAATTCAGGAATCCTGTCTATGATAAAGGAAGGAAGGAAGGAAGTGGGGGGAAAAGGGAATAGAATGGAAGGAAAAGAAAGGTAGAAAAGAAATTACATCAGATTGTCCAGGACAGAGACTAAGTCAATTGCTAAATATTGAGTTTGAAGGAAAGAACCAGACTTCTTTTGTTTATCTTCAAAATTTCATCTAGATGTGCTGTGTGTGTATGTGTGTGTGTGTTTGTTTGTGTGTGTGTGTGTGTGTGTTGTGTAGACAGACCGGGATAGAGACAGAGGGGGAGAGAGAGCACTCAGGTGCTGAGGAATGATAGATTCAAAGGGACAGAACCAGCCACTTATGCTCAGAGCTGCATACAGTAGCACAAGAATCCCCATTTAGTGGACACTTTTCTGAATGCATGGGGAGAAGTTCCCTCCTTTAAGTTGAACTACTGAAGGATTTTTAGTTCTTTGTTTTTATGCAGTAAGGAGAGAAAAGTCTTAATCATGAATGTCTGGGTTTTTTTCTTTTTTTCAAAAACAATTTTAAATGCATGAAAATTCTAACTGTTCCAAAAGCATCATGAAACCTCACCGCACAACAGAGCATTCGCCTGTGAAAACAATGCTCTTCTCTCCTTTCCTAGCCCAGAGGCCTGCAGCCAGCCTCCCAGCCGTAATTCTCCCCGACATTGGGGATATTAAGAATTTGAAGAAAATGCTCGAGTAGATTATAAATAATAGTCTGAGACACAGTGAATTATATTTTCTAATAATTGGCATTACATTATAAGACCAAGAGGGGAAGAGGGATGAAAGTAAAAAGAATGTGAAAGCAGAGAATCGAGGATTTCTCATCTTAGCCATAGGGATGGAAGAAAGTGAAGAAATTTAAAAAAATAAGGAGAAGAAATAGAGTGAAGGGGACAGAGTTGGGAGAAACGAGGGGTTGAAGAAAGGCCACTTGTTCCTTTCTGGGTGGGAACTAATGCCATGACACACATATGAGCTAAATGTCTCTAAGAAAAGAGACATACAATCTGTGCTTGTGGAGATAAGGGTGTGTCTGTCACCAGAGGAAGCAATTCTATTTTCCATGGACTTAATAATTGCAAATGTCACTTCCTCTTGAAAATAAAGAGGAGGAAAAGCATATGTGTTTATCCATTGTATTTTCACTGTCTTTATATCTGCTTGTTTTATATAAAATTACTCGAATGAAAGCTCACAGCTGGCTGTATTATGAAGACTAAGAAAGATCTAGGTTCTCCCCTTAATTAGTGTATATTATCATTGCAGAAAATTCTTCGAAGCTGTTTTACCTCCCTGCTTACTTCACATGATTTGGGGGAGTATCTAACAAGATGACACACAGGAAAGCGTATTTTTAAAAAATGTAAAACACCATCCCTCTGGGGATTTAAACACATCTTGAGATAGTTTCTTGGGAGGATTTCCTCTTTTAACAAAAGAGAAAAGACATTACTTTTTTATGGAGGTATTGTGAAGTGAAGTGTTAAAGCAGGGACATAAAAAATTTAAGGCCTGAAAACATACTACAAAGGAGGTATGAGGATGTTTTCATGAGTGGAGGTTGGAAATTATTTATCTAGATTGTCTACATAGTCAAACCTGTTCAAACAAGGGCTCGGCTGATTGCAGATTGTCTGATACTTCCCAGAACTAATGTACAGACCAAAAGGAGATGGACTCTGTGCCCCAAAGGGGCCATGGTTCACTCCCGGGAACTCCTCAAGTTAAAGAAGATGGGAGAAGAGAAGCAAAGGGAAGAGCAAGAGTCAAAAAGGAAGTGATGGAGAAGAATTGAGTTCTGATATGGGGATAAAGAGGAAAGAAGAAATGGAAGGAGAGGCCAAGAATGAGTAGGAAAATAGGTTATTCAAGAATGAGAACAGAAATTAACAGTGAGACACAAATGAGGGTTTGATTCAGCAGTCCTGAATCTCTCTCAGAATACGTAACCACTGAACTTGACTTATATTCTAGTTTACCAATAGCAGAGACTGCTGCTCACAGTGAGAGCCCTCCTCAATTTTCTAATAGTCCATATTATGATGGAACCAAACATATGAATACTTAGCCTGAGGCAGCATAGGAAATAGTAAGATCCATCAGTGGACTTTGTCAAAAATCATTCCTTCACAGCCACAGGAGTGTGTAACACAGGAGGACTAGGATTTAAAGTAATGCAGAATGCTTACTCAAGCCTGAATTCGAGCCTGATCCTTTGTTCTAATTTCTTCTATTTCTGGGCCAATAGACCTATGGCTATTTAAATGGTGTATTTCCCAACATGTATAAAAAGCAGTCAAGTGTTATAAATGATTAAGAATTCTGTTCAGTAACCTAGTCATGAATTTATAACTTTTATTGGATTTTCCACGCTCTTCTCACTTCCCTCCCACCTTCCTAAATATACACACACGGATACCTATTTATTTTCTCTTTAATCCTAGGGTCAGTTAACAAAAATAATAACAAAATATCCTATCAGAGACCTTGATGAATCCAAAGCTGTGTAAGCAGCAGAGCAAAACCCTAACCAACAAAGATGTGCAGGCCTGGGAGTCTGATTAATTGGATTTGTAGTTTAAGGAGCCTTTGGCAAACCTTCACCCTGACTTCTTTCTTGCTAATGGAAGTAGAATTTAGTTTGGGCATCAAGTGTCATGTGCTATAGGGGATCTGGGCCTTTTTTTTATTGTCTGTCAATGCTGGGCAACACATGAGGACAAATGCGCTATTGAGCTATGGTAAAGGTTTTTAATAAGATACAGAAAGGGTCATGTCCTTTTCTCCACTTGCAAACTTTGGATACACTTGTCTAAGGCAACTGTGGGCAAACCTAAGGACACACATTGATATCCTGAAAATGGAAGAAAGGTGTGAACCTGTGGTGACTAATCTTAAAACTTCCAACTTCAAAACTCCTAAAATTGTTGGCTAACAAGATAAAAATAATATCTTCATGTGTCTATTTTAGGTTTAATTGGGGTTTTCTTATTATAGATAATAACACTTGATTGATATACATATGTACCACAGACTGACTTTACACACACACACTTTCTATGTGTATGTGTGTAGTAGAACATTATACATATAGATATGTGTCATATATATATTTTTTTGTTCATTGATTTTCTTTTTTCTTTTCTTTTTTTTTATTTTGGCATTGGGATTGAACCCAAGGGTGCACAATCAATGAGCCACATCTCCAGCCCTTTTAAAAAATATTTTCTCTAGATATAGGGTATTGCTGAGTTCTCAGCTAAGTTGCTAAGACTGGCTTTGAACTATCTATCCCCCTGACCCAGCCACCTGAGCAGCTAGGATAATAGGCCTGAGCCACCCTCCCTGCTCTATTGATGTTGTGAGTACACCAAGTTTTTGCTAGATGGACACATAGGAATCAAGGGAAAAAAGTATATATGATCTTGAATAGATAAACAGATAAGAAAGATTTGTGAGTGTAGCAAAAACTTAGGCCAATTTTTGATAGAGAAATTTCTTAGCAAGATAAACCATGTAGATGATATTGAGTAATAATCATAGAGGAATTGGTACCAAAGAAAAGGAAGGACCTTCTGAAATTCAAACACAGCTATTGGATTATACTTACACTAGTAAAGGCACAAAGTCAACTGAAGTTTGTTGCTCAAATAAAAAGAGAAATTTTGATGGAATGACTAAGATCAGACTTGATGTCCAATGGTCTAGTGCTGGTGATTCCAACTTTTTTTTTTCAAAAATGTTGTAGCACTCATCATTTTTTTTTCAGGAAAATTGAAGAGATGAGGGAAAGAATTTTATCAAAATCCTGGTAAAGTGGATTAACGTTTTGTTGAGGACTCTAGGTTGTTAGTGGCTCTGAGAGTTTCAGTGGTGAGATTTCTCAGAGTAGTTAGAGTGGAGGAGCTGAGAAAAAGACTCAATGATTGATTCAGTTTGAAGGTTTTCAGAACAGAGCTGATGAGAGAATATGTGAGTAGAACATGCTGGCCTGGTGTTCCTGGATATTAGAGAGAAGGTATATTCACCCATAAGACTTCTCATTCAAACATGTTTCAACTTCAGAAATATTGAGCTAACACTGACAGGCTGATAGGAGGTGTTCAGAGTCACCAAGTCTTCCTGTATCCTTATAAAGAACATCAAGAACTCCCAATATACATATATCTTTGCATCCTTTTCTCTAAATAGCACTTTCATATTGGGAAAACAATAGAATTTTAAAGGAAGAAAAATATTATGGAACATGCCATCATCTGAAACAAATGGAAGTTAAACTACATTGAATGAAGAAGGCGAACTCCAAGATGTTCCCATACTATCAGATGATCATTAGAGTTCTCTTTATCCCTATATTGGCCCCAGGCACTTCATTTGAACACTAGGGATCCAAAGAGTAAAATTTCAAATGGAAACTAATAAATAAATTTGTTTGCTTAGTCATGGTATCAACATAATTTAAGATACTGTATAATAAGATTAGCCATGTAAATAGACATTGGATTATTGCTTACATATTGTAAATCAAGAATGACTGTCATCCACTATGCATGCTGTTCTATCATTTGACATTATTTCTCACCAAGCAAGACAAGTCCCATATTTCCTGCCTTTACTGAAACTTCTGGAACTCGACCCAATTTGTATTGCAAACCCAACCCTTAATATTTCCCAGAAAAATCTGAGAATGAATAACCAATTGGATTCATTCTGACTACATCTATCCTCAAACACCTAAGGGCATTGACCTGGCTTCCATGGGGATTTCTTACATCTGCTTTTTCCTGTAACAGTGTCCTAATCTGGACCATCTCATATCAGAAAATGCAAAGCTCAATATCACTTCTTCTAAACCAATCTTCAGAGAAAGACTGAAAATTTGAGGCTGTTTCAAGAAATGCCTTAGGAATGAGAGAAGGGATTCTTCTCTGAATTGTGTAAACAGAGAAAAAAAAAGAGAGAGAATCTTTCTTTGGGTTCAAAAGAATAGGAGATCTCATGAAGGTTATGCCAGTCAACACTCAATAAAGGAAGCAATGACAGTGCCTCATTATAGATGGCAGATGGCAAAAGTCAAATCTTCAATTTTCTACTTTTGTTTCATCCCAGGCTCTGGAATTATCCAGTCCCAAGACCAAAAAAATTTCAGAAGCCTAAAGTCAGTAGCTTTTGAATTTAGCAGTTCACAGCCAAGTACACCTCATTAATGACCTTTCCTATGTCTAATAACTAAATTCTTATAATATAATTATAACTGACTTGTGACATTATATCCTCGTTTCATCGCCTGCTTCTTTGAAAAGGAATTCTGTTTGTGAACCGTAGCCTTCTTAATTGGGAACAGGTTATTTGCAACTGACCTTTCATATTTCCAAATGCCAGTCTGCTGAGACATCCTCCTATTGTCCTCTTCCTGTATTCATTCATTCTAAAATATCTATTGAACTGATAGTACTTGCCAGATACTCTGTTGCAGCTGGGGAGAAGATAAGAGCAGACCCGAAATGGTCCAGATTTCACACTTATAATGCTCTATTCCTTCCTCATCCTTTCTTGATCTTTACCCCCTGCCATCTATAGGCCAGATGGTTCTTGGTAGATCAATGAAGATGCTCCTATGATAATCTCCCTTGGAGTCTCTGATCCAGTTTTCCCCAACACTGCCTTTAAAATGAACCTCAATCTACTAGGTCATAAAATTAATATGATCCCAACTATGTGGATCCTACTGCATCCTTGCTGAGCTTTTCATCCCCAGTCATTTCTTCCACTGCCTTGTATTTGGCTGGTTTTGTTGTCTAAACCACACTCAAACCCCCACCTTATTCAGAACAAGTCACTTTTGAAGAAGCTGATGCTAAAGCACTTCCTATAATTTTCCTTACAAATTTTGCCATTTAACAGAGAGAGTAAAAATTTTAAAAAGAGAGAGAGAAAAAAAAAAAACAACAACTTTGTTACTAGGCAGTAAAACTCTCCACAACTGAATATTCACGTTGTTCATGGATCAGCAAACACCCCAGTTTGTCTGTAATTGAAAAAAACATTTGGCACATTTCTATTAAAAACCTTTCCCTTCATGAATGTTTAAACAAATTAACTCGAACAAGAAGAAGTGATATGCATATCAAAAACAATTCTTAAACCTGAAATCAACTAAAGCATGGGAAAATCAGAGCTGGCAGGGATTCTTTCTGAATTCCATACTAGCAATTTCCATGGCACCCTTTTCCCTCTTTGAAAGAACATTTTGCTTTCATCTCCGATGCTCTTAGACCTCTGGTCATTGCTAGAACATTTTTGGTTTCATGAAACCAAAGGTGGCTTTGTGTGACCATAGAAAGATTAAACTGGGACTTACCATTGGACTAATTAGCCTACAGTCCTGTGACTGGTGATTAATGACGTCTCATGAATGCTTATTAAATGATCCACTGCAAGTTCACATCAGTGAGATCAGTTCTACTTTCCTGACTACTGGGTTACTGATTCTGCTTTGTGAGCAAGAAGATTGCAGGATCAGTTCTGCCTTCAACTAGGTTTGTGGCTTTGAATAAGTTGCCTCCCTGCTCATAGTCTTAGTCTTCTCATCTGAAAAATGGGGTAGAATGGAATCTAGTGATCCTAAGAAGCAGTCAAGTTTTCTTATTTATTTATTTTTTAATTTTTTTTTATCCCAGTTAACTAAATTGTCCTATGTAGTCACAATCTAAAACACCAAAAGTCAGATGTTGAAGTCAGAGTTGTGTATAACTTACATGATTTCCTTTGATACCACTCTACTAATAGGTAGAAGAAATCAGTACATTTTTAGTTCCAGAGCAAACACATCCTATAGGACAGCAGAGTCTTTCCCTTCATGTTTTCTTCAGAAACCAGGGAAGGTATGGATTTGAATACTGGAGAAAGTTTCTTATAACACTATACACTGGGTCTCATTAGTCTGGGACATCCATAATCAGAGGTGAGGCATAACATCATAGTAGAGGAAAGCAACTCAGAATATGACAACCAGGAGGAAGAGAGTGAACTCCACTCACCAAAGACAAAATATAAATGCCCAAAGCACATTCCTACTGACCTGTGTCTTCCAGCCACACCCTCTCTGCCTAGAGTTACTGCCCAGTTAATCCTTACCAGTGGATTAATGCATTGCTTACATTTAAGCACTTATTCCCCAACCATTTCACCTCTAAACTTCCTTGCATCATGTCATACACAATCTTTTGGGGGACACCTCATATCTAACCCATAACACCAACCCCACACCAATGGCCCCCTGTTCCATCTTTAAATGCTTCCTGATTTCTTATAAACTATAGGGAGAACCTATAGGTTATGTTCAGAGAGGAGGAATTGATCCACCCTACATTATTAGCTTTGAATCAGAGGAAAAGAATGAGAGGTAAATTAAAAAGTTATAATTGGCAAAAGAATGGAGAAGGGATGTGACATAAACCTTTGGATCTTATAGGAAATGAGCTTTCATGTAGGTTTTTCTTTTCTTTTTTTTTTCCTGCAAAATTTTTACAGATTAAATGGCTTTAAGGCCATTTCACCACAGCAGGTATTTTTAATGGCTGGATTATTGGGAGAAACTTTTCTGTCTCTAGAAAATTTCATTTCTATTTTAAATTCTCTTTTGGTCTCTCTTCTATTTGCTGTCTCTTCCTTACCCCCTCCTTCCTTTCCCCATGCCCCACGATTCCCCACATTGTACAATCAGAGCACTTACTCTAACTACTTTAATTTCCCTAAAAGCATGATCAGGATGGAAAAGTTCTTTGTACTAGCTTTAAAATTATACATAAATTTAATGTTTTCTTTTTCACATCTGTTTGATTACCCCCATCCCGGAGATAAATATTATAAATAAATACAAATCTAATCTCCAGAATCCACCACCAAGGGGAAATATGTAGTTCAAGTGAATGAAAGAAAAGATAGACATAAAAAAATAACCTCTCTCCTGATCAAACCTTTCATTTTCAAGCAGAAATAATTACAGTGATGGTCAGTGGGGAGATTTGAGCAATTTACAGAAGTATAACAGTGGTTTCTATCAACATGGTTTTATATTCAGGGCAAGGCATAGAACTCTAGGTCCTGAAGCATTGCCTATAATCTTTATTTCATTTTTAGATGTTATGCTGTAATAAAATGTAAAAAGGGAATACATAAAAAGTTATAGAGGTGGGAAAAAACATGGTTTGAAGTTGTATGGCATTTCTTGACAGGGCCTGTTCCTAAGGATATGCAGAGAATAACAAATGCCATTTGAAATAAGTACACTAGAGATCTGAAACTAGATTGAAAACCCAAGTCAATTTTCCTGAGTGTCATTTGATTAGCTTTCTTATATAGAAAGGAGGTTTAAACAATGCTGGGATTCTGAGTGCAGAGGTGCTTGGGAACACAGTGAGAAATGGGTTCCTCCCACCAATTTCATTCTGGTGGCTTTACAACATTATCTTTTCACATTCTTCCTGTGTTTTTGCAATAATCCATAAATGAAGCAATGTCAGGGAAAATGTGATTGATTGTGGTGAAATACGCACGCACACTCACGTGCAGCAAGTTATTTTTCTATTCCCTTCTCAATTTGTCCCAGAGTTGCTGCAGGCAAATACCTGTATCCTATTGCTGGTTTTTGGTAGGAAGATAGAAACAAAGTTCTCAAGCTTCAGGGGGAAACTGCCCAGGTAGCAAACAACCCAGTGGTGCCCACTGGCTGTTTTCACATAGTGAGGAATTTCTCTTCCCCCCACCCCATTCTGTTTATTCTGGTTTCTTGAGACAAATTAGAAAGGACGACTTCACAGAATATGAGAAATGTGTGAAGTAGAGTTTTCCTGGATCATTTCCTGTCCTTTTCTGTTCACTTTCTTTTGTCTATGCCAAGCAGAACATAAAATTTGTGCATCATCATTACCACATTAACCATATAATCAAGGTGTAAAACGTTTATATCATCACTAATTTAGTATTTGTACCTTTTATCATAAATATCCCTTTGTCTTTTATATATTTTTTTGTCAGCATTTCTAAACCATCTGATTTTAGTCCAGGAAATAGCTGAATTTATTTTTTCAGGATCTTCATTTTGGTTATTAGTACCATTGTCCCCTTAGAAGCATCTTTAAGTGCCTCAGAATATTATACTGGTAGTTAGAATATTCAGATGTGTCTTAGACTATGTCAAATTTTAGGCACTGTCCTGATTTTCCTTCCCTTTTTTCACTACACTTAGAAGATGCCCTTGAACCCTGACCAGAATGGAAACTACACTAACACTGAAGAAGCAGTCCAAAAGGGTAAAAAAAAAAAAAAAATGATTGCTTCAGCCCAACATGGAAAGGGAAAGCCAATGGTATGATATTAATATGCATGTCTTCATTTAAAAATGAGTGAATTATAAACTTAGAAAAAGCCATGGGAGGAAGAGGTAGATGAGGCTACAGGGGCAATTTTAAGTAAGTTGAGTAATGGGATATTCAGATTAGTTTGTAAAAGCCCTACACAACAAAAGTAATTTTTTGATGAATTTGTCTACTTTTATTGAGTAGATTCCAAAATAATCTCTCAATTTTTCATTTTATTTTGATTTCATATAAAATCAAAATATAATGAGAGGGCATTTATATAGCTATCCAATATATTGGCCATGCATATTCTTCATGATTAAGACAGCCCATCTTATTCAAGCAGACCATGTGATAATTCCCAGTCACACTCTAAAGAAACAAAATAAGGAGTCCATATTGTTTAGGGATGCTTAAGATTACTGACATTTCTTTAAAATACAATGTCTGCATTCCTTATTTTCTTTCTCATGATAGTTGAACTGTATTTTATTGATGCAACTCCTAGATTTATCTCTCTATTACCTTTATCAAATTTTACTTTTAAAACTCCCCAAGAGAAAAATAAACACATGCATACACACAAATCCAAACAGGACTCCAACATTCACTGATAGAATTTCAGACAGGAGGAATTTTTAAAACAAAATCAGCCTCATATTCCTCTCCCTAAGCTAACCTTCAGCCTACACCTCTCTTTATGTTGTCCAATATATATTGCAAGATCCCGGGGAAAGGACCATTATTGAGTTCATGATATTTCTGGAGTTTGGTTAAGCTGAAGACAAACTCTTTATAGATTACCTTTACCCCACAGAAAATTTCTTTCTTTTTTTTTTAAATTTATAACAAAGTAATTCTGCTTCCTTTCCTCTCATCTTAGCAAGCAAGGACAAGAATTATTGATGACACCTCACTAATCATTCTGTCTTTCAGTAACATGAAGAACTGTTCTTCTGATGTGGGTTTGCAGGAACCACTGGGTTTCCACTGACCCATTGCCTAAGAATGTACAATGACATCAGAATTAGAGATGGTGCTAGCTGGCAGCTTGAAGGGGGAACGACACATCTAATAACCAACAGGAATGGCTAGTAATTAGCTGAAATGACAATAATTAACAGAAATGACAAGTCTAATAAATTTTCACTTCAGTGTTGTCAAATTGCACTCTGAGTTTTTAGCTTTCCATTTTAAATATTAATCCCAGTGGAGTTTACTTTAGATGAAGAGTCATAATAAGTATGGAGATGGAAATAATTCTATATACTGACTCCATCAAATAGTTTTTATCAATTTTAGTTATGATATGATCAGTAGAGAAGGTATTAGGACCTTGAATTGTCTTCCTAAAAACATATTCTTTTGTGTATACCTCATTTATGCAGCTCAGAAACATTCAGCCACAAGGATCAGAAGGAAAGTGGTTGTTTTTAATTTTCTTTGATATCTTCAAAGATAAGAAAGGCTCTCCCCTCCCCTTTTTTCCCCCTCTTCTGCAACAGACAAAGAAGGTTAAATCTTATTAGCATGTCCTATATAGCTAGTTGTAACCTAAGTGACCTGTCATGGCACTAAATGCCTACTAGAACTTTCTCTGTACTTGCAAGATGGAAATTTTATGCATCAATGCTTTTATGCATGCATCTGATTTGGGAAGTTCACTGCTTTATGGATATGAACATTGTGATCATGTAAATTGATCTACATAATGGGATTTTGTGTGTGTGCATGCATATATCTATATGGATATGGATGTATGCAAGTGTATTCTAAAAGGAAATATAATACATGAAATGTTAACTTTAATGATATGAAATGCATTAAATTCAAACTACCTTGTATGTGTATCCAGATACATTATGTCTCTATCATTGTGCTCTGCAGGGATTTAAGGTGGAAAAAAAATTCATCATATACTCTGATATGCCATGCTAAATAAGAGTGCAACATGGGACTATTCTAGGCAATAAATAAGATCCAAGAGCCCAAGACTTATAAAGCTTTTAAGGACATCTTTAGCAAAACTGCAATGAAAAGGAAATTTTATTCAGGGACATACAGTTCCTCCTTTTAGGTACCCTGCCTAAGCTCCTTTTGTCTCTAAGATATCAGCTCCTGATAATCAAAAGTTCTAAATTGCAAAGTTCTGATAACCAAAAAGTGTATTATGTTCTCAGCTTTCTTTTCTCCAAAACTCTTCACTATTGTGTTTCACTACTCCAGGGTCTAATGGCAGATTTAGTCAAATAAAGTAAATGAGCTAGATCATTAATTCCTTAAAGACTTAACTTTGTCAAAAAGTACAATACCTTAACCCAGGTCCTGATTAAAGTTATCTTCAATAAAGTGGTTTGGTAAGATAAATCCTGAAATTAATTGTCAGCAAACTATACTTCAGTAGGGCTACATTCTATATATTTATCACTTTCACAATAAGTAATCTGTAATTCTAAATGACCTAAAAAAAACTAGTTGCTTAATTTTCTTAAACAATATACAAATTAGCCACTTTTCTATTTATCATCAGCAACACTGAGTAGATATACAATTCCTATTTAATAAGGATGCAGATGCAACAAATATTGGTAAACCTTCAAATGTGGTTCTATAAGCTTTTCCAGACTGCCTGACTACTTGGCCACTTAAAGAAAAAAAAAAAAACCACTGTAACATACAGGGAAAAGTTTTTAAAAAAAATGAAACAAAAATAAACTGCTCTGGGTTTTCCTTCCAGGCATGCCAATTACCAAAACAGCAGCAGAATTACAGGAACCTCAGTTCTTTGGATTTGGTCTTAAAAATCTAGTTGCCATTTGATAAAGGATAATATTATGTATTCAATCAGTTTGATCATTTGACAGATACTTATTTCATGTTTATCTAACTATGGAGAAGCCAAGGATGAATAAGAATCTATCTTTTCCCTCAATTGTTTGTTCTAAGCTACACAGAGTATCAACAATAAAAAAAGAACAGAAGCTAAACCTCATAACTTTGTCGTTTTGTATTTGTGACACTGACTCCATAACTGTACAAAAAGTATTTGAAATTAAAAATAGAGTTTGAGCAGTGCTGGTTATATTGGATTGAGTGGTATCACCCCCAAAATTCATGAACACTCAGGACCTCAGAGCAGAGTTGGCTCTGAATTTAATAACCCTTATAACAAGGCCAAACAAATATACAAAGAAAAGATGGTTATTGAAAACATAGGTGGAAATTGGACTGATACAGCTGCAGCCCAAAAGCACCAAAGGTGTCAGGAAACAACAGCACTTAGGAAGTGGAAAGGAAAGATCATAGAATCTTAAGAGGGATTATGGCCTAGCTGACATTTGGACATCTACCCTTAAAACTAGGATAGAATAAAGTTGTTTTATCTAAAACCACCCATTCTGTGATAATATGCTATGACAGCCCTAGGAAATTAATACAATTGAAAGTTTTGATTATATTTGATGAATGCAGAATGCATACTATTGCCTAACAAATAGCTGGATCAGAAACTTGGAATGTGCAACTTTTTGATATAAGTCTAATTTATAATAAGCATAAATAAAATTATGTTTATCCATAAATTATAAATGTATTATGATTGGTTCATTTCTGCTTAGAGTTGTTTACATATTGATCTGACCTATTAGCAAACACTAGGTTATGCTGCAAAAACAATAATCTCAGTGTTTTGAATCAAAGAAAGTTATGTTTTACTCTTGATCTGAAATTATTCTGTGGAAACAGTAGTTTCTCTGCTTTATTCTCACCCTGGAGCCTTGTCTAGAAGATCAGCTGCTATCTATAAAATTACCAATGTTATTATAGAAGAAAAGGAAAAGAGTTCTTAAGGGTTTAGATATCTTACTTCCACTGACAGCCTTTTGAATTATCTGGACATATTACCCAAGTGACCAAAGTCCAGGAACAATCCCACTGTAAGCCCTTGAGGGGAGACCAAGAATATGTTGGAAATATTACACACGGCCCTGAGAAGGTGCTTTGCTATTCTGAGAATATCTTTTTCATTTCTTCAAATTTCCATGCCATGGAATAGAGTGGTATGAAATACATTTTATTGGTTGATGGATTGATGATCTGTGTTTGTCAAGCTGATTAATCAAGAAGCATATTTTAAATCTCTGGATAAGATAGTTCTTAGTGCACTTTGTCTTGAGATTCTAGCTGCCTTCAAGATGAATTATATGAGTTAATAGAATGCAATTATGGAAAATATCAACAAGAATTCTGTATAACTTAAAGAACTGTGACATACAAGTGATAAAAGTAGTATGTTTTCCATTATCTACATTTATTAGTTCACATTTGGAATTTTTACAATTATAGTTACTTAGAAAAATATGAGAAAATTAGATGTGTTTCCAAAATCAGAAATAATGTTATTATGGAGATACAGGGGAAGATTAAAAGAAGCAAAAAAAAAGTGTTGTGATTGGCATTTTTAATCTGTCTATTAGCAGTGTTTTACTGAAGAACATAATAATTTTATTTTAAAAATTCTGTTTGTATTTTGCTGTATTTTCAGTTCTACTACACATTATGAAGAAAGATCTTTACATGGATACTCAAAAGTAGAAGCAAGGACATCTTGTTACTTTTCAGGCACAGAGCTTATTTGGAAAGCTGTGGCACTTCCGGAATGGACCATTTCTGAGAGTAGAAGACCAGGCTGATAGAAACCTCTCCAAGCTCTCTCAGGCCCCTTTAAACACCATTTACTGCGTGTATGTGCCAGAACTCTCATTTACTGGGTTCATCCATTGAGAAACGTTATTTCTTTCTCACTCCTAGGGTCCTTTCAAGCCAAATTCTGGCTTTTAATTGCCCCACGATTTCCTAGTTAAATAAAAGTCACACTTTAAATTTTAAAGTACTGTGCCTTTTACAGAAAACATCACTTGTTGTTCAATGGAGATTTGGAGATTTTTAAAAATGAAAGTAGAATATGAAAATGATTAACAGAGAGGCAGGCAGAGTTGTGTGCACTTTGTTCTTGCATCATACCACGTGACAGTCATCTTTTATGTATCTAGGTAACAGTTGGCCTTTCATATTCCTTATAGAATATGCTTAGAGCACCTCACAGACTCACTATGTAGTAAGATAAAGTTGAAATGCTTTTTATCTTGATGCTTTCTGTGTGGCAGTGAGTGGCCAGAAGAGTTCTATATTGAATTGTTTTTGTACCGTGATTCTAACTGAAGATAGGAAATATAAGCCTTTCCTTTCCCTCATTTCTCCCTTCTTTTTTCTTTTTCTTCCTTTTATTTTTTATATGAGATTTGAACCTGAAATCTCCACACTAAGATTCTAGAAGCAAAACCATGGATTTAGTAAAGCAAACCAAGGATATAACTTTTTAGGTCTTCATGCATGCATCTGTAAGAAAAAGTTCATTTTGTCAATATCTGTGTTTTTCAAGTATTGCCAATCTTTCCATTTGAGTAAAAATACAGTTATCTTTAAAAACATAAAGTAAAAAGCATAGCTATTATGTTGTCATGAAAATAACATAAGCATTTATGAAAGTATCAGGGGAAAGTTGAATGTTAGTGTGGTGAGACAGGGTTGGAGGTCAGGTCTCTGGGAACCACTCTTTTCTATGTCATTTACTGCTAAAATGACCTTTGTAAAGTCATTACAGTTCCCCTGGGTCCAGTTTCCGCGTTTTGCAATGGCTGGATGTAATGAAACCACTATTAAGATAACTTAACTGAATATCATTGTAGGATATTTTATCTTTTTCACTCATTCCCGTATGAGAGAGTGGGGACCAGAAATATGAAAGGAAATGTATTAGACCAAAACTTTACTTCTCTTGGTTATGCTGAGTGCAACAGCTTATATGCTTATATATAAGTGGCTTCTACATGTCTTCGCAATTCCTGACTTTTAATTTTTTTTTTAATTTTTGGGTTACTGTGGATTGAACCCAGGACCTTGGGCATGTTACACACCTCTTATACCACTGGGCTGCATTCTCAGACTGCCAATTCACTCAGTTCCGGTTTGACAATAATGCTACTCTTCGTATTAGATTTTATGATCAATATCAGAAAGGAATATCTTTCTAGTTGTATAAATTTCAGTCAGTTTCAAATCACTAGTAGTCTAATTCAAAGAGGAACAAAAAGAGGAGGAGGAGGAAGAGAATGAGAAAAAAATGTAGGAGAAAGGATAAGGGAATAAGAAAAAGAAGTAGGAAAATAACAGAAGAAGCAAAGTCATGTCTAATGAATTCTCAAAAGCCTTATGTAGAAGCTCAATAATAAAAATAGTGTTTTCTTAAATATACAAAGAAAATTTCACAAATTCAGAGTAGCTCATTTAACATCACACAAACTCTAATAATATTTAGTTATCTGATTTTCTAGCTCAGAGGAAATTAAAATAAAAAAGAATGTTTCCAGAAAATTTTAATGAGATAGTAATAACTTGCAGTCTGGGAACAAAAATAAGAGTAAGAGAAGACTGAAGCCTTTCAAAAATGCAGCCCAGGGATGACTATAAAGTTTAATAAAGTATATTTTTTTGAAATTTAGTTATTAAATGAATTATGGTATAAATGAATTTACTACTTCATGAAAAGTACATGGCCAGACATGGTGGCACAAGCTTATAATCCTAGTGACTCAAGAGGCTGAAGTAGGAGGATCACAAGTTTGTGATGAGCCTCAACATCTTAGTGAAACTATAAGCAACTTAGGGAGACTGTGTCTCAAAATAAAAATATTATGTGGCTCAGTGGTTAAGTGCTTCTGGGTTCAATCCCTAGTACCCATCACCCACCCTCCCCAAACAAAAGCAAATGCAAGACATTATGAGAAAATACAAGTAGTAATAAAACATAATTCATATACTTAAATAAATTAAATTGGGAGATAATCCCCAACACAATACAAGTGCAAAATGCATGCAGGGACATATTAGTGTAGAAATATATTTGGGATATGAAGTGCTAACATGAGAGTTTCCTAACTCAGATACAAATTTTATGCTTGGGTCATTTTTATAACATTTTTTTTATAGCATATCTTACCTGGGTTCCACAGCAGAAAAATCTATGTTATTTAGTTGGGGAAAGATATGGAGGTGTTAGGGTTTCATTGGGCATGGTGACCAGACAAGTCCAACATGATATGGAGGCGCAGTATTACCAAAGCAGGGTCAGAAGAAAATTGTGTCTTTAATAGGAATGTTGTGCAAGAGTTTTCAAGATCGCTGCTCACAATTCTGAACAAATAAGTGAGGATATGTCAAGAGACATTTAATCTGGTGGTGTCAAGTGTGGAGCACCTTATCCCTGTGAGCAAAGCTACTTACTGTTTGTAGAATTCCTGTATGTGAAGAATCCATGAATGCCTGGCATTCGAAAGAGAGACATAATGACTTTAATGGTTACTATGCAAATATTGGATGGACCAGTGAACCGGGTAAGATTTTTCACAGCAAAGCCTTTACTCCAGTGTCATTTGTCCATCATGTTATCATATTAAGTTTAATGGGAGAAATGATAGTTTGAACCTAAAAATCATGGGCCCAGGGAAAGGACATTTTCAAAAACTACTGCATCTATGAGAAGCTATATGTTGGATCAGATATCTACTTACTTAGTCTTCTTTTGATTTATATTAAGTTTTATGGCATAAAATAATGTCTAGAATATAAGGAAAAAAATAAGAAAATCTGAATGTTGTTATCACCTTATCTTTGTACAGACTTCCCATACTGCAAATATCAAGAGCTATTTCAAAATATTCAAGGAATGACTACTAACAGGAAAGAAAGATGATGGCATACATTGAATGGGAGCCCACGAAAAGTGTGAATCAAATATTTAGAAACAGGCCTTTAGTGTATAAAATATAGAACTTGGATTCATTAAAAACAAATGAAAGAAGAAGAATGAAAATAAACCCTTCTTCTTGAAGCAGTTCATTCTCCTAGATCCCTGGATATTATACTATTGTTACTAACTCTAATAAAATATCTATTAATGTCTACGAAGATAATCTTAATAGCTATTAAAACAGATACTATGATTCAGATGTATTACAGTCCATGAATAGTGGATATTGCAGGTGCCAGGAGCTAACAATAATAAAGAAAGAGAGATCTGTAAGACAAACATCTAATTTCAAACAAGGAGAAAAATCGGTGATTGTTCAGATTGTGAGTCTCTGCCATCTTGTCAAGAACAGTTTCAATACACAAGAAGTCATTCAATTTATTTCTTTGAGTTTTGCTTGTGTGCATACATATAAAGGCACACGTGGGCTTTCGTGGCATGAAATCCCAGGAGATCCTATCCTTGTTTGGAATGCTCATTCTTGAGCTAGTATGGAAACAGTCTTGGCTCCTGTGTTGATGTATCCTGGATACAAAAATCTGACATCCAGCTTATCAGATGAACCCTTCTCTTCCTTGTTTTAACTTAAAACTCCAAAAGGATCAACATTATAAATGAGAGAAAAACAGGTAACATAAGATTGCTTAATTAGAATCCATTTATCCAACTCTCTACTACCAGGCCTACTTAGAATTCTTAACACTTACATCTGAGACATGAATGACTGTTTCTGTTCAGTTAATTTTCACTAAGAATGAGAAGCAAAATGTTGTTTTCGCTTGCCTTTGTTTGTTTGCTTTCTTTGAATTTGTTGTTTGCTTCATAAGAGACTGTGTATGTGTAAAGCCCAGATAGAGTAAAAGCAGGCTGTCCAGAGGTGTAGAAGCTGAGTGGCAGGCTGGCCTCCTTCACCAACAGAATCACTCACTCCAAGCACAAGTGATTCAATTTTGTGCCTCAGCAAAACTGCAGATTACTACATGCTATAGACCAGTGGGTTGCAACCCCAGCTGCAAATTAGAATTCCATTGGGAGCTAATTTTAAATACCAATGTGCTGTCCCCTACCTGTGGTACAAATTCAGATTAAAAAATTGTATCCCGTGTGTGTGTGTGTGTGTGTGTGTGTGTGTGTGTGTGTGTTAGACAGGTACTTCATATACAGGTGATTCTAATATGTGTGAGAGAATCAGGGGTAAGGGTAAGAATCAGAGTCAGTGGATTATGGTTTGAATATGAAATGTCCCCAAAAGCTCATATGTCAGACAATGCACAGGAAGGAGTTCACTGTGAAATGATTATATTATGAGATCTATACCCTAATCAATGGATTCATCCCTTTCATAAATTAGTAATTTGAAAAAAAGTAATGTGCTAGCTGATAACTGTAAGCGTTCATTTGGTGACTGGAGAAAAAAGGTCTCTAGGCATGTGCATTTGGAGGTTATATTTTGTTCCCGGTGCCTTGATCTCTCCATGCTTTCTGGATGCCATGCACTGAAAAGCAAGCCCTTCTGCCATGACGCTCTGCCTTGTCTCTCACCTAGAGCAATCAATTCGACTGTCCATGGAATGAATCTCTGAAGCTGTGAGTCAAAATTTTTTCTTTGCTAAGTTCTTGCCAGATATTTTGGTCACAGCAATGAAAAGCTGACTAACATACATAGATTCATACATCTTCACAGTTACTTATCAAATCGAACATCTGAGGTTGTCAAATTTGTCTGAAATTGGTGTACCATAGCTTAAAGAATAAAACATACAGTGTGTGAGAATAATATTTTCTAAGAAAATAAGGTCACATAATAATAGTCTTTATGAATAAATGGCTCCTTTGTTTATGAAAATATAGACCAAGTGGGGACTTAAAGAGGGCCAGAATTTTTGTTAACATTCTCAACTGTGACCATCTCAATATATGAAAATAATGAATGATCAACATCATCCCAAGTTCTACATCAGAGATCATGGCACAAATTATTTTATCCTGAAGAAATAGAATTACAGATCATCCTCCTTAGCCTGAGAAACATTTTAGTAATCAACTCCAAACCACATATTTGCAACACAGTGTTCTACAGAACACTTACATCTTCTGCTTATTTATCTGATATTTGCAATTATGCACACAACATATGATTTAGAGGAGACTTCTGATAAAATTTTGTTTTTCTTACTCACTAAGAAATTAAAAAAAATCAGCCCACATGGTAATAAAAGAGAATCTGCCTGGTAAAATCTGGATCTCTTGTTTTCCAGTGTCTTCTAATTCTTCTGATGTTTTACACAGCTTCTGTTTTCTTTGTGCAGCTAGATCTTGCTTCAGTCATTACCACCTCCAGTGAATTAGTCTCAGCTTCCAGATCTACATGATGTACCTTAAAATATCTTACTAATTTCTACATCAAAGTACAACCACTCTAACTTCAGAGGCCTTATGTGAATGTTCTTTGTCATGCCTGATATTTTCTGTTGTTTTATGATCATGAGGAGAGGTATAGTTGTTCAAAAGAACATCCCCTTATTCTGGCCCATGTGAACATTGATTTCCCTCAAGTCATAAACTATGTCACTTAATTGGTAAAGTTAACCTTATGTATGTCTAGAAAGAGTATTCTGCTTCCTCACAGTGTAGACTGCAAAGGGTTTCAGTTGCACTTAGAAGTTCCATCCAGCCATTTTTAAATCATCATGTGATCAATCAATCACTTTCACTTTTACAAGTTACATTTCAACTTCACTGATAAAATGACAGAAAAGAATAATCGATCAACAAATGGTAAATACTTTGCAAAATTACCCTTTGGTTGCTTTGCCTTAAATACGTATAATCTTGAACATTTGGACCTTATTTAGGAGGAAAGTCACCTCTACCTCTATCATCTCCATCACTGTCCCTACAGAAAAGCAAAATTTGAGACAGGGTACAAGCTGCCAGACGGCCACTTCCATTACTGTCTCTTCAGGCCACCGATACAATATATCTATGTAACCAGTTCACGTGTTTGTATAAACACTTCGAAACACCCAATCAATCACTTCTTTCCAGCCAGCACTTTTCTTTGGGAACTATATGCCCCCGACCTAGTAGAGACTAGATGGAACTCCTTTCTTTCATGAGCTCAGGGTTTAATGGGCCTGACACAACAATGGCACAGATGAGCAATTTCAAGGCGTCCTCATTATAACCAGGATCTGTGTTACAGAGATTCAGAGGACAAGGTACTGCCTTTAAAGATAGGTGGCCTTATACAAAGCACTACAAACAATCAGGCCCACCAGGCTGACAGCTCTTTCTAAAGGTCAAAAAAGGTTATGTGAGTCTTTTAACTGTAAAACTCTGGGTGAGCAGAAATTTACAAGTTTCTATCTCCCAGAAAGTTGGTTTCTGTAATAGTGTATTCCATTAAATTCTGTGCAACAAGCTAAGCCATCATCTATGGTTTACAAGAGAAAGATAAAATTCTCTATCTTTGTATGTACATATATATCTATGTATACATGTATATTTTTAACTAAATTGATATCTAAGTCATATTTTTTAAGATGCATTGCTGTTCAAATGCTCCCATTTCTCAGTAGCTTTCTGTATACATGCCCCCTTTGACTCCTTCTCTTTTTATTTCTTGAAGATTCTTTTATAATCAGGTTCCTTATTTTGTACTGAAAACCACAAATGAGAGCTAGGATTACTGAAGCGTACGTTAATACCGACAGTATTTCTCAGGGAAAAATACGTCTTCCATAGACACAATATCCATAGAGAAGAAAGAAGAAACTTTTCCTGAGTCAACACTAAGCACAGCTCAGCCTGCACAGGGGAAGCACTTGCACATTACCAAGAAGGCAAAGCTGCGTAAAACCACTGATCCTGCAGTTGCGGGGTCATAAAATCCTGTTTTCTATTTGAAAAGCATTTAGTGGTGGACATTAACTCAGAAACATCCCAGGTACAAGGGATTGAATAATTACATCTTGCAAAATATGGGGAGTCATCATGTCAGAGAGAGCAGATGGTCTCCCCACCACACCATACCCCACTTCAAACAATCTCAGTGTGTTTTGACAAGTTGACAGTTCATAGAGGAAGAGGCGTTTCACTCTTAATTCTAAACGGAAACAAGGATTCTAAGATGAATGCAGGTCTCTTCCAAGAGCCTTAATGCAAACTCCTGTCTGCTGATTTCCACTGGGGTGAAAGAGAGGTACCAAGGAAATCACCCAGAGTGTGCTCTACCTGAGGTAATAACTAGAGTTTAATGGAATAAACAGAATTCCGGCTCATTAGGGGCAGTGTTTAATCTCCATCCACTCTCATGAGAAGAGTGGACAGAGGGTAATCTTTGGAATGCCTATGATTTTTGTTGTTATTGTTGTTGTTGTTGTTGTTGTTGTTGGTGGTGGTGGTGGTGGTACATGGGAAAATATGTCCTCAAATATCTTTAAAATTATCACTTGGACTATGCATCAAAGAGAAGAGATGACTCTGCCTTTAATTTTGTTAAATACATAAAGATAGCATTGTTTGAGATTATCTTCGGTATACACAGTTTTCTAGATTTATGAAATTTCTCCATTTAACCATCAATGTCTTAAATATATTTTTCCATATTCAGGTAGAGTGTTGAATTCAGAGAATAAAAAGTTAAAAATTTTTGATGCGTGTAGGAGAAGAATGAGAAATTGGCCAGATTATAATCGACAGATATAGAACTAGGAAATGCGTTGATTCATTTAGCCTCTTTATCTACTCCTGAGGCTTAAACATTCTCTATGTTCATTCACTAATTATATAAGGAAAAGACTAATATTCATTTTACATGTGGGTATTCAAATAATGCAAATAAAATGATGAAACTAAAGTTTTCAGAGAAAGCACAAATATGTTGTTTGGCATGAAATTTACTTATACATAATTTTGAGTTCCTCGCTTATCTCACATCTGCTTCTCACAAAGTCATTCATATCCATAGCCTCAGCCACCACTGGTATAGTAAGAATCCCTGAGGTGTTCCCAAGCCAGGCCTCTCTTTGCCCACATGCATCCTACGTGTCTGAATCTCAGTTCCTCAGCTCTTTAAACCTACCAGGGCTCTGAAGTTCCCACTCATGATAATAGCTAGATGGGGCTTCAGGGGGAAAGTTATCATTGTAAATACTAAGTGGGATTTTATTTTATAGTACTTTAGTTCATCTTTGTAATTCTGTAGAAGCAAGGGTTTGATCATTTCTCAAGATAATCTAATGTACAGGGGTTAAAGTGGGGTAAAGAGAATTCTGGTTACATTAAAAGTAAAGCCAACATCCTATTCTCCAAAGAAGAATGGAAAAAAATTTGTTCTGCATTTATGGTAAAATAGTGACTTCATTCTGGGCTGAGTTGTATTGCCAAACATTTGCTTTTTTTTTTTTTTTTTTTTCTTAAGATGATTGTTTATTCCCTGGTCCCAGATGTTATGCAGGGAAGATGTGCTCAAAAACCCACCTGTCTTGAGGAAAGTAATTGACTTCAAAACTATAGCAAGAGACCCGCAGGAGGTAGGATGGAATCTGGGCTGGGGACCCAGAGAGCAGCCACATACAATTAAATCCCACCTGTTTACCAAGGAATTTCATGCTCCTGAGATATGAGAAGAGATGATTTTATTTCTTCTAAACACTGTCTCAAACTGTGCTGTACCAAATCCCTTCCTCCTCTTTCTTACCTTTTAAACAACATTCTTGGGATGATTCTATAACATCCCAGCTATTTCAGATATTAAAACTGGTGAGTCCACATGAAAAGCTACATCTTGTATCTAATTCTAATCCCTCTCTGTCGCTGTGGGTTTACAGACAGGCTGGCATTGTTCACTCCCCTGCAGTTGTCCTTCTCTTAAACCCAAGCTCCTCGAGAGTTAGAGAGAATTAGGAACCAAGTACAGGGATGAAGGAAAAGAGCCAATGTCCCTTTTCCTTATGTGGATGTAGTTTTAAACCTTTTCCTTGTCTCTTGCAACTTAGAAGTATCCGCATAGTAGGCAGTTCTATAGGGAGGACTTTGAGCAAGTCACCCAAGTCTGTAGTCCACTTGACCTACACTGTTGTGTGGCTAACTGGACTGAGCAATGGTGGTCTCTTTCCTTCTCTACCTGCCTCCTTACATCAGCTTTGCTTGCATGTCGGAGGTGGTGGGTGTCGGGGGAGGCAGATCATCAATCTGACTACCTGGAAATAAGGTTCAGACCCTGCTTCTTGTTAGCAGCTCTTATCTTCTCTAGAGATTTCTTTGGGCTTTTGTGCTTACATTTAAACAAAGCACTCCTTGCAAGTCAGTGGCTCTCCCCCATCACAGTTCGCATTTCATAGCTAGGTAGGATGAGTCAGTGAGGCAAATAATGCATGGTACTGCACTTGGTAGTGATGCATTTTAATAAACCCTAGAGAGGATCCATCACCAGCTTTCTTTAGATTGTACGTTCTTCTTTCTTTTGTTTTCAAAAGTATAAAGTTTTACCTCGTATATATTCTCTGGATTCTCCTAATACCTCTTGCATCTTCACTAATCCAAATCCCACAGTCAGAGGAAGCCCAGTGAAGTATGCTATAAAACATTGTGAAATTAAAAGACTCCATCCATTTCTCTAGGGAATGTCACTTTAGTTACTTGTTCTATCCCTCTTCATGTTCAGAGGGGTAGATCAGGCATTTTCTAAAAATATGCTTATAATTGTAGTGCATTTCTTCATCCCATGGTCTCTCTACTGACCTATATAATTCCCAGGACAATCAACACCCACCCTTGAATGTTGCCATTTAACTTTACCCTAAGCCTCCACCTGCTGCCAGGGTGAGGGTTTTATAAAATATCTAGGGGTTATTGACCAATGCCCAATGTATTCCTAGCCTTTGGTAAGTTTTCAGGTTTAAGGACATTTTATAAAGTACATGTCTTAAGGTGCTTCTTTGTCTTTTTGATTAAGTTAATTTGCCCCTTTGGCCTTTCATAACTCTCATTGTAATTGAAATTACTTGCTCACTGACTGTGTTCTCTGTTCAATTATATGGTTCTTGAGGACAGGGGTCAATCTCATGGATGTATCTAGTTCATTGATATACTCTTAGTACCTAATGCATTTCCCTAACAGTTCCTTATTTATTAAGTGAATTGATAAATGTACAGGTAATGAAAATACTGTCATTAGTTTTCATTAGATTTAGCAAATGATTGTTCAACCTTTTATTTGAATTTGCCCTTGGGGCTATCAAGAACCTCATTGACTCTATCCCTCTACACCTCTATTGATTTGCCTGCCTCCTCTTGGTTTCTATCCATGTCAGGTTTGTTTAAGATTGCCACTGTATCCTAATTCTATACTGGGCATAGAAAGGGTAGTAAAAATGTGCATTTTAAAAATCAACAAGAGGTGATTTTTACAGGATTTCAAATTTTACAATCTATGAAGTAGAAGTTAAAAATGAAATATTGCTTTGAGCTCCTGGTGTTTTCTAAATCTTAAATTTATCACTTTCTAAAAATTCCCTCTCAAGTCATCTAGTCCAACAATTTACATGGCCATCACTAATATCAATCATAGCCACTAAGAAAAATATTAGGTTTTAAGATTTCTTCAGAAGTTTTGCTTTCTGTTTATAATGAAACAAACCATTTTTCTAATTGCTTCCAACTTAAAACAATGATGTCATAGAGGACTCTGACTGTAGCATGTTTGTGCAGAAAGCTATGCTGGCAGTGCCTGGCCATCTTCTATTTGGCCTCCCATCACGTGAGGCTTTTACTCTGCACCTCTCTTGTTGACAATGATGTAGCCTCTATGTGAGTTTGGCAATTCCTGTCTTCCCTCCATTCTATCAAATTTCCTTGCTGTGTACACTAACCCCCTGACCATGTTATAAATTTTTTTGTTAATGGTAAAGAGCCAGACCTACTACTAAGGAGATTATCATAGACCAAGTACAGCTTATTTTTACTGAGCAATGACTCAAGATCCCCAGGTTAAAATGATTGACACACAACTCCAAATCAAAGGGAGAAGAGGCAAGGCTGGGACATACAGGGCTCTTTACATCCAATTGAGAGCTGATTGTCCTAATGTCTAAATAGATTATAAGTTAAAATGAATGATTTTGTCCATTTGAATGTGGTTACTCGAATCCCAGTAAGTGGTCAATTTCACAAATATACATGTATAAACAAACTAACGATCAAAAATGGGAAAACACCTAATTATAAAAATCTCTGTGGAAAAAGCAACTGAATAATTTCCTGCAAACTCAAAAAAAAAAAACAACTAAAATTTTCATTCCACTTGTGTTCTTTGGTGATTCTTTGTTTTGTTTTGAGTTTTTGGTTTGTTTTCTTATTTTGTTTTGCTGTGCTTTTATTTTCATTTGCCTGAGACTGTTTTCTTCCTCTGGCCTCCCTTGATCTTCAGAGACAAGGCCAGAACACATCAGTGACTTCTCCCCGCCTTGGAGGCAGTGGTAGTCTCTAGGAGGTCATCATCCCCAGACTCTCTGAGACATACCTCCTCCCAGAAATGGGAACTGGGTGTGATTTCTCTGAAGTTTTGTGGACGTGGTCAGCTGCTGTCACTACGGATTAACTGGTCTCCAAATAACCAGGAACATAAATCAAAATGGGAACAGAAAAGACAGATCCATCCCAACAACCTCTGTAGGAAAGGGAGCCCTGTTCACAGCCTTCTTTCATCTTCTCAGCCACACCCACACGTGGGGAGTCAGCAGCATTAGCAGAGTCATCTTCAAAGGCAAAGGACAGCAAGGCAAGAGGAGAGAAAAGAAAGAAAGAAAAAAAAAAAGATCTTAATGACTAATTGGCAAACCATCTGTCTATATGTGTTATCTCCCTACATTACCTTCACTACTTTCCTTTTTAAGTTCTCATTGATCTAAGCCTGAAGACATTAAAGTGTGTAATATATTTTCATCTGCTCCTCAGCAAAGCCTTCCTCGTGCATCAGGGCTGGATGGGTCTGTAGCCCACACCCTCACTTTATCAATCAAGAAAACTGAGGCTCACAAGTTCAGGGAACTCAGGCAGGATCAGGAAGCACCCCAGAAATAGCACCAGGGCTACCAACTCCATATTCTGATTCATTCCTTATTCAGCAGCATCTTGTGAGGATAATACCTTACTTAAAAATTATCTTTCTTTTACAGTATGCTATTTTAAGTCTTTTTGATAGCTGCCTTTCCCATCTTCCTGTCTTGAGACCAGGAGCCTTAGTTTTTATCCTCTTCTATCAAAACTTGCAATTGGAAAATGTTTTATATCTGTCTTTTACCACTTAAGATGAATGAGAAGCCCTGCACCACCTTCCCTGAGGGTGTGCTCATGTTCAGCCATATATTCTGATTTGTGCAATGGAAGACATGTGCTCCTGTTCAAGCGTTTGGTATCAGGGCAGATCCGGGGTAGGAAGGGGACAGTTTTTGACACTCTAATCTATGAAGTACTATCTACTTTTAGTAATACAAAATGCACATGTTTTCTTATCTTCTAGAAAGTTATGTGGGGAGTTGATGAATTATTATGACATGAGTAAGTTAGGATTCCTAAGGTACTTGCCCCCTGGAAAAATTCCTCCAATGCATAAGTGCATTCACCAGAATAAATGCAAACTATTCCCACTTCTCCACCGAAGACAGTAAAAGTGTTCCAGTCTTTTCTTTTAAAATCTGAATGAATGTCTCTTCAGTGTCATTGCCGTTGTCTCCATTTTGGGGTCTCTCTATTTTGCCTCAGACCTCCTGGGGACTCAGAAGAGGGAACATCTGTTTGTCTGTTTTGCTCCCTTTTGCTAAACCTGCTAAATAGGGAAGAAGCTAAATTTTTAATGTTCCTGAAGCTCTGTGTGTGAAACGATGATATTGGGTTGCAATTGAAGAAGAGTTTTAAGACAGGCAATTTTATACCAACTTACATAATGCATGCCAAAGTGTGAGGCTGTTATAGAATCACATCTGCAATTGTGAGCTGCATAATACAGCAATAGTATTTGAATATTATCAGATTGTAAATGGCGGAAATTCGGTATTAAGTGTTTGTGAGGAGTGAATTATGCCCTATTATATTGCAGAGACCCTGGGAGCAGTGGAAGCAGCCGGTGAATGGCGGGTTTCTCTGATTTATTAACAGGGCTAGTTGACTGAGATTATGCTTATTTTTATGTGCGAAACCATTATCAGTTCTGAGGCTCTACTCTAAGGAGGAGACACACTGTGAGGAGGGATAATGGTCGCCTGCCTCTCCTACTGCACGCCACAGCACCTGCAGTATTTGACTTTCTTTGGAAGGAAGGAAGAAACCTAGAGAGATGTATAAAGGATGAAAACAAATCTTTACAGATGAGCAGGAGAGTTTGGGGCAAGAGGGAGTTGTAGAAATGGTTTAAAAGGGACAAGCTCCTACCTTGAAGGTAAAACTATAAATGAAATGTGGAAGTGATGTAATCTCAGATGGCAGAAATAGGTGCAATCGATGGAAAAAGAAACTCAGACTGGACCCAATAATAAGAAAAAAAATCATAGCATTAAGAATGGCAGAGAACTGAGCTCCTAAGGATTGAGAAGGATATTCAAAAAGCAAGTTGGGTCAAACATTAGCCAGACAAATGTTACAAGGAAGACAGAATAGGGACATCAGTGGAGTTTAGTGCCCTGGTTTCCAGAAACATTTTCCCCAATAATGCAGTTTCACCAGTTATTTATTTTAACATCTTTATTTCCAGGTACCGAAGTCATTTTTTTATTTGTAAGTTGAGACAATTAATTGAAAAACCTTCAATTAAATTGGCCACTAGATGGTAACAGACAAAAAGCTTGGTGGTCTTCCTTTTCTACAGGAGACATCCTCATTCTTGACTCTGAAACCCTGAGTACGTATTGGTTAAGTGTGGTCTCATGGCTCAGAAATAGCTTTTTGAAGAGGAAAGGACTAAAGGACAGGGGATTTAGGGAGAATTTTACATTATTTACTCATCCTGTATAATGTAATTATAAAAGGATTTGCATTAGTAACTGAGGATTTAAATAAGAAGGAAGATGATTGCTCCAGCTGGGCATGTCTCATGGATTTGTCAAGCATTTTCCAACTGGAATCAGCAGTAGGAATGGCAACATCAAAAGTCCCACACCTCTCAGTTTGGAGAGAAGAGACATTAAGCTTTCAAAGACTTGATGGTTGCTCTCAACTAGCAATTAGGTAGGGAACTAAGATATCAACAAGTGATATGGATATGAAATTACCAGAGATAGCCTCACAGTAGTAGGTTGAGTGCTTGTCTAATTCCCAATCTACAAGTTCAAAAATGCACAAAAATAACCCCCCTCCATCTGTTTTAATACAGAGTATCAGTAGAAAATTCAGATATATCTCAACTTACAATGAGTTAAATCCCCCCCAAAATCCATCATAAATTGAAAATACTTTAAACTAGAAATACATTAGCTATTCACAACCTAAAGAATAACCTAGTTTAGCAACATGTGCTTTTGAGCATCTGGTATTTATTTCCCACTCATGATCATGGAGCTGACTGGGAGCTGTAGCTCACTGCTGTATCATTTGAGAGAACCTCATTGCCTATCACCGGTCTAGGAAAAGATCAGCATTCAAAATTCAACTTGTGATTGTACTAAATGAATATCACTTTTGCACCGTCACAAAAAAATTGAAAAATTAAAAGTTGAACCATCATAAATAAGGGGGCTGTCAGTATATTACATAGAAGATGAATCCACAGTATTGTGGGAGGGGCATCTCCATTAGATGAAAAAAAAATCACTAATATTTAAAGTGTGAAAAACAACCTGAGCTAGATTACACACTGCTTCAGAATATCAAAGTGTTATGGTGTCAGGAGCAGGGAAGTAGGGGAGCTGTGGCCATCAGAGGTGAGTTATTTTGAGGGGCATGTGTGGAAATTTCTGCATCTCTCCTCCTCCTCAAATCTTTGGCCAAGTGAGGAAGAAGTGCCACCTTGGGCCTAGGCAATCATAATGAATGTGAGCACTTAGAGTTAAGAGCCAGGTAAACACTTGAATGGCTGCCAAGACTCAGGAGGAATGAGGTAACTTCACACCTAGAAGATAAAGTAGGCAGCGCTACAGGAACCTGAAATCCTACCTCAGCTTCATAGTAACTACCTAGACATCAATAATAAACCACATCTTGTGACCTAGCCCATAGCCCATGGAGTCTGTGAAAACAGACACAGCATTACAGGTAACACTCAACACAGCATCATACAAGGTAACAGTGGATCTCACATAGAAACATAACACAACAAAGCATAGCCAAATATTTTGGGAAAGGCACACCACACAGGAGAGGTAACATCTTGGCAAATAGGACGGTCATTCTCAGAAAGAGCAAATAGAATAAGCAAAGACATCATATATATCCCTGAGAGGCAGAAGGGGATGTTCTGATTGTTTAAAAGGATTCAATTCAAATACTCAGAATCTGAAATTTTTGTTCTTGAATGAAAGCGAAAGGAATGCTCCAAATGCTACAGAATGAAAACTCTTCAGTACTGAGATGAAACTGAAAAGTTCCTCCCACCTCCTGGAATATAAAAGACAAAAACATGAAATTTTATGTGCAGAAATTTGGATATATACCAAACAATTTTCTAGGAAGAGATCATAGGAATATGGAAGGGAAAAATGGCCAAATACATAAAATTTTTAAATTTCTCAGGACTAAAAGATGCTATGAGCTTCTAAGTGAAGTGCTCACCAAATGTTAAATATAAGATTAAAAAAGAAAGAGACACAGAAGTAACCTGATGAAATTTTAAAAATCCAAAGATAAAGAGAACCCTCTTAGAATATCTCAAGAAATGAAAGGATGCAAAAGAATATTCCATAAAGTAATATAGTTGTCCTCAGATTCTCTTTAGTAACACTGGAAGCAGGAAGCTCACTTCCTCTCAAGTTCTTTGTGGGAAATGATGTTGAATGCCATTAATTTTTTCAGGGAAAAATAAAGAAACTAAAAAATTTTGGACATAGATATTTTATGATTCAAGCCTGAATGAATTACTAAAGCATACGTTCCAGGATGTAAAATAAATGAAGGCTAGATAAGGAAATGGAATTTAAGAAACAGCAGTGAGCAAAGAAATCAATAAAATATATTGCTAAATCTGAAGGTGCATTGACCAAGTGGGATGAACCTGAAACTAAAATCACATATGATTTTTTATGTTAGATTATCTCAGTAAATATGCAAAAATAATGACCCACCAATGTACCATTATTTATAGCTTTATTACTTTTCTTCTTTTTTTCTTTATTTGTTGTCTTGAATATTGTCTCATTTTCCTTCTCCGGGCATAGGATTCTGGGAAGTTCTTTACGTTTTTAGAAATCTTGTTGCATGTATCATTCAATTATATTTTTAGATGTTCAATTTGCTTTTCTTCATTTGTGTTGTAGTACTAGAGAGATTATGAAGTCTTTCTGGGAAAAGAGTTTATCAATTTATGAATTACATACATGAGGTAACAGCCAGCATTTGAAGATGCCAGTTATATAATTAAAGGAAGTGTGGTAGTTTTTCTGTGTTAGCTAGTGCAGCAGACATCATGAAATTCGTTAGGAGGCAGGGAGAATGAGGCTAAATGAAGGAACACACAAATGCTTCATGTCTTTATAAAATAGCTTGTGAGGTGCTGAGGAAAAGAGAATTCTTACAATATGAAAACAGTAGCACTGTCTCTATTGGCCTGTCTCCACTGTCTAGGAGAATTGTTTACATGCAAAATCTAGATTTTTATGAAAAAAATCACAGCTATATTATAAAAAGGCTTTGGACCCATATCTTCCACAAATATTTCCTGAAACTATTCAGCACAGAACAAATTCACACCCTTTGCTAAAAATAAGAAAAAGTCACCAATAAAAGAGTCACAGAAAGACAGAAGGCAAAGAAGAAAAAGAATTTTATAAGGAAAAAAATACTTCCAAGACATAATGATCATGTGGACCGAATATTTCGCCAGTACTAAAGAAAGATAATATGTTCAGCTCTGCTATAAAGCAGTAACATAGCAAAAATGCTTTAAAAGTAAGTGGTCACAGGATAAAAATAGGAGTGGTTCATTAGTTTAAATAGCTTAGGAAGCAAACAAAACAGAACAGAATCACAGAAATGTAGGTAAACTAGAAATGACCACGAATAAAACATATAAAGGTCTATAGGACATAAAAACAAAAAAGTAAAATGAAATAGAAATAAAGGATTTAAAAGAATAAAAAGAGGATATGTTTATCTTACGTGTAACCAGAAATTTTAACAAAAAAAGTATATACAAGTCAAATATTTGAAGATGTAACTTAAGAAAATTTTTATTTACTTAAAAAAGAAATTATATTACATATTATCTTGTGCCAGGGTATGCCCTATCAAGTATGAAATACTTCATGATAAATTCACTGTACTTAAAAAATAAAAATGAATTCTTAGGGTGACCATGAACAACAATTAATTCACTTACAAATGGGGTGGGGAGAAACAAGCAAGTCTGGCTACACCTTCCCCATAGCAACTGTGCACACCAGAGGACAATAAGGGGAATGCCTAACATCTCTTGAGGATAATAAACTAGGTATTTTATATCTAGGTCAAATGTCAATCAATTATAACACCAGCTGACAAAAGCTTTTCAACATTCAGGACCTCAGGAAAGGTGCTTTTATGTGAATTTGTTATAAATTCTCCCTGAAGTTTAGAGTCAATCAACATACCAACAGGGGCACTCCAGCAGAAGCACTGCAAGACACAATGTTTATATTTAATTGTAATCCTGTGACTAGAACAAATACAATGACTACATGATAGAACAGAATGCAAAGTAATATGCATGAGAATATAGACATTTCAAAAATAGTACAAGTTGGGAAAAGAAAAAGTTATGTAGTCAGGAGGTAGAATCAAATTAATTGAAGTATAATCCTATTTAAAGTATAAAGGTAGATATTAATAAAGAAAATTAAATAAGAAAGATTTGTAGATGAGAAAAAGAGATTCCCATACTAGACACCTAATAAAAAATGTCTAAAACTTGGAGACTGATATTATAAAGATAATTAAGAAAAAAAATTCAGTGCTAAATCACATGGTGAATCAAATGGACTTAACATACATCTGCAGAATACTTCATCCAACAACAGATGAACAGACTTTCTGTTAATCCACTCACAGAACTTTCTCCAAAATAGATCACATTTTAGGCCAAAAAGTAAATCTTCAGGAAAAACAAACAAACAAACAAAAAGTTTAAAATAATTCCTTACAATTTATCAGATAATCATGGAATGAAAATAGAAATTAATAGCAAAACACCTACTGTTAATATATACGGATATATGAATCTTTGACAATCAAATTTCAAATGATGAATGAATCATTGAAGAAATCAGAGAAAATCTTTAAAAATTTTAAGAATCAGACGAAAATAGAATTACAACATACCAAAATCTCTGGGACAAAGTAAAGGAAGTTCTAAGAGAAAATTTTATATCCATGAATGCCTACATTAAAAAAAACTCCAGAACAATGTCAAGTAAATAACATAATGAAGCTTCTAAAGGTCTTAGAAAAAAAGAAGAGCAAACCACTCCCAAAGCCAGTTGAAGGAAAGAAATCAGAAGAAATAATGACACCTGAAATTAATGAGATAGAGAATAAAGGAACAACTGAAAGGATCAATGAAAGTAAGAGTTGGTTGTTTGAGAAGGTGAACAAGAGTGATAAACACTTTGCCAGACTAACCAAAAGAAAAGAAATGTACTAATAAAATTTGAAACAAAAAAGAGAAGATATTACAATAGACACCACTGAAATCTAGTATAATTAAGGACTATTTTGAAAACTTACATTCCAATAATTAGGAAAATCTCAAAGAAATGGATAAATTTACACATATAACTTACCCAAACTGAATCTAGATTGTATGGAAATCCTAAATAGAATAACAACAAGAAATGAGATTGAAGCAGTACTGAAAAGCTTTCCAACAAAGAAAAGCTCAGGACCAGATGGATTCACAGCCGAATTCTTCCAGACCTTTAAAGAAGAACTAATGCCAAGGTTCTTCAAAATTTTCCATGAAAAAGAAAATGAGGGTATATTTCAAGACTCATTCTGTTAAGCAGTATAACATAGATAACCAAAACTAGATAAGGACACTTTAAGGCATAGATAATAAAATCCTTAATAAAATGCTAGCAAATCATATTCAGCATTGCATTAAAAAGATTGTACATCATGATCAAGTTGGTTTCTTTCCAAGGATGCATATGGTTCAACATATGCAAATCAATAAAAGTAATAATCACATAATAGAATTAGAACAAAAAAATCACATGATCATCTGAACAGATGCAGAAAATATGTTAAACAAAATTGCATACTTACTCAACACAAAAACCATAAAGAAACTAGGGCTAGAAGGAACTTTCTTTAATATCATAGAGGCTACACATGACAAATGCAAAGCCAATATCATAATGAATAGGGGAACACTGGAATTATTTTCTCTAAAATCAGCAGCAAGACAGGATGTCCATTTTCACTATTCCTCTTCAGTATGGTACTTGACACTTTAGTAAATATTTAGATGAGAGAAGAAAATAAGAGGAATACAAATAGGAATGGAAGACTTTAAAATGTTCCTATTTGTAGATGATGTAATTCCTTACTTAAAAGATCCTAATAACTCCATCAGAAAATTTATAAGTTGATAAAAAAATCCTGCAAAGGAGCAGGATACAAAATTAACATATAAATATCAACAGTTTTCTACAAACCAGTAATGAATATATTGAGAAAGAAATCAGGAAAATAATTCTATTTCCAATTGATTCAAAAAATAAAATACCTGGAAAGAAACAAATCAAAGAGATGAAAGAACTCTACAAAATCACAGAACACTGAGAAATGATGAAGGAGATACCAGAAGATGGAAATATCTACTATGTGCTTTGATAGGCAGAATTAATATTGTTAAAATGTCCATACTACCAAAATGAATCTACAAATTCAAGTATATCCACATCAAGATACTAATTATTTTGTTTTTAAAACTAAAAGAAAAATCCTGAAGTTTATATGAAAGAGATTCAGAATTGCCAAAGCTATCTTGAACAAAAAATGTAAAGCTGGAGACATCACAAAACTAAACTTCAAATTATACAACAGAACCATAGTAACAAAAACAGCTTCATACTGTCATAAAAATAAATATGCAGACCAAAGAAACAGAATAGAAGACACAGAGATAATCCCACACAGCTACAGTTATCTGATTGTTGACAAAGTTGCCAAAAACTTATGTTGGAGAAAATACAGCCTCTTTAAAAAATGGTGCTGGGAAAACAAGATATCCATATGTGAAAGATTGAAAATAGATCCCTATCTCTCACCCTGCACAAAAGTCAATCCAAAATAGATAAAAGATATTGGAATAAGTCCAGAAAGTTTGCATTTGATAGAGGAGAACATAGAAGAATCTCACCAAGCTATAGGCATAGATTGTAACTTCCTCAATGGTACTCTTTTTTTTTTAAACAGAGAGTGAGAGAGGAGAGAGTGAGAGAGGAGAGAGTGAGAGAGAGAGAGAGAGAATTTTTAATATTTATTTTTTAGTTCTCGGCGGACAGAACATCTTTGTTGGTATGTGGTGCTGAGGATCGAACCCGGGCTGCACGCATGCCAGGCGAGCGCGCTACCGCTTGAGCCACATCCCCAGCCCCTCAATGGTACTCTTAACACTCAGAAAATAATACAAAGAAACAATAAGTGGGATGGCATCAAACTAAAAAGCTCTGCACAGTGAAGAACTATAGTATGAAAAAAAGAGCTCACAGAGTGGAAGAAAAAAATTTTTGTCAGTTAATTTTCTGACAGAACATTAATATATATAGACTATAGAAAAATTTAAAAACAATACCACAAAGACAAATAACCCATTTAATATCTGGGCAAATCTTTTTTTAAAATTTATTTTTAGTTATAACAATATCTTTATTTTTATGTGGTGCTGAGGATTGAACTCAGTGCCTCATGCATGGTAGGCGAGTGCTCTACCTCTGAGCCACAACCCCAGCCCTGGGCAAATTTTAAACAGACACTTCTCAAAAGAAGAAATGTGAATGGCCAAGCATTATATTAAAGATATTCAATATCTCTAGACATGGGGGAAATGCAAATCAAAACTATTCTGAGATATTATCTAAATCCAGATAGAATGTTGATCATCAAAAATGGAAATAACGATAAATGCTAGCAAGGATGTGGGGACTCTTATACACCGTTGGTGACAATCTAAATCATGGCAACCAGGATGTAAATCAATATGGAGGTTCCTCTAAAGACCAGGAATGAAATTACTATATTAACCAGTTATATATCTTTCAGAAATCACCCCAAAGAACTAAACTCTGCATGCCATATAGATATATGAATACCCAATTCACAATATCCAAGCTATGGAACTGGTTTACTTGTCAATCAACAGATGAATGGATAAAGAAAATGTATTAGATATACATAATGGAGTTTTATTCAGCCATAAGGAACAAAACTATGTCCTTTGCAGAAAAATGGAAGAAACCAGAGAGCATCATGTTAAGCAATAGAAACCAGACTCAGAAAGTCAAGGGTTGTGTGCTTTCTTTCCTATGTGGACATTAGAGAAAAAAAAAACAGGAAAAAAATAGAAATTTCATGAAAATAGAAGTGAGACCAATAAGTTAGAGGAAGCAGATTGGGGAGAGGGAGAAGGGGATAGCAAAGGAGGAGGTACTGGAGAATAAAATTGATCAAAGTATGTTATGTGCATTTATGAATAGGGCACAATAAAAACTTATTATCCTGTATAATTATTATGCACTGATAAAAAAGAGCCAGAGAGTAAATAGTGGAGTAATATTTATATTATTAATTTCCCTAAAGAAGAAAAACTAGAACAATGGAACAGAGCTAATATTTATAACTGTAATTCAGGAAAACTTTCTATAAATAGAAAATGATTGAACCCACATTGAATATTTGGAAGATAATAAGACTAGAATAGGAAACTCTGAGACTAATCCTAGTAGAATAATTGGGTTTCAAAGATAAAGATAAAATCCTCAAGAACTACAAACAAAATGATCAAAGAACTTGCATTGGAAAAAGAATTTGACTGGTATCAAACTTTTTAAAGCACATACACAACAAGGCAAAAATGGAGCAGTATTTTAAAAATGTACTGGATAAAAAACATTGTGAAGCAAGAATCTTACTAACCAGTGAGGTTGTCACTTAAATGTCAAAGCCAGAGGCAGAATTTTGAACTTGCAAGGACATTAGGAATTCTTCAGCTATCACCATGCTTACAAAATCTTTCCAAGGATGAGATTCACCCAACAAACTAATGAATGGCACAATTTCAACACAAAAGCTGATGATGAACATTTTAAAATGTATAAATTTACATTCAAGATTTAAACAGAGAAGTAAATGATGGTGGAAAATGAATATATATATATGTATATACATATATATATATATACACATATATACACAATGTGCTTTGACAATGTAAAAATAATGTCACTAAATAATGAGGAAAATGGGAGAGGAATAAAAATAAATAAAAATAAATAAATAAAAAATAAAAATAAATAAATAAATAAAAATAAAAAGGGTTATGGTAGAATGCTCACCGAGCTTGTGTGAAACACTGGGTTTAATCCTGAACACCATATAAAGATAAATAAATAAAGGCATTGTGTCCATCTACAACTAAAATATATTGAAAAAAAGTAAAGAATTAGATAGAGTCTAGGATGAAAATTGAAGAAAAAGAGAATAATCTTTATATTAGATAAAGATTTCAAACCAGAAAGCACTGATTATTTTAAAGAGCATGCTTTAATGCTAAAAGCCACAAATTATAATGAATATATAAAATTTATGCATACTGACTTGACATGTAACATGACTACCTTAATGAAATAAAACACATAAGAAGCTATAAGAAGACATATAAAGAAACACTTATAATAGGATACTTTTTTTTCATCAGTTTTGAATAAGATCAACTAAGTAAAATGTAAATATGAAGATAGAAGACCAAAACAATGAAATCAATAGGATAGATGTTACTGGGCGCAGTGACACATGCCTATAATCCCAGCAGCTCAGGAGGCAGTAGTTCAAAGCCAGGCTCAGCAACACTGAGGTGCTAAGTAACTCAGTGAGACCCTGCCTCTAAATAAAATACAAAATAGGGCTGGGGAAGTAGCTCAGTGGTGAGTGCTCCTGGATTCACCCCCCTCCCAAAAAAAAGGACAGATGTTAAGAATGCATACTGAAATGCATACCTTAATAATGGGAAATACAGTTACTTCTCAATCATCCATGGGACAATCCCCCAAATTGTTTATAAAAGTGCATTTAAAGAAAACATCAGTAATTTCAATGAAGTAGAAATTAAAAAAAAACTTCTATCAAAAAAAACAGTGAAATTAGAGTTTATTCACAAAACTGATAATGAACAAACAAAAAAACGGTCACTCCATGCAGAATATTTTAAAGTTTTCTATTGACTCTTTAGCAAAAGGAGAAATATAAAGTGAAATTTTAAACCTTTGTGAAAAAAATGACAATAATCAGAAAAACTTTATATGGGATGCATTTAGAGCAGTGATCAGAGGAAAATTCATAGCATTTAATCTTTTTATCCATAAATGTGAAAGAAATAAAATAATGACAGATTTCCAACTAAGAAAGATAGAAACAGGTAAAGAAAACATAACAGAAAACACAAAGTGGAAAAGAATAGAGATAAAAGAATAAATTAAAGAGAAGAGAGAACTAAATCTAATGAACCAATCAAAATACTACTTTTTTCTGGGAAATTTTAAACAAGATATACAAACCAGTAGCTAACTTAATTAAGCAATGCAAGGAGAGAGCAAAAACATATGACATGAGGAGGGAAATGGCCTTAGAAACAAATGAATTTAAAAATCACAAGGGCTCTATTATATAGGCTGATTCAATATATTTGAAAATCTAGGTGCAGTGATATCATAGAATGATAATAGGGTGAAATGGCCAAGAAATATATTATTAAGCAAATATCCATTAGGAAGTAAACTCAAGGTCAATTATTATTTTTAGATGCTTTTCTGAAATATGAACTTATAAATCTGCATTAATCAGGGAAGCCATCATGAATCTAATCCATGCACAGTCACACACACACAATGTAATCAATATCATCCTGTAACCCAGTCTGGGTCCTGAATGTCTGATCCTCAAAATGCTGTGTAGAACCTTTATGTTTTAAGTTTGCTCTTCATCTTTTTACTGTGAAATGAATGAAGGCCAGCCATTGCATGAAGACCTATTGAAGAATGGAGATGGATTCACCTTGCAAATATGCTAAACATTAATGACCATTTATGTGAAAGTCCCCAAAGGCTATTCATTAAGCCCAAATCAGGCTTCCTGCAGTGGCTCCTCTGAAAGCAATGACAGGCCACTGTGTTCTAGCAGTGGGACTCCCACTGGGAATGAAGGACATTCAAACTGACTGTGTGCCCTCTGGGTAGGTGTCCCATAAAAGGCCCCAAGAGGGAACATGACTTTCACATCTGAGTGGTATGAATATATTTGCCTGTCATTTCCATGTTAGTCAGCCTACAGCAGTCCAATTACCATTTTTTAAAGCCACTGTATTAAACTGATGGTCATTAATATTTGATGAAAAGCTATTGGCCAAAGAGTAGTGAATCTTTGACTACAACTAATAATTATTAAACCATTAATAATATTTGCTGAGCACTTACTGTGTGCCAGACACTCTAAATTCTTTACTTGTACTTTCTTATTCAGTCTTCACAACAGCTTTCTTAGGAAACTGAAACACAATTTGTATTTGTAAATTTAATGTTTTTAAGTTGTTAACAAATTTTGTTAAATCTTTTACACATTCTTAAAGGATGTTCAGAACCATTGTAAGTTTAATGTGTAGATTTACTCTACTATCTTAGTGTTGATTTTTTCCCCCAAAATATGTCATGTTATCATAACTTAAAGGTATTCTGTGGAATTAAGAAAGAGATTATAGGAACCTATGATTATACTGAATACAGATCAGAGGTCATGAAACCACTATCCATGTTTCCCAAATGAAGTCTATACGGCCCTTTGCAAGTGAGCTTCAACAGAACACTGATGATTTTTTTTTTCTTATGCTGGTATTAAAATACTATTTTTTATAAAAGACATATGTCATATGTTTACTAAATGAGAAGACAAGAAAAACTTCTCCCTTCTAATTCTAAGAATCACAAGAGACTCAAGACTTCGCATTCATCCATTTGTTAATTTTCACCATGGAGAATAAAAGGTAAAATGGTAAGGAATCCTTCATGTTAATCCATATCGTAGGAAAGCCATAATATTGTTGAAATTTGCAGTATTTCCAGTTGTCAAAAACTTTCTTATTGCTCTTTCAGGTTTTCATCTCCCACACAGGTTGGCATCACATATAGATGTACCTTATTTTAGTGAAAAACTCCAACGTATTAACCTTATATTCATGAATGTTTAGTTTGTACATTCAGCTAACATTTAATAACTTTAAATGTTATTTAAAGTTATTAATAATCTTTAAACTTTTTGTGCATATGTGCATATGTGTGTGTTTATGTGTGTGCAAATACTGTAAGAGTTTGTGCTTACTGAGAAGAGAAATGGTACATATTTAGCACACACAACTAGTGCAGAAGAGAACTTCCTTCCACTATTGATTTGAACTTAAGATCTTGTTCCAATTATCTGATTAAAATGATAATACTGGGCTGGGGATGGGGATGGGGCTGGGGCTCAGCGGTAGAGCACTTGCCTGGCATGTGTGAGGCACTGGGTTCGATTTTCAGCACCATGTAAAATAAATAAAGGACTATCAACAACTAAAATAAATAGATAGATAGATAGATAGATAGATAGATAGATAGATAGATAGATAAGAATGATAATACTGCTCCTATGGAGATTCTAAGGCTGACCAAAGCTTTGTGCAAATTGATAAAAAGAATGGGGAAAGTATGGGCATCATGCTTCTTTATGCTTAAAGTGGCATCTCTAAGTAAAGGCCCAAAGTTTGGCAACAAAATGAAGTGAAAAGTGTGTGGAGTGTAAATCTGATATTTTTCATAATATTCATGTGTCTTGGGCAAGATATCAAATCTTTATGAGGCTTAGTTGCTTCCTCTCTATAAAAGGAAAATGATACTCACCTTACCCAGCACTGAGTTATAGAACTTAAATGAAATAATGTCTGTAACTTGTGAAGCATAGTACCCAATGTAAGAGTGCATTTAAGTGGGTCTGTATTTAAAAATCAATAGCAAGATATTATTGAATTTTTTACAAAGTCCTAATGAAGCTGGAGAGAACTCAGAAATCCTTATTGCCAGAAAACATTGCCATGATTCTGAAGATTCCATGGGATTGAGATGAAGTTCATGGATCCGCTAAACTAAGCAGTTCAAATAAATTGCACAGCATGAATTTCTTCACCCCTAGCCACAGAGACAAGACATGTGTTTAGAGTGCCTAGTATATATCTGTACTCTCAACACCAGTGTGCAAAGTCCTTTCCTCATCTTAGTGGATCTCAGTCCATACATTTTATTAAACTGTCTCCCTTAGTTCTGCTGTTTCCTCACCATTTATTTCTACAGATGCCATTATAGAAAAAAGTAGAGTGTCTCTCATGTTTTAAATATTTTTATACATGATTACATATGGCACATGGTTAGACGTGCTAAGAGGCACAATCTGATTCAGAAGAGAAAGTGTTGCAATGACATTCTTCACTTCTAACCATCTTCCAATTGCTACCAAGTTCCTGGTCTAAGGCCACACATTATAAGAATCCAAACTAGAGGATAACAAACTTTCTCTGTAAATGACAAGACAGTAAATATTTTAGGCTTCATTATAAGGATTCAACTATTCTGCTGTAGCATGAAACAATCTGTGGGCAATACATAAACAAAAATTGTGGCTGTATGTCAAAAAAACATTGACCCTGCAATTTGAATTCCATTAATTTACACAAGTCTATAAATAATATGAGTTTTTTTCCTAACAGTATAAAAAATGTAAGCACTGCTTAGATTGAGAGGTATATAAAAATGAGCCATTGAAAGCTAACCTGGGCAATACCTGATCTACACAGAAGCTTGGCCTGCAAGGAGGACTTCTGCTGTTTCTAAAGGCTTCACATTTTAATTTACAAACCCCAACCTGATTCTCCCACCTTAAAGTTGGGATTTCCCTCACACTAGAGGCAGATCCAGCAGGAACACCTTTTTTACTGAAGCACTTTAGTTGTCTTAGAGGTTTATCAGGTAACACCAAGGTTAGGGTTTACTTTGCTATCCATCCTGGGGGTTGTTAGGATGGCATACCTTACATGTCTGGTAACATCTCAGCTTCAATTTATCAGACATCTTACTAGGCCACGCATGTCAATGGTGGAAGTTCATTTCCCTCTCCAAGTGCCACTGCACCCAGAAAGACTCTGTTGAACAAACCATTTTTAGGAAGGCACTTCAACGTTTGCAATGACTCCCCCTCCCCCCTCCCCCTCAGCACAGAGAAAATGAAGTGTGTGTTTAGGGCTTGGGATCTAGATTGAAGTGGCCCATAGCAAGTGTGAAATTCCTTTGAAGTTCCTGTTTTATCTCATAAATTCACACATATCTTGCATTTTATTCCATAATACATTGATATTTGTTGTAATATAAAAAATAAGAATGTTTCAAATTACTTCTCAGCTCACTTTCTTAAATTTTTATGCTATAAATTGAAAGCCCCAGGAAATCAGCTTATGTTTACCCTATTGGTTCACATAGTCATTCAGATATATGTGCTTAAACAAGTTTGCAAAGTTCAAACTTAATAGGAGTCATCAACTCTTCCTGGGAAGGGGACTCAGGACCTATGACAAACTTTTCCAGTCTCTGACTGCCACCTTCTACAAATATCTTGCCAAGTGATATAAAGAGACATTCATTGAAAAGTTCATTTAAGGATTTCTTAGTTAATTAGTTGATACTGTGAAAGATTGACTTGGTGTTATTGCCACTTGAAGTTCATTTTCTTTGTTCATATTAGGTATAAGCTGGTTCTTAGTCTTCAAATCAAATTGGTAGTGAGGTTTCTTTAATACAGTTAATAAGTTTACATGTATAATGCAATGGATCAGAATAACCTGATTGTGTCAACAAGCTCTAACCCAAGTCCATACTCTGATGTCATTTATATTTAATTTATCATGTGCTGTATTTTATTGAAGGCTTGTGTTAAGTTGCTTTTAGAACTTAATGTCTATTTTAGTTAACATATTTTATTAAGTGGCTAAAATTGAAGACAGTGGTCTCATGATCTTTTCATTTATTTGCCTCTTGTTATTTTCTTCAGAGAACTCCTCCATTCACATCACTTAAGTCTAATTGTGAAAATCAAAAGGACCATCATTGTGATAAGTTTTAAAGTTTCAATTTTTGTAATTGATGAGGTATTGAAGAAAACACGGGAAGAAATTGTTTTATACCAGCAAATTGTTTAAAGCTCTTTATATAATTGATTTTAGCATCCTTAATTAATATGCTGATCTATATCATTATTCTCCTGGTCTTAGTGGTATTCTAAGAATGTTATATTGAATGCCTATCAGAAACAAAATATGGGAACAAGAGGAGTCAAAGATGATAATTTATTATTAAGGATGATAGGCTTCCTACCTATGTAATCTAGAAAGGACTAAGCTCTTTAGATAGAAGTTGTAATGATTTCCTTCCCACCTTCAAGGGAAAGTCATTTGAAGAATGGATGTTATACACAAGTGGAACTTGAAAGAAAGGTATAATAGCATTAGTAAACAAGTTGGTATCCTCAGTGGTATTCCAAAACAATGAGGGATATTTATGAATTTTTGGACCAATTTATTGTACCTATATTTGAGTACCTCTTTAAATTTTGTTCCTTAGATGATGTCCTTTCCTAATTATTGATCAGGTTTTGATCTAAAGAAACTGAATAACTAGGAGGAAAATATATATATACAAGAAAGAGGCAGACAAAATATTTCAAAGTGCTTAGTCTGTTTACTCAATAGCTCTCCATGCATCAATATGAGTATTCTCCACTTTTACAACTGATATATATATATATATATATATATATATATAATGTCTCATTGTGGTTTAATCAAATAAATGGGTAACTTTCTGTTCTTTCTATATTGTTTTTCCTTTCTTGTCCCTTGAATTTTGTGTATGAAGATTTTTCTTCTTGATATTTAAAATCCTTTCTTCTCAGAAAACAAACACCTCCACCAATGCTACTTCTTCCATTATCAGTCTCCTGTAACATACACTAACTACATTGTACCCCCTGCTTCCAACCTTCACTTTGACTATCAGGACATATCTTCCCAACTAGGAGAGTTGATGTCTGATTGCTTATAACTGAAGGCCTCTCTCCAGAAATTTTCCATGGCCAAAAACAATCATTGTACTCAAAGTCTCATTATCTTCCAAAGAATATTCTGCATACAGTGGTCCATATTGGAGTTGTACTAATTATGCAATCCTTAGAAAGTCCACCGTACTACAGACTTCTCTGCAGACTGAGGTTTATGATGTGAACTGAATCCTTTTTCACTGTCCTACAGATGTGGATTCCCATCTCAAATTCTACTTCCTTAAGGAATCTTCATATGTAATAGTTGGTAGAAGAGTAATTTAAGAAAATATAATATAAAGTAGAATTTTATAGGAGAATTTCCCACATACTGGCTGCCAATAAGGACCTGAATGATCACTGATGAGAGGAAGAACACTTGCAGTCTCTATTGCACAGTACAGATGTCTAGTGTTTCATGAGTCCTGAGAAAGAATAACATAGTGGTGTAAGTAAATGCTCCAGATAATTTGGGAGATGACCATTGTAAGCACAATAGATTTTGTAGTTGAAGAATGGATTATAAAATTAATGATAGGTAGAAGGTGATTTATTGTCCCAAAAAGTTAAGTATAAAAGAGGAATTTCTTTATAAGATATCAAAGGACTCACATCTCCTGAAAAAATAAGGTGAGAATCAGGCCCAGTTTGTAAGCAGAAATAAAACAGAGCTCCAAGGAAGGGAAATTTTGCAGATCATGTCAGTCTGGATAGGTCAGAATCAATGTCCTGTTTGGGATGACATAAAAGAGGACATCAGTGTAACAGAGGTGACACATTCGTAAATTTATAAATCCTGAGATACCTCTGAATCTGCACTGTTTTTTTTTATCAGTTAGCATCCTGTATTCTCATCTAATTTTTACTAAAATTTTAATGTTGTTTTTTTGTCCTATATGAATGACATTTTTCTGATCTTTCTTTCTTATAGAAGCAGAAAATAACACATTCACCAGTTAAACAACAAGTGCTTATACATTACACACACACACACACACACACACACACATACACACACCCCAAAGATGTCACACAGGCATGGTAGCTGCATTTAAAAAAAACTACTTTATTGGGTTTAAGGTAGCCCACTATCCTCCTCTAGGATCTGTCTGGCTTCTGTAGGAGACAGTCTGTCCAATTAATAGAGTTATAGAGAAAATAGCTCTGCATACGTAGATCTTTAAAGGTGACACTAAGCACTTCCACAATGACATAATATTAGTTTTTACAATCTTGGCCTAGGGAAAGATGATATTATAAGCTTTCATATAGACCTCACTACTAAAATAGCTTTTATTCCATAAACCAAAGAATTAATATGAATAATCTTTCAACAACATGTATATTGCAACTAAAGACTTAAAGACAAGCAAAATGAACACTGGGTGGGTGTATGGACTTAACAGACCCATTGTGAGTACAATGGTCCAGTCTTCTATCACCTGGACCCTAAATTACCAGTCTATAACAGTGCATTAGATCATGTTAAGGTTTTGAGTGTCTGGGTATTAATGATAAATATAGCCACAACTTGAAAATGTTTGGCTTTTTTCCTTTGACCAACGTAAAGGATCACATATCCTTTTTTTGTCAGGAGCTAATAGATTCATTACTATAAACACTATTTTAACATAGGATCCTGAGAATCCAGTCTCTTATTCAAAAGATTCTAGGCCTGAAAAGTAAGTAAAGTTAGAAATAGATAGAAAATTATGATTTTTTTATTATGTAGGCTCCTCTCGGCTACCTGATGATCCACTATTACAATTCTTACTTATATAAATTGAGAAATGCCATTCTTAGTGGTATATTTAACTTGCTACTATTAAGATACTATGGACTTTTGGATCATCAGAAACTTTCCTATTGCCTTACTACCCGTTCATTACAATAAACATTGATCTTCATATTGCTTATGGCCACATAAATCTAGATATTTTTTTCCTTAGGAATAGTATGACCACTGGGCTATGCCTCAATTTCATTTATGAGGCAACTTTGAGCAACACAATTATCAACTTTATCAAACTAAGGCTACATCTATTTGTATGTCTGCCAAAACCAACTTTTATGATAATTTGGTATTATCCCTTTGATTTACTTCAGACCAGCATCACTCTTTTTACCTACTACTGATATGCAAATTATATGTTAATTTTATTATTGCTGTTAGATCTGACACTGAGATTTTGAATGTTTTATGGTCTGTTTTGTTCTTCAAAATGCCCATCTGTACCTATGCAGGTTTTTCATCACAGGTGAGGTAATGTCCTCAGAATTAGGCACTTATAACAAATAATTTATCACATAGAATTTGATCATCTCAATTATTCCCTAATTATTATTATTTTCCTGACAGTTTATAGGGATTTGAAAAAAAATCATAATTTCATTTTGCAATAGCCAGTTACTTTTGGAAGGCATGTAAATGTTTCTACTTAATTGTTAGAAAGCTCCTATTACTACAATCATTTGCTTTTTAACTTTGTAAGCAATTAAAACATATCAGCAATAAGAAAGTTTTTGAAATTTCATAAAGTATCAATCAACCAAAAAATATATATATATGCACACACAGACACATACATTTACAGTAAAATACGCATATAAAATACTCATTGATAATATCTAGCATAAACATGATTATTTGCACCAATCTCTATAATTCTATTTTCTTTCCTGGAGTTATAGTCATGACCACTGAAATTTCAGCCAGCCCTTCAAGGGCTGAACAAACTTTTCCAGCAGCTAGAATGTATGGCATTCTGCATATTTCGATGACAAGAATTTTGGAAATCAAACTTGAGAACTAAATGCTGGTGATATAATAGAGTCAGCTAAAATCAACTCTCAGGAAGCAACAATGTGTTCAGAAATGTAAGACATTTAAAGTTAAAAGTTATATGTATATACATTATATAAATATAAAATGAAATAAACTATACTGAAGCATAGATAACAAAACTCAAAATGTAGCACTTTGTAATTACTTTGCTACATTTTATATTATTGGTGCTCTCATGTCTATGACACATTATATCTATATGAGAAAACACTACATAAGATGTGCTAGTACACTTCTCTTATATCTCTACTTTTATAAACATCACATTGAATAGCCTGAAATAAATCCTGCTGGTAGTATTTACCACATAAATATTAGCAAATGCTAAAAGTTGAGGCTTTCTTTTTAAAAAGTTTTTAGGTGGAAAGCAAGATACTAAATAGTTACCAACTCCATATTACTGATTAAGCCTCTCCTTAACACAACCAAGACTTAGGAACTAAAAAGTAATTTCACAATTTAGTTAAGAGGAGAAAAATAGAGATTTCCTAAGTATACATAGATGAACAAACCATGTTATATCCATTGATAAACCAGAAAGAAAAGAATTGAAGCCATAGCTGGAAAGGCTATTTATCACTAACTCATAAATTAGGAGACTACAGAGAATGAAGTGAATGTCTTGCTCAATGTCCAATTAGGTGATGAGAAAACAGATGTTTTCCTAGTGGCTCAAGAGTTGACCCACACAAGATTCTAATTTTAATACTGGCAAAGAGGGTTCATTCGAAAGATATTTTTCCCCCTTCATCTGTAGTTACTTACCTAAATTGTTTTGGGAAAGCAAATGTTAGTTATATTAAATATATGATTTTTAAATATTTTATAATTATTGTTTAATACATGACTATTCCTCAAGCATTTATATATATATATATATATATATATATATATATATATTCATATAATTTAAATTTTTCAACTATTTCTCACAATTTTCTCTCTGTACAACAGCAATTTATATCAATAAGAAAATATTGACTTCCTATTTTAATAAAATCTAAATGTATCAAATATCTTTTATGAGATACATTGAACAATTTGGGGGGATAATCATCATTACCTTCGATTTATGAAAAGAGTCTTCTAGAGTGAAAGTTTATGCAACTTGTCCAAAGTAACACAATTAGTAATTATCATCCCAAGATTTCAAAACCAATCATGCCTTATGCTGAAACCTGTTTCTTTTTCTTTTCTTTCTTCCTTTTTTTAAAAACTCTCCTTCTACTCTCTCCTCTATGCCCTTTTATTTCTTAAAGCATGTCTATAGAAAAAAGCAGCAAAGATATTGCCAGGGTCATGTGAAATTTTCGGATCATATTTGTGCCTTTTGGCATTTTAGAACTCATCCAAACAAAATTAAAATGTCAGTCATTTTCAAGGTCACCCATCATGGTAGATATTTGTCATTGTCATGAACTATTTAACCTGGAGTAGGTCCAAGACTAAAACTTAAAGTTATCTTTCGAAAGATAGATATCCTGGACTAAAATAAAGGAACTGAGGGCAGGGGGAGAGAGCACTAAATGTAATGAAATAGAGAATCATTAGCACTCTCGCAAAGTGACATAAACAGACTGACAGCTCAGAAGGAAAGAAAATTCATGTCTATTCAATTCCATTCTACTTTGATGCAGCAGGGAAAAATACAGAACTAAGGGCAATGCATAAGGGCTGACAAATTTGAAACAAATTAAAGGCAATAACCTTAAATATAGTGATAATAGGTTTGTGGGATTCACTACTGTAGGACATCTTTAAATCAAATAACAATGTTGGACTATAGAGTGGATAATTTAATGACCAATAACCTTGCTGGTGTTTTGGCTGAAGAAGATACACAACATCTCATAGGCCTGATCTGATCAGCCCAAGGGCAAGGAGAATTTAATTTTCCCATGAACCAGATAAAGTATTCATCAGAGTAACTAGAGCTCACTTTCCCATATTACAAGGACCTACTTTTAGACTGAATTCCTAGCTCAGGTATTAAACATTCCTTTACAATGGGCCCCATAGGAAAGTGATAGAATGGTGTCGAGGTAAAAGATAACTTTAATTTTCTTCACCAGTATTGGGGGTAAATTGCATTGGACTAGTCCAATACCCTTTTCCAGTTAACAAAATTTACTAAATAACTAGCTCAAGGGTAAGATTACAATGTGTGTGACCTTAGGAAGACAAAGAACACTAACCAAAATGATTATGTTGTTTACTAAAAAGCATGTAAGTATGTCTATAGAGGCTGTTCATTATTTTCATTACTTAATATGCCATGTGGATTCTTCCACTTTAAAGCATAAAGAGCCACATTTTTTTAAACTGCTTAGTATTTCATAATATAAATAAAATGTTTGTATTCTGAAACTAAGTAACCACAAATTTCTTAGTAGAAATAAATTGTATTTGTGTGCTTTCTAAACCACTGATAGCAAACACTATTATATGTACATGCCTTGCACATATGTGCAGTCATGTAATTTGCATGGAATCACTAGGTGGAAGTGTATGTGTGTTTTCTATAAAGAGAGATATTGCCAAACTGTCCAGCAAAGTGTTTACAAGTTACACTTCCACTAAGAATTTAAAGTGCATGTTTCTCTACCTTCAGATCCTTTTTGTTATTCATTTATTCTGATTAGTGAAAATTAAAGGTAATTATTTTTCTATTTTGTTGATGTTTAATACTGTGAGTCTGAACACAATTTGGAATATCTAAAGCCATTTCTTTTCTGCAACTTCACCCGTTAAATATTTCAATTTTTTTCTGCTTTGTAAAAACCTCTCTTATGAATATTTCAGTGTTCTTTAAATATTTAGCATATTACTTCTCATTTGGCCTTTTCCGGCACTAATTTTTATTTGTGTATCTCTAAGATCTCTTAATGTAATTATATACATTAAATTAAATGTCCCTCTCCTAAGATGTCAAAGAGTTAAAAATAATAATCATTACATGGTTAGCGCAGGTTTTTTCCTTGCCATCAACTATCTAGTAGAGATGAGGTGGAATGTTGTATGCACCAAATGTCCAGGAAATGAAAAATGAAATTAATCACTCTAGGAGAGAATAAATAAATTATAAGTTTATTAATTTTTTCTCTATCCACAGGTTCTTTCAATATGATTTCCTGAATCTTTGCTGCATGTCTGTTGTTTATAAGGTCTAGGGACAAAATCATTTTTATTTAAACACATGTAATGTACCTCTAAACAGTCCTTAATCACAGAAATTATAATAAAGGAAAGTTATAGATTTTTATCATTATGGTTAATTGATGTGGTTTTCTCATTCTGTCTACTCAGAATGGAACAGGATGCTAATAACACTCCCAACACCACCCCCCAAAAATGCAGATATTTATCTTCTCATGGGTTGATTGTCATAGAAAATGACCTCTGGAGGTGGGCTAACAGAGCTTGCTACCATGAGTTTTCAATTATGGTGACTTCTTCTATCTTTCTGCTTTTCCATCCTCACCCATAAGCTTCCATTTTCAAATGCTCTTATTCTCATAATATGGTTGCTTGATCTCAAGTCGTTGTACCTGAGTCCCACAAAGTAAGTACAAGAAAGCAGGTGTGAGGAAATAATCACCAGCTTTCCAGAAAGTCACTCCTTTTGAGGCTATTTCCGCACATCGTACCCAATAGGTGCCTTTTTAATCTGGCTGGCTTCTTTATTAACAATGGAATTTAAGGAACTGAGTTGTTATTGTTGATTTTGCTATTTGTTACTGTTTATGCTTTTTCTGAAATGTGTATTTTGGTAGTACAGAAGAATGGAAATTATGTAACTAATTCCTCCAAAACCATAGGCTGCATAATTATCTAGTAGGCAATTTTCCAATTTTCCTCTCCTCCAAAATATAAGCAATAAGTATCATGGATACCCTGCTCCTAACTTCTCCCTATGGTCAGGCTGTCATATGGGAAGAACCCATTGGCTGAGGTTTGGGACAGAATAACTCAGCCTGAAGCCAGGGTCCTAAGAGCACCATGCATGACCTTCAATGCTTGCATGTCTTATCTCTCATATTTATTTGGTTTTGCTTCCATGTCTCATGCAAACTAAAGCACTGAGTCCAAGCTATTTTTTTTCTCTTTCTCTGATTACCACAGAAGTTTCAATATTATAAATCGACACAATTTTCTGCTTCCTTTTCTCTAGTCTTAAATTCGGATCTACCTAGCTACTAAAGTATCTTTAAAGAATCATTTTATATTTTTGTCTATTAAAAAAATCCCACACTAACTTTGAAAGCATTACTAAAGAAAAAGTCATAAGCTATACTGTGGCTCATGAGAACATCTCTGATCCAATCTTTCTGGCCTTGTCACTCTGGCTTTCTAAAGTGACTAACCTCCTGACTCTGTGCCTCTCTTCATGTGGTTCCTCTTCCTATCCTTGCCAAATCCACCAAAGCTTAGTTCCAGTCCCCCTTGATGCAAAAAGAATGATGTCAGTGAGACCCTGCATGGTATCTCTTCCACTGTAATAGAAGCCCTTCTGTCCCTGGGCAATTATCTGCAGCACACATCAACACATTCTGATTCCAGCTGTGTCTATCATGTTTCATAGCAACATGAAACTACATGGTCTTTCACACCATATATGACCAGTTCTGAAGAAACTCTCATCAGTCCTTTAGAAACATTAGTAGGCTCTCAAAAGTTCATTGGTTGAATTTATCTTTGTACTATTTCCTTCCAATATTTCCTACATGATACACACACACACACACACACATACACATGTGTGTGTGTGTGTGTGTGTGTGCGTGTGTGTGTGTGTGTGTGTATGTGTCTCCCTTCTCTTTGGGCCTCCTTCTCAATTTCTAACCAAAATTGTATCTGGGCTCAAATTCCCAATTTGATGTTCCAATGCCTCTCCCACTGAGGTCACAGCATCCTCAGTTGGCTGACTATTAGCATATGGCCTGGAATGGAACTGAATTATCAGCTCCTTTTTAACTGGATGATTTCCACTGGGTTTTATTTTCTGTTTGCTTGTTAATAGAAATGCCCATCGGCAGTGGCCCTGGATCAAAAGTATGGGCCTAATAGAATCTAAAAGTTCATGTTTAATTTTAAAATCAAACTCCCTTTAGATTCTTAGTATTGCCAAAATTCATCTGAAAAGCAGAAAATGTCATTTTCCTTCCACCTTCAAAAGCAGCTGAACAAAATTTAAATACATCTGGTTATAACAAACAAGCTAGAAAGTGCACCACAATTGGGACAGACTTGTGCCCAGATCCAATTTTTATGACTGAGTTAGAAAGCCCTTGAAAAATGGGGCTCGTGGTGCAATCCCTGCTGGGGCATTAGCTGGGGCCTCTTTGGCAAGAAAGACTGAAGTAATAAGCATGAGTGACATTTTCCCAAAGCAGGTTAAATACCCCAATAGAAACCTAGAAAAAAATTACACTTAAAGGTTCTCCCTGGCAGCTTGAGTCGATTTGACACCTCCTCTTTGCATAAGAATTCCCTGTGTGACCAGTCACATGATATAATTTGTGAGCTGAATTAGATGCTTTTATGAGCCTTTCTGCCACAGCTTTTGGAGATAAGTCAATGTGACAATAATAATAGAATTTTATTTCCTTGTTTGTTTAAAATTGCCTCCCTACCCTGTAAGCTGAGATTATCTGAAGGACAGTTCCTTATTGGCCATTCTTATCTTTATGATTATAACTTAGTGATAGCTAACCAGACAGAGATGATTAGTGATGATTTTCCAATAGAGTACTGGATCAAGTTTCATGACTACTTTGGAGATGAAATGTACCAGGTAAAATGCTAAATTTACTTTCTTTATCTTTCAGAAGATTTACTATAGCTTGATCTTTATCTCATTATGCTAGACAGTCTAAAAAGACCACAAGGCTCTATCACAGAAGAGATATTCATGTATTTGGTCACAAATAAATTCTACTATATTTACATTGGTCAGAAAAACTTGTTACAGCTAGATTGTAAAGGTGTGGTGATTTGGTTAGTCCAAATCAATTCCAAGAAAGAAATTCTGGAGTCAGTTCAGTTGCAGTAAATGTTAAGCTTCATTATTTACTGTAAATGAACTTAGTCAAGTTATTTAAATTCTTTTTTAGACTCTTTGTCTATCAAATGGTCTAGAAAATTAACAAAATAATGATTGAGTTATTTATCAAAATTTTCTGTTTCCTAATAAAGCCCTTTTATTACAGATCAGAGAAGTCTATTCTTAAACTTTCTAAGAGTTCAAGTTTGGAATATACTTAGTTTTTAATGTAAACTTCTGTTCTTTTTATACTCTCCCCTTTACAAACAAGTTTTCAGCCTAAAATGGGACAGTTTTTTTTCTCTTTTGAATGTCTCTTTGCTAACTTTCATTTCTTCATCTTTCAGCCAACTATCATAATTATATTTATGTGCCAAAGTGGATTTCTTTTTTACTTCTTTCTATATCTGCTTCATTAGATAATATCATTAGTCTTTTTTCAAATCAAATCTGTAAAGAAGTTTTCAATGGTCATTCAAATATATTCTGGATGGAGTATTCTTGTCAGCAACCATATTTGGCAAAAATATCAGAAGCCCATCTTTATTTGGTTATGAATATTAGAAATGGTCTAAGGGTAACAATCTTAGGGATTACTTACTTGACCTATGTTATAATCATGGAGAAATATAGGATTTATATTTTTGATTCTTGCTCTTTTTCTATTCTACCCCCACCAAATTGACATATGTATTAGACATATTTGTTCCTTATGTTCATCACAATGACTTACTGGAGACTATGATGTAATTCATTGTCATCAGTCCATTTTGTGAGACCAATTCACATTTCATTTCTCTCTCAACTTGTGTTGGACAGAATTCCCTTGCACTGCTCTGTTTCCTTCCATGATTCTCAGAAACTTGGCTGTTGGATTTGTCGGTTTCTATAAGTGGACCCTTCCTTGTATTGGGGTGTTTACTCATTTAACTTGGTCAATATTAACTTATTTCTCATTGAGGATGGTCATTTTATTCATCATAATTAATTGCTCCACTTTCCTGAAATGTGATTCCTCCTTTAACTCAATTCCTTTTATTGTGTGGTCATCTCTAGATTGCTAAGGGTTCTCTTCCTCTCCTAGAACTAATGACATTTAGCACAGCGTACCTTGAACACTCAGAATGTCTTTCATGAGAAAATGAATGCAGTGTATTCTTAGTTGCTGGACATTCTATTAAATAAACTCATTTAATAATGACATTTTTTACTTCTCTAGAAAATTGTATTTAAAGTTCCTAGGGAACTTCTCATAGACAAAGGAATATATTCATTTGAAATCAGTAAAGAGAAGCAATTATTTTCAGAAAAAAATTCAGTTATGGCTGTTGCATGCTACTTTTTATTCGATTACTATTCCTTGCATGTATTATATTAAAGTCTTCATATAAATAGTATAAAAATAAAATTCTGTATGACAAGCTCTGTTCAGAGCCACATAATATATATATATATATATATATATATATATATATATATATTTGTAAACTATCTTGGATGTTTGAATCTCAAAGTCTTTATATTACATTAAATATATATATATATATATATATATATATATAAATAAGGGAGGTAAAGAACATGAAGAAAAAAGAAATCATGGAGGTCATTGAAATTCAAAATTATACAAACATCAATTTTACACCAGATTTTATACCATATTTTCTTTACCATAAACTTATATAAATATATTTTCAATGTCTCCAATTCAAGTTCAGTTTAGGGGGAAAGTCTTTAAGAAGATGAGTAGAAATATTTAGTCAATGAATATCAGTATGCACATACTTTATTTTTAGCATTATTAGGCTACATAGGTGACTTCTATTGAGTCAGATATCCTCTGTTCAGTGTTTTATCATCTCTTCATTCCCGACATCCCCCACACTCCTTTTCCATTTCTGTCTCTTCCTCTTTTCTCCTTGCATTTCTTTTTGTGCTTTCCATTAAAATAGAGACTTGAAGTAAGCACTGTTTTAGTCAACATTTTTGCTGCTCTGACTAAAAGCTCCTACCAGAACAACTATAGAGGAGGAAAAGTTTACTTGTGGGCTCACAGTTTCAGAGGGCTTGCTCCATTCCTCCTGGCTCAAGGTGGAACATCATGGAAGAAGAGTGTGGCAGAGGGAAACAGCTCACAAGATGATCAGGAAGCAGAGAGAAACTCTGCTTGCCAAATACAAATATATACCCCAAAGCCACAACTCAATTTTCAGCACTTCAATTACTACTCAAATAATCCCTATTATGGATTAATTCACTGATTGGGTGAAGACTGTTATACCCCCAATCATTTATCCTCTGAACCTTGTTGTACAGTCTCACGTGTGAGCTTTGGGGGGACACCTCACATACAAATCAGACAAAGGTCATATATCCATAGAACCCATGCAATTTATGAGCTTTGGAATACAAAACCATCACAGTTTCTAATGAATAAAATGTGACCAACTATAAGGACATCTGAAGAACAAATAGAATGATATGAAGACATAAATAGAATTGGACAAAGAATATGATTTGGAGAATGATAGAAGAAAGAAAATTTTATCCTGGCTATAGAAAGAGTTCAACTCCTTTTTAGAATTTAAAATAGAAGAGACAAGAGGGAGAATGCCTGCATTTATTCAGATCAAAAAACAAAGGGAGGGAAGATTTTGGAGGAAAGTTCTCTATTTAAAAGTTCACTTGGCAGTGAGTCATCCGGCACAGTCACAATGAGCCTTTGTACTTACCAAGTGGCTTTTATACAAAGATCTCACAAGGCAAAGAGGTACAAAGAATGGCTATTCTCATTTCAGATGAACGACAACTAAATCAAAATTGAGGTGGGTTTTTGAATACTTCGTTGTTATATCACTGTAACTTTTTCTACATACCATTAAATGAACAGATTTGAAGTTCACTATTCAATAAGCTTGGAAAAAACTGATCACACCCAAACAACCTCACTGGTAAGAAAGTATAGATACATTGCTCTCATTTCTGAAAGTTCCTTGACTGTCCTACATCCCTATTCCCAAGAGGAAACTGTTGGGATTTGTCCTCTCATATTGGATTGGTGTAGTCTTTTCTAGAAGTTCGAATAAGATAAATTTTGTGGTGTGTGCATTCATGTTTCGGCATTCTTCATTCATTCACTATTATAGACATTAATTATGATTATGTTTAAAGAAAAAAATTGAGATAACACAGAAATTTCTGAGAATCCTCACACCCAGTTTCCCTTGTTAATAACACCAGTTTATCATTCCCATAGAAATAACATTAGTATGGCACACATTCTACAATGGATGGAACAATACTGATGTGTTGCTATTTTCAAGTAAAGCCCATTTTAATTGCCTGATGTTCTTTTGCTGTTCTGGGATCTCACTCAGGATGATATATTACATTTAGTTCTTATGGCATTAGCCTTATTAGGCTCCTCTTGGTTATGATGGTTTCTCAGACTTTCCTTGTTTCTGATATCTTTACAGTTCTGCAGATTACTGATGTGATATTTTTTAGTGTGATCCTCAATTGTAGTTTGTCTCATGTTTATCTCATGATTAGACTAAGGTGTGGATTTGGGGCCAGAAGATCACAAAAGTAAACTTTAATTTTCATCACATTCTATCAGGAGTACAAATTATCAATTGGTTTCTCACAGTTGATAGTGAGCTGAATTACTAAACACTAAAATAGTGTTTGCCAGATAGAAACCATTTCAAAATTATTTTCTGTCCATTTGTATAATAACTTGATGTTCATCAGTTTTGCCATACATGCTGCAAGGGTTTCTCCCCATTGTCTTTAAAAGCAGTCTTCCATTATGTGATTACAGTTGATTTAGCCATTCTACAGCCAAAGAACATTTATGTGGTTTCCACTGTGGAGAAGTCATGATAAGGTTGTCATGAACATATTTGAATACATCTTTTTGTGTATGTTTCCATTTTTCATGGATAAATGTCTAGAAGTGAAATGATCGAAAAAAATAATGTATATTTAACTTCATCAGAAAATGCCTGATCCTTATGCAAAATGGTCATTGGTTGACATTCTGACCTGTCAGTGATGAGAGTTTATGTATGATATGTCCAATAAAATGGAGAATACTTTAATTCTATTACAATTTGATTTTTATTGAGTATATAATTTCATTTATTTTCAAAATTTGTTTTCTGTATAATGAATTTATTTTCCATAGTTAGTTTTTTTCTATTTTCTTTGCACTGGATTTTATTTCCTCTTGTTATTCTGGTTTCTTAATGTAGGAGATCAAATCACTTATTTATTCTGTTTGTCATTGGCTACAGTATCTGAGAGTGTCCACTTAATGGCCAAAAATGTTGTTCAATTATTCTGCATTTTTATTCATGTTTTGTCAATTTTTTTAAATTAATTACTCAGAGAACAATGTTAAAATTTTCAAAGATAATTATGTCTCTTTGTATTGTTCTTTTCTGTTTTTATTTATTTATTTATTTTGAAATTCTATTAGATGCATATTTAGGATTTTTATGATATCTTAATTAATTGTTACTTTTATTATTGATACGTCTTCTTCATGGTCATATAGTCTTCTGAAAATTACTTTATCTTTTCATTAATGGAACAACCCTATCTTCTTTGTAATTAAGATTTACATGTGTCCTTTTATTTTATATTTTTATTCTCATGTTAGCTATTTTCAAATTGAAGTATATAGCTTCTGAAAATAATATTTATTTCAGTAATATTGTTTCATTCTGTCAGAAAATCTCATTCTTTTAATTTTTAACTTAATTAATTAAATATGATTATTAATATTTTTTAATCTATCAACTTGCTATTGTTTCCTATTTGTTCACTTATAGTTTTACTTATTTGATTTTATGCCCTGTGAAAATTCACAGAGCCACAGGTGAGAAACCTATAATATATTCTGCTGATTTACTTAATCAAAAACTCTTTGAAAAAAATATCTTTAATGTTATGGATAAGTAAATGGAGGAATCTGGTTAATAACTTAATTATAATGCCTTATATTTATTTTGACTAAGTCTTTATTTTAACTAGTGGGTTAACAAGTACCCAACAATTGTCTGAATGGATCTTTGCAGATGTTCATCACATCAAACTTTTTTCCTCTGTCCATGCTTTCACCTTTATTTAAAAAAAAATAATGGAAAATCATAAATACCATTGAAAGAAAATAGTGGCTTTTTGATAAGTATTCCAACTGTATGGTAGCCATTCTAGTGGTATTCTCTTCCAAAAAGATAAATATATTTCAGGTGTTTCTTCATCAAATATACTTTGAAGTATTTAATTGCTAACTTAATACCAGAAATACATATGTGATAAATAAATTTTCATGAATAAATCATTGCAAAAATATTAACTTCTTCCAATAATTATAATAATACATAACTAAAGATTTTTAACATTCTTTCCTTTAGTGAGATTTGAAGGATCTCTTGTCTTTTTTTTCTTTTCTCTTCTTGTAGTCCTAGACATTAAACCTAGAGTTGCTTTACCACTTAGCAACATCCCCAGCCCTTTTTTTTTTTTTATTCTGAGACAGTGTCTTCCTAAGTTGCCTAGGATAGCCTAGAACTTGATATCCTTCTGACTAAACTTCTGGAGTTTCTGGAAATTACAGGTGTGTGTCCCTATACCCAGCTCTTTTGTTTCTTTTTCAGTTTGAGATATGGCTTTTTTTCTTTCTTTTTTTCTTTTGGTTATTCTACAACATGACATTCATAATTTTTGTCACTGTACATACAGTTGAAAATAATAATTATGTAAGCCAAAATTTTAAAATTTTATGAAAATTACTGAGCCTATTTGTTAATAGAAAATGAACGTATCAAATACCATGTTGCATCTCAAATAATCTTGCCATTAAATGCAAGTTTCATGAAGTCAAATTGATACTGAGAGCAACATAAAACTTTAACATATTCCACAATATGGTCATATTTTATATTGCTTTTATCTTAAGAAGAGTGTCTTAATTTATGTTTCCTATGAATCAGAGCCTGAGTTATGAGCTTCTCTGCAAGTAGTGAAGAGGTGACCCAGAAGGACTAAGGAATCAGAGACTATTGTTCAGAGAAGTGGGAAAGCCACTGTGCATGCTTTTGAGACAGTCATTATGAAATAGTAACTAGGACCACAGCAATCACATACAAAATGCCTCTCATACATTTACCCCTTAAAGGATGATAAGAAATGAGAGCCTGAGTGTACCCACTGGTAAAAGCTACTTTGGAAGAGAAGTTCTCATATACCCAGGCTGCACCAGTGTACAGACCAAGTGGTTTCTCAGGTTGTAGGAAGAACCAGAGGCACAAAGCACCCTTGGTCCTAAATATCCACAGCACAATGAGCATTCAAGCTGGCCAGTTACAGTTGAAATCAGAGGTGGGACAAGAAAAGTAATGGTGTATCTAATTCTCTATCAATATAAAGTTTGATTCAAAATCTGGGAAAAGCACTATTATAAAATAATTAAATGAAAGCCAATATTACATTATCTTACACTAATAAAATAATAAAAGATTTAGAATAAACTGAGATTAAAATAAGAAATAAAATCTTCCTGAGCAAGGACTAGCTCTGAAAAGGCAAAGATTTCACTTCAGGCTATGAGCAAATAAATGCACCCTGGCCAGGACAAGCTGAAATTTGTCCATTCAGATTTGAGAAAAACAACATATGGTTTACCTGCTGAGTGTCTGGAAAGGGACTAGGAGGAATAGTAAAAAAATAATAATAAAGAATAGAAGATATGAAAGAAAAACACATAGATAAGAAAATGCAGAGAACTCTACAAAGGATTGAGAACGTGATCAAATAAGCTTGATATCTTAACAAGTAAAGGAATTAGTTTGGAAATCTACTGAAAATTATTGGGAGAAAGAAAGGAGTTGTAACAGGAGGCAACTCAGAAAGTTTAATTCATAGTTAAGCTAAGTAAGAGTACCATGTTACATGCAGCATTATTAAAACTTAGGGAGTAGGTTCAAATAAACACTATGTATGATATCATGATTTAATATCTATCAATCGATTACTAAAGGTCCTAATTTGATCATATACACTTGAAAACACATTTAGATATTTCAAGAGGTTTTTCACTGTGCATTAAGTATAAAATTAATAAAATCTTTATGAATATTAGAATATTTAGAATATGCAATGTATTGACTGTATATCATTATGAAGAACTTGCAGTACCTATGCATACATACATAATATATACACCATATTCTTTGCCTTACAATAGATTTAAATGTGGTTTATTTTAGTGATAAACAAGTGAATATACCTTAAATTGATTTTGGAAGTAGACATTTTTAAAAATATGTACAAATAATTTTATTAAAAAATTCAATAATAATGATTGTCACTACACTAAGCTACTAAGTAATGTTCAATATTGATAAATCATGTAAATTGTCAGCAAATGTGACTTTAATTTTCCATATGTGACCAGATTTTTTTAATAGGGCAATTGTAAATTAAACCTTCCACACTAGAAGTAGTCCATTTTCTTATTAGACTAGCATTAATCATTGACTATATGAACAAGTCCTTTGACTACGATTAGATATGAACTGAATATTGAGTGTGAATCCTGACACCACAAACACAGGTATTTCATTTTCCATAGTTTGAGTCATAGCCACTTGTCAATACACATTGCAACTTCATGGATTCTGAATAAATTCTTTGGTAAGTATTTTAACTAGTAAACAATCACATGATGAAGTCTATCTCTCTGACTCTAAATGTAAACACAATTTTAATAATGACATTTGTGCATAATTTAGCCACTTATTTGTCCTATTCTCCAATAAGTAACAAACCTGGAAAACATGAACAGTTCTCAATTTAGCCCTTAGGAGGGTCAAATCATTGTAACATTTCACTGCCCTCTACAGGATGCTAATATAAATTATTTGGGTGGAACTCTTCTTGCATATAATTTAAAAATGAAACTGGCAAGGAAGGATGCCAAACTTAAAACGATGGTTGCACAGCAAAAAAGGAGATGCAAATTAAGTTTTCTATAAAATTAATGAATTGGTGAAGACATATAGCACCCAGTAAGATTTCCTAAACTACTGAATATATATCATATTGTGGCAATAACACACAATAGATTGTATGAAAGGTTCAAATGAGAGAGAGAGGGGGAGGTTAAAAAATAAGAGTAAAGGGGAGGGAAAATATTATTGAAAATGAGTAAGTATTATTGTTCAATCTCATTGTTTTTCTCTTTTTTGTTTAATTTTACTTGATTGCTACAATGAAAAGCATCTGTAACATGATGGATAAATTAGAAGGAAAGTCAAACACTTTTTTTACCCAATGAAAATAGAAGAGTTTTATCTTTATAAGATCCCATCCATAGGCTTCTCTCTGAAATACAGTGGGTTTGAAAGTCATTTACATAATAGCTAACAAAAATGTACTCAGGAAAACACCAGGCTTTCTAAACACAGAAGATAATTATGTTGGAAGAATGATATTCCATTGCCATCTCCATTTTCAAGATACATTTATTCCTCCTGTACACAGCATAGAACAACCAAACACAGATTATCATATATTACGTAGGTGTGCGCCATTAGAGTGACAAGGAACAGGGAGTTGGGGCTGATGGGGTCTAAGGCAGAGCAAAAGCCAGGAAGGAAAGAAATACTGCATTCTATTCTTGGCATATATGTACCACCTGAATGGTATTTTTCATTATCTTCTGCACTGGGAACATTCTATTATTCCACTGGGAAGTCATAGCAGAAGAGATATAATTATCAGCAGAGTAATGGGGATGCTCTTGCTAATGGCCAGCTATTCAAATATCTCAATATAATCGTCTTGCCCAATCTCTCCCCATTGCATACTCTTCTGGAGAAACTCATCATTTTTTCCACTTACCCCAGCATAATGAATTCATTTTGCATTTTCTTTGTGAGAAATTAAGAGGAATCACAATATAATGTGTTGACATTTGAAATTCTGCACAGAAAAGTTTAGGCTGGCAATTTAGTTTAATCGCAAGCTAACAGGGAAAGGCTGTTTATTAAATTAGTTCCCTGTGTACAGAATGTGTATTTTCTTTGTAAACCTTTGCCTTTGTACCTGGATTTGGATTGTTTCCCCTGGTCTTCATGAGCTCTAATTTTCTCAAAAGGTACAATAATGTGTCCCAGAATAGAGCACTGTGTTCTCTGAGCTCGCTCTCTCTCTCTCTCCCTCTCTCTCTCTCTCTCTCTCTTTTATGGTGAAAATTGTTGACACTAAAGATGAGCATTGAGTGAGAGAGTCCCCAGGGAAAACTGAAAAGAATAATGAGTGAGAAGTTACCTTTAAGAAAAGCCACCAAAGTGTGTGTTGTTTTCTGTGACCTTAAACCACTATGTTGGCAGCTCATACAGGAAATAACCTTTTTTTTCTTATTAGATTAAAGCTATTATTTCACTTATTTGCTCATATCTGAGTTTGATTAACTATTTCCATATTTTCTGCCTCTTATTTTTCTTTTTAAGAGTTTCCATTTATTTGCTCTAATAAAACTTGTAAACTGTTAATAAAACAGCCTTTCCTTTTCCCTAGGGAATTCTAGATAGTGGGCAGGTGATAACATGAACAGGTAGTAAAACCCTACTACTGAAATCATTGGCTTGGAAGATGTTTCTGCTCTATTATCTTCCTGCATAGAACATTTAGCTGAGCATCAACATTTGGGAAAGGACAGGGAATAGCATAAGTCTAGGTGTGAAACCAGTGCCATCAGTTGATCAGAAGAAGATTTAAAAAAAAAAATTAAAGTGTGCCACAGTTTAATTATCTTCCAACCATGTCTCTTACTCTTGCTTTTATTTTGCTTTTCCTCAGGTAGTTCCATAGCCAAACAAATATCTTGTTCAACCTAGTACTCTAACGTTCTAAGAAGACACATGTTTTGGAAAATATATTCAGAGGGAGCATCCAGCCTTCTGATTTTCTTCAGTCTGTTCTGACCAACACTCAGATGAGAAGGAATGTAGACCTCTCTGAGATCATCTGAGGCTGCTGGGAACGGGAATGAGTGAAAAGCATCATGACCTCCACTTGGGAAGGGGCAATAAAGTCAGCTTCAGAAACTAGCATGCCTCCACAGAACTGCTCTGGCTTCTGAGAGAGCCCAAGCTCTGAGATACTTTCTGCACCCACCACCAACCCATCTGCTCCTACTTGTCTTGCGGCTGACACCCAGAGTCCTTTTCTTCTTGAATTGCCAAGACTACTAAGGTTCTGCTTAGCCACGTGTAAACAGAAATTGGTCTAGAATTTTACCTTCCCTTTTTCAAGTATAATTTCTTTCCAGTCTTTTTACCTTAGCCTTTCTTTTAAGGTAGTCATTGTTTCCGTCTCACTAGGTATATTGTAATCAATAATAAAATCCACTGCATAATTTCAACTATCAATTATACTGCTGTAAGCATTTAAATATGAGATTTGTCCCTTTGCTTTAATGATGTCCTCTTTCTCTAAAACAGATTTTCCTTAAGAAAGGTAGTTACAGCTTTCTTAATAAAGCCATTACATAAAAGGACAGTGTCTCAATTTGTGCTTACAGGTCTTCCACAATATAAAGAGAAGCGGAAAAGAAATAAAGGCAAGTTGACCACAACTCCCCCAAGGTGCAACTATAAAATTTCTCTGCATGTATTTTACTAATAACTGGTTGGGATGCTATCAGGATGAGATGTTGAATTATTGAATTGCTGTCTTCAGACTCTAATTCATAGCCTACATTTCATTGCTTGCAGAGAAGATAAAGGAAGCAGGAGGTAAGTGAATGATTGAAAAGTATACGTTTAAGAGTGTGTTTTCAAAATAGAAGCTCTGGTTTACAGTCTGAAAGGCAGTCTATTATTATACCACTATACTTAATCACAAGTCTTCTATAAAATGAGGGCACTGCAATTTCTTCTGTGGAATGGCACTTCTCATTTAAAGCAAGTCTAATTACTTTATTTTGACTTCAAATATATTTCTGGAAACACTATGAATGGACAATAGACATAAATTATTATCCATAATAGCTTCATTTCAAATTATACAGTTTTAAGAAGTTTTGGTAGTAGGTAAAGGGGAGATGTTATAGTTACTTAGAAGGAGGTTCAGAGAAGAGATATGGCAAATGGGATCAAGCAATTTATCATTAGGGTTTAAGGAAAATCTACTGATTTAAATATTGTGAGAGAAAGAAAATATTTCAAAACATTTGCAATGGTCTGTTCCTTTATCAGTCTCCTCTTTATAGGGACGGTCAAGTACCACTCTTCATAAAAATATATGAATGGAGTTGCAATGACCTGGAAAACAGTGTAGTTCTGTAAAGAAATACAATGGGATTTCAGGCAGTGATATGAACAAAGGTATCTTGGGGGAATGGTGGTATCTGAGAAAAGTTTTAGAATAATCTGTAGTATTAAAATAAAGATAAACATGGGAAATGCTGGGGAATGAAATCCAACAAATTTTGCTATATCTGCATATGAGCATATCACAATGAATCCCACTCATGTATATAATTATAATGCACTAATTAAAAAATAATAATAATAATAGAAAAGAGATCAGTAAAGTGCAGATATCATACTAAGGGAAAGGAAAGTGAAAGTACTGGGGTTTGAGATTGGTCAAATCATGTTATGTTCTTGTATGAATATGGCAGGATGAATCCCATTATAATGTATAATTGTAATGCACTGATATAAAAGGGAAAAAATAAAAATGAAGATGAAAAAAGAAATTGCTCATTTTAGGCAGGGAGGATTGAAATGGCACTCTGTTAGAATTCATTGAAATGTTCAAGCCAGGCTCTCGTTTCTGCCTTCAGTGATAATACACGCATGAAGACCAAGTCCACGACACAACTAGTAATCATAAAGGATTCCAGCATATTTTGAAAGAATTGTTAACAACAGATGCTAATGAGCCCTTAATCTGTAGCTCAATAAGAATAGAAGATCTATGAAGATACCCAAAACAGTAGACTTTCTTTTTTCAAATACTTCACTCTAAAGTCACTTTTTAAAAATTTATTCTAATTAGTTACACATAACAGTAGAATGCACTTTGATACATCATACATAAATTGAATATAACTTTTCATTCTTCTGATTGTACATGATGTATAGTCACATTGGTCATGTAGTCATATATGAGCCTAGTGTAAAAATGTTCAATTCATTCTATTATCCTTCCTACTGCCATACCCTCCCTCCCTTCTCTCCCTTCTGCCTAATCCAAAATAACTCGATTATTCCCTTACTCTCCAACCTTTATTGTAAATTAGCATCTGCATATCAGAGAAAACATTCAGCCTTTTTGGGAATTGGCTTATTCCACTTAGCATGACATTCTCCAGCTCTACCTATTTACTGGCAAATGCCATCATTTCATTCGTAAGTCTAAGTAATAATCCATTGTGTATATATACCACATTTTCTTTATCCATTCATCTGCTTAAGGACATCTAGTTTGGTTCCATTGTTTAACTATTGTGAGGGGAGCTGCTATACACATTGATGTGACTGTGTCACTGCAGCATCATGATTTTAAGTCCTTTGGTTATAAAAAGAGGGGAGGGATGGCTGGGTCAAATTGTGGAGTCACTTTTCATTATGAAACAAAACACACACTAAAAATTAATGTATAGGTATAGGTCCCCAATCATGTCAATTGTAGAATACAGGTCTCATAACTTCCCTGATTACTATCATAACTTCAATATGTATTCAATTTTATAAAATCTCTTTTCTTATAATGAAAACATGTGTTGATGTTATATAAGTAAGTGCATAAACCATGTTTGATTATATAGAAGAAAGAAACAGGGAATAGTTCCAGGAATTTTCTGTATTCTTTGAGTATTCTCAGGAAATAATTTATGGCAGGTGTGTACAAACATGTTTGGTTATGTACTACTAAAAGACCCCTGAAAAACTCCTTATTCTCTGATACTGTTTTAGGTTAGCATCTAAAACTTTTCATCATATACTTATACATATGATACTATGATACAAAATAAATGTATTTATAAATGTTGATATTTAAGTATAAAATTACTGATTCATTCAATTAAGTGTATCTGATGGAATCTAAATGCTCTGATTTAAAAATTGTCATCATTAAAACAGGAGATTAAATGAATTTGCCTAATAATTTACAATTCATCATTTTTTCCATGGACTCATATATCTAATGTAAATTGCCACATAATTTTATCCTTTAATATATTTGTATGATCAAAAATATTTTATTGATGATGCTATCATCTTTCTCTACAAAAAAAATGTAAAATAGAAATTGATTATATTTCTTTTCATAGAAAAAGCTTTTTTCTATGAAACTTTTGGAAATTTCTTCCCTGTTCAGTTCTTATAATTATCACCAGAACACAATAAATCAAAATAGGCCAAATATATATTATGTATAAAATGCAAAATTTTATTGTATGTGCATCTTTTGAGGAGACAAAATTAGGATCCCCTCTTGTTTGTTCATGAGCTCATGGAGGTATATTATCATCACTACGATAAGACACTGATTGTCATAAATTTTCTTTTTTATATTTTTTAAGAGGTAAGAGTACCACATTACCTAAAGGGAAATGTGATACTCACATGTATAGAAAGTTAAGCATCCATGTCAAAACAGTCAATCTAATCATATTATTTTTTTGTCTGAAACAAACTTAATTTAGTTTAAAATTTAAAAAAAAGTGTTCACACATATCTCATTCTTACAACATCTCACTGAAATATAATTCAGATGAATGAATTAAATGATAGTTGATATATGATAGTGATAGATGATAGATGAAAAGAATTAAGATAAAGTCAATGAAATGTGAAGTGGATCATTTTCTAGTGGGAAAAAAATTGGAGAGCAGAGTAGATAAAGAAAAACTGTATTCAGATATTTGAGGAGATAATATCAATTTTAGAATAAAGTGTATTTCAGAAAATATATTTTCAGATCACCAAGTATATAGTTTTATAGGATAATATGCTATAGTATGAATTCCCTGAAATTATTGGCACCAAATTATCCCAATAATAAATTCTAATTTCATAATTTATTTTCTCATTGCAGCATAGATGTATCTGCTATTAGAGTGTCCTAGCTACATGCTACTTTTTCAAAAATCTATTGTACAATTTAATTCTTCCAGCATATCTATAATGGTGATTCTTTTATACAGTGTATAGTTATGTAAAATTGGGAGTCACAGAAGATAATTGCTCATAGTTTTATTAAAAAGTTAAGATAAGCCTAGAACAAACCCAAACTGCCTAACTCTCACATTATGCATCCCAAGTCTCCTACCATTTTAAAAATGAAGAGGACATAGGTAATAGTTTTTGACAAATCTATGGGGCTAACATTTTAAGACTCAAAGATACTAGTTGAGGTAGGATTATTAGTGACACCAGAATGTTAGCCTGACTATGAATCCAATAATGGACTCAATTTGCAAATATTAGCTCACTTTTCTGAAGTGTCTTTCCCAACCTAACCATTACATTCCAAAGAAGATTACTTTTTTAATTTTATGAAGTGATACAATAATCACACGGTCTCAAGATTTCTTCCTCCTAACCATCTCTATTTATGTTAGTCAATATAATCATCCTTCCATACCTGTGAGTTCTGTATCTTCAGATCCAACCAACTATGAGTGGAAAATACTTGAACAATAATTATCTGTAATGAACATGTAAAGACTTTTTTCCTGCTGTTATCCTCTAAACAATATGGTGTAATTAAAGGACTTGTGCATTTAGTTGATATTATATGATTTAAAGTATGTGGGAAGATACATATAAGTTATACACCATACATATAAGTTATAACATACATATAAGTTATAACACCATTTTATATGAACGAATTGAGCAACTACTAATTTTGGTATTGAAAGAAGATCATACAACCAAACTTTTTTGGATGTTGAGGGACAGTTGCACAATTTTTTTAGTAGAATTTTAAGATATACCACTATGTAATTCCCATGGCTACTGATTTCTTTGACTTAATAATTTTCTGCTAAAAGATTCTCCCAAAGTTGGGTTGCTGTTTGTATGTGAATATAAATGAACTTCTAGAACTTAGGAAGTGAGGTGAAGGGAAAAAAAAAGAAAAAAAAACAACACTTGTTTAATTTTTGTCCTCTCATGTAAGAAATATTTTTTTTTCCTGGAGAATTTCTCATAATGTAGTAGTCAGATCTATGCTCTATTGTTTTCAGAAAGGTTGACATTCTAATTTTTACTTCAAAGCCTGACAGTTTGTAAACTTGTCTTACACTATTAATTTTGGAAGCCATCTTCCAATGTCTTTCAGAGAGGTAGTAACAGTCAGCTGTGTTGAAAAAATACTTCTAAAAATAGAAATAAAGATAATGGAGATGTAAGTGGGTAAAAATCAAAACCCTTGATTCTAGTGCATAATGCCAATTCAAAAAGAAAAAGAACAACATGAGCATGCTCAACTAGTGAAAAACAGAAACATGATACCACAGAGTTCTAACTTTTTTTTCTTTATACAAAAACTGCCACATACCTTTTGCAGATAGTGGAATTGTTCCAAATACTACACACACAAACACACACACACACACACACACACACACACACACACACACACACACATACACACACACACACACCACAATAGTTCATGCCTACTATTTTATTCAAAAAAGTTTGAGTAGTAGTATTTTCAAGAGATTCCATTTTAAGTTTTGTCAGAGCAAATTTATATACTTAATTACTATATATGATTTTCTAAATATAAATGTAAACATTTAAGGAAAGGAAGGTTTTTGTTTGTTTGTTTGTGTGTTTAGTTTTTAATCTTAGCAGAATGAAAGAAAAAAAAATCTTGCCCTGAAAATTTTTCTTGCTGATATCTTCTGATAGTCTTAAGTATTTCCTGCTTTTACTTTTTCTAAACAGGTTGCTGCTTATATTAAAGCAGCTCCGGCTTCTACCCAGGCCAAATAGTAATTACTCGTATATTCAACTGACAATTCACTTCCAACTTCATTCCTCCCACAGCTTTCTCTGAGTCTTTGAATCTGCAGAGCTAACTCCTTTTTGCCCATGACCTTTGACTGACTTATTTCATATGGCATTATTTGATACTGTTTTATGTAAAATACATTGTATAAAACTCAAAATAATTCTTACAAGGTGCACACTTGAAAGAAATAGATAAAAGATATTAAATAAGTTATACTTGGTCACATTATTTAGACATTTTAGAAAATGGATTTAAATCCATAAATTTCGGAATGTGAAGGTTAAGCTTCCTGTGTTGTATGATACTGTTTCTCAAATTGATGATTAGCACACCAGATGATCTCAGAATTTCAGGGAGGGGTATGTTAATTCTGGTTTTAGCTCTGTGGCTCTGTTTGGTCTTGGGGAGAGCTGATGTCATTAGCCTTGGGATGTGTAGTTACCAATTGTGTCCAATAATTTTTACCTATCTTCCATTTCTCATGATTGATGTCTTCACCACCACTCATGGCATATCTATTTACTGGTGCTATGGACTGAATGCAACCATATATTTGGATCCTAAACTTCAATAAGATTGTAGCAGGAGATAAGAGACTTTGGGAGGTAATTAGGTCCCACACTCAAGAATGCATTAGTATTCTTATTCAAGAAGACACCAAAAAGCTCTCTTGGTCCTTCTGCCAGGTAAAGACTTGGTAAGAAGACCGCCATATATTAACCAGAAAATCCCACCCCAGACACTAAATCTGCCTTGTTTGTTGACACCCCAACCTCCAAAACGGAAAGAAAAGAGTGTCTCATATTAAATTTACCCAGACTATGGCATTTTTATTTTAATAGCTAAAATGAACCAAGATAATTTATATTTATTAAAAATGAGGCAATTTTGTAAATAGATTCATAAAGCATCACATTTAATTTACACAAAATTTCTTTGAGGAAATGTGAATTTTACATATAGGAATTTGACAGTATAATACTTATGCATGTGAGATAACACTGAGAAGTAAAAACAGGGTTTAAACAAGTCTTTTCTGCCTAGAATAGCCATATTCTTACTTCCCTTTCTTCCCCCACAAGCTCCTATGATTTCTAGGAAAACAGAAGTTCAGAGGAAAAATAGGCTCAGAACAAGATGGAAGGCTCACAGTAGAGTAGAAATTGAATGGATTCTCAATGATAAGTTGTTTTATTAGCCAGGATGAAAAGCAAGTAAAACTACTCTGAATAATAGCTTATTTTCAGCAAGAATGCCTAATATGTATAAAAGAAAATTTAACAAATGTACACAACAGGGAGGAAGAGGATAAGCTAACACAAACACACTAAGTATGAGATTTTCATTCTAAAGTTCTTCTTTCCCCTTTGTTTCTCATACTCAAAGCACTTGCTCATATACCACAATATCCTTCTCCATACCTAAGACTGTATGCATGCTGAAAATTAGAGCTAAAGTTCCTGGAATATTTGTAGATTCAAGTAGTAACACTGAAACACAGAGGAATATATATATATATATATATATATATATATATATATAGAGAGAGAGAGAGAGAGAGAGAGAGAGAGAGAGAGAGAGAGAGAGAGAGAGGGGAGAGAGAGAATGTTGAATAGAAAGTAAATCTTAGGAATCATGTCGCCTAATCTTATTCATAGAATGCTATATTCATGATCTGAAAGGTTTCATCAGAAAGAGAAAACTAAAAATAGAAAATATGGGTTAAGTGAGTGGGATATATGGCCTTTGGTGGGGGGGGTAGAAAAAAAAAAAGATAACTACTCACAGCTTAAAGGTTTAGAAAACTCTGCCACCACTCTGAAAGAATAAATTACATCATGAGCTGTTTTAGTGATTTCTTTATTTTGCAGGCGCACAGTATGGATTGATTTGAAGTGACCTGTATTTAAAAGCCTTGACATCCTTGGAAATGGAACAGTTCTGTGCCATCATGCAAGGGATGTCTCTCCCTTCCTCATCGAAGCAGCACAAAGCCAGCACTTCTATAGGATCTGACTTCTCAACTCCCGTCTTCCTATTTTCCCAACACAACAGGGCAATATCCATCCAGCGCTTGCTCCATATGACCTGCCTGCTGTCCCTGCCTTTCCTGTCTCCTAGGCTTCTTGCTTTTGTACTCAGATTAAATATGAAAGGGTTGGCACTGGAGAAACAGAAATCCGGGCTGAAAAGGAAAACTTAAATCTTGCAGTGCCACCAGTTGTTCACAACCATTATTTATGCTTATAATAGGACCTGATAGAAACACAGCTACCCTGCTTCTGATGGACCTACTTTAATATTAGTTTCAACACACACATGTGCAACACACAGAGGGAGAGAAAGAAAAAAAAACCTACCAGTAATAAATAAAGCAAAACATTTTGTTCAATTGAAATATGAGCATTGCAATTGATTGGGAAAAGTCAGTTTTTTAATTCTAAGAGCACACATATCAATCATGTTTGCCAGAAGAAGAACAATAGTTAGGAAGGAGAACATTAAATGCACACTTAGATACCACTGAACATTTCAGGTGCAGGGCTACACAAAGGAACTAAGACAATCAATCCCACTGACCATGATCACATACCATGTACTACATAAGATGCATGAAGTTCTAGAAAGTTTCCTACAGATGAGACCACATTCTCATCCCACTGGGTTAAGGAACATGCCTCTTATTTCAGAAAGGAAATAGAATTTTTCTAAATTTCAGTCTTGTCTTGTCATGAACTATATATTCTAACTTTATCTGCATTTCTCTCTTCTTCTCTCCTTCTTCATCTCTCCATTCAGCAGCATTTCAAAGAGTGCTTCTTCTCCAAAAACCAGCCCACTTTATGTGTTAGATACAAACTTCCTAAGTATTTTTGCTTATAAATCTTTCCTCTCATATTTTTTTAGATAAAAATACTTTTTTCCCTGACCGGCTCAAGAGGCTGAGGCAGGAGGATCACAAGTTCAGTGCTAGCCTCAGCAAAAGCAAGGTGCTAAGCAACTCAGTGAGACCTTGTCTCTAAATAAAATACAAAACAGGGCTGGGATATGGCTTAGTGGTATAGTGCTCTTGAGTTCAATACTAGGTACCCCTTCAAAAAAAGTTTCTTTTGCTTATGTTTTTCTCTTTGTCTCTCTCTTAGATAATTTGTTCTAAACCTTTAACTCCCTGATGTCCAACACTATAGCCCAAAAACACACCTGGGTATTGAACAGTCAAAACATGGCTGGTATGAATTGAAAGGTACTGACATGCCTGTTACAAAGTAGAAGGCCAAGACTTAGTATCCCATAAAAGTAAAACATTTCAGTAATAATTGTTTTATCTTGTTACATTAAAAAAATAGTATTTTAAATAAATTTGGTTGTTAAAATTAATTGTATTAGTTTATTTTGCTTTCTTGATGTGCTCACTAGAATATTTTAAAGGGTAGATGTGCTTTTTAAAATTTCTGTTGATTTGGAGGGTTGCTTTTTGTTTCTTTTTGGTGGAACATATCACTCATGACCTTCCTGAAAAATCTTGGCAAATCTTCTGATTCCTCTTAGGTCTATCAATGTGGTACAAGTTGAACATTTGTCCTAGTCTTTATTTCTCTGGGCACCATAAATGTTCCTCCCGAAGAGAGTCTCTATTCCCTTAACTTTAAAAACAGCCTTCCATGATAAAAACTCCAAAGTTAAATTTTGAAGCAATAATTCTCCCTGTCTTCATGTAATCTGAGACTGCCTTACTTGGCTTCATATTGGATGTTTTTACATGAATGGTATTTCATAGATGTCTTAAATAGAACTAGAATGTTTGATACACATTTCGGCTCACTTATGTAGAAATAGAAGACTTGTTTGCCCCCTTTTCAGATGAGAAAGCTAACAGCTTTCCTTGATTACTTTTTACACTGATAATTTAAAGGTCTTAATTATTCAAACTAGTCTGAAATGAATTTCTGACCTGATCATCCATCTCCATTTCTAGAAGAATCAGTTTTGAACAAACAATTGTGTCTTGAGACTATTTCTGAACTAGACTTATTGTTCTTACCCTTGTTGCCAACAAATCCATGTCCCACAACCAGCAGAGAAAACAGATGATCTACAAACTTATCCTGTGCTACAAGTGTTTATCTTAAATAAAATTAAGTAGAGCCCCCTGAATATGATATATATGACTCCTCATGTCACCATCTGGCCTATCCAATCCTTTCTCATCTACTTCTAGCCTTGCATACACACTGCTCTGGTCCTTGTTCGAAAATAAGTCACTAGGACATGCTCAAATCCAAATCACCAAGCTTTCTAGGCCTTGACTTAAGTTTTGCAGTACTGGCTTTTTTCCCCCCTTTGCAGTACTGGGGAGTGAATGCAGGGGTGCTCACCTAGAAGTAAGCTATATCCCCAAAATTTTTTACTGTTTTTACTTTTATCTTTGTCTTTGATAGAGGGTCTTCTAGTCTAGCCTCCAAGTTGTGATTCTCTTGCCTCAGCTTCCCTGAGTGGCTGGGATTATAGAGGTGAGCCACCACACCTAGCAGAACTAGTTTCTTTACAACCTTGAACCTTTGCTTGAAGGTCACCTACTTTAATAAATTTTCCAGTGCTCACCATCCAACCTAAGATCACTCCCACCATCGCAGTGGAATAGCTTTTCTTTTCATTTCAGAATTATATTTTTCTTTTACATTATTTCTTACAAGGGACTTTATTTTTATTTACTTGTTCATTATATTACACCCTTTCTGTGTAATATCACATGTGAAATGTCAACAATCACTCTGTCTTACAGATCTTGGTTTCCTTGTCAATACATAACATTTGACATGTGAAAAGTTACTTGATAAAATAGGCTAAATAGTTCTGTAGATACCTATTTGCTTCTAAGAGACTCATTTTGTCATATTTATGCAATTTTTATAATTTTTTTGTGAAATATATTGGATGTCATATCTTAAATCCTCTTTGGAATTGTAGGAAATATAGAGGAAATACCAATCAATTTGAATTTGTCATAGTATGTTCAAGGAAGTAGAGAAAATCTGGGCAAGGGGATGAGTAGAAAACTACATCAAAAGAACATTATATATGTGAATGAAATACAGTGTTTTCAATAATTAATGCCCAAATCCACCATCATTGGCAATTATCATTAAGACCTCATGTTGTCAAATAAGTATAAAGGAAAATGTAAGTAATATAAGTACCTCTTTTCAACTTATCCCTATATCAATGTAGAAACATCTCATAATTTGATTGACAATCATTTATTTCTGAGCTCCTTCTTTTCAAGTTACATTTTCTTTGTCTCTATGAGGAAAAAAATGAAAATAGTGTGAAATAAAGATGAAAGTGACCAGATTATATTGCTATATTGTGTGCACATACAAATATGTAACAATGCATCCCATTATTATGTGTAATTGTACTGCATCAATATTTTTTAATAGTAAAGGAAAGAAAATTCGATGTTTGTTATCTAAGCACAATTTAGAGAAATTAATAACCCAGCTTGAAGAATCTGGCACGATTAAAGGGCAGAAAAATGAAGCATTGGTGGCCTCCAAAAGCTCTTTATCATAGCTTATGTATATGATCAAGTGTGTTAATTGCATGTTTGAATATGTCATGATAAACCCATTTTTCTGTATAATTATAGTGCAGTAATAAAAAATATAAAATATAAAGAAAAAACTAAGAAAAGATAAGAAAATATTTAATAAATGATAGGTTATATAAATAAGAATGATGTATGCTTAACTTACATAAGCATCTGTTCAATTTTACAGCCGTGTCCATTCAGAAATAGAAATTGGAAATTGGAAATACTGTAATATAAATGCTGTGGAATAGCTCTATTTTTGTATAAAAATTTCAACCAGCCAGTTTTATTCAGAAGCTGAATTTTTCTGAAGCTAATCTAAAAGAATCACTGATCTCAATGAATTACTAAAGCCTTAGTACAGCTATTGTTAAAATGGGGAAAATGTCTTCAAACTATAGAACTTACTGTTTGAGTCTAATTCTAAACTCCTTTAAAAATGTTCCTTCTTCACCCTAAGTTGAAACTTGAATGGAGGTGGGTGGAGAAAGACATGCCAGGAATTAAGATTCTGATTTTGCAAATTCTTTTAAGAATTGTGATTTGGTTCTTCAGAAATATCAGCACAAATGAGGTAATTCCTTTAAAATAAAAGTTACATGGTGCAATTTCCATTCCATTAATCTGGTCTTTAGAAGTTACCTTTCTGTTCACTTTCCAAACTGTCATATCACATCTTCAGGTTAGAAAAAAAGGTTATTTCTTATTAAGAACTATAGAACATTAGAATTAGAAGGAAAATTAGAGCTACTTTAGTCAAACACTCATTTTACAAATGTGAATGTAAGAGTTCAGAGTTGATCTGAGTTGCAAGTATCCAGCTCACACAATAGCATTGCTGAGTCTGGTCAAGAGCCATATCTAGAAATGAACCCCAAAGCCACAGAGATAGTATTAATTAATACTCTGGGGCGGGCATAAGACAATCTTGAGAGTTGGAGCCAATGTATATTTTTGCATGCCTACATTTGTGACTTGAACAATAGAAAAAATATATCACCTGTAAATAAAGGGGTGTCCAACTTCAAGGTGTGATCATTCTATATCATATTGAATCTCTATTTTAGCTCCCTTGACATTTATGTCCCAAAAAATCTGAAGTTGTTTTGCATTAAATCATTGCCATATCATTGATTCATATTTTCTTTTATGCCAACTGATTTTGGCTCATAGAAAATATTTCAATATCTTGGACTAAAGTAAGGTGCTTAAGGATATAAGTAAGTAGACATTTTTCCTTTAGTTTTAGAGCTTTGTTTTTCTAGAACATTACTTTACTTTTGATTATACATTAATTATTAATATTTAGAAACAAATAATTATTGAGCTAGAGTTAAGTCTACATGATATTCAACAGTCAGAATAATTACTTGTCATTACCTCAGTCTCTTACTGGATGGCCCTGCCCCATGGGTGTATCATCAATTCCAAATGACACTTTTCGCATTTTTTCCAGCTTGAAGAGCTACATCATAGCCTACTTCTTTATGAAGGTTGATAGCAGGATCTATTTTGTCTTAATATATTCAGGTTGCTATAACGAAATACCTTAACCTAGGTATCTTATGAACAGCAGAAATTCATTTTTCCCATTTCTGGAGGCTGGGAAAATCTAGTGTTAAGGCAGATTTGGTATACAGTAAAGAGCTGTTTCTGGCTCAGAGTTGGTACCTCCTTTACCTGTTCCTATGCAGGTAGAGAAGGCAAGGAGTCTCTCATGGGTTTCTTTTATTCATAAAAACTTCAAAGACTCTTAGACCTAACTGCCTTCCAAAGACCATGCCTGCTAACACCAGCACCTTGGGGTTCAGGATTTCTACATATGTCTTTTAGGGAACACAGATACACCAACCATAATGTAATCCTATGAAACCTGCAATTGCTCTCTGGACTGATCCATCCTCACACAAGCTTCCTGCAGAATGTCTTTCCCATCCCTCTACACCAGTGTGGAGCCTGATTTTTGTTTTTCATTTGGAAGAATTCTTGAAGACAAAAAGTATGCCTTCTGCTCTTTTCTGTATTTTTCATATTGCCTAGATAATTTTTAGGCACTGAGTCTAAGATCAACAAAGAAAGCTAATCAATCTTTAAAATAAAACAACAACAACAAAAACTCTGTACATAAAGAGATTTAGAAGAGATAATAATCTAACACACAAACTCATTTGCAGACAGATGGGAAATCTCTCAAATTGACACTACTATGTATACACTTGGGATTCAAATCCTGTATCCTGAATAGTAGGCCAATGTTCTCTTCACTCCCCATAGCCTCACTCACAACACCCAGAGATCATTAAGAAAAGAAGAAACAGTCACACGCCTTGGAGGGTTGATGCACATTCTTGTCTGCATGCAAGTCACCCAGGCCAGGCATCCAGAATGTCAGCTCTTAGCTCTTTCAAAACAATACCACCTGAAATAAAGCAACAGGCGGTGAGAAAAGCTGTCAAGTCCCAATTTGCAGTTTCTAGCAAAGATCACAGCAAAAAATAGACTCCAGATTCAACTTGTCTTTATTTCAACTCCTCAAGGGCTCAGTACCAGCTAACTGCTGGAATTCTACACATGCCTGCTGACCAGCTTTATGCTTGCTTCTCCTCCTGCTTGGTTACCCAATTAGTTCCTTGTTAACCACACACCTGCAGTGTCTTTCCCCTCAGGCTCTGCTCCTCTCTGTGTAGCTTTTAACCCCTTCTGTACACATTGTTTAAAACACTATTAAGGTGCTCCTATGGCTGTCTGGCAGAATTGTTGGTACCCCTTTGCTTACCAAAGTAATTAGCTTACAGGGACATCTCATCTAATGTACCCGCAAACTCAGGAATAGATCAAAATCCCCTGCCAGCAAAAGCTGCTGGGGCTATGGGAAGGCAGACACTATTCGTCCAGGTAATCAGGTAACACACCAACACAGAGAATGACAGAAGCAGGATTTCCAGAGATTTCAGTCAGAGAAAAGATAGGAAAACAGCTCTCTTATTAAATTGGTCAAAGCAACCCCACCCCCCAAAAGAAAATCCCCTGGGAAGCTGGAAGAGAAGAATAAGCCAAAGAAAGGGTACCTGGTGTTATGCTGAAGACTTTTTCACAGTTGCTAAACCCTAGTGAATTCCCAAAGCTTGGGAAGGATATGTGCTTTCAGGAAGAACAGAGGTTGTGCACTGAGGAAGTTCAGAGAACTGAGATCAGGTAGGAGAGGTGCTTTCAGGAGTACCAGTTGGCCATTCAACCAGATGTCTGCTCACAAGCAGAATTCAGACTTTAAAAACAGACTCTAATTAGCAATCTCTCTCTCTCTCTCTCTCTCTCTCTCTCTCTCTCTCTCTCTCCACATCATTCAAAGATAAAATGACATTAGATAACCTCTCTTAGTAATACACTCTGGACACATTATATTATCATATTCTGAGAAAATTAGCCTGCAAGAAGTATATATGTTACCATTCTTTAATAGTAAACAAGAAAAAAAAATTAAAACATAAAGGGCAAAATTAACAGATTATTTATAAAGCTGTAAACTAGTAACGGTCAAGAAATTGTAAAAATAAAATGAGTTATTTTTAAATAAGAAAATTGTGCAAATATACAGAATCATGCAGCACTTATGGAATAATTGGGGTTAAAATAAAGAATTAGAAAATAAGTACATACATTTTCAAGGTGATAAACAGCCTAAAAATTATGATTCTAGGCCTTGTCATTGATTATGACTTTAAATTGTCAATTAATTATTAAATAATTTATTTGTTCATGTAAAAATAATGGAATAATTGATTTTTCATGAATAATACTAATAATGATAATACTAAGTCATGCTAAACTAGTGTGTGTGTGTGTGTGTATGTGTGTGTGTGTGTGTGTGTGTGTGTTCTTTTTCTGATTCTGATACCAAATTGGAAATTGAAAAACTTTCAATAAAAATACTGCTTGATATAAGCATTGTTTTTATAATAAAATACTTTTCAAAAAGACAAAGGAAAACTTTTTGAACATTGGAATAAATTTGAGGCTAGTTGAGCCTTGTTTCTTTAAGAATGAATATATATCAAAAGACAGCCCTGAAGATTGTATTGCTATTTTAAACATATATACCAAATGCGTGCTCTATTGCTAATATTTGGGGAAAATAGACTGTGCAAGATCCAGATTAGCATAGACCCCTCATACCTTCATGGAGATTAAATGTTTTATTTATTTCTTAAAAAATTGATGAAGAAATAGAAGATTTTTATTATGCTTTAGATTTTTAAAAAGTTGAATGAATAAATCACATCAAAAATTTTAGAAAGATAAAGGTGAGGTTTCACACATGACAGCAAAGGTAGTTAATAAGGATAAATATAAATTTGAAATCTATTTTAAAATCCAAATTACTAATATCTCTTGAAGTTTTGGATGACTCCAAGATAAGAAGAGGCAAGAATATGATTTGACTTTCAAAATAGCTAATCAAATTCTCAATTGTATAAATAGAGCTAAAGTTTAGTGTCCAAAAGAAGGGAGAATTAATATATTGGTTAGATAAATCTGGTAGTTTATATTTTTATGGCTCCAGAGTTTTTAAAGAAAAGAAGATTAGAATTATTTCAGAGAAAATAAATCATAGTAAAGTGTTTGGAAATTGCGTTATCAGACAAGTGGTCAATTGATTAGAACTTTTGGATTAGAAAATAAGAAATGGGGGCACACATTTACTATGCAAATGATATAATTTTTCTAAATAGGTTTTCAGAAACATACTGAAATCAAGTGTTGGTAATTGCAATGATATCATTGTAGAGGCTAATAAAAAAAAACATGTATTACCAACAATGTGAGAGGATAAAGGATGATATTTAATATGGTGGATACTAAAAATGACCAAGTACATTCTGAAAGGTACACAGTCAGTAATATGTTAGAAAAGACTTCTCAGGTAAGATTTTGACCTAAATAATAACTATGATCCCTTATAGTTTTCTCAAATCTAAGTCAATGAGACTATGTAATAGAGATATTTGCTGATGAACATATGACTTCAGATGTATGTTTTCTGTTGAATTACTATTCTATAACCACTAGAGATGAGCAGTTATTAAGTAGAAATGGTTTCTTCAATTTCTCCTGCCTTGATCTATAGATGTTATCATCGTGGAACTCAAATTCAATATCAAGTGAGCCTAGCATCTCAATCAAACCACATTTTACTTCTTTTTATTATAGTTTGCTCAATCAAATATATAAACCCATTCCTTTAATCTTAATGATGCCTTAGTGTCTGTTGTTTCTAAAATAAACAAAAATCTTTCCTTTCAACCACTATTTATTGTTTTGATTAATTAACATATCTTAATAATCTTTAAGTTATATTCAGTTAATACCAAACATGACAAGTTTCATAATATATGAGGTTTGTTCTAGGGATGTCATGACATTAATTCTCAGCCTTGCTGGTGTCCAAATTCAGAACACCTTTTCATTAGTTTCTACAGAGACTGATTTCTTGTCACCTGTTGTAGAACGGTAGCAACTACATAGTGGCTACTGTTGGGTTGTGTAACATACCAGTCCCAGTGACCATTAATTCATGAATTTCTTTAGACTTACAAGGTCTAAATGTGTTTTCTTTTAAATTGTTTTTTTAACCTAAAAATATAGACCTTTTGCTTAGATCTATTCTGCCTACTTAATTACTACTCATCCATCCATTTTTCATTTTCAAACATTTTGTTAACATCATTTTCCTTCAGTCATTTCCTATCTTATTCTTCTTGTACTTCTTGTTTACATCTTTAATTTATTGTGTTGTAGGTTTAGAAGAAAACAGATATGGACATTTTATCTGGAAGGTTAAAACATAACTCGCTCTCTCTCTTTTTTTTAAATTTAAAGTATTTTTGAAATTTTATTCTTGTTAATTTAATCACATAGTGATAAATATTTAACCAGAGTTATAATTTAAATTTCTAATTATTAAATTCAAAGAAATGACAGGCAAATAGGAAGAGTTCACAATAGTGCATGTCTCTCTGTTCAGGATAAATTACTTATGGTAATATTTCCTTTTTCTTGTCTTTAAATATAATGATGGTACTATTTTCACAATAATAAAATCTAGATGAAATGACCAAATAATTTTCATATTTTTGTTGTGTATATGTGTTCATAATTAAAAAAATACATCTAGAGAATTTTGATAAGATGGCAGAATAGGAAGCATGAGGAACCTATCTTCCACCTAGACAATAGATAAGTGTACTGACAAAATCTAAGAAAATATATTGGAAGTCTAGAGTCTATTGAAGTTTATTAATACCCAAGAGAAATCTTGGACTATAATTGCAGTCAATTTGAGTTCATTTTAGATCTTAGCACAGTAGCAGATAGTCATCCCTATTACGCAGCTTGTGGGAGTTAAAGTAAAAAATAAATAAATAAACATATTTTTTGCCTTCTAAATATTGGGGCACTGTGCTCTGACCATGAATTGCTCCTGAGATCAGAGGTTCACATAAGAAGGGTGATCATGTGTTAAAGCACCTCCTCCTACTGCTGCAACCCATTCAGATAAAAAAAGATCTCATTAGAAATCTACACCAAGACCTTAGGACAACTGCCTTAAAGATATTTGACGAACCAAAGGAACATGTGAAGAAAGTGTCAAATAAAAATGATGTATGAACACACTGGACATATAAATAAAGAGAAAACCTAAAGGCAAACCAACAGTAAAATTTTGGAATTAAAAAGAACAATAACTGAAATGAAAAATTCACTCCATGAGTTAAAAAGGTAGATTTAAACAGATTGATGAAACAAAAATTAGGAAACCTAAAGATAACTCAATGAAAAGTATTGAATCTGAGGTACAGAAAGGAAATGGTTGATGAGAAATTCAGAGTCTCAGGGAGCTGTAGGATACCATCAAGCAGTCCATCATAAACTTTGTTGAACTCCCAGGAGAAGAAAAAGAAAGAATATCTGAAGAAAGAATGGCTGAAAATTTCATAAATTTGGAGAAAGACCTACATCTAAAGGGCATAGCAAACTCCACGTAAGATGAGCTCAGAGACCCTCACAAATCTCACCCCTGTCCACAGCAGGCAATGAAATTTGGGATGCCTCTGCATGTAACAGGTTAGCTGCGAAGTAACGCTAAAAAAGAGAAAATGGTGAGGAAATCACAGGACACAGGAAGTAATTTTGGAAAGCAAGGGTCAGGATGGCTCTCCAATCTTAGGGATCAATCTTCCACACTGGAAAGAGAGAGAGCCTACATTTGCTTTATTTATATGGGAGAAGCATCCAAGGTTTTCCAAGAAATGTTCTTTTGCCAAATAAGGTCTGAGATGGGCTGTCCAGTTTCCAACGGGTTACAGCCCACTCCAAGAGCAGTCTCCCTAGCAGATGGAAGACAGAGGTCACATGCACTGCACAATGCATTGAGTGGGAAGGGCCACAAAATAATTTGCAATGCCAAACCGAAATCTTCCTGACTCAAGGCTGATTGAATATGCTTGAATGCTCAAATAAGCTCAAATAATTCACTGGTGGCATCCCACAACAAAGACACTAAAATCAAATTTTCAAGTGTCATGGCCAAACAAAGACTCCTGAAAGTGAAAGAGAAGTGATCCAAACTACATGAGTCCTCAATGAATATCAGCAGTTTTCTTCTGGGACACTTTGGAGTTCAGGAGAAACTCCTATGTGATGAAGAAACAACCTATCCCCCCCAACACACACACACACACACACACACACACACACACACACACACAAAGCCACTTGACATAACTATATGCAATCCACAAGAGATTCACCTTAGATCCAAAGACACTTGAAATTATGAGAAGCAGGAAATGAGAGCATGGGAAAAGATACCCCGTGCCAGTAGTAACCCCCAGAGAGTAAGGGTAGCTATACTAATATCAGACAAAATAGCATTAAGTCAAAAAAGATTACAAGAGACAGAAGAATTTATGGATTAATAAAAGTTCAATATAGCAAAAGACAGAGCAATTATACACATTTACACATATCTCAGAGATCATCAGAATACATAAAGCCAAATATAACAAGGATAAATAGTTCACAAAAGTTGTGAATTTAATTCTACACTCTTAAAAATAGAAAAAAAATAAGCCAGAAAGAGAATTAGTAAGAGATTAGAGGACTAAAAAACATCATAAACCAACCAGATAAAAGACATGTAAAGAAGACTCTACCCAATATAAATAAACAGTGATTAAGGGAAAACAGTATTGAAGATCTTCAAAAAGTCAAAAATAAAATTATCACATGATCTTGCAATTTTACTTCTGAATATATTCCCCAGAGAAATGAAAAACACAGTCTCAAAGAAATGTTGCTGCATCCATCTCCATAGCTGCATTATCCATAATATCTCAAATATGAAAACAATCCAGGCATGCACAGATGGATAAGTGGATATAGAATGTGCTATATATGTATATGTGTGTATGTGTGTGTATATATATTAGGCTTTAAAAATGGAGGATTTGGGGACATACACTTAGCATTTAGGGGCATTGAGAACCCTATGCTAAGTGAAATAAGCCAGTGACAAATACTGTGATCCCACTTATAGAATTATTTAGAATACCCAGAATCACAGCAAAATAAAGAGGGGTTTCCAGTGATGGAGGAGTGGGTAGGCTGGGGAGTTATTGGTTAATGGTTAGATTCTATTTTACCAGATGACATAAATTGTAGAGATGAACAGTGGTGATGGTTGAACATTATGAACGTACTTCATAGCACTAAACCATATATTTAAAAATGCTTAACATGTTACAATTTATGTCATGTGAACTTTGTCATGATTAGAAAAGAAAATATTTAAAACATAGGAAAATCAATTGGTTTATTTTTTATGTAAAATTCAAAGTAAGACTTTAATTTGAATTTGTTCAGAAGATTGTTATCAAATGATATATGGAGCAAAAATGTATTGGGAGTAAGTTGCTTAAATAAAATAAATCGGTCGTTAAAATATAGGATTTGGGTATTGTGAAGGTTTTTTTTTTTTAATTTCTTTTAAGATTTTTATAAGCTTCAGTGCTAGGACATTGCTTTCAGAATCAAGGGGATGTTAAGTTGAAACAAATCATTCAGAGTCTAAAGAGTTATTCACACTTTCACTTCCAGATTCTGATTCCAGGGTCTCCCAGGAGGGTTGTGAGCACCATGCACCACATGTGTTCAAATGTTCTCTATAATAATCCCTGGATTTGTCCTTGGTGGGGCTGGAGGCAGTTGGATCCCAGGGGAGGATTATTGTTAGCATTGTTATTTAAAAACAGAGTAAACAAATAACAAGAAATTCACTATAGGGAATGTACTGCCTTGAGCTCTGAGATAGGGGGATTCAAATGGGATTTTCAAAGTTATATGTCTGGTTTTTCTAACAGAATAGATGTGGAATACACATACACACACACATATACATAAGCATATACCTACACATTCACGCACACGCACACACACACATATTCCTCAATGATGTTCTCTCACACAGCTTTCCTTACTCAGTGCACCCCTCCTTAGTAGCTCAATACACAGGATATTGTTTGTGACATTTTTAACCTTTTGAGAGTTCAAGTACACTTCATCTTACCTGACCCCATCTATTCCCTTCCACTTTATCTCACTGAAGAATCCCCAGATTTTGCTTAATCTTTGGTCATTAACCCTTTCTATTATGCATTTTATAAGAATTCTTCTATGTGTTCTATTATGTACTAGCAATAGTTAATATGTTTAAATAAGTGAATTGAATTTCTCCAACTAAATTCATCACATGCTATACATGTACAGTTATGTCATATGTGTCCTTAAGATTCCCCCCTCTCAACATTGTCACAGAGATGATTTGAGATTTCATTGAGCACTTTGCAATGAATATTTTATTTGTTGGCCTTTTTTTCTCATAGTAGACAGCTCATTATTGCTATTTTAGAAATGCTAGTTTATACTACCTAATTTTTTATACAAAGTTTTAAAAGGACATATGCTCTTCTTCTTAAAACAAGTTCTCCATTATCTTTGAAAGGATCATTTTCTTATATCATGATTGGACAGACAGCACAATTTTTTAGTGCTAATATTTAATTATTTATTCTTTAGATGGTTCATGATTTATTTAACCACTTTCCTGTTCATAAGTGTTTGGATTCTTTGTGCTTTTCACTGTGCATGTTTGTTAATATATGTATGCATATGTACACACACACACACACACACATACACACGCATGCACATACACATACACACACACACACACACATACAATGACAGAGACACAGTCAGAATAAGAGGTGGAGAAAGAGGCAGAGAAACCTCAAAGGAGATATTGTGGAACTACGTAAAGACCAACCAAATGAATAAGCCAAGAGAGCTTGCTATAGCAAGGGAACCAGCCACCATCACTAGAGCTTGGCAAAGACTAACAGGCTGAGTGTGAGAGGTTTCTAAGGGGCAGAGAGGAGCTTCAGATATGCTTTGATGGAAGTTGTTGGCATGGGCAAGCTGTAGGCATCAAATTGGAAGTAGGGCATCTCATATTGCTTAGGAGTCCACATTTAATCTTATCTGACTAATCTTAAATTAGAAGTAGAGATTAAAATTAAGGAAAGTTTCAGTTATTAATCAAGACCAGACAATTACAAAGGATGGATATAGAAGTTATTGTTTGGCAGTCTAAACTTCTGCATGTCAACTGGGCTTCCAGTCTGTTATCTGTAGATAAGAGGTTGGGTCCCTGAACAGGATGCTTCTATGCATAAGCCTTCTATTATGCATCTGATCTAGCTATTTTTTTGTGTATTTAGTTTCTGGATTACAAATTCCTTTCAGAAGCTTCAAATACATGAGATTTTAAAAAAATCAATTGCATTCTAGGCCATCATAAAAATCTCAATTTTTTGAGGGATACTGGGGATTGAACTCAGGGGCACTTGTCCACTGAGCCACATTCCTGCTGAGGGCCATTGCCAAGTAGGAATGACGCATTGAAATTCCCTTGCCAGCGTACCCTATGCTTCTTCGATGGGACATTGCATGTATGCTTTAGTAAGGTGACCTTGCTCAAAGACCAGGGCGGATCTGGGTTTAGAGCTGATCAGGTTTGAGGAAGTTTCCCGCTCCTTGAGTTTAAGGCGTTCCAAGTTTAAGACAAGTTTAAGGCATTCAGGTTTAAAACAATAGGGGTTTTAGGGAAGTTGGAAGTTGAAGATTATTGCTGCTGGGATTAGGGTATTCCTGCTGCTTGTTCCCGTTGAGTTCTCGTGAGAAAAAAATGGGATTTGGAAAAAAGCCTCGTGGAGTAGGTAAATTGTGCGGGCAGATTTTGGATTTCCCCTGAACGTGTTTGTAGACAGCCCATGTAAGTTCAGGAATAAAGAATTGCTGTTTGAATTTACAAAGCTGTGTGGTGGCTCGTGATTCAGTGCCAAGCCGAGACATTGGCACATTCCCAGTGCTACTTTGTATTTTATTTAGAGACAAGGTCTCACTGAACAGTAGTGATGGTTGAACATTATGAATGTTGAACATTATGAATTGCTTAATGCCTCAATTTTCTGAGGCTGGCTTTGAACTCAGGATCCTCTTTCCTCAGCCTTCCCAGCCACTGGAATTACAGGCGGGTGCCACTGTGCCTGGCCTCCATAATTTTTAGTATTATTGGTATTATACAGACATCAGGTAATCACATTGTAGTAAATTAGAAATTAACATAAAATTTAAATAAAATAGCAAAGATGAAGATAAAGAATGAGAAGGATAGTAAGAATGTGCAAAAAAATGTAGCAAACAAAGAAGAAGAAAAATTTTAGAATATAACATGTTTTAAAAGCATCCACAGCAGCAGCCACAAAAGCTCCACACCTTCAGAAAAGTAATTAACACTCTTCAAAGAAGGATGAAATCGAAATGGAAACTTCAATTATTTAGATAAAATGGAAATGCTACATTTCAGAATAGTTGGAATCTAGATAAAACAGTGCTTGGAGAGAATTTTGTGGGTTTTACTGTACATAGTAAGTAGTGTTTCAATGAACATCTGTTTTTATGATTTTTTTCAACCATATTTGAATATTTTCAAATGTACAGACAAATATCCAGAATAGTTTCAAGCAGAGTACAAAGAACTCTTGAGTGTCTTCTCCCAGATTCATTTTTTAAAATTTTTCTCACATTTGATTTTTTCATTATATCTTCATGTACTTATAATTTTGGCAGCATTTCAGAGAAGATTGCAGACATTATGATTTTAACCCTAAATGTCTTCAGAGTGCTTTCTCTATAAACAAGGAAAAAAACAGATTACAATAAGTGTATTCAGGAATTTTAACAGTGATAAAAATATATGATCTAATCTTTAGTCAGTATTCAAATTTCACAGTCATCTCAGCATTTTTCTTCATGCCAACTTTTTACCCAGAATCTAATTTATATTAAGCATTGAGTTCAGTTACTATGACATGATTCATCAAGTCTTTTAACCTAAAATAATTTCTCAATTCTTTTTTGTCTTTCATAAAATAGTTGTGAGTAGCACAAATGGTTTACTTAGTTTGTAGCCTCTTTTTTTTTTTTTTTTTTTTTTGTATTCTCCCACTTTGAGTCAGGTCATTTGTTCCTAAGCAAGAATATTCCATAAGGTCAGGGTATGTGTCTTCTCAGCTCATCACTAGAAACGTGGGTATGTCCTATTAATAGTGACATTAACTGTGACCACTTTGTTAAAGTATAGCCTTTTTTCTTTTCTTTTTTTTTAAATTTTAGCTTCTACTTTTCTTTTTGAAAACATGCTTTCATGAAGAGATATTGTGAGTCCATATAGCTATTCTGTTCTTCATCCAGTGTTTACATTATCACTAATTCTCCTCTGAATGATTAGTAATGACGAATGTAAAGTGATTTTCTGACCACATCTTTGCTTCTACCTGTCTAGAAGCCTTTCCATTGTGAGAAAAACCTTTTCTTTCATTCCGTTTATTTAATGAATTGTGTATTTATGTATTTCATATTCACAAGGCCTGTTAGAAATATTGATACTTTCAATTTTTAAGAATACATATACTGACATACTGTTGTCCTTTAAAATATCTCTCCTGATATTTGTTGTATGTATGTGACAAATATTTACAGAAGTACTAGCTCAGGAAGTTTCTACCATCTTTTTTTCTGAAAATTATCCAGGGAATGGTCAGCCTTCAAATCACCTGTCTGAACCCCAAACCCCTAGCCTCTTAATTATTGTCTGCAGCCTCTCATCTTATGTAGACAGACTCCTCTTTGGATTGTCAACCGGTTGCTTAGTTTTGTTTTATCCTGGAGCACTATACTTCAAATTAGCTTCAACTCTTATGTTCCATAGCCTTAGGGTAAGTCCTGTTTTAAGCCCCATATTCCCTGTGGGTACAATAGCCTTGGGTTTTCCTTGGAGGGAAATTCTGACAAGCAGAAGTCACATTTGGAAGAATACAGCTTCTGGAGACCTTTAAATTCTAGCCAAACCTAAGTGTGCTTCATCTCAATTAGCAGTTCTCAGAGAATCGTTAGGGGACCTGTGGGGGTCACCAAGACCCTTTCAGGTGGTCAGCAACATCAAAACTATTTTCATGACAAAATGAAGACATCTATAACCTCTTGGAATATAACTTGGGACTTACTCAAAGGCTACATAATTTCTAAAATTGCAATAGATTGACAGTAGAAACATTTAAGGATCCAGCTATCTTCAGTGAGCCATTAAATAGATTTTTAAAAAATGTAATATAATGATACTATTCTCACTATAATTCGTGTTCCGATTGTTTTTAATTTAAATATGCTACTGACCTTAACATATTTTTTTACATGTTTAAGGTGAATTAAAAATATTAAATTTCTTCTCAATTTTAAATTCTAATATGATAAATGTCAATCGATAAAACACACATGATCAGAACCAACATTAAGTCATAATTTTAAAATTATAAATAAAGTGCATTGCCCCTGTGCCAAAAGCCATCAATGACTCTATATAAACTCCTTGTCATTGCCAGAATGTTCTGCCTTATGGCTGCCTTACTAAACTCTTCACCTCTTCTTTCACTCCAGAGATGTGATTTACAAAGGCCTTTCTTTGGTTCCTCTAAAAAGTCAATTCCTTGTAACCCCTGGGTATTTCTCACTTCAGGAGTATTCCCCTCAATATCCAACCTGGATGACTTATATCCTTTCATCTCTTAGGTCTTCTCTGAAGTCACTTCATTGACAATGTCCTTTCTCTATCAGTCTTCAATAGCACTCTTTCAGTTTTGGCACTGTTCACTTTTCTGTAAAAAAAATATTAATTTAAAAACCATACTGGAGAGCAAAAGGAATTGAGCCCAGTCATGTATTGAGCATGAGACATAATCCCCAGACGGGTGATCTGTAAATCTCCTTCATCTCATTTTCCATTTTCTCACAAACACTGAGGATCACTAATATTCTTATTAGTTCCATGATGAATTCAAAATTTCACATTTTAAATATGATTTTAATTTTTAATAAGAAAGTTCTAAAAGTCTGCTATAGTTGATACCCTAAATACAGTCTTTGTGAGTAAACATAAATGTTTGAAAACTAGATAATTATCTAATGATAGAAAAAAATTGTATCTTCATGCATTTAATCCTCCCCATATTATGGCATAATGCCCAGCCCACAAACACAGGTATCTATCAGATATATTGTAATGACATGTGATTACTTACTTATAAAAGTTCAAATATTATTAATACCTGGACTGTGTTTAGCCCTATTTTCATCATCATTAAAATACAACATTTATTCATTAATTAGTAGATTCAATAGGACTTGATAGAGAGGAAAATGTTGAACCACGATGCAAGAAAAGACCACTGACTACAATTTTAAGTCAAATTAAAGTAAGTTTATATTTGTGTACACTGGAGCTGGCCTGTGATGTTATAATGAAGAAAAGGTTAGAAGATGGGGTACTGTTATTTGGTGGATCCTATGGACTTCTGGGGAAATGGAAGGAGGTTTGAATGGAGCTTCTAAAGAAGAGTTGGCTTTAAAGATTGAAGATGTAGGAAATTAATTAAAGGAAAACGATTAAAGTCAGTAACGTATTGATGCCCACAACTAGTTGGTAGATTATAGACTTGTTCAGGGTACTTGGAATCGTGTGGAATTTCTTCACCTCAAAAGAACATGCAGCTATCAGAAAAAGATCAAATTCACCAGAGTGGGTCATAGACCCACTTGGAGAAGAGAATGTCCATAGTTAATCCTCTTTGTCACTCAGCCAAAGTCATACTAGTCATGAAGAAAGATATTTCACACATCCATCCCCATTAAGATGTATTTACTTTTGGTGTCTAACTCTCTTGGAGAAAATTGCATTTGAAAATATGATCTTGGTGCAGAAAAAAAGTAAGAGAAAAGAGTTATCAAGTAGTAAGTGCCTGTCCTGGTTCTCTCAAAGGACACTACCTAGGGTCTTCTTGTGCTCCATCTTTGCCTTTCTCCAACAAAAGTCTAGTTCACTCACATGCAAGCAATACTTGACCATAATTTACACATCTCTCTTACTACTTTTGTCCCAAATATATCCTCTGTAAGGAGGGTATGTAAGGGAGGATAGTAGTAAGAAAATGTTTTTCAAGTCAACAGAAGTGGAAATTAATTCTGCCATATTTTTTCAAGATCCTTGAGCAATTTCACTCTCAGAGATATTGTTCTCTAATCTTTATGTGAGAATAATAGAGTTGTGAAATTTAGAGATGATGCAAATTAGACTCCAAAATTAGCTCCTTTGATAGATAGTACAGTTACATAAATATGAATGAGTGATATAGACTTATATTTGGTATCTGATTCTTTCTCTGTACATATCAGATATGTCAGATGTAGTACACAAGCTGACTCTGCTTCCCTTTATAAATGCAAATCAAAGATATCTAATGCAGTATAAAGCTGTTCACTCAAAACAAATAGTTGACATATGCAACTGGGGAGGTCATACTCATGCCTACAAGCTGGTATTAATGGCATATTTATCTAAGTTTAATGTCCACATTAATAACCATTCCTCTTTGAATTATGTTTTGATACTATCCACTGTTCATGGGGTCTTTCTCACTGGGTTTCCATGGTATCAATTTATATGTATATTTTATTTTAGATAATTGAACCCATTTTAATATAATAATAATAATTAATAATAATAATTATTATTATTCCCATGCACCTTCACCAAGTAGACTGAAATGACTTTGAGAAGTGGAAGTATGTCATACTTCTTTCATAAGTCATAATGCCATAGGCAATACTATGCATTAAAGACACCTCAAAATTCTTGCTGAAATTTATTGAAATTCGTCCACTAGCAATGGAGAGCTGTGCATTTGTTGTGCTCTATCCATTGTGCAGTACTCTTTTCATTCTCAGCTATGTCATGTCTGTACCCAGCCAGTGACCCACCACTGCAAATGTATCTGCCATTGATGGAGAGATTGCACCCGTGTGCCAGAATAGAACAGATTTTATTCACACATTCAGTAACAATAGTATGTCCTATTCTGAAGTGGAATAAGCTTCCAAGTACAATTTCTTCTAAAGAGAAAAGTTCTGTTTGAAGAAGCTCGAAAGATTTTTGCTCCTGCTCCAACTGCATTTTTTAATCATCTCTGTTTGCCCCTCCAGTGCGTCCGCCCATTTCCAAAGCCAGGCTTGTGATTTTGATCCACCATCGTGGCTAAATACAGTATATCATTTCAGCAGCCTCTTCACATTGTGTTATTGTTAATGATGCTTTTTATTTACCAGAACCATAGGCAATATGATATTACTCTCATTCAGTGAGCCCAGCAGGAGACTTTTTAAAAGTGTAATGCATTTGCTCTAATGTCTCTGATCAGGTGGATCCGGCCTGGAAAAACTCCAAGTTGGATAATTACATTTTCTCTACCTATAATTTCCACCACCCCTTTGAGAGCTTGTAACATTCTTCTCCTTTCAAACTCAATACATGTGTGCTGTTTGCTGAACACTATTTTAAAAAGAGAAAAAAAAATTAGTCAGGTTTTACTTCAGGGAATGGAGGGCAGAACAACCCCCCCCAAAAAATGTGGTACTCATAATGGGCCCTTCTAAAATTGCAGCATCATTGAAGTTCAAATTTTTCTCATCCCTTTGAGATCTGGGTCCTCTTTTATGCTTTTTCCCTGATCCATGTTTTCTCACAAATAGATGGTATTCTCGTGTTCATCTGATATCTCCAATAATGAGAAGAAGCAATAATAAAATCATATGTATGGCATTTTATAAGTGGGCATGAGATATTTGAACTTCAAAAACGATAACCATGGGAAGAGACAAAGCATGACACAAAGGTATATATTTTCAAAAGCAGAATTTCAACTTTTGGTTTTTTTGGGGGGGTGCGGTGATTGAACACTGGGTCACTTTACCACTGAGCTACCTCCCCAGTTTCTGAGACAGGATCTTACTAAATTGCACATTCTGGTCTAGAAATTGCGATTCTCCTGCTTCAGTTTTCCCAGCTGTGGGATCATAGGGGTGCCCTGGTACTTTAGTGACTCTAGCGTGGAATTTTAGAGCCCGGATGTTGTGAAGGAGATAATCTCAAGTGGTGAGTGCTGTCCTGTTTACCTTAGATTCCTTCTCCAGCTATCTCCAGTGTTATTTAAGGTAAAAAGAAATGCTACAATTTACGTTTTGTTCTCTCTTGTAGTTTATGTTAGTGTACAAAACTGCTTACAAGGTAAGAGTGGGTCAAGGAGATCTTTTTGTTTGTTTTTTGGGGGTGTTTTTTGTTTGTTAGTTTTTGGTTTGGTACTGGGGATTGAACCTGGGGGCATTTAACCACTCAGCCACATCCCCAGACTTTTTAAAAATATTTATTTTATTTTGAGACAGGGTTTCTATAAGTTACTTAGGGCCTTGTTAAATTGCTGAGGATGGCTTTGAACTCACAATCCTCCTGTTTCAGCCTCTGAGCCACTGGGATTATAGGCATGTGCCACTGTGCTGGGGCAAGGAGAATGTTTTTAATATTTTTACTATTTTACTCTTTCTAATATAAGATTTTCCAGTTCCAGTATCAATATATTTTTTTTTAAAAGAGCAAATGACCTAAAGTCAGGGGATGAAGGTTACTGAATAATAATATATCACCCAAAGGTATGACTAATGGATGAAATCAGAAAGTCCATAGTGGTTAAGTATTTATCCTTGTATTATAATTTTAGAAAGGGAGGAATTTTAAAGGATGTTTGAGTCCATTTTTCCTTGTTGCATCCAAAATACCTGAAAAGAACAAATTAGAGGAGGAGAAGTTTATTTATCCCATCTTTTCAGGGATCTTAGTTTATGATTGGCCCACTCTATTGTTTTATGCCAAAGGAAGGCAGATCAAGGTCAAAGGGTGGGGTGGACCAAAGCCACTTGGCTCAGGCAGCCAGTAAGCAGAGAGAGAGAGAGAGAGAGAGAGAGAACCAGGAACAAAATATATTTCCCATAGTTCATGCCAGCTGTGACTTTCCTCCTGCCATGCCTTACCTGCCTACAGTTACTACCTAGTAATCTCTTGACGTTATTAATCTATCAAATGGGTTATTTCATTGATTAGGTAATATCTCTCTTAATCCATGCATTTCACTTCTGAACATTTCTGCATTGTCCAATATATGCGTTTTTGGGGGATACCTCATATCTAACCATTAGCAAAGAAAAACGTTTTTTAGGGCCTATAAGGATTTCCTTCAGTGTTAACGGTGTTCATATTATTTTCAAGAGACATTTATGATGCAGTTTTTATTTTTCCTTTCATCTGCCTCTCTTCCCACTGAGGTCATGGCTGTTCAAAGCATTGCCATAGTCCACATCATCCTCTGAACGCCTTGCTCAGAGCTCTACCTCAGAATCACTGACTATGTACCATTCAGATAAATGTTCAACTCCAAATGAAAGTTGACATCACTGTAATAGAAGAGCCCAGCATGTATTTATAAAACATTAATTTGATCTATAAAATCATAGTTGTTTAAAGTTGTCTAAGGTAGATGACATTTCATATATTTCCCAGATTCTGTTCCAAACGCGCCTTGATTTTATCAATTTTATGCAGGAGACATGGACTTATTTGCTACATATCTCTTTAAATCAACTTTCTTTGCTTTCCTCATGTTATAGACAGGTATGGGATACTTTTGCCTAAAAATTATTTAAAGTGGGGTTGAGCAAAGTTACAGATTTCCCTACTGTACTGGACTCAGGCCAAGATGACTCTTAAGGGAACTGAGTACCCACCAATTCACATGGCATGCAGTGGACAGAATCAGCCATGGCTCTGCAGGTGAAGAAAGGGAGCCAATTTTTTGAGGAAGTTGATAATTTAAATTTCAGGAGTGCTGTATTGTAGGTGTGGGTGTGTGTGAAACTTAAGGGGAAACCATCCAAATGGCATATACATTTGGGAGCTACACTATTTAATTTTCTTAAAATGGTGTTAGGAGAATTTTTCTCTTTTTTTTGAGTCTGTTCTAAGTATAACCAATGCCTGGGGCTTTTGTTCAAAATCACCAATTCTTTTTCTCACCTGGTTCAACAGTTCTTGTTCACAAGTTCCTCTGGTTTCTTGTCTGATTTTGATGATGAATTTGTCTAATATTCTCAGTCTAGTAGTTGGGATGTGTACTATAGGCTCGGCTGATAAGACCTCTTAATATCATGATCTCATAACATCTGGTATTTTTTGTCCCACTGTTTTCAGTACCACAAAACTTGATTGATAACACATCTGATACCTTTGTCCTCCCCTGTCTTCATGTTCAATGACTTCTTTTGAATATCTGAGTCCACTTGTATTCTTCCCCACTACCTTCTCGAACCTCATTTTTTGATTAAATGTTAGTGTGCTTTCAGGCATAACCCATAGCCCTTACCATGTTGACTGCTTTCTACCTCAGAATCCTTATCTATACTTATGTAATCAGTCCAACTTGTTAGAACAAGGACTGACAAGCATTTTTTATAAAAAGAAGAATAGAAAATATTTTAGACTTTACAGGTCACATATTCTCTATTTTGCCTATCATTTCCCTATTGTTTGCTTTTTATTATTTGCTTTTTGTAACCCTTTAAAAAGTTACAAAGATGGGTCTGGGATTGTAGCTCATGGATAGAGTGTGCGCCTAGCACAGGTAAGGTGCTGGATTCAATCCTCAGCATCACATAAAATAAATAAACAAACAAATAAATAAATAGGTATAGTGTCCAACTACAACTAAAAAAAACACATATTAAAAAAAATAAGTTACAAAGAAAAAGTAGTTTTTTGCTCATAAGTCATATAACAATCTACTGAGCACCATGTCAAAGGGAGGACGGAGGATGTGTGTGCATTCTGTAAAGATATCAATAGGACCGAGGAGAGATGATAAGCAATTACAGCTAAAAATTAAGGGGATAAAAGTGTGGTTCTTGAAACTGGTCATTTTTACTAAAATCCTGCTTTGTGTAGGAAATGTAACCACTTTGTAAGTTTTTTTTTCTGCAAGTGTGTCTTTTATTTTATACTTCAAAAAGAGTCAATCTATATCACTGGCTTCCTACAAAGAATTTAATTACCCCCTCCAAGTATCTGTTATTTTCTTTCATATCAGGTAGATTATCGGTCCTTCTTAGAAAATAAAATCATCTTGATTTGATGTGAAATTGGACTTGACTTCCTAAGAAGGGAGAGTCTGAATAAGGCTGTACATCTAATAAATCATGTGATAAGATAAACTTTCAAAATGCTTTTCACTCTCTCGATTTATAAAGTTAGTATGTTAGAACCAGAAGGGCTTTCCTTTGTTTTCACAAATTTATATTTAAAGAAAGATATTAACATAGTAACCCATTTTTTTCTGCTTGTCTTGCTTAGTTATATTGGTAGATAGATCTTTTAGAGAAGTGTTTCATTAAAAGAAATAATCTAACAAAATGAAACAGAAGAGAGAAAACAGGGACACAAAAAGAGAGAGTCCAGAAACACCACCTCCAATAATCACAGAAGACTTGGTAACAGTGGGTTTGACTGAACTTCCTCAGAAAACCCCATTTTGCAGTAACAGAATCATTGGCTACATTATCACACATCTCTACTGATATCCAGGGAGGTCAAGCCCACAGGTAGCTATGATGTCCAAGAGACACTTCACATTTTTCACAGCTATTGAAATAGTTAGGTCTAAGGTCTACAATCAGTCCAGTTCCTAGGAAGCTCCTGTTGTCCTTGATCAAAATCAGAAAAGAAAAAGAAAAAGAAATAAATAAAAAGGACTGGTATGCTAAGAGCTTTCTAGTTTATTAAATAAACAAGCCAGAAATATTTACACTCAAGCAGAGAGTCCAACTTCCTTGACTTTATTAAACATTTCCAAACAGAAAAAAACTATGAATTGATATTACTTACCCTCAAAGGACATGATGAAATCATGGAAAATAACTGTGACCTAGAAGGACTCTGATTCTTGCAAAGTGGAATTTGCAATTTAAAAAGAGTTCATCCTGGGATTTCTGATACCGAACTTCCAATGCCTCTTTCATGACTTGCAGGTATTTGTAATTACTTTAAAAATTCACCCCATGTTCCAGGACTTTCTTTTTTGATGTTCTTTTAGTGTCCAGAATAGGACTTTCCCACTGGAGGGTTCAGTAGACTCAGGTTGACCAATTGATTAAATTTTATCCCAAAGCTACCCTTAAACCTCATAAATCTTTTCTATCTCAAATTTGTCACTCTGTAAACAGGAGAATGGTAAAGGACAATGTACCTCTCTGCGTCCTATCTTGGTCATTCATTGTCCTTGTATCAAGTTACAAAGATTTATTTCTTTTAATCAGCCCTGATCAAGCAGTCCCTCTAACCAGTTAACCTTTCAGGTTGTTTTTCCCTTACTTCTAAAAATTTGTCTTCCTCTGTCTTCTTCCAGGGTGTTCAGAAAGAGCCAATGCAACACAGCAGAAAAGTCTAGCATATAGACTGATAAGGAAATGATGTAGTTAAAATATGGAGAATACATACTGTCTGCTTTCTTTCTCTTGCACTTTATACATATACACATGCACAGGTACAAACATAAGTGCATTCTTCCTCAAGGTCATGCTCAGGAATTCTAAATGGGTAGACTTTGATGCCCTTGGGTCACTCACACCCCAGCTCATCATCTACTGCTATGTAAGAAATGTCTTGCCACAGAGGTAAGAACTGAAAGCAGAGTTGGTAGTGTAATGGTGTAAGGAACAGAACAGGGAGTAGGGATTTGGAAATATAGCAGAGCACATTTTTTTTTCTTGTTCCATGGTTGAATGTATTTTATGACAATATACTTTTTTCAAACATTAAGCATTGTCTGATACTCATTTAGCACAACTGTTACTAACTTTTGCATTTTATATATCTAGAATAAAAAAAAATTTCTGATTTCACAACTAATCTTAAGAAGCATGAAAACATGGCCTTCTTAAGGTGCAGAGGAAGGTCACTTCTCTGGATGTGTAAAATGTGAGGTCATTTGGCTCTGTAATTTAAAGTCGATTTAATTTTTAGTTGCAGGCCTAAATTTACCTAATTTTCCATACACCCAAACTCTCGTTTGTGTTGACAGTCTTATCACTCAGGGATTCCTGTCTGTTTTCTCTTTGTCATGAGATCATGTGATTTCACTCCCCTTAGGGAGTATCAGAGTGACAGGCAACCAAAGAGCACTCTCTCTTTTAAAAAACAGTGAGACACAGAGAAGAGGCTCACCAAATAATCGTGAGGCTCGAAAACATTCAAAAGTCATCATGCTCTGTGATGTGTAGAATAATTAAAGGCAACATCAGCATGACATCAGTGGTAGATAATTTTCAGCCATAAAATGCCATTCTCTCTCATTAACTTGAGGGTTGTTGGAGGGTTTTGTCTCCATTTCACCAGACAGAGTACAAAACATTGTGACATGCTTAATATTTCTTCCGCCAAGATGTCCACTCCGATTCCTCACCCTTTACAGAGTTGTTGATTTCATACTGCATTTAGCTGCCAAAAAAGCGATTGCGTGTGCAGCACCAGTAACAAAGTGAAAATGAATTATGCATCACAAGGAACTGCATTTGAGTCAAAAAACTTAGACTTCAGCATCTTCAAATTACAATATGATTTAAGAAGGAATACATTTAAGGAGATAGCAATGGACTGAGGTGAAGGGGTCAGCATTGGCCCGGTTTAATATAATTTAGCTTTCAATTATTTATTTTTTAAAGAGCTACTAAGCACACTGAATCTCTTTAATGGCAATGTCAAAAGTATGGAGACTGGAGAAAAGCCATGAATAATAGTGACAGATTGTTATGCATGGTAATGTTATAGTGCCTGCTGCAAATGGAAGTGGTTCGCCAGAACAGGGTAGCAGCCTGCTCTGAAGACAAGGGACAGGTCTGCTGCCTTGGCTTTGATGATGGTTGAGCTCCACTTTCTTTAAAATCTAACTGGTTTTGTCATCAAGACCATTAAGTCGCCACCTCTGTGAGGATTCTGCACTTGGTTTTTTCATACTTGGAAACTATAACCATTTCTTTACATTGTCAGTCCTTAGTGTTTTGTCAACAGTGAAATTAATTCAGTAAAATACCTTCCTGCATTCTTTAAGTAGTTGCAACACAGTGATCAGAACAGTGAATATACCCCCAAGCATACAAGGCAGCCTCCCCACCTACACAAATGAATAGACTTGGATGAATTGAGGAAATGTATCACTCAAAATAGAGGAGAGACAAATATTATCAATTGGATGAAAATAACGTGTTTCTCAGTGTAGAGAAGAAAGGGAAAGGACTTTGTAAAGTAAAGGAGCCTGGACCAAGATTAGGGATCCCCTCCTTTACTTATTCTCTCATCAAAAAGAAAATGAGTGAAGGAAACAGAAGACATTTGAGATTCTAGTTGGAATTCAGTCACATAGAGTCTTTCAACTCCAGTCCTACTCATTCCCTGGACAGGATCTTGAGCTCCAGGTTAAAGAATTAATTTCCAAATCCTTGCTTACCAGGCACTACATGCAAATGCCTATAAAGACAGTCAGTGACCTGATTAGTAAGGGATCCAAGGTGTCTTTGGCAACATGGAGCTTCTGTGAGTCTTCTCCTTCCCTGAACTTGCCCTCTCCAGGTGCCAAAGGGCCCTCCTCCACATCAAAATTCTAGAAGCACAGGCACTGCGGTAGTTTTGTGGGTGTGATCCAGGGTATTCTCTGATGTGCTGCATGACTGCAGAGGGAGAAGGAGAGGTATTTCATTATCACAGCACCCCTGAATCATAGCTTTTATCCTACCATGTGAGCAGTTTTAGAGATCCTAAATGTGCAGAGATACAAGTGTCACAAAAAGAATAGCAATCCACCTGCTTCTTTTCTCTTTAGGCTCTGATGGTTCCTCTTCATTGTCTCTTATTAAGCTTTCCCAATTATGTTTTTCATCCCTTTCTAAAAATCTCCCACAGTTTCCAAAGTTTCTACTGCCTATAGACTAAATATCTTTTTTTTTTTTTTGGCTTGCTTTTAAAGGTATCCTATAATACTCAGGTACCTTATTCTCCCCTTGTTTATCATTAACCTTTGGTAGAAATTTCTTATTGCATTCAAGTTTTTGGCTCCAAATATTGATTTTTCCATTTTTACCTCATCCTAATTTGTAATTACCTTAGACTATCCACATTTTTATCCCTCCATTCTGTATCAAAACCCTTAAAAAAATCACTTCTTTCTTTAGAATCAGCATAAGACTCTATGATCCATCAGTGACCCCAAACATGTTTTTATATAAAAAGTTTTATTAAAAAGTACCCATTCTCATTATTTTCCTTAGAGTCTACTGCTAATTTTATGTTTCAGTGGCAGAATTCAGTAGTTGCAACAAAACCTGCTTAACAATCAAAACCTACAGTATTTACTATCTGCTTTTGATAACAAAAGTTTATCAAAAGCTGGTTAATACTAATAAAATTCTGGTTTTTATTCTTCCTCAAAATTATTTCATTAAAGAAATATATCAGATAATATTTCTCACTGACTCCATGATGGGCCAATCTCTTCTTCAGTCTCTCTCTCTCTCTCTCTCTCTCTCTCTCTCTCTCTCTATATATATATATATATATATATATATATATATATATATATATATATATATATATACACACATACATACACACACACACACACACACTTTGTTCTAATTAGTTATACGTGACAGTAGAATACATTTTGACACATCATACATAAGATGGAGTTTAATTTCTCATTATTCTGGTTATACATGATGTAGAATCACACACTCATTTGTAATTCAGAATTGTTATAGAGCACTATTTGGAATTTGATTGTTTCACATGGGATTGAAAAACAAATATTAACTGAAAAAAATACCTGTACTCCATCCTTTCTTGAGGGGCTTGCCTCTGTTAGCATGTTATTTGGCAGACATCAGATATCAGGAATGGAAAGGAACTGAGATGTACCAAACTTAAATGTGGTGGATGGGTGGCAATCTGACATAGGGTGAGGGAAGAGTTGCTGGGCTGCTGACATCTCAAATGCAAAGTCATTTCTTATTTGTTGGTAGAACAGAAGTTCTTCTCCCCTCTGCACTCTATTTGTTCTTGTGAAAAAAAGCATTAAGGAAGCAGAAACTCTTCCCATATTCTATGTCATTCATCTCCTGAAGCCTGAGTTTCTTCTCTCAGGCCTTGATTCATCTAGGAGAAACAAAAACATTTCCTCTGTCTCATCGTTTTTCTATCATACTTGCACCCTTCTGATACTAGAGGTACTGGGATGCTGGTGACCTCCCATTGTTAATTCATTACCCTCCATTGTTAGGACCACTTGCCCACCAACCTGGTGTTTCCAAGCTTTATGCTGGGAGACAATAGCAGTGTATGATGGAAGAAAGGGAAACCGAATTTGGAATCAGGAGGGTAGCCTTCTTGTTTCTGTTCTTATTTGTTTAGACAACTTTAGAATGTTCCTTTATCAACTTTTCAATGAATAGATTCTAAATGTATGTCTAGATGGCTTATCCTTTTAAAAATGGAATTTTACTTGTCAAAAACATCTTCTTTATAGACCCTCATGTACTAAGAAGATGGAGCAGAGCCCTGCTGGTTGAGTGGGGGCTGAGTAGTTTGTGGTTCCAGCTACCATCTACTCCAAACTGTGCTGCCTGAATACTCTGCAGAGTCCTGTCCTACAATCTATAGGATACCAGAGTTTCCAAACCTCTTTTAAGTTCTAAAAGTCAATTTCTTGTATTTCTTCTCATTCTACAAAATATTTCATTATAAATTGTTCTACTCTACTCTTTTCAACATAACATAAAGAGAAGGGTGGTAAAATCAAAGAAAAATTTAAAAATACAATGTTTAAAAAAAAGAGGTTGATTGTTCCCCAGGGTACATTAAAGTGGCACTAAGTAACTGCCTAACCTGTATGGTGCAGGACCAATCTGAAGCGCTACACAAACTCCACTCTGAAGAGAGAGAAGTAGGCTAAAGCTTGTCCATCTACAACTTCACTGATAAATTGATGAGGGAGAAAAACTGGTTTCAACTGCCAGGAATAGACATAAAGTCATTAAGACTTTCTTATTTCCTTCTGCACATTTCTGCCTGAGGAAGGGAATGCTTTCATGATTGTATAGTCTATGCATGCTCTTCCTTTGGAGAAGATTGTAGGGCACATAGTGCAGAGAAATCATTGTTGCTTAATTATGAAAACCTTTACATAACAGCAAAATGCCAATGGAACAGTAGGTCAAGTGAGAGAATTAGTTTTCTCAAATCTAAGCTAACTGCAATTTGGAAAATGCATCAAATAAAAATTAATTAAAACGAAATAAATAAAAAGTATGGCTACAAATAATTCTTGCTTGATATCTACATATCATCAAAAGCTCTTTTTGACTACATAACCAAAGTTATCTGTTCTGCATTAGCAGGCCCCAGACCATAGTAAGAAATATTCTAGGGCTTTAATTTCCTTCTCTAAGGGGAAAATAGAATTTTTAAAATATAATTGAGGTCAATATATTTAATAAGAAAACTGAAATATGAGATGAAGAAGATAGGAAAAGTATTAATTTTAAAAAAATATTTTATACAAGTAATATTATAAAAAATGGACTGAAAGAAATGCAAAGGACTTTGTTTTGCAAAAAGATAGGGTCAGGGTTGGGGTTCTGGTTCAGTGGTAGAGCGCTCACCTAGCATGTGCAAGGTGCTGGGTTTGATCCTCAGCACCACATGAAGATGGGTGAATAAAATGAAGATATTATGTCCAACTACAACTAAAAATAATAATAATAAAATTTTTTAAAAAAGATAGGATCAATTGATTTCAAGGTTTGAAATTTATCTTTCTTCTGAATGTTGCATGGAATTTGGCTTTTAATATTTTGTTTTTCTTACCATGTAGTCTCTTCTCTCCATTCATTAAGAACTATAACTCCCAATTCATTTTTTCTTGCATCATACCCAGCTGTGATGTAATGCCCTGTTCCTCCCACTATAGGGAATGACTAAAAAGGAAACATTAATTATTACTGAGTATATTTTAAAAATTTATTGTGGTTGAATAGGAAGAAATGCACCCACATACAAAGCCTGTATACCAATATTTGAGGCTATGAGTGAGAGCGAGAGTGTCATCATCCTCATTAATCAATCAATTATTAAGAATGAATGTAACCAATAAATGATAGCTTTATTCCAAGTCATGGAACATTTTAGGATCCTCAGTAGTTTAAAGTAGATAATATTTCCACTCTAGGGTTCTCTTGAGTGTATTTCTTTTTCCATTAAAGAGAATGACACCCTTTACCAAAAGTTGGCAATCATCTGGTTTATGTTTACATGGGATAGAGATGCTAGTACTCGAACATCTTCATTATCACATATTATGAGACTCCAAAGAAGAGCATGTGGCATGATATCAGATGAACAATGCTGTCTTGTTTAGTAACACACTCACCATTCCTTAGATGGTTATTTGAGTTTTACACTGTTGAAAGTATCTGACGTTAGACAGGGTTATGGAAGAGAGGAAATCCATCTCTTTTTGCTTTCTTTCTGTTGAAGAGAAACAGTAATACCCTCTTCCTGACATATCAAAAGTACCATGATTGACACTTCCATAATGAAAGACAGACTAAAGAAAGAAAAGCAAAAGAACTTTATTTATCTATGTTTTAAATGACATGAAGCCTTCAGAAATGAAGATTCGTGGACCCAGGGGAAAACTATATTCTTAGGGTATAGTTTTGATGGAAAACGGGCAGTCATGTAGCATTATGATTGGACCACAAAAGGTATGCCTAATGGAAATATAACAGGGAACTAAGGAACGCCTGTTTGTGCAGGATCCTTTTGATTTCTGTGTATCATTGCTTTCCTGTGGGTAGAGGGCAACATCCTTCTGGAACGAAGGTCTTAAGATCTACTTTCAGGTAAAGTAGGTTCAATAATTTATCACCATGCTTTGTACAGTAAGGCGGGGAAGGTCACTATCACTTTCTTTCTTGTGTGTCTTTTTCCATTGCCTCGGTGCCATATTTGGGGGTATTATCTTCTGAGTCCTGACCTTTCATTTTTGCATAAACCTTTCTTAGAAACTTTTGTTTTCTTTGGTAGCATGAGTGGAGCTTCATCTTCCCAGTAACGTTAACATTCATCCTGACAGCTAGGTAATACATATGTAGTCCCAAGAATCTGCTTGTTACAAGTTTTGTTTATTCTGTGTCCAAGAGTTACAGTGACAGAATGTAAGTTTCTTCGTTCTGTGACAAGTTTGCTAAATGTCATCACATAATTTAGATCAGTTTTGTGTCACCATACTCAAAAGAGTTACTCTATTCTTAAGCATAAATCTGAACTCTAAGTTTAGTAGATCACTAGAAAAGTGAGCAATATCTGTTTGGAGTCAAGGCTGTCTCCTTCCTGTTGTGATATCTAAACAAACAAACAAAAATTAATAGGACACAGGAGTATGCATCTGTGAGAATCATTTCATTATCAATTTTTAAAATGAGTCCTAAAGAAACTTATGAAGGCATGATAGTCTTCAGTTCTTCTGCTTAAGAAAAAAAAAGAGAAAAAAAACACAAAGTAAGAAAAGGGGGCCTTTAAAGGTCACATGAGCACTTGGGTAGAGCATGCAGCTCTTCTCACACAGGGGATTTTGTTGTTAGTGGTGTTGTTCTCTCACTTATTACAGATATTCTATGTAAAGAGATTTATTCACACTGTTATCAGCTGCCAGGTTTTCATCACCCCTCTATATACATAATCTCACCTCAACAGATTAGGGATTAGCTCTTATTCTCCAACAGCTCATTTTCCATAAACACATGGATAGGATCTAGCTATTTGTATAATGAATTTCATATGCAAATCTGGCCAGTCAACAGCAGAGTGGACTTTGATCAAATACATGAGATGCTAATCATAATGACTTTTAAAGTTACAGAGGTAGAAAATATCCTTGTTAGTGTTCTAAGCTTTCCAGAAATAGAGCCAAACTTGTTATGTGGAGAAGATTTGAGTTGGCTACTTTGGTCCTATTTATCTACTGGGTTTGGCCACAGGGGCTAATGCCATGGAATTCAATCCCTGGAAATGGATTATCATGAGATGACAACATTAGAAAGTCTGGTTCTTTTGAGTCCTTGGACAACTGTAGGGGGTAGGACAGGGTTGTGTGTGGAGATTGCTCCTTTTCTCTTTTGCTCTGTCTTTCTAGGGCCTGTTTCATCAGCATATTTTTTTGAAAGTGCCTTGACTATAATGGTTCCTTCCTGCTGAGCTAGTCAAAGTGCTTTACATACATTATCTCTCATTTGTCCTCCCCTAATCCTCAGAGTTTGATAGGTGTCAAAGTAATGTCCTTTTTTTTTTTAACTTGAAGGGAAATTAGGGCTACTTGAATGAAAAAGTATAAGAGAAGAATAATTTTCTAAGATGGCATGTAGCTTTGGGATCTCACCAAAATGAATTTGAGAGAGAGAGAGAGAGAGAGAGAGAGAGAGAGAGAGAGAGAGAGAGAGGGAGAAACTGAGACTTTATTTGGTGTGTGTTATTACTATTTAGTATTTGATCCCTCTCCTTTTTCTTCTCCATCTGAAAAGGGTACACTTATTATTTTTTGTCTGGAAGTAAGACATAACTTTTCTGGCTCTCAGAAAGTGAGCAATACTGATTGTTGCTGAAGTCCAGCAAACAATACTCCTGATTATGACACTTAGACATGCTCAGTACTTGAACCTAATGGAAACTGGAAGGGCTTCAGAAGCATAATGTTGTGCTACATTCTTCTATTTTCCTTCTGCTCCTCTTTCTCTCTCAAAGCAGGGAGTGAAAACTGGAATTGCGTTTTTCACAAGGTGGGTCATAGAAATTAGACAAATCCTCTAAAAAAAATCACACAATTAAGAAATATTACTCTAAACCTTCTTTACCTTTCTATGTAAGAGCTGACTGTAAAGAAATTCTCTGATCTGCCTTGTCTTTGGTCTCACGTTAATCCCTTCATTCTAGATTGTGTCCTACCATGTACCCAGCAGAAAGAAAACCCACAGAATGATCAAGAACAATGTGGATATGGATAGGCAGGTCTTGATGAACAACACCACTAACAACATTCACTCTGTTACCATTAGATGCATTAGATCTTTATCCTACCCCCTCCTTTTCTTTTTTTCCCAGTTACATTTCTATTTAACTGTCCATTCTTTATTAAACCTAAGCATAAAAACCAGATCTTTTCCCCTGAGTCTTTTGGTCTTCATTTCTGAAGAGTTCTGTGTCACGTAATATGTTGATTATACAAATATATTATGCTTTCTCTTGTTAACTTGTCTTTTATTAAAAGTGTGTCATTCATGATCCTTATGATTGGTGAAGAGAGGTATCACACCTTTAAATCTGCCCCAATAGTTCACTTCTTGAATGGAAAACTGTCAACCCTAGCTCTTCCGTTTCAATTCTTTTCCATCAATGGGTACTACAGAGCAAAGCCATTCCAGTCCTGACAACATGCATAGGCATGTACACACACATACATTATAGCAATTATTTGGAGTCACTGAGATCTGGAGGTTACTTGTTGTAGCTGTATGGTCCCAACTTATTCTCACTAGTACGTCTTATTTGTCTAATAATTAAATGTAATGAAATTATAACACTCTGCTACTTAAAATATGTTTGGAATCATAGACTAGTACAAGGAGACAAAAATACACTCCCAGCAGGCAAATAAGTTAATTCCTATAATATAGAATTCAAGAAGTCAATGAACTAAATGTGTGTTGCTGCAGGGTATTATTCTAAGTACTTTTATATATTAAAAATAATAAATTCTACTGATTTTTCTTACTATAAAATAATGCATGCAAATTGAAAGTAATTATAGGATTAAAAATACACAAAAAGGAAAATAAAAATAATCTACTTTCTCATATCTAGAGATAACCACTGTCATTATCTGGAGGCATTTTATAATAATTTATACCAAAGTTAACATTGGTGGTGTTGGTGTTCACTTGTTTCTGATTCTGATAATAAAAAATATACAACTGAAAGAAAACAGAAGAGACATCTATATTCATCTGAATTCTAGTTCTGGCTTGAACCTAACTAAGTGGGAGACTTTGGTAGATCCTTTAACAGTCTCCAATTCCCTTTGTTGGCATTCATATCTCATGACTCTTCATTTCATTCCACAAAATTTCATCTTAATAGTCTTTTTTAAGCACTGATTCTTTAGCTTTAAGTCTATTCACTAGAAACAATTAGCTGAAAGTTGATACAACAAATAATCAATGTTTCAAATGAGCATTTCATCAAATGTTCAACTTTTTTGTTTGTTTCTTTTTGGGTACCAGGGATTGAACTTGGGGCACTCAACCACTGAGCCATATGCCCAGACCTATTTTGTATTTTATTTAGAGACAGGGTCTCACTGATTTGCTTAGTGCCTCACCATTGCTGAAGCTGGCTTTGAACTCGTGATCCTCCTGCCTCAGCCTTCTAAACTGCTGGGATTAGAAGCATGTGCCACCTCTACCAGGTAAATATTTAACTTTTTAAAAACAAATATATACAGATTTGACTGGGAATATTCAGTGGCCAATAAAGTCACAAAAGCATATTCTATCATAGGGAAAAACAATGTTGGCATTTCTTCTGTTTTTTATCGTTTCTTGTTTTTTTGCTTGCATTAAAAATTGACTAATGTTTACTTTCCCTTTTATCATTTTATATTATAACAAAATTTTGGGGGGGATTTTCAAACTATTTAATTCCTACCTGATTTTTTTTTCATTTATATTTAATATATCTCAAATTTGTGACTATAATTACATAGGAGAATATTTGCTTTCTGTCCTCAGCACTGAATGATTAAAATAGGTTATATTGGAACTTTTTGCAAATTTGTATGAAGTGGAATTATCTCAATTACTTTCAATGACTCCAAAAGTAAAATTATTACTTTTCTTATTGATTTTACTTTGTACATTATAGGTACACATGAACGTACAATTCATGTGGTGTTTATACATGAAAATGTCATGGTTGGTTAAATTCATTCTACTATTCCTCTTCTTTCTCGTGCCTCTTCCACCTCCTTCTATCCCCTTCTTTTACTCTGCTTATTTTTCTTCTATTTTCATGAGATCCCCCTCCTTTTTTAGCTCCTTATTTCTTTCTAATTTCTGCATATAAGAGAAAACATCCCACTTTTGAATTTCTGTATCTAACTCAATTCATTCAGCATGATGTTCTCTAGTTCTATCCATTTATAAGCAAATGACATAATTTTGTTTTTCTTTATGGCTAACTAAATTTCCATGATATATAAATACCATATTTTCTCTATTTAGTCATATTTTGAGTGACATTAGGCTGGAACAATAACTGGGCTATTGTGAATTGTGCTCCTATAAATGTTGACATTCTATATCACTATAGTATGCTGATTTTAGTTGTTTGGGTAAAATACCAAGGAGTGAAATAAATGGGTCTATAGTAGGTCCATTCAAAGTCTTTTGAGGAATATCCATACTGCTTTTATAGTAGTTCTACTAATTCACAATTCCACCAACAGTGTTTAAGGGTATCTGCCCCCACATCTTCAGAAAAAAAATTAATTGCATTTTTGAATGATTTATTTTCTAAGTGGAATGAGGTAAAATCTCAGTGCAGTTTTCATTTGCATTTTCCTGATTGTTAAGGATGTTGAACATATTTTTCGTATACTCTTTGGCCATTTGCATTTTTTTGAGAAATGTTTGTTTGCTTATCGATTATTAAGTGAAAAATGCCCCTTCATCAATTGAGTTATTTATTTATTTTTGATGTTAAGTTTTTGAATTCTATATATGTATTATGGTTGTTAATCTCTTTTTGGAAGAATAACTGGCAAAGATTATTTTTTTCCCATATGGTAAGTAATAGCTTTACACTCTTAATTATTTTTATTATTGTGCAGAAGCTTTTTAATTGCAAAAGGAAATAATTTCTAATATGACAGAAATTTTAGGCAACTTTAAAATACTTTTGAATTTAAATATGATTAGTATTTAATTTAAAGTGAGATAAAATTTAAATTCAATGTAATTAATTAATTTTTAACTTTAAATTTTAAATTCTCATAATTTAAAATTCTACTTTTCTTTAATGCTTTTACCTATAACAATTTCAAATGTAATTGTATGTCTATGTTAATTTCACTGGATTTTAGTTCACTATTAAAATATAATTTAATATAAACTTTAATAATGAGAAACGCGGTATTTCAGTTAAAAGACTATTTTGGTAATTGAGAATAAATCTAAAATGTTTAACCTTTTAAAATTCCAAAGGTATTAAAAAGTTCTGAAAGCAATAATAATTAGCTGAGATAACCCAACTGAAAGCCAAAATCTTAAAGAGTTCATGCAATTTTCACTGTACCTGAATCTGTTTAATAACCTTATAGTTTTTAATATTTTTTCATTATATTTTTGTAAACACTTTTACCTAAATTTATTTAATATTCATAGAAGTGGATTTGATCATCAGAAATCTCAAGTTGAAATTATAAATAATTTCAGAGACATCAATTAAAATATTTTCTACATTATACATTGGGTTAATATATTCCGTAAAAAATTGCTTCATTTACTACTTTCCTAGTCTTCAAGGCTGTTAAACAAAGTTTGCCATCAAATCAGCAACCATAAAAATAGAAAATTAAAAAAAAACAGCAATAAACTAACTATCTGGGACTTTTTTCAGTTTTATCTAATGAAACATAAATTAAGTGCCTTCACTATATATAATGACAATTTTTTAATCATTTTTATATTCTATTTTTCACTGTCACAGAGAAACTTCTTCCCTTTCTAAAATGATTTGTCTCACGTACAAAGTGTTCTCATCTGTCCTGGATATTTGCTCATTACATTTACTCAACAAATATTTGTGTAAGACCCCTACTTGTTAAGGATCCTTCCCATAGAATGGGATGGGTGCTCTGTTTCCAGGAACAAATGGTCTATGGATAAATCTTGACATAGAAACAAAATTGGTACATAGTCTATTTTCCACTTTGGCTGATGCTATTTACAAAGCATAAAAATTATGGTGAAAAAGAGATTACTGCTGTTACTTTCCAACCATTCTGCCACTACTAACCCAGCCTTTGTCCATTGACTCCTCCTTCCTGGGCAACATCTCCCTGATCCTACACAGACAAATTAGATGTGGTGCTCCTTTTATTGGTGGTCGTGGTACCAAGGGATTGAATCCAGGGGCATTCTACCACAAAGCCACATCGTCAGCCCTATTTTGTATTTTATTAAGAGACAGGGTCTCACTGAGTTGTTTAGTGCCTCACTTATGCTGAGGCTGGCTTTGAACTTGTGACCCTTCTGACATGACCTCCCAAGGGACTGAGATTACAGTTGTGCACCCAGCTGGATGTGTCGCTCCATTAGCTCTCTCCTTCCTCACCATCTTTGTACTTCTTGTTGCCTTTTTTTTCTTTTCTTTTCAGCTTTTGTTGCCTTTTGTCATCATTTTAAACATTGCTATATACAGGTAAAGAGGACTTTCCTAATGAACCTTTCCACATTAGCCACTACCATGACTCCAGCTCATCTCTATGGTACTGCTGGCTTTATTCACTTAACAAACGTAGAAGTTAAGTAGCCCTTTTCTGAAATACTTGGGACCAGACTTGTTTTAGATTTTGTAGTTTTTTTTTACACACACACACACACACACACACACACACACACACATATATATATATATATATATATATATATATATGAGATATCATGGGGATGGGAATTTCAGTTGTGGCCCATATACATTTTATGCACATAACCTAAAGGTAACTTTATACAATATTTGTGGTGTGCTTGAGTGAATTTTGACTCTGATCCATCTCAGGAGGTCAGGTGTTGGTTTTTCAAATTGCAAGATTTTGGTTGGCCATCAAAAAGTTTCATATTTTGGGTTTTCTGAATGCTTATGCTGAACCTGAAGTGATTATCACTTCCTGTTAATAACTTATCTTTATTATCTATCCTTCTCTACTGGATTATAAGATCCACTAGAAGAGTGATGTTTTCCTATTTTCATCTATTATGTAATTATTAGCCTATAGTTAACTCTCAATATTTTTTCATAATTAACTTATCTGTTCATCTGTTTGGCTACATTTTAAAATTCTTTCACTCAATAAATATTTATTCAGTATTTATTATATATAATTTAAATATATTTGGGTATTTATTATATATTGGGCATTTCCTTTAAGCATGGGAATTAATAATATGCAAAAGACAAAATCTCTGTACTTATGGATTTTATAATTTAGAGAAGAAGGGAAAAAAAGAACAAATAACAGCTATGGGGAATAATGCCCAGGAGAGAGAATGAGTCCCACTTGGAAGGAGGGTTTGGTTAAAAAGGGTGATAGTAAAGAGGATGTGATATTTGGGTAGAGCTGAAGGAGGTAATGTAGTATTGCTGAGATTTACATGGGATTATGGCAGAGGCTCTAAACATAGGAATGACGTGATCTAGCTCTTATTTTTAAAATGTCATACTGGTTCTGGATTGAGTATATTTTGTAGGAAAGCATGGTCTGGTGGAAGGAATGAGACCAATGTATAAAGTATTGAAATGTATAGGAAAAGGTTTACATTGCTTGGGAGTAGAATAGTATATACAGAGAGAGAAGGTATGAGCCTATAGATAAATATAAAGTTACAGTATATGGAATTTGCTTGTATAATATATATATATATATATATATATTGTGTGTGTGTGTGTGTGTGAGAGAGAGAGAGAGAGAGAGAGAGAGAGAGAGAGAGAGAGAGAAGAAGTTGTTGTCAAGTTCATCTCCTTAATTTTTCGTCTGATCTTATAAAAGAATGAGATTGCCTTAGGGGAAGATTACGGTTGGGAATAAGGGAATACAGTTTGGGTCATGTAAAATTCAAAATGCCTATAAAACAGTCAGAAATGTCAAATAGGCATTTGTATATAGGGATTTGAAATTCATCCATCCATCTTAATATTTACTGATCACCTATGCTACCTCAGAAAATTTGCTACATGCTACACTTACAAATTTAAAAGACACAAATATATTCTTTAGCAATTTTCAATTTAAAGGAGAGGCAAAGACATCATGCTTCCTAGGTTTTATAGTCCACTTCAACAAAGATTAAGGGAGGGAACTTCTTTTAGTTTCTAAGTCCTATTTCAGGAGAGAGGAGAGGGAAGTCACAGAGACCTTTGTTTTTTGATTGTTTGTTTTTTCATTCCCTTCTGCTTAAAATATGACAAAGTACCATATTTAGAGAAGTGTTTTCTGAATCCCATTACTGGGATAAAGATTTTCCTGACTGCTGCGGGAGCAGTAATATGTAAAGGTGGTCTCATTTGGTGTTGGATTAAGAAAGAATTCGGGAAAAGTTGGTATTTTAACTCTGATCTGAATGATGTGTAAGAGTTAGCTAAGTTAAGAGTATGGTTTAGAACATTCACTGCTTATTTTTGAAATATAGGTCAAATAATTTTGTTCCTGGGATTCGAAGAGATAGTTGCTATTTAAAACTGGACAGTAGATTTTCAAAATTATGTAAGTATATATTTTATACAAAGTTTGTACTGACACTAAATTCAGTAAGCCCTTCATGTCTGTGGGCTCTCCATCCATGGATTTAACTAACCATGGATTGAAAATATTTCAGAAAAAGTATTACATCTGTAAGAAACATGCACAGACATTTTCCCCCTTGTCACTATTTTTTAAACCACATAGTGTAACAGCTATTTACATGACATTTACAATGTATTGGGCATTGTGAGTAATTTTGAGATGATTTAAAGTATATGAGAGAATGTATACATATCCAAAAGATACTTCATATAAGAAACTTGAGCATCTACAGATTTTTGATATCTATGGGGATTCTGAAGTCAATCCCCTATAGGTACTGAAGGACGACTGTATATCTCCCTCACCCCCAGCTAATATTATTCCTTTACATTGTACATTCATATAATTCATCCAGGGTAATCTTATCCTTTGAAATAATGTTGAATAAAGAAAACTAGATTTCAACTTGGAAGTTTTATTCACAAAAGAATGTTTTGTTTAACAATCAGAGACAGATGCTGCCCAGTCCGGGTGGTACACACTTGTAATCCCAGCAGCTTGGGAGGCTGAGGCAGGAGGGTTGTGAGTTCAATGCTAGCCTCAGAAATTTAGAGAGGTCCTCAGAAAGACTCTGTCTCTAAATTTAATGCAAAAAGGGTGAGGATGTTGCTCAGTGGTCAAGTGCCCCGGGTTCAATCTCTAATACCCTTACCCTGCAAAAAAGACAGATGTTTGTACTTGTTATGGAATAACTTGAACAAATTTATAGAAAGTTATACCCATGCAAGGCAAGCACTATGCCACTGAGCCACAACCCCAGCCCTAGAAAGTTATTTTTGATACTGCATTTTGTCTTTCTGGTTTTTCTAAATGCATGGCATTACCACAGTGTAGTGAGTCAATGTTATTTTGTGTTCTGTTTGCTCTTGTGGACCATAACCCTAATATTCCCAGATTCCTGGATTATTTGCTTCTCTGATATATGACTTCCAATGATGAGAGAGTCTCTTCCCCAAGATCAGTATCCCTCCTAGAGTCAGCATCTATCCTGTAAATTTCAACTGCAGTGTATAAAGATCTGTCATAGTACCTCTAAGAAGATTAACTCTGAATATCTCACCTTTATAACACACCATGAGATTGAGTGAAGGCTTTGTTGAAATAACATCAAGTTCTGCTTCTTCAGTCATATCCTACATTGCTCACTCTCTTTTTCTATACTATCCAGTAGACCTCCCCAAGAGTAAATTTCTATTGAATTGCCTGTGATAGACAGCATCATTATGTCATCTACAGTACATTGCTATAACAAATAAAATTTAGACTCTTTAAATATTAAAATAGCAATTTTTGCTAAAATGTTATTAAATTTCAGACAGTATCAATATTCTTCATTCCCAAGCACTGATAAGCTTATATGTACTCTAGCTTGTGAGCTCTTGTCAACAAGAAATGAAAGACTTTGGATCTTCAATCCCCAGCCCTAAACCTTAAATGAACTAATGGATGGATGCATGAATAGATGAGTTGATAATGACTATTAGAAGCATCATATTAAAGCTTCTTCCCAATCTTCCCATTATTTTTTGAGCTATTGAACTGTTTGGAATTATGGAACTTAAAACTGCATAACCTCTTTTAAAAGGACAACTGAAGAAAATCAGAAGAGGATAAAGATAATACCAATTTTGGATGACCAAACAGCCAGTCTCACATACATGGAGAATTTAAAGAACAAATACAATTAGCACTAAATTAAAGTCACAATGGACACATAAAGATATAAGGAGTGGGAGTACTAAAGATGCAGCTACTGGGGCTGAGGTTGTGGCTCAGTGGTGGAATGTTCACCTAGCACATGTGGGAGCCTGGGTTCCATCCTCAGCACCACATAAAAATAATACAATAATAAAGCTATGTGTCAATCTACAACCAAAAAAAAAAATAAAAAAAGATGAAGGTGCTGCTTATTGGCAATGCAGTTGATTCACAATTAGAAAATTTTATTCTTTGAGGACCTGAACACATAGGAAAAAGTGAAGTGAGTGTGAGGAGGAGCCCAGAATGTGTGGAGGTTGCACTTGCAATGTGCAGAAGTGAAAATAGCTTGTCCTTCTTTGATTTTTGCAACATTGTAAACTTGACCAAGGAAGAGTCTGCATTTGAAGTTCATATCTAAATCATATAGTGATCTATATACATGGAAAGAAAAATGTTTATATCAAATATACTCATGTTAGTGAGTTCATAAATGTACACTAGTTTTGACACTTGTATATATGGATACACATTTCCTATCTGTGATGAAACAGCCCAGTACCTTTGATTCATTTATTGTCATGGTTTTAGAAGACTACATCATATGCATGTGGAACCATATATTTATACTTTTCTTTGTAAAAGGATAAATGTTGTATTTCAATTATTTTTTTTGTTGATATTGCTACTACTTGTGGTACCACGATGAATATTCTTGCCTATGTCCCCCAGGGCACATGTGTAAGAATTTCTCTAAGATACATACAAGAATAGCATGGCTGTATCTCAAGGTGTGAGATTCACCTGTTAATAGAAAATGCCAAATTATTTGCTAGAGATTGTATCAGTATTCACTTCCACAAACAGTATATAAACATCAGTTGATTTTAAACAACATCACTAGTTGTCTGACTTCTGCATGTTCTATCAGGGCATTCGACATAAAACACTCTGTTAGAGACATTTTTCATTTAGTTGTGATGATTATTGAGAAATTGAAGATCTTTTCATATAATTATATGATGTCTCTCATTTTCTGTGAAATGCCTGTTAATTGCTTATGAGGTGTGTGTATGTGTTGCAAATCTTTTCCTCATTGAGTGGTTCAGTTTTTTGTATATCCTAGATCTAATCCTCATTAGTTATATTTATGTAATATCTTCTTGCAAATTGTGATGAGTCTATTTGCTTAAAAAATATTTTAGATTAAAGAAAAGTTAATTTCAATATATTTATATATTAATCCTTTATGTAGTGCATTTATTAAATGTCTAATATTATTCTCTGTGCCAACATTTAAGAGAATCCTTCTATATGATATCTTTATAATTTTGATACATATATATTTTGATATATATATTTAAGATTTTAAAATACCTTAATAATTTTTCTTAATAAATTTTTACTTCATAGACAAGTGATTGTCCTGGAAAAATATATCAAAAACATGTTTTTTTCTTCACAACTAGCTGTCAGTTTACCTGGTCATTAATCTAAATTCCCCTGAGATTTGCATCTCTTTCCAAATCTTTAGAACATCTTCCATATACTCTTGCCTACATTCCTCATTCCTCATCAACTTAATTCCTGTATTATCACGATGTCTGGATATTTAGTAGTGTTTTGATTATTTTTTGGTTTTGGAATTCTATCATGTATTTTTCTACTTAGTTCTTTTCTCTAGATTTTGGAAGCAGTTTTAACATCAGAATGAAAACAAAACAAGAAGCGTGTTGGGAGTTTTACTAGAAATGTATTGAAACTCTGGTTTATTTTGGGGGAAATTACATCATTTTCATATTGCATCCTCTTAGCTGCAGGAATTGTATATTACTTTATTTTATCACATATTTTCTGATGTCTTCCAATTAACATTTATAACTTTGTCCATAAGGGGCTTGCAAATTCTGTATTTCTAACAGATTCATGTTCAATTTTAGTAGTTATATAGTGCATGTTTTACATGTTTCAATTATACCTATTTTATGGAAATGTGATTTATTACATATACTAATTTATATCTAGCAATTTGCTAAATTATCTTATTAATATTTTTCACAGCCAAATGTCGTTAGGAAGGAAAATTTTAAAGCTTTTGAAAATGAAGGCAAATGAAAAAAGCTTGAAGATCTGTAAGACTTCCAGCCAACATCATTCCAGTGATGGAAAAAGAAAATTATAATGAAAACTCATGAATGGATTTTTGCAAATCCAGCTTTTGTGTTTTTCACTGGAATGTGTCTACTGCTAAGAAATTGTGTTCTGCCTTGTTCAGATACCAGGTTCTATTCTTGCTGGAATGATGCTTTGGGGTTTACCATAGATACAAAAGTAACATTCAACACCTTTACCCCACCTCCATCCCTACTTCAAAAGAAACTGCTCTGTTTGATCCTCTTCATGAAGTTCCTATTGACAGGACATCACTCATTTTATTTGTATACCGCTTTTTACAGCACTAAAAGTGCTTCACTGAACTAGTAACATCCCAGTTCCCAGCATAGACTGACAAATTATTTGTTCAAAAAGCAAGCTTATCAAGGCTGCACGCCTTACCTTTTCATGTGCAGAAACATATTGACTGAATATGAAATAAGGGTAGGATCTGGAGCCCATGTTTAGAAAGCAGAGATGCTGTGAAAATCTCCAAAACAGTCTTTTGGAACTGAAGGCTATGGGTTCCTAGATATAGAAGTTAAGAATGTGCCTACAGTTAAGAAGATGCCAGATTCTCCAGCAACATTTCATAGGTAACTCACTATCTTAAGATGTTGACCTTAGGGCTGAAAATCAGTATGGAGCACAAACCATATTAGAGGCTGCTCTTGGAAACCACAACTCAAATGGGTAAGTTTCCTCTAAATAAAACCAGGCACAGATATCAGTACTGTTAAATATGCAATCATTTTCTTAAACCATTCTTCGGCATGTGCTCTCTGCTCTGGTCATGTCTATTTTTTCGATTTCTCTGTAGGTACTTCATCTTCCCCTCTGTTCTACCTTGCTCCCATGACTTTTCTCCCAGTTTAGCACTAGCACACTTCTCCTGTCTTCCCAGTAACTGGATTATACTGGGTGAGATACATCTGTTTTCTTATCTGAGTAACACAATCTAAATTTATTTTATAGGTAAACTAGTATTTGCAAATATGTATCTAAGCTATGTCTAATAAATATGTATATATATAAGTTTATATCATGATTATAATTATTTTCAAATAATTAATTTGAAATGTGTAATGCATATAGCAACACACACACATTCCAATTTTATGTTATTATTACATATGGTGTTGGGAAACTTCCTCATGCAAACTTCTATCTGTATACACTAATAAAGTGTTGTTAAAATTTTGAGGTATAGATGTGCATCTTTATTCCTTATTTCCTTCCAGAAAGATATTAAAAATCTATACATAAAATAGGCTATACCTCACATATTTTAAGTGACTGAAACAACCAAGTATTATAATTTAGTTCTATGAAAAATGTCAGTGTAGTAACATGAAGAATGTATTTGCTTTAATACCCTTAACAATTATTTTCAAATAATCTTAAATAATAATTATATGCATATTCAAATTGATATGTATGATCCATATATTTATTTTATAATAATCAAGATACTAGGCACTCATGCTATAAAAATTTATATTCATGTTTTACACTGATTTTTTTTTTGCTTTATAAGAATATAAAGCTAATTGCAAGATTAAGCATTTATTTCAAAAGCTATTAAGAAAAAAATACATGTGTAGTTTTTATTTGATTTCAGTGGATGTGCTCTTTAGAAAAATAAAATCCCACAATTTTCACTAAAGAAACAAGTTATGGCCTGGAAAATATATATTTATAGTGTCTAACTTGTGCAAATATTTCCCTCTCAACAAATTCTTCTATTAACACGTACATTTATAGTCATAAAACAACCTTTAAGCCACATTTTACTAAGCCCTACAGCAGAGGAAAATCAAATGCAGATGTGGAATGGGAGCCAAACAGATGCTGAAAAACCCTGTCGATATCCTAAAGGAATCCATTCCGTATCAGAAAGAAACTTAATTTCTACTATAAAGAATTTGATTATGTATTGTTATACAAAATGTGATTAATGTTTTGTGGTGATTAATCAACTGCAAAATATATAATTATGCCATCTGTATTTTTCCAGCTTCTTGTCACTTACAAATTCTACAGGGGCATTGGGAGTGGGGTGTTGAGAACTTGTGGCATTTGGAGAGCATTAAAGCCACAGGGGACTAGTCTGGGAAACAGAACAACTTAAAGACCTGGCTCTCATTCTAATGGAAAAGTACAAAAGATCATAAACAAAGAGACCCCCAAAGCCCATAGGCTCCCTGAAGAACGAAAGACTGATAAGAGAGGCCCAGGGCCTCACAGACACAGCAAGCATTAGCTCCTCTAGATAAATTGCCATTTACTCTTCACTCCAAAATCAGGTTGCAGACTTCATCTGAGCTAGTGGAAGTAACCCCTCAGTGCCAGGCAAGATTTATCATTTATTTCAAAATACCAATAATGTGAACACTTTTGCATTTCTATTCCACTGCAATCCAAGATGTAAACCTTTGATTAAGGTTTATACCATGATCCGTATCCACTCCTTTCTAAAAAAAAGTGAATACTGTTAGAGCTGTATTTACACATGTGTCCCAGTTGGAAAATGTTTCAATACAGTTGAGATGCTTATTAAGTTGAATTCTACAGAATACCTAGGGTTTTAATATGTTATTTTGACCTAGATAATGCTAGATAATATGTCTCATTGATTTTTTTTTCATCTTACTATTGGTTTGGGGGGAACATTATGTTGAAACATCTTAAAATGAGTTCTGCTTCAAATTCCTGGTGGTTTTTTAATAAGAGTTCCATTCTACCGGTATGCTAAAGGGTACCTCTGGGAAGTGGAGTGATTTTCGTAAAAGTATGCATCTTAACCTTAGATATATATCTAGTGAAATTCACATTTTTGAATCTTAACATCTGAGTCATACCTACAGTAATTATATTTAAATATTCTAAGATGGGACCACAAAATTGGTGTTTTTAGAATTTTCCATATAATTTCCCTAAAATGTTCTTTCAGAATGAATTTCCAGTAGACCCTTGGTTCTTCAACAGAATAAGCATCACCTGGAAACACTTTTAAAATGCAGATTATCAGGCTCTGCTTCAGACCTAGTGACTCTGACACTCTGATCTGTGTTGCTGTAAGACCTAGAGGTGACATCAATATGCACTTTGTAACATGATCAAACTCAACTGCATTAGAATCACTTGAGTAGGTGTAAGATATTATTAGAAATGCCAATTCTCGAGCCTCATCCCCTCCTTAATGTGATGCTCATGCTCCTGAATCAGGGTAGTCACTTAATATTACTGAGCTCCATTTTTCTCCAAATACAAGCTGAGATAAAAAAGTCAATGCGTCTACAGATACTTTAAATCTGTTGCATATTATGATCTTATTATAAGAACTATTCTTTTTTAAAAGATAATCATAAAAATTTTGGTTTCAAATCCTACCAAGTGTTACTGAAAAATATCTGTCCTTCTTCTAGAACAAAAATGATGTGTGGTCTAGAGCTCATCTGTCTTGTTCCTTTTTGAGTTTAGCACAATTCAGCCATCAAACTTTTGAGGCATGAGAAAGTAAATGAAAGTGTATTTTTAATGAACTCACTGGTAAAATTGTTCTAGCAAAAGATTTGACTTATCTTTCTCAGTATTTATATTATTTTATTGATAAGCTGTTTTGGAAAAAATACTGACTATGTGTATTGTTTTAGAAAATTCAATTCATCTAGTTTGACAGCTTGTAAGAAGTGAACATCTACTGATTTTTGCTGTTTTTGTTGTTCTGAACCAGTTATCATGATGCTAAGGAAAGAATGGTTGATGCCATTGCTGAAGTTATTTTCCATTAATATGTTTAATATCTATAAAACTTTAATCCTTCTGGTAAAAAAAAATTATGAATCTGTCATCATCCCCAAACACAGAACAAAGGAGTTCACTGATACTTTGGGGGAGGAAAAGGGACAAGACATGTCTTTCTTCATTCCCTTACACATATTCTGATAACTGCACAACGTGAAGTGCAATATAAAAGCATCTCTATGGCAGTTCAGTTGGGGTTAGGAAATTTTTGCTAGTTTTCAGATTATATGTAAGACATAGCTAAGTGATATCAGGAAACAATTTCTAACAATTATTTGGGGTTTTGCAGAAAGACATGGTTTACAGATAACGTCTGGAAAGACAATTTCCCTGTTCTTTTCCTTTCTTCTTCTTAATTTTTTTTGGGGTGGGGTGTTAGAAAAGATCTGGGAATTAAACATTTAGAAAAGGGAAAATACCACTCTGTAGGAAAATTGACAAGGCTACAATCTTGAACATATTCTTTCACTACAATGAGGAATTTTGCCTCTTTGTGTGGCTGGTAGAAGAATTTAGGTGCAGGCTTCAATTAAATTATTCCAGGAAGTTGGAAGCAGAGATTGTTTCACATAGCATGTCCATCTCTATAAAAAAAAATAGTGTGTATTTAGCATATTTGCCAAGATCTCAAAATATATCAGATTCTTTCAATTTTAGTGAATTTCATCAAGACACCAAAAAAGACACTATATTTAACAATTTAGTGAGGAAAGTATGATTTAGATCACAGGCAAGCTACCAGTTGCCTAACAACAACAACAAAAAATAAAACTATATGAACTAAAAACCCAATAACAAGTAATGTTATTCAATATTGATAAGTAGTTTTGTCACACATTAGGATGAATTAAAAAGAAATGGAATGCTTCTTTGGAATTTGGAAATGATCTTCAGTAAGCAGCTTTTAGGAGAAAGACAAAAGTTTCAGAATTCAAAGATTTAAGTAAAAGTGTTTAATGGTGAAAAAATAGTAAAACAGAACCATTACCATGCAACCTAAATGCATAATTAATTATTTTAAAAATACATTATAATCTTATATAGAGAGTAAGTCAATTAATATGAAATATATGATGACATTTCATACAAAGTAAGGGCAGGAATGCATTTTGTAGTTTAAAAACAAATGATAATAAGACAAAAGAAAGCTTTATTGATCACACATTGGAATAAACTTGATCTTGAGCATAAATTCAGTCATTGACCTTCAGAAGCACAATTGTATAAAGGATTACAGAGGATACAAGAGTCTGGAGTTGTCACACACTTTAGTGCAGTACTTACAGCTTCCAAGATTTTGGAAAATCAAATCGCTTTACAATATCAAATACTTGAAAATGTCCAATGGGAGCAGAATTTATAGTTTTCACATTGATAAAGTGATTTGTTTAAGGAATAAAGAGGGCTATCCATGTAGATATGCTTTATGTTAAGATTTTAATGTTGAGTGAAAAGAGAAACTCATAGACTAGTAAGTACAGAACAAAATTAAGTCCAGAAAACAGTGCTATGCAAAGATCATGAACACATTCAGGACGTGGTTCTCTTTAAGCAGGAGGCTGCCTAGAAGGGAGAGCAGGGTCATTTCTACTAGACCTATAATATTTGACTTGACAAAAGGGATATGATTTAAGTATCCAAAATGTTATTTTTTTAAGGCTTAATAGTTCCAGAGATACATTAGATCATTTGGAATATTAGTAGTTTAAAAAGTTGAAGAACCGAAGAGAATAAAACCATATAATTTTGTCTCAGAGCAAACTAGAAATGCTGAGCTAATTTCATCATCTATTACTACAACAGCTTGTTGACCTTTCTGAGTACAGTGGTAGGCTGAATGATATGCTTAGGAAGATACCTTTCTGTCTAAAAAGAATTTATGATTCCAAAGCCCCACGGTAAACAACAACAAAAAAAAAACTCAAAGGAAGCCGAAATTTTAGGTAGTCTCCTGTTTCTTGTTTTATTTTGTTTAAATAGCTCTAGTCTCTGTCAATAATATTCTGTCTGCTGTTAAAATACCATATCATTAGAAAAAGAAATTCAACTCAAAGAAAATCAAAGTATACTCATTTTCATTTAATATCTAAATATTGAAAAATATTTTTTTCTTTGTGTTCTTATCATTACAAGAGACTTTGAAATAACTAACCACTAATGCTTTATTACAAAGCTTTAAGTTTCCAAAGATATCATATCAGAGTAACCAATTAAAGGAGACCATTAAGGAAATACATTGCAATTAAGTTTCCATTCAACATATAGGACTTGTTGGTAGATAAGAAGAATCATTTAAATGTGGGCTATTTATTTATTTTTTACATTTTTTCTTGTTGATTATCACAGCAGGAGGTATTCTTTTAGATTAAAAACATTGTAAAACATTAAATTTTAAAAATGAAAAAGCCAATATGCACAATTAAACAATTATCACTTTCAACCTAGACTCACAAATGAAAATAAATAGGTAGGACAAGAGCACATACACACTCAGGGGGTCTTAGTTATACTCCTGACTCTGTGGCAGCTCCATTAACTTGAAACCTTGGGTTGTTATTAAGAAATTACAGTCTTGCCTCAGGAAGAGAGTAGAGTTATGCTCTTATATAAGCCTGGAATACATCTTCCTCATCCTGAGGATAGGCATTTTCCATTCATAGGTGGAGTAGATATGTTTTAACATGTGGCATTTAATAAAGCTGCAATCCATCTCCTCTCTCAAAATATGTTTTCAAATTCCATTAAGAGTGTGTTGTAAGTTTGCAACTCGAGGCAAAGATCATGCTTCAAATATATAGCAATGGTAGAGAAAAATCTAAGAGTAAATAATGACAGTGGTAACAACAAAGCTACTTTATGCAGGATCAAAAAACAGATTATATACTTTCATGGACCAAGAACTGGCACAAATGCAGAGATTGTGAGCACAGCCCTGTGTCAGGCCTGCTGGTTCTCAAGACTGTGAACAGATAGTGAGGCACCAACCTGAAGCCTGAAGACAATGGTGATAACATTCTATGTTGAAACTGGTTTGAAAAAAAAAATGAGAAACACAAGATCTAGGGAAGCTTTTAGACATGGTTTATGCTATGTGAAGGGAAAATGTTGAAAATGGTAGCCAGAAAAAGGAAACAACAACAAAATAAAAACCCTCAGTTAATAGGAAAGAGATGTGACCACAACTATGAGAATGGAGGCCTAGGAAGGAGACTGAGCAATTATAACTATAAGGCAATTCAGGTTGAAAGAGGGAGTTTGAAGTGAGAGAAGGGGAACGACATATAATACAGGAATATACATAAACTTATTAAACAAACCAGTGTTTAAAACAAAATTGCAAACACACATGAGAAAAGAATAAACATATATATATATATATATATAGATTTTGAATATAATGTACATTTTAAAATTTTTATTTTAATATAAACTTCTAGAAAAAAATCTACCTCAGAAAGGATTAAGTTTGTGAAAAAGTCTAAAATATTTTAAACATACTAAATTAGAGCACAATGAAATTCAAAATTCTCCAAAAAAGCCATAATAATCAAAATTGATGGACAACAAATGCATAAAGAAATTTAAGTGCATCTAAGTGACAAATAATTATTCCCTGGCATAGATTAAGAATTTTTAGAAAATCATAAAGGAAAAGAGAAACAACTCAAAAATCTTACAAACATCTGACATAAAAAGTACCCATTAAAGATATGAAAAGTTCTTTAACCTAAACATTTTCAAGGAAACAAATATTGAAACAAGAGATTTCTGGGGCTGGGGATGTGGCTCAAGCGGTAGCGCTCTCGCCTGGCATGCGTGTGGCCCGGGTTCGATCCTCAGCACCACAAACCAACAAAGATGTTGTGTCCGCCAATAAAAAATAAATATTAAAAAAATTCTCTCTCTCTCTCTCTCTCTCTCTCTCTCTCTCTCTCTCTCTCTCTCTCCTTTCTCTCCTCTCTCACTCTCTCTTAAAAAAAAAAACAAGAGATTTCACCAGCATTATATTGATAAAAAATAAAATGTCTGCTATTCCCATGTGCTAGACACTTGTTCCATTAGGAGACTAATATAACATTCCTAGGCTGTTTTACCTTTCTGTGCACATACTTTAAAACCCCAACAAGATAATGTGATAATATAATATATAATATCAATTAAAATGTGAAAGGAGAAGTAAAAGCCTATAATTTATAATAAGATTATATAGTTTAATACATAAATATTTGGGCTTGATGGCAGCATGTCAGGCATTTGCATCTATATCACCATGGGGACAGCAATGAATGCTAACAAATGCTGGCATTTTTAGTAGATGATTTGATGACCATGGGCATTGTTGTCATTAGTGATGTACTTTTTCAAAGTACTGACCAATTTTTTATACATATTTATTTCTCTCCCCACATACAAAAAGAAAAAAAAAAGATCTTTCTACAATTGCCATAGTGGTTATGGTTACAATCATTAAAATTTCAATATAGGTTTAAACTGTGTAGAAACACTTTGGATTTACATGAAAACTAATTTACATTATAACTGTGATAAGTATACACAGAGATTTATTTTTATTCTTCATGATTATTCAGTTACACTTTCAGAAGTTCTTTGAAGAGCAGAATGATTCTTCTTATTGGGGAGTCCCATGTGTTGTTCATCACCTCATATTTCCCTGACCCCCACCACTTAATGCTGGTAATGCTTTCTAATCACTGTAACAACCTCAAACTTTGCCACAAATTTTCAAATACCTCTTAGCCTGGGATACTGACCCTTGTGACAAGCAACCCATAGAGAAAGGGTTGTGTCTCTCAGGAAAATGACTGTGATATAAGTGAGTGCACCTTACAGAGCAGCATGCTAACTTATAATAAATCTAAAGAGAGTAGGTCCAGGTCCATCTCACCACTGGCAAACACCTGCCTGGGCTCTGGCACAGGACCTCCTGTTAAGGCCAGAAGACCACCTCAGAAGCCCAGGCCTGGCCCAGACCCACCCACAGTGACCGAGCTAGTACCCAGGCACAGGGTAAGTATGACTTCACCCCCCCACACACACACACACACCTGGGAGTCCAAGCCAATCTTGGGACACTGCAGACATTGCCATAGCCTTCTCTACACAGTGACCCCTACCTTTTTGACAATAGATAGGGCTTAGAAGCAATTTCATTTCAGAGCAGGCATTCCAAAGACTATAAGGCCCACCCTTTCAACTCCATCTCTGTAAGACATCGAATCTATCTCGGGCACCTCCATTATTATCTCAGCTATTGCTGCCATCATCTTTAGTTGCTATAGCATACATTGAGGAACACCAGCAGGGTCTGGGATACCAACATCAAGAAGAGGAACAGACAATTTGCATAGGTACTACTTGAATATAGGATAGAAACTGTAACATCTCAGATCTAGATTGCAAGAAAGGAAGACTCATAGATAGCATGAAAAAAACAAGGCGGAAAGTACCCCAAACAAACCAGGATATTACAATAACAGAACCCATGGACAGCAAAGTTGATAAAATGTCAGAGAAGAAGTTCAGACGGTTCATAATTAAAATGATCTGTGAATTAAAGAATGACTGAAAAGAGCAAATACAGGCAAAAATTGATCACTCCAACAAAGAGATAAGAAAGAAAATGCAGATAGCAAAAATTTACTTTAAGAAACAGAGCCTCTGCATTAGAGCAGATTATGCTAAGCGAAGCTAGCCAAGCCCTAAAAAACAAATGCCAAATGTCTTCTTTGATATAAGGAGAGTAATTAAGAACAGACTAGGGAAGAAGAGCACGAGAAGAAGACCATCATTAAACAGGGTTGAGAGGTGGGAGGGAAAGGGAGAGAGAAGGGAAATTGCATGGAAATGGAACGAGACCCTCAGGGTTATACAAAATTACATACAAGAGGAAGTGAGGGGAAAGGGGAAAATAATACAAGGGGGAGGAATGAATTACAGTAGTGGGGGTAGAGAGAGAAGAGGGGAGGGGAGGGGGGATAGTAGAGGATAGGAAAGGCAGCAGAATACAACAGACACTAGGAGGGCAATATGTAAATCAATGGAAGTGTAACTGATGTGATTCTGCAAGCTGTATACGGGGTAAAATGGGAGTTCATAACCCACTTGAATCAAAATGTGAAATATGATATATCAAGAACTATGTAATGGAGGGGTAAGACAAGATAATACAAATGGAAGAAATGATTTACAGTAGAAGGGGTAGAGAGAGAAAAGGGGAGGGGAGGGGAGGGGAGGGGGGATAGTAGAGAATAGGAATGACAGCAGAATACATCAGACACTAGAATGGCAATATGTCAATCAATGGAAGGGTAACTGATGTGATACAGCAATCTGTATACGGGGTAAAGTTGGGAGTTCATAACCCGCTTTAATCAAACTGTGAAATATGATGTATTAAGAACTGTGTAAGGTTTTGAACGACCAACAATAAAAAAAAAGATCACAAATAAAAAAAAATAAAAAAATAAAAAAGTCAGAAGTCCTTGAAATTAAGGAAACAATACCCCCCCCCCAAACAAAGCTCAATAGAAACCATAACCAACAGACTAGATCACTTGGAAGAAAGAATGTCAGATAATGAAGACAAAGTATACAATCTGGAAAATAAAGTTGACCACACAATAAAGATAATAAGAAATCATGAACAAAACATCCAAGAATTATGGGACAGCATCAAAAGACCATATCTAAGAGTTTTTGGGATAGTGGAAAAATTTTCAAACCAAAGGAATGCACAACCTCTTCAATGAGATAATATCATACAGTTTCCCAAGCATGAAGAATGAGACTTACAGGACACCAAATGTACAAAATTACACCAGATCAATGCCAAGACACATTATAATGAAAATGCCTAGCATAGGGAATAAGGATAAAATCTTAAAAGCCACAAGACAGAGGAATCAGATCATGTATAGAGGGAAATCAAGTCTTATCTCAGCAGATTTTTTCAACCCACACCCTCAAAGCCAGGAGATCCTGGAACAACATATACCAAGCTCTGAAAGAAAATAGATGCCAACTAAGAATTTTGTATCCAGAAAAATTAAGCTTTAGATTTGATGATGAAATAAAAACCTTTCATGATAAACAAGAGTTAAAATAATTTACAACTAGAAAGCCTGAACTACAAAACATTCTCAGCAAAATATTCCATGAAGAGGAATTGACAGACAATGATGAAAATCAGCATACGGAGGTATTACACTAAAGAAAAAAAATAATCAGAGGAGAAACCAAGTCAATTAAATAGCAAAAATAAAAATGGCTGGGAATACAAATCATGTTTCAATAGTAACTCAGAATGTTAATGGCTTAAACTCAACCATCAAAACATATAGACTAGCAGACTGGATTAAAAAATCAATATGCTGCCTCCAAGAGACTCATCTCATAGGAAAAGACATCCAAAGACTGAAGGTGAAAGGTTGGGAAAAATCATGCCACTCACATGGACTGCAGAAGCAAGCAGGGGTTTCTATCCTCACATTAAATAAAGCAGACTTCAAGCTAAAGGTAATCAAAAAAGATAAATAAGGACACTACATACTGCTCAAGGGAATCGTACACTAACAAGACATAACAATTATAAATATATATGCTCCAAACAATGGAGCATCTACATTCATCAACTCTTCTCAAGTTCAAGAGTTAAATAGATCACAACACAGTAATTTTGGATGACTTTAACACATCTCTTTTACCACTACATAGATCTTCCAAACAAAAGCTGAAGAAATAAACTATACAACTCAATAACACAATAAATAACTTAGACTTAACAGGAATAAGTTCATATATATATACATACATTTTCTTCCCAGCAGCACATAGATGCTTCTCTAAAACAGACCATATATTATGCCTTAAAGCAACTTTTAGCAAATATAAAAAAGTAAAGATACTAACCTGATTTCTATCAGATCACAATGTAATGAAATTATAAATCAATGATAAAATAAGAAATAAAAGCTACTCCAATACCTGGAGACAAAATAATATGATGCTGAATGAAAAATAGGTTGCAAAATACATCAAGGAGGAGATTAAAAAAATTTAGAAGTGAATGAGAATATAGATACAACATATCGAAATCTGTGGGACACTATGAAAACAGTTCTAAGAAGAAAGTTCATTACATGGAGTTCATTCCTTAAAATAAGAAAAAGTCAACAAATAAATGACCTAACAGTACATCTCAAAGCCCTAGAAAAAGAACATTTTTTTGTTTTGTCAATCTTTTCAATTGTTTCTTTTGTTTCAATTTCATTGATTTCAGCTCTGATTTTAATTATTTTCTATCCTCTACTGCTTTTGGTGTAGATTTGTTCTTTTTGATTTCTAATTTCTAAAAGATCCATCTCACTCCAGTCAGAATGGCAGCTACTAAGAATACAAACAACCATAGTTGTTAGCAAGGAGGTTGGGGGAAAGGGACACTCATACATTGCTGTTGAGACTTCAAGTTGGGCAGCCAGTATAGAAAACAGTATTAAGAATCCTTGGAAAACTGATAATGGAAGCACCATGTTACCCAGTATTCCACTCCTTGGTCTATACCCAAAGGACTTAAAAACAGTATACTACAGGGACACAACCATATCCATGTTTATAGCAGTATGATTCACAATAGCTAAACTGTGGAACCAATGTAGATGACCTTCAGTAGATGAATGGATAAAGAAACTGCAGTATATATACCCAATGGAATATTATTAATCATTAAAAGAGAATAAAATCATGGCATTTACAGGTAAATGGATGAAGCTAGAGACTATAATGCTAAATGAAATTATCGAATCCCCCCCAAAAAACAATTGCTGAATGATTTCTCTGTTTTAAGGATGCTGATCCATAATACACTGTGTGTATGGTGAGGGGGATTAAATGAACTCTAGATAGGACAAAAGGGAAAAGGGGAGGAAGGAGAAGGTAGGGGGCTTAGGGGTAGGAAAGATGACAAAATGTGAGGATCATCATAACCCTAAGTACATTTAAGAAGACATGAAGGATTTGACTCTACTTGGTGTACAACTGGATATATGAAAAATTGTGCTATATATGTATAATATGAATTGTAATTCATTCTGTTGTCATATATAATGAATCAAAATTAAAAAAATAATATATTAAATCTAAAGATATCATTCTCTAAGATCAAACAATTTCTACTGGTAAAGATACACTCCAGGAAAATCTATACTTGTTATTGGGAAAGAATGTATGTCAGTGGTTATTGCATCATAGAGAAAAATTTAAACCACCCAAATGTCTATAAAAAGAAAAGAAAATAGTAATATGTTCTTGCAGTGGAATATCTTACAGAATTGAAAGCAGCATATATAAAAATGGACATATTTAAAAAGATAATATTGAGGACAAAGTTTAAAATAGTATAATATCAATTATATGTATGTTTGGTATTATATTAAATCAACACTGCATTGTTAAAGGTACACAACCATCTAGTGAATAAACAATGGTACATGTAGTGCTATTGAGACAGCATCTTGCTGTAGGAAAGAAGGGAGGGGAATATGATTTATTACATTCTTAAGCAAAATATTTGCTGTGACTGTGTTAAAATATTTATAATGTTACTGGGCATATATGAGATTTTTGTGTTATTTTCTAAAATTATCAAAAATTAGTTTTCAACTATATTATTTTATTTAGTGAGAAACTATCATTTTAAGACACAGAGATGTGTTGGTAACAGAAAAGAGAGTTCCTTTTTTCATAAGTTTCTCATCTTTTATTTGAAGTATGTTCTTATAAACCAATTACCCTAGAGTCTATTTAGATTTTCCTATATTACGTAAATCCACACAATTTGACTGAATAAAACATTATAATATTTCTCTCTTTTTTTCTTATTGCTTGCATGAAGCATAGCTTGTATCATGTGTAAGAGATACTAAAATGTCTATAACGTGGGAGTACAGTACTTGTGAAAATAAACACAGATTGAATGAGGGCCTTGGCCCTCACAAAAATGTTTGCCATAATCTCTCAAACATCAAAAAGTAAAAATCTCTTTGTAGGCTATAGCTAGGTGCTGTAACATTATGTAACATATTTATGCTTGTTTTTCTCTCTTTTTTAATTGCAAGGTTGAGACACTAAGAAATTGTAAATACTAGTTGAAACTATGTCGCAATTCTTGGAATCTCTTACTTCATGTTTGAGTTTTGATTTTTGTTTTGAGGTTTTTTTCAGCCTTACTGAGATACAGTTCAGAAGTAGAAATGGTATCTGTACAAGGTGCAGAATATAATCTTTTGCTATATTTATACATTGTGATATGATTACTACGCTCAAGCTAATTAACTGTTTATTATCGCAAATAGTTATGTTTCCTGGGTGTAATACAAATATTTATCATAACTCTAGAAAATTTCAATTCTATATTATTATTAAATATGGTAACCATGCTGTAAATTATATCTCTAGAACTTATTCATCCTGAGTACCTTTTATAGTCAGCTTGTTTGCTGCTGGGACCAAAAGATCTGACAAAAACAATTTTAAGGAAGAAAAGTTTATTTGGGGGCTCACAATTTCAGAGGACTCAGTCCATATGTGGCCAAGTCCCTTCTTCAGGGTCTGAGGCAAGGTAGAACATCATGGTGGAAGAGTGTGGAAAGTGGCTTGGGGTTATGCACCAAGAAGCAGAGACAAAATATGTATCCTTAAGGAGTGCCCCCAGGGTTCTACCTTCTCTAACCACAGCCTATCAGCTTCAGTTATTACTCAATTAATTCTTATCAGGGTATTAATTCATTGATTGAATTAAGGTTCTCATAACTCCAATCATTTCACCTCTAGGTCTTCTTGCTTTCTCATGCATGAGTTTTGAGGAGATGCTTCACATCCAAACCATAACATACTTGAAAGTTTTTACCTTTTTGCCAACATGTCTAAACTGCTGCCCCTGGTTACCACAATTCTATCATCTGCTACTGAGTCTGAATTTTCCAGATAATACATATTAGTGAGACCATGCAGTATTTGGCTGCCTTGTTTCATTTAGTATAATGTCCTGCAGGTTCCCTCACATTGTTCTAATCTGGATATGGTCAGTAGGTATTTGAGACCAGCCTCGACTACACAGCAAGACCCCCTTTAATAAAAACCCAAAGATTTAAAGTTCAATTATATTCTTTCTTTACCTCCTCTCTCTCTCTCTCTCTCTCTCTCTCTCTCTCTCTCTCTCTCTCTCTCTCTCTCTCTCTCTTTCTCGCTGTGTGTGTGTGTATACCATATATGTACTACATCATCTTTATCCATTCATTATCATTAGTCCATATAAGCTTTGGCTGATTTCATGTCTTGGTTATTGTGAATAATGATGCAATGAACTTGGGTTGGGGATGCAGATATATGTCTAGATGCTGATTTCGTTTCCCTTTGATAAATAACTAAAAATAAAATTTCTGGATTACATTTAATTTTAAAAAATATTATCTATATATTTCTTTTTGCAGAACCTTCATACTGATTTCCAAACTGCTTGCACCAAATTGCATTCCCACCCATAGTGTACAAGGTTAACACATAGGAAAAAAAAAAAGGTCTAAATCCAAGACAACACTTTTTTTTTCCTTTTGATAATAGTCATTTTTTTTTCATACCTCATTATGGTTTTATAAATCTGTCTGATTTTGGCATTTTTTCATGTACTGGTTCACCATTTGTATATATTTTTTTGAGAAATATTTCTTGAGCTTTGAACATTTTCAGAGTAGTAGAAACCATAGAAAACAGTCTAAAATCCATAAATCCATAATCTTTCAAACACAAACCACTCTGCATTTTGGGTTAACCAGTAGTAAAGGTGATGTAGGAGATTAATGCAGTGAAAAGATGTTGAGAAAAGGTAGGAATCCATTCTTTGTTTGACTTATAACAGTGGATTCAGTTAATTCCAGTTTAAATTATATTATTTTTTTCACAAGCATGAAAGATATCAATAGATTACTTACCCTCAGGGGAAAATAAGTAGCAACTAAAGTTATAAGCTGCACCTTAGAATATGCAATTTCCTTCAAAGCACCTCTTGCAAAAAGTGTAGTTCCTAGTGTTGCCTAGGTATATTATTTATAGTAAGTATATTATGAATTTTGTTTTGTAAATAATTAATAGAGCATCATGTTCCATTTACCAGAGAATTAGCTTCTATTGATAGCATCAGAGGTTGTTTTTGAGTTGCAGGAATATCTATTATGGTAACAACTTAGAATTTAGCTTTATTTATGACAAATATCAATTTATATCAAAGCCCATCGTGCATTGTCTTAATTTAACTCAAACTTTAGTAAGAGACTTTCCAGTGTATTCTTTTCTGGTATATAATATAACCTTTGTATTAACCACTTTAAAAATATTTGGAAAGAGTTTTGGGGTAGGGCAGTACATGTATGTCATTTATATTTTTTTCCTATGACATACAACAATTTTAACTCTCAATCTCTGTCTATAATATTCAATCTTCCTTCAGTCACTAATTCATTCATTGGTTTAATCAGTCATCTAGTGAATGTTTAAGTACATGATGTGCCATGCCTCATCATAGGTTCTGGGGACAGAACAGTGACCAACCAAGAAAACATCTGTTTACACAAAGTTATTCAGGAGAGATAGAAAACAAAGTGAAGAAAACAATATATAGATATATGCATGCAAACAGTCATCTATAAAAAGTCATTTATCTAGCCAACTATCAAATTCTTTCAGATAATTTAAATTGCCACTGTGTGTGTATGCAGGAGTGGAGGAGGGGAAGAGCGTAATGGTGGACAGTTTCTACTTTTAGCCTGGATGGCCAGGAAAAGACCTTCTGAGTAGGTAAATATGAATATGTAAAGGTTGTGGAAAAGCAATCTGTGGAGTATTGTCTATGTGCAAGAGCTTCACACATAGAGGGATGAAAAAGTGCCAAGATCCCAGGGCTAGAGTATGCCTGGTTTCTTCAAAAACAGAGGCAATGCCCTTGAAGCCCACAGATGTTTGTCTGAATCTCTGCAGTCAAGTATCTCATCCTTGGCCTATCACCTGAAGCAGCCTCTCAGTTCTATTCACCATGAAACTCTGATTTACAAAATCCAACACTACCGAACTGCATTGTGGTTTTGAATATGTTTCAAACAGCTGGAATTTTGTTTACTTCCTTTCACCTTAAAGTCCAATATATTTACCTTGACACCTTTCTCCAATATATGAACCCCACAGCATATGTATGGTATAAGACCTCCTTTAAAAGTCTGCATCTTTTGACATGTTTTTTACCTCCTCAAATACCATATACTATTTGTTAATGTTGAAAGGAATTATATTTCTTCCTCTAAAAAAGCAACACAGTCTTTATAAAGGAAAACAGGGGAATCTGAGTTCTACTTGTTTTATGAAATATTTATCACTATACTATATTCTCAGGCTAAGGAAATTGTTTAAATAGGCCAAAAATAAAAATTGCATCAATTTAGTTTTAGCACATTATGCAGATAGAATTTTAAAAAATGCTTCTTGACTATTACGCAGATTGTTTGTGTAAGTAATCCCTGATTTATATGGATTTGTTTCTCACTGAGCACAGATGTACCCCGAATATATGCCTTGGTGATAAAATCTTTTTGAGGCACTAGACACGTTTTTGAATTTGTTTTATCCTGAACAAACTAAAGCAACTCAAAATCTAATACTGAACTTCTGTCTATACATTATTATTTGTATGATTTTCATGCTCATTCAATTATTTATAAGACTGGTAAAAGCCCTCTCTCTTCTGTCCACTGATATATTATTCCAAACATTCATAATTACTATGGCTGTGAAATATATTTTCAGCCACCATTTACTTCCTCATTGTTTCAGTTGCTTTTCTGATTATCTTCACTTTACATTGAATACTTTTGTTGTTCCAAAATATATCTTTTTGTTTTTTTAAATTTTTTTAAAAAGTTTGCTTTATTGGATTATAATTTATATAAAGTATAATCATTTAAATTACATTCTTCAATGAGTTTTACCAATGTAACCACCAACACATTTAAGATAGGCCAGATGTGGTCATGTGGGCAGGTCACCATGCTGTTTGTGAAGCTGAGTGTAGGATCTTGAGATTCAGCCCAGACTTGGCGGCAGGATGAGGACTTGAAAGATTCCCTGTGCCGTCCCAGGCTGCTGCTGTAGGCTTTATCTGTTCTTTCAGATGAAATGGAGAAATGCTAGGTGTTCCTTTGTCTTTCCATTATTTCATTCAACATCCTGATTTCAGATTGATCATTTGATTATGTCTCAGCACTGTTTCTTTTTAAATTTCAGAGTAGCATTTCATTGCACAGTGTATCACAAGTCGATTATCCATTCATTGTGTGTTATTAGGATGGTTCCCAATTTGAGACTATTAGGAAACAGAGCTTCTCTAAAGCCGTGTGCAAATCTTGTCTAGGTATATACTCATTTTTCCTCCACTAAGCAGTGTAACTCTTCTACTACATGAAGTTACATGTTACCATTTTAAGAAACTAAATTTTTTTCCAAATTGGTTGAACCATATAAATATTCACCAACAATTCCTGAGAATTTGTGTTACTCCATATTCTCATTAATACTAAATATCATCACTATGAGTGTGTCTGCAATAATTTCATGGGTCCAAAGAGTGTTTTACATTCTCTATGGGTTTTATCCTTGTGATGTTGTATATATTTTTAAATGGTATTGGCCATCCAAAAGCATATATTTGTTTGTAATGTGCCTTGTTAATTCTTTTACTAATTTAAAAAATGGGTATGGATCATTATGGAATTCTTGGAAGAATTTATTATGTAGATAAACACAGTACTTTTATTTTGTTTATTTAACTTTTTATGTGGTGCTGAGGATGGAACCCAGTGCTTCACACATGCAAGGCAAGCGCTCAACCACTGAGCCACAACCCCAGCCCCTTATAATATCTTTGAAGACCAGGGTTTTACGTTTTTATAAAGTTCAATTTATCATAGTTTTCTTTTATGATTCACTTTTTAAAAAATTAGTTGTGGATGAACACAATATCTTCATTTTTACTTTTTTTTTTTAAACATGGTGCTGAGGATTAAACCCAGGACCTTACATGTGTGAGGTAAGTGATCTACCACTGAGCTATAAGCCCAGCTCCTATGATTCCTTTTTTATTTAGCTGCATATAAGAAATTTTTGCCTTCTCTGATGGTGCAAGAATGTTCTGTACTTTCATTTAAGAGTTCATACTATTAATTTTATCTGCATATATGTGATCTATTCTGAGTGAAATTTCATTTATGCTGGGAGGTAAGAAATGAAGTTCCTGATTTTCCATATGAATATTGAGACATCCAAGCACCATGTGTGGTATAGATATTTTACCCAATTGCATTATTTTGGCACCTATATTGAAAATAATTGGCCCACATGTTTGAACATGTGTTCAACACATACTCATAACAAAGAATTTATTTCCAGGGGTGTATGTCACCCCATTTGGGGACTCCATTCTGTTTAAGAGAGCTGTTCACCTATTCTTACTCTAGTAGTATATAATGTTATTTTTCTCTTGTTTTTAATAATTGTTCTAATAAGAAAAAATCTCCAACTTTTTCCTTTTGTAATATTCCTTTTGTTACTCTAGACAATTTTCATTTTCATATACATTTCAAAATAAGTATATCAATTTCTAAAGAAAACCTGCTGAGGTTTACTTGGAATTACACTGAATCCATGATTTATTTTGAAGAGAATTTTAAGAGATGTCCAGTAATATGGAAAATAATATATCTCTCTATTTATTTATTTAAGTATTTGTTGTCTTTGTCAGCATTTTGTAGTTGTCAGTATACAGTGTATTTTGTTGAATTTATTTATTTATTTTTAAAAATCCAGTGGTCCATGGATATTGAAATGAAATCAATTTATTTTTTTGAATTATTTTTTTAGTTATATATAACAATTGAATCCATTTTGATATAATCATACAAGCATGGAATATATTGAAATCAGTTTCTATGTATTAATTCTGTATTCTGAGAAAGACTCCAAAAATCTTCTCTCATAGGGAAATTATTTCTGAGGACTAAGCAGATTCCAGATTACTTTAGTTTTCATTTTTTAGGGATCACACTTGCAAGTGTATGATACAATTTCTGAAAACAGTCTTATATTTTATCTGCTTTCCTTTTTGTTTAAAGTGGATGGGTAACTCATGACTTAATCTTAGTCAACAAGTCAAGGAGTGATTGTGGGTGGGGAATTGTTAGTCTCACTGGTCCCTCAAGTCCACCAATAGAAACCCATACTAGTGTTTGCTTTATTTTTCCTCTTTTAATTAGTACCCGTAAATGAATAGAAATGACCCAAGGAGCAGGTATTCTTTAAAATGTTGTGTTTCTAATACTAGGACAAGATATATTTTAGATATATTATTTAGATGGTTAAAACTCTAAATTTTTCTCATTTAATATTCCCACACTTGAAATTTTTGAATCAATATTTATAAATTAGAGTGCTATATAATTGTTTGTATGAAACATGTTAATGTTTTCATGCTAAAAATATTTTTTTCTGAAGTTTCAATTTTTTATACTTATGACAGTAGTTTGGAGTAAATGTTTTATCAGAATATATTTAGTTTATTTTATTTTAGGGTTTTTTTTTTATTCCAGAGGAGGAGTTAAGTTGATCCTTCCTTCTACCTACCTTCATTTCTTTTTAAATAATATTTAAATTTCATATGCATCAGTTTGTTTAGGTTCTATTTCTTTGATTTATTTTGATCTTTTACATCTTACTACAAAATCATCTATTTTATCTTAGATTTTAAATCTTTGCCTAGAATTGATTAAAATACTCTCTATATTGAAAATATATACTCCTATATATCTTAGTTATTTCCCTATTGGCATATCTAATATAGTGTATTCACTTTTGCCTTTTCTCTTTAAATTAATCATTGTTTTCTGCTTTATGGCTTAATTTGAAAAACTTTAATTTTTTTTTTAACCATTAATATATTTTTAGTCTCTATGTCATTAATTTATGCTTTTATTTATTTTCATCTCCTTCGGTTTATCATGCTATTATCTTTTCTAGCTTTCTGACTTTATAGCTTAATCAATTTATTTTCATTAAATTTTAGTGATAAAGTGTTTTAAGGCTATTCATTTTCCTCTGAGAAAAGATTTAACAGTCTCTTCGATTATACCCAATCTTTAGTACCACTCCTTCATGGGTTATAATCAATTTTTCTTTTTCTCCTCATTTCAGGACATGTGCTGATCAAGAGCATGACAATGGTCCCTCCTCCCCCCAAGAAGAAAAATCAGGATCTTTCCATTTAAAGAGACAGTATGAGGAATGCAATTTTGCATTGGAGTAGAGTTTAACTCTGTGAGTAATTTCTGAAGGTAATTTCTAAAAGGGTTTGACATGATAAGGAGAGAGGGAAAAATACATAGATCTATTTTCAGTTCTTTTATAAGATGAAAATGAAATGAATAAAAATAATTTTAGTTACTCAAAAGTTGATAAATTCAAAATGTGCAAATTGAGAGAAGTTATGTACGTTTCATTGAACACTAACCATTTGAGTATTAGTAACAGCAGGGTTATGGATTTTTTTTCTGTCTTCCTATCTGATGTTTTATCATTCCACTTAGACATGTATGCCCTCAGATCACTCATGACATTGATAAGTTGATCTCTGTTCCTAATATGATGCATCTATCCTCCTAATCCATGAGTGGTTAGTATAGATTATGCTGATTGATAAACTGCAACAAAACTGTAGCACAGAAAACTAGTATAAAAATAAAGACAGAACTGGGTGTGGTGGCTCATGCCTGTAATCCCAGAAACTCCAGAGGCTGAGGAAGGAAGACTGCAGACTCAAGACTAACCTCTGCAATTTAGTGAAACTCTGACTCAAAGCAAAACAAAACAAGACAAAATGACAAACAAACAGCAAACAAAAAGGGCTTTTGATGCAGCTTAGTGGTAAAAGTACCCCTGGATACAAAAAAAAAAAAAAAAGGAAAAAAAAAACAGTGTATTTCAAGGGGGGGATTTAGCTCACTTATAGGACTTGTCTTATACACAGTCCTGGGTTTGAGCCCCAGCATCAGAAAAAGAAGGGGAAAAAAAATCAAAGAATATGGTTTGACATAAGGACACAGAATGTCTGGAGGTCTAAATGAGAATTTCCAGTCCAAACAGTATGTACAAGCCCAAATGATGAGATGGCAATCTTTGTTGAAGCAATAACCAAAATGTGGACTGGTGCCTGCCTGGTTTTCTAACTCCTCTAGATAACTAACAGATGTTAAATAGCTCTCCGCAGCATCAATTCTCTGTTTGGCCCATGACCAATGGGTAATTCCATTCCTGAAGATACTGGTCTAATTCCTTCTCCCTGGCAAAGGAGCTCAGGGGGAAAAAGCACAGCTCAGTGTCTCCTTTTCAATTACATGTACCTCCTCCCAAGGGGCCTCACCAAACAACCAGTCCAAGGATTCCAAACAAGATGCTTTTCTTTCAGCATGTCCAACTTGGCTCGGCCTCCCTTCCACACAGTTCTAGTATGATTCAATATGATTCTAGAATAAAATCAAAAGACACTTGTTTCTCTTTTTATCTGTTGTAAGGAATTTTCTAATGTCAAATTAGAGAATTTTCTAATGTCAAAATGCCCATCATTTTCTGATTTATCTGGAATGCACATTCAAAAACTATGTCTCTACCAAGATAGCATAAATGATGGGTAATTTCTGGACACATTAAATTCTTCCTCTAAACTGAATTAATAGAAAATTAGGACAGGATTTGATGGGTTCATCTGTAATTTTTATGTGTAATGTAAAACATTTTAGAAAGAGTTATTCCAGGTGTAGTAGTATTTTTCATACTGATAATTTGATAATATGTATTATATATAGTTATTGTATATAAAATACCATTACATATAAATTATATATACATATATATAAAACTTAAGGATAATATAAAAATTAAGGTATATAAACAATTATATATTAAACAATCTATAATATAGCCTTGCTCAGATTATTTCTCAAACACCACAGCAAATATAATACTAATTTAAATGACATGATCTCACTGTGTAGTGCTGAGTCCTAGAGTATACCAGGGAAACTCATCTTTCATTCTTCAGTATGTCAAATGCTAAAGAGTATATTACTGTAATTAATAAGCCAACACATTTTGCAGGTTGTTAGTTTACCAGAAAAGTCAAAGCATTGGAAGCCAGCAAAGAACAAATCAGCATTTTCCATTTTCCCCTTGCCTAGAATAGTGTAAAAATAAATGTACCACAACACATGACACAAATACAATAATTTTATTAAATTGCTCATGAGATATCAAAAATATTTTTCATTTGCAATATATATATATGGATTATATATATACATATATATGTTTCTCTACTTGAACTCATACTGACCATTTATATGAATAATAATTAATATTTATTTTAGCCAATATTCTCCCCTACTTGTTTGCACATAATCATTAAAATGAAATAGGATGATTTTGGGGTGAGAAGTGTATCACAGTAAGTGACATGCAGAAACAGGTTTACTCACAATGCACAAGCATGCCACTTTTCCTGAGGCAATATAGTGGCATCCTAAAGGAATGGAAAACAAGATGCCCTATTAAAACCTGAATTTTTATAATAGAGAATGTTTCATTCAGAAGCTGAGCTCTACAACTTGCTTCTTAATGGAAAGGATTAATGGTGAGCCAAGTAGACACCTGGCTGTTCCATATAGTACCTCAATGCAGGTGAGAGGATATCTGGCACTTTGTCTGCAAATCTCTCTCTTTCTCCCCTTTGTCACACAACTCTATCTCAGTGTCTATCTTTTAGATGACCGATCCTATAACAGTTCAAGTCCTTATAGTATGCTTGCTGTCAGAGTGAGAAATACATATGATAAATGCATGTTCTTTAACTCATTTCACCATCACTAAAATTCTCATAGCTGATAAAATGTGGGTTATAACCCTCTAGGTATGTGAAATCTAATTAGTATTTCTTATGACAAATCAATAACTCAAAAAATTACTCTCTAAAGACTGACTTTTTGTGACTAAAGATTATAGATATTCCTTTTCAGATTTGTCCGTATTTGTCAAACTATATATTATTAGAAGAATTTTTTATTTGTGGACCTAACTTCAGTATTATGCTATATTTGAGAAAAATATCCCTTTTGAATTTAAAAACTTGAAAAGCATTTCAAAATGTCACTGCACTTCTTCAATATCTTACTATCTATATTGATAGAGAAGCCATTAGATATTTCCTTGAGATGTGAGTAATCCTGATTACTTCAGAAAGAATAATTTTAAATGATTGTTAAAGAATGATTGTTTAAAAAATGTGCTATTACCAGGACATATGTTGACCTCATTCAGTTCTACCAGAATAATCTTTTTTTTTTACTGTTATATATACTACCTTAATTAATCAAAGCCCTGTTGAAAAGTTTGTGAATCTTCTTGGCAATCCACCCAAACTCTTTAAGATGCCCCATTAAATCGCATATTGACTACTTTAAAGTTACTCAGAAAATTTCCCTCACTGCTATCTGTTCCAAACAGAATAAATAATCCTAAGCCATTGAATGCTGTTAAACTTGGAGGAAATAAAAATAAATTTTTTGAATGCTACATATCCATTCTGTCATTGAGCATCAAATTGGGTGAATGTGTTTTAAAGAAGTTGAAGTCAACTTTATATAATTGGATCAAGCACATGAAGAACATGAAATATTCATTTTTAAAAAATACTCATTTTTTATTAACTAAGGATATTTTATATAGCCAGGTCTTCAAAGTCAGAAACTAAGTTATTCCTTTATAGTTAGTATTCTGAAGCATGTTTGCTAGCAGCCTAGTGTTAGCAGGCCCAAAAGTTTATGCTTGGTATTTTTTAAATAATTTTAAGTGGAAAGAGTACAAACTGAAAAATGGAATAAAAAAGATCACTTAAGTCTTTTTTTTAAACAAATCACCCCAATCTCTTATTTTTATTTTTAATAAATGAAAAAATTAAAATAAAGTTTTGTATCAAAGATTTTAAAAAATTAGCTCATCTGAGACCAGAATTCATGTTTACTTTATTCAGTACCTCTACCTTTTCCCTTCAATCGTATTCAATTTACCATAATATGTTTTCCTCTTTCAGTTTCTACTTCTAATTATTGAATCTTAAATAACCCAGCTAGGTTTATATTCCCAACTGTAAGTTGTTTTTGTATCCCTTATGGTGCCTAACATGGAGTTAAATAAATCATAAATGCTATTATGTATTTGTCACATGGAATTTTTCTTGAGTAAACTAATTAGTAATTGGGGAGTTCAAGTGCATCTCATAGGAATTCATGTTTCAGGGTTTTTCTACTTGCATTTCAGACACAGTGATTAATATTTGACCCATTGCTTCTCTCCCAGGGGCCACTACTCACCAGTAACATCACCATACCCACCTCATGATAATTCATAATTTTAAGAATTCTTCTGTGGAAGCATTCTCTAAGAATAACTGAGATGCTTTACTACAGCTGTATTGTAATATCTCACCTACTCTACTTTTACATTTGATTTTTAATTTTTTCCCCTCTAGAACACCAGAGTTGCTTTCATTACAAATCTTATGAGTTTTATGGATCTCATTATAATATGAATCCACAGAAAGTTGAGTATTAGGAAGTAATATCATTAGTTATGTCTTCAAAGGATAAGAATGGTCACCTAGAAAACCTTGTAAAGTTGTCACCAAGTGAAGTGATACATAAGACATTTTAAATGACTTACGAAAAAGCAATGCTACCAGGCAACAACCCCTTTGGTAGCTATGGGTATAAAACATGTTGTGTTTATAGTAGAAGTGCTTCTGTGCCCACTTAAACATAAAGCACCAGTGCTTCCTGACAAACTGAATAGTGTCATTATAAACTGCCTTGGATGAGAGAGATCAATGTTGGACCAAACACAAGCATGGGGGATTTAATCAGCTTCTTGAGATGGGTTGATTTCCCTTCCCATGCTTTTTGTAAATAGTATGAGATTAAACAAACAAAAATATCATTGTTTATCACCGTCTATACTAGCTGGCGATCTATGCTGGGTTCACAAATCTGACTATTCCAATAATTTAAGAAAATGGTGAAGAAAGCACACAAACATACAAAAGTACCTTTTCAAGATTTGGGAGGGTTCTCCAACCTCGGGGTCTGTAGTAAGAGAGAGAACCACTGGAGTTTCTTATTCTTATATAGGGGACACACAAGGGAAGTTTCCATGAAACATTCCATCCCAAAAAGGGCAAAGAGGTAGGATTACAAAGGAACAGGTGAGTGTAACCCAACCCCAACAGGTGACACCTACTCCTGGAGCCACACCTCTATCTGAGCAGAGGTAAAGCCAAGTTATCTCGGGGCGCAATAATTGTTTAGTATCTCTTTCTCAAGACTTAATGGAGTATATTTCCAGTGCGGTTCCTGACAACTCTATTTTTCAGTGTCGATAACAAAACCTGTAATTTGGTCCATGTATCTCAAATGATAGCCATTTAATTACCATCTTCCTGAGTCCCTGAATGTTCTCTCACCAAAATGTCCCTTCTTCCAACATCTATATACACAGAATCATCTCATAATCAAGGGAATTGAGTAGCCTCATTGCTGTTTCAGTGTTCTGCCATTGTCCACCAGGAAAAGAAGCATCTTTTCTGAGGCCCTTCCCTCAGAAACAGCTTCAGATCAGAAAGCTTCCACTATGCCATGCAGCAAGACTGAAGAACTTAACCTTTCCCTCTACTCACCTGTCTGCCTCCTCCTTGAATAGGAAGACCTTTCTTTTTACTTTTCTGTTTTCTATTTTACCCAGACCCATCTTCCCATGACAATCTGGGTCACCTTTTTTTCCTGAGTTAAATACTACTAGAAATGGCCGAAGGTGTTGATTTGACAATCAAAATCCATATGTAGTATAAACACCTGGATGTTTCAATTTTAAATTAGTCAGGTTTTTACAGAACAAAAGAATCAATAGGATACTTATAGCCACAGATGTAGATAAATGAGAAAGAATTTATTAGAGAAATTGGCTTACAGCATGTGGAGGCTGTTCCAGACTCTCTGCAAGCTGGACATGCTGGGGGATCCTGGTACTGCAAAACAATCCAAACCCCAAGGCCTAAGCACCATGGGCCCCAATGATTTTGTTATTATTGGTATAATTTTGGTCTGCAGCTGAGGCTTGGAAAACTGGAGGGCTACTGGTATAATTTTTGGAGTCTAAAGGCCACATATTTGGGTGTACTTATGTCTAAGAAAGAGGATGGAATTTACCTTTCTTTCTTTCTTTTTTTATTTATTTTTTTATTGTTTTTGTTTTTTAATTCAGGCCCCTAACCAATTGGATGGTACTCACTTACATGGATGATAGATCTTTCCCACTGATTTCACTGACTCACCCACCAGTTTCTTGTTACAATACCCTCATAGACACACTAGAAATAATATTTTGTTGGTTCCATTGATATCTGTTAATCTAGTCAAGTTAAAACCTAATATTAGTCATTATAATACAGTGTTAAAATTTTTATGCCACTAATGATAAACAAGATAAAGCCCTTGAAAAATTGACAAATTCTCTTAGTCTTCATTTTATTCCCATTGAAGAGAGGTATTGCTAGCATCAATGAAGGAATTATATAAGAAAGGGTGGCCTATGTGTACAGGGACATAGGAAACATTTTTTTTATTATTAGATTTTTGTAGATGTAGATGGACAGAATGCCTTTATTTTATATGTTAAATTTTATGTGGTGCTGAGGATTGAACCCAGTGCCTCATGCATGCTAGGCAAGTGCTTTTCCACTGACACAGGAAACTTTAACAGCAAATTTCAGGCTGCTATAGAAAGAGGAAAATAGAAAATAGTACAACAAACATATGATATAATTCAGAGACTTTTGTTAGGTTTGGATTTATTTTTTCTGTCAAAGAAATGGGATACATTAAAAAAATCTTTTTTTTTCCAAAAAGTGAGAGATTTTACATTCCTATTCTAAAGTTAGGTAATGTGCCACAAAGCATAATCATAGAGGGAAGAAAAGAAAAAGACAAATTGAAAGAAAAGTAGAAAAAGATAAATATTGATCTATCAGTTTATCAATCTATCCAGAAGTATTGTTTGAGGGAGAAACAAGATATTCCAGGGAGAAGGATCAGAGTTAGTTAGCAAATGTGCAAAAATTTTGAGACTGTGTCAAAAATTTTGTCAGAGTGGATGGAGAACAAAGATGATTTCCACAAAAAAGGAAAGTGCTTATATTGGTGATTTGAATAATAAGAACAGATGAGTGCTACTGGTAAAGGTAGAGAAATAGAAGGTGGCACTTCACTAAGTAAAGAACAAATGCACAATTGCAAATAGAATTGACCTGCAATTCTCTACAATAGCTTTACTCTGTGGTCTTTACATGTCCTATCAACACAGAAACCATAGGGAGCACAGCCATTGATACCCAATAAGGAATAACAGAAAAAATCTATAGGTCCACATTAATCTTGGCTAAATATTTTCCCTAGTTCATTCGTAAGGAAAGTTGCATAGATAATGCATGAAATTTACTGAATCCATTATAGATATTTATATTTTAACTTAAGCTAAGTATACAAAAATTTGCATAGCTATTTCACTTTGTAGTAGACTGACATGAATACCATTGTTGTCATGGTGAAATACTGAAGGAAAGAATTCCTATTGATTTAGTTTCATGTGTACGTATGAATTTAGTGCACATTATTTGACAATGCAAATTTAATAAGAGCTGCTGACATGAGACTCTTCCAAAATAGAAACTCAAATAGGGTAGTAACTATATTAGAATACTATACATTACTACCATATCACGTTCACAACTGATGCACTTAAAATGGGCAAGTTGGTTATATCTATATTTTTAAGTATTTATATAACACATACTTTATCCATCATTTTTATAAAACCAAGGAAGATTAAAGATAAGAAGAAATTTTATTACATCTTTGTATCATTGACCAAGAGTGTTAATTATAATTAGTTTTTGATTTGTGCAAGATCTAGATTACCAAGATATAAATTAGGAATATAGACTTAATAAATCCACTAATATAGACTTAATAAATATAGGAATATAGACTTAATAAATATAGGAATATAGACTTAATAAATCCACTAATATCAGTGACATCCAAAACTCTTCTAATTCTAACATTACCTCTTTTACTCATACCCTTCAGGTGACCAGACACCGTTGATACACAAAAGTTTCATCATGAACATCATAGAAAAGATTTTAGCGATCTATTCTAGTGGTTTACAATTTGTGTTTCTTAGAGATTGTTTCTTCCTCTAACTGGCTTCTCGATTGAGTCTTCTTCTTTCACTTAGAAACAATCATAAGAAGATAGAGGTGAAAGGCCTACTTTCCCCTTAGCTTTCAAAAGCAAGTAAGAATAATTTTGCTCTAACATGTGTGATATAACAAATTACTGAGTAAGATATTTGAAACAATGTTTCCCATGCTTTGGTATCTGGGACTTTGACTTATTCTGGAACTGACTGCCCTTCCCAGGGATATCCACTTTTTTTTTCATATTGTGTGCAATATTCCCTGGGAATATGCTTTTCAAAAGCAAACAATCAAACCAGAGTCCGTAGTCCACCATCTCTTCTGTCAGGCTTTTACTCTTGGCCACCAACCACCTACCTAATTACTCCAGGGACTAGGATATATCAAGTAGGTATAGCTCCTGTGTCCCATAGCTTTTGAACATTATTCAAAATAGCTATTTCTAAATCAGCTCATCCTGACTATCCTATCTCTTCCTGTATAAATCACAATAAAGCTTCTAGATTCCTGGCTTCCTCTAACTCCAAATTGATCCTGGTGTTTTCCTGTATGACTGATCTGCAAGCAGTGTTACAGTTTCTGTTTCTAAGGAACTACCATCAGTCAAGTCCTGAAATCCTCATTCAAAAAAGTCACTTCTACATCTGCACATCTTACACATCTGATTACATTGCACTCTGGGTATATTGATGGTAGAAGTAGAATTAAATTATTCTAAACTCTGGTTATTTGGATTTTGAAATGTGTGACATTGAACAAATTATTAAATCAAGGAGGCTTTTTGCTTGACTTTATATAGTAAAAAATAATATATAACTCAAAAGTTTGCATATTAAATTTATTCATATATTGCTTATAATAATGCCTGTCACAAGTTAAATGCTCTAAGCTATTGAGCTATTATAAAATATAACAAGACGAGTTTAATAATTATGATTTTTAAGTCTCCAAATTTCTAGAGTAATTTAGCATATAAAAATTATACTCAAGAATGGGAATTTTTATTTTATCCACTGTATGTATCTATTTCCTATACATCTACTTGATTTATTATTTCTCAGATTGTGAATATTTTCACTTATTTATTTTATGAAAATAACATTATCCCATTAAATGTGATCTAAGCATCACAGCCTTGTGACTTATTGGTAAATAACTAGAAAAGTCAAGAGTTTAACTAAGTAACTCTTGTACTAGCATAGGAAATCATTAGGTAAGATTTTCCCTGTCATTTCTTGGAGATTGATATTCAGAGGTGAAAGACTTCTATTCTCTGCTCACAATATGAGAATTTCTTATACAACTGCAACCCACTGTTCACCCAAGGACTCACCAGACTTATGTCCTCTTAACTATTTCTTGCAAATGAAGTCCTGAGCTCACCTAAGCTGGTCTAAGCTCTCTCTCACTACTGTTTCCATACAGTCAAAGAATGAAAAAAAATTGTAAAAACATGAGAAGCTAAGATCAAAGACCAGCAGAAAGTGGCAAAAAGGGAGAAAAAGTGCACTGTAGATTTTCTTCCTTTAAAGGATTCTTGTCACAGTCCTCAAATAAAATAGCTGCAGGGTAATTTGTATGGCTTGAAGTTTGCTCTGGGCCCTGGGTCTGGATCATTCTTTACTGAGAGGTTTGGATAAACTATTTGCCAAAAGATGCTAAGCTTAATAAATTTTGCAGCAAATTTATTAGTAACCTTGACTGGATCACAGCATCACCCATGACCCAAGTGAATTTGGTGAAAATCTAGAATTATGATTTGAGTGGCTACAGAAATCTCCAAAATCATATCATGTGAAGTCACCTTTATTTGGATTTGTTTTGGGATTTTTTTTTCTGAAAAGCTCTCTCTCTAAAATAATAATAATAATAATAATAATAATAATAATAATAATAATATTTGTTTTATTACAGTAAAAAATTTAAAAATAATAGTAAATATTTTAAAATGGTTTAATAATACATACTCAAATCTTTGCAAAATACCTTTTACCTTATTTAACACTAGAAAGAAAGGAATCTATCTAAACTAATAAAAATGAAAAATTATGAATCAAATGACTAATTAAAAAAATAGAATTATTTTTAACAAAAAAGAAGAATATAATTCTTAGACATGCATTTAGTTCAATGTGTAATTACTGATCCACTCTGCATCCTCATCCACATAGGGATGAACAGAAGCTACATATATAATCAGAAAATTAAACCTATGTGAAAACTAAAATGCAGGCATTTGGTTACAAATATAATCTAAGCAAGGGATAGGTAGACGAAGATCATAAAAATCTGCTTTCACTTTTTTAATCTTTTTTATAACTTTAATTGTTTATGATGATGATGACGATGATGATGATAAGATGATGATGATGTTGTTGTGATGGTGGTGGTGAGGATTGAACCTCATGACTCACATGTGCGAGGCAAGCACTCTAACATTAAGCCACAACCCCAGCCCTCTCTTTTGATGGACCTAAAAAGATGTACTTCAAAGGAGGAAAAAATAAATGTGCTTTGATTTAATTTACTATGTGTGATTCCAAGGCTCCAGAAACAAAACAAAACAAAACAAAAAAACTTGCTAGATTATCATTTTGATAGAAAAATACTTTTATTGCAGTTTTGATTTTAATGACTCTGATGAATGACATTTGTTTTCTTTGGACCAAATATCTAGCTCAGCCTTGAAATATTTGGGAAATTAATCCAGCAGGCCTGAATTTATTAGTCAATGGCAATCAAGCTTGGAAAACTTGTGACTGTCTTGGGACTTTAGACAAGATTAAGCCATTATCCCTTCACATACATACAGCATTTGTAACTCTTCTGAGTAAAATGTCTTGTCAAGATCTAGCTATGATCATTCTCTTGAAATCTCCTTGCCACATCCTCAAATAATTAATCTCAGGGAATCCATTGGTATATGGAGAAAAAAAGCATGGATAAGAACATTTAGTGAATATACAAGATAGACTTCCTTTAAGGTTGATATTCACAAGAGTATGACAGAATTTGTCTATTTTTATCTAGGATAACTAATTTGCTTGTATAAAATCTTTCATAGTATTTTTATAATCTTTATAATGAACTACATTAAAAATAATAAAATATTTAGGAGCATATTTTAAAGAGAAACGCAAATGTATACACTGAATAAATGAAACATTGAAATAAATTCAAGATGATCTGATAACAGATATTTCCTATTCATAGATTAGAAGATATAATGTTAAAATTATAATACTCCTAAAATTTACTTACAAAATCAATGCAATCTCTATTATAATCCCATTTACTTATTTTGGAGTGTTTAATGGAATGATCATAAAATTCATATGAAAATACAAGGGATCCCAAATAACCAAGTCTTTTTTTTTTTTTTTTTTTTTTTTTTTACTGTGGATTGAACCTAAGACCTTCCATATTCTAAGTAAATGCTCTACCACTGAGCTAATTTCCAGTCCTCTAAATTAATATTGGTTAAACCAAACAACAACAACAACAAACCTTTGGAGAACACACATTCCTGTTTTTAAAAGTAAACAAAAATTTAAGGTAAACAGGATTTAGAAAAATATGGTGGGACTGGAAGGGAGTGAGCCGCCCCATGCCCTGTGCCACCAGAACTGCAGATTTTGCCTAGTCAGAATACTACATCTCTGAGAGTGTTAGAGGACCTTTATCTAGCTGCTCTCTGAAAAATCACCAGCTCTGTGACCCCATGCTGGGCTTCCAGCCTCAGCATTGTAGTAGGATGCCAAGCGTTGATGCAGGACCCAAAACCCAAGTTCCAGTCCAAGCAAGACTCAGGGAACGCCTTAGCAGAGTCACCTATCAATCAACACATCTGCAAATCGCCAAGACTTCCCTCTGCTCCCACTCAAGTCACTCAGCTGCTACCTACCCACAGCACAAAGCCATCTCCTGGCTCCCCCCATCTCACCAGGCTCCCCCACCTCACCAGATTGAAAGCAGACCGCTGCCATCTTGCCTCAACAGTCTCACCATTCAGCTGGAGGCAGTTCCCTGATTGGATCTCCAGAAGCCAGGTACCAGATTTCCAATCTTATTCCCTCCCCAGAGGCAGTAACCCAACACAGTAGTTGCTCAAAACAGGTGTTCAGTGAGACCAGAGAGCCGCCCATGGAAGCCCTGGGGTGTGAGTTTCCTCAATTGGGAACAGCTGGGGGAGAAGGAGAGACCAGGAACTGGGAAATTTCCAGGCAAAAAGGGAGATAGTACCAGGCACTCATGTCACATGAGCAAGGGGTCCCAAAAAGAGACCTGAGAGGTGCAGTCTTTATGCAGGGGACTGGTGGATGCCACTCCCTGCATCCAGGCACCCTGCATCAGGACCAGTCTTCCCAACCTGATTACCTCTGCCATCCTGAGGGCAGAGACACCAAATTACTACAGAGGACACCACCTACTGGATGAGAAGAGAAGCAGGAAAGATATGGATCTCTAAAGCTAGCTACAACCCTGCTTTCTTCCTTTGAGTTTTTTGTTTGTTGGTTGGTTGGTTTTATCTCTTCTACCCCTCCATTCTCTGGCCCTCATATCCCCAACATATGTGAAATCAAGAACTTTTCATGAAATAGGACTTTAAGGACTGAGTCATCTGAATAATATAATATAGAGGTATTGTATATGCCCTTTTTTCTCTTTTTTCTTTTCTTTTTATTCTTTCATTTTTCTTCCCTTCTCCAAATTTAGCATCTGTATTTTTCTAAATACATATGTGTGTTTGTTTTATGTACTTTACCATCATCCCACATATTTACCTACCCTAAATTACTTCCTGTCTATTATCTTGCTACAAACCCTCTTCGCATTGTAAGATATATTAACTCTATATCCTTACATCCTACCTCCTCAGAAATTGTACTAAACTTCACCTCCAGGTTATTGTCCACTGTCAGAAACTGTAAACCATTTTACAAAACAATTGATTATATTTTAGATAATAATTGAATCCAAAATTTCTGTACATCAAGTCTAAAATGCACATGTCTTAATAACAACAAATTGTTCATAGGTGGTATATTATTGATATTGGGATCTGTTAACATTGTCCTTCCCCACAAAGGAGAGGTATTAACCCTACAAAAGTACTACAAACCTACAGGATAAGAACAATACAATCTAGACCCATAGAGCTGGAAAGAAAGACACATGAGAACAGGAAAAGACAAGGAAACAAAGGGCCCCAAACAAATGAAGACACCACATCATAAGAATCATTGGCAGCCACAGCAAGAGGAATAACAGAGAAGGAGTTTAGGATATACATGGGTAAAAGGTTCTGTGAACTCAAGGAAGATATAAAAAAAGCAAATATAGGCAGTGAAAGGGGCTACATAAACAAATGCAGGAAGCAAACGTTCACCTCAACAGGGAGATAGAGGTGCTAAAGAAAAAACAAAACAACAATAACAAAAAAACACATAAATCCTTGAAATGAAAAAAATAATAAACCAAATTAAAAGCTCAAATAAAAGCATCACCACAAAGTAGACCACTTGGAAAATAGGACATCAGACAATGAAGACAAAATATATAATCTTTAGAAGAACATAGACCACACAGTGATAATGGTAAGAAACTATGAGCAGAATATTTAAGAAATATGGGATAGCATAAAAAGACCCCAAGTTTACGAGTGATTGGGATAGAGGAAGGCACAGAGGTTTAAACTAAAGGAATGAACAATCTATTCAATAAAATAATAACAAAAAATTTTCCAAACATGAAGTATATATTGGAAATCCAAATTTAAGAAGCCTGCAGGATGCCGAGTGTACAAAAATTACAAAAGACCCATACCAAGGCACATTATAATGAAAATGCCCAACACACATAAAAATGATAGAATATAAAAAGCCACAAGAGAAAGGAATCAGATTATATATAGGGGGAAACCAATTAGGATAATGGCAGATATTTCATCACAGAGGCTGAAAGCTAGAAGATCCTGGAACAATATATATCAAACTCTGAAAGAAAATGAATGCCAACCAGAATCTTGTATCCAGCAAAATTAAGCTTTAGATTTGAAGATGAAATAAAAATGTTCCTTGATAAACAAAAGTTAAAAGAATTTATAGCTAGAAGACTGACACTACAAAACATCCTTGAAAAAATATTCCATGAAGAGGAAACAAAACACAACAATGAAAACCAGCAGAGAGAGATAGTAACCTAAAGAAAAACTAATCAAAGAAAAAAAATCAAGTTAAATGACAAAAATAAACAAATATGGCTGGGAATACAAACCATGTCTCAATAGTAACCATAAATGTTAATGGCTTAAACTCACAATCAAAAAACATAGAGTAGCATATTTGATTTTAAAAAAATGGCGCAACAATATGCTGCCTCTAGCAGACGCATCTGATAGGTAAAGACATCCACAGACTGAAAGTGAAAGTTTGGGATAAATCATACTGCTCACATGGACTGTGGAAGCAAGCAGGAGTTTGTATCCTTATATCAAATAAAGTAGACTTCAAGCCAAAGTTAATCAAAACGGATAAAGATGGACATTACATACTGCTCAAGGGAACCATACACCAACAAGACATAAGAATCATAAATATATATGCCCCAAACAATAGTGCAGCTATATTCATCAAACAAATTCTTCTCAAGTTCAAGAGTCAAATAGATCACAACACAATAATCTTGGGTGACATTAACACACCTCTCTCACCACTGGATAGATATTCAAAACAAAAGTTCAATAAAGAATCTATAGGACTCAATAACACAATCAATAACTTAGACTTAACTGACATATATAGAATATTTCAACCTGCATCAAGCTGATACACTTTCTTCTTAGTAGCACATGGATCCTTCTCTAAAATAGACCATATACTATGCCACAAAGCAACTCTTAGCAAATACAAAAAAGTAGAGATACTACCATGTATTTTATCAGATTATGATGGAATGAAATTGGAAATCAATGACAAAATAAAAAATAAGGATTACTCCAACACCTGGAGACTAAACAATATTCTACTGAATGAAAAATGGGTTGTAGAAGACATCAAAGAAGAGATTAAAAATTCTTAGAGGTAAATGATAACAGAGACAAAATATCAAAATCTCTGGGACACTATGAAAGCAGTTCTAAGAGGAGTTCATTCATGGAGTTCATTCCTAAAAGAAGAAAAAGTTAACAAATAAATGACCTCACTTTACATCTCAAAGCCCTGGAAAAAGAAGAACAAATCAACAGCAAAAACAGTAGAAGGCAAGAAATAATTAAAATTAGAGCTAAAATTAATGAAACAGAAACAAAAGAAACAATTAAAAAAATTGACAAAACAAAAAGTTGGTTCTTTGAAAAAAATAAATAAAATTGACAGACCCTTAGCTATGCTAAGGAAGAGAATGAGAGAGAGAACTCAAATTACCAGCATATTTGATGAAAAAGGTTTAAAAAAAACCCAACAGACACTACAGAAATACAGCAGATAATTAGAAATTATTTTGAAAACTTATACTCCAATAAAATAGAAGATAGTGAAGGCATGAACAAATTTCTTAAGTCATATGACTTACCCATACTGAATCAGGAAGATATACACAAATTAAACATACGAATATCAAGTTATGATATAGAAGATGCCATCAGAAGCCTACCAATCAAGAAAAGCCCAGGACCGGATGGTTACAAGACCTTTAAAGAACTAATACCAATACTCTTCAATTTATTTCAGAAATAAAAAAGAGGGAGAACTTCCAAAATCATTCTCTGAAGCCAATACCACCCTGATTGCAAAACCAGGCAAAGACACATCAAAGAAAGAAAACTTTAGACGAATATCTCTAATGAACATACATGCAAAAATTTTCAATAAAATTCTGGCAAATCGAATACAAAAACATATCAAAAAGATCATTCATCATGATCACGTGAGATTCATCCCAGGTATGCAAGGTTGGTTCAACATAAGGAAATCAATCAATGTAATTCATCACATCAATAGACTCAAAGATAAGAAGCATATGATCATTTCAATAGACACAGAAATAGCATTTAACAAAATACAGCACCCCTTCATGTTCAAAACACTAGAAAAACTAGGGTAACAGGAACATATCTCAACATCGTAAAGGCTATCTATGCTAAGCCCCCGGCCAATATCATTCTAAATAGACAAAAATTGAAGGCATTCCCTCTAAAAACTGGAACAAGACAGGGATGCCCTCTTTTACCACTTCTATTTAACATAGTCCTTGAAACACTGGCCAGAGCAATTAGACAGATGAAAGAAATTAAAAGGATATGCATAGGAAAAGAAGAACTTAAATTAGCACTATTTGCTGACCATATGATTCTATATCTAGAAGACCTAAAAATCTCCACCAGAAAACTTCTAGAACTAGTAAACAAATTCAGCAAAGTAGCAGGTTATAAAATCAACACCCATAAATCAAAGACATTTCTGTATATCAATGACAATCCTCTGAGAGGGAAATGAGAAAAACTGCCCCATTTACAATAGCCTAAAAATAAAATAAAATAAAATACTTGGGAATCAACTTAATGAAAAAAAGGTAAAAGATAATATACAATGAAAACTATAGAACCCTCAAGAAAACAATCAAAGGAGACCCCTTAGAAGATGGAAAGTTGTAACTTGTTCTTGGATAGGCAGTATTAATATTATCTAAATGACCATACTTCCAAAAGCTCTATACACATTTAATGCAATCCCAATCAAAATTCCAAACGCATTCCTCATAGAAATAGAAAAAGAAATTCATCTGGAAAAATAAGAGACCCAGAATAGCTAAAGGAATCCTTAGCAGGAAGAGTGAAGCAGGTGGCATCCCTATATCCAGATCTTAAATTATACTACAGAGCAATGGAAACAAAAAACAGCATGGTATTGGCACCAAAACACACTGCTACACCAATGGTATAGAATAGAGGACACAGAGACTAACCCACAAAATTACAAATATCTTATATTAGACAAAGGTGACAAAAACATGCATTGGAGAAAAGATAACCTCTTCAATAACTGGTGCTGAGAAAACTGGAAATCCATATGCAACAAAATGAAATTAAACCCCCATCTCTCACTATGCACAAAACTCAACTCAAAATGGATCAAGGACTTTGAAATACAACCAGAGACCCTGCGTCTATTAGAAGAAAAAGTAGGCCCTAATCCCCATCATGTGGGATTAGGCTCCAATTTCCTTAATAAGACTTCTATAGCAAAAGAATTAAAACCAAGAATCAATAAATGGAATGGACTCAAACTAAAAAGTTTCTTCTCAGCAAAACAAACAATCTGTGAGGTGAATAGAGAGCCTACATTTGGGAGCAAATTTTTACCACTTATACATCAGCTAGAGCATCAATCTCTAGGGTATATAAAGAAATCAAAAAGAACTCAAAAATCTAAATACCAAAAAAAAAAACCTCAAATAACCCAATCAAAAAGTGGGCCAAGGACATGAACAGACACTTCTCAGGAGAGGATATTCAATCAATCAATAAATATGTGAAAAATTGTTCATCATCTCTAGCAATTAGAGATATGCAACTCAAAACTACTCTAAGATATCATCTCACTCCAGTCAGAATGGCATCTATTATGAAGACAAACAAGAATAAGTGTTGGTGAGGATGTGGGGAAAAAGGCACACTCATTTATTGCTGGTGAGACTGCAAATTGGTGCAGCCAATATGGAAAGCAGTATTGAGATTCCTTGGACATCTGGGAATGGAACCACCATTTGACCCAGCTGTCCCTCTCCTCAAACTATACTCTGAGGACTTAAAATCAGAATACTATAGGGACATAACCACATCAACATTTATAGCAGCACAATTCACAATAGCTAAACTGTGGACGCCCTTCAGTGGATGAATGGATTAAAAAATGTGGCATATATACACAATTGAATTTTACTCAGCAATAAAAGAGAATAAAATAATGGCATTTGCAGGTAAATGGATGGCATTGGAGAAGATAATGCTAAGTGAAGTTATCCAATCCCCCTCTAAAAGAAAATGCTGAATGTTTTCTCTCATATAAGGAGGCTGACTCATAGTGGGGTAGGGAGTCGGGGGAGCATGGGAGAAATAGATGAATTCTAGATAGAGCAGAGAGGGAAAGGGGATTATCAAGGATGGTGGAATGTGATAGACATCATTATCCAAAGTACATGTATGAAGACATGAATTGGTGTGAACATGCTTTGTATACAAACAGAGATATGAAAAATTATTCTATATGTGTAATAAGAATTGTGATGCATTCCACAGTCATGTATTTAAAAAACAAAACCAATTAAAAATTGATTTGTATCCTGAAAAAAATTTAAGGTATACAAAAAGTTTTCTATTGTCATAAGAGTAGATATGAAATAGATTGTGATCCAGTATTAAGTTTTGACCAGTATTCCAGAGAAATCTATTGAGGAAAGGAATAATCTTTCAACAAATAAGTGGCATTGGCATGACTGATATTAATAGGTAAAAAATAAAATAGAACTTCGAACTCATACCTTATTAGAAAAAAATAATTCAAAATGGATTAGATAGAGTTGAAACTGTGAAGCAGTAAAATATCTAACTTTAGGAAAAGAACATACAAGTAAATCCTCATGACTTTAGATTAGAGAATGGTTTTTAAATTTTGACACCAAAAGCACAAACCACTGTAGTGGAAAAAATATAAAGCTGGATTTCATCAAATTTACATTTTAAAACTAGGTATGTTTAAAAATAATACCACCAAAAAAGTGAAAAAATAACACGTAGAATCCAGGAAAATATATGCAAATCACACCTCTGATAATAAAAGTGTATTAAGAACATATAAAGAACCTCTACCAATAAGTAGAAAAAGAGATAACCTAGTTGAAACACAAATAACAAAATTGGCAAATAATTTAAAGATAAGTTTCTCCCAAGAATATTAATAAATGTCCAATAATCACATGAAAATATAATCAACATACCTTTTTGTTTTGTAAATCAGAACAAAAATGAAGTTCTACTTTACCTTTAATAATATATATACTGCTTAGAAGCTTACGTGAGCTGTGAGAGGGGAGAGTTATGGCAGGTGTCTGAGGAACTGATTGAAACAAGACCAAAATGAAAGAGTTAAGCCTCTAATTGGTTACTGTGATAGCATAAGTAATAGGCTAAAATGGGGGAAAGCGCAGACTCCCTTGATCCTTTATCCCTCATAAATACTACACCTGACAAAGGTTAGTTGAATCAGCGAAAAGAGGCTTAGTTTTTTTGACTCTCTATAGGTATCACAAAGTGCTAAGCCTGCCCAAGTATGGTTTTGGATGGACAGCTTTCCCACTTGGTGTCTGTCAAATAAAGTTTTGTAACTGCCTGTGGTCAGAACTGAAAGGCTCCTACTGTTTTTTCACCTGGAATTTGATTACTCATTTACAGTAAAAAAAGTAAATAGAATAAAATGGAATGAGTGTTGGTAAGAATGTGAAAAAAAATGTCATCTCTTGTGTATTTCTGTTATGGTCTGGAATGCTGTTGTCACTTAGGAAGTAATTGTACAGTTCCTCAAAATATTAACAATAGGATTATTGTAAAACCTAGAAAAAAATTAAAATACACATCTACATAGAATCTTTTACAAAAATGTTCATAGCAGCATTAATAATTAACCATACAATGAGGTAGCATTTGACCATATAAAGGTATGAATTCATGATACATGGTACATCATGATGGATCCTGAAAAGACTGTGTTTAGTGAAAGAAGCTAGATAAGAAGTGCTACATATTATCTAATTCAAAATATAGGAAAAGTCCAGAATTAAAAAAGAAAAAAGAGAGAAATATAAAGCAGATTATTAGATTATAGGGGTTGAATGGAGGGTAAATGGAAAGTACCTACTAAGGGTTGAAAAATTTAGTTTGGCATGTTGAAATTGTGCTAAAATTAGATGGTGAAAGTGATTGACTAATTCTGTGAAAATATGAAAAACTACCAAACTATGTGCTTTAACAGTGAATTTTATGATATGTAATGGTATCTTAGAGCTGCTATAAATAATTTGAAATTATACCTAATATGAGTAATATATCATTGGATACATAAAAATAAGGTTGAGTTGAATTTAAAAGTCTTTTAAATTGTTATCCAGAGGTCAGGAATTTGTTGGCTACCAATGGTGCAAGGATGAATTATAAATGATTTCCTTTGATGCGCTCATAATGACATATGATCCGGACAAATGAACTTCTTTACTAATTATGTTCTAGAATATGGACTACATTGAAAATAACTAGAACTAGTTGGAGTGAAGTTCAAATCAGAGATGAGCACAAAGAGAAGATGACTTTTTTTAAACTTGGGACTTACAAGTTAATTGGAGTTTTACAGAATTACAAGCATGAGAGTGACATGGTGATAGCATTCCCAGTAAAAACTGTATAGAACATGTACTGAACAATAGAGAATAGGCTGGAATTACACATGCATGCTAAGATGCCATTGAATCTGTACTAGAAGGGACCAGAAAAGCTATTATCAGGAAGGCTGAATTAGTCCTTTGGAGAAGGCATCATTTTATAAAAACAAAAACTATATCATCTTGTATATTTTCTGTTTGCTCAGAATAGAAAAGTTTTTCATTTTTATTATACAGTTCAGGGAATTCTGTGACAGTAAAGATGCATAAAAGTCATTCATAGAGAAAAGAAGAGGATTTTTCCCCCTAAATTGCTCTTTAAACATTATGCTGGGTATCTGGACCTAAAGATGGAGAGAGCACCATTTGTCTTAGTGATCAGCTCTCAATCCCCAGGGTTAGCAGGCACCTTGGTCCTTGTGGCTGCTGCTCATCCTATAAACAGCTTCTTCCTAAACCATACTTTAAAAAATACATATAATTAGATTTTCAAGCCAAATTAATGCTGAATAGAACCTTTACGCTTGATACTGTCAGAAGAATTGAAAAACTTTAATAAAGCAATTAATGAGAAAATTAGACTAATACGCACAATAAAAAATGAAAGAAGTGCCATCAGTATGCTCAGAAGTGAAAGCTGATATAATGAGAAATGATAATGAAGCTGGGCCGGGAAATTTCGTGTGAGGTGAGGCCTAAGTAGCAAAGACGAGCCTGTGCAAAATCTCAGAGATGAAGGGGAACAGAGTGGGTGTTCTGTAAGCTTCATGGAACCAACTGATTCCATGAGCTTTAACTTTGCACTGCTAGGAGATGGAGCTGAAGGAATAGACTGGAATTTTCCTTTTAGAAATGATACCACGGGTAAATAATGGGGAATGGGACAGAGAGGTGTAAAACTGTAGCCAAGGAGAGTTATTATGTTTAAAAGGATCCAACGTAACCAGTACTTACAAGAGAAATCAAAGAAAATGAAAAAAGAAATGGGGAATGATTTCACGCAGTTATAAGTGGGTGGGAGTTACGAGGAGGATGAGTTTTCTGAATAACACCATTCACTGAACTAGAGAGGCAGGAGGTCATGCAGCCTCCAGGGGGAGATGAACTGGATCCTTGGCTTCCTACTAGATACCCAGAAGAAGTTGCTTAGTACATAGTTAGACCTATGGGTAGGAATCTCTAAGCTAGTTAATCAGATGTAGAAATCAAACTCATGAAAATCAATGGTAAAAATAGTAGACATGGAGAACAGACCTCAGGGGAGAAGGTCAGAAGAAAGCTTAGTAAGGAGCATAAGAGAATAAATTCAGTTAACCAAGTAAACAAACAGTAGACTACTTGTAACAACAGGTTTAAAAAAAAAAAAAGAAGAGGTATAAAGTAAAAAAAAAATCATCAACATTATTACATGCTATTGGAAAAACAATGTGGTATGTACTTGATATTTGATATTATGATGTCATTTGACATTGATTTACATAAGTATTATAATTGATCAGATTTTTTATAATGCCTCCTTGTGTGATGACTTATGAAACCCAATTTTGTTATATGATAAAAGAGTGTGATCTGCTGTGAGGTTACTCTTTGTTATTGTGGTGAGATACCTTGAGACTATAAATACAACACTCCTAATATGCCTTTACTTGTGTTATCCTAGAATCTGTATATGTCTATTTTCTGAATTAATTATTACTATGATAATTGCAAAGTGGTGATTTTCCAATTCTATAAGTTTTTCTTGGTCATCATTGTATTGTAAAACAGAACTTTCTTTTCTTCTTCCTTCTTACATCTACCTCCTTCTCTCCTTTCCTCCCTCCCTCGATCTCTCTCTCTTCTTTCCTTCCTTTCCTCCACTTTTCTTCCTTCACATTTCAGATTAGTTGCTTCTTTCTTTTACCTTAACACCATGATTCTTCCAGGTATTTTTTTAAACATTTTAGCTCAGAAAATGATCCAGATTTATCTCTAATTTTCCTCTAGTCATCTTTGTTTTAGTGGAAATGAGAATAGGATACAGAAATCTAGATCTACACATCAGTGTGCTCCTTGACCCTGGAGGGTCACTACACCCATTTCTTAATTATAGAGAACTAAGAAATATGTGTAAACACACACACACACACACACACACACACTTAAATTTATACTTCTACACATATCTACAAGTATTTATATTTAGATTGATTACCACCTATGTTAACAGATATGGCTTTATACCAAAGCCTGAAATCATTCTTCAATATTCCAGGTTTGTTTCGGTGTACTCTTTTCCATACTTCTAGATCTCCATTTCAGTATTGAGAAACTTGGCTCCCGTTAACCACAGCCTCCAAACCCTTACTGGAATGCTCCTCAGTTATGCCAAGGTATCTCTCCATCTTACTGAGTCCTGTCTTCCTTGTGTGGGCCCCTTTGATGATAGTTTCATAGGAAGGAAGGGAGGCAGGAAGGGAGTTGGCTTTATATTTTTTGTGACTTGTACAAGGCATAACTAACTTTACTAAGAGCTTTTTGAGAGCAACTTTCTTGAGAGTACCTATTATTTTGTATAATTCAACAATGTCTCCCTGCAATGTCAACCACAAAAACAATGCCTTAACCAAAATTTGGAAATGGCAATCTCAGGACTTAATCATATTAATACATGTGTATTATCTCATTTGCAGTATATTTTTAATTGGTGTATTTCCAAATTTTATTTTAATGGAAGTTTTAGACATACTTTTCAATTTCCAAATTCTTTCACAAAAAAACCCCCACAAATTATGACACCACTGGACATGTATTACTGTGTGAGGGATAAACAAAACAAACAAACAAAAAAACCAAGTTATGAGTTTCCAATATCTATAAATGAGATGATTAATTCAGCACAGACAGATCTCCCAATCCCATTTTAGCTCATTGACTTTACCTGCCTGGCACTTGAGGGAGTTTGAGGTTAGACCCTGACATATAGGAAGCTCTTAGTGAATATGCTAGTTAAATGATTACTCAAGGTCAAGTTTAAAGTCCCAAATCAACTGAATCCATCTTGTCTATTAAACCTCTGACAGTTTTTTTTTTTGCTGTTAATTTATTACATCTTCCACCTTAGCCTAAATTCAGACACCTGGTCACTGCCATCAATGAATTATAATAATTTCAACAGAGAATATTACTTGCAATCCTCTAGAAGAGGAAGATAGTATGCCAGAACCATTAGTTTCAGGGGAATAAAAATTGCTCATTCATAATTTTGTGTGTGTGGTCTATGAGCTGTAAAGACCACTTAAGGTCACTGCTTCATACAGTATTAGGTAAACATTTAAGAGGTAAATACTTTTATCCATCTTTGCTTCCAGCGAAGAAGTAGACCATGAAAACTCCAGAGGGCTGGCTTGATATATGTTTCCACTCAATTATTTTCCTTGAGCTGAGTATCCAGTAATGCTCTGCATAGATGTAGGTAACTGGACCATGTTCAGTGTGAGGGAAGGAAAGTAGATATATCTGTTAGACGTGTGTGCACATATAATATATGCATATACTAAATGTATCTTTTTATTTATCTATAATGAGAGTGAGAGAAAGAAAGGAGGCAGAATTAAAGATAGAATCTGGTGCTCTGTTCATGAGAAAGACAAACAGCTTTCATTCACAGGAAAATAAATATCTGTTAACTTGTGAATTGATGAACAGTTTGGACTAAGAACTGAGGAATTCAAAACAGTTATGGCATTAATATTTGATGGCTAACATTGGTGGTTATATACCACCTAACAATGCTCATAGTTATTTCTCTGCTAATTGTAGATTAATATCACATTTTCCCTTTTGTTTGTCCCTATATTAGTTTTGTTATATCAATTGATGGGTTGTCATCTTGGTACATGTCAGTTGATGGCAAGTCTAACTTGAAAAATGAAAATGACGCTTTGATGATAAGACTGAACATATTTTATGTGTGCATTTTATTAAATTATTCCTGTGAATTATTTGCTCATGTCACTGAGGTGTTACTGATTTGTTTGGTCCCATTAAGTATTAAGATGACCAAATCTTTGTCTTACTTGGTATAGTTTTTTTTTTCTATAGCTTCCTCTTGTCTATGATTTTATTCAAAATTCTTGTAATTTATTTAGATAGTCAAACTGTTAAATCATTTTGATTTCTTATGATTTGAGTACTCTCTTTTTTTCTGAATGGAAAACACTAAAAATATAATTATACCAAGTATCTGGTAGGTACTAGCCATCAAAACATTTCTTGGCTCTATAAAGGTGACTGAGTCCTAGTATTTCTTTAAAGAGCCACCCAGTTAGTTTGATGAAGATAGATACAACACCAACTATCTTCATTTTCCCTCATTTACTCCTTCCTATGTCATCTAAGCAGCAAAGAACTTAAGTACTTGCATGTTTTGCTGTTCATTGTGAATAATGTTGGAAAATAATATTCTTTCCATCATTCAAACTCAAATAATGCTTCAAAATTTACATTAATGGGTCAACTTTTTTAAACTACTTAATGAACAGAGTTAAAGTCTAAGAAGAGCAAAATCTTTAGCCTCATTTCCTCCTCAGACAGACACCCAGACACACACACACACATGCACTCATACCCTCTGTCTTCAAACTGCCAGAGAAGTGTTGAAGGTGAAAAAGAGGAAAACAGGGACACATTTCTGCCCATGAACGAAATTAAAAGCTTTACTTTTCCTGAGAGAGAGTGATTTAAGGGCTAATCAGTACCATGGTCCTTGCACATTATCTAAGAAAGTAGAAATTACTGGCTACTGAATCTGTGCTTGGAAGCTCCAGGGGGAATCTCTGCAGGCCCTCTGATAACTTTTTATGCTGCGCTTGAATATTCCTCCCCATGTAATTGGGTTTGTTTGCTATATATAAAAAGCAGCCTCTGGCTAATCGTCTGATTCTTTCTGTACGTGTTTGATTAGGACAGTTTACTTGGGCAGATGAAGCTTTGTGTGTGCAGTTTTCCTCTACTCTACTGGCAAGGACTCGAACTGCTCTATTTACTTTTCACAGTCCCATTAAATTATTCAATGGCATTCACATTCATATGTCTTTAGAACATTGGCTCCAAATGAGTCATATTCAAAGAAAGGCTTTATTTTTAGGCCATTGGAATCAGAAACAGTATCATAGGGAAAATGATTCTAAAAGTAGATTTTAGTTCATTCATGTGGGGAACAACAAACTCTTCCCCAAGTTCTGTGTATGGATTGTAGTTCGCTAGCAAGGCAACCCCTTTCTGTGGAATAAAAGGCCATCTTCTACTTTCACTGAGGCTGTACATGAGGGCAAGAGAAGGACATGTGGAGCAAAGACATCTGAATGCCCTCAGAGATTTTCTTTTCTTCTTGGAATATCTATGTGAAATTACTAAAGTAATCTCTGTTCTTCCTGAGGACCACAATAATCTTATATACATCTTGTTTGTTCATAAATACTGTAGCAGGGAAGAGCCATGATAGTGAGTTATGTGGGAAAGATAAATATTATAAAAATCTTATAGACACTATAGATATAGAATTTAATTAAGAAATGTACTGATGTAACCAAATACACATACACACACACACACACACACACACACACACAAACATAAATACACGGACACAGAGGACTGACATGATTACCAGGGCTGTTGCAGAAACCCAGCGTATCTTTCTGCTGCTTCTCTTGGTGTTGTCATTTTCCTAATTTGATGTGTTGTCAACTTGTTTGAGAGAAATGAACTTGGAAGTTAGTCTTCTCACTCCGGAGGTCCCAGGATTGCCTTAACCTTGTTGAGTCAAAAGTCATTAGGCTACTCTTATCAACCCACGAAAATCCTGTACTTCACATGGTCAATAGACTGCCCTAAGCCACATGCGTTTTCTGTTCTCACAAGTAAATAAAGCAACAGCAAAATAAAACAAATGAAAATAAAGTAAAAATGTATATGTATATACAGATATATGCATACATATATAGTCAATGACAACATTTAGAACCTCTACCAATTTCAAGAAAGTGATAAAGGGAAATCTTTGCATCTTTTCCCTCCCATCACCATGTATTTTCTTCCTCTCCAGTTGCTACCTCTGTCCCCAAACACTTGACTTCAAGGACCATTCGCCATTCATTGCCTTCTTCTCCAGTTAATTATGTAATTTCTATTTCTAGAGGAATGGTGTTTCAGAATACCATTGCTTTCCTAGCTTTAGTGATAAGAAATCAATTGTTTTTGTCCTTTGACCTCCTAAAAACATCTTCACCCACTAGCTATAACTACACCAGAAGTAAAAAGGGTGAATATTGGCAAGTGGGGAAACTATAATACAATAAAAATGAACTAGTTGTTGGATTCAAAAGTGCTAAATTTTTAATTATAGATGAATTACTTGTAAGATCCTGGTTAATTATTTGATTTTTCTGAAAGTTTATTTTCCTTTTTTCATAAATAGTCTAGCATTACTTTAGGATGAATACCATTATATCAATATTAAAATTACTTTTTAAAATGCAAAGCTTTTGGCTCAAGTTATAAAACTAAATTCTTATGTGCTCACAGCTATTGCTACCAGGTGACAGATGGAGAAGTGGATGGCCGCCCATGTGGAAGGATCTCAGTAGAGCTGGAATGAAAGGATTCTACTCTAGGACAGTGTTGGGCAAATATTGAGGTAGGAGCAAAAGGTTAGAGTTTAAGTTGGTGACTATTGAAGGCAAAGAAATCTATCCTTGAGATGGATAAAGGAGAATTTTCCCCAATTACACCCATTGTTTAAGACAAACAGCAAGAACTCCTTAAAATGGTCTGACCATAGCTGCTGGCCCAAAAGGAACTGAGATGCTCATTCAAATACATTCACATACTAAAAGATAAACCCAGAAAGGACATTTAACACAATCTTGGACACATTTTTGATCATGTACAGATTGAGGCAAGCACAATGAGAGATTATAACATAGTTTACACATATGCTAATTTCTAGTCCCCAAACAAATACACACACACACACACACACACTTTCTACCCTTCCTCATTGCTTTGCCTATTGGATAGTTACCTTGTTATATGGACCAGTGCAATAAATAATTCTTACTAACCCTCTCTTTGTTAACCATGTTTGATTTCTATCCTATAGGAGCTAAAGGACCCACTAAGCCAGTGAAAAGATTGTAAAAATGGTTGAATAAAATTACATAAACGAAGGAGGAATTAGGGGCTAATATGTGATAAACAAAATAATAGAAACATAAAAATAAAAGCGAAACAAGAATGCTCATCATCACTGTATTTTCTAGTAGTTATGTCCTGCTGAATTTAAAAATAACATTTTCTCTTATACAAGCACGTATACATTTAGTATGTGAGGTGAAATACAAGTGTTTTAAACACTTTATTTATTTTTAATTTAAAGAATTGCAAATACTCAAAACCCCAAACTGGGATGGGGAAAACAATATCAAAGCCATTAGACTTTCTAATTTCAAATAAAAAAATAGAATAAAATAAATCCAGCCCAGCTCAAAACATAAAAATTGTAAGTGTAGTTTCTAAATAAATGTTCTGATTCTGAGTGTCCAAGTAAAGTACAGAGGTAGAAAAAATAGTCCCATCTTTCTTTTGCATGTGAATTTCATTTCACATGTACCATTTCACATTCACCCACTTTCATTTAAACCAACGAAGGTTTCAAACAGATACAAAAACAGCTAATGAAATAATATCATAGAATGTGGCCAAAATTGAAAAGGTATAAAGGAAACTGAAGGAATATACCCAATCTCAAGGAAAAAAAGATAAGTGATTGAACTTCCATGTTATTTTCAAAACTAACCTCATTTCTCTTACCTTAAGTGTATAGAACATTAAACATTCAGTGGATTTGTTAAACAGAAGGATTGTAGTTTCCAAAGCAGCTCATTGTACATCAAAAAAAAATTCTCTTAAAAAGACAGAAAGATGTCCTCTGTAGATGGGGTATCATACAAATATAAATATAAGCCACACAACATTTTGGTCAATGAAGAAGAGCATATAAAATGGTGGATCCATGTATTATAATGGACCTTAAAGATTCCTATTGCTTAGTGACACACTAACCAGTGTAAAATCCTCAGAAAACTCATGTGTATTGTTAGAGGTATAAACAAACCTACTCCATATCCAGTTTTACAAAAGTATAAGACATATAACTGTTTATAGCATATAATATTTTAAAGACAGAAAAAAGACAGAATGAGGATAATAAATATTTTGTATAGCCCTGCAATATGTTTTAGCTCAGTGTTATTACAACAGTCAAAAGTTTAAAAATAAATAAAATTTAAACTAAATAAATTGTAGCAAATTAAGATTAACATTATTGAAGAAAAAAAATGCATATATATTTTAAAATTTAGTGGTGCCTAAGTGTAGAGTATTTATTAAACCCACAGTAGTGTACAATAATGTTCTAGGAATTCAAGTTCACTCACCACTCATTTCTGACTAACCTAGAGCAACTTCCAATCCTATGTGCTTCATTCATGCTAAGTGTCCTTTAGAGCTGTACTATTTTATATTTTATATTATATTTTTTGCTTCACTCTTTATATGTTTAGATATTTTGATACACAAATGCTTTTCATTGTTTATCTTAAAGTCAATGGCTATTTAGTACAATCATTTGTTGTACAGGTTTGTGCTCTAGGATCAATGAGCTTTACCATATAGTGTAGTTCTTTATAGGTTTTATCATCTAGGTTTATTAACTACACTAGGCATAAGCATAACACCAAATTTCCATGACACCTTTTTCAGAATGTGGCCCTTAATCCATGTATGACTGAATTTCTAAATTTATTCTTCTTCTAGTTTTCTGACACATAACTCCTAAAATTCTTCATATTTCAGACTAATAAGAATGTGTTTCCTATGTTTAAAAGCTGACAGCTTGTGGGAGGAGCTAATTAGCTTCAGAATGGGAGCTGGTTCCCAGGGGAAGCAAACATGTGATTAGAAAGTTGGAATTTTTAGTTCTTTCTCATTTAGATCCCCAGAAACGAGAGGGGAGCTAAAGGATACGTTGATCACCAGTGGCCAATGATCTAATGCATATAGTTATAGCTGCAATAAAACCCAAAGGACTGAGTTCTGAGGGTTTCTAGATAGCTGAACATATGGGGTTTTCTGGATAGTCATATACTCAGAAGAGGGAAATTTTAAGGGCGCTCTCTTACACCTTATCTTAAGCATTTTTTTCTATCTGAATGTTGATTTATGTTATAGTTACCTTTTTTATCACTCTAACCAAAACAACTGACTAGACCAACTTAGAGGAGGGAAAATTTATTTGAAACTCAAAGGTTTAAAGTTCTCCTCCATAGTTGGCCAGATCCATTGCTTTGGGTCCAAGGGAGGTAGCTAGTAGAGGAAAGCTGCTCAGCTTATCACAGGGTCATAAAGTAGAGAGGGTGAGAAAGTGGAAGAGACATCAGGAAGAACAACCCTTCCAGGGCACAACCCTGTGACCCACCTGCCCTTACCAGGCCCCACTGGCCTAAAGTTACCATTCAGTTAGTCCATTCAAACTAGGAAGGATTGATTAGTTTACAGCTATCATAAATCTAACCATTTCATCTCTGAATATTCCGGCATTAATAGGAACATTTTTGGGACAGCTCACATCCAAACGATAACAATCTATATGGTTTGTAATGGCCGTTATAATAAATAAATGGACATATTTGAGTCAAGCTGACATTCAGCATGGGCTCTTTGCCCAACATGAATAGAAATAAATACTATTGAACTTTATTTCTTGCAAAAAAAAGTAACGTTTTATTGAGAGTTATTTGGCAAGGAGGTCAGGAGCTGTGAAAAGGAAACTCAAATCTGCCTCCCCACATGGTTGTTAGCAGAGGAATCTATATGATGGGGAGAGATGTTGGTGAAAGGTGCAAGTTCTGGAGGTTCTTTTGAGTAGCTGCAAATGGTCACCATGTGTCTTCACAGGTCATGTATTTCCTTTTTGTGGAGATTACCATGTTATACACAGGGAATTTTGAGCTAATGACATCAAAATGTCATTGGCCAGATGAGCTGGCTTCCATGATTTCGTTTTGAGAAAATATTTCCAAAGGATGTTTGAATGGATTCTGGGGGCTTTTCCTGAAAAACAAACCAACAAACAAAAATGTATCAACTTTGTTATCTGAAGAATTGTGTCTGGGGGTATCCAGGCATTAGTTTATTTCAAAATGTTGACCACATTTCCATGAGATGCTCTAGCATACTAATGGCACCTAAGGAGGTAGTCATGTCACATTTGCCTCAGAGCAGGCTAGTCAGAGAACAAACTACAACATGAGCTTATGCCTGTCATCTGAATCAGGAGCAATCTTGTTGGACGGTTTCCTCATCCTGTGGACCCTGATGATATCTTGAGGGAAAGAATATAAAAAAATAAAGTGAATTAGAAGACACCTCTTTGGTCTGTGACAGTTAAAATTTCCATAGGTCTGGGTTCACAAGGTGCTCTGTTTGTCAGAGTACAGCAGTACAAACTCAGTTTGTTTGCTTTTCTATATATTTATAGTAATCTTCTTTAATCCTAATGCCAAGGATGCTGGAGTACAGAAAATATGTTAAATTCTTGATATACTTTGTTTATTTGCAGAATAGAAAATTAGGATACAGTAATGAGAAGGATGAATGAGAAGAATGTATGCATTTTGTTTTTGAGGCAAAAATCAATCAATAGTGATATAAAAATTACAAGTTGGATCTTTTTTATCCTTTCTTTTTCTTTTCTATTGTTACCATGTTGCTCACTTATCATCATCATTGATATAAAAAAAAATTGGAAGAACATGAAAAGTCTTCTAGCACTTGAAGCCAAAATACTTTTGGACATAATTTTAAAACTTGTACATGATGAAGATTGTATTTTCTAATATCAATTGACACTTTCTTTTCCACTCTTCATGCATTCAAAGAGCTCTGAACTCCAATCTGCTCTTACTACTTTTTGAATGCTGTCATTAAATATAACAGCTGATGTTCTTATATCCCACACCTTTACCAGGTAGTAAGTGAAAACCAGCCTATAGGCACTGATCAAAAACTTCAATTTAGCAGGGCTTGGTGATGCACACCAAGCCTCCTGAGCCAGGAGAACTTAAGTTTAAAGCCAGCCTCAGAATCTTAGTGAAACTCTAGGTAAGGATCCTATCTCAAAATAAAAAGTAAAAACAGCAGCACCCCTGGGTTAAATCTCAGTACAAAAAAAAATCAGTCTATATCTAGTAAGAACACCAATCACAACCTGTGCTTATAACTGGAATCTTAATTGGGGGTGGGACAATCTTTTGGGACAGAATCTCAATCCGTGCGATTTGATGATATCTCCAAATAAAAAATGTCTAGAACTGAAGTGAATTAAAGGACATTCAGCTGGTGTCTACCAGAGAACCATCTGTAGAATGTTTACTGGTGTATAGGAGAAAAATTGTGGAGAAAGTGACAGGTGAATTCAAATATAGTTCATTCTTCACCAAAAGCTTTCTTAATTGAGCATATAATAACTCAAAATTTGGAACAGTTAGGATATTGTAGTTGATACTAGGAAACTGTTTACAAAAAAATGAACTTTTCTCATATTAAGAAAATAAAGTGATCAAATGAATTTAAAATTCAGTTTCAATAATTAACTTTCCAGTGTGATTGGAGAAATGCAGAATGTTAGCTTTGGCCTAATTGAGAATGATAGAGGCCATCAGAGAAAGCTTCCCTTGCAAAGTAATGTAGAACCTTAGATATAATAGATAAGGAGGACTAGCCTTTAAATATTGAGGTGGCAGAAGCTAACACAGAATGCAGAGATGAGCACAGAACTGAAAGAACTTCATGGCTGAATTACCGAGTCAAAGTGGAAGACTGTTTGACACAACAGGAGGCTGACAGGCAAGGGCACCAGGCAGGAGGTCAGTGATTATTGTAAGAGCCACAGGAAGTTTTCAAAGATTCGTATGATAAGTGTGTTTTCTGAGAAGTTAAGTGTCTGGAGTGGTGAATGAGTTATGGGTCCTTGAACTGCCCAGAAACAGAGGCTGACAACTCCCTTGGGAATCTCTTGGTACAATGGTCCTAAAAAAACTGCACAGTTGTCTGATGAAGCCATGTTCCAAGGGAAATTCCATGACTTCCATGGAGTTTATCAGTTCATGACCTAAGATTCAAATGTGCCATCCCCCAGGGGGGAGAATTGTGGGCACAAGATGATGACTGTAATTGGGCTATTCAAACTTTTGACCTCCCTTCTGTTTTAAAGTTGCTTTCTCAAAACGAATCCCTTCAATGTAAAAACCTATATAATGAACTGTAGAGCCTGCTCCTTGTCAGTAGTCTCTCTCTCTCTCTTACCAGAAGGCAGGTTGAACCAATGGTCCCACTTTTGTCTATTTTTGTGATTCTTCTTTTTTCCAATCCTCTCATCAGCCTGGTTCTAGTAAAATGAGTAAACACTGTGCCAATTCATGACAGTTAAGTTGCCTTCAATTTAGAAACTACAGTAGAGAGAAGTAGGATTAGAGGTAAGAAAATCTGTTAGATGATAGACAATGAGCAAGAGTTAATGCTTTCATGGTAGTGTTACAGAACTGGCAGAGAGAGGAGAATATGTTCTAGATGGATGGAGTATTTAGAAAATAATGACTAAATTAAAATGGGAAAATAAGAGAAAAACATTAAGAAAATCATTTACATATCTGCACAGTCAATTATGTCCATTGTAAAGTCATTCACTGAGATACTGGAATGCTGGAGGATAACCAACTTAAAATAGATGATGACTTAGTTTTAAGCATCTTTTATTAAAGTTACTGGGACTTTAGGGTTATTTGATACTCCTATACCAACTGATCTGCCCCCCTTGTTGAGAATGTTGTTATTTCCCAAATTTTATTATTGTATTCAATTTTTCATAGGACTTCCTTTTCACTAACCATGATGCTTTCTAATTAATTGGATTCATGACTGTCCTTCCTTTCACATGCTTATAGTTTAGACTCCTTCAATAAAATTTGATATCTGTACTTCCAAAAGTTTAGCATAATAACTGATATAAGTACTTGATCTGAAGTTGAATTCTGTAAATATATAATAAGTACCCTATCTAGAGACTTTGTGGTTCTTTGTTATGGGAGACCTAGGAAACTAAGAACACTTTGTGGTGCCGCAATAGTTTCATAATATTCTGGATCCTAATAATATGTGATAAAACAAACTTAAGCTCTCATACAAGAGAGAGCAACCATCATGTTGCAGGATAATGGTATTGTAAAAACATACTTCTGTAAATCACAGGTATTCAGTTTGGTAAGTGCTAATACAGAAAATCATTGAGCCCTTAGACATCACATTATAGGAAATTTAACCTAGTCCATAGAAAGATAGATGCTTTCCCTGAAAAAGACTTTGAAATTAAAAGGGTCAAACCACAGTTCTTTTCCCCCAGTTCTGCATAGAGCCCAGAGCCTCAGCACATGCTCCAGAAAACCCTTTACCAGGGAGCTACATACCTAACCTCTCAAACTACAGGTCTTATTTCTCATTGTTGAATCTTGTCTGAGTAGATCCACAGAATGTATGGTGGAATTCCTGTAAGTAAATTTAGAAACAGGAAAGGAAGGAAAGAAACTGAGGGAGAAAATAGGAGGGAGAGAGGAGAGGAAGCATGGAGGAAAGAAAGGGAGCTTTTGAGGAAGAGAGGGAAAGAAGGGAAGGAAAGAAAAAAGAAAACCAAGATGAACTAGTAAGACAATAAGTGTACATCCAACAATATTATCTACTACATCAGATGTCAGTGGTTAAAACATTACAATGAAGACGTAGAGCTTGTTAGATTTTATGAAAAAGCAAGATTTAATATGTGCTATTAAAAAAGGTGTGTTTTAACACACAGACTGACAGAATCAGAATGGAAAAAAAGTCATATTATGTAAAATAGTAGCCATAAGAAATCTCAAAAGTCTAGATTAACATTATGTGAAATAATTTTATGTCAGGAAATATAAACAGAGATAATAACGCTAATAGAATTAATAATAATGAAAAGAAATTAATATACCAGAAAGAAAAAAATATATAAATATATATACCTAACATGTAACAATCAAGCCTGAAAGTAAATGAAGGAAAAAAGTCATAATATTTAAGAGAGAAAATAGCATGCTCAAAAATAATAGCTAGAGATTCAAACACCTAAATTTAATAGAATGAAATCCATGTAACTAACATATTAAAAAAAAACTATGCAAAATGACTGAATCACAACATCTTCTATGGGTACTAGTGGAACAAACTCCATACAAAAGGCCACATCTTGAGCCAAAACCCAAGTATTACTAAATGCAAGTGGACTGCAATCATATAAAGGTGGTTTTCAAATAACAAGGCCTTCAATTCAGAAATTGATAATAGAACGAAATTTGAAAAATACCAAAGCATCTAGCTTTTAAAATATATATTTTGAAAAATCCAAAAGTCAAAGGAGAAACCATAGCAATTCTGAAAAATTTCAGGAAATATGTCAAAATAAAAACAAATTTATTTCTATGAACAAGAATAAAACAATTCAATAAGAGTAATATATGTCTAAATTTAATAGGAACATAGACTTTTCTTATGCAAACTCTAAACTTTACTGAGGAAAATTTATTAAAATTATCTAAACACAATGAGAGTTATTACATGGATTGGAAGACAAGTATTTTGAAGATGGCCTTTCTCTTCAAATTTATCAATAGATTAAACAGTCTTTTTATCAAAATTGAATAAGTATTTTCTTGTAGAAATTGATGAACTGATCTTACAAATGTGAGTGGAAAAGCAAAGGTATAGAGTGTCCCAAGAATATTTTGAACAAGTAAAGATTATACAGGATCTGATTTGAAAGCTTTATATAACAACACAAAAAGCAAGAAGACAGTGTGGTATTGGCATTAAGATAGATATATAAATCAATGGAAAAAAAGGTGAAACCAGAAATAAAGTACAGATTTAAAAGTGATTGATTTTGATAATGGTTTGAAATATAAACATAGCTGTTTCAATAAAAATGCTTAGAAAATTGCACATCAACAAGCAAAAATATTAATACAAATTCTTCCCTTATACAACGCATAAGTCAATTGAAACTGAATACAGAACCAAGTGAAAAGTTAAAACTATAGTTTGTTTAAAGGAATATGAAGGAGAAAATCTTCAAGAACTTGGATTTGAAAGAGTCTTAGACAATATCAAAAGTCAACCAAAAAACTAAATTTAGTAAATTTGATCTTATCAAAGATATCATTAAGAACAAAAACCAACAAGCTATATATTGGGGTAAATAGATTACAAATCCTATATATAATAATAAAGGACTTATTAAAAACACAAAAGTGTTTTTTAATCAAGAAGAGGACTAAAACTCACTTAAAACTGGGCTAACAGTTACAGTCATTTCACCAAAGGAGTTATTGAAATGACTGTCACTTCAACACTTTAAAATTTATTTACATAATTATTAATTAAGAAAATTTAGACTAATATTATAATGATATTTTGTTTTTTCTAAAAAAGACAACAAAGAGAATTGTGGAAGAGTCGAAGAAACTACAACTCTCAAACACTGTTGATTAAATGGTTAAATGAAAGTGTTAAGTGGCATAGCCAGCTTGGAAAACTATACAGCAATCTTAAACATAAATAAAAGGCTCAGTAAACCTACACCTGGGAAACTACTCAAAGAGAAAATAAATTTATGGCTACACAAATATATTAATAGGAGCATTATTCATAATAGATCCAAATTAGAACCAATCCCAATATTCATCAAGTGATGAATGTATAAACAAAATGTTATATATTTATACAACTGAATATAATTCAGTAATAAAGCACAAAGAACTGTCATGTACTACACCAGGGACAGACTTCAAGATCATTATGCAACGTGAAAGAAGACCACATATTGCAGAACCTTATTTTTATAAAATGCACTGAGAGTCCTTATTCTTGTACACAGAGATAAGATAGGTGTTGCCTATAACTGGAAAAGGGGGCAAAGTTCAAATGCACATGAGCCCTAAGAACCTTGGGTTTTATTAGCCATGCTTACTTGAGTGAGGAGAGGCAGAATTGGCCTTATCCCCTTTATTTCTCTATAGGTAACATGAAGCAATTGAAAGAATTTCTTCTTTTCTTTTCTTTTTATTTCTAGAAATGATACTATATTTCTGGAGCATGATTCTCACTTTTATTCAGGCCAAGAATTATTAGAACTGTGGGATTTGTTGATTCTCTATTACCTTTGAGATCTCTCTTTTTATGCTGAAATTATTTTAAAAAGCATCTGAAGTTATACTCACTGCAACATATACCAGTAAGAGGTCTTTTGCATTTTTCAAAAACATTTTCTCTTATTTGTGAAGCACATTTCTTTCAATATATCAAAGCATATCCACTCACTATATCCATCTCAAATCTTTTCAAACCATCCTTCTAAGTGAAATAGTTTCATTTTTAAAAAATGAACTTCTTCCCTACCAAGTTAACTTTTCATATGTAACTGGAACAACATAAAATATCTCAAATGGGAAATATCAGAAAGAGCAAGTAATATTAAATGAGAAAGGACGGTCCCAGGTCCAATGTGTGGCATTAATGATGTACCTCATTGTAGCTGAGGGAATAGTCCATTCTCTGTATGTTGTACGAGATAAACAAGCAATGATTTTCATCTATTGGGCTGTGGAATTTAAACGGAATGAATTTTTGCTAGGCAATCGTATTTTAATTGTTAAAAAAAAACACAATTTCATTGCCACAAACAAACAAAAAGCAAAATTTAGCTCATCATTATTTTTTCCTTTTCCTCCATTTTCACCTTCAAATATGTCCACGATGTTAACCAACTTATTTGAAAAAGTAAGCTAATCTTTGTTCTTACTTTAGGCCTTGATGGCAGGTAATGACCACTGATTTCATTTATAAGTTTTTAAAATATTTCTTCAAATGTTTCACATATAGTTAAATAAAATCAGTCTTATGTCAGAGTTGGCAATTCAAATACTACATTTTTAAATAAGATTGTACATAATCAAATTTTAAGTGTTACCTATGGACTATACAGATTAAAGCACAATAAGATGTTTTGAGAAAGTAGAATTTCCTCTGGGTAGTAAGATGATGAGTTTCAAGGCATGGCACCCCAAAATATGGCATTTTGACATACTAAATACTCTAAGTTGAAGGAAGTTGAGGAAACATCAGAAGCAGGGAGGTCTCTCTCTGAGCTTTCTCTCCTCTTCTCCCATTAAAGAGATCTTAAAATCCTAGAAAGGATTTTCTCATTTTCCCCTGAGACCAGTGAAAACCAGAGAAGGATCTGAACAAATACACATCACTGATTCCCCCACAGTTTATTTCCATTCATTCATACCTTTGTTCTTTCATATTTCTTCACAACTCTTGTGATGGTATGGGTATGTGATGTCCCCAAAAAGCTCAGAGGTGAGACTATTCGAGAATTTTCTGAGATGATTATATTATGAGAGGTATAGCCTAATCACCTGATTAATCCACTGATGTGGACTAACTAGTTGGTGACTGTAGGCAGATAGCATGTGACTGGTTGAGGTATGTCATTGGTGGTGTGTTTGGGGTTTATATTTTGTTCTTGTCAACCAGAGCTGTCTCTACTTACTGACTTTCATGTTCTGAGTTGCTGTCCTCCTACACACCCTTCTGCCAGAATGTTCTGCCTCTCCTCAGACTCAGAGTTACCTAGTTAGCCAACTCTGGACCAAAATAAAACTTTTTTCCTCTAAGTTGTTCTTGTTAGGTCTTTTGGTCAAAACTAAACAAAATAATTATCCATGCTTCATTAAAACATTAAATTTAGGATAATATTATTCAGGTTTACCTATTGCTTTAGATCTTTCCTTTCTTATTAAGGCAACCATAGTCACATATTTTAAACCAATTTGTAGGGTTTTTTGTTAATATGACTATTGCTATATATACCTCAGTGATGAACCTAGGACTACCAAAAGGAATGATATTTTTCTTTTCTACAAAGGACAAACTTGATACAATACCTATTCAAAGAAAGTGAGGGGTGGGAGGGACTCTGGTATTGGTGTAATTAATATAAATAAATGCTTCATAGCAATCTAACAATAGAGCTTAATAATTGTTCTTATTCCATCTCTCTTAACAAGACAGACTGTCTGAAGTTAATGGACACAGAGGCTCCACAGATGTAGCTCAGTGGTCAAGCACTTGTATAGCATGCATAAGGTTCTGAGTTCAATCCCAAACACCACAAAAAAGAAAGTTTGAATTACAAGGAAATAGATACAAAAATAATGATTTGGAGTGCTATTTTCACACAATGAACTGAAAATAAAAATGAAAGTTATTTATAATTCAGGGTTATTTAATTACTAGTAGCTCAATATAAATTAAAAAATACATTAATTTTATTTTGAAAAGATTTGGCAAGCAAGATGCAATGTTTTGCTCACCAGTTTTATAGTTAGTGAAAGAAAGCAAAAGCATCTACATTTAGATCAGACAAAGTACATTTGAAATTAAAATATTTTTCTGGAAACAAAATTTTACATAATAATAAAAGAGGAAGATACAACAATTACAAATATATATGCACAAATTGTCAGGGCAGATAAATATATGAAGCAAATACTGGCAAAAGTTAAAGAACAAATTGGAAGCAATTCAATACTAAAGATTGCAATATTCAACATTCTGTAATGAATAGAACACTAAGAAAACTAGTAAATTAACAGCAAATTTCAGAAACACTACAGATAAGAGGAATTAATGTAGAAATAATTTTCCATCATCATCAGTAACAAATATATTCCTCTTAACTACACATGAACATTCTCAACAATAGATCACATTATGTAACAAAAATTCAACAGATTTAAGAAAATCATTGAACCCTCTCCTATATCATGTACACAAATCAACTTAAAATTAGATTAAATGGATTATGGAATCAGAATGGAAGCAAATTGTTATTGTTTGCAGCTAACCTGATTTTATATTGAGAAATTCCTGAATATAATACACACATACAAATAAAAAAAACATGTTAGAATTAGTAGCAACAAATAAAAACAGAATACAAAAATCAGTTGCATATATTTACACCAATAACTCTCCATCAAAAAAGCAATCTAGAAAATAACCCCATCTATGATAGCACTAAAAAAAGACTTAGGAATAAATTTAATCAAGAAAGCAAAAAGTTGCATGTTGGAAATAATAAAGCGTTGATGAAAGATATTGAAGAAGACAGAAATAAATGAAAAGATATCCTGTGTTCATGGATTAGAAGCATTAATATTGTTAACATAACCATGCTAGGCAAGGCAATGAATATATACAATGTAATCCCTAAAAATATTCCAAGGATATTTCTCACTGAAATAGAAAAATAAATAATTTCTAAATCTATGTGGGACAATAAAAGACTTAGAATAGCCAAAATAATCTTGAGAAAAATTTTTTTGAAACATCAAAATTCCTGCTTTAAAATTATATTACAAATTAATAGTAATCAAAACAGTTTGGTTCGGGTATAAAGATAGACATAGGACATTGGATAAAAATAATGCACATAAGATAAAGCCCATATATATATGGAAAACTAATTTTCTAGAAATTCTTCAATAAGACACAATGGGCAAAATATATTCTCTTCAATAAATAATGTTGGGCAAATACTGAATGTTCTGACTCTCATTCAGAACATTTAAATTTTTTAATTATTTTTAATGCTGACTTTATGGAAAGAGAGAATAGAATTATGGACACAAGATGTTGAGAAAGAAAGGTGAAAGGGAAAATAAATAGAAGTTGAATAATGGTTACCCAAGTACGATTACTAGGAGAAATAAGTTCTACTGTTCTATAGCACTGAGGGTGACCATGGTTCATTCATATTTTATAAAGAACTAGAAGAGAGGAATTTGAAAGTTCCCAATATAAATAAGTTATAAATGTTTAAGGAGATGGAAATGCTAACTACTCTAATTTAATTATTACACATATGTGTATATACCTAATGATTTATGTGATAATAAAAAGGAAAGAGTATGATACTGTTGACTCAAATATAGACATTGTGAATTTTTTTAAATGAAAAAGCTGGATATCCTAATGCAAAAGAATAAAACTAAACCCTATATATAGCATACACAAAAATCAACTTAAAATGGACTAAAACCTAATTTTAAGAACTGAAGCCATAAAAATCCAAGAAGACAACATAGAAGAAAATTCCTTGATACTTTAATTTGTTCAGCTTTTTGGCTATTACATAAATGTTTTAGTGAGCAAAAACTAAAATAATCAAGTTTTACTATATCAAATTTTAAAATTACTGCATAAAAGAAATAATTATTTAAATATAAAGGGAATTTTTCACATTAAACAATTGCAAGTCATATATCTGACAAAAGATAAATATTCATACTATTTAAAGAACCCATATAACTCAATGGCAAAGAAATAACCTGATTAAAAAATGGGAAAATGGCTTCAAAAGATATTTTTCCAATAAAACCTAATAAATGATTAAGGTGCTCAGTACCACTAATCATCAAAGAAATCAAAATCAAAATTATCCTGTTAATCCCACCTCACACCTGACAAAATATATATTATAAAGACAACAGTAAACCCTAAACATCTCCCAAATTAACACTGATAATGTTGTGAAGAAAAGGGAACCCTTGTACACTAATGTTTGTTGTATAAATTAGTATAGTCATTATAGAAAGCAGCATGGCAATTCCACAAAGTATTACATATAGAACTACCATATGACCCAGTAATCCTTTTTCTATGTAGATGACCCAAGTCAACAATTTAAGTTCCACACAGAGTTATCTTTTTTACTGAGATCACTGCTGTATTCTTCTCAATAACCAACAAATGGAAACAACCTAAATGCCCATTGAAGAATGAATGGATAAAAAAAATTTTGAGATATATATATATATATATATATATATATATATATATATATATATATTAGGTATACACATACACAAGTATGTATGTGTGTGTATATATTTGTGTGTATGTATATATACATATATATATATTTGTTTTTTGTGTGTATATATACATATATATGTTTTGTGTGTATATGTATACATATATATTTGTTGTGTTGTGTGTGTATATATATATATTTCTCTGTTTATGCATATATGTATATATATGTATATATATGTAACATACACACATATGTGAAGAGTTAGTTACATTTTATTGTAGAATGAAACCTGCTGAAAGAATAGATTTGACCTTCTCTTATCACATATAAAAGAAATAACTAGGACTCACCTCACTGGCAGAACAGGCCCAGCAACCCGCACAGGGGAAGAGCCGCCACAGCGCCTGCAAGGAAGGCGGACCTGCGACCCACCGGCAGAACAGGCCCATATCTCAATAATAACCCTAAATGTTAATGGCTTAAACTCACAAATTAAGAGTCACAGGCTAGTGGAATGGATCATAAAACAAGACCCAACAATATGCTGCCTACAGGAGATGCATTTGATAGGAAAAGACATACATAGACTGAAGGTGAAAGGTTGGGAAAAATCATATCACTAATATGGACTTCGGAAACAAGCAGGAGTGTCCATACTCATATCTAATAAAATAGATTTCAAACCAAAGTTAATCAAAAGGGATAAAGAGGGACACTACATACTGCTCAAGGGAACCATACACCAACAAGACATAACAATCATAAATATATATGCCCCAAACAATGGTGCAGCTATGTTCATCAAACAAACTCTTTACAAGTTCAAGAGTCTAATAGATCACCATACAATAATCATGGGAGACTTCAACACACTTCTCTCACCACTGGACAGATCTTCCAAACAAAAGTTGAATAAGGAAACTACAGAACTCAATAACACAATTAATAACCTAGACTTAATTGACATATATAGAATATACCACCCAACATCAAGCAGTTACACTGTTTTTCTCAGCAGCACATGGATCCTTCTCAAAAATAGATTATATATTATGTCACAGGGCAACTCTTAGCCAGTATAAAGGAGTAGAGATAATACCATGCATCTTATCTGATCATAATGGAATGAAACTGAAAATCAACTATAAAAGAAGGAAGGAAAAATTATGCATCATTTGGAGAATGAACAATAGGTTACTGAATGATCAATGGGTTATAGAAGACATCAAGGAGGAAATTAAAAAATTCTTAGAGATAAATGAAAACACAGAAACACAACATATCAGAATCTATGGGACACATTGAAAGCAGTTCTAAGAGGAAAATTCATTGCTTAGAGTTAATTCCTTAAAAAAAGAAAAAACCAACAAATAAATGATCTCATACTTCATCTCAAAATTCTAGAAAAAGAAGAGCAAAACAACAGCAAAAGAAGTAGAATGCAAAAAATATTTAAAATCAGAGCTGAAATTAATGAAATTGAAGCAAAAGAAACAATTGAAAAAAAATGACAAAACTAAAAGTTGGTTCTTTGAAAAAATAAATAAAATCAACAGACCCTTAGCCATGCTAATGAAGAGAAGAAGAGAGAGAACTCAAATTACAAGCATACAGGATGAAAAAGGTGATATCACAACTGACACTTCAGAAATACAGAATATAATCAGAAATTATTTTGAATTCTTATACTCCAATAAAATAGATGATAGTGAAGGTATCCACAAATTTCTTAAGTCATATGATCTGCCCAGATTGAGTCAGGAGGATATAGACAACCTAAACAGACCCATATCAATTGAGGAAATAGAAGAATCCATCAATAGACTACCAACTAAGAAAAGCCCAGGACCACATGGGTATACAGCAGAATTTTACAAAACCTTTAAAGAGGAACTAATACCAATACTTTTCAAGCTATTTCAGGAAATAGAAAAAGAGGGAGGAATTCCAAATTCATTCTATGAGGCCAACATCACCCTGATTCCTAAACCAGACAAAGACACTTCAAAGAAAGAAAACTACAGACCAATATCTCTGATGAACCTAGATGCAAAAATCCTCAATAAAATTCTTGCGAATCGGATACAAAAACATATCAAAAAAATTGTGCACCATGATCAAGTAGGATTCATCCCTGGGATGCAAGGCTGGTTCAATATACGGAAATCAACAAATGTTATTCACCACATCAATAGATTTAAAGATAAGAACCATATGATCATCTCAATAGATGCAGAAAAAGCATTTGACAAAGTACAGCATCCATTTATGTTCAAAACTCTAGAAAAACTAGGGATAACAGGAACATGCCTCAATATTGTAAAAGCAATCTATGCTAAGCCTCAGGCTAGCATCATTCTGAATGAAGAAAAATTGAAGGCATTCTCTCTAAAATCTGGAACAAGACAGGGATGCCCTCTCTCACCACTTCTGTTCAACATAGTTCTCAAAACACTGACCAGAGCAATTAGACAGATGAAAGAAATTAAAGGCATAAAAGTAGGAAAAGAAGAACTTAAATTATCACTATTTGCAAATGACATGATTCTATACCTAGCAGACCCAAAAGGGTCTACAAAGAAACTATTAGAGCTAATAAATGAATTCAGCAAAGTGGCAGGATATAAAATCAACACTCATAAATCAAAGGCATTCCTGTATATCAGCAACAAATCCTCTGAAATGGAAATGAGGACAACCACTCCATTCACAATATCCTCAAAAAAATAAAATACTTGGGAACTAATCTAACAAAAGAGGTGAAAGACTTATACAATGAAAACTACAGAACCCTAAAGAGAGAAATAGAAGATCTTAGAAGATGGAAAAATATACCCTGTTCATGGATAGACAGAACTAACATCATCAAAATGGCGATATTACCAAAAGTTCTCTATAGGTTTAATGCAATGCCAAACAAAATCCCAACAACATTTCTTGTAGAAATAGATAAAGCAATCATGAAATTCATTTGGAAAAATAAAAGACCCAGAATAGCAAAAACAACTCTAAGCGGGAAGTGTGAATCAGGTGGTATATCGATACCAGACCTCAAACTATACTACAGAGCAATATTAACAAAAACAGCATGGTACTGGTATCAAAACAGGCGGGTGGACCAATGGTACAGAATAGGACACAGAAACCAATCCATAAAACTACAATTATCTTATATTTGATAAAGGGGCTAAAAGCATGAAATGGAGAAAGGATAGCATGTTCAACAAATGGTGCTAGGAAAACTGGAAATCCATATGCAACAAAATGAAACTGAATCCCTTTCTCTTGCCATGCACAAAAGTTAACTCAAAATGGATCAAGGAGCTTGATATCAAATCAGAGACACGGCGCCTGATACAAGAAAAAGTTGGCTACGTTCTACATACTGTGGGGTCGGGCTCCAAATTCCTCAATAGGACACCCAATGCACAAGAGTTAATAACTAGAATCAACAAATGGGACTTACTCAAACTAAAAAGTTTTTTCTCAGCAAAAGAAACAATAAGAGAGGTAAATAGGGAGCCTACATCCTGGGAATAAATCTTTACTCCTTACACTTCAGATAGATCCCTAATATCCAGAGTATACAAAGAACTCAAAAAAGTAAACAATAAGAAAACGAATAACCCAATCAACAAATGGGCCAAGGACCTGAACAGACACTTCTCAGAGGAGGACATACAATCAATCAACAAGTACATGAAAAAATGCTCACCATCTCTAGCAGTCAGAGAAATGCAAATCAAAACCACCCTAAGATACCATCTCACTCCAGTAAGATTGGTAGCCATTATGAAGTCAAACAACAACAAGTGCTGGCTAGGATGTGGAGAAAAGGGTACACTTGTATATTGATGGTGGGACTGAAAATTGGTGCAGCCAATTTGGAAAGCAGTATGGAGATTTCTTGGAAAGCTGGGAATGGAACCACCATTTGACCCAGCTATTCCCCTTCTGGGTCTATTCCCTAAAGACCTAAAAAGAGCATGCTACAGGGACACTGCTACATCAATGTTCATAGCAGCACAATTCACAATAGCAAGACTGTGCAACCAACCTAGATGCCCTTCAATAGACAAATGGATAAAAAAATGTGGCATTTATACACAATGGAGTATTACTCTGCATTAAAAAATGATAAAATCATAGAATTTGCAGGGAAATGGATGGCATTAGAGCAGATTATGCTAAGTGAAGCTAGCCAATCCCTAAAAAACAAATGCCAAATGTTTTCTTTGATATAAAGAGAGTAACTAAGAACAGAGTTGGGAGGAAGAGCATGAGAAGAAGATTAACATTAAACAGGGGTGAGAGGTGGGAGGGAAAAGGAAAGAGAAGGGAAATTGCATGGAAATGGAAGGAGACCCTCATGGTTATACAAAATTACATACAAGAGGAAGTGAGGGGAAAGGGGAAAAAAACAAGGGGGAGAAATGAATTACAGTAGATAGGGTAGAGAGAGAAAATGGGAGGGGAGGGGATGGGGATAGTAGAGGATAGGAAAGGCAGCAGAATACAACAGACACTAATATAGCAATATGTAAAACAGTGGATGTATAACCAATGTGATGCTGCAATCTGTATATGGGGTAAAAATGCGAGTTCATAACCCACTTGAATCAAAATGTGAAATATGATATGTCAAGAACTATGTAATGTTTTGAACAACCAACAATAAAAATTAAAGAAAAAAAAGAAATAACTATGAATCATGGAAGATATTCTAATTTGGTTGCCTGTAGTAAGTAATCATTTCACTATGAATACTTATATCAATGTTTACATCTTAAAGATATATGATAAAATATTTTTTAAAAAGAAGTCTGAATTTTTGATAATTTCAGCAATATTTAAATTTTAGTTATGTAACCCTATAGTTATCATGGGAAACATAATAGAAGGAAATCTTATGATAACATGTTCTAATATTTAAAGCCCAGAAATTTCATCTCTTAGTTTTCTCATCTTCCAAATGAGAGTCATCTTCTAAGTTTATCAAGAACATAATATATGACTATATGAAGCCTCATCAATTGTGCATTTTGATTCATTTTGCATTATCTCATCATCTAAGGGGGGGTTGAGACTGTAATTTTTCGCTATTATTTGTATGCTTGAAGTTCGAATAAAAATGAGAGTAAGAAAAGCTATTATATATATGTGCATATAGCATGCATAGTGGTCCTTGAAGAACCCAGACTGGTCCCTTTTTCTGTTTATTGTCTTCCTTCCTTCCTCCTCTATTTTATACTCTTATCATTTCTCCCTTCTTCTTTTCCTTCATGTCTTTATTCCTTCCTTCTCTCTTTTCCATTTTATTAAGAGTTCAGATTTATTTAGAAAAGTGGCATTTCAGAAATGAGCTGAACTAGAATTTATTTTGAATATAGGCATTTTGAAAAAAAAAGTAAGATGAAATATTTGCTTAAAAGAACAAACATTTCTGAAAACCTTAGAAGTAGTTCTTTCCATACCCAAAATATACAGTGGTAATAGAAGAAATGGTACTTTGTTGTGTTCATTAAGAATCATTTTTCCCTGATTTTATGTAAAAATTAAACATCATAATATAGCATAGTCTTCATTATGAAACAAAGAATCTAGAAATTTCTCTATAACTGACTTATTTTTGCAAAATGTAAGAGGAGTAACAACCATCAATTTTATCTCCCAAATGAGCTAGCTAGACTTGAATTTATTTTATCTCTTTTAATGTACTGTAATACAAATCATATGACATAGATGAGGCTTAGCTACTTTCATGATCATATCAAGCTCAAGAATTCTATGCTTAGCATTTGTCTTCTTAACAAACATCAAATTATTAATTTCCTTTAATTATTTTTGTTTATTCTTGCTTCAGTTGTTCTATCCTCTTCAAGATAAAGCTATTTTCTTCCTATGCTCATAAATTTATTTTTCATTTATAAGAATTGATCTTTTTTTCCCTCGTGACTCTGGGGGATTGAACTCAGGCCTCATACAAACTTCGTGTGTGCTCTACTACTAAGCCACATTCTCAGTCTTGTAATTTCTATAGGTGAAAATGCTCATGTGATTGTTGTAAAGCTCAGTAAGTCTGTTTCTTTACAGTGACTGCTTACTTTAGAAAATGGCCATCTGAATTGTGTCTGCCTTTTCAGTGACTGACACTTCAAATACAGACACCTTTACTCTTTCAACTTCGCAAAGTTAGGAGCTTGGCTGGATTCAAGGCAAACAGCCCTGGGCTTCACAACATAAAAATAAGGATGAAAGAACACAACCATCCAGGGTATGAGTCAGAATTCTGACTCTCCCTTTTTGGATCTTCCTTTAAGTCAATTTAATCTGAACTGTCCTCTCTGTACTCATTCTTACCCTTGTTTGGTAATATTTCAGCCAATCAGGAAATAGCCCTGTTTTCACCAATCCTTTACCAGTTTTATAACTTGACCTCTTTTGATACAATAAAGGGGTTAGGCTATCTGTAAAGCTATTAAAAAATCCTACCAGGTCAACAATATTTTTTTAGGCTTCAAATATTAGCTATAGAAGTTGCTCCCTCTGAAGAAGTGGAGACAGAAGGATGAAATTTATTTTGATTGTCTTCAATGGAATAATGAGAGACAGCACTTGGCTTTTGTCTGACTCACAGTGAATTATATGTGAGGTAAGAGATAATATCATTATTTATTTTAAAATTTTTATTTTGAGGTTGCTTACTGACAAGAGAGTTGCAATAATCATACTCAATATTCACCTTATGAACACTCAGCCAGGCTCTCCTAATGTTAACATAACCATGGAAAATTAATAAAACTAAGCAATTAACTGTGGTACACTGCTATGAATTTACTGTAGACATTTCCCAGCACAGTGGTGCATTCCTCTAATCCCAGGGGCTCGGGATATTGAGAGAGGAGGATCACAAGTTCAAAGCCAGCTTCAGCAAAAGTGAGGCAGTAAGCAAGTCAGTGAGACTCTGTCTCAAAATAAAATACAAAAGAGGGCTGGGGATGTAGCTCAGTGGTTGAGTGACCCTGAGTTCAATCCCTGGCACCAAAAAAAAAATTTACTATAAACCTTATTTCAATATTGCTAGTTTTTTATTACTGTTTTTTGTGTTCTCGGTTTTAAACCAGGATTTTAAATTGCATTTAGTTGCTAAGACTTCATTGTCACTTTCAATCTTGGCCAGTTTTTCCATATATCTTTTTCTTTACACCCCTGACAATTGTGAAGATCACTGGTTAAGTATTTTATAGAATATTTTCCAATTTGGACTGGTTTTATGGGTATGGGGGAGGAATAATAGGGTTGAAGTGCCTTTCTTATCATAATATGCCAAGGAGAACAGGGTACATGATGTATAGCTGATAGTGCTAAATTTAAAACTCAGTAGATGATATCTGTAAGTTTTCTCTGCTGCAAAGTTATTATTTTCCTGTTCCTATATTCTATTTATAGCACACTCAGGAGGAAATATTACTCAACAGGAGGAGAATTAAGACTAATTAAACTGCTCATTTGAAAGAAAAAGCATCAAAATATTGGGGAACATACACAAAACCCCAAACAGTAATTGACACATGATATTGGGAGATAATTTGAGTCACTTTAAATTTTGTTACTCTTTTAGCTTTTCCAAGTCAAGATGGATGATAAACAATGTGTAGACACATTTCATAGTTCACACATTTTATTGATATATTATTTATTTTTAATGAATTTTTATTGAGAATTGTAAATAAAAATAATACACTGGTTTTCTTAGTTTTGTTTTGAATTTTTGCCTAGCTCATTTAGTATCAAATGCATTCCATTTCCCTCTGTGTTTTTCCCTTATATCACTTCTTTTGATCTTCAGTATGCTCTGTGATGGGCATTCTCAGCCCTAGCACATTTTTATTTTAACTAATTAATTAACTTATTTATTTTTTATTCTAGTTTGTTATATATGACAGCAGAATGCATTACAATTCATATTACACATATAGAGCATAATTTTCATCTCTGGTTGTCTATAAGGTATATTCACACCATTCATTTCTTCATACTTGTACTTAAGGTAATGATATCCATCTCATTCCACCATCATTTTTAACCCATGCCCCCTCCCTTCCCTTCTCACCTCTTTGCCTTATCTAGAGTTTGTGTAATCCTCCCATCTTTCTCCTACCAAATCCACTATGCATTAGCCTCCTTATGTCAGAGAAAACATCTAGCATTTGGGTTTTGGGGATTGACTAACTTCACTTAGAATTATATTCTTCTGCTCCATTCATTTATCTACAAATGCCAAGATTTTATTCTCTTTTATTGTTGAGTAATATCCCATTGTGTATATATACCATATTTTCTGTATCCATTTATCTATGTATATATATTGTGTATATGTACTACATTTTCTTTATCCATTCATTTGTCAGAAGGCACCTAGGTTGGTTCCACAGTTTAGCTATTGTGAATTGTGCTGCTATAAATATTGATGTGGCTGTGTCCCTGTGATATGCTGTTTTTAAGTCCTTTGGTTATAGACCAAGGAGTAGAATAACTGGGTCATTCCCAGATTTCCAAGGATTCTCCATACTGCTTTCCATATTGCCTGCACCAACTTGCAGTCCCACCAGCAATGTATGAGTGTGCCTTTTCCCCCACATTCTTGCCAACACTTACTGTTGTTTGTGTTCTTAATAGCTGCCATTCTGACTGGAGTGAGAAGAAATCTCAGAGTAGTTGTAATTTGCATTCCTCTAATTGTTAAAGATGTTGAACATTTTTTCATATATTTGTTGATTGATTGTATATCATCTTCTGAGAGGTATCTGTTCAGTTCCTTGGCCCATTTATTGATTGGGCTATTTGTTTTTTTGGTGTTTAGCTTTTTGGTTTTTTATATACCCTAGAGATTAATGCTCTATCTGATGTGCAAATGGTAAAAATTTGCTCCCAAAATTTAGGCTCTCTATTCACCTTATTGATTGTTTCTTTTTCTGAGACTAAGCTTTTTAGTTTGAATCCATTCTATTTATTGATTCTTGATTTTAATTTTTGTGCTATAGTATTGAAATCTTATTAAGGAAGTTGGGGCCTAATCTCACATGATGGGGATTTGGACCTAATTTTTCTTCTAGAAGGCACAGTGTCTCTGGTTTAATTTCTATGTCTTTGATCCACTTTGTGTTGATTTTTGTGCAAGGGGAGAGATAGGGTTTTAATTTAATTTTATTGCATATGGATTTTCAGTTTCCCCAGAACCATTTGTTGAAGAGGTTATCTTTCTTAAATGTACGTTTTTTAAAGATAATTATCTTAATTTAAGATAACTGTAATTATGTGGGTTAGTCTCTCTGTCCTCTTTTCTTTACCATTGGTCTATCAATCTATTTTGGTGCCAATACCATAGTGGGCTTTTTTTTTTAAATGTTGCTCTATAGTATACTTTAAATTTTGGCATAGTGATGCCACTTGCTTCACTCTTCTTGCAAAGGATTACTTTAGTGATGCCACTTGCTTCACTCTTCTTGCAAAGGATTACTTTACTAAAGGATTACTTTAGCTAAAGTAATCCTTTAGTAATAATGGGTCTCTTATTTTTCCAGATGAACTTCATGATTGCTTTTTCTATTTCTATGAGGAGTGTCATTGGGAGTTTGATTGGAATTGCATTAAATCTGTATAGTGCTTTTGGTAGTATGGTCATTTTGACAATATTAATTCTGCCTATTCAAGAGCAAGGTAGATCTTTCCAACTTCTAAGGTCTTCTTTAATTTCTTTCTTTATTTTCCTTGTACAGGTCTTTCATCTCTTTCTATTAGAGTGATTCCCAAATATTTTATTTATTTTAATTTTGTTTTTGAGGCTATTGTAAATGGGGTAGTTTTCCTTGTTTTCCTTTCTGAGGATTTGTCACTTATGTACAGAAATGCATTTGATTTATAGGTGTTGATTTTATATCCTGCTACTTTGCTGAATTTGTTTACTGGTTCTAAAAGTTTTCTGGTGGAATTTTTTGAGTCTTTTACATTTAGAATCATATCATTGGAAAATAGTGCTAATTTGAGTTCTTCTTTTCCTATAGATATCCCTTCAATTACTTTTGTCTTCTAATTGCTCTGGCCAGTGTTTTGGGAACTATGTCAAACAGAAGTGGTGACAGAGGGCTTCCCTGTCTTATTCCAGTTTTTAGAGGAAATGCTTTCTGTTTTTCTCCATTTAGAATGATGTTGGTCTGGGGCTTAGCATATATAGTCTTTATGATGTTGAAATATGTTCCTGTTATCCCTAGTTTTTCTAATGTTTTGAACATGTATGGGTGCTGTATTTTGTTGAATGCTTTTTCTGCATCAATTGAGATGATCATATTATTCTTATCTTTAAGTCTATTGATGTGATGATTTATGTTTATTGATTTCCATACATTGAACCAAACTTACATCCCTGGCATGAGCCCCACTTGATTGTGGTATCACTATTTTTTTGATATTTTTGTATTCTATTTGCCAGAATTTTATTGAGAATTTTTGCATTTATGTTCATTATAGATATTGGTCTGAAGTTTTTTTTCTTTGATGTGTTTTTGCTTGGTTTTGGAATTAGGGTGATATTGGTCTCATAGAATGAGTTTGGAAGTGCTCACTCTTTTTCCATTTCATGAAATAATTTGTAGAGTATAGGTATTAATTCTCCTTTATAGGTCTTGTAGCACTTGGCTATGTATCTATCTGGTCCTGGTATTTTCTTGGGTGGTAGGCTTCTGATTGTGACTTCTATTTCCTTGCTTGAAAGTGATCAGTTTAAATTGTGTATATCATCCTGATTCAACTTAGGCAACTCATATGACTCTAGAAACTTGTTGTTGCTTTTTATATTCTCTATTTTATTAGAATATAATTTTTTCAGAATAATTTCTGATTATCTTCAGTATTTCTATAGTGTCTGTTGTGACATTTCCTTTTTCATTACATATGTTAATGATTTATGTTTTCTCTCTCCTTCTCTTTGTTATCATGGCTAAGGGTTTGTCAATTTTATTTATATTTTTTTGACGAACCAACTTTTTGTTGTGTCAATTTTTCAATTGTTTCTTTTGTTTCATTTTTATTGATTTCAGCTCTGATTTAATTATTTCCTGTGTTCTACTGCTTTTGGTGTTGATTTGTTCTTCTATTTCTAGGGTTTTGAGATGTAGTGTTAGGTCATTTATTTGTTGAATTTTTCTTCTTTTAAGAAACGAAATCCATGCAATAAACTTTCCTCTTAGTAATGCCTTTATAGTGTCCCAGAAATTTAATATGTTGTATCAGTGTTCTCATTTACCTCTAAGAATTTTTTAATCTCCTCCTTGATGTATTTTGCAATCCATTGTTTATTCAATAGCATATTATTTAGTCTTCAGATGTTGGAGTAGTTTTTATTTTTTATTTTATCATTGATTTCTAATTTCATTCTATTGTGATCTGATAGAATGCATGTTAGTATCTATATTTTTTATTTTTGTTAATAGTTGTTTGTGGCATAATATATGGTCTATTTTAGAGAAGGATCCACATCCTGCTGAGAAGAAAGTGTATTTGCTTGTTGAAGAATGAAATATTCTATATATGTCAGTTATGTCTAAGTTAATGATTGTATTATTAAGTTCTATAGTTTATTTGTTCAGCTTTTGTTTGGACTAGCTAGGCAGTGGTGAAAGAGGCATGTTAAAGTCACACAGAATTATTGTGTTGTGGTCTATTTGACTCTTGAATCTGAGAAAAGTTTATCTGATGAACATAGACGCTCCATTGTTTGGGACATATGCATTTATAATGGTTATCTCTTATTGGTGCAAGGTTCTCTTGAGCAGTATGAAATGACCTTCTTTGTCCCTTTTGATAACTTTAGCTTAATATCTCCTTTATTTGATACAAGGATGGAAACCCCTGCTTGTTTTTGCAGTCCACGTGAGTGGTATGATTTATATGAACTTTTTACCTTCAGTCTGTGTATATCTTGTATGTCTTTTCCTATGAAATGAGTCTCTTGGAGACAGCATATTATTGGTTCTTTTTTTTAATCCAATAATCTAGCCTATATCTTTTGATTGGTGAGTTTAGGTCATTAACATTCAGGGTTATTAATGAGATATGATTTATATTCCCAGCCATTTTTGTTTATTTTTGGTATTTAACTTGACTTGGTTTCTCCTTTAATTTGCTTTTCCTTTAATGTAATATCTCTCTCTGCTGATTTTCATTGTTGCTTTTCATTTACTCTTCATAGAATACTTTGCCAAGGATGTTCTGCAGTGCAGATTTTCTAGCTGTAAATTCTTTTCACGTTTGTTCATCATGGAAGGTTTTTATTTCATCACCAAATCTAAAGCTCAATTTTGCTGGATACAAAATTCTTTCTTTCAGATCTTGATATATGTCGTTCTAGGGTCTTCTAGTTTCCAGAGTCTCAGTTGAAAAATCTGCACATGACATAATTGGTTTCCCACATATGTAATCTGATTTCTTTCTCTTGTGACTTTTAATATTCTATGCTTATTGTATACATTAGGCATTTTCATTATAATATGACTTGGTATGGATCTGTTGTGATTTTGTACATTTGGTGTTCTGTAAGCATCTTGACTTTGGTTTTCCAGTTCATTATTCATGTTGGGAAATTTTTCTGATATTATTTCAATGCATAGATTGTTCATTCCTTCGCCTTGTAACTCTATGCCTTTCTTTATCCCAATAATTCTTAGATTTGGCCTTTTTAGGCTTTACTATACTTCTTGAATATTCTGCTCATGATTTCTTACCATTTTCTCTGTGTGGTATACAGTCTTTTCAAGATTACGTATTTTGTCTTCATTGTATGAGGTCCTGTCTTATATGTAGTCTAAATAGTTGGTGATGCTTTCAGTTGTTCTTTTAATTTGGTTTATTGTTTCTTTCATTTCAAGGCTGTATGTTTGTTTTTTTTAGAACCTCTCTCTCCCTATTGAAGTAATCTTTTGCTTTTTATATTGCTTATGTATCTCTTTATCAAAATGACATTTTGCTTCCTGTATTTTGCTCTCTTATATCATACTTTAATTCAAATAACATTTTAATTACATACACTGAACTCCTTCACTGTCATTTCATCTGCTGTGCTGGCCATTGATTGTAATAATGCAGTATCTTGATTTGTTTGGAGGCACTTTCTTTCCTTATCTTTTCATGTTGATCATGTGTTTTCCTTTGTAGCTCTGTGGATCCGAGGTGTTACCATTTTTATACCATAGGCTTATAGTGCCCTATAGGGTTTCAATATCTCTCCTTTGAGGGGAAGGACAATGTTAAAAGATCCCAATCTAAACAAAATAACACCTAAAAACAAATAGTTGTTATTAAGATGTTTACAGTTTGGTCACAATGTACAGAAATTGTGAATTCAATTATTATCACAATATAATCAGTAGGTTTGTAAAAGGTTTATAGATTTTGGTGATGGACAAAGAACTGAACCAGGGGTGAATTTGGGGAAGATATGCTGAGGAGGCATGGAATGAGGATATAGAGCTATTATAACTTAGGAATCATGAAAGGGAAATCTAAAGAGGAATGGTTAGTAGCAGGAGAATGGAAAGGTAGTAATTTGGGGTAGACAAGATGGAAGACAGTAGAGTACATAAAGCAAACAAACACACACACACATACACACACATATGTAAAATGTTAAAATAGTAAAGACTGGAGAGAAAAAGACAGGAAAAAAGAATACACAGCACAACTGTAATATACTAGTCAGTCATCTCAGTTCTCAATATCCTAATTCATGCAAAATACTTGGTTTCACATATGTTGGGGGTGTAAGTATAGGAGAATAAGAGGGAGAGGCAAGAAAAAAAATCAAAAAAGGAAGAAAGGAAGGAAGGTTGTTTTGATTGGAGATCAGTATCTTTCCTGCTTCCCTTCCCATCCAATAGGTGGGGTTGTCTGTTCTTAGTTGGTATCTCTGCTCTCAGGATGGTGGGGGTTACCATAGTGTGAGGGTTGGTCTTGGGTGCAGGGCACCTAGAAGTGGGGTATAGCACCCATAAGTCCGGTTGGGAGACTGCAACACAAGGATCTCCTTTGGGATTTTGCTCCTATGATGTGGGCCCCGGTTCTTATCTCCTCATCTTGCCTGTAGACCTCACAGTTCCTGGCTCTAAATTAGTCTCTAAACTGTATCTCCCTCACCCTTTCCCTTTTTACTTCCTAATCAGGAACCCTTCTCTCCCAGGGTCTCAGTGTTGCACTCTGGTGGCTGCACACCTGTCTTGGAAGGCTGTTTTGAATTGAGCAGTCACTCTACCAAGTTAGCAGCTGCTAGAGATTGAGGGAATTAGAAATCTGTGAGTACCTGGCTGTCTGGTGTTGCAAACTGGTATACCCAACTATAGATGGTGATGGAGGTGATCCAAGATGGGGTGTCAGGTCAGTTGGGGGGAGCAGAGCGATAGCATTGGGAGATGTGTTCAGAGATGAGCTCTGTGATATGCAGTGTTGCAGCTGTCAGCTTTCTCAGAACCTGTGATGTCCCCAGATGCAGGCAGGCTACGGAGAGTAGGGGACTATGGCAGTAGCTGCCAAGTCCCAAGATGGAGGCTATAGGGGGAGCCTCACTTTGTTAGATGAGGGTCCACATGGGAATGGCAGCTGGAGTGTATGTGGTGGGTAATGGCTGAGTGTCCTTCATGGGAGTGGCATATGGGAATTCTGTGCCAGTACTGACACTGATGGTCCCGCTTAGGCATTCACAAAACCTGTGTGGGTGAGTGGCTGGGAGTTGGAAGTCCTTTTCTAACACCGAGGCCATGGGCCCCTGGCAGCATGGCAGCCTTTGTTCTTGCATGGGATCAGCTATGGAGGGTTCCTCTATCACTCTCAGCAAAGAAGTATTCCAAGTAGTTGAGAACTGGGTCACAGAGTCATGCAGAATGCTTCCCCCTTCTGGCTCACCATCTAGAATCCTCCTCAGCAGCCTTAATTCTTGATGTGCCATTGTAGGCAGACCTATAATGGTTATCAAAAAGCTAAAATGATTCTCAGTGGTTGAAATAACTGAAATGACCAGAATTTAAAGCAATGCCCTAATGTAGTTTTGACTTCCTTTGCAAACTACTGAATTGTATCACAGGCCAAATAACTCAGCTGCTTGGTAGTCACAATGAATCCCGGTGCTGTTATGTGTTCATGCATGAGTATGTGTGTGCTATCTCTCACATGTACACATGGGTTGAAAGATGGGCAAATCAAGGGGTAGGTAGAAGATGAGAAAGGGATGGAGTCCAGATAAAAAGTATTAAAGCAAACCAATCAAAGAAATTTTTGAGTGACTACTTTGTATGAGAAACTTAACTGGGTCAGGTGCAATGACACATGCCTGTAATGCCAGCAATTTAGGAAGCTGAGGCAAAAAGATCTCAAATTCAAAGCCAAACTCAGCAATTTAGCAAGGTCCTAAGCAACTTAGAAAGATACTTTTTCAAATTAAAAAAAAAAAAAGCTGGGGGTGGAGGAGGGGCACTTGGCATACGGCTCGGTCATACAGCATCTCTGGGTTTAATTCCTCCTGCCAGAAAAAAAGGAAAAGAAATTTGCCTGGTAAATCTAAGAAATATAAAAGTCCATGTCAGGTGACACTTGTTTCAGTGGGCAGTATTCAGTTAATCAATTATAGCATCCCTTTATGACACAGAAAAACAATTTGTAAGTTGTGGTAATATTATATTTGTAGGTCTTTTCGGAGGCTGGGAAGCTATAGAGAGTGTTTGGGTACAACTGTTTTTCAAAGCAGAAGAGATTGATTTTCATCCGTTTGCATGACCATTATCTAAGAATACTTTGTATTAAGAGTTCTGTTTTAGTCAGCTTTTTCACTTCTGTGACTAAAGTATTTGACCTGAACAACCATAGAAGAGGAAAAAGTTTATTTGAGGGCTCACAGTTTCAGACTCTTAGTCCATAGAAGGCTGGCTCCATTTCTCAGGGCTAGAGATGAGGCACAACATCACAAAAAGTGTGTGACAGAGGGAAGTAGCTCGCATCATTGTGATTAGGAGGCAGAGAGAGAGAAACTCCACTTTTCAGAAACAAATATATACACCCAAGCCATGACCTAATTCCCACCTCCACCAGCCACACCCTACCACTTCAGTTACCACTCAGTTAATCTGTATCAGAGTATTAAATCAATGATTGGGGTAAGACTCTCATAACCCAATCATTTCCCCTCTGAACCTGTTGCATTGTCTTACGTGTGAACCTTGAGGGACACCTCACATCAAAACCATAACAAGTTCCTTATAAAATGAAACATATTCATAGCTTCAGCTTCTACAAAACAGGGATATTAGATAACAAAACCTTAACAAAGTTTGAGCCATATACAAAAAAATACTTAAATCACTCATATAAGGCTAAAAGGGAACACAGAGTGCTTTCTATCTTCAAATTTTGGTTTCACATTTCAGAGGTTCATTTATATTATAACAATCACTTCATTGAAACTTAATCAGGTAGTTGTTAGCTTTTTAAATATAAACTACTAGTTCTCTCCTTCCTCTTTTTATTATTCAATTTTCAGCTGAAATAAAATATTTAAAAGAAATAATATATCGAGTGCCTCACAGTACTGTGGAACACACAAGGGGAATTCTTACATCACTGGTCTTATCAGGATTAGAATGCAACTGAGAAAATAAAATTTATGTTACACAGTGATGAATGAGAATAGTATGGTATCATATTTCATTTCTAAGATAAGTAAGTAGTAAGGACAGAGTTTAGCTATATGAATTCTAATATTTGAATGGTTTTGAAAGAATATGAAGCCTTTTGGAGGTGAGATTTAGATTAATCCTGGATCCTAGGCTGAAAAGGAGATAAGAGTATAAATGTTGACATATTCACACTTTAATATGCATTGCTTTGTAATTATAAAATTCCTTTCATATATATGAATATGTATGAAGCCCATACTTTCAAAAGGAATTTTTATTATCATATCCATATAAATTACATTAATATGTTTTGATTTTTGAAAAAAAAATGTTTCATATATTGACATTCATATTTTTCTCTTAAATCAAAGATTGTCTATATGTTCCTAGAAAATATGATAGAACTGTATAAAAATGAAAGAAAATGCATTTTATTTCTGGTCACAAACTCAGGAAGCCTAAGAACCAAGGAGCTCAATTGTATGGGTTTATATGTCAAGGCTTCATTTATTCCTAATGGGGCTATCAATGTTTTTTGTGATCTTGCTAATTAAGAAGACAGTTTGATTCCTCTGATTATGAACTTCCTAAAATCTTGCTACTAAGTCATAAAGGAAATAGAAAGATGCTTTGGAGAACTAATGGCTGCCTGTGAATGCTGAGTCAGTCTGGAATTTTATGGGAGTGTGTGCTGACTTATGCAGGAACGTTTTGTGTCTCTGAGATGATCTATTTTAACACGTTGATTGCTTCTTCTTGGGCATCAATTTCCCTATGGAGACATGGACCATTTATATAGTTTTACAAAATTAATTCTAGATGGGAGACAAGAGAAAACTTAAATGGAGCAACTATGGGAATTCTAAAATGAAACAATGTGTATGGAGACCGTTAGTAACCCAAAACTCAAAAAGTGAGAGTATTTCTGTGATATTTCACTTAAAGGATGGAGACTGGTGACTACATAAGGGACATCATCAATATAGTTACATTCACTGGGAGAAAGCAGAATGGTTGGGGGTTACTCCATGGCAATATTATTTTATTCCATTTATTACCCTGCCCGTCCCTCCACATCGACTTCCAATTTTGTTTGTGTCTCCCTTAATGAATGCCATAGAGCTGTGAATACAAGAAAAGAGGATGAGATGGGCCAAAACAGCAAGGCAACATGAATCACCATGATGGATTTCATTAATTAGAAATTGAAATTAAAGACACCAACCTGTGAAAAATTGTACCTCTTGAGGTTGTTCTAGGACATCGTCTGTTCTAATTTTGGTAGTTAATTTGACAGAAATGTTTAAAGTATAAAATGGTATGTAAGAAAAATATGGTGACCCAGAATAAAAATCACAGTGGGAGAAAAAGAAGCTTTATATCATTTTCCTTTCTTGTGTATGCTTTGATTAGACTAAACCCAGAAAGCCATATTTGGGATGCTGCTGAAGTTCTTTATATATAAAAAGCTAAAAAGATTTTCTGTCCACCATTCTGCCTGAGAGGCATGTGTGTGGATATTCAACCAATTTTTAATTATGAGAATTTCCTTCTGAATCATCTCTTGTGAATCACAAGATCCTCTGATGAACAAATAAGAGGGAAGATAATGGGAACAGAGGGATAGGGAAATGAAGCACAGGGAGGAAAATGACCTCAGTTGCTCTCTAAGTACATATCAAATAATATGTGCTCAGGTCAAACAAATGCAACCTCAACTAACCAGAGTTCAATTATCTGGAAATTAAAATGAGCTGAAAGGATTTTAAAAAAATTTACTCCAATTTTCAAATAAAGAGAGGTTAAGTGAAAGTTATAGTAGTAATAATAACAGCAACAAGAAGCACAAAATGCCTGCAGTGCTAACAATGAAATCCTCCTTGTCTTCTCTTACCAACTTCTTTTCCACATTCTCCATTTCATGCCTTGCTCTTCACCTTGGGAGGCTGAACAGTTAACTTAAACCTGGATTACCCTTCTCTCATGACATGTGTTGGGATCATGCAATATAGAATGTTACCATGATATTGAAAGTCAGTAGGAGAATGAGGAAAAATATTTTCCCTCTAGTTTAATACTGAGTTGCCTTTTGTATGTTCCATCTCCTGTCAGGCCATTTGTCTTCTATGGCCTCCCATTACACAAACACTACAGCCTTGTCTCTTCAGCATTGTTGTAACACTCTTTTCAGAAATAATAATGAACATGAGTGGTGTTGGAAGGCTGAACCACACAGAAGGTAGGAAGTAATTTTGAAGTGATCTGTACATTTTCTCTAGATATTACAGCACATCCTAAAAGCACAGGGGCTTTTCACCATAGGTCAAAACTGTTGGTTGTGTGAACAATTGGTTGAATGGAAAGAGGTTTGTAGCTGAGAGAGATGAATAGAGGATATCTAACACTGAAACTAGAACAACCAATGGCCAAGAGTTCTTGACGTCTAGATACATTTCATATTAACAAGGAAAATTTGGTTATCACTAGATGACAGAGATGAGAAGAAAGACAAGGATAAGATGGGAATAAAGTTTCTATACTGAGAAATTTAGTGAATGATACTGCCCTTCACTAAGACAAAAAAAAATGAAGTGTGTGTGTGGGGGGGCACATTTTCCCACTAAAGTTAAAGAGTAAGCACATGAAGTATAAAATAGTCATCATTTATTATTGGGCCCTCATAATTTTTCCAAAGTCTTTGAGAATTTGCATTTTATAATTACTTAAAACTTTAGTGTTACTCTACACATTATATTAACAAAACCACTGGAGGCTCAATGGTATTACTTAAACAAGTCAAGAGTAAATGACAAAGTTTTATGATTTTAAAGTCCATATGTTTTTCTTATTTAGAAATTAACATACTAAGTCTAAAACACATAGATAATAGATAGAGATGTGTAGATCTGTAGAGAGAAAGAGAGAAATAGATATAGATATACATAGGTATATATAACCTTTGATATCATGGAAATAGATAAAAGTTGGTAGAGAAAATTGAGCTCAAAGATTAAAACTTTTTAAACACTGATGGTTAAAATTTCTGTAGAAGACAAGTGATTATGTAAGTGGATGTGGTACTGTTGTAAAGAGATCAGAAGAGATGAAAACCTGGCAGAACATGGGTGAAGAGAAATGGAAAAAGGCAAATCACTGTGAGTCAGCATGCAAATAATAAGGTAAAAGCAATGGAGACCACTGAAGACTGGGAAGTGACCATTAGGTTGATAGCTAGAAGATATAAACAGTTGAAACACTCTGGAAAACATAAGTGTGCCAGCTGGGATTGTGAGCACACTCCTTTTATTAATTATTATTTGTATAAGAGGAAGGAACGAAGAAAGAAGACCCAGTTTGGGGGTCTTGGAATAAAAAAAAAGTGGCAATGACTAGAAAGCAGAAATAAATAAAAAGTGTATTATCATAAAGTGATCTCTTAAGTGAAGTATTCTTCACAATTCTTATTCCACAATTTCTGAGAATTTTTATTAACATTTTTTTTAATTGAAGCAGGTGACTTTGCACTTCATTGCTAAATGCTGTATGTTTTCACAACCGAAAATTGAATGCAGTTATACAGAGTTCAGGAAATTGAAGAACTATGCTTAGGCTGAAAATTTAGCCTGTCAGTACTTTATGTTTACTAGCAAAAGATATAGAACTTTTTGTTTCAAGGCAATTATTAATGGCAATTGAAGTTAAGATATCGGCATTTCCTGTGCTATTTTTCCAAACCCCAGTCTCTACAGAACATCAATGGGAGGAAGGTGACACCTTCACATGCAGTATATTGCATTATAAATAGAGAAAATGGACATAGGGAACCCTAACATTTTATAATGAACAGTAAGCATGTTTGCCTTTTCTCCTAGAGGGAAACATTGTTTTTTATTATACTGGAAAGTTTGATTCTGGCAGACAAACTATACCTTCCAAGGAAGAGAGTTCTTTGCTTTGCAGGGCACCACTATCCATCTTCTAAGGCTATCTGCTGTACAAACATCCTTGGAAAGGAGTCTGAAAAAAATCAGTGCCCTCATTAAGTGTGCAGAAACATGAGAAAACAATGAAGAATTTCTTTACAATATTCCCTTATAGTCCCAAGAAAAGAAAATTATAACTATCACACTCATATATAAATTTATATGGACCTCAACAGACTCAATATCATTCCAATTTAATAAAGGATACCCTTAGCATATAAATTAATAATTTTTTTAATTTAAAAAACTCTAAAATTATGTGTTTGACATTTTTTTCTACATGTATAGTCAATATTTCATTTGATGCTCCAAATATTCTTTGAGGTTTATGGAGAAGCATCATTGTGACCATTTCAAATGGAGAAAAGCACTAATTGTAAGAAATACTGCATGTACATTGTTTTGTAAGTCACAGAGATGGAAACAACTGAACTTCAAACTCTAAGAATTTGTGTCTTTCAATTTGATATATTCTATACACATATATTTTCATGACTGTAATCCTGCTTTAGCTTAGTTAGAGTGCTTCTCTCTGTCCCACTCATTGGAACCTCTCTAATATACTAAATGAAATTGGGACTTGGCTTATTATGTTAGGGAATGGGGACACTTACAGCTATTTTCCACTGTTACAACATTGTTTTGAGCATCATATGCAGTACTAGAAATGTGATAGTTTAGATAAGTACCAACCATTCATCCATTAGTGCCATTCTCCATTCCCTCCAGGACACATTACAAAATCTGATGTGGAATTTCAGACATTCCTTGATAAGGACTTTCTCTTTCCAGAAGGCTATTCTGGAACTTGTTTCCTTTGCAGAATGTATTTTAAGAAATCAGCAAATCTACTTTCTTTGATTGCAAACTTTTTTTTTCATTTTCATTTCATGTCTTTAAATAAGAAGTGGCACTCTTCTTAATGAGCATCTCTCTTTGTCAGGAAGCATTTCCATTCATCTGTTGGCCTCTTTGAGCCTCTGCTATAATACACAGCACAATCTGTTATTATTACGCACCGTTATGTCTTATCTTCAAATAGACACTACACATTCCCTGAGAAAGAGAGAGAGAGAGAGAGAGAGAGAGAGAGAGAGAGAGAGAGAGAGAGAGAGAGAAATGTCCCCTCACTATGGTTGTGTCATTACCTCATCCAAAGCATCATATATTGCACAAGTCTGAAGCACTTTTTGGAAGTAGTTAAGAGTTTGGGTTTATTAGGTCCTCATGAAGTACACTTCCAGCAGTAACATTTATTACTTGTGAAAATTTAGTCACAATCTTTAAGTTTTCTAGGCCACAGTTTCTTCATAAATAAAGCAGGGATCATTATATCTTTATCTTATGGTTTGGGAAGAAGTACTTATAATCTTAGCAAAACATAACTGCTCAATTAAAGTTCATCTTATGAGTTTTAATGTTTTTTTCTTATTTTAAATTATATTGCATTTATCTTTAGAATTCTCATGGGTAAAGAACCAATTTCAGAAAAACTTGTCTTCATTACTCTCCAATACCAAGTACCTTCCTGATGTTCCTATTGAAGTAGTAGTTACTTGTTGAAATATTTATTTAATCATTAATCTTACTTTTTATAATATTTTAAGAAGACCAAATCAGTTTTTACAACCCTGAATATTAAGGAACTCCTGCAGTCTCTGTATAATTCAGATATCTAAAAACCCAATTGGAATGCCTTTATTTTTCTAGTAATACCATCTATAAACTAAAGGAGTAATAACCTTCCTACACATCATTATATGTAACTATAACTCAACCCCACAGACTCAAATGCCTGCCAAGTAACAATCTAGTTTCTACATTTGAAGAACAACTGGAAATGAAATAAGCATTTATAGGTTGAGCGTTGGTAAGGGGCTCTAGGGAGACAGCTACATAACTGCAAGTCCCCTCTTGTTTTATTTCCTATGATACACAGTTTTCTATCTCACAGCCCTAAAATGTCATTTGCCTCATATCATCATCCTGTGCTTAAATGCAAGTTTCTTTGCATCAAACCATGCCCATCAAAATCATTGGGCAATATAATCTTATTCTGCATGGTTTCCTAGCACTATACATTCTTCTCTATGACACAGATATATTTATAACAGGAGAACCCACACATATGTGCTATTTAGCCAGACATCCGTATCACTTTTCTTATGCAGAGAAATGCCATCACCCTTCCTCTTCATGTATAGGTAGTTGAACATGGTGATAAATTTGTCTTGTCTCCAATGGATCTAATCAATATATATTGAAAAATTTTCTGTCTGACTGCATACACTGTCTTCAATAAACACACAAGTATTAATTTTATTACTACTTGATATAATTTTTGGATTTAAAATTATTTCACACATAACTAATTTTCTTGGTTGAATTCATTATCACACACAGAACACTGACTTCAAAATATCTTACTGGTTTAATTAGGAAGGCACCTAGAATAGTCTTCCTAGAGCCTTTTATTTTGTTTTTTAGTTTAAAATGTTTAATAAGTTCAAATAAACATATGTAGAAATTTGAATGTCATGCTTGTGTGTATGTGCATATATATATATATCATATAAATAAATGCATTAAAAATCACAATGGAATGATTTTTAAATCAAGCATTGAATTCGTCCATGAGAGAAAGTCACAGGCTTCTGACCTATCCCTGCTGACCAAAAGAACTGCTTTCAGAAAGATTTAACCTCTGAAAGGTGATTCAAAACAAGATGAGAGGGGGGATAAAAATACCTAAATAAAAATCAGTGAGTAGACAAAGGGAAATGAAGAAAAGGGAAGAGGAATGGGATAAGGAAAGATGAAACATTCATAAGTACATGTATGAATATACCACAGAGAATATCAACATCATGCTCATCCATAATACACTAATTAAAAAAAAACTATAAGAAACAGCAGAAAGATCTTAGAATAGAAAGAAGGAAAGAGGATGGGAGAAAGACTGAGAAGAGAAATAACTGAGAATTAAATTAGAACAAATTATATTCCATGCTTTTATAATATTATCTCAAAATAAATTTCATTTTCATGTATAATTAAAAAGAAACAATGTAAAAGTAATAATAACAATTAAAATATATGGTGGTTTCTTCTGTAAGCTACCTTTATATCTCTAAGACATGTTCTCAGATCAATATTACTTAACTTAGGACATTTAGACATCACATAATAATTGGGTTGTGAATGATGGGGATTTGTCACTTTATATACCCATATTTTTAATTCAGCCTCCAATTTTTGTGGTCCTTAATTGGCAATCATTGTATGAAATGTCAGTTTTTGTTCCAAAATTGTATATAAAATTTCTTTTAAGAATGATTCCATTTTTATTTTTATCTTTTATGTCTTCCAGTCTCTGAGAATCATAGGCATTTCACTCAGTCAATGGTACAAACCAATTGACAATTGTTGAAGTGTATTAATTGAATCATCATTTGGCCCAACTATCCTATTCCTTGATTTATATCCAAAAAATTTAAAATCAGCATACTACAGTGACACAGCCACATCAATATTTATAGCTCAATCAATACACAATAGTTAAGCTATGGGACCAAACTAGATGCCCTGCAACAGAGGAATGGATGGTGTTTCAAAACTATACTTTTTTAAACTGAGGACATTTTCTTTTTTAAAAAAAATATTTATTTTTTTAGTTGTGGTTGGACACAATACATTTATGTTATTTATGTATTTATATGTGGTGCTGAGAATCAAACCCAGGGCCTCACATGTGCTAGGCAAGTGCTCTACCACTGAGCCACAACCCCAGCCCCAAAATGAGGACATTTTCATCTCAGGCTTCCTTTATCTTCACTCACTTGTTTCATCCATACTTGTCACTGATAACATTTGCTTTGTCATCTGTAACCATGATAGTTTTTTGTTTGAAATATAGCAATAAAAAATCCAATTCCAAACCAGTCATTTGGAAATGTTGAAAATACTTATTCCCAGGTCTTACTCCAGAGATTTGATTTAAAAGAAATTAGGGAGTTTAGGTACTGTTATTCTATGAAGTTCTTCTGAGATTCTACTCTCCATCCAGGATGTAGAAACGTTCTCAAAAGGTGATTCAGAAAAACTTTCAAGAAAATGATTCTATGAATCAAAAATTAATAAGTTTATTTTTAATAATTATAACTACATAAATATTGTTCATATCAACTGTGGCTTTTGTTAAGAACTGGTATAATCTCTTTGATCCCATGTTTTTTAAATTAAATTTCAATTTTTGCATCATTTGATTCATTTCCTTCAAAACTTTTTCATTTGATTTTGCATGTTATTTTTTTATTCTCCCAGTCTTTTCCCCTAGAGCCTTTTGTTGGCTTGTAAAAATCTAGTTGATTATGAAGACTGTTATGGACATGTCTTCCTGAGGGTTCCTTTCATTTGTTTTCATCATTAAAACCTTTGTCACTGATATTTGATGTTTGCCTCTTTGTGGATAAATCTCAACTTTTGTTACAGCTCATGCACCAGTACATTTTAAAAAATGGTGCAAGGGAAAGAAACATTATAAGCAGTACAAGTTTTTAAAAAAATATTTTTATTGTGCTTATAAAGTTGGTGTATAGTTTGGCTGGGTATACAAAATAAAATTTAAAAATTAATCTCTCTCCATTCTCTGAAATTATTGTGCCCTCACTTTATGAAACCTATCATGCTGATAGAAATTGAAAAGCAGAATTATTTTTACTCATCTATATATTGGCTTTTATATACAATAAATGTGACTTAGCTAGTTCCTTTAAATTATTTTCTATTCTAAATTTTATAATGACATGTTTATAGTGACTATTTTCCCATTCATTCTATTGAGCTAATGTGAGTCTATTCAAATTGAATACAGTTACATAGTTATGGAAAACTATTTTTTATTGGTTACTTCAAACTTTGCTCTGATTTTATTACTGTTTGTAATATAAAATTGTATTCAGTGTCTTTTGTGTCAACTTTTCAATTATATTTTACACCACTATATCTTTTTGAAGAATGAGGATATTTCCTCATTATTTTTTCTAACACTTTAATGCACTTTTCTTTAAAATTAGCAATAATAATCTTACTCTAAAGATCTCTTTATTGTTCTTGGATTATTTCTTTCCTTACATGCTGCTCCTATTTTATGAAATAGAATATACTCTGAAGTCTAACTGAGAAAACTTAAAATATGGATCCTTTGTATTATTTTAAATTCTCTTATTTTCCTTCATAGATTTATTTTGTCTTCAGGGGCATTTTGCTATTGTTTTATTCATTTCTTTTCCTGCAAGTGTCTTCTGAATTTTGCCCAGTCATATTTAAGAATAAAAAGGAAACAGAAGAAATGGTGTGACTTAGATCTCAAAGTTTATTTACCCCTCAGCTTTGTTTCAGGATGCAAGGATGGGGATTAGTATTTATCATCTGGGAATCCTAATTGCCAGAAATTTACAAATAATTTTTTAAGTGCTAATTGTAAGAAGAAATTTTATGGCTTAATTTAGAAAGTTGACTTCATAAAATAGTAAAGGGAACATGCTGTGGTTTTCTTATTATGTCAGTGGTGAGTAATATGATTATTTATTTGCTTCACTTTGTTTTTCCTAATTTCAGTTACTAATTACCTCAATTCATAGAGTACTGATATTACTCCAGGGTGCTGGTGCTATCAGGTATCTGAAAGAAGCAAATAAATCCTTTTCTATAAGAAATATAGAATATGTGGCAAACGAATAAGAATAGTCAGATATGCTAAGAGAAAAGTAACAATTGCAAAGTTGTAACAAATAATATAGCCCCCCAAATAAAGGGCAAAAGTTATCAACATAAAATTAAAAATAACTTTTTGCAGTTACTAATAGAGTGTTTAAAGAAAATGACAGAGAAGTATTAAAGAGCACAATTAAAATACTTAACATACAGGACAACCAGCAAATATAGAATAAACCTACTTTTTGAGAACATAAATTAGATCTCAAAACTTTCAAAGAATTTATATCTCAGTTGAACTCACAGGTGATTTTTTTCTGAGTGTTTGGGAATATGTGAAATTTATGATATATGAAGTATTAAAATGTACATGGAAATTAAAAAAGAAAGAATTATAGAGAGACTCAATTGAAAATAACAAAATAAGAAAACATGTTCTTTTAAATATCAAGTCTTATTATTGTGCTACATTAAAACTCTGGTTTACCAAAATAAGGGCTAAATAGAATAGAGATCTTACAATTGGGCTTATGGTTATCTAATGCCTAACTTAGGAAAAAGATAATTCTTTAGAACAATAGCAAAGTACAAGAATTTTATTGATCAATGCTGGAACAATTAGATATCCACATTAAAAAAACTATCATGACACTACATTTCAATATATTAATTTATCAATATGATTGATTTAACTTAAATGATAAATTTTTAAAATGCCTTGAGATGCAATACTAGAGATAATCTCTAAGATTTTGGCATAGGGAAAGTTTTAAAAACAGAAAAATATTTTTTAAAAACAGAAAAATAAATACTAATACACACAACCACATACACAGACTGATGTTTTGTAATATACACACAGAGAAGTTTTTTTGTTATAAGACACAATTAAAAGAAAAAATGCAAACCAGAAAGTGTTAAAATATTGTTTGGATCACTATTTGTGCTAACTGCAAAAAAAACTCCTATACAAATATATAATCTACTCTTATATGTAAATAAGTAGAAATCAACTAAAAATAATGGGGAAGATAATTAAACATATATTTCATAAAAAGAAGCATAACCAACTGGGCAAAGATGCTCAATTACTTCTGGAATGAGAGATATTCAAATGATGACAACAACAAGGAAATTCACTTATGAATATTTCATTTAGTACACTTATCTATAAATGTTCTATTCCTGAATATGAAAACTTTTCACTTTAAAAAAATGTAAAAGACAAAATACAGAATTTCATTTAATTGCCTAGAGCTAGATTTTCCTTCAACATTATGTTTGGGCTGATAAAGAAAGTCATTATGAAGTGGGAGGACACACAGTAATTGGTACTTTAGGAAAAATAGCTGTCCTCAAATTACAGAACTGGTTTCTCCAATGGCTGTGAATTCTTCCTATGATTCTCACCACCAACATAGCAATGGGCACATTAATAATTAATGTGACATCTCTGTTTTATATTTGAATTCACCATAAATGCTTCTATGGTTGTTTTGAGGGTTAAACAATAATAATATGCTGCAAATATTAGATAAGTGTGTGGATGAAAACTTAGTAAATGAGAACTTTACTTTGAACACCGATACCTTTTCCACATTTCTTGTGTGGTATATTCAAAATTTTTTAATATTTTGAATAAAAAGGAAAAGAAAAATAGGATGTGAAGAAAGCAGAACAAACATAATTCTTTTATATCTTAAAATATTGTTATTGTATGTTATTTGCTTTATAATCAAATTTGTACTTCCTTAACAGAGTGGTAAAATAATACTGTATTTTTTTTCTTCTGAAAGGACATTGACAAATGATTGATACCCATAGAACTTTAGTAGGGATTTCCCAATTATTTAGCTTATGTGGGTCCAATTTATTTTATTTTATTTTACTTATTGCTTATAAATGAAAATAAGTCAAACACAGTATAAGAAACTTATTTTGTCTGAGGGAAACATACCCAAATCCTTTTATCACTGGACAAATATATGTAGATCACTCTCACCTTTCTTTTACATCTTTACTTTCCTCTCATTAGATCTTCATCTTCATGAAAATGTCATGAACCATTTCCACATATTTGTGTGTAAACATGATATACTTTCTTGAGATCTTTGAAACTAATGATCACAATTAAAATTACATATTATCATTAATAATACAGACAAGAATACTAAGAACAAGGCAACACATATTAAAGAAAAGAATTTCAGATGATGTGGCTGACTGGTCATCCTGGAATGCCCAGAACAGAATTATTTATAACCTCATTAGATACAGCTGGGATGGAACAAAGCCACTGAGAGGGTTTAAAGGGGTCTTTATTTCGGTTCCTGAGTGTGGCCTCCCTGTGGCTCTATTCTCTGTGCCAGTTGACTTACTCACCCTCTGTGCACATTCTTTATGAGCACCTGATCCACCAATTAAGGCCTACACCTGCAGTGGCCCAAACTTCCACTCTGCTTAATTTCTGCCCTTAACTCTCTCTACAGCAGAGAGAAACTTCTGTGATCAGAAAATCAACATGGCAGTTGTCCCTAAGAGTCTGAATTACTAAGGTGAAAAAATAGCATTTTGCAAAAGTGCATTTACCTTCCTCTTCTTGGGGTAACTTTTGGGCTTGGACAAAGAATTAACTAATGTGACAATGGATAGAAGAGTTTTGTCCCCTACCAAACAATGAGCAGCTGAACAGAAACAGAATAAAACATGCTGGCTATGAATTTGGCAAAGCTGGATTTGAGTAATGGATGGTGGAGGTAATGGAGAGAAGGTGCATTTTTTCTATACCCTGCAAGACCATGACTAAGTGACAGAAACGTCCTGTTGGAGAAATGTGTTCTATTCTGATTGCCTTTTTTTTTTAAGTCCAGAAATGAAGGTCATTGAAGCCAGACCACCTTAACCATTTTAGACCTTAGTCAATCTAGGTCTCTTTTCATACTCAGATAAGTCAAAAGCTTCTTGTGTCAAGATGACAGACTTTATAGTGACATCCCCCTAATCATATATAAAGTCATATGAAAAGTGGGACAATCTAAAAAATCTTTTTATAGTGAATTGCTAATAATGGTTAGTTGTGGTTATACTACATGGGACATGAAGATAGGCCTCATCCATCACTTCAAAACACACAACACAGCCTGAGAAATTATTTTTAACTCATCAGAATTTCTAAAATACTAAAATCACAATGATATGCATTAAATTCATTACTTCGTTTTGATAACTCTGATCCCTGGTAACTTTTTTTGTTTATTATATACATATTTTTCTAATTCATTGGTTTAAAATAAATGAAGTTGTAATAGTTAGCAAAAATATTTGAATCATGTTATCACAAACATATTTCTCTCTCTCTCTCTCTCTCTCTCTCTCTATATATATATATATATATATATATAGAGAGAGAGAGAGAGAGAGATTTTTTAATTACCAAGTGTGATATTGGTCAACTTTACCTAAAAACCTCAATTGGGTTTCTTTCAATTGTAATATAGGTTTGGAATAGTATAGAGGAGCCTCAATATATGTCACTTAAAGGAAAGTATGGCACATATAGATATTAGTAATTGTAATGAAAATATTAATTATCATTATTATTATCTTTGCAGAACTCTTAATTAACCCAGATCTCCATTCTGCCTGTCATACCTTTCCCAACCCATTCTCTTTTTCCCTTATGTTCTCCAAGAAAATTCACATAATCAGATTGAATGTTCTTAATAGGGCCCAACATGAGGCATGAGTTAAATCACTGAAGTTGCATCAGTTTATGATGGTTAATTAATAAATTTAGTAATCCTAAGCTTAAAAAGTCTTTAATATAGATAATTGCCATCTATTATAAAGTATATTTCCAAAGGATATTTTATGAATAGGGAAATGACTGGCCATGTGGCAACATGTTGATAGCTATTATCTTGGTCTAGCACATTGGATGCCTTTTAATTTATTCCATTCTATTTTCCTATATTTCCTATATATTTCCTATAATTCCCATATTTTCTAGCAATTTTCTTCTTTATGAAAATGGGCAGAAATTATATTTGTAGATGTAAATAAATGTATTAATTTCCATGCTATTTATAACATAATCCAATTGATTTTATGAAAGAAGTGACATTTTCCAAATAGGTGAATTCCTGAAAAAAATTCAGGAATGTTTTTAATTGTGTTAAGTTCTTTGAAACATGCCCCATTAAGTAGAACTGATATCTATTGATAAAAGGAGGTCAATCCAACTGCTCTTTTTATTTAGAATGTGCATATTTATGAAGTCAAATTTTGAGAGAAAAATTAAAAGGAAGCATTCACATTTATGTCTAACTGTTATTGAATGTAAGATTACTAACTTTCATGGGTTTTCTTTCTAAGGAAAGTGTATGCAAAATTCTTCTATGCATTTGATATACAACTTTGTCATAATTATAGGCCAGAAAATTTTCTTTTCTTTTAAAGGCTTAAGATTTGACTCTATCAGTTGTCCATGCATCCACATTAATTTTATTTGACATTATTTTTAATTTTTAATTTATTTTTATTATATTTATTTAATTTATTTTAGATTGCTTTGGCAATACCTGCTTTAGTCGGCTTTTTTTGCTGCTGGGACTGAAAAACCTGACCAGAACAATTGTAGAGGCAGAGGAAAGGTTTAATTAGGGGCTCACATTTTCAGAGTTCTCAGCCCTATGGGCAGGCTCTATTCCTCAAGGCTTGAGGTAAAGCAGGACATCATGGCAGAAGAGTATCCCAGAGCAAAACAGCTTACATGATGATCAGGAAGCAGAGAGACTCCACTCACCAGATACAAAATATATATGCCAAAGTCACTCCCCAATTCCAACCTCCTCCAGCCACATATTATCAGCCTTCAGTTATCACTCAGTTAATCCCTATCAGGGGATTAATTCACTGATTCAGTTAAGACTTTCACAACCCAATCATTTCTCCTCTGAATCTTCTTGCATTGTCTCAAATGTGAGTTTTTTGGAGACAATTCACATCCAAACCATAGCAATACCTTTCCTTTCCCGGAGTGGGCGGGAACTTAAGAAAACAACAGTGATATAATGATAATTGGGCGTGAATTAGGAAAACTTGTGGTGTAAATGGGTAATAATGGGTGTAATGCATTCCACCGTTGTCCTGTATGTAATAAATAAATAAATAAATAGAATATGGATTAAGTACTTCTCCTATTCCAACTTTCACACCCAGATGTTCAAGACCACAGTGACATACAAAATGCATTCTCTTCCTTCAAAATTTTAATATCAAAGTATAATAGATTATTGTAATGTGCCATAAAGCATCATCATGGTGCAAAACACAATGGTCTCCAGAATATCATTCACAATATTGTTCATGACATTGAGAAGGAAAAAAATACTTTTGAGATTTAAACCCACTCTAGACAAATTCTTTTGATTTAGATTCATTTAACTTCATTTTGCATTTTAGACAATTTGCCCCAAGGGCTTAGAAACATAATTTATGAGTCATTCAATAATTCCTCAAATAATTTGTTTTGTATGAAATATTTAGGTGAAGTGATTTTTTTTTTCTGAAAGTGAATTGAAAGGGAATAGAATGAGAAACATTTGCACAAGGTATTTGAATGATTTATACATTTATTTTCATTTCCATATGATAATTCAATTCATTTTAATTCATGTATTTCAATATATCCTCCACCACCACAATGTCCTAAACTCTACTCAGTGGTGTAAGGGAAAAAATAATAGGAAATTATTTAAAATTTGAATGTGTTCTCAGCAATACTTGGAAGCAAATCTGAAAAAGCATTATTTGATGTGCTTAAAAGCATATCTTTGAGTGTCACAATATCAGGAATTTTACCTGGGTTATGTAGAATTACTAGGGAAAAGTGGGATGAATTTTGACAAATTAGCAATATTTCTATATGTGAAGAAAGGTAATGTGTCATGTGTCTATCTCTGTATGCCTTCCATTACCAAAATGTCATTTTGCTTTACTGTGTAGTTTTGATTTGCTGATACCCACCAAAGGTTTACCATCTGCTCTATAATTACACACCATCATCATTCTTTCAAAATATTTTATAGAATCCTGTTTATAACAGAACTGAAATCACATGTAAACCAGGCTCAAAGGAGGGCCTGAATTTCCATTTTTATGTTTTTCTTTATATAAACGTACAGGCAAACTCTCATTACTAGGAAAAAGTGATATATATAACCTTTGTCTGATGCTGTCTGGATAAAATTTTCTAACCTGCAGTTCTGATATTTTGCTTCTCTCTTTCCTCTCTCTTTACTTATTTGGAAGCCTTTCATCTAAATCATTTCATGTTGGACAGTCCTTTGTGAATCATAATCTGCTCTGATACCACTATCAGTGAAAATGGTGCTGTCAACATTTATGTCAACGCTGAGGTTGTAATTTTTGACAGTAATGTTCCTGGGCTTGATCTAAAACTCTCTGTTCATGTTGACAGAGCTGCCTGTCAGAGACCCTTCTCTCTGACACTTCTAAGTGACTAAGGACTTGGTGGGACTCACTCTAGGAAAAATCTCATTCCAAGTTCTCCCATTAGGTGCATGGCTCATCTGAAAGGACTGCCCATGTTACCAAGAGATAAATGCATACAGAAGAGCAGGGGCTTGGGTCAACTGTGGGTTGCTGTATAATGTTCATAAATATCTGTGGAAAAAAATACACCAGCAGTGAATTTCTACTGAAGGCTGGATCTTTTCAAGATCATATGAATAAATCTGAAACCCCATCAAAGAGCATTGCTCTATCATAGCTTACTTCTGTTTGAAATTACAACATTATGTTCTAAAATTGTATGATTTGTATGATTAAAGTGCTTCATTTTGAACATTTCTATCATATCATACTCATCATTATGCCCTAAATGTGTTGTGTTCCTTTCTTCCTTCATTTTTTTTCTTTTTTTGGTCAAATATTTTATCCTCTCAGAAATTACTTCCATTTCTCTAGAACTATTAGGTCAGAAAAAAAAATTAAAGTAGTTAAAGGTGACAAAACACTAGAGCATATTGGCAGAACTGGCACAGTCCAATCACTTATGGCACTGAAAATAGGTATAAGCATTTTAAAAAGCAATTTTGCATTATATAACAAAAGCAGGACCGCACATGCGCACACACAAATACACACACACACACATACACACACACATCCTTCCCAGTAATTCTACATTTGGGAATGCATCCTAAGGGAATAATTCAAAATAAGATAAAGGCTATACACACAAAAGCGTCTATTGCAAAATAATTTGTAACAATAAAATTTGGTAGTAAGTAATTTCCAATAAAAAGGTTAAGCACATATATTACTTCAGATTGATTCAATTGTATAAATTAGTAAAAGATATGCAATTCTCAGTTATTTTCTACTTCTATGCCCACACCTCTTCAACCTGACTTTCTTTGCATTATGCCAGTATGCTTGATTATGCAGAGAATTTGCCCATCATAGCAAACTTTCCAGTGTATTACGTGGATGACTTCATTATTTTTCCCAGTACACAATAAACTCTTTGTGGATAAGAATTATCATTCAATGTATTCTTGGAGTCTAGAATATTGTACTATCAGTAAGTATGAACTGGGTGCTTCAGATTGAAAAAACATCTTATTTCCTTGGATAATTAAAAAAGAGCCAAAAGAAGTTCATACTACAGTAAAATATTTAAATGTATTGATTATGAGAACAGAAGTCAAGTTGTAAAATGAATGAAGAAAATACTATTGAGATTATATTCATGTGATTAAAGGAATTTACATTTTGTCACTTCCTTCACTGTTATAAATAAAAGATTCAAAAGATATGGCTAGTACTTAATTATATATATAACAGTTTTGTGAATCAAATTCTTTAAGATGAGAAAATTATTCCTCAAATTAAAAAATTATTTTTTATAGATCTCTGATATCTAAGGTTGGGTTCTTTGGAAAAGTCAATATATTTATCTCAGACCCAGTTTCTTTATCTATAAAATGGAGATAATACTTCCAATTTAAAAATACTATTCCCATGGGCGCAGTGGAGCACACCTGTAATCTCAGCAGCTCAGGAGGCTGAGGCAGGAGGATTGCAAGACGTTAAGCAACTCAGTGATACCCTGTCTCCAAATAAAATATAAAAAGGTCTGTTGATATAGCTCAGTGAAAAAGTGCCCCTGAGCTCAATCCCCAGTAATCCCCCCCCCAAAAAATAACATTATTTCTAAACCAAAACAAGCCATCTAGTAAATATGTATCCAAAAAGGATGGTGAAGTTCTTCTGATAAACTCTTATATAAGAGCTTAGAACTGTTTCTGGAGGGAAGAAGCACTACTGAAAAAAATGAATTCAAAATTCTTAGAGGAACGACCAACAATAAAAAAATTTTAAAAAAAAGAAAGAAAGAAATTGGGTATCCAAATACAATCTCTTCATAAAAATGTAAAAAGAAAAATTCTTAGAGGATATTTTAAGTGAGAAACATTGTATGTCTCATGCCTGGAACAAGAAAACATGATTCACCTCTAATCCCCTAATACTTACCATTTTGACTAACAAAATAGAATTCTGCAGCTCAACTGTCCTTCTTGTGTGTATGTGTATATATATATATATGTGTGTATATTTATATATTAGATATAATATTCATATACATATTAATACTATAAATATTTATAATATATAATTTGTTATATATTACATTTATCTATACTTAAATAAATTATAAGCTAGTTTCAGCTTATACTTAAGCTTGTGCTTACTTGTCTCTGGATCCAAGTTTGACTTGGTTCCACTGATGAACTTCCATGATTTTTCTTACTCAAACTCCAAGTGGTCATATCAGAAACATACACACACACACACATACACACACCAAGATACAACCTTTTTAGTATATACTGTAATCCATTTCATTGGAACCCCAGTGAATATCTTAAATCACAGATAGCACTAAACTGTGTATATACATTTCTTCCTATACATATATACCAGCGACAGAATTCAATTCATAAATTAAGCATGGAAAAATATGAATAGTAACAAGTAATAAAATGCAGCAATTAAATAACATGCTGTGAAAATTATTTGAATATAATTATTTCTTTCTAGACTTTCCATTTAAAATTTTGGACTATAGTTGACTATGGGTAATAGTAATCATGGAAAGAGAAACCATAGATAAGTGGATACTAGTGTATTTGTGAGTTTTCACTAATACCTCTGGTCATAAAACCTTACAGTTGAGACACTGTGAGGTTTTGCATCAACATGAATGATTTTCTACTTTTGTGACCTTGTAGTCAACCCCTCTCTCTAACTTGCTGTCTCATAATCATTGAACTTTTTTTTGTTCTATAAGTTTGACATTTTCATGATATATAACTGGTATCCTATACTGTGTTTGGCATTTGGAGTCTGGCTGCTTTAACATAGTGAATTTGAAATCCATCCATAATTTGGAGTTTATTCGAATAATAATAATAATTATTATTATTATTCGAATAATAATAATAATAATTTGGCAGTTCCTTTTTATCAGAGTAGCACTTTCTTGCAGGGATGGACTGTACTAGAGGTAATTTACCTAGATACAATTAGAAGACAGTTTTGCTGTTTCCAGTTTGGGACAGTTAGGAATAAACTTGCTATAAACATTTGTGGACCAGTTGTTGTTTTTCTTGGGTAAATATTCAGGAGTAAGATTTTCTGGTCATATGTAAGTGTAATTCGACTTTTTAAGAAAACCATCTTTTCACTTTTTACTGTACCATACTGCAACCCCACTAGCCGGGCCTTGTTGCTCTGCATCCTTGCCCGTGTTTCTTTTCACAATGTAAGGTCTACTTGCCTTACACTGGCATGTCATAGTGGTAGGTCATTTTGATTTTATTTTGTATTTCCCTAATGACTAATTAGATTGAGTCTCTTTCATATTTTATTTGCCATCAGTTTATCTTTATCTTTACATTTTTGTTTTATATACATGTTCTGCATGATGAAATAACCATTAACATGTCCTCTATACCCACCCTATCATGGAATTATATCAAATGCCTCCAAATTTAGATTTACTAAAACCTCTTATTGACGATCTGTTCAAGAAATGCCCCATCAGTGGGTAAAAGAGGATGAAGAAAGGCAGGTAAGCCTCACAAAGTTAGATGCCTTACTCCCTATTTTCTCTGGTGATTTCAAGTTCAATGGAGTGCCTACTTTGGCAATAGAAAATTGTATCAGCTTCTCAATGAAGTGCTGCCATATTCTAATGTAATCTACTCAAAAAGCAAAATATAGAATATTGAAGTTAATAACCAGAAAATGTTTTAAAGTTATTTATTTCCTTCTCTCCTTCTAGGGTTTCATTCACTAGTCAGATAGATTGCTAATATTCTATGCCTAAATATTTATTGAAAGTTTATGATGTATAAGACACTATGTTAGTTGTTTAATAAATATCTGTTGATCTGAACTGAAGATAAATATATAGCACTATATATTCAAAGTAAAACCTATAACTTACTTTAAATCATTCATATATTTCATGTTGAAAAGTTACATTGAAACTTTTTACTAAGCACTGTGGCATACTAAATATAATAGAATGTTAGAAAAGGGAGAAACATAACCCCAGCTCTCAAGAGTTACTGATTTTCATTGGAAAGTTTATAAACATGAACTAAAATTTATATATATATATATATAATATTAACTTTATATATATATGTGTATATATTTATACATACTTTAAAAAGTTCTAAAATTAATGTACTAGAAAACATACACTTGAACTTGCAGATATGCAATGAATGAGGTGGCTATATCATAGGAAATGACTTTACTATCAACATAGATAACAACAGGGGTATAATACATAGATAACAACTACTAATTTTTTTCCTTGGGTCAAAAGAACAATGGACACATAAATCAACACAGGGAAGTTCATAAAGAGAAAGATTGTTTATTAGGACTAAGGACAGAACCTGTCACTCAGAAAAAAAAGGGGCAGGAGGTAGATTTGGAAGCTAAGCTCTTTCAGGTAAGACATAGGACGGAATAGCAAGGTAGGTTTCCCAGGTAAACAGATGCCACAGGAAGGAGATTTTTTTCTAGTGATATTTAGAATAGTAAGCTTAAATGCTAATGATATTTAGAATAGCAAGCTAAAGACAGTAATGAGATCTTGTTGCTAAAACTTTGACAATATGATGGAGCGTTAGGCATCATTTCTAGGGAATATGAAAAGAAAACAATCTTTTTCCCATGAATTGGTGGGGACAGGTACACAGACTAATGCAAAAGTCTTCTCTTTTGTCTTTGTCAACATAAAGACATAAATACAGCATCATCTGAGGAATGAACAGTTGTCGAAATCTAGAGTAATCACTGGGCCATAAGTACCCCTTTGGTTTCACCTGGTTAGATAATGAAGATGAAGTCTTTTTTTTTTTAATTTTTTATTTTTTTATTGGTTGTTCACAACATTACAAAGCTCTTGACATATCATATTTCATACATTAGATTGAAGTGGGTTATGAACTCCCAATTTTACCCCAAATGCAGATTGCAGAATCACGTCGGTTATACATCCACAATTTTACATAATGCCCAATTAGTAATTGTTGTATTCTGCTACCTTTCCTATGAAGATGAAGTCTTGAATGGAAACTACAAATAGGTGGAACTGAGAACATCAGAAAAAGACTGAATTGAGAGAAAATAATTTAAAAATGACATTAATAGGAAAGAAAGAAGGATAAATGAAGAATTCAGATAATGTCTGTGCCCTATATTCAGGATTTTAACAAGAGGTTGATTATATTCCCTTTAATATTACATTTTGCCTACACTTAGAATCCAAGATCATACTTTGCTATCTTGTTATAGATCTAGTCATTTCCAACTTGTAATTATGTAATTCCCTCTTTTTTCCCCAAGGAGAAAGTTCATTTCATAAATGCAATATACAAATAAATATAGGCAACAGAAGAGCTAGGCTTAGAAGCTTTTACAGAGCTGATAAAATTTGATTAAATTCTTCTTTTGTTGTTATTATGTTTTCATCACCTTTGTCATTGTGTCTACACTTATGAACTCCACCTGGGAGCAACAGTAACAAGATATCACAAAACTGGCTTTTCTCACTCTAATTCCAACCTGCCAGAAGCAGGAAATCTCAGGAGAAAACCCCTTGTCATACAATTTACTGCCCAATTTTGCAAACCCAAGAGGTTCAGCTACTAGTAGTTTGCAGAGTTTCAAATAAGCTTACCAGTTTGGGGCTATTTATCTATAATAAACTCCTAAATATTCAACATAAAAACCATGGGTTTTCGGCTTCAAGTATGCTGATGAATATTTTTTTTTAAGAATTTCAGAGCAAGAGAGGAGCTCAACATAGAAAAGATACCATATGATTTTATTCCTCTGTTAGTACCTAATATTTACAGTGAAAATTATACCATCGTAGAGCTAAAAGAGACCTTGGAGATAATCTGATTTAATGAGTTCATTTCATAGAAAGGTTTGAAAATGAGTTATCCAAGATCATACTGTTATTTAGTAAAAGAACTGAAATAAGAATCAGGTTTTATAACTCTGAACAGGCATATACTCCATTCAGAAATTGAATTGAATTCACTTCAACAGAAGCCCAGAGCTGTTCTACAAAAGAAGTAAAAGGCATAATATTTTTCCTCAATAGCCTTACACTGTCTACAAAACATACGGGCAAAGGGAATGATTCTGTTTGACTCTATATGATTCGAACCTAAACTGAACCCGTTGAAATAATACATGTGTGATGCTCTAGTACAGAAAATTTAATGAAGGTAGCCATTAAGCTCAGCTTTAAAGGATGCTGAGAAAATATATGAAAGGATAAATATTACACTACAATATATAAGCATAAAGTGTAGAGCTATGGATTTAAAAATAGCAATAGGATCATATGTGAATGTAATAAAGATAGGAGAAACTGCATGTTGTCACATTCTTTAATTAATGCAACTTGAACATTTTTAATCATGAGAAAAACATTTAATTTACTTAATGAATCTTTTCTAGGTCTATTCAACTATCCTGTAACAAGAATAAAAATATATTTCCCTTAAGTCATTTTGGTCTGCTATAACAAAATACTATATACTGGTGACTTTACAAATAAAAAAGATTTCTTTCTCATGATTATTGTGCCTGGGCAGTCAAAGCTCAAGGTCCCAGCAGATTGTTACTGGTAAGGACGGTCCATTTCTTATAGATGATGCCTTTTAGCTGTATCCTCAAATGGTGAAGGAACAAGGCAACAATCTGAGACATCTTTCATGAAATCACTAATCCCATGAATAGGGGCTTCAGTCTTATGACCTAGTATAAGAGCAAAGTCCCATGATCTATTCACCTTCTCAAAGGTCACATTCTCTGATGTCATCCTGGAGAATTAAGAGTGCAACATATGAATTTTAGGGTGGTTACAAACATTCAGACAATAGCAGTATCTTTAGGGCTTGAATACTGCTACAGATTTATTTTTCTTTTAAAAATGTAAATTTTAATAAAGTATATGATGTTGGTGTGTATATATATGTGTGTGTGTATGTGTGTGTGTATATATATATATATATATTAAGTTTTTATCTTAGAACTTTTAAAAAGTGTTCAATATTTGCAAAATGTTTAAAAAATAGTTACTATATAACTTCCCCCTACTTTCCCTAGTGAAAACATTTTATTTAAATATGGTGTTTTCAAAATCAGGATTTTACATTAATAGAATGCTTTTTTAAAAATCCATCAATTTCGTTGCCTCCTTTGAAATGTTTTACTAATGTCCTCAGATCTGCCAAACAAACAGATAAAAACAAAATTATTTAAGGCTTGTTTTAGCTTGATCTCTTTGTAAAACTGATGGTAATAGAAAGAGGGGCAATTCAAGAGTTTTAATGAGAAAGACAATTTTTAAAATGTGAAAAGAATTAAGAGAAAATGGCAAGGGATAGTGGAGCTCCCAGCAACTAGTAACAACTTAAGCTTAAGAGGAAGTGAAGGTAGCTATTATTGCAAACCCACAGAGAACTGTTATTATATGGTACTAGAACCTCAGACAGGGACCATGTGACCTTCAGAAAAGGACTGTAGCTGCTCTGAGCCAGCCTCAATATGAGAAGCAAGCTGGGGAATAAATCCACGAACTCATGTCTTCTCCCATTTTTGTCTTCTGCTTATTCTTTTCTTTGCATTTCCAAAATCTAGTCAAATATAAGAGAAGAGAGAGTTGTTGTGTCTTCTGCTTATCCCTTCCTTTGCATTTCCAAAATCTAGTCAAATATAAGAGGAAGAGAGAGTAGTTGATCGAGAGATACAGGTTAAATTCCCTGAACAATGAACAGAGTAAAATGAGTAGATAAGAACTTTGAAGGAGAAGAAGAAGGTGCTTCAACTATATATTATTTTTTTATAGTTTATAATATATATATAATATATATATTATATAGTTTATAATATATAGTTATAAGGCATTCATTCTTGCCAATCATTTTACTAATGTTTGGCAAACTTGATGAAGCAGGTATAATGTTAATTTATACACACAATTGCAGTTTTACTCTCCAAGTACTTATTCCTCCATGAAGCATACGATCCAGAATTTTATAGAGAAGTTTTGAACTAACATGATAGGTGATAGGCCAGGCCATAAAAAATAATGGTTGCATCAAAACATTCTCATCTTATATAATCTAATTTTTCTCATTTTGATGAATCCAGAGAGTTTCTAAACAACTTAGCCTAGTTCTTTGAAATTTAAATATTTTTTTTTCCTTAACCAAAATGGATTTGGGGGCCAATTCATATATCAATGCTAATAGTTTTAGACTTTGGCCTTTGCCCACAACAGAGTAACAGGGCCATCTTTACCTATCTGTAAGAAGCTATAGATAAAAATAAAATACATTTAATTTTTTTTCATTCTTTCTTTTTATTTATTTTGGTTCTGGGGGTTGAACCCAGGGGCACTTTACCAATACATCTCCCCCTTTTTTACATTTTATTTTGAGATAGATTCTAAATTAAGTTTTTGAGGGTCTTGCTAAGTTACCAAGGCTGGCCTGGAATTGATGATCTTCCTCCCTCAGTCACTGTGCCCAGCAAAACCATCAACTTTCAAGACACTGAAATTCAAGTAGAAAAGGGTAGTAATTTTTGAGTGATAGGAAACTAAAAATTGAGCCATCTGATTTTCCCATATTATTACAATGAAAATTCCTGTTCTACAGAGCAACTTGGCAAAGTTCAGGTCACTTAACTAAAAAAGTTGGAATTGAAATTTCAGAAAGACTGAAGAACTTAGAAGTCAGAAGACAAGATACCACAGAGGAAAGACTATGCAGAGAAATAATACAATTGTATTGATATATGATGACTTATCATTCTTATATTTATATATATATATATACAATTTGTTGTATATTGACATAAAATATTTAGTTGACAGATATTTTAATCTCAAAAAACAAAACACATTCTTTTTAAGTATCCCCTCAAAATTCTGATAGAACATATATTACATTGTGCAATATATGTTAAAGACATGTAAAAGAATTTTAGTAATGCACAGAATTTTCTCTGACCATAAAGAATTAAATAGGTATCAATAACAGTATCTGAAAAATACCAAATTCTGAGGGGAAAACAGCACAATGCTAAATAGCACAAGTCTATGAAGAAATTGAAAGGGAAATTAGAAATTGTTTTAACTGAATTAAGATGAAATCAAACTACTTTAGAATTTGTAAAATGAGTCTTAAAATGGCACATTGAGAGATATTTATAGTGTTGCATGCCTAGATTAGATTTCAAATCAAAGACTTCAGCATCTACCATATGAAATTTAATAAAAGCACATTAGCATAAATTTAAGGAAATAAGAAAAAAATCAATGGAACACAGAAACAATAGAGAAAAATAAAACTTGATTATTTGAGAAGTTAAATAGATTACATGAAACTCTATTTAGACTCATTAAAAAATACACAAACTACCAAAAAGTTGAATGAAAGAAGTGACATCACTACAGAGTCTATAGATACTGAAATAATAACTAATACTGTGAATGATATTATTCTTATAAATATGACAGTTTAAAAAACTGTACAAATTCTGTGAAAGACATTAAAGACTAAATTTGTGAAGAGATAAACATAATATGAATATCCCTATACTAAATTAAGAAACAGAATTTGGGTTAAATCTTTCCTAAAAAAGAAAACTCCAGGAACAATTGGCTTCATTGGCAAAATATAGTTAATATTTAAAAATGAAATAATGTATGTTATAAACAATTCCTTCAGTATATTAAAAAGAGGGAATTTTTCCCAAATAAGTTTTGAAACAAGCATTATTGGATACTAATATTAGACAATAACTTCCCAGAAAAGGAAATGTAGAAGATATGAATCTTGATTCTAAACAAAATTTTATACATCCAAAACAAAAAAATAACACAGTTATCCCTTAGCATCTTGGGGGTTAGTTCAAGAAACCCTTAAGATATCCAAATCCGTGCAAGCTCAGGTTCTTCATATAAAATGTCTTGTTATCTGTATATAACCTAGGCACATTCTCCCACATACATTAAATCTTCTCTAGATTATTTGTAATATGCACAACAGCATAAATCCTAAGTATACATTTGTCATACTATAGTGTTTAAGAAATAAAGACAAGAAAAATGGTCTGCTCATGTTTACATGCAATTTTGTTTGAAATATTATTTATCCGTTGTTGGTGAAGCCTGTAAATATGAAAACCACAGATATGGAAGGGCAACTGTAAATGACTTACATGTGGATTTTATCCCAGGAAAACAGGATGCTCCAACATGCAATTACTAAGAAACTAAAATCCTGAAATCACATGAATAGATATAGGAAAAGCATTTTACAAAATCCATTTCTGTTATAGTATCTGTACCTTTTAAAATGTCCTTGGCAAGTTACGAAAAGAAAATAAGCAACCTCAATTTAAAAAACAATAATTAAAAAAATACAATAAGGTGATATTCAATGGTAGGCAGAATGAATGACTAAGATCACAGTGACACAAGGGTACCTGCCCTCACGACTTCTCATCCACATTGTACTAAACTTTTCACTCAGTAAAATAGAGAAGATTAAAACCATGCAGAAAGTGAAGCTGCCTTATTCATAGACAATGTGCCTCCATAAAATCTGGAGGGGTGTACTAGGCTAGTAAGTTAGCTTAACAAGATTAGAGTATTAAAGATCAATATATAAAAATCAATGGCATGTCTATACACAAGCAAAAACAATTGGAAATTAGAATAATATTTACAATATCATAAAATTTAGGTAGTTAAAAATCTGACAAAACAGGCTGGGGATGTAACTCAGTTATAGAGCACTTGATTAGCATGCATAACACCCTGGGTTCAATATGCAATACTGGAAACAGAAATAGAAAAAAAATTAAAAATGAAAAAGAAGAATGAAACAGGAGAAAAAATGTTAAAAATTGATCTATCAAATTATCAAACAGTATGGACTCATACTCTCAGATATTCTTTTACATGTATAAAGTTGGGTAGCATAGGGACACATAGTCTTGTACAGTGATGGTCATAATACCTACACTTATAATAGGTAAAATCTGGAGACAATCTCAATATGCCAATAGATTTTAAAAATTAAAATTGTAAAAGGTTGCTGACATAATTTAGGAATAAAATGGAAAAAAACTACTGTCACAAAAATGGTTAAATATCAAAATATATATGTTCTTTTTAATATAAGATTCCACAATTTTAAGAAAAGAACTAAATGCAAACTAATCTATAGCCAACAAAAAACAGATCAATGATTTCCTGGAGATAATTAGGAGGCAAACTTTATAAAGATCAAAAAGAATCTTTGGGGGATGACAGATATGTTTATTATTTTGATTGTCGTGACAGTCTTGCAGGTATGCATATAAATCAAAAAGAAACCAAGCATATATTTAAATATGTACATTTTAGGACATGTCAATTATACCTCATTTATAAACTAAAAACCTTTTATATCCAATAGTTTTCTTCTTTTGTTCTAATTTTATGATTAAATCCATTTTATACTCAATTTTTTCAGCTTTTCTCCTGATCTGAAAAGTCATACCCCTTATGAAACAAGGATAGGCAGAGAAAGAAATTTTTAACTAAGTGTTAATAAATAGCAATGGGCTTAAAAAATGAAACCAGAAAACCTCTCAAATTGTATCTGATTATATTGTATTAAAATAATGAGTATGTTTCCCTCTCCTTCAGTAGAACATGGTGATCTCCAAATATCTTACTAAATGTTTTAGTAAAATTCCTACATGCAACTATCTTTCAATATGTCCTTTTAAAAGAACGAATAAATGATGTCTTGCTTTAAGGATATGGAATTTCATTGATGAAGGTGATACAGTTCTCTCTAGAGTTATGTAAGAGCTATAAAAACTCTCACCACATGGGGTTAACATTAGGAAAAGAATTGCCTAAACCAACAAACAGTCTGGGGTAAGGTGCATGCAAAACAATATAGGGTACAATTAGTACAATGACAAAGTCCCAACAGGATGAGGAGGGTAGTAATGGCTTGACTATTTCCACCACATAGACATACATAGACATACATCTCCTGCCCTTTCACCTGGCACTCATTTTTCTTTTACCCAGTCAATTGAGTATTTTTATTCTTTAGTTAAAGAGTTTCCTGTTACTCCTTTGTGCTTTGCCTGGCTTCTGCCATCTCTGTTTCTTCTTCACATGGGTACCTCGAAAAGTTGGCTTTTATACCTAAATGATGGGGTAAACACCATTGAAGGAAACCACTGATTCCTATTCAGGAAAATGCTATTGAAATTCTAGCTAGTTGCTTGAAGATTTTACTGAAGTGTAGCTTTTTTTTTTCTTTCTTTCTCCTTTCTTTTTCTATATACAGAGGAATTTTTCCCCTTAAGATGTTTGCTGGTCTGTTAAAACCTTTTTCTCTTAAGCTGTTCCTCTGCATGGCTTCCATTATGAGTGTGGCTAAATAATTCTTAATGAATCCTCCTTTATCAGCAAGACTCAGCTCTTGTGAGCAGGATTTGCTACTTTTAATTCTATATGGAATGCAAACGGGTCACCAAATTGTTCTACTGCTATTACTGTCAAGATAGGTTGCCATCATTTAATTATGCAAAAGTTTCAATTGTTGAGAGGCTCCTTCAAGTTATGTGAATATACATACTGGATATACTGGATATAGGGAATATGAAAAAAAAAACTATATCCAGAATTCTGAATTGGACTCTGCAAGGCAATTATTTAAATACAAGTTAATTTCTGAAATAGCTTTGGTCATATAACTTCAAATTGAAAATACATACAGAAACTGAATACTTCTAAGAATCAGTGGACATATACATGCATCAAAGTAGTCACAGGAACATGATTATTAAGACAGTTGAAATATTGCCATCTGAAGATAGACTTTTCAGAATTCCTGTTATGAAAGGCTCAGAGGAGGAGATACAGGGTATTTTACTTCAGTAGTCTTCCTTTCCTATGAATGTTATTCTATTTGATGCCTATAAGTCCTTTACTAATTATCACACAGTGTGTTCTATGATGATCATGAAGTGTAGCTTAAATTAATATTGCTGTCTGCTTATCCTATATTTTTACAGGTATATTATAAAATTTCCAGAGGCAAAGTCTGTATATTTTTAGCTTACAAAGGGAGGTTGCACAGTCTCTTGCTTTTAGTTTTTGCCAAGTATGAATGTTAATTTTTGAAATATTGCTGACATTTTTAGAGTGAACGTGGCTCTTATGATAAATAAGAATGCTACAATTAAAAATTAGATATTATAAAATGTTTTAAAATTAAGGCACATAAAAAGATGTACTACTTAAACGTCAAATGTAGAAGAGGTATGAATCCTCTTTTATGGATGTTGAATGGATTAGAATGTACAGAGAAAGAAAAAATTAAATATTAGTTGATGTAAAAGTCCACTGATACACTTAGATAGCATTTCCAATTTTGAAGTTAAAGACATATAATAGTAACCACAAAAATTAAAAATCCATGGATTTTATTAACTTTTCTAGAACAACTAAGAATTTGCAACCTGGGCATTGAATTCTTAATCATTCTTATGATCTTGTTGGACCCATTCAAAACAGACATTTAAATTTTGTGTCTTATGTAAAATATACCAGAGTTAGTGGCCTAAAATAAATGTATTGTCTTGCTATTCTAGCAACTATGAACTCCTAATTTGTATCACTGGTTCAAAATCAAGGTATCATAAATGACACACAGTTGCTGAAGGTTCTAAGGGAGCATCCTGTCTTTGCTTCTTTCAACTCATAGTGGAAATGGAAATTTCATGATCTTGTAGCAAATACTTAGAGGCTGCTTCTCTTTGCTTGGACCTGCAAAAATTCAGTATATAACCAAAAGCAATATAAAAGCTTGGCAACTCTGACTTAATGTTGCATCTGGCTCCTTTTGATACATTAAATGTGGGGTCAGATTCCTGCTCAATTGTAAATTCTGTTAATCATTTGTGTTGCTCTAAAACTAGTAATCTTCCTAGTTCAAGGATGAAGATACAAATGCAAAAGTAACTAAGATTTTTTCAATGTTTTCAGGAACATCCTAGAAGTTATCTATTATTTCCCTAACAAAAAGAAAAGGAAGGCAAAATTATCCATCTAACTCCATCTTGCCTTTCTTACTAGTTCCTTCTCAGACTTATTCTCTCTTGCAGTCACCTTGGATTCCAGGAGCAAAAGGTCTAATTGACAAATATCTTATGACCCGCCCCCTCCCCAAGCCTGCCGCCAAGAAGCAGCAATTTTCTCATTACCAACGGAACTATGCATGACTGATCTTGAAATAATGATCAACTAGATCATGTCCTGACCATAATTACCAGCTATGCAAGCCCCCAGCCATTGTCTTTGTTTTTTCCACATGTAACCCCAAAGCTCTTGTCAGTACCCAAAGGCAGGACCAAGGACTCTGGTCTTCCTGTTTCTTCCCAGTGTGTCCACACTGAATAACACATTCTATTCTCACTCCACCACCTTCATTTCTCTCTCTGGCTTTCAAGATGGTAGATGACTGAATAGGGTTTGGTGGACCAACAGAGTTAGGTCTCTGGCCTATGACTCTAGTAACAAATTCATGCCTGCAAAATTTCTGTTCTGAACTTGTAGTTGCATTGCCTCCTCCTCTTCAATCTACACCTAAAACTTTCTGATCCTTATCCTTTTGTGGATATCTATGATTGCATTTAGGGAACATCCAGAAAATTCAGAACATTACTTTTATATCAAGATTTTTCACTTAATTGCATGTATCAATTATTTTTTTCCAAATAAGGTTGCAATATTTGCAGGTCCCAGATATTACAACCTGATGCTTTTAGAATTATCAGCCTACCATAATAATTGTTATTGCAATTGCTACTATTAAAAGTAGAATTATGGCTTAGAATTTAACTCTGACATTGGACAGAGTTGAATCCACATCCCCTATCAGTCACATTGATAAAACTGTGCACTTTTATTTATTGCAGTTTCTGCATCTGTTAAATGCATGATTAATATCTCACAATATTTTATATCATTAAATAGGAGAGTATATGTAAAATATTTCAGTATTTGGACTTCTTATGTTCTTCATCAATTTTAAATATCCTTATTTTTATGAAATTAATAAACCCACACTATATTTTCAAATCAACATGCTAGTTAACTTGAATATTATAAAATCACATGAAGCTTGACTGCTATTTTCAGAAGCTTGCAATCTAATTGGTGGGATAAAATTCATATGTATCAAAGAATGTTAAAAAAAAGTGAGAAATGCATGTGGGACCTAAAGAGTACTGCAGTTGTTCAAAAATAAATTTTTATCAAGGGCATGCCAATCTTTTTATTTTTATTTTTTTGTTAAAATGGTTTACATGTACTGTTCAGTGGCATGAACTGTATTCATAATATTGTGTGATCATCATCAGCATCCTTATCTGTAACTCTTTACATCTGGTAAAACTGAAGCACTACACTCATCAAACAAGATTTCTGCATTTTTCTTCTCCCTACCCACTGAGAAATCCTGTTTCACTTTCTGTCTTCACAACATGATTACTCTAAGTTACTTTGTAAGTAAATTATTGAGTATTTATCTTTTGTGTTTGGTTTATTTTATCCACCATAATTATCTGTGAGGCTGTAACATATGTCACAACTTCCTTTCATTTTTAAGGTTTCTAGTGCATACATTACTGAATGGGTATGTGTGTGTGTGTGAGAGAGAGAGAGAGAAAGAGAGAGAGAGAGAGAGAGAGAGAGAGAGAGAGAGAGAGAGAGAGAGAGAGAGAGAGAGAGAGAGAAGAGAGAGAGAGAGAGAAAGAGAAAGAGAGAGAGAGACTTTGCTTTTATATCCCCCCCAGAAATCAATAAATCCACATTTTAGCTGATATTATTAATGCTGGTATAAATATGGATTTATGAATTTTTGAATCCGACTTTCACTTCTTTTGACTATATATTCAGAAGTAGAATTGCTAGACTATTGCCACAGTGATTGTATCATCTTATTGTCCCAGGAAAAATGTACAAGTGTTGCAATTTCTCCACATCCTTGCCAACATGTGTTATTTCATGATTTTAATTTAGCCATCTTGATAGTTATGAGATTATATCTTATTTTAGTTTTGTTTTTAAAAAAATATATTTATTTTTTAGTTGTAGTTGAACAAAATACCTTTATTTTATTTATTTATTTATTTATTTTTATGGGGTGCTCAGGGCCTCGCACATGCTAAGTGAGTACTCTACCACTGAACCCCAGCCCCAGCCCCTTATTATAGTTTCGGTTTGTATTTCCCCAATAATCAGTAATGTTGAGCAGCTTTTCCTGTGATTATTGGCTATATGTGTATCTTCCTTGGAGTAGTATCTACTCAAATCCTTTGCTCCTTATTGAATCAGATTGTCTTTTGTTGTTGAGTTTGTAGAAATTCTCCACATAATGTGGATGTCAATGTCTTATCAGATACATGCTTTGCAAATATTTTCTCCTATTGTTTTGCTTACATTTATACTCTGTCAATTCCATTTTTCATGCACAGCTAAGAGGAACAGTTTTTTAATGTTTTTATTAGTACAATCTAGTTATACATAATAGTGGGGTTCATTTTGTCATTATCATACATGACTGGAATATAATTTGCTTTATTTCAGTCCTGAGTGCTTCCTCTTTTCCTCCCTTGCTCCCTTCCCCTGATTCTCTACCTCTACTCTACTGGTCTTCTTTCTATATATTTATTGTTTGGGTATGGTTTAGTTATGCCTAAAGGTGGAATTCATAATGGTACATTCATCTATGCACGTACTTTATAATTTTGTCATTTTCATTCCACAGTTCTTTTTTATTTTTCTTTGGCTTTTGCTCTTTTTGTTTTGTTTTGGTGAGATCATTTCTTGGTCCACTGGCTGCTGAAGAGTGTGTTATTTTATTTCTCCACATATTTTAAACAACATTTTTCCCTTCTTCTCTTCCTCCTTCTCCTTCTTCCTGTGCTTAGGGGTGAAATCAAGGGCCTTGCACGCATGCTACGTGAGTGCTCTACTGGAACACTATACCATCAAACTTCCTTTATACTTTTGCAGTTGCTTTCTCATTTTTTCCATTTTGGTCATATTAGCTCTCTTGTGTAAGACCTATCTTTATTAATCAATTGTGGCCAAATATATGGTATCTCTTGCAAAGTATTCCATGTAAACCAGAGAAAGTTCATGATGTATTTTGGGGAAAAATGTTCTTTATAGGTTTGTTAGGTTGGGTACGTTTATTTTAGTTTAAATTCCATCTTTCTGTCCTTTTCTTCTATTTTGTTGTTTTATACATCATTAATGTTAAGGTATTGAAACATCTAAACTATTATTATAAACTCTTTGTATAGTTCAGTAAGCGTTTCTTGATATCTCAATGATCTGTCTTTATGTGCATAAATGTTCATAATTTTTATATATTCTTGTAATATTTATACTTTTGTTAATTTATAATGTCTTTTTTATATCTTATAAACTTTCATGATTTAAAATCCATTGTATTTGATATTAGTATAGCCACCACTGTTCTTTTTTGGTTACTATTTACCTAGAATATCTTCTTCTCTTTCATTTATTTTAAAATATTTGTCTCTTTATTTCTAAAGTGAGTATCTAATGAAAAACATAGAGGTGGAATGTTTTTTAATAGATTCTCATTGAAGAATTTGGTCGATGTACATTTAATTACTAATAAGGAAATAGTTATATCATTTTCCTAATATTTTCTATAATTTGTAAAGCCTGTTGTCCCTAATTTGCTGAATTATTGTTTTTGAATACAGTATATAGTCTGTAGTGAAATGATTAAAATTTCTTTATACTTTACTAAATAGTAAATTTAGTAAATATTTTAGTAAGTAGCTTTATTTTTTAAAACTAATTTTATAGCAATTTTTCTTTGTGGTTATCATAGGAGTCACATTTAATATCCTAAAGTTATAATACAGCAATTTGGATTTATACCAACTTAACTTCAATAACATAAAAAAAATGTTTCTTTATCTATTCCTACCCCTTTTCATTATTGTGATAAAAGTATAGCTTTATGTATTGTCTTCCCTCCAAATAACCTAAAACTTATTTTCACACATTAATTTCTCAAAATCCATAGGGAAAAAAATTTGAAATTGCAAACCAAGACTACAGTAATCCTAGCTTTTATATTTGGTTAAGTATTTATCTTTTTGAGAACTTTTTTTAATACAGTTTCAATTTGCCATCATGTTTCCGTTTCTTCTCATGGTGTTGGACTTTCTTAAAGACATCTTGTAGGAAAAATGTAATAGAATTAAAACTCTTTAGCTTTTTTTTTTTAACATGGAATGTCTTATTATCTTCCACATTATTGAAGGACGAGTTGTTTGATATGAAATTCTTATTTTTTAGAGAGAGAGAGAGAATTTTTTAATATTTATTTTTCAGTTTTCAGCAGACACAATATCTTTATTTTATTTTTATGTGGTGCTGAGGATCGAACCCAGCGCCCAGCGCATGCCAGGCGAGCATGCTACCGCTTGAACCACATCCCCAGTCCATGAAATTCTTGACTTTTTTTTTCCATTTTTTTCCTTTTAGCATGTGTAAAATATTGGTCTAATTTAGTTTGTTCTTGAAATTTTCTGATGAGAAAACACTCCTAATCTTATTATGAACACCATATATATAACAAGCCATTATTCTTTTGCTGCACTAAAGATTCTCTGTCTTCCAAAAGTTAGCTTATGTCTCATTGTAGAGCTCTCTGCATTCGTTTCATATGAAATTTATTGTGGTACTTATATTTTTATGTTTATTTCTTTCATCAAATTCAGAAACTTTATAACTATTATTTTTTCAAATATCCTTACTGTCTCTTTCTCTCTCTCATCCGCTTCTGGCATTCCCCTAATGGGAAATAGCTTTCCTTGATAGTGTCCCTAAAATCCCTGAAATTCTGTTCAATTTTTTTTTCAATTTTTATCCTTCTGTTTCTCTGGCTGTATCATTCTCTTCAAAATAATTGCCTTTTTTTTCTGATCAAGTGTACAGTTGAGTTTATTTAGTAAATTTTATATCGATTCTTACTATATTTAAGCTCCAGAATTTTTTTGTTTTTATTTTATATTTTCTGTTTTTATCATATTTACATTTTGTTTTTACATTATTTTCTTGACTTTTTCCATATCTTTATTATTTTGAGCATCTTTATGACAATTGTTTAAAAGTCTTTGTTCAGTAGATTTGCCAGAAGCTCTTTTCAAGGGACAATTTCTGTTGAGTTATTTTTTTTTTCCTTGCAATTGGCCACATTTTCCTGTTGCTTCATAAATTGATGTTTTGTTGAAAAAAACTTGACATTTGAACATAAGGTAGTGGTAACTCTGAAAATTAAATTCTACATCTTTCCCAGGGTTTGCTTTTGTTGTTGTTGTTGTTGTTTGTTTATTTTCTATAAATTGTTGTTTGCTGTGTCTGTGCCAGAATGATAATTGTCAGTCTCAGGTCTCTTGTATCTGAACCTTTCCCTGCATGTGTACCTTTCACCTTATAATGAGATACTGTTTTGTGTCCTAATCATGAGTGTCTGGCTCCCAAAGGTAGAAAATGAGAAAAAGGAAAGGTGTGTGGAAAGGACATCAGTCTTTATAAGCCCCTGGAACTCGCTTTAGCCAAAGGAATGAGAGTATTGTAGTCATGGAGGAATGTGTTATAGCAATGCTCCCTGCCTCCTATGTGATGGAGGGGTAGCTACAGTTGGGTTAAGGGCTTGGTTTACCTGAAATTTTCCACAATTTTCTGTACAAACTTTTCCATTAAAGCTGAAACTTTCAATAGACTTTAAAGTTCCAAAGTAGTTACAGTATAAGCATTATGACAGTACAATTACTATCTAGCTGGAGAGCCAAAATTCTGGAAAAAAATAAATAAATATGGTAGGAACCTCTGCTACCTTCTGAGAGTTCTTTCAATATGGCAGCTTCTTATGTATTTTTTTATTGTTAATATTTACAAATAAGAGAAACAAGGATATGTATGTATAGGGCACATGTGGTAGTGTGTGTGAGACAGGGAATATCAGACAACTGGTAGACCAGAACACATCATGATAATCTGGAATAATGTATTCAAAATGGAAACCTGAAAACATACTTTGTCTATGAACGAAAACAGAATCGAAAAATTAATCCCTCTCTCTCTCACCATTTCTGTCTCTTGATCTTTCTATCTCTTTCATTTATATGCATCTGCGTGCACACACACACACACTGCACACCCCTGATTTAGTGTCTAAGGCCTAATTGTTGTTCATACAACGTTTGTTTCATAATTGAATGAGAAGGCAAAGGAAGTACAGACTGCACAGAGACAAAAAAAAAAAAAATGTGCTCCTGGTGCTGGAACTTCCCTGGTCAAACATGTGGAACAAGTGTTTCTCCACCTTAGTGCCATTGACTCTGCACTGAATAAGGCTTTGTTAGAGTGGGGGACATGATAGTTAGTACGTTGTGCATAGAATCTTAACATAATCCCTGGTAATATTCAGTAGATGGTCGTTTTACTGTTCCCCCAAGTTATTTTAAATAAATATGTCTCCCAGAATTGCCAACTGCCCTCAAAGGGGTTTTGACAAAATTAGCTCAGGTTAAGAACCAATTAGTTAAACAAAATGAAGCACATGTGGCTTAATTGAAGTTAACAAGAGTTTTAGTTGAGAAGGAGTTGTATTAAGATCAACCAAATAATGCAATTTCAGATGCCACATATTCTATTGATTTTACCTGGTGAAAATATAGATCTCTAGTCTTCCAGTATTAGATATATAATATAGTACCTCATATATATAATACTAGGATATATGTGTGTGTGCATTTGTATATATGCAATTTCTTTCTCAAAATCTGAAGAACACAGATAAAATGTTTCTTCAGTTTCTTCCCTGTTAATACATGTTGGGGAGACAATATTCATGAAATTGGAGCCTACAGTCTGCCAATGCTCCCTAGAGGGCAGTGTTTTGGAAGTCAGCACCTGAAAATAGAGGCACTGCTAATCATTTCTTCACTAGCATTTCAGTTCCATAATACTTTTGTTGTACAGATGAAGACATACACACATTCAGGGGCTACAGTACACATACTTTTTTAAAAAAATCAAAATTAGGCTTGATATAAGAGAAACAAAACACACACATTGATTTCTGCTGCATTAAATACATTTACACATCAAAGGAAAAGAACACAGAAATGTTTCAAATTGAGTTACATACTTAAAATTCCATTATTAAAAATATATTCTATACTCTATCAAACTGCAAATTTGGATTCATACACACACACACACACATACACACACACACACACCATTTCCATAGACAAGTGGTTTCTCTTTTGTACGCTGTGTTTTCTGGAATACATTGAAACTGATAATGAACATTAAAAGTAAAATATGCAACCAATTCTGAATTGCTGGAATTATGGGCATGTACCACAACACCTGGCAAGTAAAGAAGTCCATTGTTTCTTTACAGAAAGAATATTGGAGATTTGTATTCTTTGGCTGAAAGAAATTAATAAATGATAAACTGATTAATCAGCTTGTCTACTATATACTTTATAATTTTTTTAAATACGACCTCCATCTTCCCAGAGAATCAGTCTCTGAGTTTTGGTAATTCCAAGAAAAACAAACCAACCAACAAGCAAACAACAACAACAACAAAAGCCAACAAGAAAAACAACATCAAAAACCAACAACAACAACAAAGAATAATTGTAATTAAAAGAATAATGGAACTGAAATGTTAGTGAAGAAATTATTAGCAGTACCTCTATTTTTAAAACTGATTTAAACTCTGTGGAAAGGCAGAAGGTCTACTATAACTCATTTTTCCATGGGATAGTTAAGTGATACAGACATGAAATACAACCGGTGAAGAGAGTATAGACCAACCTGAGCCTCCATGCTCAGGGATGACCCCTGTGGTAAGTCTTTGGCGAAACTCTTCTCTGCCTATTTATCACACACATACAAAAAAGGAACATGCAAAAATAACCTTAGTTTGAATTAAATTTCTCTAAGTCGCTTTTATTTACAATTGCATCACTTCTGAAAGTAGTGTTTGCACTGAATGCTTTGCAATAACACGAAAATGCCTTTCTTAAGCTGTGTAGATCCCTTACCTTCTTCGTGTGCTTTTGCCTATATCTTGTTTTCTACTTTTTGCTATTCTGTAGATAATTAGCATCTTACTATATTTTTATCTTCAGATGGAGCAAACTGAACAAAGGCATGGGAATATGAAGAGAACCCTAGGAATTCATTTCTCTGAACCACATTGGAATGTGATTTACATTTTTAAAGTCAGGAAATATACATTTAAGAGCTTCTAGATCTAAGTGATAGTAGAAGGCAAATAAAAGTATCTTTTTACAGTACCAAAATAATTGGTTCATATTTTTAAAATATATTTTCTTTCAAATACTCTGAAAATTCTCAAGAATTTTCATAATAAAAAAAGTCCTAAACATTCCAACTGTTGATAACAGACCTTAAATAAAATGTGAATCACAGATGGGCAGTTTTTAAAACTTGATTTCCAAAAATCCTTTCACCTAGAGATGGTGGGAAGGCCATATTCTTACAATGAGGAATGACTAATGCCAGCAGCCTGCTGTCTTGTACCTGCTATATATGTGTCCAGAAAAGGATAGAATATATACAGCTCTTCTTCATTTACTATGTGTTACATTGAGCCTAGAGTCTCTAAGAGATTTCAACTTGAATTTTTTTTTTATCCTGGCTCTATGCAACACATGCTTAATCAGGTAGGGTCATAATTTGAAAGCAATAAGATGGTTCTCTATTCAAACATCTCTCTCCTACCTGTCTGCCCTCCATCATTTGACATCTCTTTTAGTTAAGTCATTCATGTTCCTTATTAAAATGTAAATATATTATTAGGCATTAGTTTCTTATTACTAATTAGTTAATCAATTTTACTCTGACAAAATGAAAGACCAGGAAACAATGGGAGCTGGGGGTCAGGCAGGAATATTTATGAGGTGAAAGATCAGCAAAGGCTGAAACCATGGGGCATTGAGAGGAAGAAGGTTCAGGTGAGACACCACAGAGGAGGGATTACAGGATGGCAGATAGTGTTCTGGGGCATTGACACTTTTAGATTTATCTCCATACTTGGGTAATCATATATACTAACTGAGCCATTGATTTGACCTGCAATGTGTGTGCATGCTCCAGAGGGGAGGCAGAATCCTATCTATGTGGCTTACATGGGCATGAATTTTGATCACTTAGATTTCCTTTGGAGGAAAGATTTGAGACAAAATTCATGACTCCTTCTGAATATGGATAATGTCTACATTTGAGCCAACAACATAGTCACAATTTTCGATAAATGGTTGAACCTTTGAAAGATCATAGAAAGTGAAACAGAACGCTGAATGATAACAATAATGATAGTGTTTATGCAGCAGTCAGAACAGAGAAGGAAAACGAACACACAAAGATGAAGATACCACAGGAAAGGGTGAAAGAGCAGACAGGAAGTATAGCTGAATTGGCCATTCCAGGAATGTAGCTGTCCCCTTTGTTCTTTCCTTGCAATATTCTCAGAGAACTGTTCTTTCTTGGCAGTAAATCTTAGTTCTTATGATTCCTTTTACAAGTGGACCTGAGCATGCATGTCAGAAGCCTTGATAAATATTCAAAATAGTTAAATATTTTGAGCACTTAACCATGTTTCAAGCATGTTTTTTTCATATGCCAGGGTAATCTCAGACTTGCATACAAATCATAGGACAGTGAATACATTAAAAATTTACCAAAAGAGATCATGTCCAAAAGTGGAAAGGTAGTATTGAATGCAGAGTCCAGTGTTTCAGTCTTACTTAAGAGATTTCATGATAGAAAGGACTTAAAAACAGCATACGATAGGCATGAAGCCAAATCAATGTTTATAGCAGCACAATTCACAATAGCTAAATTCTGAAACCAACCTAGATGCCCTTCAGTAGATGAATGGATAAAGAAAATGAGGCATATATACACAATGGGATATTACTCAGCATTAAAAGAGAATAAAATTATGGCATTTGCAGGTAAATGGATAGAATTGGAGAATATAATGCTAAGTGAAGCAAGCCAATCCCCAAAAACCAAATGCTGAATGTCTTCTCTGATATAAATATGCTGATTCATAATAGGGATGGGCAGGGAGCATGGAAGGAATAGATGAACTTTAGATAGGGCAAAGGGGTGGGAGGGAAAGGAAGGGAGTATGGGGGTAGGAAAGATGGTAGAATGAGATCGACATTATTATCCTAAGTACATGTATGAAGACACACACACACACACACACAAATAGAGAAGAGAAAATCACTCTTAATTTCCTCTTCCTATCAACTAATGTTCACAACATTTGCAATATTTTTGACATTTAACTGATCATTTAGTTCTTAAAACAACCTAGGAATGAATGATAAGAAAACTGAAACACAAGCGAGTTCATTTACTCTAAATCACATGGGAGCAATGATTGGAACCAAGTTCTAAATCCAGGCAGGAGGGCAACCTCTTTATTACAGGACATAGAAACTTTTATGACTTGACTCAATTTGCCCACTGAGAGTCTCTTGACTGTCTTTGCAATGTCTATGAGATGGATGCGAAGGCAGTGGAATTCTAAGGTCCTTCCTAGTGTTTCAGTTCTATGACACATTCTGTAAGGATGTGGAGTAGTCCTCAAAAGGGCTAAATATAGCTTCTTTTAAAGAAAAAGCTTGTCCTTACATTATTCCACTTCTAGAAATTTGGCCTAGGGTATGCAATACATAAAGGCAAGGCATGATAGATGAGGATGCTTAACTGATATTTGTCTATTACAGTATGTAGTTTGGAAACAATTTCAGTATCTAATAGGAAGAGATTGATTATTTATATTTTGATACATGATTGCATTTTTATTAATACCAAGTCTTCAAAGGACAGTTAATTAACTTGAAAAAGTTAGCAATACAATAGTTTGTACAGTATATAAAGTGATATGAAATATATAAATAGAACTATGAAACCTTGCTTTATGTGTGTATATATATATACATATTTGTATATATATATATATATATATATAAACTTTAAATATAAGCACATACATAAGAACTTATTGTTTCTTAACATAATTAGGTAACTCATTTTTTCTAAACTTTACTAACAAGCAGTGCTTTTAAAATCAGAAAAAAATATTTTTAAACAAAGCATTTAATAACATACATCAAATCTCATAAACAATTTCTCTCTCCCTTCTTTTGTAGGTCTGATCACCTGAGAAAACGGATGAGATCCTAAGAATGACTCTCTCTGAATACCCCAGGGAGCAGTAACATTCTCATTGCTGCCATTTGGATAAACCTTTAAAAACACCAGAATTGGAATGAACAAATGGATTTTCCTGTCAGGAGGACATGTTGAGGGTACCTTCACCTGGAAGTATACAAGAAGCCTCTTGTAGGACTGTTAAATACATGGTCATCTGATGCTGCCTCTATTCGCACACAGCATATTGTTTGCACTCAATAAATTTTAAGTCATAATAATCAATAATACTAATAATGAGGCAATAAAAAATAACTAGATTCAGTAGCACTGATGCAGTAGCTCTTTATGAGCTCCCTGTAGGGAAAGCAAGTTGCAAGTAGAACAAGGAAGGCCATGGTGTTCAGCATGGTAGACCTTCCAGAACAACTTGTGAAGCAGAACCAATCTCCAGTGTGCACACATATGGGCCTGCAGCAATGTCAGTTTGCAGCTTCAGGCGGGGGGCCTGATCAAATAACATAAGGAGAACTGGAAAAATCTGCCCATTTCCAATTTTCTCTGAATTTCATCTGAAAAATTCCATTTGAAAGATCAGAAAATGTCATAAACTTCGTCATGGCAATTAGTAAACCTACTGTGAACTTGTTTTATTAAAACACATCTTCTCTAAGGAACCTCATCCTGATCATCCTAACCCTAGCACTCTATTTCCATTTTTATTATCCATAAAGTGCCCATAATCTTATATATGCAATCAGATATCTGTACATTTTATTTTATACATTTCAAGTATTTATGCAAAACCCTTCATATCTTCTTTGTGAATTATCGAAACTATAGGATGATTTGCTTTTTATTTTTTTGAATCTTCCCATGAAGACTTTACAAAGTTAGAGGTCCTAGAAGCATAGCCTGGCTCACATCTAGAAAGCAACAGCTGGATCAATAAAAGGGCTTAGAAACCTATAAGCAGTTATTTATTTCTTTTATTATTGACTTCTTTCTTCACTGGGTTATAAGCTGTCTGAGGGCACAGTTTTAATGTTTTTCATAATATAACCTGGGCTACTGTAAAAGCCTGTGAAACATAGGGAATACTCCATAAGCATTTTTCAGTAAAAAAAAAATATATGAATATTTGATCAAATTGAGCTCCCAGAACCCATATCACTTTAAATTTATACATTGTTTCTTTGGATTTCAAAGAAGATCTTTTACATCTTGAGTTGGTCAGGCCTCCTGGTGTGGAACAGGCGGACTGAGGGAACTCAGCCTGAAGGCACAATGTTCCCCATACATGTCAGAAAACTGTGCTAAACTCACTACTACTTTCCCAAGTTTTGGTCATTATGAGACTATATCCTGAAACAAACCTCTGGCAGATCACATTGATTCTTTTTCTTTCACTTTGTGATCGAAGGTATCAACTTTAAGCTTGTTTAACCCAAAACAATCATAATTGACCAGCCCAGAAAAAAGAAAAACAAAATCAGAAAACTGGTCACAAAGGAGTTATTCACTAAATATTTTTTTGTATTAGCAAATGAGATACTTTATGTGCACACTAACCATAATCAGAAAGAAATTTCTGTGTATAAAGAGGAAAAGTAACAGGTTCATAGTGATAATTATTATCATACAATGTTTGTTTTCGGTTAATGTACTTAGGAAGTGGACTATGCATTTTTAGTGAACTTTCATTTACATAACTGTAGATAGTAAAAGAAATTAGTGAATTATAAGTGTTAAGATTTTCCCAACACCTACTTTCAGCTTTTGTTGAAAATCTCTATGGGACTGGGGAATGTTAATCATAAAACATAAGATCAAACAAAATTCAAGGTGTTAATTGTCAGTTGTTGGCACCACAGTCCAAAAAGAACAAGTTTGCAAACTTAAAGGCAAACATTTATCCATATATTCCAATATCAAGTGTGAGTGTGTATGGGTGTGTTATTTTTTTCACTGAGGTTGACCTTTTTTGTCAATGTAAGCTGTTTCGGGTAAAATGCCTCTTAGTACCTACCTGGGGATAGGTACAATAGCAGGTGCCCAGAAACATCTCTGGGTTGTTAGTTTATTGTTTGAAGATCTGTGCTTAAGATTTCTAATTTGAACAAGAAGATTTATTCTTCATCTACTCCAAGAGATAATCTCCTGTGATTCACAAAATTATTCACAGACACTCTCATCTTAAAATGTTTCTTGGAATCATTTTGTCTATCCTCAGTGTTGAAATATGAAATTCACTTACCTGGTGCTCATAGTGGTCATCTAACAATTCTGAAATGAGAAAAAAAAATTAAAGTAGGAATTGAAGGTCTATATGTTTCTGATGAAAAAGCAACAAAAGCAAAAAGAGTCTTGTATCCAGAGCAGTTGACTTTAAGAAAATTTGGAAGAAAAATGATACCAAGACTGATACCAAGATGATCGAGTATCATCAAGCATCATTTTTTATATGAAATCAAATCGACAAGACCCCTTCCTCTCCACCTGTGCCTGTATCACAGTCCAATTAAAATCATGTTTTCTTTAAAGACACAGAGAAAGAAGGGAGCGTCTGGGCACGTAAGGGACATCAGTTGTCTGTTCAGCAGACAGGTGCATTTGTAATGCCCTGGGGAACAGGGATGTTAGTTTCACTTTATTAATTGATACATCCATGATCTCCACTTTTTCTCATTCTCTTTGTAGAGAGCAGGTGCAGGAGGGAAGTGGACATTCCATGGTTAAGCAGAAAAAATAAAAACTTCTTTTTTTCCTTTTGGTTTTATTGCATTATAATTAAGCATGATGGGAGAGAGAGATCCTAGAGCAATGCAGCAGGCTCGGAACACTGACAAGGTCAATTATCTCCTGATAAGCCCTGCACAGGCACAGATTAATAATATGACTAATATTAATTGAATGTGAGTTCATTGAGTTTTATTTCTTATTTTAAAGTTCTCTTGGTGGGTGTACACGCCATGGTGCACACAAAATGATGGATGGGAGTGATGGAATCGCTAATAAGACCTTAGACCCTCTGGCCCACTGGGCACACAGAGAATGCAGGTTTTGATTTGCTTTCTAGGTTTCCAGTCTTCCAACGCCCCCCAACCCTGCTGGGGACTGGCAGGGAACTCAAAAGGGCAACTTTTCTAGTGCAATTTGTTCTATAAATGAAGAAAGTTCAAGAGACTTCAGACCTATGAATTTAGAATTTCCAAAATGAAACTGAAATGAAGCTGACTGCATGGCGTCACTTTAGGCAAATTAGATAGAGTTGATTTGTACAGAAAAGGAAGAGGGCTGGTGTTATTTCTTTACTGAGCTCAATCATCAAATATAAGTTGGCTACTCTCCCTGTATATTTATGTGTGTGTATGTGTGTCTGTGTGTGTGTGCAATTTTAGTTTGTGTACTTTTTGTGAATTTGGAAAAGGAGGCCCATAGATAAGACTTATTTTGAATGAATTGAAAGATGGAAGCTAAATTTGCATTGAGTATTGTGATCTCACAAGTAATTTCACTGACTTGGGGATTGGGAGACTGTTATTTTCATCCAGTTTCTTTCTCATACATTAGATATCACTTTTCTATTTGGAGATGACTGACCTCTATTCACTGATCCCATGAATTTACATGCCTCCTTTGTGGAATGGAGAAGGAATATAAGATGCTATCTTATTCTAAAACAGATAATACTAACAGAGTAACTTTTGGTTTTGGAGTATTGAATATATAAAATAACATTTCATTTTACAGTTGTGTTTAAAATGTTGTTTTTTTTTTTTAAAATGACAGATAGATAGATAGATAGATTAAAATGAATGCTACCTATATAAATGAAAGGAAAAAAAACAGCAACTGTAAGTGCAACAAGTTACAAAGGATTTTAAAGTGATTTGAAGACAGATTTCAAAGCCATAGAGAAAATAATTATATATGTGGTTTTAAACATAACATCAACCACCAACTTAATTCATCTTCAAACTTTTCCTAATCATCCTAACTAAAGGTGACAACTCCTTTCCTCTGAATTAGTTACCAATTCCTCTACTAACTCTAATTTGGCATCTCAAAACTAGATTTATTCTTTGTATCAATGGCATTTTATAATTCATCTCATATAACTCCCTGTTTTCCTCTTTCATGTATGTTGGTCTTATCTCCTCAATGAACAAAGTTTTCACTACAGGTCCCACCCAGTTCTTTAATATTTTCAAACTCTGCAAAATACGAGGCAAGGCAGAGTATGCTTTAGGTGCTTAATATTTAATTAAATAAAGAATTCTTGGATTGATTGATTTGTGATAGGAGAGTGGTGACAGGGATATTCAAGGTGCATGGGGAACTGCTTTTCCTCCAGGTGATCCTGAGGCCTCTGGAGGATCATCTGGGCTTGACAAATGATGATGTTCCCAGGGATATGGGTAGCATTCATAAGATGTGGTACCTACTATTCAAAACTAACACACCATAGCAGGATGGTGGGGAAAGTGAAGGAAGAAATTTTTACTGCAAAGAAGAAGAAAAAAGGAGACTCATTAGTGGCAAAAACAAAGCTATAAGCCAGACTCCTCCAGAGGCACCAGAAGTTCAGAGCAATGAAAAAGGCGCTGGAGAGGTTAGTGCCATCTGTAAGTTTACATGTTGATAGCTTAGGGGGGAAACAATTACAATTATTCAGAAATACTGATGAGAAAGTTCATAATTAAGGGAAGCAAGATTTAAATAGAATATAGATCATTGGAGGTATTGTTCTCTGTTTTGCTTATTTATGATCCTTGAGCTCCTACACTTAATGTCATCCAGGAAGGCATAGAGAAGCAGGGCCTGATGATACGGTTTCTAATACACATCCTACCTAGTGCTTTTTCTCTGCCTGTTTTCCCTTCTCTATGAATAGGGTTGGCAACTGCATCCACCACAAAGTGAAAGCAATCTATATCTAGAATATTAAAGTCAGATGCATGTAACTGGGATTTTATGGAAATACATCAAGAAGGATGAAACCCTTCATGTTGCTCTGCTCTTTTCAAAAACCAAAGTTTCTGGAGTCTCTATTGAAACACACTGCAATGCCCATCACTGTGTTTTCTCAAAAGGTGATCTAACTTTGCCTCCTCCATTTCCCATGTCTCAGTTAAATGCATACAATATCTGCAAATAGTGTTTATTTTGTGGTAAATAGGGTTTGGATTATTTTGCACTTCCTGGTTACATGTTTTACCTCTGGGCTATCTTAATATATTTCTATGAAGTACATAAAAATCAGATTTCTAAGAATCCAGACAGGAGTATTACTTGTCCCCATAATGGAAGAAATGACATGTTGGGCTCAGAGTCACAATTTGTTCTTATATTTGGAAATATACACAATGATGACTTTTAAAATGATGTTGGCTTTCTTGTTTTTATGTAAGAGTCTATTTTTGTCCTTACAGAATGTCTGTTATGTCCCTATAATTTCTAATCCTGTTAGGTGGAATATAGCTAGTGGTAGGAGGAGGGACAAATACTTTAGGAAGCAAGCAGTAGTAATTTTCTGCTTGATGGTGAAAATGCAAGAGATTTCATCTAGTGATATCTAAATCTTAGAGTTTCTTCTAGGTACTTGAAAACGTTACTTTTTTATTCTGAAGACCATCTGCTAAGAAATGGTCCAAAGTAAAATTTCCCTCCCTCTTATGCATAATCCTGCAACACACCATTTATAATTTTCCATTAAAATTTAGAATAGCAAGTAGCATAACAGAAAAGACTTTGCATGTGGTGGTAGGTGCAACATAGTTAACTCTAAATGGTGCATAAAACATTAACTTTATATTATAAATCTATGACTTATGTTGTGTATGTTTGGGGGTAAATTATATGTATTTTCTTTGTATCATCCATCATTCTGAAAATTTTAATGTAGCCCATATTTCAGATTACAAAATTTAAATGGAATAATCTATTGATGCATCTAACTTTAAGAGAGTTAAGAAACAGGTGAAGAAAAGTAAGAAACACATCCAGGATCCAAATTCATTTAACTTAAAATAAACGTGTTGAACTAAATAATAATGCTAGGCATGATGATGGGCCAGTCAATATATTGCACTTCAAGACTAGTGCTGGAGCCTTAATTTTAACTCAGAGAAATTATTTTTCTAGTGTTACTATGTGAGAAATTACAAAACTGAGGCTAAAAAAAAAAAAACTTTCATGTGCCCTAAGTTAAACATCTGACTAGGAAGATATAAATACCTGCAGTAAGTACCTGACTTCAGAAGACTCTTTTCACCGTAGTGTGTTTTATAGATATTATTATTTATCAATAGCTAAATATGACACCAATTCTGATGAAACACTGTAATGAAGATGAAGATGACACCCATTCCCACATAAACATTGAAATAAATAAACAAAAACTGGGTTTATTTTCTTTAAAGATAACCTTTAGGTGTAGGAAATTATTAGAAGCAAATGTGAATGCTTACTGTCTGGGAATACATTAATATTTAGGACACCATTTTAATTTATGCCATTCTAAATAGGAAATTTTTTTCAGAATGTATTTTCTTGCCTCTTGTTGCTTCATATACAATACCAAACAGTATGAAAGTTATTTGAGAACTAGGAATGTTTATGTCAGTTATAGCAATGACTATATTACAGGAAGATAATTTTCACAAACCTCAGCTCTCCAAAGTTTCCATTCCTAAAGAATAAACAGCAGGACAGGAAAACACAAACAAAGCAACAAAAACAAAGCAATAAGACTGCTATTTTTTCAAAAATAAAGGGCTTTATAGCAACAGAAATAATCGTGCTGTTAAATGTACTCTCTGTTGAAGGGCTGTGGCTATACTTCAATGGCAGAGAGCTTGCCCTTGCACATATGAGGCACTGGATTCAATCCTCAGCACCACATAAAAATAAATAAATGAATGAATAAAGATATTATGTCCATCTAAAACTAAAAAAAAAAAATTAATTATGCTCTCTGTTGAATGAGAGAGGCAGATAGCCACCCTTGGACCCTCACAATTGTGTATGAAGTAAAGTAGCAGTTTAAAAGCAGATAAGACATTTTGATAAAGATATGGAGACATGACTGATGACAGTAGAGAGCAAAATAAGGAGATAGAAGTTCTAACTTGAGGTAATAGTTTTACAGAAGACAGAACATGGGACCATTATCAAAGGCATAGGTCTACAGAATTGGACAAGGTAGAACCTTAATTCTATTTTTACAACAATCATCATACAATAAAATGTATGAAATTATTCTCATAATTACCTATCTAAAAAGGTAGACATTATTTTTTTTAAAAAAAGAAAACTTATCTGTTTGTTTATTTTGGCTCTGTGAACCCTCCATTGTCTGATAAAAATGAGGAAAAAAGAATCTTCTGTTAGTGCATTGGGTGAGAATGTAACTTTGGGTCTGTACGGCTGATGATTGACTTACTATCAGGGCTGAAATGCTACATCATGCTGGAGCCTTTCAAGAGAGTCAACCTGTTTGCAAATGGCAAACCCTGTGGAATACCAATACTCAAAGTACTTGAATTGTGAATTTTCTATCAGAGACATGTGGAAGTGAGCCAAATTGCTATCATACTCCATGGTTCATATTTGAAACCCATTGCCCATGCATTCTATCATAGCATGGATTAACTCCATTAGGGAAAATTTCAAAGTATTTGCCAACATTTAAACCAAGGATCTCTACCTTAATGAGTATCTTTCAAAAGGGTGATGACTGTAGAAAGGTTGAGATGATCTAGTCTAGACAAGAAATGGAAGGATTAGAGGTAAGGCATGGGCCTAGTTCAGTCTAGTCATCATTATCTCAAGATTCATCCATATGGGGACACTTTGTTTTTCAAGCTCACACTTTGGGTCTGAATTTTAGATTTATGCTTCCAGCTACCTCATCAACATTTTCTTTTAGAAAATATATTAGACACGTGTTTAGAACTGGAATGTGTTTGGTCTGTGTTGATCAGTTAGGATAGTTAGAATTTGGCAACAAAGAGAAGAAGAGAAACACGCAAGAACATAATCGTACAAGAGCGTGACCTACTTGAGCCAGGGGACAGAGGAACGTCACAGTACAATTATGACAAATGGTGATCTTACTTTATAGAGTAGGAAATATTATGTTTATCAATATGATAGAAATTTAAAAAAATGGGAAATTCCTTACTGAAGAGATCAGATTAGTGGTGAGACCAAGGAGCTCACCATTTTAGCATAATAATAGCTTTTATCATTTTAAAATCTCCAGCATTCCCAACATGCTAATTGATAAGTCACTTTGAGGCATCCTCTCAAGAATTCCTCAGTCTTTAATAGTGGCAGAAGAGAAACTCAAACATGTCTCATCAGAACATTTTTGAAATGTGTTCAGTTCTAGGCTGAGTCTGCCCAGCTCAAACTTCAGCAGGGTTCTACACTGCCCCTTGAAGTTTCCTCAACATGTTCAAGGAGCAGTAGCTTGTTATTACAGCCTACATTATATTCACCCAACTTTTTCTTAGCAGCAATGAGCTTAGAGGCAACAGGATAGCAGATATCTTCTTTTATGTCTCCTTTTTTTTACCCCTACTCTTTATTACCAGTGCCTTGCAAGAACAAGCATGAAATAATAAGACAATTTCCAAACACAGACTAAAATCCCAAAAGGTAAGATATAACCATCTGGAGTACAACAAGCACATCATATTTTCTTTCTTTAGCAAGACACTTCTGAGTTTTATGGAAGGCATTCTAGTAGGCAAAGTCCTACTAGCTGTTTGTAATTCCTTAAAATTTTTTTTTTAAATAATAAAAGTGCAATGTTTCTTTAATGTCACAGTCTGAATTATAAGCAGAGAGTTGGCACATCTCTCATTTTATTCATTCTAATTACAATTGCCTTGTCACTGAGATGCCAACCTGACGAAGAGCAAATCAGGTAGTGAATCCCCAGGGGCCGCTTAGTAACAGGAAGGCTGTCTCCAGTGGAATCAACGTGACAATTTCTTCTCTCCCTCTTCAAAGTTGAGAGTCCCTCTGGACAAATTCACATTTGATTATTTTCACTAGGCTCTCTGTCTTCAACTGCTTGATTAGCATCTCACTCACCTAAGAAATTAGACTAAAGTTTTTGACCATTAAAAGGAAACCAAAGGATGTGCATGGGTGCACACATGTGTGTGCAACATGCCTGTGCAAACCCGTGTTTTTAACTCAGCCCCTAGAGTGGGCACCAAAGCTACTCTTCAGTGGCTACTGTGTGAGTTTGTGTGTGCATGTGCATAGGTGCTGTTGTTAATGTGTCTGGAAGGCAACTTTTCATAAATCTTTCCATCCACAAATACGAAGCCAGATGTTTGAAAACCAGAAGCCAAGGTGTGGTAGTTGGCTCCTGTGCACCTGATTTTCCTTTTCCCAATTTCATTGCATCTGTGCTTAGAGATAAGACCAAGGTTCCTATTGCTACTAAAATGTTTATTATTAAACTGCATTCTCTCTGATAAAACACATTTCTGTAGAATAATGCAATTAACTTTAGAGAAGAATAATTAGAACTTATAATTGGTATTCCAAACACAAAATTTATATATTAAGCCAAAAATACTCTAAGGACAGGATATTCTCCCTTTACTCTGTCACCAACGGCAGCACTTGACTGATCAGAGACCCAGGATAGAAGGTAGATCAAAGAAACAAGAATCGAGAATTCTGCCATTAGAAAATCTCATCTTACTCTTCTCTGATGACTTATTTCACCCTTCTACTTAATAAAACAAATACCCTCAAACTATGTGTCCATGAAAAGCAGATACTTGGAAAACTGAAAGAGTCATTCTACTTTGCTACATAAGAGATGTAGTTTAGAAATCAGCATTGAACGGTTAAGAGGGGTGTTAATATTGGAAACACTACTGTAGCCATTCTCTCAATTCCCAAATCCAATGATGATAACATGTATATCATAAAATTGGCCCTTACATCAGCTAGGGTACATGATTAATTCTGATGTGTGTTGACTCCTCCTTAGTTATAACCAAGTAATGTCCTGGATATTAATATTTCCTCTTTGCTAGAACACTGTCTATATCAAAAGTGTTCAATAAATATTTTCTGATATGAGTTGATTTAATGCAGAAATCATCTTTCTTTAAGTGCCTTTCTTCCTAGAAGCAGAAGTTTCATTTGCCAACCCATGGACCATATCCCTTTAGAATTCTAACTTATTTTAGAAGAGCATTAGTCTCTTCAAGGAGATTGGCTATGGATGACTAGCTCTCCCACGGGACAGCAGATTTCTCGGCTCCAGCTCCAGCTCACAAGGTAAAATGATTCAGTGTTGTTTCTGTCCAATGCACTGTTGATGGTCCAGGTCCTGCACTCATGGCCACCTGAGCTGCTCAAGCTGAAAAAATACACCTTTTCCTGGGACTGTAAGGTCAACCAACAAGAACAGAGTTATATCAGCCAGTATAGAGATTAAATACCGTAGCTTTGAACCTTCATACCAAAAAAAAAAAAAAAAGTTTCATATTCTCCTTCATGCTTGAAGTAGGTCAGCAAATTGAGTTATCAGCCATTTATGTGACAGCTCTAAGCCCACTCCCCCAGTGCTTTGGGGAGTGTAGAGTGGTGAGTTTTATCTTTACCCTCAAGAAACTTGCAGTTTTGTATGGGACATAGGTGATAAGTGTGTGTAAATTGGAATGAGAATGAAAATTTAAGTTGTACAATGACAAAATACATATCACATGAAGTTGACTATATCAGTATTTGCCAAATAAGTAAAAGTGCTACAACAGTTTAAGGAAAAGAGGAACAATCTTTCATATAGATTCAGAAAACCCCTCAAGGTAGGGCCGAATATGGCTGAATCAGAAAAAAAAAAAAAAGAAACAAAAAAATAGATAGGTTTGAAAACAACCTGAGCAGAGCTGACTCAAGCCAGAAATATAAGAAAGACCAAGTTGGCCTTCTTTCCTCCTTTCTTCTTCTTACTGTGCTATAAGACTTATTTGAAGGTCAACTAGCTAACCCATCATATTTGACCTACACTCTCTGAGGAGAGATTCTCCCACTCTCCACCATCACCAAAAGCCATCAAATCCTATGTCCACATATATCTTAATTCCTACATCTAATCTATGCAATCTAGTTTGTTCTTGAATACTATATTAAACAATATGCACTTTTTAGTTTTACAAAACCCCTTGTGTTAATAATCTAGTATTTTATCTTCATGGTGTTAACCAGCAAATCAATTAATTAATCCCTACAGAAATAATTAATGAAAACCCAGAGACACCTGAATAACATATCAGATAGAGTCCTAGTTTAGGACACAGACTAATAAGGTTGCATTTTTCAAAGAGACTGGGGAAAACCTTCAGGTCACATCAGGAGGGTTATGACTCAATGCCGAGTCAGAAGACTCAGCAGTAACAGATGAGGTTTCAAGTCTGAGCAGGGTAGGATTTTTATTTTTAATTTCATTAAATTTCAGCCTTTGCCCTCGTTCAAATAGCACTTGCTTGTAGATATAGTACTCTTTAGTCTGACTTTACTGAGAATGTCTACAGCTTTCCATTTCTTATTAGGGAATGACTCTTTTGAGTATTCTAATGAGATGGCTCCCTATGTCTCCACCTCCTTTGCTATTGCTTAGTTACCCAATTAATCCATCTATTATTCTTCCTATGCACTTTGTCTTATTTTTGAATTTTGAGCAGATGTTCCTTACTGCTTGCACTGGCCATTGCGCTCCCATTTTATCAGCCCAAAGCCAGCCTTACAGACATTACTGATTCTTCTCTATACCATTGGAAGCAGAGGCCTGGACATTTTAGATTGAATCCGTTGTAGTTATTCAAATATGCATGTCTGACTACAGAAAATCAAAAGAACCATATATTGTCTAAATGTGTGTTATTTGAAAAGTAGGGACTTTTAGAGATAGGGATTAGAATCAGTTTGTTCTAGAACCCTTCACCTCAAAGCCTGGAGGGGTCATCTAATCTGTTTTGATAGACCTAGGCAGAAATTAGTGGCAGCTATAAAGGAAGTTGTATTTGCTAAACACTTCAAGCCACATTCTAATGAATTTGACAATCCCCAAATTGAGACTTTTACACAGGGCAAGTTGAAGTAAAACACATCTTTAGTGCTCTTCACTGTCTCTTGCTAGACCCTAGACAATAAACTGGCTTGCATATATTAAGAATGTACATAAAATACAAGGAGACCATTATTTCCAAAACCATTGTTATTTTTAGGGCTCTGATAGAAACTACACATTCCTGTTCAGAGGGGTGATTTTCATATCTGAGTATCAGTGAAAATTCTCTTCTTTTAAATCACTGCTTCTAATGTAATTTTAATGGCCGATTAAGCTGTTCAGTCTTCCTGGGATGCTGGGACAATAATATTCATTTGCAGTGTTCATGGCACTGATGATCAAAGATGGTCCCAATACCACCATTTCCTTCAGATAACCTTTAAACCAAAAGAAGTGGGTTCTAACTACGAGAAGCAGGTTTAAGAGACAAACTCCAGTGTGACTCAAAGCTAATAAAATCAATTAACACTAAAATCTTGTGGAATGTTGTTCTCATTTCCATGGATCATGTCAAATACTTTGAGTTTGTCATAGAACTTCTTAGAATCTTAAGGGAATGGAGATATCAATAGCCATTTTGTTTGGGGTGAAACAAATTCTAGCCAATTATTATTATTTTTTAACTGAAATCTTCCCATTTGGTTAAAATCTAGCAATAAATAAGATTCAATAGCCATTGATTGGCTATACCATGAACAGTGGTTGGAATAAGGATTTCATTTTTATAAAATTTTGAATTAGATAAAAATTTGTATACAGTGGCTATGGGCTCATCATTCAATGTCTATCGTTTCCTCCTGTTTCTCAACGAAAATTTATGCACATCACATGGTAAATCTCATAAGGCATCCTTAAATGTGTCCCAAAGTTACTTCATACAAGAACTCATTTAAATAATAAATTCATCAGAGACATGAGATGGGAGGGAAAGGGAGAGAAAAGGGAAATCGCATGGAAATGAAGCACAACTACTTGTGAGAAGGATGAAATTGACTTGATGAAAGCATTGAGGACTTTTGTTTCTTTTGAAGAGAATGCATCTCAACTTCAGCCATTCCTCTAACGTAGCAGTGATAAGTCATCACAAAGAAATTTCACAAAAATTCCAAAGATGATTATCATGGCATTAATAAAGATATGTTGGGTTTTTTAAATAAATAAATAAATAAGTAATAAATTCATTTGTAACATTAAGAGGAAGAGAGGTGATTAACTGATAAGGCTAGTGGGGAGGGATAGAATGTTTTCCATGATGAGAAATGTAGATTTAAAATTCAATAAAGTTAGGGGGCGGGGGAAGTGGTAAGACAAGTCTAGATATAGGCACCTGCCAAAACACAGATTCAATTCCAACCTGGAGACTTCATACAAAGAGTGGGGAATTTGCTAATGTGGAGGGAATTCATATAAAATAAACTTCAATTTAGACCTAGAAAATAGACCTAGTGTGGAAATGATTCTCTGGTAATTCTGGAAACCACTGAAAATGTGTTAAAATAATTTATAGGGTCCAGTTGTACTTGATCAAATGATTAACGGCATTCCATCTGCTTTCTAAATATTCCCACCTTTCACTAATTCCTCTGAAATTTTGCCATTTCAGTCAAGCTGAAATTTATTAGCACCTACTTACTGTGATTTACATGCAGAATGATTTGCATGCCTCTTTTCTGGGTTATTTGCATGCCTTTATTAGGAATGCGGCTTATTTGGGGGCACATTTGATTTATATGCATTTGGCAAGTCTGCCCTTCTATTCTGTTTTTTTTCTTTTGATTTATACAAGGGCAGAGTTATGTTCCAGGGTCTCATTCATTCCCTAGGAAATTATTATTTTTTTTAACTGAAATCTTCCCATTTGGTTAAAATAATGCAACAAATTAGATTTAAAACCCATTGCTTGGCTATACCATGAACAGTAATTGGAATCAGGATTTCATTTTTGTAAAATTTTGAATTAGATAAAACTTGTGTATAGTGGCTATGGGCTCATCATTCAATGCCTATGGTTTCCTCCTGTTACTCAGCCTGTTTTCATCTACAAATTCATGCACATCACATTTTCTTGTTTTCCCAAATGAAGTACACCCCAATTTGGCCTCTCTATTCTCTTTCCCACCTTTAGAGGATCCTTGCTCACTGGCCTGTCCTTAACTGTCACCAAGAAAATGAGCTAATAAAATTATACCACCAGAGTGAGACTCATGCCCGCCTCCATGAGACAGCTGGGATTTGAAATGGGACACTTACAGAAACAATGCCTTCATTATAACTTCATAATTTATAATGAACCATTCACATACATTATCTAATTTGATCCCTAAAACATTCTTCAAGTTAATTATTCTACTTATTTCAGTTTTACATGTGAGAAAATTATGGCTCAGGAAAAAGAGGCAGTTTAGGGGAAGACAGTGGGTAGTGAGGTGTCCCAAGCCTGGACACTTGCTATTGAGTTCTCTGTTTCCCACCCCTGCACTGGCTACTTGGTGCTGAGGGACAATCCATTAATTGAGAAGATTCCTGAAGGAAGCTGTAAGATAAATTTTCTATGGGCTGGAAAGCTTCTTACTATCTTTCCAATAAAATGATTTAGATGGATTCCTATGCTGCTAAAAAGTACACAAGAGCAGGAGAAAACACCCAAAGAAAGGTTGGGTGAAACTTCAGGTGGGTCTTTCATTGGGGAGGAGATCTGATGGGGCTTCACGCCCACACGAAGCAGTCCAGAGCAGGTCATTATTCTCCAATCAGTCTATTTCCATTTTTAGTCTATTCACTGTTCAGTGACCTTGTCCTGTGGCACAGCCGGACAATATTACAGGAGAAACTGGAACACTGCTAGTCTAATTATACAATTACATATTCATTTACCCCCCAGAGAGTCTAAGACTTTTCCAGGAGCCAAACAAGAAGCTGTTGGCTGGAAACTCATTTTGAGAGATTGTCTCACCTCAAGACACTGAAGCTGTTCTAAATATGGCACGTAAAATGATCAGCTAGATTGGATGGGTAGGCATCGAGAGAAAAATAGAATTATAGGATGCATATAAAATTCATAAAACATAACCAGATTTGAAAATTTATATTTAAATCTATAGCATTAGGTAAGTTCAGTTTTATCAGTATCAAGTACTTTACACCTGGAGGGTGTCCAAACATTTTCTGATTTGAAAAAGTCATCTTCAGGAATAAATGTGTAACCTATGTAATTTTCATTATCATGTTATTAGTGGAACAGAAAGAGTAGGAAAAAAAAGAAAAAGGACACATTCTACAAAGTAGTTCAGTTTTGTACTTATCTATCTTAAAATTGATTAATTAAAACACTGCCCAAATTATCTTTCTTGAGAGTACAGTGTCTTAGTCTGTCTTCTGCTGCTATAACAAAATACCACAAAGTGAATAGATTATAAACAATATAAAAATATTTTCTCATGATTCTGGAGGCTGGGAAATACAAGATTGAAGGAATATGTTGGTGAGGGCTTGCTGGCTACATAATAAGATGGTAGAAAGTATCACATGGAAAAAAATATCAAGTAAGAGAAAGCAAGAGCAAGAGAACATGTGCAAGGGAGAACTCAATTTTTAAAACAAATTCATTCCTGAAATATCTAACATTGACAAAGACATTAATTCATTAATGAGGATAGAACCCTCAAGAAACCCACCCTTTGAAGGTCCCATTTGCCAATACCATCACAGTGGCAATTAACTTTCAACTTTTGGTGGGGACTGTGAAACCATAGCATACTGGCATGTACTGCCATCTATAACAGGTTTTCACAAACTTTTTGTACATAGGTCCAGATAATGAATATTTTACATTTTAAATCTACATACTTTCTACTCACTTCTTCCATTGTGGAATAAAGGAAGGCATAGAAAATGTGTGACTTAATAAGTTGGCTATATTTCAATAAATGTTTTCTTAACTAAAAAGTACTTTAGGGCAGATGTGGCCTACAGTTTGAATTTTGCCAATTCCTGCTTTATAAGATCCACTGGATATTAAAAAGTTTGATACTATATTTGAAGAGAGGACAGGCTATTTTTCTTTAATATTGTTGCTATTTTTAAAGTTGTTATAATAAGTTAATTAAAAGGACTTAATGAGTTTAATATATTAGAGTAACTTACTATTTAAAAAAAGCCTCTTTTGAGTAATGTAAAAAATGAGCAACATTTTTTTTTGTTGTTGTTTTTTGTGAGCAAAGTCAAACATTTCTAAGAAATTTAAGGAAAAAGTCTAAATGCTTTTTAAAAAAACATTATCATTTTAGTTGATTAAAAAATTGGGCCCACAACTACTGAATTGTATATATGTAATGGTGGGCATCTATGAGATGAGACTATAAGAGAAAATTTTGGAGACTAACATGCTTGTCATTGTCATGGTTGTTATCATACTATTTGCAACTTTTTGTATCAGTTGACCCACACAAAGTCCAAACTATAATTTCTGTCTCACACAGTATCCTAATCATCTCCAGTAATCTGCTCTATCCTTCAGACAGAATCGGGTATCCAATTCACCTTAAAATTATCTCTTCCCTACAATTAGATAAATCAAAGCCAAAATATTTAAGATGACTCATCCCCAAATGGCATGATTGTCATTCTTATTGTAGACTCCCTACAATGCTATATAATCAGTCAAGTGGGGCTGCTGCAGGACAGCTTGCCTTTTTGAGGAAAATAGAACCCTCATTATAGGAATTAAAAGATCAAAGACAAAATTGCCTCCTAGAAATAGTTTGAAACAAGCCACAACAAACGAACTAAAACCTTGCAGTAAAGAATGTAACCAGAACAGGTGCTTCCTCATGGGCACTTTGCAAAAACACAGCCTATTTGAAAATGCTCATTACATTCCCTTAATTTCTCTATCCTCATTCCTTAATAATTAAAGAATCAAATACATGGTGATGATAACAGGACCCCATGCCTTAAGTGACCATCCCCATCTGCTCCTCATTCCCCACCTGAAGCTATCATCTTCATTTTAGGCCATCGCCTGGGACAGCTGCAAAGCTGAGAGCAAGCTCATAAATATGAGGTTTGGAAATGCAGCCAGACGGTTGCAAAAGACTATAATGGACTGGGGGATTCTAACTCCTGGGGTATTGGCTTCTTTTCTTTTTTTTTTTTCTGAAGTTGTGTTTTCATGTTTGGTGTTCCTACTGCTTCTTCGAAAGTCTGCAGTATGATTTCCTCCATGAGGATGAAAAGATGTCAGATTTCCTCCTATTTATAATATCCTCCCTAATCCTGAATAATGAGAGATGCATTAGGTCTCTTTTCCATTTTATTTTGACAGAAAACGCATACATTCCCTACATATGTGCAGCATAGAATTAATTGTTTATATGGTGAATGACTAAGATCAAGTTGCTAATTTATAAATCCCACAAGGGTTGGTTCCAAAGGGTAAAAGGAAAAAGCAAAAATTCAATGTCTATTTCCAAACTTTATAGCAAGATGTTGCAGCAGAGGGTGGAGTTGGAGGATATGCGAGAGCTGTCCTGACATAAAAAAGACAAAAATAAACAAGAAAGACATATAAATGGAAAACATTCTCCTTTATGGCTGATTAATATGCTATGGATCTGGAGACTGTCATGCTAAGTGAAATAAGGGAATCCTCCAAAACCAAAGGTACAATGTTCTTTGTGATATATGAATGCTAAACCACAAAAAAGTTGGGGGTTCCAACCCAGAAATTTTCCAACCCAGCTGAATTTCAAACCCAGTTTGACTCTATTTTTTTGAGAAATAAATCAGATACACCATAAGGTCCTTTCTCTCTCAGTCTATGGGAAATATTTGCAAATTGAAACATGAAAAAAGGTACTTTGGGGAGCTTATTAAATGTTGATTCCAAAACTCTACCTTAATTTTATTATTGAATTCATCAGATTACTGTGATATGAGTGAACCTGAAATCACACACACAACAAAGGAGATGAAGAAAAGGGAGGGGAATAGGAATAGAAGATAGTGGAATGAATAGTACATGTTCTGTGTATACACATAAAAACATCACAGTGAATCTCAACATCATGTACATCCGCAAACTGGGATCCTAATTAGAATAAGATGTATTCCATGTTTGCATATAAATATCAAAATAGATTGTACTGTCATGTATAACTGAAAAGAACAAAAAGTAAAACAAAAATGAAAAGCATATTTTTTGTGACAAAAAAAGAAAAATGATCAATGAAATTATCTATTTTCTTTTAGAAGAAAGTATGACGATTGAGCAGACGGTACCTCTGACTATAAATCACTAACCAACAACTATGCTGACATTACAACATTCAGTGTAAGTATTTTAAACAGTTCTGAAGTTTTCTATACTTCTATGTCATGATGTCAGGTAGGATTAGCAATAACCCATGTTTGAGCATCAAACAAAAGATTGTCTGCCAAACACTGTTGGTAGCCTCCTAAGAGCAATCTTGCCTATTATTTTCCTTGCTTGATATTGGATGATCGTGTACTCCTTGGCTTTTCCTTCTACCCTGTGATGAAATGTAATTAGTCTCAAGGATCATGACCATTTATTCTGCTTGGAGTTCACTCAAGGACATATGACGCAGCCAAACCTCACCAATGACATGGAAGGGGACTTCCACTGAGAAAGCAACTTGCCAAGGTTAACACAGTTGTAGGTGACTCAGCAGAGTTTCCAATCCAGAAAGTCTGACTCTTTCTTCTTTTGAGAAATAAATCAGATAGAACAGAAGGTCATTTCTCTCTCACTCTATGGGAAATATCTGGAAATTTTAACATGAGAAACAATACCTTTGGGGAGCTTGTTAAATGCACATTCCATCACTCCACCTTAATATCACTGTTGAATTCATCATGTTATTGTGATACAAGTGAACTGGAAATCATACATTCAGCTTTGACACTTGAGAGTTTACTGATTCTTGCTTTCTGAATGCAATTGAGATATGGGGCCGTTGCTCTTCTCTGTTGCACACAGTGCTTTTATTTATTCTGGGGCATTACATTGAGTATTTATTCTTTGGAGTTATAGAGGTAAGGATATGATTTTTAAATGAATTAGTTTAGAGAATAATTCTAGATATCTTTCCTTTGTTTCTACAAAACACATATCAACAACTTATTATTTATACAACTATGTGTTTGATGTATTTACTAGGATAGTCATTGAAGATGTTAAATTTGTTTGTTTATTCTGCTAGAAAAGTGCTAGTGATGCTGTGAAAATATTCATTTAACTTTGATGTCTAACATTTGCCATCTCTAGTCATCCATGACTATTATGAACCTGATTGTGAATGGTGAAATTGAAGAAATCAACTATTTTATTTAATTTTCATTTATTGAAGAATAAATAGCCATTGTAGCCTGTGGATACAGTACGTAGCTTTAGAATAGTGCAGAGATCTGCACAAACAGGTATTTTAAAAATCTCAGAAATTGTTCTCTGATTGGTAAAGTCTAATTTGGAGAATAGTCTACACCATGAATGTCACCTCTCTTGAGAACCCCATACATCATTCTAATACTTTACGTCTGATAGCGTGAAGTCTTTGTCTTCTCAGCCTGGCCATTCCCAGGATGCTCCATCTTTGTGAGGCAATGTAATCTCAATGTCAGACACATTCAGGGAAGTTGGCCTCAGAATCCTGACAAACAATAGCCCAGCATCCTGAAGAGCTGCCACAGTGTTCCCAGGACAGGAACCACCTTTGCCGAGAGACTGCCTCATTCATTATTCTGAAAGATTAAGTACCAAATACCTCATTAGAGAAGCTGCAAGCTTCTCCAGCAGATAACAGCTGGAGAAAAGGAAAAAAGGCATTTGTAGATGAGGAAGTAGCGAGGGCAGGAACTAATTGGTTCTGCACCAAATAGGTCTGGCTTTCTTCCCTCATCACCTACGGCCACATTTCTCCCAGAAAGGGTGACTCTGAGTATCCAGATTTTTTGCTATAGGAGCCAGGTAGGACTTAGCATTAAAAATCCTAATAGAATTACTAGAAATGACAGATTGTTCGATAACTCACAAACTGGTCTCTTCCATTTGAATGAGAATTGACTGGCACAAAAGATTGATTAACTTTGACAAACACATATGGGTTCAAATCATATTCCTTTAGTTCATACTTTGAAACAAATTCCAATTATATCTTTCTTTAAGTTCCAGCATCTAGTTATTTATTTTCTTTCTTTCTTTTTTTTTTTTCCAGACTCATATAAGGGGAAAGAGGTTTGGATTGATTCTCAGGTCTATCTCCTACTGGCTGCGTAATCTTAATAGTTAACCTTGGAGCTGCCTTTTTCTCCTTTGTCAAATACTTTGTTGCTCAAAGGATAACACATGGAAGTCTGTGACTTTCAAGAATGGCTCCATCATCATCAATATGGTTTTTATAAATCCCTCCAATAGTTTCAGTCTCCCACGTGAGGATGACTTGCACTGTGTAGGTGAACTGTATGTGTCAACTTGATTGAATTAAGGAATACACAGATGGAATTAAGAACTTCCAGGTAACTGGAAAGGTGATTTTTCTGGGTGTGTCCGGAGAGTATCTATAGAAGAGATTAGCATTTTGATAGGTACAATAATTAAATAATTTCATCCTTACTAATGTGGGTGGGCATCATCCAATCCTTTGAGGACCCTGATAGAACAAAGAGGTCAGGGAAGAACAACTTTATTCCCCTTCCTCTTTCCTCTCCTCTCTCTCTCAGCTAGACATCATCTTCTCTCACTCTGATTCTCTGACTCTCTGGCCTTTGAATTTGCACAAGGACATACACCATGACCCCCACTACTCCCAACTCATCTGGATCTTCAGATTTTGAGTGAATTATACCAGTTTTCCTGGTTCTCCAGTTTGTAGGTAGTTGACCATGGGACATTTGGGTCTCCATTATCATGTGAGCCAATTACTATAATAAATCTTTAGCATATACCCCTCTGTATATATCTTATTGATCTGGGTTCTTCATGGAATTCTAATATGGACTGTCTGGCACATAGGTATAAGATATTCCATCATTTTAGCATTAATTCCTCATCTCAAATGGACCATAAACTTCTCAAATATAGGTACAAATTGTGACTTGGTGAGATCTTAATAACCTTGTGTCCAATAGAACAAAATCCACTGTTTTTATCTCAAAAGGTTATGTTTATTTTTGTCTTTTTTGTGACAGTCACAGTTGGTGGGAAACGTGGAGGAGGTTGGGCCTTTCAAGGGGACTTGTTTACAAAGAGAGCTTGTCAAGATTCAGGTGACAGTGACAGTGCTTAACATGGATTGTAGGGTTTAAATAAGGTAGATTTAGTACTGGGAATCCGTGAGAAAAGCACCAATAATCATCAGAGCCTGTTTACATGGGCAGAAAGCTCTAATCCCTGGGGCGGGCCTGTTCTCCATTCACATGAGGAAAAAGACTCAAGAAAATTTGGCCCCTAAAATCAAAGTCTGATCCCAGCATGCAACACTTAAGATAACACTAGAGAACGTGTCAAAGTAACTATTTGGAATTTCAAATCTCAGAAGCCCTATTTTTGGCAAATGAGCCAAGAACAAGTGTACAGGCTAGGGACAAGGAATGGTAGGTATGTTGCCAGGGTCTATATTAGTGTCTGAGAGATAAAAATATAAATAAAGGCCACATTTCAGCCACGGTCCAGAGACATAGCTTTTGTCTAAGTTACAATAGGTTAGAGGGTGAGGGAAGCCAAAGGGAAATGCAAATCTTACACTGGATCAGTGTCTTGCCTCGTCAGGATTGACTCAGGTATGGTATAAGACAGGGCCTACAGGTGGAAAACTTCCTTGAGCATGTCAGCCATGAGTTGCCTACCAAAGTATATTCAGAAGAATTCATTTGTAGGAATTACATGCCATCCTCATGAGATGAATATATATCCTGGATACATATCACCTGTCCTACAACCTGAGCTTTCCCTGTTGTAATTATTAGCCTTAGCCTAGATCTTGTTGGATTTTCACATCTGGAAAATCTCAGTAGCCAAAGAATGGAACTATGTTACCACACGTTTGCCTTAGTGGTAACCATAAGGATGAAAAGAAAAATCGAGATCAGAATCCCAGTCATTCTGAGAATAATGGGGAGGCTGATAGATAATAGCTATCAGCTGTTGATCAGCAGTATCTATAGCTACAGGCTTTGCCTCCAGAAATTTGATGTCCACTGTGCCATTTGAATTTGATTCAAAACATTTCAACCTGGTCTCAGTCATATCTCCAAACAATCGGGGCTCTGGATTTGTGTTTCTAACTTCTCTTATCCCTCTCTGGTGTGTTTAGATTCTGTTTGCTTTCTCTTGTACTCCCACATTTCCCTTGAACACCAGATGAGTTTGCAAAGAAGTCTGTCTTTACTAATCAATTCCCCTTCAGGTGTGCTAGAATTTGCTGAATTCTCTAACTATTTCTATATAGCTGGCAGTGTCAGAGTATGCAGCCATAACTTGTCCAACTTATCTTTTCTCTCTCTCTCTCTCTCTCTCTCTCTCTCTCTCATACACACCACACACACACACACACACACACACACACACACAGATCCATTTTTCCTAGACACAATTTGAACCACATCATTATGGTGATTTTTAATATTACAGTTTTATGTTAGACAATGCTTTCTTAGGTTTTGAAATGGTGAAGAACAGAGATTCTGGAATTTGAACATCCCTTAGACAAAAACATAGCTCTACCACTTAGTAGAGATAATTGAACAAATTACTAAATCTTTATAAGCATTTGATTCTTCTAATCAGTAATGAAGAGAATAACAGCAACTCTGTCACTTAGCTTTTCCTAATCTATAATAACTGCTCAGTTAATGTCCCCTCTTATCATTTAGCATTTTTAACATTATCATAAAATTTCCCTTATCTCCATTTTCTGAAGCCAGATGAAACTCCCAGTTCAAACTTTTCTTCATTGCTAGCTAATTTTCCTTTTACAAAATTTCTTCCCTTCTATAAAGCCAAGATCTATAATATGATAATGCTTCTTTATCTTTAAAGGTGGGTGCAAGTAATTTAAAAAATGAGCATATTTAAATATCTAAAACTTTTTAATACGAATTTCCTGATATATTTTCAATATCCCTTCACCATGAACAGATTTAACCAAATATAATATTGGATATTTTTGTTTCGGAGGATTGACAGACTATTCTTTGATCCAAGGTGAAAAATGAAAGCAAACTAAAACCAAGCAATGCTTATTTTCCCAGAGATTCTCTGAGTAATTATCAGTTTCAACTAAAAATAATGATTAATATTAGTTAAACAGTATATCAGCAATACATAGCAGGAAGTGGAAATAAGCTATTACATGATTTGCCAATCATACAAAAAAAAAAAAAAAACAAGAACATGGGCATCATGAAAGTGAAGTTTAACTTGTCTTGTTACCCACTGGCTATTTCATTCCAAAATTAATATACTGATTTTATGGCCTTTAGTATATAATCTATTACATTAACAAGGTGAAAAAGTAACTTGCTCAATAATAAACAAGAACTGAAAGAAGTTTAGACAGCAGAGTGTGTTTCAGTTTTTTAAAATAGAGAAAATCATGCCATCTCAATGCAGCAGTGATTTATTTCTTCATCTGCATTTCACACACCAACATCAAGCCAGATTTCCACAGATTCTCTCAGCTGCCTTCCTTCCACCCATCTCTTGCCCATCTAATAAACTCAGCTAAACTAATTTCCTCAAGCTTTTTGTCAAAATGCAAAGAAGTCATTCTTGTTTACGTTTTCTTAGTTTTTCCTTGTTTTCTATTATTTCATTTTTAACTTAACACCAACTAGTACTTGACTAGGGAGTATTTGGGTAACATTTTTCCCAATTATATTTTGTTCTTTATTACATGGCTCCGTTCATTCCCTGCCCTGTGTCTTTCCTAAAAGGCCTGGGTTATTCTACTTTTTTTGCATGTGTTTGTTTTTGTTGCTGTAGCTCTTGTTTTAATCGCTTCTGAGAGCCACCTGAGGACATAAGTTAATTTTGCACAAATACTGCTTGTACAACACAATGATGCCACCTAGGAGGAACTTCAGGTTTCCCACTTATCCCAGAATGGCTCTGCTCTCAATGTAAAAGCTTACAGTTAAAACTATAATCTGCCTCTACCAATGGATCTCAGTAAACTGTCCCCAGCAACCTAAAACAACCAGTCTCAATCTTGGGTCTTGTTGGTCATTTCCCTAGAAAATCTTCAAAACTCTAGGCAGAGTTTGGAAGTCTCTGAAGAGCGGTGAGACTTCATTAAGGAAAAGATAGGAGTACTGAGGGGTGTTTACCAGTCCAAAGTCACGAAGCTGACACTTTGCACAGGGCAAGCAAATTAGCCAACCCAGGATACTAGTTGAATTGAATGTGTTGGGTGATTGCCAGTTGCCAATTAGTAATTACTGAGGTGTCACTCAAAGAATGAAGAAAATAAGATATATATATTTCTACCAGAAGAAATGGTGTAATAAAACAGCTATGTGAACTGTCATGCTAATATATTTGTGTCTGCTAAGATTTCAGCTATTTTGAATATTAGAAATTTATGATTTGTTATGGCTCACAAATCACTTGGGGGAAGTTAGGAAGCTTACTTAGCAGAGGTCAACCTAGAGTCTTGTACGTCTGCTACTACTGACCTAAAGTCTTTCTACTTTGTATCACTTTTCCAAAGAGTCAGTTTACCAATTAAGTTGAGGATGAGCACTGTTTTGCAAATGGAAATCATAATTTCTCAGAGGTCAACAGCCCTTCAATAAAAAATATTTTATTTATTTATTCCTCTCAACCAAGAAGAAATCTTATGGGAATATTCTGCCTATAAGCAATGTCTCCGAAAATATAGAAGATACGTAGCCCTGCTGTGTGTATTATTGGTAACTCATATTATTAACTCAATCTTTAGCTAAAAGGAGTTTACTGCAAATTCCTTAATATTGCAAAAAATGAGATTGTAGTTTTTCTTTCACTCATATATTCAGCAAAATTCTACTGCTTTTATGTAGAGGGTGATGTGCCCTGTTTACACAACTCCTTTGTGACCCATAAGCCTGGCATGTTTAAGAAGTTTTCACATTCTGAGAACTAATTACTGATATATGCAATGTAGAAATCTCATAACGAATACCTTCATACCATTTTCTCAGATGGATGTAGAAATAAGAAAGTCTATTGTAAATGTGCCTTGGTACTACATGCTGAAAGCCATGATATGGAGTTGACTACCAATTCAATAGAAAACCTATCACCTCCTTTGTTCTTCCTTGCAAATATATATATATATATATATATAATAAGTGTTCATTAATTGTATCTTTTGAATGATGATACACATCTATGGAGTACAATAATAGTATGTGAACTATAATAATGATTACCCTAATATGAAGTGAAATTCTGCTTTCAAACATAATTTGTATCTTTTTAATAATATTTTTTCTCTGATATCTTGGATTGTTATTTACCCTTGTTTAATGTACTTCTGTGACCTTTAGTTTTTCCTCAATTACCTCTATTTAATGACTTAATTTCATAGAAAAACAATAAAAATCCACACAACTTACTCCTTTGGGTAAATGTTCCAACTATCATTTAGTCTTTAAATTGACAAAGAAGTAAAATTTTAGGTGTATTTACAAGGCAATTTGATCTACTAATTATATTTTTTTGGTAATAATAGTAATGGAATTACTCACATTTTAGAGTGATATAGGTGAACCTGAAACCCAGCTAAGACTAAGTCCTCTGTTATTGGGGAAAAAAAAAAAAAGAATTGGGAAGGGGCCAGGGGATGGAGCTGAACAGCAGGTCATCTGTCCCTCATTGTGTGTGTCCCAAGCAACCCAGTGTTTATTCCCGGAGGCAGATGGTTACAAGGGTCTGTGGTCTCAGCATTTGAGACTTGGTGAAGCTCATTTATCCAAGTCCACTCATCAGGACATAATGTTTCCCATGGTCATTTGTTTTTCCTTTGCTTCCCTTTTCAACCTGTTTTCAGTTCCTGCAGAGTTGAGTGTCTCCATTTGCATCTTTCATCTCAATTTGCTATATTCCCATTCTGCTGTATTATCCTGATGTCCCTTGGTTTTGACTTACTCTTGTCCTAAGACTGCAAAAGTTGTCAAATCCTTGTGAAGAGCCCATAACAGGTGCTTGAGCTATCACTTTCCCAGACATTTATTGATGATCCCCTATCTCTGGTGGCTCCAGTGAACTCCATATCACCTTCCAGGAAATTGAGAATTACCTTTATGAATTTAGAGAAAAGGGAAAAAAAACTTTTAATGCTTAGCCAGACACCACACTAAGTCATGTAATGAGAGCCTTTTTGCTTTAATTTTAGAATTCCAGTCTTATTTTTCTTCTCATTAGTTGGCTTAGATGACTGTTTATTTAGTGCTGTATTCAATGCATGACTACAATGCATTTCAAAGTTTCTGAATGTTAAAAAATTCTATGAATTACTTACAATCCCATCTCATTTACCCAGGCTGAAGTTAAAAAAAAGAAACATGTAGCACACTTCAAAAAATATGGTAAAATTATAATAGCAGAATAGCAGTAGCCCCGACCACCCATATAATGAGACTTCAGCTCCCCGAAAAACGTGGCACAACACATGTGTCAGTGTCAACCCAAGGCTGAGATCTAATTAGGGCACATTCAGCCAGTCTGATTATGTGTTTCTTGTTTGGTGACAAATCCGTTCATTTTGCAACAACATTTCTGTGAACGTCCAACAATTTGTTTCTAAGCCTAAAGCAGATTTTAAAAATATATAATTCTATGGAGTGATAAATAAGTGTGTCCCTCAGTAAATAACCATCGACATACACTCTGCTCCTCGGCTCTTCAGTTGGAACTGCCAGGTGTATTTAATGAATCAGTGAATTCAATCAAATAATATTTTTGGATGCTAATTTGGCTTGTTTGTTTACTGAAGACAATTGATTAGTGGCGGAATATACAGCTGATATGATTCAACTGAGTAGATCAGTTGTGTTTGTAGACTACATCTTATTTTCAAGAATAATATAAAGTGATGTCTATCATGAAAAGTGATGGTCAAAAGACAATGTTGTAGAAGTTGTAAATAAATTGCTGATTACTGAAAGAAGATTTGTAGTCTTCTTGATTGTAAAACCAAGAAGCCCAAAAGGAAATAAAATATTTAGTAAAATTAGGTAATTGGTGCTACTTGTGAAATAAACATTTTGTAGGGGATATTTGAGTTTGGATAACACACACACACACACACACACACACACACAAACACACACACATTTTAACATAGGCATGGCTGCCTTGTTATTTTTTTTTTTCTTAATTCATTACCTAGCTGAGTTTAAGTGGGTTATTGTTCTTAATACTTTGGCTGACATTTCTAAACTGGTTAAACTGACTGACATTTCTAAACTGTACTATTTTTCTGTCTTCCTGGGTGCTTGCAATACCTTTCAATTTATTGTTGTTAACATTTTCATCGGTGTGATATTTCCTCCCTCTTCTAGGTCATCAGCAAAGGGATCAAGTGAAGTCAGTTCTCCTAACTGCTGATGTCTCCCCTCAGCCTCTCCATCAAATTGAACATGCTTCCAATGTTCACTGTTCTCAGTTTACCACATTCCAAGCAGGTAATATAGCTGTATTCCTTTACAAATTTACTTGACACATGTTCTGCAAACATATTTTTACTTATGTTGGCCCACAAAGATTACTACTAAAAGCAAAGATAGTGGCAATCAGAAAAAAATGTCAGAAAAAAAAAATCCCACCAGTTGAAAAGGTATTGGTATAATGGTCAGGTATTGTGATGGTCAGGGAAGTCTGAGAATAACAAGATTGATGCAGTTTGTACCTCAGACACAGTAGATAATCTGTGGGGCTGGAGCAATCACTTCCTATTCCTATTGGCTGGGAAAATGCATCAATGGATAGACAGACATGTTTATTATTCCCAATAAGTGCTCTGAGTCTGACAATTCTTCTTAGTTTAATGTATGAATTTCATTTCATAACAGCAATAAGATACTCCAGGCTGTGCATTTGTTAGGGATTATTGCACTTCTTGGGTGGTTTAAGTCATTCTGCCTTTAGTCTTATGCCATATAACATGACCCAAGGCACCTTATAAATAGCAGAGCAATGCACTGCCTGTCATGTGTTATAGCCTGAATAGCCTTGTAAAGGGACATGGATTATAGAGGTATGATAATAACTATAAAACAGGAGTGGTAATTTAAGTGCCTGTGTTGGATAATCTGTATGATTAGTATTTTTTTTATTTTGGTCTTTTGTGTTTCATTCTACTTAGAATTCTCATTTACTGAAATCACTGCTCAACAATACAATGTGCTAATGGGGTTGAAGGTAATTCAAAATCTAATTTAATATTTCAAACCTTCTCATTGTTTTGTTTACCAATTAGCTGTCAGAGGTTAGGTTGGAATTAGCTGCCTTGAACAGCAGCCTCCTTGGCTCGGAGATCACAGGTAACCATTCTAAGTTATAGTAAATCCTCTAAGGATTGAATTCTTAAATGCCATGCAATACAAATACCAGTAAAAGAATATATTATTTTTTTCATATCACAACTGAAAGAGCAATTATATGTTTATTATATTTTAAAGCAAAAATTGTAAATTTATGACATATAACATTAGGCCTAATGGGAAATTTAGCTTTTGTATATCAACATCTTATGCTGTCAATTTTATTTTTCTTTCTAACAAATTCATTTTTTTGTTTTTTTTTTTTCATCCAATATTTGACATCATGGTTTTCAAATGGACCCACATCTTGGTTGTTTTCAGTCATATATTATGAAGAAAATAATAAGGACCAGTTTAACTGTCATGAGGTTGCCTGGGGTTAATGAGGAAAAAAGAAATAAGTAAGGAGATAGGATCAGGTGTCCAAGTTTATAGTCCTTTTACATGAGCTGATTTGCACAAAATAAACTACAGTTCGGCTTGTTACATTTTCTCCATAAATTCAGTGGAAAGACTATTAAATCAGAGTGCATAATTAGCAGGTAGACAATGGTTGTATATTTATGATGTACTGAACTTTCTTGTTGTGGTTTAACCAGAATATGTAAAGGGCTGTGAGAGATAACCCATTACCACATACCACTCATGCCCACTGTCTCCCTTGCTATTCAATTGTCACTCCATTTCAGGGTGGATATTCGTTTTAATGCCTTCTACTCATCTTGGATTACATTTCATAGTTATATCATAGAATCATTCAGTCATAAAATTGATTATGAGTTTTCCACAGCAAGCTTTTACCCATGTAGGAATTCTTACTCCAGCATTCTGGATGGACGCTTTATTCTTTCCTGTAATGGATTTCCACTGTTGGAGAGCTACACTTAGAATTTTCTCAAGTTACATCAAAATATACCTCTTTGTAATCTCTCCACATTGGTAAAGGTCTGGTCTTTTATGCCATCATGAAAAAAAATTGCCATTCAGTTTCTGATTCTAAATTCCTATGAAGGGGAACACTCAATATTTTACTTTTCTTCAGTCACTTTTAATCCTAGACAGGAGGTTCTATAAAGCACACTGCTAATTGTATCCTGTATGCTTAATGATGAAATTCTGTAGTAACTGTAGAATGTTCTGCAAAGCAGTTTATAGATTAAATTTTGCCATGCTTCATTCAGTGAAAGGAGAAGAAAGACTGATAACGTTGACAATGGCCTCCATTTAAATTCATGTAATAGATCTAATATGGCATTTTGTAACATTTTGCAGAGCTGTTCTTTTTATTTTATCAGGATAGGAGCAGTTCCTTTTTAACAAAGAATAGGATTGAAAGGATATAATAAAAAAGAACAAGTGCCTTGCTATTAATTTTTATATTTCACCTAGCAATATATAGACCAGCATGCATATTATTAGTTCCAAATTATTATTATTATTTTCTTTTATTACTCTTTACAAATGAAAGCCTGCTGAGGGCTAAAACTAGACCTAATCCCTTAGCAACACAGTAAGTCTGCTAAGAGAGAAAAAATCATCAATACCAGAAAAAAATTGTGATTTATGAACAAAGCTTTCTTCCATAAACATCTTAAGCTCTGGCTTAAGTACTTGTCTCTATCTTTTAGTCACTATTCCCTCTCATTGAAGTTTTCTCAGCTCACTGTATTCTCCTTATTACTTCTCTCTGTTTGATCATCATCAATGATCAGATTATTACCAAATATTCATATGCTGTATTATGCAATTAACTGAATTGCCACATTGAGCTATATTTTATGTTCTAACATGATTATTTTAATTTTTACTATGTGTCATTGTTGACCAATGGAATATGATGCTACTAGTAGTAGAATTGCTTTTCAATGTCATTGCGTTTGGCGTTTCCTCAATACCCTTGCACTGAGTTTGGCACGTGGCAAAAACACAAGATATATGTGCACATCTTCATCAAATAATTAAGCTGCTTCTTTAATTACTTTCAGCATCCAGGACACCTGACCTTAAAAAAGGGTTGTGTAGAAAATGTTAGAAAAACTGTGACTCACATATGGCATCTCATGCATTTAAAATCGAGTATCAATGAGGTGAGGAGGAATGTGCTTCATCATTAAAGTCTCCTTTCAGAAACTGCACAATGACAGCCAAAGTTTTTTTTTTTCTTCCCCACATATATATTTGAATGCTCAGAAAAGATAAGAAAGCCTGAAGAAGAACAGATGTGTTAGAAGTGTGAAATGGATTAACATCAAAGCCCCCTGGGAAAAATCTGAAACATGAAATGCAGGCTCCTGACTGACAAGAGCTATTCAGAGAGCGTTCAAAGCCCGGCAGTGCATTTCAGGCTGTGTCTCTTCCTGAGCTGTGAGAGGCCTGTGTAGCAGGTAGAGATGCTGGGGGAAATAAACCCTCTGTGAACTTTAGGGAAATGTAGCCTCCATGTGTGCTGATGTACTGAAGATGGGCAAGGCGAGGCTTTTTTTTTTCCCCCTTTAACTGTAAAAAGACAGTCAGTTTCATATAGAGGCAGAGCAACAAGCCACTGAAGTATTTGATGTGAAAGGGATCAAGAAGGGAAGAACCCTTTGCATAAAATCCTGCTTAGCCAACACAATGACTCAAATGCTCAGCATTTATGACTAATTCTTCTGGTCTTCATGGGCTTGAAACAGTGAGTCCTCAGCATCCCCTATTGCTCTACAATGACCTCAAATATTTTTAAAAAGCATTCAACATTGGTTATTCATCAGTATTTAATATTTAATAGTCTAGAAACTACAGTATCTTTCTCAACCATTTCACATAAGTTATTTTTGAATTCTACATGTGTTGGTCAGCGTTTCAACACTATAACCAAAATTCCTGATGATAATGACTTAAAGAAGGAACCATATCTGTTGGAGCATGTTTCAGTTCTTGCTCAGCGGGTTCCATTGCTCTGGACGTGAGGTAAGGCAGAGCATCATGGAGGAAAGGCATGGCAGAGGAAAGCTGTTCAAACCTTGGCAGCAAGGAAACAAAGAGAGAGCGTGGAGGGAGAAGGGCCAGAGAAAAGGAAGTCCCTTCTAGGGCATGCTCCTAGCAACCTACTTCCTGAAAATAGGCCCCACCTCCCAATAGTGCATCAGGCATTGGTGGATTATTCACTGATGAGTTCAAAACACTGAAGATCCAGTCACTTTCTGGAAAATCTCTTCTCTGGAAGGTGCTACACTGGGGACCAGAACCTTCAGAGCATTGAGCTTTTGGGAGATATTTTGCACCCAAACCATACTTTTAATGTTCTTGGAAAGAGGGCTGTTTGTTTTTAATTGTATGATGCATGTCACTCCCCAAAACTGGCAGGTCAATTCAATGACAGTTTAGGTTTGAAAATCTTGAATATGATTTGAGTATGACAGAAAAATAGGGCAAGAAGAGAGAGAGAAAGAGAAGCTTTTGGTTTTAGAGTAGAATTCTAATTAAAGAATGTTTCCACCCATTATTACAGCTCTTAAACCTGAGCTATTGCCACACTTTATATTCATGCTTTAAATATTAACACCAAAGACCTGTAGATTGTGACTGTAAAGTTATCAGACTTCTGACCCTTCTTTTCAACATGTGAAACAAAATGGAATGTCCTTCCTGGATATACTCTGCTGCCACCAATGGCAGTATATTCAACATTTTGACATGGCCTCCTTTATAAAGATGAGTTTTATCTTTGAGAAAACTCAAAATATCTTTGAATCACTACTTTTTTAAAGTAGCACCATAAGTTATTTGTTGTCTCTCAGGAATGTTAGAAGATAATGGAAATGTCTTGTCTACCTGTAATTAAGAGCCAGGGATACTGCAACTCACCTCTCCCCAGACTTCAAATTTACTAGGAAAAAAAGCAACTCTGTTTTAAGTTTTTTATGTACAATTTAAAATATTAACCAATTAAATGAGCAAGTCAACAAATATTTATTTGGAGTCTATGATGTTCTAGGCAATTTGGTGGAAAGACAAGAGAAAACAAAAAGTTTTAATCATGATTGATGAAGCTCACAACATGTAATTATCTATCTAAATCAACCATGTTGCATTTGTCATATTCTGCTTTTTTATTGTTGGATACATGTTTCATTTTTATATGACCTGTCTCTCTACCAGGTTTTAATTACATTGAGGTAAATATTGTGTGACAGTTAATGATCTGCAGAGTCAGGCGCACAGAAGTTCGAATCTTGGGTATCTCCACTTAATATCTTTAGCGATATCAACATTATAATGTCTCCATTGTTCAATTGCTAATTTCTTCCACATTCATTTTTATCAATTATAAAATGTGAAAAGAGAAAGATTGCTTCATTGATATTATAAATTTAAGTAAAGTAATAGCTATGCGGAACTCTGCATAGTAATTAGACAAAGATGCTCAAAAGCATTATTTTTGAGAGTAGACAGTATATAGCTTCTCTCTTTACTCACTGCATAAGAAGTGCTTGAACAATACTTAATGAGGCTGATTCTGAGTGTAGCTACATTGATTAACTTTGATAATTCTATAAGTAAGATTCTTGAAAGCCTTGTCAAAGAAAAAAGAAAAAAATAACTGCCTAAAGCACTTACAAAAGATGTAAATGGGATCTGTATGTGGCTGTCAATGTGAAGCAATTTGAGATTCATGAAGTAAAGGACTGTACTTTAATTGTTTTTGTTTTCTAGAAATTTCATGACTTTGTACACTTTCGAGATAAGCATTTTCTTCTTTTTCCTTTTCTTTCTTTGTTGTGCTACAGGAGATTTAACACAGGGTCACAAGCACATCAGACAAGTGCTCTACCACTGAACTGCCTTCCCAGTGTTTTAAAATTTTATTTTGAGACAGGATCTTGCTAAGTTCTTCAGGCTGCCCTTGAACTTGAGGTCCTCTGTCTCAGCCTCCTGGGTAGCTGGATTATAGACCTGTAACCCTGTGCCTGGATGAATTTTTTTTTGTGTGTGTGTGTGTGTGTGTGTGTGTGATGCTGTGCTCAAACCTAGAATATAGTTCATGCTAAACAAGCGCTCTAGAAATAAGATATGCCCAATCCCGAAATAAACCTTTTTCTTTCATGGAAATTCCCTTTTAAAAATATAGACATTGCTGCATTGGGTAACATATTAACCTATTGCCTTTTTCTTTAAATTATTGTATCCCAGTAATTGTCTAAATTAAAAAAAAAAAAACAGATCATCTGGGTACATAAATTAACTTGTTTATCTTTGTATTTGTAGTACATAGAAAAATAAGTCAAATTTAATATTTATTGAAATCAAGAAACATATAAATGTATGCAGGCTAGGAAATTTTGCTCCTTTGCAAGCACACAGGTTTGTGTTAGTGGTGGGGACTGGTGGTCAGGGCTGCTGAGTTATAGTGGGATCAGAATTCACATTTTTAAAAAACATTGAGAAATATTTTTTCTACCTCATGAGCTTCTACCTCTCCTTGGTGTTAGAACATCAAACAGCCATTTGGCCCAACTGCCACTAGGGTCTGTCACAATCTAAAAAGGCAAATCTTGGGTTTATGTATGTTGAGACTAGGGAAGATTCCTTCTCTTGGACCATGGGTGGTGACATTATGCCCTGGAAAAACTGCTAGGGATCTTCAATTGCTTATTTTCCCCAGGGGAAAGAACAGAAAACAAACAACAAAAGAATGCAAAACTAAACTCCTAGAAAACAAGAAGCCAAAAGAGATGAGGTATTGCCTGACCATAGACATTATCTGAGGGTAAACCTAGAGCTATCAAGAATACTTGATCCTAAATTTCGATCTGAAAACTTTTGAAGGAGAGGAAAATCTGAACCATGTAGGTACTTATTTCTCAGTGAAATACTTTTCTTCCTGTGAAAAGATTACAATCAAAACAGTCCCCCTTTTACTACAGCTGGAAGTCAGCTTGAGGCAACTGTGTAATGGTTACCTAGTATCTTTTAAATTGTTTATGAATTTTCCAACAGCTTATTCTTTATATTGGAAGTTATCCTGTGAAGAAACAAAAGCTACAGTTACAAACATGTACTTCTGGACATGGCTGGAGTAGACTAGGGGGGTGAGAGGAACTGTCCTTGCCCCTGCTTGTGGAACAAGTGACATGGAATCAGGAAGGAAGAACACAAACAGGAGCTCTAAGAATTTAAACAATTCTAATTTCATAGAATGCAGGGTTCACAGAGCAGATATTTACCAGTGGCATTTGAATATATCAAATAAAAAGAAATATAGATTTATTAATATGTTTTCTATTAAGAATGTAGTACTGAATTGATAAAAGCAAAAAAAGAAAGAAGAAAGAAGTGGTATTCTAGAGATTAGTTAGTAATGACTTAGGCCAGAAAATAATGACCAGATAGATCTTCCAGAATAGATGTCCAGAAAATAAAAAAAAAAAAAAAAAGGTGTCAGCAAGAATCAATGAAAGAAAACTCAGGTAATTAGGTGTAAACCTCAGAGCATCACAATACAAATCAGGGTCAAATTGCAACACTGAGATGAAAGAAACAACACAGAATGATGGGAGAAAGAATATACACAGATATTTAGATAGATACATAGTTGAAACTAGACAGGTCCAATGGTGGAAAAGAGAAACTGGACCCAGTTTATAGGAAAATATTAATGCCACCTAGGACATGAGGTTCAAAGTGCATTTCATGTCCAAAATTAGGCCAAACAAGGAAAGTGCAATAGAATTAAAATTGAACACACAGCGGAAGTAACTATGAGGCATGAGACAAGAAATTAGTTGCTGAAACAGAAACAGAACTAACAGTACACTGATTTAATTGATGAGACTGCAGTTTGTGATCCACCACATTGTATAAGTTGTCTTCATATAGACCAACAAGGCCACTATCTGTAATAGAGTCAGCCTGTAGGTATGGGTCTAAGGTACTCTGGATAAAGATCTGTGCAAATCTGCAAAGTACTTATGTCAAAGAGGGGTGCTTGTAAAATTTTTCTAGATAACAGCCCTTAATGTGAGGCTCTCAGAATCTACGTTCACAAAGGAATTATCACCAAGTTCATGAGATCCATTACTTTTTAAAAATGTATTTATTTTTTAGTTGTTGTTGGACACAATACCACTTATTTATTTATTTATTTTTATATGGTGTTGAGGATGGAACTCAGGACCTCGAACATGAAAGGTGAGCGCTCTACCACTGAGCCACAAACCCAGACCTAAGATCCATTACTTTTTGACTTTTATTTTAATTTTTTTTATTTATATGTATATAGGCATATACATATATGTATATATATTTATTTATTTATACATATATATATATATATATTCCCCGTTACTCTTTGTATTAAACTAAAGAATTAACCCACAAAACAAATAGAGTATGTGTCTGTCAGAGGAGTAGGTAGACAAAAGTAAAGGGGATATTATTAAAGAATGTGATTCTAAAAGTGGCAACTCACAGCTATCAAGAGCACTAGACAAGAGATTGTGCTGTCACACAGAACAGTAATGAACAATGTTGATTTTCTTCTATTTTCTTTGCTTTAAAAAGAAGTGAAGGTTAAAAAGCAGCTTAGAAAGTTTCTCAGATAGCATGGGTACAGATGCGGATATGGGGTTGGTGAGGCCATCTGCAAAGCTCCACTTATTTGACGAAACCACTTGAGTGTAACACTTCATTTCCAGGTGGTTCTGGATACATGAGAGGGAAAATATACCTGCACGAACAAGTCACACCATTAATGAGAGACATCGAAAAGTCGTAGTATTATTAAGAAAACCTAGAAGTTACGTCACTATCACTATTCCTCAATGTGCCCTCTCTGAACTAAAGAATTAATCGTAAAAGGGAACGTGGCATTTCTTGATTTTGCAGTCTTGCTTCAGTCAAATGGCTGAAAAGGCGGCAAGTCTCCTCTGTAGAATTTGCTGCTCAGCAGAGATTCACTTAAGTCTTGGATATTGGAGGCTTTATCTGTTTATTTGATGATTGGAATTTTCTGCCCATTATTGATCTCTGCCACTCTTATGAACAACTTAAGTGTCTGACATGAGTGAGTTTATAAAATAGACTGTATTTTTTATCCATTAACTGGCACTTCATATATTGTCCAAAATCTGTCATGAGCTTTGGAGCATTTCCACAATAGTATAGTACCTACCCAGTGAGAGATCGTATATCAAGAGACATACACTCTGTCTGCCATAAAATAAATAGGTTGACCATTGATATTTACCCACCCCATCTACTATAAAAATGTTTCCCCTTCTGTCTAATTTTGAAAAATGAGATATACTTTCAGGATAATTTTCTTTAATACTCTTCTACCTAATAAAAAAAATGTGTTTTGGGGTATTTGGTATCTGTTAGGTTATACACTGTGTTAGTCAGTTTTACATCACTGTGATCAATAACATCTTACAGAAGGCAGAGTTTATTATGGTTTCATAGGTGTAGTCCATGTTGGGCCCACTCCATTGTTCTGGGCCTAAAGTGTGGTGGAACATCAGGGAGGAAGGGTACATCTCTGTTTATGGCAATGAGAAGTAGAGAGAGGAAGGGAAAAGATCCACAGGGTAGATGAAGACTTCTAGGGAATGCCCCCAGTGACCCACGTCCTCAAGCCACTCACCACCTGCCTATAATTACCACCTACCTAATTAGTCCATTAAAACTAGAGTGGACTGATAGAGTTTCAACTATCACCTCCTTACATTCCTGAATTATTATAGGAGATTTGGGGGGACACCTCATATCCAAACAATAACACACACACACACACATACACACACACACACACACACACACACATACACACACACACACAGAGTTTACTTGCTGGAGAAAATATTTTGGAAAAAAATTAACTTCATGGAGAAATAATTGTACCCTAAAATATTAAAACTCAGTAGAGACATAATCATACCCTGAAATTCTTTCTCAAGGCCATAAAATCAACCCCTATCTCTAAAACATGACAAAGAGATCAATTTTTAAAAAATACCGATGATTTATGAGATATTTCTCCGTATGATTATATACCTCACACCATTTAACATTCAGAAGGACCCTGTGAGATGCACATGAATTTCATTTTTGCCAGTTGAGGAAACGAAAATTCACTGGTGTGAGGTCAAAATCCGAAGTCATGTCATGAATCACACTGAAGACACTCCATAATCATGGCTTATATTTCTTTGGAAATGTGTGTTAATAATACTGATAACAATGATAGCTCAATAACAAAAACAACAAACATTGATCAATATTGTAGTGTCATAGGTCCTTTTTCAATTATGAATTCATTTAATCATCAAGACGATCAAAAGTATTGTTTGTCTGATTTTGAAGATTAAAAGTTAAGGCAAAGAAAGCTAAATAATTTCCTCAAGTTTGTGTCAATGACAGTGATAGGCAGGTATTTAACCCATCTCAGACTTCAAAGTTCATGGTCATAATAACTGTGGTAAGTGATTAACTATGGAAAGTGCTTCCACATTCATTATTTTATTTGAGCCTATAAAACTTTATGAGAAGGGTAGAGCAAGCATCCGCTCACTTTACAGGCAATGAACTAAAGGGTTAGAAATGACTAGAGCTGGTAAGCAGTAGGGCAATGGGTTAAGTCTGTGTCTTCTTACTTCATTTGCCATTAAGTACTATAAGAATTCACACGGTGCTGGAGAGGACACAGCATGTGCAAGAAGACATAAAGTTGCATCCCCTGTTCCTCAAATTATAGGCACAAAGTACACTGGGTATCCTTACGAGCATATAGATTGATTGAAGAAGTCCTTTCTTCCTTTCTCCTTGAACCTGTCTTCTCAGCCAAATCTACTTAATAAGAGTCACCTGACAAATGTGTTATTAACAACAAATAAAATAGCACATTTGGATGTTTACTTCCTGCTTTGGTTTATAAAATTGTAAGACTTAACAATATTTTAGTATAAACAAAATGTAATTTTGCCTTTAAGCAAGTCATAGTCACTTTATGGGGTGAGAGAACTTACTCATAATAACCCCAAATGATGGTTTGTGATGTTTGCTGTGAATATTTAGCAAAAAATTAATACAAGTGAGGAATGGTATTGTTAGGTCAGCTTTAGCAAGAAATGCTTAACTGAATCTTGAAGGAATAATTCTTTCAAAAAGAGTGGGTGAATAGGTAAAGGAAGTCATGTGACCCTCAGGTATCTCTGCAGAATTTTTAATCAGCTACCTTGGGAAAAGGTCTTTGGGACACATTCTTCTGTGGTTTCTCAAATTGTTTCAGGTATGAACAAGATTTGCTTGTTCTGACCTTGAGAATGGTACCTGAAGTCCACCATTCAGCACACAATTTTTTGGGTCCATATTTTATACTTCTAGGAATTTAAAATAGAATCATACAAACTCCTTGAGAGCAATACTGTATAACCTTATTAGATAAATTACCTATTTACACGTGTGCATTTCTCAGATTGCTGTTTTTTTTAAGAACTGAGACTCAGAGGAAAGACGAATAATGGCAAAGCACAGCAGAAGGATCTTAACCCTAGTTGGAAGTTCTGGGAAGCTACTTATGACAGCCAGGAAAAATAGGAGGCCATTGGGTATCTTAGAGCTAACAAAACCAAAGGTCTATAGTGGTAATGTAATAGTACCTGCTTTTCAAACTTGTATTTGTTTTTTTATTATTAGTTGTTCGAAACATTACAAACCTCTTGACATATCATATTTCATACATTTGATTCAAGCAGATTATGAACTCCAGGAAGCAGAATACAACAGACACTAGTATGGCAGTATGTAAAAAAGTGGACATGGAACCGATGTGAATCTGCAATATGTATACGGGGTAAAAAATGGGAGTTCAAACTTGTGTTTGAATCCCTGTAACCAACTTGTCTAGGGAGACACAGTATTCACTCAGGGAACACACAGAACCTGATGAACAAGAAACAGCACAGAGCAGGTTTTCCTGTAACCCTCAGACATTCCCACTGTTTTTATCCTAGAGGATATCCCTATTATCTTAGTCCCTATTTGATTTGACCTATATAAGAACAAATTAAGTATGTATGAGTTTGCAAACACTTCCTGAGCAGAGATCTTGCTTTCTCCTAAGGGAGCATGATATTAGAGATGATTGGTATTAAAGGCTCATATCCCCAGCATCCAATGCTTTTCCAGACAAGTCTATTGGATTGGGAAAAAAAACACTCAGAACTTTGCCTCAGGACCAACACATGTCCAATCAGTAATATGAACAAGGGAAGTCAGAGTTGCAGGGGTATTAGTGCTACCATGAGATAGCCTTATCTAAGGGCAGATGGAAATTTGTAAATGAATATTCTGCTTAGCTAGTGTAACCTGTTTAAACTAACCTCCAATGTTTGCTAGCATAATGAAACTCAAGTGGCCCAAAGTAAATAATAATATGCTTAATAACACACTATTCACTGGTTTCTTTCCCTTTTCCATCTTACTTCTGTATTCTCTTCATGGAGTTTCCAGGGATCACCTCCAAAATTAGCAGTTGACCTTTGAAGCATCCTACTCATGATAGAATTTCACATAACATAAATGAAATGCATACCACTGACTCCTCTTAAAATTCTGACAGTTCATTGCAAAATGTAACAGGACTTCAGAACATTTCCTATTAGAAAAAAAAAAAACAAAAACTTTAAAACCACTTTAAATAACATCTCCATTTCTACCCAAAGAAGCCAAGTAGAAAGCCCATTAATAGAAACACTTTGCTCTTGTGCATAATTTTGCACTTTTTAAAACGCTTTCCCATATTTAATCATATTTGATCCTCATGACAACCCCGTACAAAATGTAGGGCAAATGTTAGCTTGAGGGACAATGTGGAGTGGTGGAGAGAGCTCTCTGAACTGGGAGTCTGGAGACCTGATTCTGTCAGTAATTAGCAGTGCAACCACAGGCAAGGCCTTAACCCTCTCTGGGCCTCTCTGTCCTCATCACAGCATGTGGGGCTAGTCGATGGAATTTCAAAGATTGTTTCAACTATGAACATCCTATAAGACTGAAAAGACAGAGGTGGAAGGTGGAGCATATGGGTGATAACTTTTGTAGGGTCAAATAGTGGTCACTAACAGAAATATGACTAAATCAAGATCTGGTGACTTTAGGGAAAAGAAACATTATGTAGAAAATTATATCTTCCAGTGATTTTTGAGTCCCTTATACTAGCCATCTAAAGCACATTAGGTACCACATATTATCATCACTCAAGAAAAATGTCTTTCAGGGTTTGTTTTATCCCCAATTTACTGATGAGAAGCCTTAGATTCCAAGTGTTTATGTCACTTGGCTTAGGTCAAAAAGCTATCAATAGAACTCCTAATATTTTAGCCCATCATCTTTTATTGAACAAGTGATTTTTAGACAAACCACAGAAGTACCAATAATGTTAGGATATATAAGTTTGATATATATGGCTTCAAATCTTGAATTTTTCTTCGATTATATTTCCTCATCTATGTAATTGACACAATAGTGCCATTAAAGTTGTTGAGAAGATCAAAAGTGAGGAAGAATTCAGTCTTTGGAAATCAATTTTTGCTGAAAGATGTTAGTCCTTTTCCCTAATTTCTGCCAAGAATTCTGCCTATCCAGCAAATCCAATGTCACACTGGCAATTTTATATGACTAAAACTTTTCTCTCTCTTGTATACACAAATGGGTAAGGCTGATGGTGCACTGGAAATCTTGAATATCTTGTGAATTAATTTTTCTCCTGTTCTGTGTCTGTCCTGACACTAGTTTTGTAATAAGTGCACTTCCTCCATCTATGTTCTCAGGATTCTTTTTACAGTTACCTGTTCTGTATTGATGACTCTTTTTTTTTTTTTAACCAATGCACCTGTGTGTGTCTATGCACATGAACGTTGTGTGTGCGAAGTGGTATGGAGGAGATTATTACACTAATTTTCATATTCTGCTAGTGAGTGATTCCTAACTAGTGGACTATGACTGTACCATAAGGCTAGTAGGACATGTTGCATATACCAGGGAAATTGCATAATAATTATATTTTAGCTTAAATAACACCAGAAAAAGTTTAATTAAGACTTTTAATTAATAGTTGAAAGATTAATCAATCAATAATTATAGCAATGATGATAGGGTATAATTGTGCTTAATTGGAGGGGGCTGATTAATGATCAGAATAAACCTTTCAGATTCCTTGTCTTGAAAAAATTCAGAAATGATGGATTTTGGCTCATAGAATTAAAATGAAATGCCAGAATTGCAGATGATGGGTCCTTGGCAACTAGGGCATGAAAGGGAAAACACATGATTGAACTAAAAGAAATTATTCTATTGTTCAGCTTGTACATCATTATATTGCTAATTTGTATGAGTTTGAGATTAATGGAAGGAAATAGCATCTGAGGAAGTCTACAGAAACACGGGGGGAAAGAAAAAAAGAAATTGCTTGAGATGGTTTTCTTTGGAAGCTCATTTCTCAGGGGCGCTCTTTCTGTCTCCAAGGGCAAAATGGTTGTTTGAATTCAAATGACATTCTTATCAGTTCATCATAGGAATAGATGAGATAGAGGATCAGACATCTCAAGGACACAGTCCTTGTTTATAGGATGATGACCCCTCTAATTTCTTCCTGATCTGTTCTAATCAAATTCAATGGCTACTGGGACCAGTGTCAATTCTACCTGAAGATGGTTCAATTCTCTTTGGAGAATGGGTAGGTGATCTCATTTCAGTGTCATCTAACTGAATATGAGGATCAATCCCACAATGTACTGCCCAGAGAGAGTCACATATGCTCAAGGATTGAGAGAATGGATTTTCAATGTAGATAACACCACATTTTTGTTCCTGGCACATCATTCTCAGGAAATAGACCAAATATAGTACAACCTCACAAAATATTTTCAAGTCTTTCAGCTTACTAGAAAATCTATTTTGGCTACAAATTGGGAATTGTCTGCTCCTAAACTTTATCAGTGACTTACATCATTTCCTCTTGTCTCTCTGGAACTTATGTGTATTCTCTTAACGCCAATGAATTTAATCATGACACGTTTTCTATATGAAGAGTATTTAAGTAGTTCATGAACTCAATCAAGGTTTATATTGAATATGTACTTTATCAATCTGAATATGTACTGGTTGCTCTGGTAGATGCAAACACAGAAGAAGATTGTGTTTTTATGCCATTAACTTTTATAAAGGTAACACACATAATTGATTGAGAGCACAATGTAGTGATGACAGTAATGGAAATAAAGCCTAACATTAATAATTGCTCATCTATATTTGCTGCATATTGACAAATTACCTTAATTTCTTATCTTCAATTATTTCATCTGTACATGGAAAAAAAACTTATTATGATTTTTCCAAATTTGAGACCCTACTGAATTACAGCAATGTGATTCTGACATGAAATGCCCAGTGTTGGCACAGACTTCACAAGGTAACAACATAGTGCTCATTCAGTCTGATCTTTCTTCAGTCAGACACTACCTACAAGTTCCAGGGTTTCCAGAGTAACCTCACTTCTGACCAATTGATTACAAATTTGTTAATTTCCACTATCACCTCCAGTGGAATTACTCATTAGAATGATTCAAACAACTAAATAAAGTGCTTTATCTGTAATAATGATTTTATAATAACATTTGATCATGTGCTTGAGCTCAATTTTCAGCACTTCCCTTCCCTCCTTGGACATTGAGAAGGTGGGCTGATACCTCATGGCTTCAAGCCCCCACTATCTAATCATGGAAGGTCTTTTGTATACAAGCAGCTTGATACTGTAACTATATAGAGGCCCACCATAAATCACCTTGTTAGCATAAATGCATGTATGACCCCAGAGCCCCACCTTGAATAAAAAAATATTCCTATCACTTGGTGAATTTCTAACACATTTTCATCTCAAGAAACAGAAAAAAAAATTACCAGACTCTTTATCATTCAACACCTATTGGTTCTTATATTGTAAGTCTACATGTTTTAGTGTTTTATTACTTTAAATTTTAAGCAAAAGTACAATGTCATTTTTTCATTATTAGGGACTGAAACAAGACAAAATTATTTTATTCATATGATACAATATTATGATTTAAGAAGAAAGAAATATTAGTGTTGGCTTCAGTAGTCAGTGGTCAGAAGAATTTTCATATCCAACAGAACGTAAGTTGGGTTTTGCAGGATACACATAATCTGTTAGAAAGAAAAGATCCCTTATGCTTCATATAAGCTGCCAAGGAAGTTCAAAACAATTTTACAGATACTAAAACTAGAGTTACCGATAGTTTATTTTACTTTTCTTTATATTGTTTTAGTGCAATACAGCTCAAGAGAGCCTAAGTGTTTTTCTTCACATGCCCATGAAAATCAACTTACAAGAGAAGCAAAGGAGCAACAGCTTTTAGGCCAAATCTCTGTTTTCTTCCTCAGTGTATATTTCGATGCAGGAAACACCAAGAGTCTGGTACCCACCTGGACTGTGAGCCAAGAATGTGGTTCCATTCTGATTTCTACCAAATTCTAATTCACTGAGTTCATTCAAGATACTTGACCTCTTAGAAATTAATTTTTATCTACCTGCTAAGTGAGAAGGGAAACTGCTATACCTAACTTGCAAGGTGATTTATTTATTTATTTATTTTGGTACCAGTGATTGAACCCAGGGATAATTTACCACTGATCCACATCACCAGCCCTTCTCCTTGAGTTGTTTAGGGCCTCACTAAGTTGCTAAGTCTAGATTTGAATTCATGATCCTCCTGCCTCAATCTCCTGAGCTGTCTCCCAAGATGATTTTAAGGTCCAAAAACACTTTATAAATTTATCATACTGTCCTATGATATAATTAAACTCCAAAGTAAAGATTAGCAAACATGTCGGAAACTGTCAATATGGTGTTTAGCAGTATGACCTATTATCTATTAGTGGACACTCCTGCTACCCTCTCAGGAATGGTTTTATTATTTCAATGTATTTCAATGCTGAGGAAGTTCTATGAAATATATTGTGATCCTGTTTCAAGTTAGTTTTGCAACATACACTTCCATGAATAGCAAAGAAAACACCCTCTGCCACCATGCATTGAGAGGACTGAATCTATATGGCTCAGACATCATCTCTTCCATTCTGGGTTAGGACTTCATAATAGAGGCTGAAGGCTGAAGCATTCACACACAACCATAGAGCAGTTCCTATGAGGATAGGCATATATACCAGAATATGTGTTAAATTTTTTATGGATGTTTAAATACTAGGAAAATGAATTCTGACTCAGGAGAGGACTGCAGCATGATTTAGAAAAGTGGATGCTCTCCCTCTTGACAAGCTAAAGAGTTACATGAGCTCTAGCATAAGAAATTGCAGAGGGAGTGAAGGAGCAGGGCATATTCTGGGGATGATGGGTGGAGTATCAAAGCCAGGATGGGAATGGATGTAGATACAGCTGGGGTTGATCCACATTGTAACTAAGAAGTGCACAACAGATTGTTGTGTGCAGAAGGACAGGGCATGGAGGACTGATTACATCTTTGTTGCGAAATATCACCTTCACTGTGGTGAGAAGAGTTGATGACTTGAAACGTGTTAATATCCTTCAATCCCCAAATAATTCCAAAAGGTAAATGTTCTTGTTAAAACTATTTCTTACACAAGGAAATAAGGAGCCCAGAGACTTACGTGAAACTATCAAAGTGTTACCAGATTATTTGGCTCCAAATGTACTTTTATTTTATCACCACAAACTAAAGCTGTCAATAAAAATCAGAAGGAAAAAAAAAAGATCTGTACTTGATGGAGAGAAATTCCAGAGATATGATCACTAGGTATTTTGCTTTGAATCTGGAACCTACCCTAAGAAGTGAGGTTTAGTGGAAAGATAGTAAGTCTTTAGGTGCACTTGAAGGGGATTTTGGCACATGAGTCTCTTCCTCCCTCTTTGCTTCCCTGCCTCTATGAGGTAAGCAAATGCAGTTTCCTATCCGTACAGTCCCCACCATGATGTTCTGAAGCATTCCATCTCCATAAAGAACAAGGTCAGGGAACTATGTGCTAAAACTTTTTAACACATGAATCACACACACATACACACACACACACACACACACACACAAAACAAACCTTTCCTCCTTTCATTTTTTTTTTAAGATAGTGTGTCACGGCAATGGAAAACTGACTTAAATGTCTGATTTCTGAGACCTGATGAATGGTGAGGCTAAACAGTTAGGAGCAGAAAGTAAGTGTGGTTTTTACCTGATAATTTTGGGAACTCAGCAGGATATTTACACATGTTTAAGAGTCATAAACTTTTCAATGAAAATTAGAACCATAGAGATCCATGAACTTCCAAGGTAGAGATTGCATCACAAAAAGAAAAGAAAGATTATTAACTTAAACATTGGGTCAGAGGGAAACAAAACATTGGACATCCCTCTGATTGTTAGTGTACCTTGCTTTCTCCAGGGGGCTGGTTGGGATGGATTGCATTGGTCAAGATGGCTGCCATCTGCTCTCACTTCAGCCTTTACAACTGCTTCACAAAGTTCACCACTGGAAATGAGGGAAAGAATCCATTGTCAAAGGCCTGGGACTGTTGGGAGACATTTAATTACTTTAAAAATCTCTACAGCCTGGAAAACATAATGGTTAATGGGGTAGTCAGATGGAAGGTGTGGAATTTTAAATAGTAGAAACTGTGTCATCAGAATAGATTGTCACTCCATTAGAGATGATAAAACCTAGTGCATAAATTGTGACTAGTGCATACCTTCAGAATTCATAAATCAATAATTGATAAAATGTACTCAGGTATAACTAAGTAGATTTTTATATGGTAGGTCAAATAAACTGATTACGGTATACTGCAAGAATCAGTGGAATTACGGATAGCATTTGATTCATAAGGTGAAGTGTAGGCATTCCTAGATTTTTTAAATATCTGAGCTACACAAGTTAGATTAAATTAGCCAGGCACTAAGGTTAGATCATAGGTGGAAGTATTAATTCAACTAAAGGATTTTCTTCAGCATCCCCAGAATCAAGCATTCCTTCAAAAAGTTAAGGACTTTGAAGAAAAAAAAATATTTGAAGAAAATGCATATTTTCAAACAGGAAGAAAGGAAAGAGAACCATTTTTGAGGTTAGCTAAAGAAACAGATTGACCAGGAAGAGCTTATAGTTTTGAAAATCTTAAGAGAAAGGAGGCTATGGGAATTGTTAGACAAGTAAAGGGATTTCTGATCTGGTGTCTTGTTTACATGGTAGTTTTTGTGGTATTTTATGTCAAATAAAATAAAATCACTCTGAGCATGTTGCCAAGTGTCACAACAGAGATGTTGTATAGGGAAACTATTGGCAGAAGCAGGCATTCATGTAAGTGTATGGTGTGGTGTAACATTGCTGGTCCTTGTACTCTAGTCTTCTAAAATGTGTGGGAAATACTTCTAGACCACACTAAAATCACATTTGAGTAAAAATTGAGATAATTACAAGACACACCTCCTGATCTAGCCCCTTATTATATGTCTTCATGAAGTCTCCCCCAACTGTATCTGTGAATACAAATATCCTATGTGCCTAACCCTTGTAACTTCCATAATGTTCATCACAGGATCCTGGAAGGTTTGTGTGTGAAGGACACTTTAGAGAACATAAAATTAGGCAATGTTTTATAGATTTAAAAACAGAAAATAAAACACTTGAAAGAGCTTTATTTGAGCTTGAGTAAGTTATTCCTCTGAAGATAACAACTCTGTATCTAACGTGGATAAATTGGAAGAATAAAATGGTATGAGGCAGGCAAGGAAGAATGAGTGGTGTGAGGTGGTTCAGATAAGAGAACCCAGAGGTAGTGTTGGGCTGACCAATAGCAAGCTGAGTAGAGCATGGTATGCAGGGAGCCAGGGCTGCATAGTGGTAGAGAGAGAGCATCCACCACTAGTGCATAGGTAAAACATGGTCAGGTACAAACATTAGAAAGAGAATTCTAGAGACAGTGAAAAAAAATGGAGTCAGGTGATTTAGTTATAAAGATAATAACATATTCTTGGTGAATAGTAAAGGGTTCTGAACAAAGAAAATTACCTTAAACCTCTAACTACCAAGTGTTTTATGTTATCTCTATTGGAAGTTCACTTTGTATCTTCAGTTAGATTCTGAATTTATTGAGAGCAAGAACACAGTCTTCTTTATAGACTTGAATTTAGCCTAGGATAAGAGCTCCGGGAAGAATAATAAATGGGTTTTGAACCAAACTTGGAAGCACATGCTAGCGTTGGGGAGGTCATATGGTAAAAAAAAAAAAAAAAAAACCTAAAATCTTATTCTACTTTAAATTATTATATGAGTCACTTAAATTTGGGGAGCTTCAGTTTCCTCCCTTACAAAATATAAGAGTTGCTCTTGATAATCTCTAAATCCCTTTCCATTTTTAAGAGTCTCTCCTTTTAAAACTCGACTCGAAATTACTTTGTCTCTAAACTCCTGCTCATATACATCACACCAGTGGACTAATTGGATATCATAAAGCATATGACTTCTGCCTCCTTGTCAATTCTACAGTTCTGATAAAGGAGACCCACATTTTTCAAAGGCCTTAAGGTTCAAAGTGAGTCAGATAGTCCTCAATACTGTGGAGTCCTAAATGGCCTTTTCATGTTCTAAAATAACCAATGTGGAGATCATACTCATAATTCTTGAATTGTACATACCTTGACAAGAAAATAGCACATGTTCACCTAATTTTTGCAGCCTTGAACTTTTCTTTAATACATTTTGAGTGCATCAGAATATCTGAAGTGTGAAAGAAGTGGGTTACAACAATGTAAGTCTTTCTACATGTGATTTGCAGATTTTGTAATAACTGTCACTTGTCAGAATCAAGGTGCTTCTTCCTGAAAACCAGAATCAAAAAAGAGCAACTGGAGATGGGAAAAAAAAGGAAGAAATATTTTATAGTTTCTGTGATTGTGCAGATTAGAAGGTTTTATAAATCTTTTTACTTCATATTTCCTTATTATTTACTCATAGCAAAAGAATGACTGACCTGGTGATTTTCCTTTCAAGGTGGCATATTTAGTTTGCAAGTAAAAAATCACTCAAGTGGAAGATCATTAGGACTGGGATGGCCACATTAGTGGACTTTTCCATGCCTATATAGAAATGATAAATATACAACTCATCTGAAAATCATGAATTCTAGATCACTCCTTGAAGGATAATACAGAATTTCACTTACTTTCTGAATTTTTAAAATTTTATCACCAACATTTTTTAAAAAATTATCAGTGGGAATATCAGGTGTTAAATAACCTAATGGTCTATGTACATATAGATTATATAAACAAAACATACAAAGTACAATAGGATTTTTGTTATATGACAGACAGGATTCTGCTATTGTTGACAAAGTTGAAAAATGAGAGGTGACCTTCCTGGTTGGTGGTTTCTGGGGACAAAATTTAGTGGTGAAGGGAGACATGGAGGAAAATAGCATTGGACAAGTTCCTTTTATCCTGTTGCTGTAGTTTCCAAATAAATGAGGGAATATTTGCAAGTCTCCTTTGACTAAAATGTAAATATATGGTTTATGTGGTTTTAATGTTTGTAGAAGCAGAAGACGGCCCCCAAAGATGTTCACATTCTAATCACTGGAATGTGAAACTATATGGAAAATGGAATTCAAAGTCACACTGTGAAGTTGAAGCGTATCAAGGTTGCAGGTTAGCTCGTGGGAAGATTATCCTAGATTCACAGAGGGGGTCTGATGTAATCTCAAAAAATTTATAAGTAGGAGAGGGAGGCTGGAAAGAGATTATAAGGGGAATGGGAGTTTAAAAGACAACTACCTGCTATTTCTGGGTCTGGAGATCCAGGGAGAGGTTTACAAGTGGAGGAACATGGGCAGTCTGTAAAAGTTGGAAAATCCAAGGATATGGACTCTTCTCAAAGCCTCCAGAAGACAGCACAGTTCTGTCTACACATTGGTTATGAACCAATGAGACTAAATTTAGACTTCTGATGTCCAAAATTTGTGTTGTTTTAGGCCACAGTTTTATGACAATTTATGATAGCATCACCAGATAACTAATACAATATCAAAGTATCAATTATTACAAATATGCTAAAATAAATTAATTTAAAAATCAAATAAAGATCTTCTAACAGGTAAACAACAATTTTCCTTATAGGAATATTTTTATCAAAAACATGATTAGATAAGCAATTGTTTATATAAATAGAATAATGTGAACTGAGATTTTTCTGCTCAATCATGAAAATATAAACTTAGTTTTTTTAAGTGCCAGTACTGTAATCCTTGAGAAAACTAGGCAAAAATCTACTGCTTGCATTCCATTAGCTCATGTCCATAAAATATGAAATTCATTCATTTACAGCTGTTACTTTATTTATCTTTTACTTTATTGTCAACCTTCAGTTTATACAGGTAACTCATCAACTAATGAATGATGCAAATAAACTTTTAATACCTGCTAAATTAATGAGTTCATCTTTTATTTGCACAGTGACTTTCATTTTTGAGTTGCTGTTACAATCAAAACACATATTCATTTTTCTTCACCATGCTATAAATCCTTCTCCAACAAGACTTTAAATGGTCAATTACTGAAGCCCTTCCTTTCAGCCTAATGTTTATTCAGCATCAACTAATGCTACTATGTGAATGAAACATGCCAAGTAAACTGAGTCTGTGTAGATTGCAGCCTCAAGACTTTCCAAAGAGCTCCCTAAGGAACTTCCAGTTCAACTTGCATACCAATTCTGTAATGCCAGTCGGAAAGGAAACCCTGCCTTCATTTCATATTAGGTCAGTGTTAATGAATTAACCAAGAATGCAGTTACCTCATTGCCTGAAATTAGAATCATGATCTGATCAATTAGCCCTCAATCTTTACTTTCACTTCCTCTTCAATTTCATTGAGAAGATAAAAATATCTTTCCTGACTCTGAGGACTATTGTTGCCAAAATCAATTGAAATAAATCATAAAAGCAGAATTTTTAGTTATAATGGTATAAAAAGAATAAAATATTTAGGAATAAATTCAACCACAAAGGGAAAATCATGTTCACTGAAAGCTGCAAAGCATTGTTCAAGAAATTTAAGACACAAATAAATAGAAAAGCATCTCCATCCATAGATTGGAAGACCTGAAATTGTAGAGATTACAGTACTACCTAAAGTGATCTACAGATTTAATGCAAACCTATTAAAAACACAACAACCTTGTTTTGCAAATAGAAGCATGCATCAAAAGTTTCATTTGAAATAACAAGAGATCTCATACCCAAAACAATCTTAAAAAAGAACAGAGTTTGAAGACTCATATTCCTTGAATTTAAAACTTACCTCAAAGCTATAGCAATCAAAACAGTGTACTCATTCATCAGAGGAGTAGGATAGATAGCTCACAAATATACTCTTTAATACATGGATAATTGTTTTTTCACAAGAATGGTAAGACCATAAATTAAAGAAAGGACAGTCTTTTTAACAAATGTTTCTGGGGAAATGGGCTATCCATTTGCACAAAACAACATTGGACCCTTACCTAACACCATACAGAAAAATTAATTTAAACTGGGTCAAAGACTTAAATGTAAGAACTAAAGCTCTAAAAACCTTAGAAAAATAACACTGAATTTGGTGATAATTTATTGAATAGACAGAGGCAAGAAAATAAATAGATATAGTAGATGTGTTAAGTTTATAGATATCTTTGGGTAGAACTGTAATCTCTACAATGTCAAGTCTTCCAATTCACAAATACCACAGAATTTTTTAACTATATGCCACAAAGGGCACTAACAAAGGAGTCATAAAACTTGGGTCCACATTTCTCAAAAAATACACACAAAAGGCTAAAAATCATCTGAAAATATGTTCAATCATTTAATCACTACAGAATATAATCAAAATCACAAATTTTTGGTATTGGGTATTAAACCCAGGGGTACTTAACCACTGGGCCCACATCCCCATCCATATATATATATATATATATATATATATATATATATATATATATATATATGAGAGAGAGAGAGACAGAGACAGAGACAGAGAGAGAAGAGAGAGAACGAGAGAGTGTTTAGAAACAGAGTCTCACAAAATTGCTTGGGGTCTTGCTAAGTTGCTGAAGGTGGCTTGGAACTCCTGTCTCAGCTTCCTGATCCAATGGAAATGCAGGCATATGCCACCATACCCAGCCTCAGAATCATAATTTAATACTATAATAAGACAAATCTGGATTGCTAGTACAAAATACAGAAAGAAAAAAAATAAAAGAGAAGAAAAGAAATGAAAGAGGTAACAAAAGAAAGAGAAAAATAGCAAAATAAAGATAACAGAATATATCAAGAATATGGAGAAAGTGGAACCCTTGTGCTCTGGTGGTGAAAACATAAAGTGACACAGCTGCTGTGGAAAATATTTTGGTGGTTCTTCAAAATTTAAATATGGTATTACCATTAAATAAACTATTTCTCTTTTTAGGAGTACAAAAAAATTGAGACAGATTCAAATTGATATTTGTATACCAATGTCTGCAGCAGCATTTTCCACAAAGTAAAGGTGTAAACAACCTAAGAGTCATCAACAGATGAATGGTTAAGCAAAATATGTGTGTGTATACACATACACATACATTTACACATGTATGTACACACACACACCTAAGGTTGTGTATATGTATGTGTGTGTGTATATACACACACATACATATACATACATATATATATATATATATATATATATATATATATATATATAACTGTAAGTGCGTGCAGGGTTATTGCTTTCTATAACTGACATGAAATGGAAGTAGTGTTTTCTTTCCTACCAGCATCAGAATTGGTGTGCAGGTTGAACTGGAATGTCCCTTTGAGAGTTCTTTGGAACGTCTTGAGGATACTCTCTACACAGACTGAGTCTATATAGCATATTTCATTCAATACTAGCTGACTCCCAAATTATCCTCTGTGCTTCTTAAACTAGTGCATAATTTTAAATTTTCAAACATAATAACAGTTTCATGATGTGATATAAATATACTACTCTGTTTTGAGAACCAATAGAATTTTAGCTATATGTGGAGGAGATTCATTCTAGGGGTCCTGTCTCAATTCCGTGACTAATTTCAAAAACTGGCTATGATTCTCTAACTTCAGATTTATTCCTTCCTCTCTGTCTTTGACTTTTTTGTCATTAGGATCATAATATGTGCAGGACCAATGCACCTGGAGAAGGTGAGGAAATGGGTTACTTATGCTTCTTTCCCCACTACTGCAGGCACTCCCAGGTACCTTTATACCTGCCTCACACAAGGCATGTCAATGTGCTTCTTTGAGATGAATTCAAGTTCATGTTTGTATGTCTTTAAAACCTGATTCATCAAAACTTCTAGAGAAAGTAGTTTTTGAAAGAAATTGCTTATGAGACTTCATATTGTTTAAAATAATAATCAAATCTTAGAAAAGTAAGATTTTTTTCCTAGGAGAATTGTTTCATCTTATAATAGAAAAACTGACTTTTTAAAAACCTAATTTTTCCCCCTAATCCCCAAGCCCTTGATTTTGTGACCAAACATGATTTCAGGTGGTGACCCTTTTTGAGAACAGCCATGTGCCATTTCTGTCTTGCAGATGGCTCTTGCATCCGGTGCCATTTGATATTTTTCCCTGTTCTGCAGTTAGGTGGCTCAGATTCTTAATTAAAAGATTCATTTCTATGGCAGCTTTTATAAAGCAAATATCTGCACATGAACGAAGAGGAAAGAGAACAGAAGGAGGAGGGAACACGGTCTGCTTTCCACCAGATATTGAAACGTTCCACTAATCTTTTTCGCACCTTGTGGAGTTTCAATTTTCCCTTTAAAATGTGGATTAAACAAAGTTGCCAAAAAACATATGCTTTCGTGTCAAACATTTCACTTATTTGGGAGGCTAAAAGCAGCTTGAGAGCGTTCACTGACTCCGCCTGAGGAAAAGAAATGGGGCGGTTTGGGTTTGTATTTGGAAACTTTCTCTTTGGAGACCAAATGTGTAGACACTGGAGGTTTGACATGAAACTGGCCATCATCAGTGGACTGCAGGGGCAGTCCAGTTAATTGCATTTAAAGGATGGAAGCATCTGGCTCAGTTGCCACTGTAGATACTGCCCATGCTTTGCTGGGCTGTGATTAGGGTTGCAATGAGTCAATACTGCTTGCAAAAGATCTCCAAGGCAGACCCCCTTTTGCTGTAGGGAAACTGGTAAGACAGTGGGCAGATTTCTTGCTTCATGGTTGCAAGCCTGACCATCCAGACCATCTATGTTATGGATGCATCAGTGAGAAGAGGAAGAACAAAGAGTTCTGCATACTGGCATGTGTGCTCTAGGAACTTGTCTCTTACATATGAAAGATATTGACTTCCCTGCAATCCTAATCATGTCCCTAAAGTACTTGGGTCTGGGAAAGCATTACCTTTTAGCAAAAATTAGTGGAGGGTATTGATTTACTAAGATGGCAGAGACTTAAGGTAGTAATTCTTTGCAAACAACTGGCATTAGAACTTAGACATATTAATTTAACCTCTCTGGAACTCAATTGCCCACCTTATGTTTTGCTCAAGGATGTTTTGAAGATAATAAAATATGTATGAATATGTTACTGTAACCTAGCAAATTACATTTTATCTCTCTTAGTTCTTTGATCAAGCTAGTATAGATTGTAATAACAGCAAGTATTCATAGGCTTTTATTGTTTCTTAAGCTATGAGTTTTAGATAAATCTCCTGATATAGTTTTCATTGAACCATTCTATGATAAGACAGTTTTGTTCCCATTTTACAGATGAAGAAATCAAGGTTGTTTGAGACCAACTGAGACAAGAACTTACCTAGGTTATTACACTGATGCTTTGTAAAAAAAGAAATGAAAACTCAGTTGTTTGATTGCTAAGTTCATGATCTTCCTTCTATGTTATCCTCTGGTGTTAGCAAGGGAATAATATGTCATTCAGTCCTCACTTACTCATATTATTTAAATACATGGTTGCAAGTCACTTGTATATAGTACACATCAAAATCCCTACTCCTGATCCCTTTACTGCCAAAACATCTAATTAATTTGTGCACAAAAATACAAATGATCTGCAAATTAAGAAGTACTGGGTTAGCTTCTTTATCAAGCCTTTGCCATATGACATTATTTACTTAAATGAATGCATATTAATAATTACTACATTCCAGAAGCAATTCAAGCTCAGAATCTGGAGTTAGAATCTGGGATACAGCCCAGCTCCAATACTTGGAAAGTTTGTCCAAGTCAGTTAACTGATAAGTCAGTACTCTCATCAGTAATTTAGAAAAATATATTTTCTTAGGGCTAATTTGAGAATTATAAAACTATGTACAGTTTAAAACAGTGTCAAATATATAGTAGATGCAACCCAAGTATCATCTCCTCCTCATGTACATCAATAGATTGAGATCTGCCTTTATGGTATGAGCATAATAAGCATATCCCTTTATACAAATCCCATTCTTAACTTCCTATAAATAGCAGTACTGTTGCCTACATTCACCTGAAAGGCAAATAATTTATATTATGAAATTATAATATTAGAGACCTATCCTTTTTTCCTTAAGAATTTTCAATATTCCAGAGGGTTTAACAGTAAGATTGCTAGGAGCTAAGTTACATATGAAATTTCTAATAGTCTTATTTTAGACAAAGGTGTATAGGAAAGAGAAAGTGCATGAAGACAAGGAATAATTAAAAGGCCAGGGTCAGGAGGAGCTCAATGTAATAGGGAGGGACCGCATCAAAACTCACCCTACTTTTTCTAGGAATTTGTCTCTGGTTAGTCTTAGTGGTGTAACAAGATCCATGGTCATGTCATGTGTCATAATTTCCATACAGAGGCACAGGTATCTGGTTCTACAATCTGTCCCTCTTTCCTGAGCTCCAGATTCTGGCACCCAAACTCTTCCTAGAAGTCTTTCATGGTCATCAGATTGCACAAGTTCAAACATGAACTAGTTACACTCATCCTCAAACATGATCCCCCATCTGTGTTCCTCCCTCAGAGTATAATGCCATTGTCCCCTAAAACATGAGTCAGAAATCTGGATGTCACTTGAACCTCTCTCCAAGCCCCTTCTGTTTTTCATAAATTTTTATTTTTATAAAAGATCTTTCTTTTTAATCTCCTTAGATCCATTCTTACATTTCTCCATTGATTCAGAAACTCCAGATATCATCTTTTGATTATTGCAATTGATTGTAACCTCTTCTGCCGAGCAGCCATATCAGCCTTCCTCTTTCTCATCAAAGTAGTCTTTCCTAGTGTGAAGATAATTCTTTTCATGTCCCTATTTACACACTGTGCAATTTTTTAAGTACTTTCAAAGAAACTATACTTTTAGAACAGTGGTAGATTCATAGTAACGTTGAGTGGGTGGTAAGATATTATCCATATACTCCCTGTCCTTATACGTGCCTGGTCTCCCACATTATCCACAGCCTCACCAGAGGGCACATTTGGTACCATTGATGAACAATGATTATTGTCATATTATTACCACCCAAGGTTCACATTAGAAACAGGTTTGCAGATGAAATGTTTAGACTGAGTACTGTAACCCCATCCTTGGATTAATCCACTTGATAGGTTAATGATTTTAATGGATTACAGGGTAATAACTGTAGGCAGGTGGAGTGTGGCTGGTGGAGGTGGGTCACTGGAGACATGCCCTTGGGGATTATGTTTTGTCTCTGGCTCCTTGTGTTCTCTCTCTCTCTCTCTCTCTCTCTCTCTGTGTGTGTGTGTGTGTGTGTGTGTGTGTGTGTGTGTGTACCTGGCTATCGAGCTGAATACCTGCCGTGCCCTCCTCCTATGATGTTCTGCCTCACATCAGCCACAGAGCAATTGAATCCGCTGACCATGGACTGAACCTCTTAAACCATGAGCCAAAATACACTTTTCCTCCTCTGGGGAAAAAAAGAGAGAAAGAAACAAGTTTGCACAAATATACAATGACAGTTATTATACTATACATAGAAAATTTTACTACCATAATAAACTTCTATTTTTTTAAATCCTGGAAACCACTGATTTTTTTTTCTTTACTGTTTCCATAGTTTTGCTTTTCCAAGAGTGTCATTTAGTTGAAATCATAGAGTATAAAGTCTTTTAATATTGGTTTGGTTCACTTAATGATGTACATTTGAATTTTATCCATGCCGTTTTGTGGGTTGATAGCTTATTTCTTTCTCATGCTGAAAAACACTCCATTGTCAGTGAATACCACATTTTATATGCCCATTCACATGCTGAAGGACATCTTGGTTTCTTCCAAGTTTTGGCATTTATGAATAGATGTTATAAACATCCTTCTGCAGGCTTTTTACACTGAATAATTATGGATTTGAAATGCCATAACATTGATGGCGCTGTTCCCCAAAAGCTCTAACTTGACTGCCTACTACACCTTGGATCTCAGTGTAACCCATCAACTGTACTCATTTAGTTCCCAAGTCTTCAAAGTGCTCCTTACCTCTGACCTTCTGTGCAGTCTGTACCTGACCCTGAGGATCGCTTAGACTCCATTCTCTGTAGCCCTACTTCCTTCTAGTTATTGGTATTTGGCCCAGGAGATTTTTTTTTTTTTTTTTTTTTTTTTTTTTTTTAGAAATCTAGAAACCCAATTCACTAGTTTTTTTGGTCCAATCTCCTATTGAGTCACAAAGCTTCTTGCGGGCAGAGATAAAGGATGACTGCACTGTGTATCCCACACATCCAATACACTGTCAAGCTTAGAACAGAATTTGACTAATGAATAAATGGATAACATGTGAGAATGAGCTGGTTTAAACTATATCGTAGACCCAAGAGTTACTTAAGTTAAGCTGATTGTGTATTTCCTGACAAGGACATTTTAAGACAGGCAAGGTAATCTCTCCTGAAGAGTAAATAGACCATATCATGTATATTGAATGTAATTCCATATCTCTTTACAGACAGAAGAGAAAGATAAGAAAATGATGTGCTGGTGAAGAGGAGTGCATCAAAAAATATCCAAGAGGCAGCTTCATATAACCTGTTTTCTATTCTTGCCTGAGCTATTTATGACTTTAGAATACCTCACTAGTCATCAAGACCTTTGTTTTAAAAAAGTGGGGTGAGCTCAGCTCAGTTGCTTCCACATACTTTGTGGCTCTACAGTTCTATGAATTGTTGGCAAAAATTATATAATCGTGTCATGGTTTGAGTTTCATCTTGATTTACTACATCTCTATAACTTGACTCTTTGAGTTTACAACAGGTCTTAAAATACAATTTCAAGACATGCTGTGATGCTGGAGAACATGGCCTTTGGGGATTAAAATAGAAGTCAATTCATTGAACATTTATTGGGTACTTAGTAGGAGCACCATAGTGTTTTAAGTGTAGTGAACATTGCAAAAATAAGATGAAACCCCAGTCATAAATGGTTTTAAAATCTAACTGAGGAAGTAAAATTAAAAACAAGAAAGGGAAGAGGAAGATGTTCTAAGACATTGACCTTCCTCGATGGCTATAAAATACCCAGACACACACAAGATGCCAGGGAATGTGGAGGGAAGCCTGAAAGCAACATGAATTTAGTTGGGTCTTTGTCACCCACCAGGAGTGATAGCAAGGAAAAGAACAGGTCAGAATCAGGCACAAAGACAAAAATGGACATGCCAAGTATACACTGGGTATCAGAAGGCAAATGGAAGATGGGATTTGGAGCACAGTGTGCAACGGATCTGACCTGAGGTAGAGTCACCACAGGGAAACTGAGATGGAAGCAGGGACTAGATGTGCAGGCAGCTGAGGTTTGAACAAGGGTGGAAAACAATAGGGCACAGAGACCCCCAGGTCTGAACAGGACACCACAGGGAAATGAGGCTGTGGCTCAAGAGATGGGAATAAAAAGTAGGGACTTTTCAGGTAAGTGCCCATGACATACATGCCCAGGGTCAGTTCAGAATGGCAGTCTTCCTGAACGACTGTCTTCCTTAGAAACCACAAATCAGAACAAATCCTCATTTAAACAATATGAACTAGACTTGTGTTTTGGTTTTGTTTTGACATATCATGTCCAGTGCTTCACATGCTCATTTAATCCTTACTGTCTGCTTGGATCTATGTTTGTAAATCTGTAAACAAAATATTCCCACCTCTCTGAACACTTCTGCCTCTTTCTATGTAAATTTTGGCACTGCACCCCTTGTTTTTCTGGATGCTTTTATGTTCTCAACCCAAGGACCCTTCTTGTGTTCTTTCTTTATTCTGGAAACTCTCTGCTCAGCATGCATCTTTTCTTTAAGGCAAGGGAATATATGGGTGCTATTTATTTTGCTTCTTTGTAGCCCAGATATCTGGGAACTACCTGAAAAAAAAAATTCAAACCAAATGAAGCACTCAACTGTCTGTGGTTATAATGATTTACTTACCCACTAAAATGTAGATTTTTCTAAATTAGATTCATTTAAATTGTCTTGTCTGTCATCCCTGTTAGGAAACATGAAGGTTTTCTTTCTGGTGGATGAAAGAGCTGAGACTCAATTTGCAGCCTGTTTATTCTCTTTCTTCATCTCTCTGTCCCTATCTCCTCCACACCCACACAACTCTGCTCACTCTAACACACTCACGTGTTGTCACAGGAAGATGGCCCAGTCCCAGCTAATAGAGACCTTGGAGTGAGGGCTATGCAGCTTCCGCTCCAGATTAATGAGCTACTTGACTAGGACATGATGTCGGCTTAACAGCAGTTTTCCTCAAATGTGGTGTGATCAGGAATTTGCAGAAGTTTATTCTTAGCTCTTTCTTTTGGCTTCAGCAACATGTTAACAGCTTGTGCATTTTGTAATGCCTTTTTTCATTGCCATGGTAACCATTAAAACTTAAGGTATATGTGGCTCCAGATCTAGCTAAGCTATTGGTTGCTGGTGAGCTGGAAGTCAGTGCAGATGAAAACCACAGTGAGGCGGCTGCTTGGCACAGGTGTGCCTTGCTTTAACCTCGCATTCGAGATTCCAGGATAACAAGGTATTAGGAAATGATTATTCACTTCAGGAGGAATTGCTAACATAATTCGTTTTAAAAAATTATTTTTATTGTTTTAAAATAGGATTATTTTGACCACATGTTGATTTGCAGGATACTCTCAGGAGCCAACAAGCAACCCTGAGTTATTGAAGCCTAGAGCAGAAACAATAGTTTGATTTTAAAGCCAGGTTGATTTACCAGACATGAGCTCTACCTAGATCTCCCTCAATTTTCAATTTTATTACCTTTGAAGTATTGTTTGATCTCCTCTGTCAATAAAGATATGATAATTATTACCAAATTGTTCAATTTGCCTATGCTAAAAAAATCCAGGCATGTTTGCCAGGGAAAACAAAATAGCAAGCTAACAAGCCCAACAAGAACAACAGCAAAAAAAAAAAAAAAAAAAAAAAATGACCATCACAACTATGAAAAGGATAATGACTGTTTAGTATAGCTTGTTCCAAATTTGATTTCATGAGTGTTTATTCTCTTCAGTGCAGTGGTGTGGTGTTGCAGGAGGTACGAAAAGCTTTGGATGCAAGTTTCTATTTCTCAAAGAATTTGGCCATCTATTTGAAAATAAAACTTGCATAGAGAAAGTAGAAATAATAAAATTAGACATTAAAGTAAATTGGCCCTGTGAGTTTAGAAAGTGTAGAAATCATTGTGACCTTGAAAGTTAGGGGCATCTGCATGTAGACTGTAAAACATCGGTTCCATGTTGAAAGATAAGGCAAAAGCTGGCTAGCCAGAGAGGAGGACTGGGATATTTCTTAAGACATATTCTTTTCATAATAGAACTCATTAGTATAATTAATTTGGTTGCTTGAAAATGTAGGACAGATATGAATATGAATGCTGGATAAGAAAATAGTTTATCCTTAAGGGAAGATAACATTTTGTTTAAAACAATGAAATTTCTTAGAAAACATGAGAATATTTCCTGACAGTTCAAATGAAGGCCTTTTCCTGTCTAATATGAAGATGAAAAATTCGTATGAAACATATCACAAAATTTGGCGTACTCTTAAGGCAGAGAAAAATATTTATTTAAAAATATAATGCTAGAACTTGCAGGTATCATGATAGTATCACCCAAGCCAGAGAAGTATATTTTGAATTTTAGAGGCCATTTTTCTTCTTCTTCTCACCCAATTTAGCTGTAGTGATTAAAATCAGAGCGAGCGGTGGCCATAGACAAAATACAGACATAAGTACTTATATCCATCAGTTTAATCAAAATATATCTCAAAGAATTTCCTCTTCATTGTTGCCTCTTATAAAGATAGCCTTTAACATCACCTGTTTCCCTTCCCAATCACTGGCAGGTGTTTATTTGATCAAAATTCTCTTCCATAACAAGCACCCAAAGACATCATTGTACTAAAGTCTTTCTAGATTCTGAAACTGGAAGGACTGGTCCTGGATTTTATTATCTTTACTAAAAAGTAGGATAGATTTCAACATTTTATTTGCAGGTTTCAAGATTTTTCCAATGGATCAGGACATTTCCTGCTTCCGAAGTCTCTGTCTCACCAGTCGTTCATACCTATACAGCTTGAGTTCATCTCCCCAGCCCCAACTCAAACTGGTGGTTATACACAAACAAGAAGAAGTTAGTTAAAGAAAGGGCTGATTATGTAAGAGGTAAAGAAAGTGAAATACAGTGCATGATTAAATGAATAAGAAAAGTTTTTTACAGCTCTGTTTCTGTCATACTGTGATTCGATAAAACTGACCCCAAATAGGCAATCATCCACACAGCTGTTATGAACACCAGGACAAAGGACACAGCATTGCACACACACACACTCACACCTGCACACATTTCCACCTTTTATCTTCTGCTCTAATATGTAATCGTACCTCAAGAGCATTTGTTTTCTAAGCTTACTGTATTTATTTCTGGGAAAATATTACTATCATTATGAGGTTAGGGAGTCACTCTCAAAATGTCATCAGTCATTAGTACTTCAGAGTGAGTACATTATCATCAGTCAGAAACAGTTTCATTGGCTGAAACTTCACAAAGATCGGGGGACACTTGGGGTTCTACAGGAGTGGGAGTAAGCACTCTTAAGTGAGCAGAGAACTTACTTGTGGGATAAAGGCAAATGTGTCATTTGTTTGGGAGTCTGGAGAACTAGATTTTTATCCTGGCTTTAAATGGCAGAACCGGTTTGGTCAAACTTGCTAATGATCTTTATTTTTTTTTATTTTTATTTTTTTTTTATTGTTGGTCGTTCAAAACATTACACAGTTCTTAATACATCATCTTTCACAGTTTGATTCAAGTGGGTTATGAACTCCCAACTTTACCCCGTATACAAATTGCTGTATCACATCAGTTACCCTTCCATTGATTGACATATTGCCTTTCTAGTGTCTGATGTATTCTGCTGTCTGTCCTATTCTCTACTATCTCCCCTCCCCTCCCCCCCCTCCCCTCCCCTTTTCTCATCCCTGTTTAATGTAAATCTTCTTCTCAAGCTCTTCGTCCTTACCCTGTCCTTGTTTACTCCCCTTATATCAAAGGGGTCATTTGGTATTTGTTTTTTAACGATTGACTAGCTTCACTTAGCATAATCTGCTCTAATGCCATCCATTTCCCTCCAAATTCTATGATTTTGTCGTTCCTTAATGCAGAGTAATACTCCATTGTGTATAAATGCTACATTTTTTTTATCCATTCATCTATTGAAGGGCATCTAGGCTGATTCCATAATCTTGCTATAGTGAATTGTGCTGCTATGAACATCGTTGTAGCAGTGTCTCTGTAACATGCTCTTATTAGGTCTTTAGGGAATAGACCACAGTTCTCAGAGGAGGACATACAATCAATCAATAAGTATATGAAAAAATGCTCACCATCGCTAGCAGTTAGAGAAATGCAAATCAAAACTACCCTAAGATACCACCTCACTCCAGTAAGATTGGCAGCCATTAGGAAGTCAAACAACAATAAGTGCTGGAGAGGATGCGGGGAAAAGGGCACTCTTGTTCATTGCTGGTGGGACTGCAAATTGGTGCAGCCAATTTGGAAAGCAGTATGGAGATTTCTTGGAAAGATGGGAATGGAACCACCATTTGACCCAGCTAATGATCTTTAGTCTCTGTTTCTTTATCTGCCACAAAAGAGTGTGAACTAGACAACTCTAATTTCCATTCCAGGATTGTTTTATATGGTTATATTCACAAACTTGTCAATGATTTGTCCTTCTCTAGTAGACAATGGATGATAGATTTAGTAACAGATTAATGACTATTTCCATGAATGGTTAAAAATAATTTTTATGCAGTAGCTTGGGAGGCTGAGATAGGAAGATCAAAGCCAACCTCAGTAATGAAGAGGCACAAAGCAACTGAGTGAGACCCTGTCTCAAAAAAACCAAAAATGGGCTGGGGATGTGGCTCAGTGATTTAGGGACCCTGAAGTCAATCCTTTGTACTCACCCTGCCACCACCCTCAAAAAACTTATAGAGTCAGCCAAATTAAATAGGTTTTCACTATTTATATTGATTCTTCTGCTCACTAGCTGTTTCTGGCAGAATTCTAAAATGGTGCTCAAACCCTACCCCTTCTATGAACACCTTTGATAATTCTCTCTTCTTGAGTGGAGGAGGAATATGGGGAAGTAATGAGAAAATTGCTTTTTTTTTAATTATACTCTACATTTTGGTTGTAGAGGGAGAAGTCAAAGAGTCTCAATCATACTAGCCAAGGAGCAAGCAAACATCCATACTGTGAACCGCCTCTGTTGGGATCATATGGCAAGGCACTGGAGTGACTTTCTGAAAGGTTAACTAGTCCCAGGCTGATAATGGCTAGTAAGAAAATTGGGGACCTCGGTCTCATGACTGTAAGGGAATGATTTCTACCATCAACCAGTGAGTTTAAAAGAGGGTTCAGCACTTCAAAGGAGAACCTGATGACATGTGAAATATGGATTAAGATTCCCAGGAAATCCAACTAACCCACACCAAGACCTCAGACTTGCAAAAAGAATGAAACAAAACACGTGTTAACGGCTACACTGGTAGCAATGTTTTATACCAAGAGAGAACTGATGCCAGTTCTTTATCACTCATTTTAGAAGACAGAATTCACATGAGTAAATATGAATACATGACCAGAGCGGATACTTGGAAACCATCCATTCATCAGTTAACAAAGAGATGAACAAAAAAGGAGAGCAGACTAGGTAGAGATGATTTCCTTTGGCCTAATACGTACTCATCTAAGACCAGGACATTTAGACCTAGACTCGCCTCCATGTCCCTCCAGTCCCTTGAGCGTACATACTTGTATATCTGTATGAGTACATGTTGTATGTTTGTATTTATTTGGTAATGAATCACATCAGATGTTTTAGGGGTAGGTGTTAAATCTCTTATAATGGATATAACTGTGCAAGCCTGCCATTGGGGAAATTTCCTCCTGACCTCAGCTGGTGATCAGCTTATGCCCTGAAGCATGAGAATTGATAGGCCCTATAATTTTATCCAAGCTAATGTAACAGCAGCTGCTGTCCTTGGTGCCTGCTATCTGATTAAATTCCCAAATTAGGGATTGCCTTTTGTAACCTGAATTCTGTCATGGCAGTAAAATCTGACAATAACTGCTACCGGTTTTACCTCTCCCCATCAGGGAGGGTTTCTTCAATAACATATAGACTATCTCAGACCATCACATATTACTCTGGCACTTTATTAGAATTTAGGAATTTTGTAATCCTACTCAAAATGAGATTGCATGCTTTCTAATGTAAGAAAGGAGAGAGAGAGGCCAATTCAGCTCTAAAACCGCAATTGTTTGCCTACCTCCAGGGACACATTTCACAGATTGCCATGAAAATAAATTGGAAAGTTTACAATTCCAAATCATTGCCTACCATGTATTACTTCACAGACAAAAACAAACACCACCACCATCCTCACCACCAAGAATACAAGAAAACAGATTCATGAACTTCCCTTCCTTCATGAGGAAAAATGCATTGCAATTAGATTAGACTATAACCGTTCAGAAAGTGTGTTGGCTTTCTGCTTCTTTTAAAAATGATTTATTATTTATTACGATTTTTTTTTCAAGATTATCTTCTTTATTCCTTCAGGAAAGGAGCTGTTTGGCTCTCCGTGTGATTACCAAAGCAGAGCGAAAGCCTTCAACTGCGGACTGCTGCAATTTCCACCATAACAGTCAACCCAGCAATTAGAACCGTTTGTTACAGTGACAGCCGGGAGAACCATTTTCAAGCAAGGAGGCTGAGGAGCCAGAGCTGGAGGAAGCCAGAGCCTGCTCATTCGAAGGGGACTAACGCCACACAGCAGCTAATCCTGGAATAGCAGGCAGTTTTGGGAACAGGCTGAGAGGGGCTGCGAGAGCCACATCCATCCTGGAACTTTTGGGAAAGGTCTGATCTGCCTTTTTCCAACCAGAAATACACCTGGATCATGAATTTTGATTTGGGGGAAGAGTCAAAATGTTTTTATTTAATCTGCATTCTAATTTAGCTTATTTCAATATTAAAAATGGAGGTTTGGAGGTGAGCAATTCTATTGTTGATTCTGGATTTGAGAAAGTATTCTAGGGCTCAGAAAAATATCTCACAATAGAAAGTTTGCAAGAACAATCATATTTACTTTAGAACAAAGGTATTTGAAATGTAACCTCAATGTCTTAATTTATTGTCACCATTTCATTTTTCCTTCTCTTTTTTTTGTCTATTATAGATTATGTTAAAAGTTTAACTGGTAGCTTGGGAGAAAATGCTGGGCTTGATATCCTCCTTTTTCTCTTCTTTCTTTCTTGCTTTTGTCCTTTCTTCCTTGTCTTCTTCAAGTATACTCTTTCATTGTCACAGGATTCCGTTCTTGATTTCACTAATGACAAAGTACACAACTCCAGGACGTGTAGGTTCTCTTTGGATTTTGTATCTCCCTGTGTCAAATAAAGCAATAATCCTCCTCATTTACCTCAGAGAAACTGTCTGAGAAATAATGAAATGATGTGGAATGTTGCATCCGCTGAGAGCAGGGTACTTTTTTCCCTCTTTTGTTCAAGTGCTATCATCATATAGAGATTCAAAAAATAGCCAAATGCAGATAATTCTCAGCCATTGAATAGGCATGGTGTTAGATGTTTTTGTGGCAGATATTTGAATACATCATTTTTTCTGCTCCCCATAAAGGAGAGTCAGGTTATCAAGGAAAATATCTATGGAAGCATATCTTGCCTAGAAGAAGCCACCCACCGCACTGAGTGGTTTGCCTAGAGGGTTGTCAGGGACGTTTCTGTGACTGCTTCCCAGTCTGTCATTTTTCCAGAGGCAGGTACCGCAAATGCAGAGAAAATTGTTGGTAGCATTTCTCTTTTGTTTTCTTTTAGCCGGGATGAGGCTTTGTTTTTTCCTTTTATTTGTTTTGCAACTACACAAGGGCTGCTCTGACACTGCAGCGGCTTCTGCCAGAGTCAGAGGTGAGGTCATGCTTCACTGAAGAAATCTAAGATCAATTTGTTGTCTCATACTTCAACATTAAATGCAGCTTGAAATATAATTGTTAGTCCGTGCACTCTCTACTTTAAGGAAGTGTTTCAGTACCTCAGAACCCGAGAGTGTGGTTATCAGTGATAAACCACGGCATGTACCCTAAACCAAGGCTAACCAGAATTTTCAGGCTGAGAGAGAGAGAGAGAGAGAGAGAGAGAGAGAGAGAGAGAGAGAGAGAGAGCAAGAGTCAGAGGTGCAGATGGGAAAACAGAGAAGGGAGAAGGAAAGAAAAATCCCAGAACTTGTGGAGTCAAAGGCACTGAGTGACTCAAAATGCTCTTGGTCAAATTTTAAAATTTAAGAATAAAAATTTGAACAAGATAAACCACTTATAAATTATTTTTCTTTTTTCTTGTGCTACTTGAAAGGTCCCTTTTCTCCTCTACAGCTTCATAAATCCTGCTTTGAGGAAAGACAACTGCCACCACTCAGGGCAAGTGACTTATCAGGATTTTTGCTTCCCAAGAATATTGTTGGCAAGGACATGATGATGGGTAAGTGCTCCTGACAGGGAGGCTGAGGACTTTGGGGATCCTCTTTGAAACAAGCCCCCTCAGGCTATCTTTGCCTTCAATTCAATGAAAGAGAATAAGGAGCAAACACCAAATCTCAGTATTTTGATGCTACAAACTGGGGATTATCACTGAGTCAGAAGTTGATGATGCTGATTCTAGGTCAGATACAACACATGAGAGTCTGCTATAAGGGGCACTTACTTGGGTAAAGAAATAAGGATTCATTGAATTAAATATAGAACTAGCTAGAACATACCTCTTGATGTAAAACCCCCATAGAGTTGTGAGAGAGACTTACTGGATGCATCTTCTCCAAACAAAGACCTGTGTCCTGTGAGGCCAAAATACACAAGTCACTGTGTTTTTGAAATTTTTTTGATAATAAAAGTACTTCCCCAGCTGTCTAGCAGCGTGGAATCCTGGCAAGGGGCAGGGGTTTGTTATTAGGTGTGGTTCCTGTCCCATCAGTTTGCTACCTGTGTGATCTTAGCCAATTCACTCAGCCTCCGAGACCCCCAGTTTTTTCATTACTGCAAGAGACACAATCATTTGTACTCAAGAATTTGTAGAAAGCTCAAATAAGGTAATGACCATAACAGCTACATTTTTGCAAGTATCAATTTGTGTCAAAATCAGCCAAGAAGTTGTGTTTAATTTTCACAATCTTAAATAATGAGCCATGTTCCCATTTTGAGGGTAAGAAATCTCAAAGAGGTTCAGTAATGTTCTTAATGTCAACAGGCACGGAGAGAAATGTATCAAACTCAGGTTCATTTCTCTCTCCAGCCTTTGTTGTCCACAGATAGAAAAAAAAAAATCTCAGACTCTGTTCCAGCCACTTCAGTCATTTTGCACATTGCTAGAGACACCTGCCTCTGTGCAGGTTCAGTGCCAATCATGTGTCACAGCAAAACATGTGGCCCACGGAGTTAGGCAGGAAAGTATGCACGGAGATTTGCACCAGTTCTGTCTCTTGGATTCTGGAATAAGACTGACATTCTTTCATTCAAAAAATTCCTTAAAGCATTTGAAGAGGATTCTCATGTTCCCCCAAGTCTTCTCTTTTTCCAACTAAGTCACCACAATTCCCTGGAACATTTAACTGAAGATGTGGCTTCTAGAATGTTCAAAATTCTAGTTATCCTTTGAGTTAACCATTTCATTTCCTTAGCTACTTAAAACAATTATTATTAACAAAAAAGAAGTACAATTCAGTCTCTTTGGAGACTTTTTAATCATTTCTGTTTTCAGAACAACTATTTGGTTTACTTTTTCTTTTAGTTTTTCTCTTTAAAATATCTCCATTAAGGACCTGGGTTGTGGCGCAGTGGTAGAGCACTTGCCTAACGTGCCTGAGGCATAGGGTTCGATCTCCAGCAACACATAAAAATAAACAAGTATAATAAAGGTATTGTGTCCATCTTCAACTAAAAAAAGATTTTTAAAAAATACCCCTATTAAGAATTTGGACTTTTCTAGTCAAAACACCTTTGCTGTCTTCATAAGGAGTTTTTGGAAGACAGAATTGTGGAGTGTGAGTTATACTTTAGTAGAGAAAACTCTGGAGAAGAGTCATGCATTTCCACAGTTCTGGTCTAGACAGAAAGGTGTTCACTGTTGCCCCGGATGGCAGGTGTATGTCTTTTTAGTGACCCCTGAGAGAATGAGAATATTAGTCTTGGGCTTCCAAACTCTGAAATAAAGAGAAGCAATTGTATAAAAAGATTAACAACAAAAACACAAAAGGGATTTTTAAAAATATCCAGATCCATCCATGACACATCTATTTCTGTCCTGTGATTCCCAGCAGAACATGTCTTGTGGAAAGTTAGAGAATATTTTCACAGGCTACCTTTTAAGAAATTGAGGCAGAAGTAAGGAAACCAATGGTTCCTGTCCATGTCTGAAAGTACAAGAATCAGGAGTGCTAATGTCCAAGGGCAAGAGAAGATAGATGTTTCTGCTCAAGAGAAAGCAAATTTACCCTTCCTGGGGACATTTTTTTTTTTTTTTAGTTGGGTCCTTGATGGATTGAAAGATGTTTACCAATATTAGTAAGGACAATCTCAATCTAAAAATTCTAATGCTAACCTATTCTGGAAACACCCTCACACACATCTCTAGAGATAATATTTTATGAACTACCTGGGCATCACTTAGCCCATTTGAGTTGACAAATTAACTATCAGGGTATTAAATGTACATGTAGGAAAAGGAACAGTATCTTAAAGGATTTAATTTTTTTGGAAAATCTACATTTCAAAAGACCTCAACCATCATTTTTCCATTGTCTAGCATAAAACTTTATAAATCACATTAGAATATAAGGCCCAGTGTTTTTTTTTTTTAAGATCAATTATTTTGTGGAGGAGAATTCGAACTAATGCTCATACGTCCTACCTTCCAGTCTATGCTCACTTCTGTGAGCATTGTCAGGTGGTTTCTAAAAGATGAAAACCATCTGAAGAGGCCAAATTACAAGCCTCAAAGACTGCCTATTCTGTAGTAAAATCACCACCCCATCACTGCAATCAGCTCATCCTACAATGATACACATAGTAGGCATGTGCATACATACACCTTTCATGAACACACACTCATGTGCTCATGTAAACACATACACACATACACTAATACATGTACATGAACACACACATCTTAAGTACACATTCAGTTCATACACACACATACACACACTCAGACAATACCTATTCCTTATGTCGGCACACACAGAGCATTGTTGGTCAACATAGAATAAACTTTTCCATTCTTGGACCTGGAAAATTCACATACATCCTTGAAAATTAGATTTTCTTCTCTCAGTACTCCCCAGAGATGGACCACACCTCCTCTATATCATTCAAGACAGTTCATATCTTTCTTCTATTGCATGGATGATGCTCCACTGTTCTTGTGAATTTCCTTTTCTGTTGCATGATGTAGGGTATAACTACATTCTAGAAATAACCATATTTTCCTTTATTTTGTTTCTCCCTAACCTTCCAGAGCACTTGTCATAGTAAATTGCTGATGTTATAGTTACAAGTAGTAGGAGACAGGAATCCTAAGGCAGGAGGCAATGCATTTTACCTGGCTGCTAGAGCATTTCCTGATGCCTTGCATTGATTCCTAAGTTTGTAACCAAATGGCTATGATTTATTTATTCATTTATGGAATGTTTCAATCTACAGTATGATGGGCAATGTGCCTAGTGAAATGAGAATAACAAATATGGGTGTCAAATTCTGTCTCTCCAAAGAAGTTTCTCTCCAGGTTAAGGATTAAGGTCAGAGGCAAAGAAACATATAATCCACAAACATTGCCATAGCAAGAGAGCACTAAGAGGTGTCAGAGAAAAACTCAATGAAAATCCACAAAAGAGAAAAGAGTGATCTGGGACAGCACGATGCCAAATTCTGGATGCTACACCTGGTGTTTGCCAGTATTTAATCTAGTCTTGGAGGATTTCCCAAGCCCCAGGGAACCCCTTCCTCATGAGACGTAAGGCTATCTGTCCATTACCAATGCATGCTGTCAGATGTAAGTCCAATTTAATCTCCGTGTGATTTTACATCGAAGCACATAAGCCCAGTTCAAATAACTTCAAATGCTGGTTCTCTTGTGAAATATTCTAAGAAGAAGCAGTACCCAAAGAAAGTCCAAGGTCTCAGAGATTCTGGGAAACCTGAGTAGCTTAAACCATATTTTGAAATATTGTAGATGAATTTGAGATTGAACTCCTGGGACAAAAAGAAGAGAATTCAATGAAGAAATAAAGATAATGTTCTCATAAAGGAATGGAAAATATGGGTCGATCTACCTTCGTAAAGGCATAGAAGAAAACAAGAACAAGGAACACCTCAAGAGAATTTTGCCACTTTCCACATTAAACTTTTTGTTTTCTTGTTGATTTTGTTTTGTTTCAATCTCAGCAGAAGGTGAGTATACTCTCCCTTATTTTTTTCTCTCTACAAGGCTCTCTACCTCCTTGAAAACAAAATGGCTGCATTTTTTGACAGAGGAAAGAAGGCCTATTTGAGTACTAGCAACCTTGAGAGGACCCAGACCAGACCGGCTCTGCAGATTCCACCACCATTACTACCCTCTGACTCAAGATGACATCTCATCTAGTCCCTGACTTTATGGTATCATAAAGGAAAGCTTACATTCAGCTTGAGGCAGGCTGCAATGCATGAAACTTCTAGGTCTCTGATACACAGAAGATTGACAGCATCTTCTCCAGGGAGCAGGGTTTGATCAGAGGAAGTGACAGGACTCCCCAGAGAACAGGTCAATGTGAGAGTATTAGTTATGGGGGGGGGGGAGAGAAAGAAATTCAAAAATAGTACAGAAAGGGGCCACAGAGATCAATCTTATCTGTAACCTTAAAGTCAGTGTTCCTTCTATCTTTCAAATCCTCCCCCCATAATGTCACCATTTCTGCTCACATTCTTCAATGGTCAGAAATCTTTCTTCAGAAATACTTATGCTATAGAATTCAGGATACTAACTCTGCTCCTCTTTATATATAATTATTACATTGCAATCTCTCCTTAGGGCCTATGTTTACACACACACACACACACACACACATCACATACATACATACATACACTTTTGGGCCTGTGCATTAATGAAACAGATTAATAAAATATTTATCAATTTTTTGAGCAGTTTATTTGCATCACACAATGTCCTAAGCATTGCTATTATTTTTACTATGTCACAGATAAGGAAACTCTGTCATGAAAGAGAGTTAAGTTAATCAATAATAGCACAATTGCTAATAAGCGAAAGACCTTGTATTCAGGCTTTTGATCCCGTATTCCATTTGTTCTAACATTGAAGTTTGACTTTGATATCATCTTACCTGGTTATCAAGGCCCCAGTTCAAATCTTTATTTCCCTATGATGTCTTTCTGAATACATCAATCTACACAGTTCTCTGCTTTGAAGTATGTTATGATGATGATAATGATAATTTTAGAAGTGAAACATTTGAGAGTCTTTTGCAGTATATAGTATGGTGATGTATAATCACTTGCAAAAGTTATAAAATTTTATTTTAAAAATTCTTATTGAATGTTTGCCTGGCATACACAAGGCTCAGGGTTTAGTTTCCTGTATCACACATGCAAAAACACTTCTTGGGTCTTAGCCACAGATGGTGTACTCCTCCAAAGAACTCTCATTGTATTTTTGGTTCATCCAAATAAATATTAAATTCACCAACTATACCATAAGCTTTAGGAGGCAGAAAATATCTCTTATATTCCCTCTTTATTCCTGTAGTTTCTGCTACATCTTTATCCCTATAGAGGCAAGGCACATAGTATGTGTGCAATTAAATCCAGCTATGTGAGACATAACAAGTTAAATCTAAGTCATTAGCTGTATTGGTGCCTTCTGTTGTTGTTTTTGTGGTAACTGAGTCTCAATTTCAGGATGTTTCTATTTCTCAAATGCTTAGACAATGCCAAGTCTTTTCAACTCCCAGGATTCTGGTAGATCTGTTTTTGTGCCAGATTTTAAGAGAGGCTGAGGAAGCCTAATGTGAAGAATAATTTTTACATCTATTTTTTTCTGCTGCTAATGTTCCATGTTGAGCCAAAACATGAACAACATTCCACCAGCCATATTGTAATACATTATAAAATTGAGAATTGCATTAACAAGATAATCTAATAGGTGTTCCTGAGACAGGAAAAATGTGCACTATCATTTTATAAAGGGCAAGGAGAAAATGGCATTCAATCGGACAGAATTTGAAACCAGGAAAAGAGAGTCCAGCCCAAATGAGCATCTGGGGCTCCTTTCTGCTACAGACGTCACCCTCCCAACCGCCTGCCTGTGCCCCTGCAGCATATGCTATCATCTGGAAGATTTGGTTTCTGGTTATCACCCTGCTACCTCCTTGATACCTCTCTAAAGCATGAAAATGAAGTTACTAATTGCTTAAGTACAAAATCTTCCTGGAATGGGTAACATAAAGGTGACAGTTTTAATTTTTTTTCTAACATTAGATGAATCAAATTTAAGAAAGTTTTCCATCATTGTATAAGGAACTGTCAGTAGAAAACTATCTCCAATGTCGGGAGAAAACTAAAAATGATTTAGATCATTCAACATACTTTGGCATATCTTAAAACTTCCTGGGTATTCTGAGAAACAGGATTAAAGCAAGCTTCCAAACTCTTCCTTGAGAACCTTATCCAAATCATCAAAAGGGAAGGCAGAGTGGGGAAACGTATGTATCAATGTTTGATCTGAATCCCTGCAAGTGTCAAGTGATGGGGCCAAATAAAAAAGAATATGTGGGGCAGACGCAGGAACCATTCCTGGGTGAGTGTGTGTTAGAGGGCCAGGGGTGATGGCCTGGGTGGCAGTGGGAAACATGAGTCGGCCCATTTGAAACATTCTTTCTTCTCCTACTCCATCTTGTCTATGCCCATGCTGATTAATAGTGTCTGCAATGTACTGAAGGGGAAGCTACTTAGTAGCCTGAGACATTTTCACACCTGAAGTCCACACTAACAGAAATGCCTTAATGAAGATCATTCCCTACAAACATAAACTAATATGCAATAGAAATATTTGAAAACTTGCCCACTAACCAGAGCACAGTCCAGAACCATCCTAGAACTTTCCAGTCTCCTCAAACAGAGCAGTTAAATGACTGTAAATTGCAATTAAATAAGGAAAGTAAACAGATTTGTAGAGGATTCCTTTTTTAAAAAAAAAATTATAAAATGTGGGGTGAAAAATGAGGTATCAAGAATAGACTCAGGGCAAGGACAGGTTGCTGTCTTGGGGGAATACCTAATTCAAGCCTATAATCATAATGAAGATGCTAAGAGGGTTCATTAAGCACTCACACTTGGAACTGAAATAAAGTCTATGGAGTCCAGGCTTGAGGACACTCAAATCCCACAAGAAGGAAAAAAGAGAGAGGTGAAAGATGATAAACACAAGGGATGTCAGGAGATGTCACCTTGTGAAAACTGGTGCCCCTAAAGAGAAGAACAAGCCAAAGAAAACAGAAAAAGTAATCGAAAATATGATAGAAGAACTAACACATCAAACTGACAGAAGACTTGCTCCTGTGGATGGAGAGGATTCAATGTGTGCCAAGTAAAATTAAGTTACAATATCTAAACATACCCTCGTGAAATAATGAAGTCTAAAAGATGAAGGCAGAAGTTTACATGGATCTTCACGGAACAAAACATCACATATGCTCAATTATATGAAAATCTGTGATAATGCAATAAAAATCGGTTTTATATTTTCTCAATGAGAAGTAATTTATAGACGTCTTGAAAATCTAATACAAGTTCCACTAATATTACTAAATAATTTGCTATGTTAACTGCCCAGGGATATTTAAATACATGAACACACATACATACTCACATATATGTAAATACATGTGTATACAAATGTTGAGAATTTTTTTGGGGGGGGAGGTACCAGGTATTGAATTTCTAGAAACTTAACCACTGAGTCATATCCCTAGACTTTTCTAATTTTCATTTAGAGACAAGGTCTCACTGAGTTGGTAGGGCTTTGTTGCTGAGGCTGGCTTTGAACTTGTAATCCTCCTGCCTCAGCCTTCTGAACCGCTGGAGAACTGTTTTTTATTCCTTCATTTTAGATAATAATAATAAAAAATTGTTCCAACTCTTGGCATGTGCCTTTGTTGGTGATGTCTTTACCATTATCAGAACTACTTTATGATGAATTTAAGCTATTATATTAAATTGTAGGAAATTGTAAACTTTGAACTTATTTTTTACTTACACAAAAAAAGAAAAAGAAATTGTTGTTTCTGGTTCAAACTAAAAGTCTTACAAAGTCCAGGATCTTCCATAAAATTCAGATATAAGCAAGAGAAATTGTATAGAAAATCTACTTCTAATTTTAGTATTGGATCATTTTTAAAAATGATATACTTTTTTCAATACTTGAATAAGGTCACACCCTAATGTTTTACACAATAATTTACAAGTGGCTTATTTTTTATGAAACCTAACACTTGCAGTCATATAGCATAATGACTCAGACATAATGAAAAGTTTTTGGCAAAATCCTTCTCATTCTGGTTTCATTGGGCATGTTTGGTGGGCCTCCAAAATAGCACTGATTGAGGTGTGTCAATCTAATATTTTCATGACAGAATTCTGTGTTTCACCTCTTATATGAGAGGTAGAGTACTAACTACTGAAAGTCAACGCCCTTTCTGATGAGATTAATTATTTTAATTTTATTTTATTGTTTTGCATCATGAGATGCCAAATCCTAAAAGAGCAAGTACTTAACACTCATAAACTGTAGAATCTGTCAAGAGGTCATTCATATGTGAGGACTAAATAACCTTCATAATTATAAAAGAATTTTGAACAGTAAGACCCATGGACACTTTTTGACTCAAACTTGTTAAAGAACATATACTTTATTATATACAATCAGATTATAAATATTAAAATTTTGAAAGAAGTTATAATTAACAGAAGAATAAATAACTTGCATACAATGGATATTAACCAAAATCAGCTATTGCAACCTGAAGTAGAAACTGCATATTTAGCATGGATAACTTAGTCATAAATATTATCATGGTGAAGTTTTTAAAAGCCTAGTTTTAATCCCACCTTAGTACTTTGTACTGCACCTGAGACCCTGAGTATATTACTAAGACCTCTATGATAGGTCCTCTCATTTACATCATTGGATGATACCTTATTTTAATTCTTATGATTGTCATGAAAGATGAGCCACATTTGCTCAAGTAAATCTCTGTGAACAGGATCTGGGTACAGAATACTAGGAGCACAAGATCACTGTAATTATTGTTCCCATTGCACGTACATATCTAAATATAATATTGCATTCTTCATGATTAAAAGTTAAGAAATGTGGACCTGATAGAAGAATTTGGTTTATTTTCATTTATATATATACATATATATATATATATATATATATTTTGAGATTTTTTTATAGGAGATGAATAAGCTGAGGAATGGTATAAGTAAAAAATTGTCACTTGGATATTTTTAACTACATACTAAATAAAGTAAATGACAATAAGTATAGAATCCATTTTTAAAATTAATTCAGATAGAACATTTGCTCTAGAATCTGTAGTTCCCATCCTTGGAATTTTTTTGGCAAAATGCCTGAATGTAGTAAGTTATTGCATATCAAGGAATTAGAAGAAAAATAAAACTTTTTCTCTATGAAAAACACATTGAACACCAGAAAACTTAATAAGTGGGCTACTATCTACATATGAAACTGTTTTAGACTTTATATACTTTTTATTTTCCCTGCAGTCTTTAATTTGATAATGTGAGGTGGTTTTACTTGGTAGCTGACCTATGGAAATAGCACATTTCCATCGAGCAGCTCTATTAGTTACTACTTAGCACTATGCTGCCTTTTTAGCATTCAATCAAATAAGTATTAATGTCAGAATTGGAGTCAGGATACACACAAACTCCAAATAGGAAGTGCATTCAGCATTTGAGAATGTGTACTAAAATAAGTACCCAAATCAGCAGAAATATTCATTGTTCACATCAATAATAAGAAATGTGACAAACAGATCTTAAGAAAACAGAAAAAAATAGTCTTAAGTAACACATTTATAAGTTTAATAGAGATGACTCTATATGAAGGTCACATATGAATATTCCTCCAAATGTAGTGGACAATTCCAATTCTCAAGTAAATTTGAGTGTAATGATAATCTTCCTGCATAGATAAAAGTATCTTGGAGGCTTTATATATTAAATATATCACTATTATATACTGAAGAAGCATTTGACAAAGTATTCTTTTGTTGTTGATGATGATGATGATGACAATAGTAAGGACAATGGAGGTAGCACTACTGTCTCAGTAGTACATGGTTCTTTCTAGTGGAAAAAAAGTTTAAAGCATAGGAGTCAAGGGACGACCTTGAAGAAGACTTCCAAGCAAACTCAAAGCTCTGTAAAACTGCATTTTGATAAATTCAGTGGGTAGAATAATAATGCTGTATTTTCAAACACACATAGGAGTCAAAAATGAATAGATTGAAAGGCAGAGGTTCTCCCCCCAGCTGTGCAGGGATCATCAGACCATTATTGAGATGCTTATCCTCTGTGAGATGGTTTGTGTTGAAATTATTTTTTTAAGAGCATCATTTCTCTTAGAAAAACTTCATTACTAATTTTCCAATTGAATATCCCATAAGATATTGGAAGGCATTAGTGAATATAGAGTGAGTATTTTGATTTAAAAAAACATGTGCATCCCCTGTTGTTCAATAATAATGGGGATGAATAACATCTACTTTAGGTTTTCAAATGTAATTTAGGGTGATAAGACTTTTAGACAGGGGATGGATGAGCGGGTGGATGATATACATACAGTTGAAACTCAGGTAATGATTGTGACATGTTTTGCATTAGGTTATGAAAATCTGAAAACAATCAAAATAATATTCTTAAAAAACTGCTGAAAAGAAGATTGAATTAGCAACCTCCATTACATCAGGTGTTCTGAGTTTCACATTACACACCTTCAGCTCTGGCTTGGAAGTTCCCTGCCAAATATATGCAAGGAGTCAAATCTTCAGGGCAGTAGGAAGGGGGTGATATTTAGGACATTCTAGGATTTGACATTGAATAATCCTTATATTTTCTCTTTAAAGAAAAATGATGACAGAAGAATGTAGATAAATGAACTCCTGGTTTATTCAATAATTTCGTCTATTCCTTCCAATCAAAATGGCTCAGTTTTTCATTGGTACAGTCTCTGTATATCCTTATTCTTTTTTTCACAGAATTTTCTTTATCACAATTATATTGATTATTTTATGCTTGATAGTGGGTATCTTGTTTATGTGAGTTTTTTTCTCTTCTTTTTTTACCATTCTATTGGAAATAACTGCATAACATTTTCCTACTCTCAACCACCTGCAGAAGACATAGAACAAATTGAGAAGATTTTGTAAGTCTTATAGATGGTGAATGCCATGAACATATAATCCACAAAGCCCAGTAAACTCAGTGCATGACTTCTAGCATTCCTATCACCATAGGGTATTGGTGAAGGGGATCCTGAAAAGACTTGCACTCTTTAATGAAGTCACATACAAAAGAAATTGGTTTAGCTAGATGTTGTTCTGGATTATAGTCAGGTAGTCAATGGCAGAGTATTCTAAAGGTGTCCTGATGAAGTCATATGTCAAGTCATTTATGCTATGAATGATGCAAGTTGGTAGAGGATACACAGGAGCTTCAATGGAGAGTTTAATCATAGGAAGAAGGATTGAAGAATACCAGGGGTACCATATCCCATCTAGAACTCAGGGCCAAGCCTGACCTGTTAGCAGTATTTAGACAAGCAAACCAGGCAAAATGTAGAACAATACTCCTTTGCAGATTATGAATGTTGCTCACAGAAAAGTCATGTGTAGGGAAACATGGGTGAGAAGGATGCTAATGTGTATTCAAATTTCCCCTCTGTGCTTTCCATATCAGACTGGTATGGTCAAGTGGGGAAAGAAAATGTGAGGAAAAACTTGTTCTTGACCCAGTGAGGCCATGAGTATTGACATGAATAGAGTCCCATAAAAGAGCTCTACCCTCCTCCATCCATGCTGAAGGCACCAGCTCAGGAATAGGTATAGTTCTTGTCCTTTTCCTACAAGCAGAATATATGTAGCATGGGGAGCAGATAGGATTCATTTTGTTGTTTGATTAGAGTCCATTGACCATGTTGGTCATAGATAATTACTTGAATGAATTGGATATAGAATTTTTTTTTTCTCAAAGTAACCGTCACCATGATGATTTATAAATGTTTCTCAATAGTGAATAAGGTAATACCTCAATCTCATTGTTGATATTTTATGAAGTGGGACTAGTATCCAACTTATACTATGATTTCATTGGAGGAAAAAATAAGTCTAATTACCAAATATGCAAATTCACAAGAATTTTAAGGGACTACCTGCTTTTCTGTCAATGTTACCTTTTTATGTTAGTCTGTGTTTTTAATTAGGCTTAATATAGTAGTCCTCACAATACTTAATTAAACAAGTAAAACAAAACAACAACAACAAAAAAATGCAAATCCATGGGCATATGCTCACACTATTATTACTCCCACTTACACATACTGCAGAAACGACAATACCCTCGCCTTCTCTTTCTTAAATCTATGAGACTAAAAATAAAAGCAAGACATTGAATCTGAATTCTTTTATTCAACCCTGTGACCCATGATAACATAAGGAAATCCATTTTCTGTTTAGTGAGACCTCATTTCCTAACAGATAAGCCTCCTGTATATTGAAATGTCCTCTATCCCCCCAGGCACAGGAACCCCAAAGTTGAGAGGGATATTGCTGTCTATCCTGAGCGTACGTTCTTCAGAAAGTCTGTTCACATTTCCGTGCCTGCTTTTGCCCTTCTGCAAATTAATCTTGTAATACCCATTTCGAAAGAGTGATAGGAAGCTTTTGACATGTATAACAAGGACTTTGAGATCCTCAGATGAAAGAAGCCTCGGATGTACAAAAGCATTATCCTTATTGCATGTGCATTTTCTCCTATGGTCTAACTGAGGGGATGGATTAGGGGAGATTAATTGTGCATATGATCTGTCTAATCGGTTAAGGAGAGCTCAGAATGCTCATGACCTTCAAGAGTACCAAATAAAACAGCATGTGCCAAGACAGTTTCCTGAGTTTAGTTTATTGTTTTAGCAGAAGCTAACCTAGGTGAGAGATGAAAATGCTTATTTTGAGACAATACAACTCAGTAGAAATGTGTATATGCAATATGAATAAATACTCAAAAAATAGATTTTGAAACTTAAGATAAAGATTGTTTAAATACCATCTCTCCCCATGTGAATGTGATTTCTGATGTTTGTGAATGTGATATGTGATATATGCATATATATGACACATACACACATATATATTCACACATATATACACACATAGATATGTATTCATGTCCCCAAAAATGGGTTTAAGGAGAGAGGCCACTGGCTCTAAACTCCCCATTCCTCTACATTTTTTTTTACTATAGTTATACATTAGATTCAATAATAGGTGTTCAGTTCTTCCAGTCTATTGAGAGGGAAGTATGAGACAAATAGGAAGAACTTCCCTTGGAAAGAAAGTCATGATTGTTGTTACAAAGGTCAATAAAGTTAGAAATTGTTAATCACAAGGACTTTAAATTGCAGTGTGAGTCCTGCCCTTCATGTTTCCAACCTCTGTGTAAGTCCATCAACCAACCCTAAGAAGGAAAGTAATGTGCTTTCTTTGGCTTGATGAATATTGAAAATATAATTGTTTTTCTCTCCTGTCTTTTTAATCATGCTCTACTAATCCAATCACATATGTGCTTTTAAATTGGGTTATATTATGCCAACATGGGCTCAAAAAGACACAGGTTGGAAACATAAGCTAAGCCCTCTTTAATTGCTATCTGTTCATCTTCCAACTCATACACTGCACACTTTATCTGACTTCTCTCTTTCTTAATTCTTAAGTATCTTAAGATTTTGAACTCAAATTATTAAAAATGCCTTGCACTTAGTACTCACAATCACTTACTTGCCTACATTTTTTTCAGTATAATTAGAATAAATTCTTCCTCCACAAATTATGTCCAAAGTTAAATAATGTTGTATAGGACAAGACAACATATGTTTAATAATAATAACATTTTGATGGACCATACTTTAGTAGATTTTGGCAAGAAGTCAAAAAGCATAATGTTTTTAACTAGAAGTACATAGCTATAACATTCACTTAATTTTCATAATAGGTATTGATACTAATATTTTAAAACAAATAACTTGTTGATTTTTGTGTATCAATATAATAGTAATGTACACACAACACACACACACTTCACACTTAGATCATTTTCTGTTACAAAAAAATCAAGGACCATTGGCTTTAGAATATTAGTTGTATAACTAATAAGATGGGTGAGTATACATGAGAAAAGAGTTTCATCTTTTAGGGCATGAATTTCTGGGATTCTTGCACGGCAAAATCACTACTGCAAAGCAGCTGTCATTTTTCTACATAATTTGTTTTATTTTTATTTTGTGACCATACACAAAAAATTGAATTATATTTATGTATATATATATATATATATATATATATATGTATATGTATTTAGCTTATATTCTTTTTTGTTTTAATTAGTTACACATGACAGTACAATGATCTTGACATATACAATTGAATCAGATGGGATATAATTTTTCATTTTTCTGAGTGTACAGGTTGCAAAATTCCATTGGTCATGCAGTCACGTATATACCCACAGCAGTAATAATGTCTATTTTACTCTGCTGTCCTTTAGATATACTTTGATCTTCCAACAAGTATATAAACCTCGTCCATATCATATATTCTCCATGATACATCAGGTGTTTGTAGAATTTCTAAAATACTTTTTACAGATTGTACATAAAGCATATTGTACATGATACTTCCAAGATGTGAGAAGGCAGAAAGCCTCAGTTTATGGATAAGCTCTGAGTTAATTATGTAACTAATAAGACACAGAAGATGAACTTAAACCATGTGTTCAGATGCAAATGTTCCTGTTACTATCTCATGCTGTTTCTCACATGGACTAATAATGCAAATGGCATTTGCTAGAAAAGGAAAAATAAGGAAACTGAATTGAGAGAATAACCTAAGGTCTTTAGAGGCTACACACTCTTCCTGTGCAAAGGATCTAAGAACTGTCACTCTTCCTAAAACTAAAGAACTCAGAGTAAGTCCTTCACCTCCCCTTCAATTACCAGTTATATAGTGATCAGGGCATGTGGTAAAGATTGAAAAAGTGGAAGCATGTTCATAAGCATTCACTTATAAAAAAAATTCTGGAGTCCTTATCACCATTGTGATTTTAAATAGTTTACAAAAATCTATATAGCAATACTACTAAATGTATAAAGGTAATGCATATCAATTCTGATCACAGGTTATAATTCATATCAAACAATGAATACACATTTTATTTCATCATCATCAACATCAGCAACCCAGGTGTTATAATTGATTTACGTGCTTTTGTATTTTGAAATCAGCAAATACCCTATTGAAGGTCACTACATTGACCCGTATACAGGCTGAAGGATGGTTTACAGAATGAAGACTGTTGACTGATTACTCCAGACTGGACCTCTGAACCGTTCTGTAACATCATCTCAGAACCGTCACTATGGGAGAAGAGGGTTTTCTAGCACAGCTACTTATAATGGTCTGTCCCTCACTTCCTCATGCGCACCAGAACATTGGAGACAAGACTACCCTTGCTGCATCTGGCCTTGCACCTAGACACTTCAGTGGTTTTCTAATTAGTCTGAGCTGAATGTTATTGTCTTGGCCTCTAATCCTGAAAAGATCTTCTCTACCCTGTGCCTGCAGTCCCACTATTAATGTTTTATTTATCTGAGTTAAATGTTGCCCTTTCCCAACTGTCTTCATTTGAATGCAAATTTTACAGAAACAAATATCATATTAAATAAATATGAATATATTTATTACATCATTTTGTTTTTCGAGAGAAAACAGACAAAAGGAGAGTCCTTGGTGCCTAGGATAGGAGGAAGACTTTGCTTTGAGGATAAAGGCCTTAAAAGGAAGGTTAACTTAACCTTTACATTACAGTAAGTGAAATTTTTAAGATGATGGCATCGTCATGTCATCCTAAGCCACTGTTTGCAGCTTGGTTTTTGTTTTTACACCTCTGGGTTCCATGGCTTTATTTTATTCCCTAATGCTACAGATACATTTCAAAGTCCAATGAATAAATGTCACACTCCTTGCTTTCTGCTTATAGAACTAACTCCAGCGTCCTCTGAAGATACGGCCATCAGTTAGCGCCTACCGTTTATAGGAATGAAGTATGTATTAATGAATATTAAATAATAAGATAAATTGGCAAGTACTCAGTCGTTTTGATTCATGGAAGCTATAACGTTTATATATACATATATATGTTTATGTTTTAGAGTACATGAATCAGAATGCATAAGAATGCTTGCAATTTATCTTGATTCTTAATATTTATTAATGTATAATACTAATAAATTTTAGTACATGCACTTATAAATTTTTAATATATTTGTACCAAGGGTGAGTAAAGTGAGTAAATACTGGAAATAAAAAGAGCAAAATGATAAATGCAACTCCTTCTACACACTACTTAAAGTTTGTTTTTTGAGTATGACAACCTTTCAATGTCAAAGAAGTTTTTAAAGTCTTTTTTTTTTCTTTCCATTCCTGTTCTGTTTTTCTGTTGGAGTGATTACAGAAATGCTGATATTTCAAGGAGAGTGAATTAATCCAGATACTGAAGGGTGAATTAATCCAGATCTTGAAATCATTGGAGCTGCTCTTTATAGTTTTGCAGTTGGTTCATCAACATATAATTCATCAAGTCACTCATCATTTATTATATGTTTATCTGCCCATCACTTTTATTAAACAAGATCAAAGAACATAGTATCCACTCTTGTTGGTAATAGGGATAATAACAGCAAAAACAATAGCATCAACAGCAATGTGTGTACCCCATTCTAGCTTCCAAAATGCATTGATATACATTGGTGCCATAGAATCAAACAGCAACTAGCTAGGGAGAAGGTCATTATTATCCCCCATTCTACATTAATGACACTGGGAGTCCTGGGCAAAGTCACATGGAATTTAAGTCATGAAACACACTAACACTCAAGATTCTTAAATCTTTACCTTTATTATTTTCACCAGGATACCCAGCCTTTCTACAGCAACAGTGGCAGCATTCTATGTAGATCCAGAGGAATGAAACAGAAAGAAGAGTAAGCCACATCAAATTAATCCACTATTTATTTTTCCTTGTATGGGTTTTGCTTTTAATAATTAATGGACAACAAATACTTTACCCCCTAAAAGATGGATTAAAGAATGACCCACTGGTACATATTTAAGATGCCCATACCAGATATAAATTTGCAAATTTCAGCTCTAATATCTTTATACAGAACAAAGCATAATTTGAGAAAACATGATTTTTGTGAATAACCACATCTTAATTGATAATGTGTTTTAGAAGCCAAAGTTTAACCTATTTTTACATGTATTCTCCAGAGTTCACACACACACAGAAGCACATGATTGCACATGTGTGCGCTAGTGTACACATACAATCTTGAAATACAAAACAAAATCTGTTGTTCTCAGAACTCTCATAGAACTACCTTTTCATTCACTTCCTGACTGGAATCCCCCAGAGGGTTGCAAAAGAGGAAATGTGTAGCTATTCTGTACTTGAACATATGGCTTGGCATTGCTTACAGTGACCTTGTGTTAGCTCCTAACCAGCTTTGCTTGGCCAGCCAGCCAGCCATTCTTGACTTCACTATAGTCATCGAGGCCTAATGCCTCCTTAATGATAACCTAGTCTCATCCCTGTAATGTTAATGACCTCACCTCAGGAGACAGCTTCACATCTTGGCTGAAACACAAACTCCCTTAGCTTCAAAGATTAATCAGAAGCCTGCAGCTAATAATAGACTGCCCTTCCCACTCCCAATTTTAGTGCCTGATGACTGGAACAGGTTGATAAGTATTATTATTGAGTCATGGACTTGGAATCATCCTCAAAAGGTCATTTAGTCAATCCCCTCACCTCCTAGAATAGTGCATTTAAGCCATCCCATTAACTGACCATTCACTTAGAGTTGATTTTAAAATGCCTCTGTGTCCTGGATAGTTATGCCTGGTTTCCATTTGCCAAAAGTCAAAGAAGAAAGCAAAATCACACCTACAGGAAAACAAATGAAAATAGCATCTATATATTTCTTTTCAGACATTGTTACAGCAAAATGGGCATCTATTGGGCATGACCACAGAAGGCATATGGATAAATGTAATCCCCTAAGAATACAGCCATGAGCTTTGAGATATGGAAGAGAAATAGTATCCAATTCTGTCACTCAATTTATACATAAAAAAAAGAGAGGAAAAAGAGAGTTGTAGTCTCAAATGAATTCATTTCCTGGAGATCATTCCTCAAAAAAAGAAAAAAGTATATATTAATCTATAATTGTGAAGGTTCATAAGAAGTCATCTACCCTATATGAATAATGACCAGAGTATCTCCGTATCATGTACAACCACAAGAATAGAATCCTAATTAGAATGTTATACTCTGTATGTGTTTAATATGTCAAAATATAACCTACAGTCACATATATCTAAAAATAACAAATCAATATATAAGAATAAGCTTGGCACGGTGGCACAGGCCTGTAATCTTAGCCACTCTCTTCAATTTCAAGGAAGCTGAATCAGGAAAATCAAAAGTCCTAGATCAGCCTGAGAAATTTAGAAGACCCTATCTCAAAATAAAATAAAATAAAAAATAAGACTGGGGATGTTGCTCAGGGTTACATATGCATGGGAGGCTCTGGGTTCAACCTCCAGTACCTTAAAAACAAAAAGAAAGAGACAAACAAAGAAACAAATGGCACTTCATATCCAAAGCACCTGTGCAGATGATTTGCCAATGTGGCCACAACTACTTCTCCTATCCTGGCAACTTTGCAAACTTTCCTATCAAGAATTGGAGTTCATTTTCTTCTACTTCAAATCTAGGCAGCCTTGTGACTTGCATTGACCAAAAGAATTCAGATATTAAGTGTATTATGTGCCTCCTGAGCCTTGGCTTCCCAAGATCTTGCAGCCTTGCAGCCTTGTTTTTTATCCTCTTGCTACTTTGAGATCATCATGGAAAGAAGCCCAGTCCTCCTTGAAGTCATATCATCCCATGGAGAGAAAGAGGCCCAACCATCAGACAGGTAAGTGACTTCATCTGAGAAGTGATCATCTGGACACTTCAGTTCCATTGTCTGTAGCCACAGACATAAACTTCAGGGAGACCAGCCCAGCAATGAGCCTTTGGTCAACACACAAAATTGGGAGAAATAATAAATTGTTGTTGTAAAGGGTTAAAAAAACCAGGCTTCTTGATTTTTGAAGAAAATAAAAATAAGTAACCAAATATATTGAAATATATATATTGATAAGGGTGGTAATGTCAGAGTAGGCTTAACCTGAGTTATTGTCAGCTTCCTCTTCAAGATCTCTTCTACCTGCTCTAGAAAACATGATAGACAACCAATGAGTCTCATGTATGTAATAAGATGTTGCTATTTCATCTCAACATGGTCACTTATGAAAGTTTATCACATGTTCATGTTGGGATGGGTTTGAGGATCCCACTAATATCTTAATGTATAAAAGTGGGAAGTTAATGAGGAAGCTTTATTTGGTTTACAATGAAAAAAAATTCATTCACTTTCTTAAAGATTTTCATCAAGGACAGAATAAATTGTCTCAGGACAGAAATTCACAGATATATATAAACTTATTTTGATTTTTATATGGCAGTGAATATTTCTGATCTTCTCATAAAATGTCAGGTTTATTATCTGCCCTAATACTTGCTAACTCAGGGACCCCGAGGCAGGCACTTGACCACTCTGAATTCAGTCCTGTTAGTAGAAATAAAATCAATAAAATAAAATATATCAGAACACTTCTTTAACTTTAAAGTATTGACATATCTGTAGTTGATACTAATATTTGTTATGGGTTGAATTAATTTCACCTGAAATTTATATTTGGAGATTCTAACTGGCAACTCAGAATGTGATTTTTTTTGCAAAAGTGCCTTATCAATGTAACAAAATTAAAAGAAGTCTTTAAGGAGGGCCCTTGTTGAATACTGCTGCTGTCTTTATAAAAAGGGAAAATGTGGACGGAAACAAGCACACAGAGAAGACAGTATGAGGAGATGCAAGGAGATGGAAAGTAAGGACTGGAGGATTGTTTCTTTAACAGTTTTCAAGAATTTAAACCTGCCAACACCTTAATTTTGGATTTCTAGTGACATGATGTTTTCCTAAGAAAGGAAGACATAGAGATTCTGAGGGAATCAATGCATATTTTGCCCTAAACAAAGGAGACACTAGAAACTGAGATAACAACGCATTAATAATGTTTCCTAATTTTCCTCTGAGTATGTTACATTGCACTTTTAAATGTTATTATTGAATTGACATTTCCAATACTGACATCTAAAAAGATGTTGAACTCATGCACATCGTCATTTTAAAAAGTAGGAAACGCAAATTGCCAGTATTCTAGATTTATCCCAAAAAGAACAAATTTTATTAGATGAGACCAAAACAAATCCTATCTTGTACCTCATGACAAGTAATGGTTTCCTAAAGAAAGAGAAAATATAAAAATATGGATGTTGTCTGGCATGTCAGCAGTATCTTGGGCATGTAACCTTCAGTTCTGTAGAAGCAGAAGCTAAAAGGAGGTTTAGCATAAATGGGATTTCTGAAAAGCATAGGGGAAAGAATTTAGAAAACAGGAAGGAAATGAGCAGAGGTAAAACACCATCCTCAGCCTAAACACATAGGAGCCGTCTGGAGTCTAAATTATACATAATGCTGTGTCCTAATTGAAGGCAGGGGAGCTGAGCTTCCAAATCCCAATAGCAGTCAGTCATTAGTGTTGGTTGGGAAGACACTTCTAACCTGCAGGTAAACTGTATCCCTCACACCAAAAGAAATTACTGCAAGGACCACCACAGGTAGGGCACATTGAAAACCAAATGGTGGGGTGATAATACAGGCAGATACAAATGGGAAAAGCAATTCAAAGGCATTGGGGGGACATGGCAATGACTACCATGCCCACTGAATTGGCTGGTTTATTTTAGATTATTTCGAATTCTTTCTTGTTGAAATAAATAAGGAAGTTATCATGACTAGACACATTTTCAGATCTCTGTCTATAAATTCTATAGGTAAGGGACTCCTGCTAGTTTCATGGTAATAATCATATTTACTTTTTATTTTTGCTGTCACTTTGATTGTATCAATTTTCACATGTAGGAAGTAAGTAAAACATCTGTGTACCATTTTAAAGAAAACAAAAAAACAATAGTGTACACGGGACTCAGATAAAGAAGGAGAACAGTACTAGCACCTCAGAAAAACTTCTTTGATCACATCTTGCTCCCCCCTAGGAGAGATCCTGTGAGGTTTTTCTGTTGATGAGTGCTATTATTTTCTTTAATTTTATCTAAATCATCATTTCAATCCAAATGTATGAATTGTTTCATTTGACATTCTTTGAACATGGTCTAATTTTAATTATACAATGTGCATTCTCTCATAATGTGCTATTTTGATCAATATTATGTTTTTCAGTTTTTTTGTCTGGAGATGCTCCACATTCTCCTTTGAACATGCCGCTGCTTTCCTAAATAAACATCTGTCTATCACTTTGACGGGAGGGAGTTGAAATTATTTTCCATTGATTATGCTGGAAGTCCTCAGGATCCTGAATTGAGTCCCCTCTTCTCTCCTGAACTCTGGCATTCTTCTTTGGAGACACCTCTTCCTCTGTGACACATCTAGGTGTCCTATACGAAGCACTTTGGTGGCATTGACTCTGGTCTTACAGGTCTGGGATCTCAGGTCACCACAAAAAAAAAAAAAAAAGGATGTTTAAAAAATTCAAATTTAAATGATCCCCTAGAGAATCTAGAATTCCTGAAACAAGTTGGAAACTTATTTGTTTCCCCATTTGTGGTGCTTTATTGTTGTTATTGTATCTTTTCTTTTATGTCCCCTATGTGAGTTATTCTAGAAAACATTTTCTCTCCGTGTGCTCAGATAGGTAGTCTCTATGTCATCTAAAATTGTTGATTTTGTCATTCCCATTTAGTTCTTCCATTCAACTGTAGATGTTTCTTGTTAAATGATTAATTTTTTACACAGTTAAAGAAGCCTCAATTGTTCTCATACCTAAATTATATCATACAATAAGATCGCCCTTATACCAAATTCCACAAACTGAAGCTATGTTTCAAAATACCTTATCCTTCCAGAATGATGAATTGCACCTCTGTTATCTCTCCTGCAATCCAGTTTCTCAACTTAAAAGAACAGAATTGCCAATGCTTGTCTGTACTTTGTGTATTTAGTAAGTTAGGCAGTTGGTTAATTATTTTCTACTTCATCCAGAGAGCATTTATGCATGCTTTCCTTCAGGTATGTGCTTGCTTAAAAAGCCAATTGAGGTTTCCATAAAGCAAAGGAGAATTAGAAGTAAGGGAACTGAAAATGAAAATGCAAAGCCTACTATATAACTTTATAGAGATGAATGAATTTCATATGACATTTTTAAATTGTTTTACACACACACACACACACACACACAATCACCAAAGATAAGAGTAGTATATTTTTGCATTACTTATTTTAAGAGTTGAAAGGATGTAGACAAAGAACTCAGAAAGGATTCTCTTTCTTTCATTGTGACTTAGATTCGGTAGTTGTTACTAACAACTACACACATTGACTGACTTCATTATTGCTTATCACTGTGGAAACTGGTAGAATTCATATAATGAATAGTTTCCAGTTGATATTAGCAGGTCTCCTAATCAGTCATGTAGATGAGGTATAAACTCATTGAATTCATTTTTAGAGACCTAAACAATGACAAATCTTTGCCCCCCAAAGCATGAAATGTGTAATGAATGAGTAAATGAATGCATGAAAAGATGAATACTAAACAGCTATAAAGAGTGGGCCAGTGCTACCTGAATTAAACTGATACATGAACAAAAACAATCTACCTGTTTTTCAAGGTTACTAATACTACCAAATAGTCAAGAAATAAAGCTTTTCTTTTCAGAGCTCTTGTTAATGTTGTTTCTTTCTTTCTTTTGTTTTATAAGTAAAGGTTTATTTTTTTTAATAGTTTATATTGAATCTTGGCATAGAGAATTCACTTGATTTTGGAGAAGAGAAATAAAATAGTCCACAGGAAGAAAGAAAAGAGAACATTGTAACCCAGTGCCTCTTCATTTCTTTTTGTTTCTTCAGATTCCAGGGTATCCAAATGCTTATCATGACTATTATTACTTGTTTCATCTACTGTATGCTTATCAAACTAAGTTTCTGTCACAGCTGGAACAATCAAGACTTCTTTTGTTGCTTATAATAAATAAATACTCAATTGTGAGAATGTCCTTAGGGAAAGTTCATTAAAAAAGAAATGAAAATGCTGAGAAATAAATGGTTATTGTGATTGCACTTGTTTTGATATAATATGCAAAAATGTAATTTGGTTCCGTAATGTCTGGAATGCTAAGAAAAATTTAAGATGGAGAAATGGGAAAGATGTTGCATTTATTATGTTATTTCAATTATCATTTCATTTCTGAGGGTGGGAGAATTTAGATTCAAAACATTATTTTGAAAGAAAATGTGAATGTAGCTAACAGGGGAAAAGAGTGAAATATACAAATAGAAATATTAAGTGATAAATAGATCAAATTAGGTACTTCTCTAGCATTTCTTGACAGATGCTTTTTCAGATTTAAGGCCTACATGCTTGAATTTTTCTTTGTTTTGTTTAAAGTCTCTATTGGCAGCATTATTCTGCCGTTTCCCAGATTATTTTGCCTTTTCCTTGTTTTGGCTCAATGACAAGTAACAATTAACCAGTCAGGGAACATTGTAATAGAGATGCGAATAGCTTGAGGTAAGTGCCTGACATCAGAAAACAATTCTCTAGGTAAAACAATTCCTTTTCAGGGATTCAGGATAGAGGAATGAAAATTAAATTTGCTCTTCCCCAGATTTAATTCTCCTTACTTGTCCTCATTCCTCAAGTTATTTTCTCTTTTATGTCTCCAATGTGGATTTACACACTCATTTTGTTTTTTCCTGAAACCATCTGAATGGTAAGGAAAGATAGAAGTAAACCCAGAAAACAATTAAAACAAATAGATGGTACAAGCCAATGAGCTAATGAGTGGAGGAAAAGGAAAGGTAGATGGCACAGAGACAACAAGGTGGATCACGGAATCCAGAAGGAGGAAAGGCCACTGAAAGTAAGTAAGGGCAGGAGAGGAAGGGAATTTAAGACCATTGCTCTTGTCATTTTCCTATGCTCCCTCAGTTAATTTTTCACCTATTTGTTGAAATATAATCCTTATTCATTGCCACCAAATTTCCAGTTATAGGGTGATACAGGCAGGCAGGTAATGCTTATGGCCAGGAGGGCACTATATTTAAAAATTTACATGCACATATACACACACACATAGATGCAATAAAAATGCAAGAGCATTTTGGTAAGAGAGAATTGGAGAACTATGTGATTATCTCATGATCCTGGACAAGTTTAATCAATGATTTTCAACCTTTTTGTTTTTCATTTCCTGGACACAGTCTTGAAAGTATATTAAGCCATACAAGGTAGAGCAATAGAAATTGATGAAAAGTGATAGGGACCAAGGAGAGAAAACTAAAATAGAATAGACCCAACAGATATACGAAACATCTCTCCCTTATACAATACTGTGCAAGGCTTTGGGTATGGTTAGATTGCAGAAGAAAAGAGTAAAATATATACATTCTCTGTTTCCCAGGAAACTATAACTTGTGATACAGCATACCTCAATCACTTATGATCAGATATCCAACTTATTGGCAAGAGTGAGAGAGACTATAAAGAAATTGTTCAAGGGAAGAAAATGGTTCTTCACTGGCTCAAGAAAGGAGAAAAGACAAAATTTGTTCCAGGGGTGTTAATATTTGGATCTGAAATGTCCGCCCAAAACTCACGTGTTGAACAATTGTTTCCCAATTTAGCAATTCCAGAGGAGGCCAGCTTTACAGAAGTGATTAATTCCTTTGATGGTTTAATAATCCGAATGGAACATTGGGAAGTACAACCTAATCAGAGGAAGTAGGTCAATGGAAGAGTTTCCTAGAAGGGTATATCTCATTCCTGGTCCCTTTCTTCCCCTCCCCCATGAGTTGAGAAGATTTCTTCTATCACAGCCCTCCTCCATGATGTTCTACCTCACCTCAGGTCCAAAGCAATGGAGCCAACAGAATGGACTGAAACTTGTGAAAACATGAACCAAAATAAACCTTTCCTTTTCTGAGTAGTTGGTGTTAGATATTTTGGTCACAGTGACAGCAATAACAGAAAACTAACACAAGAGATAAGGGAAGAGTAGCACAGTGAAAAGGTGAAAAATAATGTAATGCACATGATTTTGAAAATAAAGTATTAGCAAAAGATTTGGATTAATAGATTTGATTTGAGTTTGAGCTTTTCATGGAAGGACCCCACTAGAGCATGCCTATACTTGGAGGGGAGATGGAAACATTCTGTCAAATGGCAAATATAGGCTGGCATAGATTTATTATTGTTCACTGTGTTTAATTAGTAGAAATGTTAAGAATATAACATTTTAACATGGATAATGTAAAAGATCATTCGTACTGTCACATTTTAATAAATTTGAAGGAGCTAAGTCAATTACTCAGTTTATATTATCAAAGAAATTCTTGATTTAACTGGAAACATTCTTTTGGGGATTGTTTGTGAAGCCCAATTGTTTTCATTAAGCTGAAAGTGTACATACATTCTACTTGCTCTGAGTATGACTTCTTGTTCCTCAAATATCTAGAGTAAATGAAGAAATTTCTTTCTTTTAAGCACACATGCTACTAGAAAAAGGAATTTCATTTTATTTTTTAAAATAATTTTTGAAAAGTCCGAATCACCAGATATGGTTAATATTTATTTATTTATTTATTTTACTATAGCATTTGCTATATGGACACTTAAAGCTATAGTAACATCAATATCTGCAGTAAATTAACTCCAATAGTCCTCTTTATTTTTACAGCATGCATTCCAAGACCTCCTGTGGATGCCTAAAACTTCAGATAGTATCAAACTCTATAGATACTATCTTTGACATACAGGTACATGCCTATGATAGGTTTAATTTATAAATCAGGCAAAGTAACATATTAATAAAAGTTAATAAATAACAAAATTGAAAAAATTATAATAATACAGCAATTCAAAATTATATGTATGTGATTTTTTTCCTTGAAAGAGCTTAGAAAAATATTAATATTTTTAGACCACAATAGGCTGTCAGTAAATAAAATTTAGGAAAGTGAAACCATGGATAAGGGGAATTACTGTGTTTAAAATTACATATCAAAAGAAGTCATGGCAATATTGTTTTTCTAAGCAGAAGTGAGTGGTATGATGGTGTTGGTGTACATGAGTGGGAAATAAAACGCTAACAATTCTGTAACATTTAAGTCAGGGTAATATAGCACACATGGAAAGAGATAATATTTAAACTTGGAGAGAGTATTTATAGAATGTATGGATTAGCAACAGTTTTGTCAAGTATTTTTGAAACATCATTTTTACTTATTAATCCCCCACTTCAAAGTTTCTCAGCTTTATAGGTGACTACCAAGTGTAGTGTTTTAGGTTGGTGTACCAGTTAAATGGAACCCTGTTAATGTTTTAAAGGGATTACATTAAAAAAATATCCAGAGGTTTCTGATGTTTTTTTTTTCATGTACCCTTTAGCTGTGTGGACAAAGTATATTTAAGTCATGAATACTAAGGCACTAGTTACTACAAACTAATTATTCTCAGTTCATTTATATGATTATTGGAAAACTTGGAAAATTCACACATACCTTGAGTTGAATCTAATTAATTCATATGGAGAAAACAAAAGAAAAACAGGGTTTCCCAAGTTCTTAAGCAGTGAGGTTTAGGTTTCAAATGAACTATTAGTTAATATTTGACTTGGAATGAGCCATTAACATCAAGATCCCATCTATTCTTCTCACCTAATTCACAAAGAACTGCAAAGGTGCTTAGGATGAAGATAATAGATATTTTCAGAGGATTTTTCTCTAAGGTAATACATTACAGTGAGAAGCAGGATTACTGTGATGTCTCCATATCCAGGAAGTCACATTCCTTCAACCACAGGATCCAAAGACATTGACTTTGTTGCTTTTATTAAAGTTTGGCTTAGGCTGAGACCTTCAAAGTCCTTACCCTTCGACAGCTGTTTGGTGGTTTGTTCGGGACTTGGATGGGTAGTCTCAGCACAGTTCCTCCTGGACAAGTGTCAGCATCTTCTCCAAATCTCTGTCATCCTCTCCCTTAATTGGCTCCATTAACAGGTGTTCTCAGGCCAAAAGATGAGGATTCAACTGATTCATCACTTCCTGAGGCCTAATGTCAAAGATGGCATTTGGAACGCACTGGGGGTGAAGCAGAAGCTGGGAAATAGTGAAAGATTTCTCAGTACATTCTGCTTTCACTGGTAAAATGTAGTAATAGATGGATCGATTTGAATTTGAGTTCCAGCCTTGATCCAAATGCCAGCATAAGCATGGTATCCGAGGTTCCTTTAACTTCCTGATCCTTTCTCTGGTGCGCTGCCAATGAATATATTAGCATTACGACTACTGCTAAAATATTTTATGCTTCATTAAATCAAACATTATTTTGTGTTCTTTTCAAAAACCATATTGCTGTTTTTATTTTCATGTGGAATAAGCTGATGTTCAAGAAATTAAAATTCTTGACAAAAAATTTTATAGACAGAAAATAAACTAGTAATTACCTGGATGTAAAGTTGGAAGTGTTGATTACTTTTAAATGGGTATGAAGGGTCTTATTGAGTAATAAACATGTTCTGAAAGTGACCTATGGAGATGGTTGTATTAATTTATTTGTGGGCGCACACACTTATACGGACACATTCCCACATATTTTCCAAAATTTATTGAATTGTATCCTTGATATGGGTGAATTTTATGTTATATAAATTATATATTTTTAAAAAAATTACTCAAAGTAAAACAAAATGTTAGCAAAGTCAGAGCCTTTAATTCTTATTTGAGGTGCTTGCTTGTGCAGTACAGTGTACCAGACTTTGAGCAAACATTGAGGATCTAATTTCACCCTTGTTTGCTACAGACTGTTGAAAAAAAATTCTGTAAATTTCTGAGTAGTAGATTTCTCAACTGATAGATGAGGTCATTGGACTAGTTCTATGTCTTTTGATTTTTCATGCTATCAAAAATAGCTGTTTCTAACTGTGTAATATGTCTATGAATTGGCATACTATGGTATGAGTTAAACAATTGCATACCAAAAAATGATGGTAGAGGAAGAGAAAGACATGAAAATACTTCTTATCACTTGATAGTAAAACTAAGAAAATTGAATTTCTTTTGATCATTTTATTTAAAAAATACTCTAAAAATCTTGCTTAAAAGGAAGTAAATTTTATACTTCAAAAACAAAAACCAAAATTTTAAAGGATATGATGAAGGTAATTTCAGCACAGAATCTTCAACAAATCCCATGGAGTTGCACCTGAAATTCTCATGATGTTTTTTCCCTTCACTTCTGAAACAAAAGAGCCACAATTTTGTGCAACCATTCAATTTTATGTAATAACAAGTCAGAATTTTGTTTGTTTGTTTGGCTTTCTTAGCAGTTTCATATGTGACTCAATAATTTATAAAGACTCAAAGAGTGGTTCTAAGATGACATCGGATTTTTAAAATTTCTACAGAGCACACTGATCTATAACTACACAACAACAAGAGTAGCTATGACAGGGCAATTATGACTAGAATAAAAGACAGAACTATTTTCAAATTCACTCTGAATCATAAACACTCTTTAAATGAACAACACAATTGAAGGTTATGGAAAAAATCAGAAATGGGAGTGATTTTTTTCTTAAACAAAGTTATGTTGAAATTAAATTGTTTAATATATTTACATTCAATATGATATCCTTTCCCTATCATTTCCAAATAAGGTGTAATTTAGAAAAATTCAATTTGTATTTTATATTTTAATTTCAAAATATGCCTATTGCCCACAGTGAGGCATATCCACACTATGATATCTCTTAAATGCTATAGATAGAAATAGGTATGCAACAAATAGGGCATACTACATGAGGAGAAGAAGAAAGAGACACTCTGAACTTCATGAAGGCAGCAAGGAAATCATGAATAAATCTATGTGATATCATATATTTGGAATAAAAATGAGAAGTTCAGTTAAACACATGGGTATATATATATACTATACTTCTGAAATTTTGCCAATATGAATATTAATATCAGATGGTAGAAATTACATATATTTCATTCAGACTTGATCTTAAAGACTACTTTGAAAACAGCTTTCAGAGGTAGAATCACAACTGGATTATTAACTTATATTTAAAATAATTGTCTGTGATATATATATATATACACACACACACACACACACACACACACACACATAAGTATATAACATATACTTATATAATATATATAAGACCTCTTTTGTAAATACACCTAATACTTAATGTTACTTCTGCTGGATGTGTTGGCAATATGCATGATGCAGAGACCCAGAAATGGATACTTAGAACCTATTTGAATAACTTCAGGGATCAAGAACTTGCCAATTTTGAGGAGGCCGACACATTTTTAACTTCTTAATTTTTTTTTTTTTTAGAAAATTCCACCCATGAAATATGTTTTGCTACAAAGAAATTCTTTTATTGCTAATAGCTAAGAACAAAAAGAATGACTTTACACATTTTTCTCAAAAGGTAGCTCCTTGAATATTTGAAGATATATTCTGTTTTATATGCTACATATTTCTAGAACACTCAATCTTTTCCCATATGTTATTTTTAAATCATAGAATCTATTTGGTAAATGTGTTTTATAAATATGTGTATGTAAGTTGTAGCAGTGTGGGTATTGGTTTACAGGACAACAAATTAAACAATAAGTAAAGATCCTATTTTGATAACATAGGTATTATGGCCCAGTAAGAAGCAGCCCCCCAAATGAAGAACTTAATGAATAATATTTACAAAGGTATGAACAAAGAAGAGTGAAATGCCCAGGAGACAGAAATATTGAGGCATAATTGCCATTTCTAAAGCTCACAGGGAAGGACGAGGGAGCAATCACTGAAATCAAAGGGAATAGCTATAGGAAATTACATCAGAACGAGCTCTGCTCTTCAGAGGAGAAACACAGACCAACTTCAACCCTGTGGGGAAGGCCTGGGCAAGCAAAAGCCCCAAACTGACTCTTCTTTGTTCCCCAATTGGTCAAAATCAACCAGAATGTTGAAGAGATCCCCCTGATGTCAACCTCCTGAAATTTAGAGTAGGGGGAAGATCTTAAGGCCTACACAACTACTTAGATTTTTTTTTTTAATTTTATGAAGCGGTCACAGATTTCATTTTATCAAATAACATTCTTTTTTTTTTTTTTAAAGAGAGAGTGAGAGAGGAGAGAGAGAGAGAGAGAGAGAGAGAGAGAATTTTTTTAATATTTATTTTTTAGTTCTCGGCAGACACAACATCTTTGTTGGTATGTGGTGCTGAGGATCGAACCCGGGCCGCACGCATACCAGGCGAGTGCGCTACCGCTTGAGCCACATCCCCAGCCCCCAAATAACATTCTTCACAGGTATCTTTACAAAAGCAGTCAGTTATTCCCATTATGAAATTTAGCTGTAATTTCAGGAATAAAATCCTCAATAGAATTCTTCCATATGATCACATGCACAACACAACAGAAACTAATACAATTAAAAATATATATATATAAATGTATTTTTTCAATTGCTTTCTACCAACTTCATCATGACTACATAAAATAAGTTGATGAATAGAAGTGAAAAGTATTATGATTTACATTGATGAATGAGAAGATTGAAAAAAGGGTAACTTTATCTGTGTAAGGTCGGAACAAATGGTAAGAATATACATTCATAATCAGTTTTTCTTTTTCCACGTGATTAAAGACTGAGATTTAAACTAAATAGAACATAGCTTCAAATACCTTTCTATATGTACACTGAGATATCATTTGAACAATGAGAATTTAACTCACTGTACATCGTATCATCTTCTATACATACGCAAGTTTTTATGCATTCTATCAGAATGAGCTACTTATAGGAAGGCTGACACACAAGGCCATGTGCCTTCTACTGTGACAAGAGAAGACGAATGAAATGTTTTAACACAACATTTATAGTAAGAACTTTACATATACCATAAAACATAGTGTGTACAATCAGATTTGTTAGTGATCGATAAAGAGTGCTTTGTATGAAAGAACAAAATTGGGCCAAGAAGTTTCTTGTCTACTTTATCAAGAAAGGCAAAAGAGCTGACCTTGAAGAAAGTCAAAGTGTGTGTATCTCATAATTAATGGAAAAGGATATTTCACGTGTGAAGTCACAGAGGTAGGAATTCTTATAGAAGTATGGACAGGAAGACTTTGCACCTAACACAGCATTGAGGGAAATCCTGGGAAAAAAAATCTTAGTATACTACGCTGAGTCCAGACTGTGGAGTTCCATGGATGCCAGTCAAAACATTTTGGCATTTATTTTGTGGATAATTAGAGGCACTGAAGGTTTTGACCAGAAGTGTGATGTGTTCACAATCAAGGTCAAGTGTTTCACTCTGGAAGCAGATGGAGTTAGGTGACCCCTGAAGGGTCACTCCATGGTCCTCTATAGTCATTTCTTTGTCTTTTTTCTCTTTATTGCCAAGTAGTCCACCCAATCTAAGACTTTACTCACTACACACATGACTGTGATATTTCTCAGTGTATGTCTTTCAAGCTGCAGACAGACCTAGTACACTTTATCCAGTTTATTTTTGCCAACATCCACTTTATCTTTCAAAATCATTTTCAATTCAATATACCCAAATAAATGCCCACATGCATGTTAACATAGGTACCCTTTCAGGATATACTCCTTTTCTATCCACCCTCTATGCAGCATCTAAAGCCATCATCAATTCAAGATTATAATTCAAAAAACAAGGAATCCTTCTAGATACCTCCCCCTATCTCCCCTGGTACATCCAATTCACTAGATGTGCTTAAAATCATCATTCTCTGTATCACCTTCTTCTCACTGTCTCTGTGACCTGTAATACTTTCCACTCCAGGCTTTAGAGGGTTTCTAATCTTGTATTTGGGGGTTTTATTGCCCTCCATGTAGCCTCAAATCTTCAGTGCTGCAGAAAATAAAGAAGATAACACTCAAAGGAAGTAATTTGTATAAAAGAGAGTTCTTTTCCTTTTATAAAATAATGGAATTTATTTCAAACTTAATATCTGTCCTATTGAGTAATCAGAATATGTATTGCTTGATGATTCACCTACTGGGGCAGAAGTTGTATGGTCTCAAAAGAGTTCATAGAGAATTCTAACTCATCTCCTGGAGACAGAAAAATAATAGATCACAGAGAAATAATTTTTCTTCTTTCTCTTTTGCAGTGTCAAAAGCCACGTTACATATTGTGGAAAAATGTTCTTAAAAATCTCACTGACTGTGATTAATATTTTAAATCTGATTTTATCAGAAAGCCAATCTTCACATAGCATGTTAAAAGAGCTGTGACAAATCTCTCCTTGACAAAATAATGTCTGTAGTTTCCCAAACCACATGGACCTCCAGTGTGTGTTGGATAGATCAGCTGAACCTATTTTTTAATTCTGAAAGGAAGAAAATTCTGTGAAAAATCAATGAATGGGTGTTGTCTGACCCTATGGAACAGCTTTTCTCTCTCTTTGGTGAGAGAAAATTAATTCTACCCATAATTGATTGGATTTTATAAAACAAGAAAAATTGAAAGAGGTTTAAAACCTCTGGTAGTGTTGATCTGTGGATGTATATCATTGGCTGCTGTTTTGCTATAAACGGGAAATAAAAATGAATTTATAATGATCAGTTTTCAGAATTAAAAAAAAATCAGTTAACATTTGAGAGACCCACATCTTACATGAATAACCTGGTTCATTGTAAAACTAAATGTCGGTCTTGTTGAATTAAGCTCTCTCAATAGGTATCTCAGGAGCCCAGTACTGAAATTCATAAACAGCCATTAATATAATACTCAGGGAACCATTCTTCTGTTTTCCAAAACATTGCAGTTTCTGTAGAAAAAAATATTTTCCATATCAGAAAGATAAATCCTATCCTGGAAGCAATTAAAAACAGAAAAGAAACAATAGTTTTGAAATGTTATTTTTATATACAAATTGGTGGGAAGCTGATAGAGGAACTGGGTGAGGGATTTGTAGGCTTTTTATTGTCTTGAAGATAATTAAGAGATGGTTGGCATGTATTTTTCCTTTTAACATCTATATTTCTCATTCATTATTCTGATCCAAACTACATCTACATCTGTAAAATCCCATACATTAAAAAAGTTGATCCAAGACTTAAACATATCTGTGAAGAAAGATACTGTCTTTGTGTCACATGAATAATGCCTTTGAAACTTTAAAAATACTTATAATAGAAAAGGGTCGATTCAACCATAGTGAAGAGAAGATTTGGTTATTTGTGGTATAACATTAGTCTTTTACAAGATTTCCACGTGCACAGAATATTCTGAGTCAGTCAGACTGAAACCCAGTGTAGCTCTATAGTGGTTCAGTGATTCCCAGATTGGGTTCACAGAATGGGGGAAACTCTTCACAATAGAATTTTTGTGAGATTAAGAGACTCACTGAAGAAGAGCTAATGCTATTCATATAGCAGAGCTGGGGCTAGAACCTGCTGCTTTGAAACATGGTCCTCAAGGTTTTCTACAATTCCCTGCTATCAGCTGCAGCTCAGTATTTCATTCAGGAAGTAATGATTAGTGTCAGTGTACAGTAATGTTCCAAAAGCAGGAGTTATGGCATTGAACAAAACACTTATAAAGCCCCTTTCCTCTTGACACTTGAATTCTGAGGAGGGGAAATCAATAAGCAAAACAGTAAGTGCAAAGTCTGTTATATAGCAGTATGCACTAAGGAGAAAAATATAATTGGGAAGGGTAACAGAGAGCTCTTCACTGTGAAATATTGAACAGGATATTCACAGAAACTCCCATGGAGAAGAAGTGAGAAAAAAAAAAGATTTGAGGAAGGTGATAGAGCTAGCCTTGGGGACCACTTTGGAAAAAAATAAATAATCAGAGGGAGAAGCAAATATGGAGACTCTGGGATAGGAAAGTTTCTAATAAATATGGTGAATAGCAAGAAGCCTAGCTGTTTCTGGGGGATGCAGTCAAAGAAGTAAGTAGATGAAGACTATTTTACCATCCTTTAAAGAAACATAAGCTATACTCAGAGTAAGATGTGATGCTACACTAACTCTAAACAGAGAATGGTATGATCAGACTTTGTATTAATGTCTTCATTCTGGATCCTGGATATAGTTGAGAATAGACCCAAGAGGTACAAGGACAAAGCAGGAAGTCTATTTTGGAGGTAATCGTCAAAGATTGATTTCATGGGATTTGGAAGAGAAGAAGTGGCAATGAGAAATAGGACTAGATATGGTTTTAAACCATCATGATCTGCTGAATAATTGGATATGGGATACAAGACAAAATAGAAAGAATGCCCTCAAGGTTTGTGATTAAGTAACTAGAAGATACAATTTGCTGTGAACTGAAAGAGACCATAGGAAGACTGAATTTAGAATGGCAGAATGAAGGATCAGTTTCCTACATGTCAAAACTGAAATAGAGCTGAGAATGAGAATTTGGATACATCTATTCATAGCAGAGATTAGGTTATAAAATTTCTACATCACACTAGATTGAATAGTATCGTCCCAAAATACATGTCCTTTCTATAAACTGAGAATGTAACTTTGTTTAGAAATATGGTCATTGCACATATAATAAAGATGAGTACAGTCGTCCTTTAATTGCATATATCTGTATTTATACAAAGAGGGAAATATACAGACATATAGGGGAAATGTCATGTGATGATGGAAACACAGACTGAGGAGTGTGAATATAAGCCAAGAACACCAAGGCTTGCCAGGGACACTTTAGACCTACAGAAAGGTACAGAAAAGACTTTCCCTAGAGTCTGCAGTTAGAACACGGTCACAATGACACCATCATTTTGAATGTCTAGTTTCCAGAACTCCCCTGAAAATTCAATGTTTGTTCTCTTAAGACACTGGCGTATTATAAGACTCTGTGCTATAGCACTCCTGGAAACAAATGCATGTCATTAGTAAATAATATTTGTTTAAAGACAAAAGGCTGAGCAGAATTCTCCCCAAACTAAATGTATTTAGAAAAAAAAAAAAAGATGATATTCAGTGTCTGAACTCTGGGGAACAGTTGCTTTTAATGGTCTAAGAAGAATTGGATCCTGTAATCCAAATAGAGAAAGTGAATCAAGATGAAAGGAAGGTGTCATATGCAGTAAATAAGTAAAGATGATAACTGAGACCTGACCATGGCTTAGCTAGATAGCAGTCACCAATAACCTTGGTAATAAATTATCTGATTAGGAATTACATTGACAGGACCATATATTTAAGTATCTTCAAATATAATTACTTAGTCCAATAGTCCGTAGCTGACAAGAGTTGAGTACAGCAGGATGCAGTGATGTTTTTTTGAAGAAGCCTAATTCAGCTTGAGGAATTTGTAATTGACTATAACGTTCACAAAAAGAAGTAGAAAGTTAAGAACAAAATGCTAAAAAAAAAAAACTCTATTTAATTTCATAACCTTGTATTGTAGTGGTAACTTGTTAATATTTTAGATGTTTCGTTTCTCCTCTTTGTTACAAAATACGTAAGAAAGGACAAAGAAACTCACAAATACAAGAAGAGGAGAGAAAGGGAGAGTCACATGGGACCATTCTCTATGTTGTCATCATTTGGGAATTGTTGATGGTAGAATGCAGAACACAAGTGAAACGTCTTTTTCAACAGCGTTGATGTTCCCCACCATGATTATCTTCTGTGAAACCAATATGCAATTTTCCTGACATCAGTTTTTATTTTATTACCCCAAGTAGGTTGGTCCTTGAAGAAGGCCAGTATATATATGCAGCAGTTGGAATAAGTAATTGGGGCTAGTTAATGAAACTGAGAATGTCATGGGCAGGTTGATATTCATATATTTGAAGGAAGTTTCTCTGTTTAACCTGAGGGCTATATTTCATTAGATTTATGCACTGTAGTATAATATTTGAAAGCTGAATATAACTGGTATTGCTTTGTTAAATACTTGCAGTTTTCATTTGTATCTCAGACAAGAATTTGGTTTTCTTTGGCATATTTAAACCTGTTCTCTCTCCACTGCTAGAAATTTTCTTACTGTGGTCACTGAGTCCTAACGTGGGAACATAAAGTAATTCTTGCACAATTAGAATAAAATGTTTTCCCCCTCATGTGCTTATGTAACTCTCTGTCAACATCTTAGGCAATTGTAACCACTAAAATAGTGATCACAACAGGGTCCTCAGACATTTATACCTCTTATTGGGATGCAGGACATCATGGACAGAATGAATGTCCAGGGGATAAAATTTGGTTAGCAGAGTGGAGCCCATATCAGGTAAAAGGAAAGCAGGAATAATGCCCCTGTTATTTGTTTCACAGAAAGATATTTAATATCTTTGTAAATCAAGAAAGGTAGATTTCAGATTCCGATTGCATTAGAAACAAGTGAGGACCCTTTTTAAAGATACTAATTTCTAAAGCTCTCCAAGACCCTAGGTCTACTTAATTGGATTACATGGCAGTAAATCTTTTTTTTTTTTAAAGAGAGAATGAGAGAGGAGAGAGAGAGAGAGAGAATTTTTAATATTTATTTTTTAGTTCTCGGCGGACACAACATCTTTGTTGGTATGTGGTGCTGAGGATCGAACCCGGGCCGCACGCATGCCAGGCGAGCGCGCTACTGCTTGAGCCACATCCCCAGCCCCATGGCAGTAAATCTTGAGTATCTGTGGTGCAAGTACAAACGTTAGGACAGAGCAAGAAACAGTAGTAAGACAAATTCTGGGGTTATCTCTAGTTTCATTCTCTGCTTGTCTGTTATATTTAATTGACATATTATGGCTATTGTTGATAGGCAACTTTTCTTGTTGAAATTTGAAAAGATGGCAGAGTCCTCTATGTGAATCTTGCCCACTTCTTGAGGTAGAGAAAAATAGAGTAGCGTTAATAAAGGATTCAAGAAATAGTCATCCCAAGAGATGTTGCCCAGATGTACAAGATTCATCACAAGGCTCTCTTATGAAACACTTGACACGTAACGCTCTTATACTTTGATGATACAGATTGTATATTTATCCATTCCAGTTTATGTGGACTACTGCAACTTAAAAATCAGTTTATTCATTCTCCTTTGTTGAGACTTAGTGTTTATAATTTGCATTTTCCTAGGGAATTACTTCTTTTTTCTGAATGATATTTTCTTCTAAGTTTGGAAAAAGCTCCTAGTGGAATTTCTGTTCTGTTATTTTGTATTAACTTTTAATTTATGTTTCATAGATCTACCACTTTTTTATTGGAACCTTAACTGTTGTAGCTTTTGGGTGAAATTTTCCATTTGAAAATTTTAGACCAAGCACCGCAACGTCAAATGTACACGTTTTAAGAAGGTGAAATGTGTCATTTGAGGTGGGTATAGTGACAATAGGTAGTGCTGGTGTGCTGGTGTTTGTCAATGTTTGGAAAACTTCTTGTTCACCTACAAACACTGTTAATCATTTTCTAAATACGTGATAAACAACATAAATATTTTTTCTATTTTTTCATATATATATATACATATATATGAAATATATATGTGTGTGTACACACACACACACACACACACACACACACACACACACCTTGAGAGAAATAACCTGCAGAATTCAGACTCTTGTCCTTCATAATCTGACCCTATTCTAAATCAATCTGTCCCTAAGACTAAGAATTCCAACATGTTCTTCTGAATGGCATTCAGTTACCTTTTTAGTTATCAATAGTCATGAAGGAAAAAAAAATGATGAATCTTGTACATAGTAGAGAAGTCATAGAGATCAATCCTAATAATATTATATGACAAAATCAGTTGTATATTTTATATTTATTTAGTATAGGGGCAGTACACTGAAGAATCCCAAATATTCCCTTCCCATTGGGAAAATAGAGACTAATCAAGGTAAAGAAAGCTTCAAAATTTTCAAAACAAAATATGGCTGTGAGGCTATAAATTAAAACTCCATATAATTAAAATGAGCTTGGATGATCCCAATGGATACCAAATGTAACAAATTTCTATAAAAAGGTATCCGTAAAACCTATGTCAACCTAAAGAAAGCTCTGCTTTGATCTCTTCCTGTGTCTGAATAGAAAGTCTTACATAGGAAATAAATGATAAAAGCTAGAAAGAATCAGTGGTTCTTTTTAACTGGATGTCTCAGGGCAGAGATACAGCTTGATAATAGATTTGATGGGAAGTGAGAAAATAAATTTTAATTATGTTTAATATGTATGTGTGTGGTGGGGAAGGAAAGTTGGATAGGAAATAAAAGGGAATAGCGATGAGAACCCATGGAGCCAGTTTTAGGCTCCAGGAAGTAAAATGACCCAAAAATGTTAAGGGAGACAAGGATTTTTTTTTTCCCCATGCAGGAGAGGGGTTTCTGCTCTTTGTTGTCCTGTGGTAGCAAAATCAATCAATCAACCTGCATGAGGTATTTTTTTGGTCAAGCACACACTCATAATAGACCTACTGAAACATCACACATATTTCTTAGTAGAAAAAAGAATCAAAAGTCCTCCAGAGGCATTTCAAACCACAGAAAAAGGGTTCTGAATAGACGATCAATGTGCTCTATATAAGAGACCCTGAGAATAGTCTTAAATATATGCCATCCTCAGTGTTCTGTAATGGAATAATACTATACAAATGAGCATGATCTCACTATTTTGACAACTCCTGACAGTGTTGAAGTAAAATGTATGTGAAGGCTGTCTTTGGTCATTACCTGTGTATCAAGTTTTATTTACTGATTTATTTGCCTTTTGCTTTCCTTCTGCTAGAATGTTGTTGATTTTTAAATTTAATTAATTAATTAATTAATTTTAATTAGGTATATATGAGAGCATAATGTATTTTGATTCATTGTACACAATTGAAGCACAACTTTGAATTTCTATGGTTGTACATGATGTAGCATCACACCATATGTGCAGTCATACATGTACCTAGGGTAATGATGTTCATCGCATTCCACCAACTTTCCTGCCCCCATGCACCCTCCCTAACCTCCCTCCACTTTTCCCAGTTAAATTTTCTTCATTTATCCCATGCCTGCCCCTCTCTGTTATGGAGGAGCATGCACTTATCAGAGAGAACATTTGGCCTTTGGATTTTTGGGATTGGCTTACTTTGCTTAGCATAATATTCTCCATCTCCATCCATTTACCTGCAAATGCCATAACTTCATTCTCTTTTAATGCTGAGTAATATTCCCTTGTGTATATGTACCACAGTTCCTTAATCCATTCATCTATTGAAAGGCATCTAGATTGCTTTCACAGTTTAGCTATTGTGAATTGAGCTGCTATGAACGTAGATGTGGCTGTGTTACTATAGTTAGCTGCTTTAAGTCCTTTGGGTATAGACTGAGGAGTGGGATAGCTTGGTCAAATGGTGGTGCCATTCCAGGTTTTCTAAGGAATTTCCAGACTGCTTTCCAGATTGGTTGCACCAATTAGCACTCCCACCAGCAATGTATGAGTGTGCCTTTTCCCCCCACATCCTCACCAACATTTATTGTTGTCTGTATTCTTGACAAATGTCATTCTGACTGACATGAGTTAAAATATTAGAATAGTTTTGATTTGCATTTCTCTAGTAGAAGGTTTTAAAATCAAAGTATTTGACACTTAGAATATTTCAATATTTAACAATTAAGTTATAAGGTACAGTAGAGTGAATCATGAAAATAAACATTCTCCAGCTTTAAATGCTTTCTGACCTTAGTTCAGTAGTTTGTACAAAAATAATCTACTCTAATTTTTGCAAATTACATAGCCCTCAGTCCCCAGCATATTACATTAGCACTAAAAGTGAGGTTATTTGGTTCAAGTGAAGAAGTACACAGGTAAAGTAGACAGATGATACATATGCTAGTGTGTAATATCTCTAAAATTGACACAATTTGCATTCCTTCCATGAGAGTAAATGCTCACATTCACTGTTCCAGTATCTTAGTTTGGGGTTTTATAAGTCTCCATGGCTTGTAAACAATAAAACTTATTTCCCACAGTTTTGGAGAGTGGAAGTCTGCAATCAGGAGCCAGCTAGCATGGTTGGGTTTGGGTGTGAGCCTTCTTTGTTGCAGACTGCATTCTCACAGGACAGAGAAAGAGAGAGTGAGCGAATTCTCTGGGCTTTTCTTGTGGGGGCACCAACTCCATTCATAAGGTCTACCTTCTCATGAACTACTTACCTCTTAAAGACCCCTCCTCTATATATTGTCACCTTGGATGATAGGATTTCAACATATGAACCCTGGGGCTCACAGGCTGCTATGCTGTCTATAAAAATCTGTATCGTGTGAATAGTTATGAAAGCAGAGTACTCGTGCTAGGCTGAGAAGATAGTTCTATTGGTTTGGAGGTCTTCAGAGCCTTTTGCAGTAGCGTTTGTGTTTCTATCATTTAAGTCATTTCCCTCTTCATTTTGCTTGTAGTATACTAAGCCCTGGACACTCTCTTGACCACTGTCATGGAAGCAAAGAGTACCACAGGTAATAAAAGTCAGGACCTCTCCTTTTAGATCTTCTATCAGTCATTTCTATTTTAGTGGGAATTAAAACCATAGATGGATTTCCTTGGGTTAACATGAGTTCTTATCATTATTGAAGATACTTGATTGAAAATTTTTCTCCTGGAAAAAGAGATTTCACACATCAAAGAGTCAGTGGGAGTGATCATTTTAATAATGCGGAGATGTAAGGAAATTTGGGGGCTTTGTGAATTAGAAACAGGAATATATTGCAATTTCATTTTAGGTCTCTCCTGAGTATAATCTGTAAGGAAGCGATGAAGCTCTGTGTCTCATAGCAGCCTGGTATTCATTTCACTTTTTTTCTTTTTCCTTTTTGTTAATGAACTCTTTGGAAAAGAAACAAAAGGAAAAGAAAAAGATAAAAGAAACTTCAGCTCCATCAATTTTCTCATTGTGTCTCATTAGCTGAGAGACCAATATTAGTACCTTTGTGATTTTTGTAGTATTGACTCTAGGCTATTTTCAATTTGTGAAAATAAATGACTTCTTCCATTTCTCTTTGTTTTCTTTAGAACAAGGGATCCTAAAGACAGAAGTATGGTAATGGGTTAATAATATTTAAGATGCCTCTTACTGATTGATACCCTTGCTGATGTCAGAGACTGGATAATGGATTTAAATCACTTTGTAATCTGTCAATTTTTGCTTATGTACTTTGTCTCCTATTTTTAGTAATGTACATGTTCATAATCATTACACCTTGATAGGGAACAATTCCTTTTAACTTTGTCTAATAATATTTTAACTTCAAGTATGTTTTATTAGATATTTACATAGATAGTCACATTTTTATTCCTTCATTTTCAGTTATTCTGAAATTATGTTCTAGGAGTATATCTTTGTAAACAATATACAGTCATATAGGTAAATATATATATGTATGTATATATATATAGACATATATATTTATACAAACAATTGATCTGATTCACTGTATTTTAATAAGCATCTATACACATTTAGTGTATTTACTGATTTGTTTGGATTTGTTTAAATCAACATATTTTGTGTTCTATTATTTTAAATATTACTTTCCTTCCTTTTTCCTCTTCTACCTTTTGTTGAATTAATCATATCCTTGCTATTTTATTTTTACCTTCTTGTGATATGTAGTTTTACATCTGTTTCTCTTATTTTAGTGGACACCAAAAAGTTTTTAGAACATATACCTTACTGGAGGAAAGAGAAAGTTATATTCACTTCATTCCACCTTACCAAAATAAAGCTATGATTGGTTGGTGCAATGCATACATTCCTGAAAACCCATCTTGCTTGCTGTCTTATATCATAAGAAATATTAATGCTAAACGTGTGCTCTCTAAGCAGCTGCTATATTAAGCCACTGGAAGTCACATTTTGTTTCTTTCAGCCAAAACCATTTCTAAATAGTGCAGGAAACCTTTTCCATATTGCATGTTACAGAAAGTTCTATCTTCTTTTGTTCTAACCAAATATGCACTATGATGATGATGATGTTGCTGTTGATACTACTGATAATGTCAATATTAATTTTATTCATCTTCAGCTCTTGCAATTACAACATTCAATATTGCTTACAGCATTCTATATCCTCTGTTATGATTACTGTTCTTCTTGAAGTTCATTCAGAGTTCTTTGGATAAGGGGTTTAAGAGTCATACCTCCACACAGTGATTTTTTTTTCCTTTTTCTTATGAAAAAAAATCATTATTAGAGGTTTTACATCTGGCAGGAAAGATGAAGCTTTTAATCAATTACTTATTCTTCATATACTAACAATAGGTCATATAAAATATTCAAAGCAACAAAAACAAACAAAGCAATCACCTGATATCTCAAGAACACAATTTAAAAAATTTTGGAGGGTAGTGGACCTGGAAGATGCTGGCATGGGTGAATTAAGCATGTACATTATAATTACTACAATACAATATGTTTATGTAAAGAAAAGAGGGTTATGTGTATACTTAATTATTGTGGAATTCCAATCAAAATAAAACAAAACCTTAACTAATAAAAAGAGTGTAGATAGGCAAAAAAGTAGCTAAAATCAGAGGAATGAAGGGACTGGAAGTGGTAGAGCATCTGCCTGGCATGCCCAAGGTCCTGGGCTCAATCCCCAGCAAAAGAGACAAAGATTAATAAATGATGTAATGATTAATTTTAAATTGTTTTTATTAATAATTGTAGTATTTATATAATAGGAACTTCTAAAGAGGCAGAGAATATCAGAAAGTACATGATAGTAAGATCCAACTATATACTTCCAACTATACCCTGCTTACAAAAGGAATATGTTAAATACAAAGACAGACAGCAAAGAGTAAATGATTGGGGAAATGAATGTATGCAAGAGAATGCACAAAAGATAAATGGCTGTACTGAAGTGAGAAAAAATAAGCTTCAAGGCAAAGCATGCTACCTTCCAAGTACCAAAAAAAAAAAAAGAACTTTCACAATGGTAAACAATTTAAAAGGAAAATATATCAATTATCATAAGATATATGTAAAAGAGAAACCTCAACATATATAAAAATATTGATAGAAAATAGAAATTTACAGTTCATAGTCACCAGGAAGCTTTAATACTACTGTTAGGAATTGATATTGCAACTAGACTTAGACATTATATCAATACAGCCTAACCCAGCTGAACAACACTATTCACTAATGTACTTGATTGTGTATTTAAAACTCAATTGTATAAAGATGATATCCTCCAAGCACAATGATATTAATTAAGAAATAAAACCAAAAGTTTTTTTTAATTAATAAATAAGCTTCTGAAACATAATGAATAAAAAGATATCATAAAGAAATTATTATATATTTCCAATAAAATGAATTTGAAATAAAGCATGTGAAAATTTGTGGAATGCAGTAAAAACAGTACTTAGATTAAAAATGATAGCTGTAAATATTTATAGAAACTAAGAAAAGTTTAAAATCCATGACTTAAGACTTCACTTTCCAAATTTAGAAAAATAAATAAAAAGTAAAATATATCAAAATATTAAAAGTATTCAGAACTACAAAGAAAAGTTATCATTTAAATAGATTTAAAAGAAAGGTACTTTTGATTTGAAAAATTAAATACTCATTTTGATAAAATATGCAGCAAATTTGGTATGGGGTACAATATAGAATTTTCATATGTGAATTCAGGCCATTTTGAAACCAAAATCAAAGCAAAATAAAATTCTAACTAAATTCATACTTAGTGCTGAAATATTGAAAAACTTTACCCTAAAATAAGAAATCTACTAAGGTTTTCTATTAGCACTTCTATTCAAAATAATGAATTAAAGAAAGTAATGTTAAAAACCAAAATGGTAAATTAAAGAAATTAATGTTAAAAGAAAAGAGTCACAGATGAAATTGTCTCTACTGCTATCTTCTGACTCTTGCTTGTGGTAGAGATACACTCTCAACTCAATTTTTTAAATTTAAGGTAAGTTTGGATACAGAAATTTCTGAACTTTGGATCTGTTTCTCTGAAGGTACCCTATATTATCACATGTTTGATACAATTCATTTCATTCTCTTGTCTTAGACAGGTTCAGGTCTTATTTTTATTTTTGGAGGTGAGGAGTACTAGGATTAAACCCAGAGATTTATACATGCTAGGCAAGCATTCTACCTTTGAGCTATATCTCATCCCTTTGTATTTCATTTTAGGCAGGGTATTACTAAGTTACTTTCATGAGCAAGCTATGCCATTATCAAAGACCCAATATGTTTGTCTTTCCACAATATCACAATTTACTGCATAACAATAAGTTCACAGGCTACACCATTGTCATCAGTGGCAATTCACCAAGTATTTGTGAATCACCTGGTAGTCATGAGCCAAGCAAACATAAACTCTTTTATTACAATCTTAAGTTCTACTACTGTAATACTAAAACATACTCACAGACACACACACACACATATACACACTTGTATTGCATATATCTGTTACAGAAGGGCGAATGCAGCCAGCCATAGGGGTTCAGGAGGCTGAACTGAGAACAAAGGTAGAGAATAGATGAGAATGCAAAGAGCCACTGTAGGTGGTCAGATAAGACTAAGAACCAGCCTAACAACTTGTTCAGGTCATAGAACTGTCAAAGCTCAGAACTCATTCTAGACCAAGTTCCAACTTTTAGCAGTTTCAGGGTGTCAGCTTGGAGTGTCAGTTTGAGCTTGGGGTGAGCTGTGGTCTTCATGAGCAGGAGGAACCCCACTCATGAAGCCTAACTGAAGAGCAAATTGGAGTTTTATCACTGCAGTGATTTTCCTGGCCATGGTTCATAACAACTGACCATGTGACAGGATCAGGGTGTCACTCTGTCCAGTCTTGAGGTGTTCCTCCATTTATAGACCTCTAGTGAAGTGGTTGCTTCATTCAGTTGTGTGTTGTTCCCTAAGGTGGTGGGCCAGATTTTTCTAATATGAGTTTGATACGCCCATGCATCCATGTGCCTCTGATTAATTCCATAAGTTCACAGGTGGTCAGTTTTGTTGTATGATTAATTATTAGCTTGTGTCTTATGGGTGTGTCAGGCCGATGGTAGTTGTATACTTGTACAAATAGGTTTAGAGTTATTTAACCTCAGCACTCAAACTCAAAATGGAGTAGCTTATGGCAAACTACTGCTTTATAAAATGTAGTAGCACAGTTTATCCATAGTCTGAAAACTACTGTTCTAAGCATCATGAAGTAACTCAGAGCAGAGCAGTCTAATCTCCAGTTTCCCAGACTAGACACCAACTTGCCAGCCTCCTCCCTCAGACTCCTGAGTAACTGAAATAGCAGATATACACCCACCACACCCAGCTAAGTCATGATTTTTCATGGCACATATAAAACTATGAAGATCTTCTATAAAAAAATGATTTTTATTTTTCCCTACCGATAAATTAACTGTTTTTATTGCAGGTGCCTCAGTTCTAAATTCTTGCCTCTGACTGGTCTAGAACTTTGAATTGCATCCCTTTTGGGAATTAAGACTCAAGTGCCTAAAGATCCACCCCTACATCTCAGATCATTCAAACAATTATCTCTTGGCCTCATGAACTTTGATTTTGGCATCTGAGATTTTTTTCTTAACTCTATAATTTTAGCAAAGCATTTTGTGTTACTGTAATTAATGAGCATTTTAGATGTTTTAAAGAGTATTTCAAGTTATTTTTCTTTATCATCTTGTAAAAACTACAATCGTGTCTTTAAAAGACATTTGAATATTTTTATTTAAATAACATTAAAAATTTTCATAAAACATGAAGTCAAAATATGAATGAAATCATTTTATAATATATATTTGCTACAAATATAATCACACAGTAAAGTAACATAATTAAAAGTGAACATTTTTAATGCTCTATTCAATTTTCATATAGTGAGGATAACTTGTATTTATAGATCAATAAAAATAAGAGTTATTAAAAGTAAAAAAAAAAAGAAAAAGAAAAGCTCATATGTACACAATAGATGTGTTACAAACCACAAACTGCTGTTCTGATATATACAGAGTTTTATTTTAGGACAAAAAGTGGAAAAAATACTTTAACAAACTCCAGGACCCATATAACAATACTGTCAACCTGTTCATCCATTGAAGTTCCCAATTCCTGAGACTGTGGCTGTTAGTATTTATCAGAATACTAACTTTCCAAGCCCCAGGATTACAGAGCAAGATTGTGACTACTAGAGAATAATGTGGACTTTAGATTCATCATTATCTTTCTTGCTTTCTAAAGAAAACTGTGGATCTGGCTCTGGTGCTATGAAATTTGAGAAACTCACTTTACATTAACATTTACATTAACCAATTACCAGATAGATTTAGTGAATGATTAGGAAAGACAATGTGTTAGGATTCACTAAAGGAACAGAATCAATAGGAAGTATAAATATAAAAAGGGCACTTATTAGGTTGGCTTATGTGACCAGAAGCTGGATAGTCCACAATGGCCATCTGCAGTCTGGAGAGCTGGAAGAACCAGAAGCTGCGCAGTCCAAGAGGCTGAAGCATCAGAATAAGAGGGGACAACGATTCTACACTAATCCCAGATGGAAGGCTTCTGGAAACCCCCTAGAGACTCACTGGCAGAGTCTTCTTTGGAAGAGTGATGAAGCGAGAGTCCGATATCCTCAGAGGATCACAGCAGCAATCAAAAACCCGTTGGAGAAGAATAGAGCTTGCATCTGCTGCTGCTTCCTTGTTCTTCCAACTTTTATTCCACCTAAGCCATCATCCTATTCGATGGTACTTCCCATGCTTAGAGAGGGTCTCCACTTCACTTGGCTATCTCACATACTAATCATTCCTGGTCACACCCAGAAACCCCTCACTCATCTGCATCTCTTAATTCAACCAAGTTGACAATTCACATTAACCATGACAGACGACAAACCATGTACATTAAAGAGATGAGAGGACATTGAATGTATCACTGTAACTTATTAATTATTGATTGTTACAGTTTTCTTTGTTAAATTAATTAATTTATTTTAATTAGGTATCTATGAGAGTAGAATGCATTTTGATTCATTGTGCACAATTGGAGCACAACTTTATATTTTTATGGTTGTACATGATATAGTGTCACACCATGTGTGCAGTTATACCTATACCTAGGGTAATGGTGTCCTTCTCATTCTACCATCTTTCCTGACCCCATGCACACTTCTTGATGTATCTTGACACATACAGCTAAGAACAAGGAAGGAACCTGATACTTACAGAAAGGAGGAAACTGTGATCAGAGGGAAGATGTACAGATTTGGAGTCAGCTATTAAATTTCTCTCTCCAGAAAATAAAAGCAAAAATAACAAGATGGCTATACAGGAAGAATGAGCATGATGGATGAGAACACGCAACTCACTTTTAAAACAAAACAAACTGTGACTTCAAAGTTTGACAATTATTTTTATTTTTTTCTGTCAGTGTTTTTTTTTTTTCATATGTCATTTTATTCTTTACTTTCAATTCTTTCTCCCATCTATAGTTGGAGTAAGGTGCTCTTGACACCAAATCTTTGACAAGATTTTGCCATGGAATGAACATGATAATCTGCAAAATCTAAACACGATCTTTCATTATGAAAACTATAATGCCATTTATCAATTTATCATTTTATTTTAATTTACAAGTGATAAAACTCACTTTGGGCCAGGCATTTTTGTAAACTGTCTGGCTATCCTGGAAGAGTAATTATCTGGTTATCCAAACTCTTTATTTATTTGGTTTTTGTTTGTTTGTTTGTTTATGTATATATGTATGTATGTATTGGCATCTGTTACTTAAAGCCTGTTGTTTTTCAGTAAAACCATTTTCTCTTTTTTGGCTGCCATTCACATTCTATTGAAATATTGAGTTGACTGACTTTGTGAATCCCTTTTCACATTCATTTTCTTCTATTGCTTTTCCCTTAAATTAGACTGAATGTTTCTGGATTCTACTGCAGCAGTTGCTTTATAACTGGTTTTTGAGTGTTGGTGCTGTGTCCATTCTGAGTACCACAGTTATATTAACATTCTGAGAACACTTATGTATGAACTAGATTCACTTAAAGCTCAGTCAACTTTTGTGGTTCCACCTCTTTGGTCATGTGGTTTCCTCCATGGACACATCTTTTTACTTGATTTCCATTCATCAACTTCTCATTTCTTATGACCCAAATACACAAACATCATGGACTGCCTATTTACCTCATTCAACGCCACAATTAAACCCTTCCATTTGGCTTAAAACCATTTAAATTTGGGGTCCATTTAGTTCGAGGGGCTTTGATTAATGTTTAGAGAGCAATTAAAATTACAGACTAAAGACTTTTGAATTTGGAGAACAATTCTCTCAAAGACAAGCATTTGAAGCCATCTGAACATGCATATGTGTGAAGGTACATGAGGAGGAAGATTGTCTGGGGGATCCTAGAGTCCTCCATGAATGTCAGAGCCTTTCTATTGTATATTACAGAAAGTCAGACTTCTGAGATCGACATGCAAAATCTTTGATATCTGATCCTAATTTCCAAATGTCCACACTGTTTTTTTTCATTGAACATCTGCATTTATCCAAGGGGTCTTTGTTTCTAGAACAATTCTATGTTCTGAAGAGATTTCATGTCTTTTCTTCTGAATTCTACTTACATTTGTGAAGAAAATGCTTGAGATTTACTTGCTTGCTTATATATTTATTTATTTTGTACTTTGGATTGAACACAGGGGCACTTAACCACTGAGCCACAGCCTCAAACTTTTTTATTTATATTTTTATTTTAAGACAGGGTTTCACTAAGATATTTAGATTGGCTTTGAACTTGTGATCCTCCTACCTCAGCCTCCTAGTTGCTGGGATTATGGGTGTGTACCACTCTGCTTGGCAGAATTTCCTTGTTTTGGAGACTTTGCCTAACCTTGCCACAAACCCTTCCAATAATGTACATAATTATCATTATTGTGATGAATGTTTCATGTAGCATCATAGGATTATAGAATTCTCTTAGGCCTCAATAATTTTATAAATATAGAAATATGTAAAGGATCATGTCCAGCCCAGGATCATAAGGTTTGTACAAAATTTTTACACATTTACATCAGAATCTACAACAAAAATAAAAATCTTTGCTACTAACTAATAACTAAATATCTGGTAATTCATGTTTAGATGTATTGAACTTGCCATTTTCTACTACCAATTAATTGTTTCTTTTTGTTTTTTATTTGTTCTTTTTAGATATACATGACAGTAGAGTGTATTTTGACATATTATTCATACATGGAGTATAACTTATTACATAAAATGCCTCTCTCCATCTCAGCTATAAGCTCTTAAATGTCCAGTTAAAGTTTTATGTTCTTTTTCATTGAGTCCAATACTTGGCAGAATAAGTTCTTGGCAGAGTAACTTATGAATAATGTATACTCTATGTACTTTTATGTGTTTTATCAAAGACCCAAGGATCATTATTAGATTTTAGGCTATATTATTACTAATCAACAATATCTCCCATGTTATCCTTCCTAGTCTGCTAAATGGTAGAAAAATCTGGATCCCTCCTACTTGTTTTCCTTGTAGCCTACTTATTTTTACTGTGGTAATTACACTTTGGGAAGCTTTTGAAGTCTTGGCCAAAACCAATTCTGGCAGGTAAAGCATTTTCAGCTAAAAAGTGGAAAATAGATTTAGAATCTCATCTCTGTGTCAGCATATAGTATTTTAAAACTAATCTATTCGGTTTCGTTTTTTCCCATTTTGTCAAACATCAAGGACACTCACTGAAAGTCATTTCTCTCCATATTTATTAGATTCTTGGTTTGCTGAATAGAGAAAAATGATATTTAACTCGGATTATTTCAATAGCATGACAAATCTATAGACTTATCACTTATATCCACAACAGTGATTGCAGTGTTTTATATAGCATTTCACTGTACACAAATTACATATATTAGATGAAATATGTAGGGCAGATAAGAGGAACCCTACCTTCCTGGTGAGGAAACTGAGACCAAATGAGCGTCAAAAATTTACTCTGAAATTCTCCACCTGGTAAGCAAAACTGGATTAGAACCCAGTTCTCTTGTTTCCTTTCCCAGTTCTCTTTCTATTACTACATGGCCTATCCCCAGTTGGCAAAGCAATGCCCATTTTGGCTGCAAAATGGAGATAGCCTATGATTGCTGCCAAGGAGGCATATTGAGTGGGATGTACTGAATCTTTCGGTCGCATCAGGTTCTGCTGTGCATGTATGAATTTTGCCAGAATCAGCTTCTTTCATCAAGATGTTCATTTTCCAGAGATGAAATTTAATGGGATGATTTCCTATAGCCCTTGGTTACTAGATATGACATAAAATAAGAATATTCTGTGCTGGATAACCTCCACAAAAAAAGACTGAGAAAATTCTTATGGTCACTATAGGAAAACTTCAATTTAGTAGAACTCAATTCTTAAAAATTCTTGATGAATGGGGAAACTTGGGGAGAATAGGAACATGACAGAAAAATATATAGCAATGGTATGTGGGAGTGTATGTGCATAACTTGAATTTTACTCTTTCTTTATTTATTTGCTTCTCTTTTAAAGTTGCCCTCTGACTTAGGTATCTCATAATCTTCCTTGGCTAGACCAACTGAATGTTATGGAGCATTTAGAAAGGGAATAGAATTACTTAATAATGATTTTTGAGTTTTCTGGCTCAGGACTCTAGGAGGATAGTGGAGGCATTCATTAGCTTTTTTTTTTTTTTCCAATTTAATTGGTACGACAGGTGTTCCTAGTGCAATTTTACAGGAAATAGAGAAGGAAAGGCAGTTATAGGAACCATGATAAATGGGAGAATAGTTCAATTCACATATAGGACTGGAAATGAGAAATTCAGGGATATCTTTCCATGATCTTTTCATTTTTGAAAACTCAGTCACCCTCTTCCACACAGTAGGAAGAAACTGAGCTGGCATTGTGTTAAATTCCCTTTTCTATTTCTTCTGATATAAATCTCTTCTTGCTCTCCATTTGCCTTTCTTCTCCTGTCCCAGCCTCCACGAGCGAGCAGGCTTTATAAGTTTCCCAGTGACTGCATTTTAATTATTAGATGTTTGGTGGCTACCATTCCTCCAAGGAACAAAATGCAGCAGAATATCCAACTGCCAAATTAGAGCTCAAATCACAGGCTGCTGACAGCAGCAAAACTTGGTAATACAAAAATTCTTAGATCCTCCAGTTTCTAAGCTTATCAAAAGCCATACTTGTGTGGGCTTTGACTTCATTACTGCATGATGGAAAGGAAGAAGAGTTAGAGAGATGACAACTTTTGTTTCTTTCCTCCCGCCACGAAGTCTTGCTGGATATATCAAGGAGCTGCTGACAGTTTTCTTTGTCTCTGGCGTTTTCTGCAACCCCCACCAATGTCCCCATTCTAAAAATGTGCTTTCCCTGAACATGTTCTTTATATATAATCCTCATTTATTTGTGTAATATCAACTCTCATTTGTGCATATGGGTTTTATCTGCCACAAAAATGTAATGCCAAGCAGGGTCTGCCCCTGTGGTCCTTTGATGTTTACTCATCTAATGCAAACTAATTTCATTGTTTGTCCAAGAAAAACATCACCAAAAAGGCAAATCTGTAATTAAAACGTTCTCTCAGGCATTCCAAACTTGAATAGAAATTAAGAGCAAATGATATATTGGTTTAGATGGTCAGAATCATCTTCTGTCCAGGATGAAGAGGAGGGCCCTGTATTTATTTATTATGGAGTTTAAACTACCAACAATAGTGCCAAACCCATGTTTTATCTTGGAATGGAAGTCTATACGCAGTTCCGCAATTTTCATCATATGCTAGTATTGTTTGACATATAAAATATAAATATATTATGCCAGTTATTCTATCTACTTACTTATCTATCTATGAAAGTGAAAACTTTCAACCAAAGTCTTTGTTACCAGATTATTTAATTCTCAAAGGAAACAAAGCTATTCAGGTATTTTTTTTTTTTTAATGGGAGGGTACTGGGAATTTCACTCAGAGGCATTAGACCATTGAACCACATCCCCAGCCCTATTTTGTGATCTATTTAGAGACAGGGTCTCACTGAGTTGTTTAGAACCTCACTTTTGCTGAGGCTGGCTTTGAACTCACAGTCCTTCTGCCTCAGCCTCCCGAGCTGCTGGGATTACAGGCATGTGACCACCCAAAGCTATTCAGTTATTATTAGTCTAAACATTGTATTTCCAGTTTAAAGGACTATAATATTTCTTTCCATCTTCCTCCTCATTCTATCCACTTGGCTTTATTTAGGGGAACAGTCCTAAGTAGTAAAGAAATGGGAAGAGACAAAGAGAAATGAGAAAGCTGGTGACTGTGATTATTTAAAGCCACGCAAGTGATCATGTTTGTTATCATTGTGTTGTGAGCAAATTAAAAATAAATTTGAACCCAACAGTGCCAGATGTTCTATAAGGTCTGAAGTGCAGTTTTCCTTTGTGAAGGTTTAGGGCTTCTGGTCAGCATTGCTTGGAAGTTGCACAGCCATTTGAGAAGTTAGTTGATTACATTATTACAGAAAAACAATCTCACTCTTATGAATTGTGAACTTTAGTGAATTCTTTAGTACTTGCCAGAAAACAGATAACTAGAGGTTATGAAGATGATTTTGTTTTTAAAAGTAAAAGATATTATGGAGAAACTTTCTAGTATCACTAGTTAGAAGCAAATATATATCCCAGTATAGAGTGGTGACTTTATTTTGTCACATACATCCTGGCTTATCAATGTTGACCTCACTGTATTTAAAGCATTTGAGGAATCTTAAGCATGAAACATGCCCCACAAAGCTAGAGTCATCCTAATTTACTCAACCTCAAAAATTGTGTCTGATATTTCCTTTCCCAAAATCACAGTTGTGGAGTGACACACCTGCTGTGTGGTACAGGACCAGCCTGGTCTGAAGAAAACCGAGGAACAATTCTGGGATTCATAAATGCATCCTCATGATGACACCCTGCCACCAGAGGCACAGACAACAGAGATAACCCAGCTGGTGTGACTTACTTTCCAAAGCCATAACCCTAATGCATTCCAGTGGGAGGAAATGAAAAGAGATTTATTATTAGTTCTGAACTAATGCTGATCAATGAGCAAACTGCCATGAAGCTCTGGCCAAGGCAATATAAGCTCTCCAAGAAAGGGGTGTGAGTGGGGGGAAGCAAGAGTTGGGGGGTCTGCAATATGTGAGACAAGTACAGTTGAAAATAAAACCTTTTTGTTGTTGTTGTTAGGAAAGTATCCCTCGTGACCAAGAGTGGCGCTACACCATCTGTTCATGGTACTGCGGTCTCACAGTGCAAATGCCTGTCATGTACAACAAGCAGTCAGAGCATTAGGAAAAGTGAACATTTCCAAGGTAATTTCCCTAATATAAAGCAAGTTTATCAACAATCTGCAGGCCTCTCTTTTACTTCACATCCAGAAACTGTGGATCTATGAGGACACATTCCCTACTGAATAGCTGTCTATTGCTGAGGGTATAAAGAAAGAGGACAAAACCTATATCCCAGAGGGAAGGTGTGAGACAGACACAAAGTGACAAAAGGGAGATACAGAGAAAAATGGGCATGGCCGCTGGAAGCCCTGTGGAAATATATTTAATATATAGTATTTTTATTCACCTTGCTGTGAGATCAGTTTTGCATCTTAATTACCAGCTGGCATTCCCAAAATATCCTTCTACCCATGGGGGAACAGTTGTGGAAGATTTTAGCAGTGCAATGCTAATGACAAGAGTAAATGTCTCAGGGAGCAAGAAGCGTAACTGTCATGTGCAAGTGCATGCGACAGCAAGTCTAGTGGCCAGATGAGAAGCTAGAACAAGGGAAAGGCAGAGCGCTCCCAAACCCAGCAGAGTCGAGTCTCAGAAGACCAAGGGGATCTTGAAGGCTAATATAACCAAATATAGGCAAGTATCAGTGTCAGAGAAATCTGGGGCTGTGTGGTGCACACATTTCCAAGAAGCAAACTCCTGAAAATTTGGCCAAAAAAAAAAAAAAAACCAGGAAGCAAGAAAGTTATTATAAAGACAGTCAAGGACGTGGTCACTTACAATGACCTCGACAGAGATTCTGTCCACTCTCATCTCCCTTTTTTTCCCCTAGAGTTCTGTTGTGGGCCTTCCCTGAGCAAAACAGACCAATAGGCAAATTAGGGGATGTCTCACAATAACAGGTCTGACGGTAACTACTGGTATAAAAAAATTGAGATAGGTTATAGATGTTTTCATAAGCAAAGGCAGTACCATAGTATGCTACTTTCATAAAAGTCACATGCTCATAGAGGATTTATATATTCAGGAACAAACTTTTTGCTGTGTTAGTTCTCTGCCACTGTAACAAATACTTCAGATAAATCAAATTTAAAAAGATAAAATGTTTATTTTGACTGATGGCTTCAGAGCTTTCCATCCAGGGTCATTTAGCCCTGTTGCTTTGGGCCTGTTGTAGCCTAGTACCTCATGGTGGGAACATGTGATTAAAGAGGAAGTTAGGAGGTTAGTGGAAGGAGATTAGGTCATTGGGGTGTGCCCTGAAGCTTATATTGAGACTTCTAGGCCTTTTTCCTTCTCTTTTTCTTTCTCAGCTGTGACCAGGTGAGAAACAAAGAGAGAAGGAAAAAGGCCTAGATGTCTCAATATAAGCTTCAGGGCACATCTCAATGACCTAACCTCCTTCCAGTAGGCCCCACCTCTGAGAGATTTAATGTTCTCCCAGTGGCACCAAAGACTGGAGAGGTCCATCATTAAAGCATAACCCTTGCCTAGTGGTTAAACTAATACTTAAGATTGTATAGTATTTTTTTTCCATTGCAATAAAAATATATACTGTTGGTTATTTTATAAAGGAAAGAATATTCCATTTAGCTCACAGTTTTGGAAGTCAAGTCTAAGACTGGATAACCCACTGTTCTGGACTGTGGCTAGAGCCTCATGACAATTGACATCAGAAAGTCAGGGGTTTGTTGGAGTAACCACATGGCAAGATAGAAAACCAGAGAATGAGGAGCGGTCAGTTTCCTCTTTTTTTTTTTCTTTTCAGCATCTTATTTTATTTTTTTTTCTTTTAGTGCATTACATTTGTACATAATAATGGGGTTCATTTTGACATAGTCACATGGACATTAAAACACATTTTGTTCCATTTCTTCCCCAGTATTTCCCCCTTTGTCCCCTTCTTCCATCCTCTCATACATTTCTTCTACTCTACGGATCTTACTTCTTTTATTTTACTTATTTTAGTTTGTGCATTATACATAGACCAAAAAGTGCAATTCATGGTGCTACATTCATACGTGCACATAGCCTAGTCAATTTCATTCTGTGCTTCCTCCCTTTTTTTACCCCTTCTCCTTCCCTCTTTGCTCCCCATGCTCTATTGTACTACTTTACTTTCTATTTTAATGAAATCCCATTTTTTTCTTTCCCTATTTCTTTCTAGCTTCTACATATTAAAGAATACATTCCACAGTTCTCTTTGTGCCTTTGGCTTATTTCACTTAGCATGATGTTCTCCAGTCCATCCATTTACTACTAAAGGGCATAATTTCATACTTCTAAGAACATAAATGTTGCAACTGCTAGATGAAAACATGGGGTCAATGCTCCAACTTATAGAAACAGGCAGTGGTTTCCCTAACAAAATTCCTAAAGTTCAAGAAATAAAATCAAGCATAAGTAAGTGGGACAGCATCAAATTTAAAAGCTGTGCACATGAAGGAAAAAATAATATGAAAAAAGACTTTACAGAATGGGAGAAAATCATTGGTATGTATGCTTCTGGCAGACAATTAATATTCAGAATGTATAAAGAAATAAAAAATAGACTAATAAATAAACCAATTAATAAATAGGTGAACTAAGCAGGCATTTTTCAATAGAAGAAATGCAATGGCAACAGATCTTTATACATTTTTTTTCCAGCATCCTTAGCAATCAAGGAAATGCAAATCAAACTACGCTGAGATTTGTCTTTCCTGTAAAATGGCAGACATCAAGAATATACATCACAATAAGTTCTGGTAAAGATGTAGAGAAAAAATAACACATACATTGTTGTTGGAGCTGCAATCTAGTACAATCACTGTGGAAATTAATACAAAGTTTCCTCAAAAGATTGGGAATGAACCCATCATATGGCCCAACTATTGCACTCCTTGGTATTTATCCAAAAGAGCTGAAATCACCATACTATAGTCTGCCCAGCGACCAGTGCTGGCTTCATTAAAGGAGTTTTAATGAAGATTCGTGAGTAAAACACTAGGGAGTTTTAAATTAAAGAAATAAGACTCTAATTACCTTTAAAACCTGCTCCAGGATGGCTCCTCCTAGCTCCATCCTCCAGCCACCTAATGTGGTAGCAAGGTTTACTGAAGAGGCTACTGAAGAGAGAGAGAACATGCCAGGGAGTGGACATTTATTGGGGAACAAAAATTCCAGGGAAAATCCTATCCAATGAAGGTTAAGGGGGGGCAGCATCCCAAGGTCAGGGGCAACGATTGGGTCTTCTGGGCAGTGACCAGACACGCCTCTGCATGGACAAGCCCTCAGACCTGGAGAAGGGTGGGGAAAGCTCTGACACAGCTGTTTCTAAGCACCTTTCACCCAGCCAGGGAGGTAACTCAAATCACCTGCTAGGATAGCTTCCCACACTAAAGTGATATCTGCATTTCTATCTTTATAGTAGTGCAATTCACAATAGCCAAGTTTATGGAACCAGCCTAGATATCCATGAAGATATAAATGGATTAAAATATGTGGGATATACATAATGAAGTTTGTTCTTCTATAACAACTTTCTCATTAAAACTAATTGGGGTCCCACTAGAAAGATACTGATACCTTTGTGGGTAATATCCTTAATAATTTAATCACCTCCTATAAGGCTGACTCTACCACTTGAAGGCCCCATCAACCTTCACATCATTGCACTGGGTACCAAGCTTCCAACACATGAATCCTAGATGGGTAAATCACATCCAGAGCATAGTAGATGGACAGGAGTTTGACTCATAGAAGACACTACTGTCTTCTATGAGGACTGTGACCTTGGGAAGTCTTTGAACCTGGGAGCATATACTGAGGACAGCAATGAAGAGGGATATTTTAAGAAATTAAATGCTGTACACAAAACTTATAGCATAGTGCCAATGTTCATTTTCTCAGATCTCTTATCTATTTGGTCCACTCCGTAGCAAACACTGCCCTAAACACCATGGGTTTGGAACTAAATACAAGAAAACCACTGTCAAAACATACTAATGCGGACATGTGGTTAGTTACTGCTAGATAAATATTAGTGGTTATTACTGTTACTTTTAATGTTTCATTCACACTGGTTTAATTATTGTTATTGCTATTATTCAAAATAGGTTTGCATAACTGTGATGAAAACTCAGATGCTCAATTACATTCAAAGCAATACAGAAGTGACTCATACTATGAATATTGACTTGGAAAGAAGGAAAAGAGACGGAAGAAAAGAAGGAAGGAAACATAAAGGAGAGAAAAGGGTTGAAAATGTGAAAATCTTTGAAAAGCCGAGATGAAGGATAGGATTCTGGAGCCCTAGCTTGTGGGGTATACTTCATTGGAAATTTGGTGGAATAAGGCACAGAAGGCATGTGGAGACTGAGAAGTAATAGTAGATTTGCTTTACACAAGCTATTTATTAACTTTGAGCATGCTAACTTATTTCTCAGTTCTGTAATCTATCAAAATCAGCATTTTTGGAGCAAATATGTTAGTTACATGCAGATCAATTGAAATGATAGATGTAAAATGATTGTCAACATGGAGAAACCTACATTATGTGTAAACATCAAGTAATATTCTGAGATAATTTGCATCATAGAACATTTTAATAGCACAAGATAATTTAGGATGCTCTGAGAAAATAACTTTAGTCTCATTGACAAATGAAGTTGTTCTGATTCTTTCTTGGACTCTGGGTAAGATTGTAGGCATAGGAAAGTTATGTAAGATTCATTCCACTGTCTTTCCTATTCTTATCTCACCCCCCATTCCCACTTGTCTAATCCACTGAACTTCTATGTATACGTATGAATACACTACAATGAATTACAACATCACATACATCCACAAGAATGGGATCCTAATTAGAATAAGATATAGTCCATGCTTGTATTAATACATAAAAATAGATTCTACTGTCATGTATAATTAAAAAGAACAAATAAAAAAATAATAAATTATTTTAGGCAAACCAAATCTCTTACCTGAAAATAATGATACATTACTACATTTTTGAGAAGTCAAAAACTAAACAAATATCATGATTACATGTACATTTCTTTTGTAAACTTATCTTCTGTCATAAGGGTAAGTATATCTGTCCTTTGCATGAAACAATGAACAATTAATTAATAATACAAGTGGTCATTCCAATTACAAGGTGAAATTTAGGCTGAAATATATGCAATAAATGTCACTGTCAGGTCTCCCCATTGGAGGACTAATTATTTTTTTTATCTGGATAAGATGTATGTAATGCTTTTTTATTCTGAGGATCTGTAAAAAAGAATGAGACTTCCTTCTGTCTTTGCAGTCTTTTAGTGAATTACGTATAGATAATTACAGCAATCATTTTTATGTTTTATATTTTTACCTGGTATTTCAACACTTCACTTTCTATTTTAGTTGGTCACTAGTTTGCAAAATAAATATATTCCATTTTTCACTTTATTATTTTTTTTGCTGTTATTATGAATCACAACATCATGTACATCTACAAGATTGGGATCCCAGTTAGTACCCCACATGTACAAATATTATTACCTGTGAGATATTTGTAATACCTGCTCATTGTATGCTTTGCATAACTTTTCAGTAACATAATTGGAACTTCTTTTACATGTTTTGATCAGAAGAGTGCTTTATAAAACAATTTCTTTCTAAGCCATTTTCATTTAGTGAGAAATATATATCAATTAGTATTCAAATGTACATAGTACATTCTTCCTTGAAAAACTTCTTTATGCGTTATGTTTATTTATAGTTGCCTAAAGTGTTAAATAGTTTAAAACCTTAAGTTTAATTGTGTCTTTTTCAAAATTAACACTTAGACAAAATTAATTTTATTGTTATTCTGAACTTTAAACTATCCAATTTTTCCTTATTTTTTAAAAAATGTAATTATAAATTTAATTATTATTTTTGATTCATTAACAAAATACTTAAAACATTTTCTTCTTTTAATACATAAAAGTTCAAGAACATTTACTTCTATGTACAGCATTATCTGTATCCTATAAATCCTGTTATATATATCTTTGTACAACTTTTATTGTATAATTATTTCTAGTAGTTTTCTTTTTTCTTTTTTTGACCTGTGTATTTAAATATTACCATCAATTTTTAATGTTAAGCATCAATGTCATTGTCTGATTTCTGCTTTTATGCACAAATGAAGGACCACATCTTGTCAGACAAGCTAGGATTTAGAAACCTGAGGCTAAGGGTAAGGATTAAGTAGTATTTACCTGCAGGCTCTAGAGAAGGAGTCAAAGAAGATTTTAAACAAAGCATGGAGAGCTAAAGCTGGATTCAAGATGTACATTGAGATAAGAAAACTCAATTTTTTTCTGTTTTGTAATGAGAACGTTTTCTTATATTATTAAATCTAAAAAACTGAATAAAATATATATGGCATTAATGTGCAATTCCATCTCATTCAAGAACTGATAATTATTTTATTTAATGTGGCTAAAAGAATGAAACTTCTACTTTTCCAGATTCTCTAAATGGCACCTTAATCTGGGCTTGTTCGAATGTTTATGGATTTTTATTTTTTGCATTGTTTCAAGGACTTTTCTTCTTTTTTATCAATTTATGTATGTGTACAAAGTTTCCTCTGTTAGGAGGTTTTAATTTCCCCATGCATCTTTATTCCCACCTGCTTTGTAATTTTTTTCCCTACCCTATTCCCAACATTCATTTTTTTTAAGCTTTTCTTTCTTTTTACTTTCATTTTTTCCTCCTTGCTTTCCAGAATTCTTACTACTCAAAGAGTAGGGAATTTGGACTCTTTACCTTTTTGTCACAAATTTTATGATTTCTAAAGAATAGAACACAACCTCCTTGATTATTGGGACTAGTTAGTTCTACTGGTTGTCTTTGAACACATCTAATATTTCATCAGAGACTCAGCTACTAAATATTTTAGTTATCAAATTAGACTTCATATTCCATCACAGAATGTTGTATCTTCAAATAAAATTTTGCTAACTTTCTGGGTGTATATTTTGTGTATGTCTTCATGCTCTTCTGACCTATTCTTTCAGTAATTTTGTTTTACTAGAATCTATTTATTCTGGCTATATTTTAATTTTTTTTTCTATTTATGCTTGGGAATATCTGTTGGACATTCCAGCTCTTTTTTTCCCCAAATTCTTGTCTATTCTGATAAATTTCCCTGCAGTTTTATTTCTACAACTTGCAGCATTTTCTTAATGCATATGCTAATGTCTTTCCTTCATCATACTTTCTTCTACCTACCTGCTCAAGGCTTACTAACCTACCTAACATTAAGGACTAGCAATGCCAAGTTCAAAGAATATTCACTAGTGCAGCAACAGTCTCTCATCTCTCTTTGATCTACAAATTCCTATAGTCCATGTCTCCAAATTTTACATATAATTTCTGAGGTGCCTTGCAGAGCATGTAAATATCTATTAAATAAGCTATTATGCCAGCAAATTAAAAGATAAAATCCAAAAAAGATGCTACAAGGAAACCTAAAATTAAATATCCTTTTAATAAAACCTCTAGAATTAAAAGAATATTGTTTAAAAATCATTAAAAAATGGCAAAAATTCACAGAGGACATTATCCTAAAGAACAAAACAATGACCAAATAGATAAAAAATAATACTGGTATGCCTAGTGAAGAGTATTAGTGAAAGTTGACTCAGAAAATATAGTAAATGCCATAAGACAAGAAAATGAAAAAAAAATGTATGAACATTAGGAAGGAAAATGAAAATATTTCCTTATCATAGTAATGCATTTGCTTATTTAATTTATAAAACTATTAATATTAACAAAAGAATGAGTAATAATTGATAGATACATATTGCAAAAGTCAATAATTTTCTCTACTATACAATATAAATGAAAGAAATATTCCTGCCATGATTTGGAAAAAAAAAAAAACTTATGAATACACCCAGAGTGATTAAACTATAAGGTTTTGATGAGAAAATGCAAAACTAAACAAACAGAAATTTGTACCATATTCCTTAATAATAAAATATCAAAAGAATAAATTATTATATAAATTTCATTTTATTTTGCAATGAAAAAAAATTATCAAATTCTAAAGTATAATCAATATAAGCAGAAAATAGAAGAACACTTCTGGAGGAATTGTCTTTTCTTAATTCAGTGCACACTCTAAAGTCATTATGATCTATTCAGCATAACATTACTGTAGAAATGGGGAATTTCTTCCAATAATAGAGGGGTCCATACACTGTGGTCACAGATGGCTGCTTGCCTTCTGACCATTTTTAATAAGTGTCACATTTTAAATGATTTTTAATACCAATTGAAGAGAAATACATCAAGAAGAATAAAAATTATAAAATTTAAATTCTAGTGTCCATTAATGGCTCCTCTCATGATACAATAGCAGAACCAAATAGTTGTAACAGAGGCCATCTGGTTGAAAGTCTAAATTATTTACAATTTGAAAACTTTGAGAAAAGGAAAATTTTGAGAACCATGGCTGTAAAATATAGTATTCCAAAAAATTAGTATAGTCAATTATTTGTGCAAAATGTGTGACATATTATTATAGGAAAAAGTAGAATAAATTATGCTGGCACACACGACTAAATACCATGTATGAAAATGAAAACAGTGGGCTGGAGTTGTGGCTCAATGATAGAGCACTCGCCTAGCATGTGTGAGGCTCTGGGTTCAATCCTCAGCATTACATAAAGATAAATAAATAAAATAAAGGTATTGTGTCCAAGTACAACTAAAAAAATTAATGAATAATAAAAGAAAATTAAAGAGGCTTATCTTCCTTCTATCATACAGAAAACAAAATTTAATGTGGATTATAGGGATAGCTATGAAAGAAAAAAAGCAAGAAATTTATTCAGATAAGATCTGAAAATCTGATTATTATTAAAAAATTAAGATATATGTTAATAAATTGAGCAAGAATATATAATATTTAGGCATAAAAGTGTTAAAATTATGTTATAAAATTTAAAAAGTCTCATTGGAAAAAGCAATGTTAGAGATAGGGAAACAATACAGTTTACTCTTAGCTCACATCGAGTATAATGACAATAAATATGAAGATACAATTTGTAAAGAAGCAAATTCAAATGGCAAAGCAAAACAAAAACTCAAACTCAGTGGTAGTTAGGGAAATGCAAATAAAAATATGTTACTCCTTTACAATCATCAGACTGGGAAAAATTTCAAAAGAGCAGTAACACTTATTGCAGGTGGGGAAAATGGCTTATGGATATTTAAGATTAAAAAAACTTTTTTGGAAGGCAACAGATATGTCTACTAAAAACTTGAAAAAACTATACTCATCAATCCTACCCCTGAGAGGCTTAGGGATAATAAAAATAAGTCAAAGAAATGGATACTTTAAGTTTTTGTATTGTAAAATTGTACAGAGGAGAAACTAAGTGTATGAAATTACCATCATGATAGAGTTCATGATGGAGTGTATATTGGTAGATCCATAGTATGGAATATTGTGTAACTAATAAAATGATCTTCCATATGAATAGGTTTTTTTACATGTGCAAAAATATTAATGGGGATATACAGTCAATATTGTTAATATGATTAATTTTGTTGTCTGCTTTTGTTAATATTATTAATATTATTTTACTAAAGAATGCGGATGGAAATATTAGAGAAGAAAAAGGGAGGAGAATGAAATGACTTGAAATTGAAAACAACAAGACCACAGGCTACCTCATAACCCTATGTGCCATAATTACATTGATGCATTTAGAAACATATTACATTAAAAATTTCAGCATACTCTTTGATACCATTTTAGTTCTAATTTGCTCCACATTTTTCAGTAGTCGTCAATTGGTATATTTTATCAAAGTTTTTGATCCATATAGGTTAATTTAGTTTTTATCTATGTCAAGTATTTATTTTATATGATAAGACTTTCTTTTTATTGCTTATATTTCCATTTTTTGTTTTGTTGTTTTTCATTTAACATTTACTTGTAAATGTGCCTTCATCTAACCCTACTGTTTGTACAAATTAGTTTTTGTTGTGATCAAATATTCAACTGCTGTATTTCATTTGGGTAAATTAAATTTTACTTACTTTCTTAGCCTAATGGACATAAGTGCCTCAATTTTATTCCTATGTTGATGTTAATTGTCTATATTTTACCCATTAGGTATAGACTAATGGGTAGACACATGCTTATTTTATTTTTATTGGAGCGGCCTTTTGTCTCCTTCTCCTCCTTGCCCCTTCTTCTTCCTCTCTTCCTTAGTCTTTTCTTCTAGAGACTAAAATCATTATGGAGTATATCTCCATGATCAAGTGGTCCATATCCAGTGTACATTCCATCACCATTTTTTATCTTGTCTTTCATGTTTTCTTCTTCTTATCTGCTTTTCCTTAAGCCTATGCTTGTTGTCAATAATTTTGTTGTGAGTAATTGTAGGGTTTTTCTCTATAACTTCTTCTGAGAATTACATTTAGATAATGTTATTCACTCTCTTGCACATTTTCTTATATGTATATTCCTGTTTGATAGTAGCAAGAACCTCTAATTTATTAAAATCATATATGAAATAATTTAATTTTCTTCTGACTTATGAAGAATAGCGCTTTGTTACAAATTCCTTCAATACATTGGCATTTTTCTTAGGTATGTTTATAATTCAGTCTCTTATAAGCTTATTCTGACATAGTTTTTCGCTCCTTCTTCATGAAATAGAAGATCTCCAGCCAGGACCATGTTGGAATGTAGTCACTGGCAATGACTGTTTTCAGCACCAAGAGCCTGCATAGTGTGAGAGGCAACAGGCAATCAGAGTTCTGCAGCTGGAGGCTAGCAATCTATGCCAAGCACAGTTCTTGGCACGTTGAAGATTTCTCCCTGAGGTACTAGTAATATTTACTTTTAAGTACAAATTTACACTTCAATTTTACTGACTCATCCTGCTGGGATCCTGGAGGAATATCCATTATGTGTGAAATTGTAATTTCTGTTAAAAGAGGAAAGGGAAGGCCCAAATTTCAAAAACCTTCTTTATGAAATTGAAGATGCTGGAATATGGTGATAGATAGAGTTTCCATCTTTTTACACATAAAATGTAAATATGGACGGAGGCAAATTTTATTGATTGGCCAACTGAAAGAACTGAGCACTGACTTTAATTTTCAGGAACTGTGTCTTATGTTATACTTAAAAATTGACGTTTTCTAAAGCATCTAATACAAGGCCTCAACCCAACAGTGGGAAAGATTTTGAAAATCCTTAACAAAATTTGAAATAGCCTATATAATTATTTTATTAGAATCAGTTAATGAATAAAATAAGCCTTTTCCTGTGGACACAGAGAAGTATAGTTGTTTTCTAAACTTATATTTTAAATATTTTATTATTTACTTTTTTTCTCCTCTCTGATCTTCCTTCAATTTTCTTTTCTTTTCTCCTCATACTTCTTATTTGGCAGAATAAGAATATATCAATCAGGAAATTTTATTGGAGCTGTATAATGTATTTCTGTATTATAAAAGGGAAAAAATTCAGAGTCTCCCAAAACACTTAGGTAAATAGAAATGGATGGTAGCAGTAAAAGATGGAGTTCTGAGAGTGCATTTTTAAACATTACCCTTTAAAAATTATCTTATCTTTTTGTTAAAAAATAATGGAAGTTATTTTACTCAAATTGGAATATATAGGGAAATATATAGATAATGAAAAAATTCACTTGTAATCTCACCACTTTGAAATAAGCATTGTGAAAATTTTATGTATGCATATGAAAATATTATACATACAAATATTATTTGTGTGAGTTTAAAATGAAATTGGGGCCATTCATGATAAAATATGGGTAACCTTATTTTACACTTAACAATATGCTGAATACTTTTTTTATATATTTTTGTATTCCGCAAAAATATTTTTAGTGGTCTCACATGAATGCTAATTTAAAACCAATCCCCTCTTATCAAGCTTTTAGGTTCTTTCATTTTTTTTACTATTATAAATAACTGTGATCCATTTTGTATATAAATATTTTTGCATAATACTGATTGTTTCCTTTAGTTAAAATATGAATTGAAGTCTTTTACAAAGAGCCTGTCATTTAATTTTTGGGGGAGGATTTACTTTAAAATAGAGTGTCTGGTAATGTACCCCAGGGTTTTAATGTACCTAAAAGTAATTATTTCCTCAAAATGAGTAAAACACAAAAAGCTGTCTCTATTTTTAAATAAAGCATTCAAAAGGATCATAAACCCAGCACTATAAAATTAAAGAAATTCTTGATTTCTAAATTCAATTTTAGATCATATGCAAATTTCTATTGTACCTGGAAGGATCTTGCTAATAATTCCATTCACAATATTCTATAGGTATGACCCTTTTTTCCTTACCTGGTTTGTAGTCCTTACTTTATTTTACAAGTGTTTTTTTCTGTGTTTTCTATTATGAATATTAAAATTTTGACCCCAGACCCAGATCCCTTAATAAATTCGCACTCAAAATAGATATTGACTCCACCCTTTAAATAATCATAATGCAAATTGATATGGCATTCTCTGGGTGTAAAAAGATGCTTACAATTTATGAAGAATAACAAGAACTTGCATTGCCTTGATCTTATTTATTGAAGAGAGAATAGACTTGCTTCCCAGTATTAGAGTATCAGAATGTATTTGAGATTATCTGCAATTCACTTGATCTCTGGAAGCAAATATTTTTATGAGCTGAAGCCTGTCCAGGCTTTCAGAAAGGCACACTAGCACATAACCTGCCTTGCCCTGAAAAGGGATTTAGGAAAAGATTAACTTCTGAATGTCTAGTCTTGGTATTTATCCCCCTAAAAATAAATCCATATGTTGTTTAGAATTCACATCAATGGAGTCAATGTCTTAGGAAGGTTTGAAATTAAATACATTGGCACAAGTGAAATAACAATAAAATTAAATTGTGTTATATTTGTGATTTCTAGTAGAATAGTTTTTAAAAAAAAGAAGAGAGAGAGAGAGAGAGACAAGAGAGAGAGACAAAAAGAACAGAAGAATAGAAAGCCAGAAGGAAAAAAGGAAGGATCAAAGGATCATAGATAAGGTTGAACTGCCATTTGCTTCCACATAAACCCTATAAACTAAAATTAAAACTTACCCTCCCTACTTCTTCATTAAATGAGTCTCTGCTCCATCCTCACCCCCATATCAAGTGAGTTCTCAGGTAAAGAATGGGAAGAAGAGCATCTAGGTTGGTTCTATAGTTTGATGATTGTGAATTGAGCTGCTAACATTGATGTGGCTGTGTCACTGCATGCTGATTTTAAGTCATTTGGGTATAAATTAATTTTAAGTCATTTGGGATAGCTGAGTCAAATGGTAGTTCCATTCCAAATTTTCTGAGGAATCTTCACACTGTTTTCCATAATGGTTGTACCAATTTGCAGTTCGACCAGCAATGTATGGGTGCACCTGTTTCCTGACATCCTTGCCAACATTATTATTGCTTGTGTTTTTGATAATTGCCATTCTGAATTGAATGAGATGAAAGAATGGAATTGTGGCATTTGCAGGTAAGTGAAAGGAGCTGGAGAATATCATGCTAAGCAAAATAAGCCAATCCCTCCCAAACAAAGGCCAAATATTTTCTCTAATATGCAAATGCTAATTCATAGTAAAGGGGTGGGGGCTACGGAAGAGTAGAGGTACTTTGGGTTAGACAGAAGGTTATGAAATGAGGGGAGGGGATATGGATTAGGAAGGAATCAGACATTATTACCCTATGTGTAAATATGACTATACAACCAGTGTGATTCTATATTGTGTACTGCTAGAAGATTGAGAAGTTGTACTCTATTTATATATGATGTGTCAAAAATGCATTCTACTTTTTTTTATAACTAATTAGAACAAAAACAACAACAACAAAAAGAATGGGACAAAGGTAGTTTCTAATCACAAGATGTCACAAAATGTTAGATGTTTCCATTACATTCCAAAGATACAACCTAATCTCTGTCCCATATCACATGATTTATACATGCCACAAAATAAATTGATTAAGAACTATATTATGTATGTTTCAAGTGTCTGAATCCTATCATCCCTAAGTCTACAAGATAGAGACATTTGGGAAAATGTCTCAAGGCATTTTTGTGACACTTTTGGCCAACTACTAAAAGAATTCACTGGGACAGGAAGCGTAAATACTCTTCTATAAACCTTGAAATTTCCAAATCCATTCATGTGTCATTAGGCCACAGCCTTTCTAAACTAGCTGTGATCAGAATAGACTCAGTCTCTCATACCTTTGGTTAGCTGACAAACATAAATAAACTGATCCTAAAAACAAACAAAAAAAAATACAGGAGAAAATAATCTGCATCCTGTTTTTGTTTGTTTATTTGTTTATTTTGTTTAAGCCTTGTTTTTTTTAAATAAAGTAGTAAAAATATTTTCTGAACAAATATTGTATTTCAGAAGTGAGCAAAAAAGGAAAAACATTAATTACTCAGCTTTCTACAAGGCCAAGACAAAACTCTGCAAAAGTTTGGTTTTACCAACATTTCTCCAAATATCTTGATTTTTTAAAAATCAGTCTGCATAAACACAAAGTTATTTAAAGTACTCTTTTCTTGTATGTATAGGTACATAGAGTTGTGCATACATACTATCTCTGTATGAAATATGGTGATAGTTTGATTCTTTTCCTATGCTATAATCACATAGGTGAGGTAACAAAAAAACGTAGTTTTAACAAACTTTTACAGCTTATGATGAGCTGTCAAATCAACTCAGTGAAACACTGAGATCAATTTACAGCCTGTCATCACAAACTTTGGTAAAGTCATATTGGAGGTCAGGAATGTTTTCAGCCTCTATCTTAACCTCACAGATCTCCAGGTCCTATCAGATTAATATGAACTTGACTATTTTTATAAGATGACAGACAGGGCCTATAATATTTAAGTTTCAAACCTACCTGCCCAAGTACATGACAGCATCTTCAAACAAATTTAAGGATATGAACATCAACAACAAAAATAACTTGAGGTCTGATAAAATTAATCTTACAAACTATGTGACCTCTGCAGTCAAGTTCTCTGGGAACATTGGTCATATGGGGACATGCAAAAAAAGAACATTCTATTCAGGAGAGCACATTAATCACTATGCTCAAAAGAGGGGGTACTTAGGATAGGTTAAGAGAAGATAAGAAAGAAACAAAAGACCAGGATTTCTTTTAAGTTTCTCTCTGTTTTTACTGTACTGAGTCTGGAGAGATAGAAAGACTATTGTGATTCATTAATTCATTCTTCAGTTAGCTCTAGTGGAGAAATCTTGTTATCAAAGTTATTTGGAATGGGATTTGGTTGATTAATCAAAAATATGATTTCCCCCAGCTACTTGGAAGGCTGAAACAGGAAGATTGCATATTTAAGATTGCATTATTAAGACTAGGCAACTCAGGAAATCCTTCCTCAAAATAAAAAGAGTAGAAATACAACTCAGTGTTTAAGTCCCTAAATCATTTGTCTTTTCTTTTGGTTTATGGATTCAGATCTAGTGAGTTATATGATTTCTTTCTTTTATAAACCATGTCCTTAATAAATTATTCATACATTTCAATTTTGGCTTTAATAGGCTGAATAGCTGTGTAATGTAACCTTCTTTCTGGAATACCTGACCATTTATGCAATGAATAATCATGTGATTTTTGTAAGTTATCATTATTCATCTAATGATGATGATATATAGATCTGTATTTAAGTATGTTAGTAATTAGAACGAGACGTGTAGTTTGAATTATCAATTTTTGAATATCCTTTTTAGAGTATAGTTAAAATTTATGAAATATTCTTGTATATAATATAAATATTCTTGTATATTAGTGTAAATATATAATTCCAATAATAATGGAATTATATATTTACACTAATGTAACTTTAACTTTATAATAAACATTTAATTTGGAAGCTATTAATTTTATATAAAATAACTAAGACTTTTTAAATAAATAGATAAGTCAATTAAAAATGTAATGTGAATAAGTTTTTTCTTATATAAATTTAGAAACAACATGATATCCATTGACTCAAGAAATGGCTATAAAATTATATACTATAATTAAATAATTAAAGTATACAAATTTGAGTTACTTTATTACATTTACTGTTTTTTAAAAAAAATTCTTACTTAAGAATATTTTAAAATTTATGGAGGTTAGATGAAAAGCAGAATTTCAATCCCTTTTTCTCAAAATATGAAAAAACACAACTAAAATAATAATAAGTAATAAATAAAATTAAACTATCCTTATAAAGAATATAAAATAAAATACAATTTTAAATTTAGAGAGATATTATCAGAAATAAAATATATTAGTTCTTTAGTGACTTCAGGTGAAACTGAGCAGACATTAATGATAATTATTATCTAAAAGTAGTTACTACAAAAATTGTATTATGCCCTCGACAAAAAGTCAATTCTTCAAAATTTAAAAAGTTAAAATTTAATAAAAATTTATAGTATTGATTCAAAACTATCTGCCAAAATATCCTGCTTATTTTTTTTTGTTGTTCCAGTGCTTGTCTTTGACCATTTTTTTGTGTGTGTGGTATTAAACTCAGAGCCTCACACATGCTGGAAAAGTGCTATAATTTTGACCTATATTCCCAGTTTTCAAGCTTTATTTTAATACCCCCAATTCTGCCTTTTGATGCTTAAATAAAATGTGCAATAACGGGTTGTTGACATTATCTCAAACCTATCATTATCAAAATAACACTGTTAATTTACCAATAAAACTCTATAGGTCAACTTCCCATGTATATTCTGGCATCTTTGCATGTCTGTTTATGTCTAGTACTTGACTAAATGTATCACTGTCTTTCCTCCATGTATATTTAGAGAAAACTCTTGAGTGGGCTATGGGTTTTTTTTTTTTTCTGGCTTTCTTCCGAACTTTTCACAAAAGGTATTAACCTTTTAAAATCAAATCATATAGTCATTTCTCAAATGCACACATCCTTAATTACAATTATTAAATGCAATTTCAAGGCATTCACAAAACCTATTAAGTACATATGTAGAAATTTGAGGATTCTAGTTATGTACGATTTAAGAACTTTGGATCTCTCTAGTACCTACAACACTTTGTCATTTCACCATTATCATTATCTAGAACCATTTTTTTCTGTCTATTTGTTGACCTATATAATATCTACTTTTCCTTTAAATTTAACATTATGAAAAATGGCAAGTTTATTTTTCTTTCTAGTGCACAGAAAATGTGATAATTCCTGAATTTGAATAGATTATCAGTAAATATTTGTTGTATAAATGAAAGAATATCATTCATGCTAATTGGAGGAGAGAGAGCAAGCATGTGACTGAGGACATTTTGTCTTATTTATAATGATTGTGTTGATTTTGGTGAGTCTCAGACTTAAGAATTTTTCTGTGCTTTTTTTCCAAAAACCCTAATGCTTTCTGCTAAGAGAACTTGCAAACTAAATCTTGATACATCAACCTACTCAAATGCATAGTGACAAAGTTAAAGACACAAACACATGGAGGTGGATTAACCATTCATATCACAGTATAACTGGGACTGATTATTTTCTGGGAGTGGAATGGTTTGGAGAAAATGCAGAATGGTCAAAAGAAAAAAAAGAAATCAAACCTATGAGTTCGAAAGATTGAGAGATGACCCAAATGGCTGGAAAGTAATTTGGAGGTCATTTAGTGTAATGGGTTAAAAGTATAGTATTTTGTATCCTGGAGATGTCAGTTTAATTTTCAGCCCTGAAACTTAGTAGTTATATGACGATGGGTAATTTTATTCAATCACAAAAACTATACAGAATTTGGCTGACTCACTGATAAAATTGTTTGGTGCTTTCTCCCTGATTAGATCTACTGTGAAGTTTCAGAAACATCCATGACACAGATTTTTACTGCTTCATAAGCTTCTCTGTTACTACTATTCTCATAATTTTAAATTCATCTTTCTTCCTACTTCCCCCTTTTTATTCTAATTCTTCTCTTCAAGACTTGTGACATAAATATCATGTGACTTTGATATACTATGTTTATCCAGCTTGATTGATAAAATCTTATCTAAATGACTTGCCTACTCTGACTCCTATGTCTTTATTGAATATGTAGACTGCCGAAATCTTCCATAGCCCTGTACTCAACTGAGTTGTCAGGTACATGATTGTTTAGCGAGTTTGGATAGAATTCCTCATCTCACCATTAGTGGGGTAAAGAAGAGTTACCGTTGTAGGTAGCTGTATTACCATAAACTATATTTACAAAACTGACAGTAGGTATGATTCGGCATGTGGGTTATAGCTTGCTCACTCCTGATGTAGAATTAAGGAAATTCCCCATCCTCAACCATTTAAGATGTATTTTTAAATTATAGACTATTGTTTAAAGAGATATAACACCAAATTCTAGTTGTATAGACAATTTGCATGTTTCCAGGGTATCTGATGAAAAAGACATAGGACTTCATATGTAGAGCCCATTTAAATTTTTCATCAAAATATTTCTGACCTTGGTCTGGGGTTGTGGCTTAGTGGTAGAGCGCTCGCCTAGCATGTGCGAGGCTCTGGGTTCAATCCTGAGCCACATATAAAAATAAATAAACAAAATAAAGATATGTGTCCAACTACAACTAAAAAAATATAAGTAAATAAATAAATAGAATTACTGACCTCACCTTTCCCTAGCCCTACTAACAGTTTACATAGGAAATTTTAAAGTTCACATTTTAATTCCTTAAATCACTTTATAATTTTGCCTAAGAGTATATATTCATTAAAATAAAATAATGCTTTGTGCAAGAATTAAGAGTCCAAGGCTATATGTCCTCATGATATACAGGCAAAAAATAATATATTCTATTTGCTAATCCTATGTTTCCCTTTGATATTTTGAAAGACATGGAGTTTTTCCACATTTGAAATTAGCCTCTGTTGTACAAATAGTCTTTTTTATCATTTTTGTCTATGTCAAAATTTCTTTACCTGTCTTATTGAATAAATCCTGTACATTGCTCTCAATCAACTGCTTTTAAATTGTGATTTATTGTGCTGTTTCCATTCTCCTCCCCAAGGAAAATAACATTGGCTTCCCACCACAGACACCACAGCATACAAACATCTTCACAAATAAAATCCTTTGTAATATATTATCTATGGACATGTCTAAGATTCTTTCTTCTATGCATTTGTATCATTAAGCAAAATTATTTGTTATGTGATCTGAATACATCTCAGGCATTGCTGATTTTATGTATTAGTTCATAGAATAGTTTCAGCCTTCGAGATCCTCCCTTTTCCCTATTAGAATTCATGATTTCTCTGTGGAGATATGTATATACCTATACACACTTATTTCTTCCTTTTGAAAAGACGAGACTAGTCACTGTGTAAAAATAAATAAATAAATAAATAAATAGAAATCTGTCCAGCAGGGTGAGAGAGAATGGAAAATCTTTGCTAGTTTATTTGAGCTTCCTAGGCTGCTCCTTGGTACTGCATCTGGAGGGCACATGTAGTGGTTCTCTGATGTGCTTCGAAGAGAGCTATGCCATTGGCATCTTGCTTGTGGCATGGAGAATGTGACCATAGATGCCTGGATACTCCCATTTTCTAGAGGAACATGGGCTATAAAATGAAACAAACAAGTGAATGAGTAAATGTTTGACAATAAAAGAATAGTAATATGACTCAAGAACCAGTTACCTTAATTATTGGGAATGACTTCGAGACACGATTAAATTGTAGGTACGCTTTCTTCTTTGAAGATATACCATCTGTTTAATCCTGTTTGTTTAAACACTTTCTTTCTTCTTTATATTAGGAAAAAGTGAATTTATGTATGATTTGCTTCACAATCTCGGGAGGCTGATGTGTTCAGATCAGTGAATTTGATAAGCTCCCTTCTTACTTTCTTTCTGCTGTCCCCTGATAAGTTCACACATGGAGAAAATCCATCATTCTAGCCACTATCTTTATTCTCCCTCTCTTTCCTCTTCCTTCCAAATCGCTACCAACTACATGTGCATTTTTCTACTTAGAAAATCATCCGACCAGATAAATCAGGATGGTGAGTAACAGGAATAGAAGACCACACGTTCTGAGTGTGTCCAGCTGGAAGATAAAATACTTGGAGATAATATAATGTATTCAATAAACTTAAGTGCCGATATGACAGAAGGAAGTCTTTCTGGCCCGTGCTATTCCAAAAAGTAAAACAAGAACCAAAGAACCAGAAGGGTAATTTGGGCTTACATTATGAATTTTGTAATAGGAGAAGTCATCCAAGAATGAATTATCCTCCCTAGTGAGGAAGAAATGTTTTTACAAACCCATGTAAAACAGTGAATGTAAGAGTGTTAGGATATCAGAGAGATGAATGAACATTTTGCACATTAATTCAGGTTTTGAGATTCTGTTGTGTTATTCAAAGCATTTCTCCGATTCAAACAAACAAAAAAAGTGCTAGTGCTATGATTGTCTACAAGATTTTTTGATCATGATAACTACTAATTTGTATCCTTTTTGCCCTCTCTTCTACTTCTGATACAAAACATCAGTGCAGCTACATGATGCTAACTGAACAAATACGCATGCCTCATTCCTTTATCAAAAGTGATCACTCCAAGTAGAGTCAATCATATCAATTTTTATTTTCCATTGTCAATGCCTGTTTTCTCTGTTTTTCTTCCCACTTGAAACATACAAACAATGGGAAAAAAGTAAAACATTTCCACTGGGTTGCTAAATAGATTAATATGATTTATGAGTATTGAGTAGCCAGATTTTGCCCCAGTCAAATGTTTAAAAAAATGTGTTTATAGGGGAATGTGTGACCACATGTAAAGGCTGAGCCAAAAGATTTTTAAAACATCAAAGCCCCAAAGGTGTTGTTAGCTCCCTTTAGATTCTGCCATGCCTCTGGTCAGAGTCATTTCTGAGCTTCCCAAATGCACCATCCAAACAATAGCCCATAAAGAATTTGGTCTACTATAAGGATCAAATCTTTTAAGATATATAAACTATGCATATAAGACTATCCTTAGATAGTTGGCATTTATAGAATACTCAGTGCACTGTTACCTCTACAAAATGATTCAAGAAAATTTGAGAAATTTAAAAAGAAAATTATGTTTCAAATGGCTTTTATCTCCATCATGCCCAGAAATGTTTTATGTTCCTAAAAATATTATGTTCCAGAAATACTTTCATGTGTATCCATTATCTGATTTTCCACTAAAACCCTAAAACTGCTCATATTAGACATTCATACTGATATTATCCTAATGCAAAAAAAATAGATTGAATCTGAACACCAGAAATCAGAGGTTCAGTCTACACAGAACCCAGTAGTGCAATATTTATTTAAATCCTCATCTTTTATTTTGTCTTAATTATCAAATGTTGTACTGACATCCATCAACAATTTTTATTTTAATATAAGCATAATGTTTCAAAAATTTTAGCTACATTTCAGAACTTTTCCATTGAAATATAACATCATAGGAAAAACCAGTACTACACCTGTAAGATTGTGACACAACACAGCAGGACAGACAGCCCCAATGGCATGCACAAACTTGTTTGAGAAAAATGGATGGTTCAATCCTAGGTATAAAACAAAATGCAAGCATTCCTGTCCAGTGAAAGTTACAGACGGAAGTACATATTTAGATTTACCCCAGTTTTCAAACTGTCCTGTAATTATTCAAATCTAGCTTATTTTTGTCTCAAATGCAAATTATAGGACACATTTATCAGATTGTGTCACAAAAGTCATCCTATATATAGAAGATATTAGAATTATTCAGGTTTTCTAACTAAGAAAACCTGATCAAGCAAATTTGAAAATTTATTTATAAAATTCATGTAGTATTGAATGCTGTGAAGAAAATCTTAGTTGTCAGAGTTAAGAGTAAGGTCACAAATAGCAAATCAGATTCTCAAAAAAAAGTCAGATGTCAGAAAGAAGAGAAAATAAAGGGAAAAGAAAGAAAGAGAGAAAGAGAAATCAATGATCCAAAACTCACAAGTTCTAACTTTGCAAGTTTATTATGATGTCTGCTTGACCTGCTTTGAGGAGCCAAATTGCCACGGGAATTGGAGAGAACAAGCATGAGAAGTGGTTGCTTTTGCCAAGTGGTACCATGGGAGGAATCAGATTGAAATTTAAAATGTGATATAAATAATTTACCAGGATGTTAACATTTTAAACACAGTCTTTACACTTCTCTTACCCTGTTGGGATCCACAGTGATCCTCTGAGATAGATAAGACTAGTATCATTATCCCCACTCTACAGATGAGGATATTTATGCCCTTGAAAGTTGAGTGAATTGCCCAAAGTCAGGCAATATTTTAATTATTGATTTGGAAGTAGATCCTGGAGTCCAATCTCCTTTCTAGGACACATCTATATACCTCTTCGATGCTTACTAATCAGAAAATTGAAACTGTGCTTACTAATACTCTGGAGAACTGACAGCACATTTTGATATGCCAGAATAAGTATCCTGGTGTTAGCACAGATCATAGGTCATATAATAGCCTTTAAAAAAAGAGCTTAAATATAATAATAGTTACATAAGAAAATATGTTGCACAATTTATTTCTCAAGTAAATGGAAAGTTTAGTTCTCAATCCAACATCTTAGGAGGCCTCTTGTATTATGACCTTTTATCCTTCTATTTGAACCATTAACCATACCTTCAGGCTCACCTTAAGAGTATCTTGATCTTGAATATAAAGCTCCTACCTACAACACACTGGATCAAATTACCTTCCATCTCTTACTTGAACAACTGCAATCAATTTATTACTTTGCTCCCTTCTACTGTCTTGCTCTTCTGAATTACTTATAAGTTTCTAGATCTCACATATGACTCCTGTACTCAGATTATAAAGTTACTCAACATTGATCTAGGTCAACTGTCAAGGAGGCATGAACAGAATCCCATAGATGAATAATATTCTTAGGGGTCATTATAACCTAATTAGGATATGAATTGCTGACCACATTGAAGACTAACTAAGTCATAAACATGGGTTGATAATGAAAATGACACATCTTAAGGGAGCAAGAATGAACACATGCCTCTACCTAATGGGCCCCCCAGATACCCAAGAAAGTGTCATGGAAAATAAAACTAGTGGGGCTGGGGATGTGGCTCAAGCGGTAGCCTGCTCGCCTGGCATGCGTGCGGCCAGGGTTCGATCCCCAAATAAATATTAAGAAATTCTCTCTCTTTCTATCTCACTCTCACTCTCTCTTTAAAAAAAAAAAGTAGAGAAAACTAGTAATAGGAATTGAAATTTGTCTCCCCCAAATATGTACTCTGAAGCTGTAGGTAATGTGATTGTTTCAGAGGTATGGCCCTTATGGAAGTGATTTCAGTTAAGTCAGGTCATAAGATTGGGTGCCTAATCTCAGAACACTGGCAAACATAAGAGAGGAAGAGACATTAGAGCTCCCTCTCTGCCCATATCCAGCAGACACAGAGGAAAGGGTATTTGAGGACTCAGCAAGAAGGAAACTGTCTTCAAGCCAGGAAGACAGCCATCATCAGAAACCAACCTTGATGGTGCATTCAGATAAAACCAGAGAATGTTGTTTAATACATAGCCTGGAGAGAGTAATCTGTAACAGGCATTTTCAAAGCTAACTCTTATACATCAAACATAACTACATCACTTCACTTACTTTTTATGGACAAATATGTGAATAGGTGGTAGTGTTAGTATTGTGATTTAGAGAAATTGTGGAATAGAGAGTTAGGTAGTCTTATTAAAGATTACTGATTGAGAAAATGGTGGAGTTCAAAATTTGAGTACTACTTGGCCCCAAATGCTCATCTAGGCAATTATATCCTCCGAAGAGTTAACACGGCATTCAAGAAAATGTATTTGGATCTTCAGAAATTAGTGGCACTCTTAGCGACTCATATTTTTACAATTAAATTCTAAAGTATATTTATTTTTTTCTCTCAAAGCATTTTTTAGTGATTAATGAGCTTACACACAATTACTTAAGATTTTTAAGATTTTGCATATTTTTCAGAAGTCAGTGAACATGTGTTTAAACACTCCATATATACTATCCTTCTCAAACCAAAACAAAAAAAAAAAACTGTTTATAAAAGAAATCAACAATCTTTTTCTTTATATGTTGTTAACATAGTACTGACCAGTTAAGAAAAGCTAGAACAGCGTACATGAGTTTTATCTTTCTCCCATGTTAACTGCTTTTATATGCCTATCTGATATATTATCAATCCCCAATGAAGCTCTACAATTTACAAATTTGCAAATAGTTAATTGCATTTTTTATTAAATCAGTGAAGCAAAGGGTTGAATCAGATTGTAATATAAAATTTAAGAACAAACAAACTTCAAATGATGGTTAAATGTTTAATCAAGAGGTTTTAGTGATAATATAAATGTCAAAACAAGAGACTTATGCATCCAACCCTTTAAAACATCAGGGTATCTTATTATTTTTAATACTTTTCAAAAAAACATGTATTTTTTAATCAACAACTTCGATTACCTAACTTTATGGTTCATAAACTGTTATAGTTGTCAGAAGATCTACACATTTTTCTTTCTACTCAACTAATAAAAATAAATGAGAAAACTGAAGAAATTTTTATTTTTGTGCAGTGTTATAATTGAAACTTTAAAAACATTTTTTTTCTTTTAGTTTATCTCACAAATGTTTGTACTTGATGTAATCACGTGAGGTGGATTTTTCTCACTGGATAGTACATGTCTTGAGCTTATAGTGACTTATTTCAGACTTGAACATTTTGTGAAAATAACTTAATCTTCTCATAAGATTCTTCTATGAATCTAATATGACAGTTTCTTTACAAATATAATAGCATTTACGTGTATACCATCAATTGCTTCCTGAATATTTCTGCATCCTTGTAATTTTTATTCTTGCAACAAACTTCTAGGGTAGATAAGGAAAAATTATTTTATTCAATTTATGTGGAAGAAAAGAGTTTCAGTAACTTCTATAATATGCTTAGCATGTGTTCTATGCCTTTCTCTACCATATTATGCAAGTGTTTATACAGATAAGCTATTTATTTCTTCCATATAAGATATTTGTTTGGTCTATATTTATAATAGATATATTGTACAACAAACAGAAAGGATACGGCTCTAATGAACAGTAATGAACAGTAATGTGTTTTCTGTATTATCTTTCATAATACCAAGTTTTCAGAAATTCCCATTGTATCAACCATTGTAGTGGCTCACATATTGAATATCAAATAGGTGTTCTAAACTAAGACTTTACTTGAAGACATAGCTCCCAAAGTTGGCTTAATTTGCTGGAGGAAAAACTCTTGAAGCTATGACTGTATAAAACAATTCACTTGACTCAATCATTTGTAAACAAAGAAGTCTTCATGATTTTGTGGTCATATTCCATATGTTCAAACCTACATGGAGTTTCTTAAGGTTTTAAGACAAGGTAATACCTTCCACCAAGCATAACTGCTTTATTCTATGTCTGACAAAAACAGTTAGTTGTCATGAACTCAGACAGTCATTACAGGTTGTACATACAGGGGACATTTTATGTAGATGAGATGTGAGCTGCTCTTTATTTACATACTTAAATTCCTCCCCAAATCGTCTTTCAATCAGTAAGCCATCTCTCCTATCCACATCAGTTAGTAAATATCTGTTTTTCCTACCCAGGTGGTATTGTCAGATGATTCAAAATAAAGCCAGTCCTTGTATGGTGGGGACAAATAGTTAGTTGAGCATTGTTTTCACACACAGCAAGTAACCTGGGTTATGCCCTATGCATCTGATTAAGCTGAACATAAAATAAAGATAAGGAAAAACCCTGTCTTTGCAATGATTCTTTTTTTTTTTTAAAGAGAGAGTGAGAGAGGAGAGAGAGAGATAGAGAGAGAATTTTTAATATTTATTTTTTAGTTCTTGGCGGACACAACATCTTTGTAGTTATGTGGTGCTGAGGATCAAACCCAGGCTGCACGCATGCCAGGCGAGCGCGCTACCACTTGAGCCACATCCCCAGCCCCTGCAATGATTCTTTTATCTATAGAAATGCCATCCAGTCAAACTTTGGTATGCTTTAGTTCTGTCATACTTCTCTTACCTGCACTTTCTTATTTTTAGACTGGGGCATAGAATATAAAATTAGATAAATTCATATAAATTCATTTAGTCATGATGTGCCTTAGGTAATCACAAGTATAATGCTTTTTGTTTGCTTTAACCAGGTATGCAGTGTATTTACATGAGAAACAGTTTTTAATGTTTTTAAATTGTTGATTCACCTTTACTTATTTACTTATATGTGGTGCTGTGAATCAAACCCAGTGCCTCACACATGTTAGGAAGGCACTCTCCCAACTGAGCCACAACCCCAACCTCTACATGAGAAACTTTTCATTCTCTTTTAGTTGCCTGACTCTGAGTATACTAGCACACTAAATAGAAAATGGGTCCATGGTACAATGAGGTTAATAGAGAATAATTTTACTTATCTCAGTTTAAGGACTTTCTCCTTGATATAGCTAGGTATGGATAGAAATCTAAAGCAGGGAATGTCAGTCTGTTGAATTTTAGAATATTGTGAATGTTGTCCATGTGACTTTATCTCTAAAGCAAACTCCACAATTTAAGAAACCCTTCTGGTTCAGTCAATAGTCTGTCCTTAATGACTCACATCTCACCAGTCCAGAGAACTGTCTTACCTTGGCCACTTAATATGCATACCTCAAAATAAGACTGTGATTGCGTTCCCTCTCACTGGGCATTCTCTTCTCATAAACTCACACATGGTTCGAGTGTTTCATTTTCAATATCACACAAACTCTGCACCCTCATCAAAACTGTGAATATCCAGCAGACTTACTGGCATTTGCCTATAATCATCTTTCAAATGAACTGTCATCACAGTCTTAATCTCTGTTTGGCTGCCCTAATTGTTTCCACCTTACCTGCCAAGTCTTTCACCACTTTGAAACTTTTGCTAAGACTTTAAATATATGCATCAGTAATCGTAAAATTCTGTGCAAGGGTATGTTAGTCAGTTAAACATATGCAAGTCCTCATCTGAGCATCGTGCCATGGAAGCAAATCATAAATAGCAACAGATTCTGAATCTATCTACTGCCAAACATCCTACCTTTATCTAATTTGGAGGAGGAAGTAAATATATGTAGCATGTACACAATTACAAAACCAAGTACAGTGATAATCAATTATCCAGATGTTGTATTGATCTGCTGCCCAAAGTGCAGATGTTTGGAAATATCTGTGATTGGCATGATGTTAACACACTCAAAACCGTTATTCCAGTCTGCTGAAAGGGATAATGCCACTCTCAAATAATCTATTTGGCTAATAATGCTTTTATATACTTTGGTACAAAGCTCAGTCAAAAAAAAAAAAACAAGCAGAAAATCAGAAACATGGTATAATAGTTCAGTTTCCGCTGAAAGATCCTGCTAGATGAGCATCATCCTACTAGACTTCTTTTGATCTCTTGGCTACATTCAGAGACCTAGAAAACAGAAGTTAGAGTGAGTCAAACTTAATAATCAGCATCCATGTCATTAAAAAATATAAATTTAATATGATATTTTAACTTGTTTTTATCTGTCTTCTGTCCCAGAATAACAGTTCCTTTTCTGAGTACTCTACAGCCATAATCAGTTCATTTTTGAATTCTGTTTTCCATGATATTACACCAACAATGCAGGGAAAAGTTTGTATGTGTCTCCTTGGCAGCTACCAACATTATTCCCATTGTGTCCTTGTTGAATAAAAAATTTAAAGTGCAGAATTAGCACTGGAAGATTGACTGGATTCTAAATGAACTTTCTGATAGTAAATGTAAAACTAGAGGGAGCAGAGCACCGGTAATGAAGGGAAATACAAGGCTAAGTATTGGAAAGTAATTAGCGAGCTCATCACTGACAACCCTTTGATGGTCTGAATTGCTTGCAGAAAGATAAGAGTATATTGTTTAAAAAACAATTAAATCCCACAAGCACATTCATAGAATTATTTCACATTCATATGCAAATAAAGAGGCTCAGGTTCTTTGAACAGACTAATATGTATTAACAGAGAAGCATTTTGTATTTGCCACTGGTATATTTGGGTGTGTAAAAAGCACCAGTGGTAAATACTTACTACAGACCTAAATATTTTATAAGGTCCCTTGGAATTGTAGTTAAATTTAGCAAATTTGCTTAGTTCCACTTACAAAGAGTCTCTGTTGGGTGCTAGGACATTTCTCAAGAGGTATTCAGTTATTTGTACTGACATAAAAAACAAAAGAATAAAGGCAAACCTGTTATCAATTCCTTTTACCCTTCAGGGAAATAGTCCTTCTTGAGGATTACCATAGTCTGTGCATGTGTTTTAAAAATAAAAAAAAAAAAAACATAAGAAGAAAAAAAATTGTATGTATTCTATATGTATGGGGATTGTGTTAAAGCTGAAAATTCCTAATTTTTCCTCTTTGACTAATAAGTAAAATCTTAACTGCTCACTCTGATAAACACTCTTCTTCATGATGCAGCATTAGCTGTGGTTCTGTTTAATTTTTTTTCAATAAGTCAATATAATCAGTTCTTTCAGCTCATATTTTTCCATTTGTTTATACTATTCTTGGTATGATCCCTTCCTTTCTGGATAAATTCTTGGTGTGTTTTATTAGAAGTCACCACAAGCCCTGTCACTTTTTGCTCACATTGTCCCCAAGTATCACATCCCCATCTAATGCCCACCATCTGCTATCCTACTCCTTGGTCAGGGTTTGCTATTTTCACTGGGTCACATCTTCTATTCTTTAGTATTTATTATTTCAACTCTTTTTTTGTCTTCACCTTGAGTGATATGTGTATACATATGTGTCAACATATGTATGTATACACATTACAAACAAACAGTATACTCATTTTGTAGTAAATGCATTACAATCGGTGTCTATCACCTCATTCTTTTGGCCTTCATAATTTCTAATTGAGTGCCTTGTCTAAAATACTCTGGTTAATATATATTTGGGTACATTTTCATGTATTCAGAAATTGCTGCACTTAAAATCGTACAGCACAGAAGCAGAGACAAATATACAATTTATAAGTATGTTTTTACAAATGTTAAAAATCTACTTTAATGTTAACCAAATTGTTATTTCTGAATGATGAAAGATTTTATGGCCAACATTTTACTTCATATTATCTTAACATAAGAAATTGCTGAGGGCCATTACCAAGTAGGAATGACGCATCGAAATTTCCTTGCCAAGCGTACCCCATGCTGCTTAGAGGACATTTATGGGACATTGCATGCATGCTTTAATGAGGTGACCTTGCTCAAGGACCTAGGCAGATCCGGGTTTAGAGCTGATCAGGTTTGAGGAAGTAACCGGCTCCTTGAGTTTAAGGCGTTGCCAGTTTAAGATAATGGGTTTTAGGGAAGTTGGAAGTTGAAGATTATTGCTGGGATTAGGGTGTTCCTGCTGCTTGTTCCCGTTGAGTTCTCGTGAGATTAAAAGGGGATTTGGAGAGAGCCTCGTGGAGTAGGTGGCTGGTGCGGGAGACGGAAGAACGCGTTTGCCCCTGGACCTGTGTGGAGGTGGTGTGAGAGCTGGAATAAAGAATTGCTGTTTGAACCTACAAAGCTGTGAGTGCCTCGTGATTCTGGTGCCAAGCCGAGACATTGGCCTTGGCACATTGGTGGCCCGTACTCGGGATGTCTGAAGCTTGGGGGTAAGTGAATCTGCTCGATCCCGAAGGAGAGCAAAAAAAAAATGGGTGACCATTTCAAAAAACAATGTGTTCTTGTTTTGATTTATTTTGTCTTTATTTCAAGTTGCCTGTTCCTAGAACTTTCTCAGGCAAACTGGGGAAAATGGTTGACTCAAGGTTTGAATTTGTTCACCTCTGAGGAAGAGAAATTGTTAGAGGAAGGAGGCACCCCAGTAAGACCAAGAACAGCTAGGGCATATGTTGATACAATACAAAAATGTAGCCCATGGCTTTTTAAAGATGGGTTATTAAGTATATCAATGGGACCATCATGGTATCCTGTAGAAGGATTTTTCTTCAACAAGAAAGAGATGGCTAGTTCTGTTTACTATACTTGTCTAAGACTTTGGTTTTTACAGACAGCTAATTCATTTACAAAGCTAAAGTGTTAAAATATCAACCACTAGATATGAAATTAAGTACTCTTTACTTATTAAGTTCCATAAGGTAATATATTTAAACATTATGTGTGTTTTCATAAATTGGTAAATAGAAAAAAGTTTATTGCTTTGGTCTGTGTCTTTGCTAAACAAGGTTACTAAGAGTTAAGATTCTATCATGTGTAATTTATATACAGAGAGTATAAGAAGTTTCAGTTGGGTTTCAATTACAGTATAATAGTACCTTAGAAAACATAAAAGTATTTCATCTTATTAAAGTGGAGTAATTTTATAAGGGTTGTTTCAGAATGTGAATTTATAAAAAGTGTTAATGGTTAAAAAAGGGATATAAAAAGGTTCAAGATGTGGAAATATATCTTAATATAAAAGGTTAAAGGTTAAAGAAATGTTTCTAGATGAGATAATCTCTGTATGGTAAAGTAAAAAGTTGTAAATGCCATTTAAAAAGATTTTGAGGAAACTAGACTTACTTTAAAAGCTTGAGAAAGGAAGAAAGAAGAAAAAAGGTATTTGTACATGGCAGATTGAGACAAAGCTTCTTAATGGAGTAAAAAGCCTTTGGTTGAAGGGCAGCCATGTAAACTAACATTAAAGCGATTTAAACAGAATCTAAGCCTCGTTTAAAAGAGTGAAGCGGTAGGTGGTGAAAAGTACATTTAAAAGTACAGTATAGATGATATATGAAATGCTTTAAAAAGTTAAATTGAAGGTTGTTGAGATACCTTCATGGCGGGAAAGATTGCTTTACTCATCAAACTATTAACTATTAAAATATACTTATTAAACTAAAAAGAGGGAGATGAGATAATCTTTGTGTGGTAAAGTAAAAAGTTGTAAAATGTCTAAATAAGTTGCAAAAGGGTTTAAAAGGTCAAATTGAAGGTGGTTAAGATGCCTTCATGACGGAGAAAAAAATATATAACCTATGAAAATGGGAAGATAATAAGAAAAAAGATTTAGATAAAGAAGATTAAAAATTTGAAGTGGAAAACTTCAAAAACAGAAGTACAGAAAGGTAAAAAAAAGAAAGAGAGAAGATGTAGAAAGATAAAAAAGATATAGGAAGATAAAAAAGATGTAGAAAGACAAGAATTTTAAACCCACAAAATAGGAAACAAAAAGAAAACTAGGAGAGAAAAAAGCAACTAAGGGTAAATATAAAAACCTTAGAAGAAAAGTAGAAGATAGAAATAAGATAAAAAATGGTTGAAAATGTCAAGTAAAGGTATTTCAGATAGAAAATGCAAAGGGCTAAGACAACTATGGTTTAAAACCACATCTAAAAATTATAAGGACTAAAATAATTCTAAAAAGTAAGACAAAATGCTTTTGAAAGACTTAAATTTAAAAGGATCTTAAAGGGGTATTTATCCCCCAAAGATAAACTTAAAATAACCCTTTTTACTCTACTTTCTAAATTTGGATTCATCAGGACTTAGTGCTGCGGAAAGACATATGTATCCGAAAAATGTACATAAGCCTAAGGTACTTTGGAAAGATATTCTAACAGGACAATGGAAAGGTCCCGACCCAGTTATTGTCTGGAGTCGGGGTTCCGTTTGTGTGTTCCCACAGGGAGAACAGCAGCCGATTTGGATTCCAGAGAGGTTAACCAAAGCAATTTCTACAGAAAAAGAAGATAATTTGACTCAAATCCATAACAGCTGATATCCAGAGCTCCAGCATGGCTATTCTTACATCTGCGACAGTGATTAACCATGAATTCCCATCTCCATCCCAGTGCTAGTGAAGACTAAGAAAACCAAACTACAGCTTCTATGATAGCTACCACAGTAAACTGTATAAACTGATGCATCAATGAATATAACTCAACAAGTAATGCTCAATCAAGGATTTGATTTACTTTGGGAGGAAATGGACATATTGATAGACTCTTCCACTTTGAACTGCCTGCAGAACTTGCCTGGACTATATATCAGTTGCATGCATTGTGAACTATCGTCTGGTGCAGCGAATTGTGGTACTGCTGGCATATTTTTGCTGATGGTGTCACCAGTGATACAATTTCCTTGCCAGCGCACCCCATGTTAATTGTGGTAATGCTGGCATCTTTGCTGATGGTGTCACCAGTGACGCAATTTTTCCAAAGGAGCCATCAATTGGCTTGGTGTTGTGGCATTTCTGTATCTTCCTCCCTTCTACTAGTGATGGTCTAAAATTTGGGGGCCAACAGAGGTGAGGCAAGAACCTCACCCCCCCACTGGTGCTTAGGCCTATCCACAAGCATGGCTGAATGCTGGACCGGTAGTCAGCGACGGGTTGATCTGATTGCAGTGGATTCAACCTAAGACAGGGGACTGACGCCTAGAGGTCAGTTCATCCGATGACGGGTAAGAACCATATGTTGAATTGGACAACCTACCAGGCACGGTCCTAAGCCACATTGCTTGTTGTTTAATTAATCAGAAGGGGGGAGATGCTGAGGGCCATTACCAAGTAGGAATGACGCATCGAAATTTCCTTGCCAAGCGTACCCCATGCTGCTTAGAGGACATTTATGGGACATTGCATGCATGCTTTAATGAGGTGACCTTGCTCAAGGACCTAGGCAGATCCGGGTTTAGAGCTGATCAGGTTTGAGGAAGTAACCGGCTCCTTGAGTTTAAGGCGTTGCCAGTTTAAGATAATGGGTTTTAGGGAAGTTGGAAGTTGAAGATTATTGCTGGGATTAGGGTGTTCCTGCTGCTTGTTCCCGTTGAGTTCTCGTGAGATTAAAAGGGGATTTGGAGAGAGCCTCGTGGAGTAGGTGGCTGGTGCGGGAGACGGAAGAACGCGTTTGCCCCTGGACCTGTGTGGAGGTGGTGTGAGAGCTGGAATAAAGAATTGCTGTTTGAACCTACAAAGCTGTGAGTGCCTCGTGATTCTGGTGCCAAGCCGAGACATTGGCCTTGGCAAGAAATAATCCGTGTAATAAGAAATAAAAGCCAGAACTATTTTTTTATATATCATTCTGTTGAATTTCCCAACATTTAAAGTAATTCAGAATCTGGAAAGAAGCTAGTGACCTTCTAAATCAGGAGACAGGAGAACGGCAGGAATCTGAAGCCACCTCCCTGTTGCCCTGAAGCTCTCTAGAAGCACTAGCCTTGGTATGAGACTTGGGGTCCGCTCAGTTCAACATACTGCCCTGGAACTATGTGGAGTTTCTGACCCACCAATACCACAGACCCTCAGCTCTGCTGGATGTTCAGTAACTGTAGCAACAATCAGCGAACAGAGAAAGCCCTAGATTCTTGTGTGTACAGCCTGAGGGCTGCATCTTCATTTTTAAATCATACACATTGCAAAATTAGTCCTCTAATAAACTCTCTTTTGTCTTGTTGCTGGGGATCACATAAATTTCTCACCCTGATGCAGCTTTTCTTCTCCAATTCTTCCTCTCTGATTTAGTTTTGCCTTAATCATATGCTTGTGAAGGCCTAGATTTCATCCATTTAATCCACTGAAGTCCCAATGTGCATGTCTTCTGTTATAGACAATTGTAGAAGAGGTTGTAAAGCAGATCCTGGTGTGTGGAGGACCCTTAGTGTGTAACGATTGGCACCAAAGACCTCATGGTGAGAGTTCTCCATCATAAGCTAGACACTGTTATACCCCCACGTCATGAGATTTGCTGGCCTGGTAGCATATATCACATGATGGAGGAATGTGCTCAGAGGGTACAATCACTTACACAAGCACATGGTCTTTGGTGTCCTGCCTCCTTCCCTCATTTCATACTTGTATCCTCTTGGGATTTTCTCCAAAAGCAGCTGAAAATTTCTGAAAATTCTAAGCCTAGATCAGGAATTGGTTTGTTCAGCATATTGATATGAACTTTGGCACAGTCTTACACAGTGGTGGTCTAAAAGACATCAGTAGGAGCTGAAAACATTGACTTTGGAAACTATAAGAAGATAAACAACTGAGAGAGTGACATACATAGAGTTTAGCCCGCCAATAAGGGGCCTAGAAACATTAAGAATGTAAGATCAGAGACAAGGAGATCGTGGAAAAAGGCCTGTAAATGAACTTATGGAACTGAGCACATTGTATTATCAAACTTCCTCTTACTTCAATGTGAACTAGAAAGCATCCACTCTGGAGGAAGTTTTCTTTTTTTGTCTTTTTCTTTTTTAGTTCTAATAAGTTATACATGACAGTAGAAAGTTCTTTGATTCACTGTATACAAATGGAGCAGAATTTTTCTCTTCTCTGTACAAGATTTAGAGTCACACCATTCATGCAGTCATGTACCTAGGGTAATGATGTACATGTACCTAGGGTAATGATGTCTGTCTCATTTCACAATCTTTCCTACCCCCTGACCCCCTTACCCTCTCCCCTATGCTCCATTCAAAGTTTCTCCACTCATCCCATGCCCCCCCAATTATTCATTAGAATCCACTTATTAGAAAAAATATCTGGCCCCTGATTGTTTGGGATTGGCTTATTTTGCTTAGCATGATGCTCTCCAATTCCATCAATTTACCTGCAAATGCCATAATTTCATTCTCTTTTAATGCTGAGTAGTATTCCATTGTGTATATATACCACAGTTTCTTTATCCATTCAACTTCTAATGAAGGGCATCTAGGTTGGCTCCTCAGTTTAGCAATTGTGAACTGTGCTGCTATAAACATTGATGTGACTACATCATTATAATATGTTGTTTTTAAGTTGTTTGAGTATAGACTGAGGAGTGGAGTAACTAGGTCAAATGGTAGTTCCATTCCAAGTTTTCTAAAGAATCTACATAATGCTTTCCAGATTGGTTGTCCCAATTTGCAGTCCCACCCACAATATATGGGTGTTCCTTTGCCCTCACATCCTTGCCAACATTTATTGTTGCTTATATTATTGATAATTGTCATTCTGACTGTAGTGATATTAAATCTTAGAGTAGTTTTGATTTGAAATTCTCTTATTACTAGAGATGTTGGACATTTTTTCATATATTTTTCATATTGGAGGAAGCTTTTGATCACAAGGTGGATTTAATGGGCTTTCTACTCAATATTGATAAACAGTCTTCTTGGTCATGGAAGTGTTTGTACCAGAGAGCCTCAGATGCTAGCAATGATCTCAGAGATGATACTCTACCTGTGCCCATACTTGAATTATTTCTCACCAAGCTGACCTGGCTGCCATTGATGCTAAATGCTGTGGTGCTACTAGCAGCAGAGATGTGAAGGGAGTTATTCATTCGCCTCCTGGCTGGCAGTGCTCAACCTGGCACTGCTATCTGAGGGCTTACAGAACAATGATTTACCAACATAAATTTTTGCATAAAACTGCCTTTCAACAGGGGTGTGTTTTACAGGTGGTGTGATGGGTTTGCCTTGCAGGGTCATTAAGAGGATTAGAGACAACTAAATAGACCATTTAGCCTATAGTGATAACTCATTCATGTTTTGAATTTTAGCAGTAATTATAATGCAGAAATTGATATATTTTTGAAACTGTATAGTAGATGCTTTCGAAAGTATATTAAAAGCATAAGAGAGAGATAAAGGAAATTAGCATATATAATCATTCTAAGGTCATATAGCTAGCAAATGTAAAAGCGTAATGCAAAAGCATGATGTGATTTTAAAGCATCGTCTCCGTCCACGGTGCTGTAATCCTGCATCACAGTCTTACCCTAGGAACAGACACCATCAAGACAGCTCTTTGGCACTTGACCTCATATGAATGTGCAGTTGGAGAGTCTTTCAACATGAGAAGACATTAATGATTAATCATCTTAGATAAAATAATTCAAAGTTTTGCCTGATGAGAGACGGACTGATAAATTTATCTTAAAAAGATTTACTATAATTAGCAGATTGTTTTATGGTTTAATATCAATACTATAAGTTAAATCACATCTATACAAAAGTTCAATTTAATAAATTAAGAATTGTGATTAGAATTTAAGAAGTGTGCCTTAATGTTAACCTGGAAGAACCTCGGTGTTGATATTAATTCTCAGGGCCAGATTCCCAATAAACTCAGTCATCTAGAATTTGACCACATATTCAGATGTTAGGGTTTGATCTCTGAGTGTGCAGAAATGTAACTATAAAATTTTATAAGTCTTTGTAAAGTATGAAAAATCCTCTCTCAAATAGGCAATTAAATATGAAATTAGTCAATATATCAGAGTCTGTGAAGAGGAACTATGAACTGTGAGAAGCTCAGGATGTGCTGGAAAGATAAAGACTGCTAGGGCCATTCAATGTAGGGATAAAAGGTTCTAAAAGCACAATCCTGTTCTAAAGTGCAACACACTGTTTACATAAATAACCACGATGAACATGATTCACAAGTCATCAGCCTCCTAGAGGTTGGTACAATGCAAGAGTGTTTTATTTTAATGTGTGTGTGTGTGTGTGTGTGTGTGTGTGTGTATGTGAGAGAGAGAGAGAGAGAGAGAGAGAGAGAGAGAGAGAGACAAAAAGAATAAACTATAGTTCTCTTAGAAATACAATTTTGGAATATTCCCCCATCATTCTGGAAACATAAGGGCACTACCTACTTCAGGGGCCTAGTTTTTATAGCATTCCTTTTTAAGACTAAAGAAATCACTGGAAAAGTTTCAAAAATACCACTGCCTAGTTCTAACTGTGTTCATTATGATATAGCTCCATGGTTTCTTTTGTGACTTCCTATTACAGTAGAGGCTGAGTAAGGGAGGAAGACACAGTAGCTGAGCTATAAGGTAGATAAAAAAGTACAATAAATGCATGTGTGGGTAAAAGTCAATATTAAATATAGGTCATGTAGGACTGAGTGCTTTTTCTCAGAAACCTGAATTCAAAGTTAAGTAGTAAAAATGAAAATAAAATAGTGCTAGAATGCTTTAAGACTGAGTTGCTCCCAATTGACTCGATTAGCTTTCCAAGCCCCTTCAGTTGTCTAACCTTTCTTTTATATTTCAGGATACTGATCAATAGAGACCCCCTCCCTTAACTAAATAAGCCTCACAAGGTGACAAAAAAGTCACTAAATTAATATTTATTTTGCAACATAAAAGAGCCAGTGCTATCTACAAACACTATAATTAATTGGGATTAATTTCATGTGCAAATTTTGTCATTGCAGGTGTTGATGGAGTAATACATCAAAGGGACTTCACCCCTGTAAAAATCAATGCTAACATAACCTTGATTACTGTTCTTGTGGATGTCACATAGAACACTAATCAGTCATGGTTTGTAGCAAACATCTTAGAGAACAAATATAATTTGCTTTTTTATTGGCATTTTTCAAGATGAGAGATAATATGCATTCATGGGGCCAGCAATTCTCTAAAAGAATACAATCTCCAAGGGAAGCGCTAAAGACAGTGTGAGAGCCGTGAGAATGATTGAGAAGAAATTACATGAGTGTGAAACAAATAATTCTTCACATTGATATGGAAACTACTGATTCTGTTTTGGGAATACAGACTTCCCAGGACACTTTTAGAAAAGCCAGAGAGCTTCATTTCTATAAAAGAACAACCTTATGTCGTACCCAAAGGAAAAAATAACATAACTTTGTGGTGGCAGACTTTATTTCATCCTTATCCTTTCTTCTTCTAAATAACACAGGCCTTCCTTTGTGTCAATTATGACCACAACCAAGCAAGCATAGGGCACACTGTCAATTGATTTTATCTTCAGTTAACCTTTAATGATGCATTATGTACTAAAAATTGTAACTGCAATGACATTTCTTACATTTGTATTTTTGAAAAATAGTTTTCTTTTTTTGTTTTGTTTTGTTTAGAGGATTCTTATTTCAGCTTGGTGTGTCATTCTCACAGTAAGGGGGGTAGAGAGACAGCAGGCTAGAAAATTAATTGGCTTGTATTAATAACATTGATACAAACAAATTGCATAAAAATTAATACTACTCATAGAAGAAAAATCTAGTGTTGAGAAATGGCATATGCAAAGAAGTCCATGACTATGACAACAATTTCATTTTAAATAAGTTTCTTGCAGGTTGAAGTTCATACACATGACTTGACAGATCCTGAGACAGCCCCTAACAAATAGAAGATTTCCATGGGCAGAGAGAAATTGAAGCCAAAGTGCAGACATGCATGAAGAGACATTTGAGAAAGAGGATAAAGTAGAAATAGAATCTTAGAATGAGGTTGTTACATACTGTATATCTCTTCCAGACTTTTCCTCCCTGAAGTTTAGAAGGTCAAGTTCTAATTTTAATGGTTAAAAAATGCTTTAGAGAAAGAAGTTGCATTAAATATGTTTAATGACAGAAGTTTAAGTGCCCTTAATTATTATTTTTTTTTATTTCAGTTACCCATAAGGAAAGCAGTAAAAACCCAGTGATATTTGTAGCAATCATCTTAAATCCTCTTCATCTCAAATTGTTGCCTAATCCTATAATATGCAAATAGCCTCCTGCTTCTACAACCTCAAAACTGGCTTGGAGAGGTTCTTTCTTCTTTTTCCAGCAATTTCCACCTGTTTTCTCAACAATATCCTGATACTGGTTTGGACAGCATCGTTTAATTGTTTAAAACTTAGTTTTCTGCTCCTAGTTTGTAGTGGTTACTTCCTCTGGCTTTTGCATTCTAAGTTGCATTTAGTGCAGACTGCTTCCAATAGATGAAATTCAAACCATCCACTAGGATACTACCATGCCCCTGTTCAGTGGAGGGAGACACCAGAGACAATAATGATCAGAATACATTTTGATGGAAAGGAGTTAAAAGCATTCTTTTATCAAGGTTCTTAGTCTCTTCCTACACTCATGTTTTTTTTTTCTTTCCTCCTTCTCTAATTTTCCTCTCATCTTTCCTTGGCCTTTACCACTATTTCTCAGGTGACTTATATTCTCATTGCTTCCTGTAATTCTCTGCTAATTTATTTCAACATGTTTGATAGAGGGGAAAATGGAAGAAAGAAAAAAGAAAAACTTGGAGGCAGAGCGGAATTTCATGTTTTGTTTATTAGCCTTACATGTATAAGTGACATGGGATTTTGTAGTCTAGATTTGCTAAGCTTGTGATAATTTATGAAGTTTGTGTTACTAAAAATCTTTGTCCTTTCATGTGTAATCTTTCGATATGAAAGACCAAATGTCATAGCAATTGTTTTAGTCAGATTTATTTATTTTTGCTGCTCTGATGAAAAGACCTGATAAGAATAATTTCATGGAGGAAAAGTTTATAAAGGGGCTCACAGCTTCAGAGATATCAATCTATAGATAGCAGATTCCATTCCTTGGGGCTTCAGGTGAGGCAGAACAACATGGTAGAAGAATGTGGTGGTGAGAAGCAGTTCACATGACCATCAGGAAGCAGAGATAGAGACTCCACTGGTCAGATACAAAATATATATCCATACCCCAAAGGCATGCCTCCCAATCACCCACCTCCTCCAGGCACATTTACCCAGTCAATCCCATCAATGGATTAATTCACTGATTGGGTAAAGGGTCTCATGATCCCAATCATTTCTCCTCTAAACCTTCTTGCATTGTCTCACACATGAGCTTTTGGGGGACACATTACATCCAAATCATAATAGCAATCTTATACCTTTTTGTCTTCTCTAAATAACTTTTTTTAATACTCCAAATCATCCATTATCTTAACAGCACATAGCACTATGGAATTATGCTGTGAAAGAAAAAGCAGTTTCTTCTTTTTCCAGCAGTTTAACCCACCTGTTCTCTCAACATATCCCGATGCTGGCTTACATTTGAGACTGTATAATGACTAAATTTTTGGAAACAATATAACTAGCAAAATCAAGTCTTTTACTATTTGGTATAGTTCCTGATGTTCATCCAAACCCAAATTTGTGATGATATTCCTGTTATTTGAGACAAAGTTCTCCTCCTAGAAGAGACAGGAAATGGGTCAAATATTTTTAGGGCAAAATATTCTCAAGTGCTAAGGTCAAGCTTCTTCTGGGTTTTTATATTTCTGGGTTGTGACCTGAAATCTGGCTCCATTTGATAGTTCTTTGGCAATTTTGTCAGTTTTCTAAACAAAACAGATTTTAGCATTTTTAAAGTTATTTTCAGCAGAAAGATAGATGAAATCTAAACTTAACTAGCATTTATACTTAAAGCAAACAGATGAAGTAATCCAATAAAAGATTTCCAGAAAAAAAAATGTTTATAAGACATACATTTAAAATAAAGGATGGTTCAAAGTGTATAGACAGAATATATACTATAAAAATATCACATAAAATGAACTTAACACAATTATTTTAATAGTAAAAAATAAAGTATAAGACAAAATGTTACAATAATAATATCACTTCAAAAGGAATACATTCAAAACCTTTTCATGACAAGTATCATGGATTCAACAAATTAGATAAGAGAAACAAGTCAAATTTCTAATTATACTGAGAGCTTTGAATGTGCATTTGAGATTAACATATACAAAGAAGACAAAATATTATGATATAATAATGTGAGAGGTTGAATTTATACCATTGGTCACATGTATAACATAAATTTTCAAGCACTCATAAAGTGTTAGCAAACAATGATCATATATTGACAATATGACTCAATATATTTCGTGACCAAAAGGTTATCAGGTAAACAGATCAGAAATAAATAATAAAATGCTCTAATGAAAACAAAAACTCTATTTGAAATTAGGAAATACAGTTTTTAATCACTCATAGGGAAAAAAATCATAAGGAAAATCGTGAACTCTCTAGAAATTAGTGTTAACTGTAAATGCTACATATCAAAACGTATTGGAGATATCAAAGCAATACTTAAGGGGATATGTATAGCCTTAGGCATTTACATGGTTAATGTTATGGTTTAGATATGATGTTCCACAAGGTCACATGTAAAATAAGGCAAGGAGGTTTGAAGGAGAAATGATGAGGTTATAGCCTTGACCTAATCAGTAAATTAATCCCTTATGGGATTAGCTGAGTATTAACAGCTAGTGTGTGGCTGGAGGAAGTCATTCATTGGGGGTGTGTTTATGCAGTATATATTTTGTATCTGAAGTATGGACTTTCTCTCTTTTTTTTCCTGATTACCATGTGAGCTGATTCCTTCTGCCACACTCTTCTGCTGTGATATTCAGCCTCACTTGGAGACCTAAGGAATAAAGACAGCTGTCTTTGGGTTGAGAACCCTGAAACTGTGAGCTGTCAAATAAACTTTTCCTTCTCTACAGTTGTTCTGGTTGGGTCCTTTAGTCACAGCAGCAAAAAAGCTGACTAAAACACTAAAATATAACAAGTCACACATGCAAGAACTTTCAAAAAGAAAATGAGGTAAGTACAACAAAATATGGTGAAATAAATGAAAAATAAAAATGAAAAAAGAAAGAGCAAAAATACTACCCATATGTCTACCTACTTACTTATCTGTTATCAACAATGTCAAACTTTTTGTTTTTGTTGTTGTTGCTTGCTTTTTTTTTCCCTTGAAAACACTGAGAAAACTACTAGCTTTGAAAATCTGATTCAGGAGTGAACATAAACTGCATCAGACATGAAAGTTTGAAATGGTTATATATCAAACAGATAAAGCAATTGAAGGAGTGGTGTTCAAAATAAGTTCTTTGGAAAATGTACATCAATGGAACTATTTTAGGGGAAAAATATGTAACTTACATACTTGATCCAAAAAGGAATAGAAAACTACCAATTAAGTTGAATTAATTAGTAGAAAATTTTTCATGACTTATGTCGGGAGATGTGATGTGGGACTCTCTAGAAACTAATGTTAACTGTAAATGCTACATAGCAAAGCTTATTTGAGTGATGTGAGTGTGAACATGTGGCAAGTCAGCCATGAGCTCTGTGTGTGTGAACTTTGAACAATGAGCGCACAGGGTGGACTGAAGCAATGCTGCCCTTTGTTTGGGCGGGCAATGTCATACTGCCGGTTCTCCCCATTACCGGTGATGAGTCCTGCTTCCCCACATGTTGAAGTTTGAACATTAGAAAAGCACGCTGAGGCAACCATATAAAGCAGGGTTTTTTAAAAAAGAGGTAGCATATGAAGACCTAAGCAACCTCATTCTACTTGGGACCTCATTTTGCTCTGAAACTTAGCCCCTGACCTACTGCAGTCCTAAAGTCAGGAAAATACCACAGAAAGCTCTGTGGAAACAGGTCTCAGAAAAGCCACAGATGGTAATCGCCTAAGCTAGGCCAAGATATCCTGTGCCTTGTCCCTTTTGCAGGAAGGAGAAAGACAAGGGAGGAAAGGTAGGAGAACAAAGAAAGCCTTGGACATATAAAAAGGGCAGAACACCTCCCCTCTTGGGATACCAGGATACCAGCTATGGCTCCCTTCTCCCTCCTGGGAGAAGTCTATGTGGTATGCTCAAATTTGGGACCCCCAAAAGACCACCAGAGACAAAGATCAATGTAAGCAGCAAAGAGGCCTTTATTTTAAGCTAGCTCGGTCCTCCACGCACACACAGCAACTGGTGATGCTGAGAGGTCCAGCCCAGGGTTTGCAAAAGTTTTATACACTCTTTGGGGAAGGCAGAGACTTTACATACGTCATAGCATCTCTTAGCAAATCATCACACACCATAGGAAAATCATAAAACAACTCTAAAACATGACTAGCACATTCACTGGTGGAATAAGTTGGGTAAGGGTAAGGTTAGTTCAAGAGGTGGATTCCTTTGAACTGATTGGTTTAAGCCACAAGGAGAGTATGTGCTGCACTACATGGTTTCCCAACATGTTATCAACCACCACAAACTACTGGGAGGGTCATCTGGCATCCCACGTATTTTCCCTATCTCATGCTGATTGGTGGTTGCTAGGGGGTTGCTATAGGTCCTCACCTAGCCTGACTGAGTAAGGGTCACCTGGCTCCACAGATTTCTCGTGTTATTTGTAGATAAACAATTCAGCAAGGAGGGTATGTGCCTAGGAGTTCTCTGTGGGTCTTCCCAAGGACAAGGGTCACACCCACTTCCTTGGACAGGCTTTGCTCTGAGGTAGAGGCTGTTTTCTCAGTATTTTCTGTGTCTGTGTCTTTATTTAGTGTCCAAATTCACTTGGAGTGACCCTGATCAGTTTAGTCCTGTGATGTGACAGATTTATACTATAGATCTAGAGAGATCCACCTGCAAACTTCATTTAGATTTTAAGAAAGAAATAATACATGGTTTTCCCACAACCTCTGAGAAAACAGAAAAAAAAAGGTGGAAGTTTTGTAGCCTATTTTATGAGGATGCTGAAACATGATTTCATAACTGAGGAGGCCATTAAGAGCAAAGGGCCAAAATCTCACAAAAACATTGAAATAAAAATGCTAAATAAAAGGAACAGACGAGAAAAATATATAATAAATTATATTTATTTCATCAACAAAAGATGATTTAATATACAGGTTTCAATACATGAAATTCACCATATTTGATGTTTACAAATTAAAATAATCTATTATCCTATCAATAGTTACAGAAGTATATTTAACAAGACTCAACATCTATTTTCTACAAAATTTGTTAGTAACATAGGAATAGAATTCCTTGATTGTTAAAGGGTGTCAAGGAAAGAAATAGCAAGATCCACATTGATGATAATATCCTGAACACTTAACTACTTTTAGAAATTACATGAGGATTAACCATTTGTATTCAAAAGTGTATTGGATATCCAAGCAAATTGAGAAATCTAAAATGACAAATTTAATTTATTGTAAAAACTTCATTATTAAAGTATAATTAAAACTGCCATTTTACATTTGATGTAAATTTTGGACAAAGAAAATTAAAAACCTGCAGATAAATTATTAGAATTTATTCCAAAAATCTTAAATTTTGTCATCTTAAATGTGTTAACATTTGGGGAATATAGATAATATAGAAGTTCATTGCTTTTTTCTACAGCACTGAGAGAGTGTTTTCCAAAATAGTGCATTTATTACAAGATACAGAGAAAAATATACAAATATATTTCATCTAAGTAAGAAATTATAAACTATCATTAAAGTAAATGAAGGAGACCAATCCTTGGAAAGGCATATTATATAAATGACATCAATGATTAATTTTGTGATGATGTCAGTCCTTTCCAAATTGATCTTTAGATTAAAGCCCATCTCACAGAACATCACTAACTATATTTTATAGAAGATGAAATCTGATATTAATATTCATATTGAAATGTAAGAGCCAAGAATGACTAAGAAATCCCTGAAGAAGAAAATGAAGTAAAAGGATTTCCTTTCCTGAAATCAAGTCAGATTATATAGCTCAGTGACTATGGGTATGATATTAATTCTAGAATATTCTAATACATCAGTGAACTCTGAAACAAACTCTGAAACAATTGAGTGATGACAGAGGTGAAATTCCAGTAAGAAGAGAAAGAAAGTCTGTTTCAGTTAGTGCTGTTGGTACTGTGAGTTTCTATTCGGAAAACAATTAAAATTAAACTCTATGATGTAAAAACATGTCAACTGGGTGAGCTGTAGAACTGCACGTAAACAGCAGAACAAAAGTCAAGTTTATAAAATATAAAAAAATTGTAAATAAATTACATAAAAGACTAAAAATATTTAAGGATGCCTTTTTATCAAAGAGACACCATCGAGGAAATAAAAGACTAAGGTGTTGGAGAATATTATGCTGCATATAAACAAGAGAGAGATCATATATATGAGAGGATATGTAAGTGGGATATGTTCGAGATATACAATGAAGAGATATGGATCTTCTATCAATTGATAATAAAAGATAAGATAAACTGAGAACAATTAGTGAGAGACTTAACAATTTCTTTGCAACAAAAATGTGTTTACCCAATGCCACAGTCTGGCTGAGCACAAAATAACCAAGCCACCACACAGCCTTGTAGATTCAAACAGCAACTCTTTATTCCCGAACTCTCACTGACACTCTCCACACACTTTTCGTGAACACCCTGCCTCCACTCACTCAGCTCCTCCATACCAATTCTCTCCTAACCCCCCCCCCAAGAACTCAACCGGAACTCCAAGGAGAGGGCGCCTGAGGCAGCAGGACACGCCCTAATACTGGGGTCGCCCTATTCCCAGCAGGATCCACCCTAAACCCGGAGCCACCCTAATCCCTGAGCAGGGTCACCTTTCAACCCAAAAATGCCATGGGTCACTCCTACTTGGCTATGACTCTCAGCAACCCAAGACCAAATAAATGTATGCAACATTGCTAAACTTCTTTCATTAACACTGACAAAGTAGAATAAGAAAAAAATAGAATTAATATTTACAAGAGTGACTAAAATTTAAAAAAATGCCATTGCAAATGACATAAAAATGTAGGCTAGTATAGCAATGATAATTTGAATGTATTTTTTACAAGAATTTAAATTTTACAACCACTTTGGAAATCTCTTTTGAATTTTCTCATAAAGTAATACATACACATATAATACATAAAAAATAGTAAATAGAACTTATCATTCCTGTACATATTCACTCCCAAATGACTAAATAGGTTCTAGAGTCATAGGAAAAATACTCTTGAGAGTACTGTTTGAAATAACTCCAAATTGGAGACAACTCAGTTGTCTGTTAGTAGAGAGTATGTGTCAATTCATGTAGTAGAATATAATAAAGTGACATAAATTAACATGGATGGCCCTCAAAAAATCAATCAGAACAAAAGAGTTTAAGAAAAAAAACCTAAAATGATATCACTTTAAAAGAAAACAAAGGAACAGTTAGCATAGGAATCAAAATGATGTTTTAGTTTTAAGGTGGGGGGCTGCCAGAATTTGTTATTGGAAAGCTTTTTTATTGGGGACTTTGAAGGGGCTGGCAACTTGACATTTCTCCACCTGCTGAAATGAGTGTATGCTTTGTATTAATTTATTAAGCTGTATTCTTGCATTTTATGATCTTTCAGTATTCTATATTTCACAGTAAAAACAAAAGGTTGTTTTTTTTTTTTCCAAATGCCTTAATCTCATATCCTAGTATGGATAACTATGTACATCTGGGGACAAATGACTGTCAGGGAGATATTCAGATACTTTATGAAAGATTTATACATTCATCAGCTTGATGACACTTGTATCACTGACTAATAGATACACTTGCTATCGAACAAGTTTACTTAATTAGACTTTCGACTTCCTGCTTCCATGCTGTAACATGTCAGAGACATCAATTATTTGTTCTTGCAAAAGTCTTGGTAACAAGGTTGGAAATGAATTTAACTGTTGTGTGTATGGAACTCTTAGATTCGGAAATTAAAATATACTTTTCTGCTGCTGCAAAACCAGGTTGCTATTCAATTCCACCTGCAAATCTGCTTTATCTGTGGCCTGGTTTGATTATATCTCTTTGTTCAAACTGACTCTTCACAAAACTTTAATGCAAATCAGAGCCTTCTCATCCTGTTTCTATTTTGTGTCCTCTTCACACCTAATCCTACAATATTTTTTATGGAGTTGAGGCTGTCAGAAAGAAGGTGGACTCTTTCTTAATTTATGATTAAAAGACAAAAGTGTATACTTTCCCATAGAAGCTTGCATAAATTTTCAAAAAAAAAAAAGTCTTAGTAGGGCAATTGTTAATGCACCAAAGGGTGCTTTCTAGAAGAACTTCTGGCATTTCCATCATCATCGATTGGGTTTGAATGAGCTTCAATTTCACCTGCACCTAAAACTAGTTCTAAAATTTTTAACCTTGTTATGCTCAAATTCGGGATCCCCAAAGACCACCAGAGACCCAAGATCGATGCAAGCAGCAAAGAGGTGTTTATTGCGAGCTAGCTTGGTCATCCGCACACACACACAGCAACTGGTGACGCTGAGAGGCCCCCAGCCCAGGGTTTGCAGCATTTTTATACATTCTTTGGAGAGGGCAGGGACTTCACATACATCATAGCAAATCATCACACACCACGGGGAAATCAAATAACAACTCTAAAACATGATTAGCACATTCACTGGCGGGAACAAGTTGGGTAGGGGTGATTGGTCAGTACAAAAGGCGTATTCATTTGAACTGATTAGTTTAAGCCAAGAGGGGTGTTGTGCTGAATTACATGGTTTCCTAATATGTTATCAACCACCATAAACTACTGGGAGGGTCATCTGGCATCCCAGGTATTTCCCTGACTCATGCTGATTGGTGGCTGCTAGGGGGCTGCTATGGGTCCCCACCTAGCCTGACTGAGTCAGGGACACCTGGTGCAGCAGATCTCTCCTGTTATTTGTAGATAAATAACTTAGCAGGGTGGGAATGTGCTTAGGAGTGCTCTGTGGGTTTTTCCAAGGACAAAGGTCATGTCCCTTTCTTGGACAGGCTTTGCTCTGAGATAGAGGCTGGTTTTTCAACCTCAGCATTAAAATGGACATTAAAATGTCCCTGATGGGGCTGGGATTGTGGCTCAGCAGTAGAGCGCTAGCCTAGCACAGGCGGGACCAGGTTCGATTCTCGGCACCACATAAAAATAAAGGCATTATGTTGTGTCCATCTACAAAAAAAAAAAAAATCTTCTCTTAAAAAAAAAAAAATGTCCCTGATCCAGTTGCATACTTATGTGTAGCAAAAAACGCAAAGGACCTTCAGTTAATCAAATACCATGAAGCTAGGAAAGCAGTATTTGAACAGTTACTCCAACTAAAAGTATTTTTTATGTTCTGTTTTATTTTATCCTATAAGCTTCTAACTTCAAAATGGTAGATGCATGTTGGGGCTGGAAATACTATCTTATGTTGTTGTTATTTAAGTACTGAGGATTGAACTCAAAACCACACACACTCTGTGGAAGTGCTCCAACATTGAACTACATCCCCAGCCCTTTTCATTGCCTATCTATCTATCTATCTATCTATCTATCTATCTATCTATCTATCTATCTATCTACCTATCTATCTATCCATCCATCCATTTATTACCTATCATCTATCTACTTTTGAGAAGGTCTTGCTAAATTGTCCATGATAGTATTCAACTGGTTATTCTCCTTCCTCTGCCTCCCAAGTAACTGATATTACAGGTGTGTAACACCATACCAATCTAATACTATTGCTTTTTTACAGAAATATGATCAGAGAAATAAGAAAGTCCTACAACAGAGGTAGTAATCTTTCTCTCTGTGATTTGTACCAAGATGTACTATTTTTCTCACAGAATCTTCCCGAGATCCTTAAAGCACAAATAATCTCTTCTTTTTAATCTATAAAACTCTGTTATATATTTGGTATTCTTTTAAAATCAAACTATAAAATGTGCCTCCTTCATTGTTCCCAGATCATCAATTTTTCCTTCTAACCATCTTTATTTTACCCCCATATGTAACCAATATTTTAATCTTTTTTCCATATTCATCTCTCCTAATTGACTAATTCCAATGTTTCATCATTTATTTTACAAAACAAGAAGTCATATAAAGGAACAGTATTCCTACAGGTACATACTACCCCAATTTGTGCTACAATAGGAAAAATTAACAATGACATTTATCAACAATATTTATGAAGGAACAAATATTCTTATGATGCATATTACACTTCATCTGATGTGTCTCTCTTGAATTCTCACTACTACCACCTGTCCAGTACATCAGAGTTTCCCTTTGATAATAGAATCTTAAAGGGAACACCTTCTTTTAACAGTATCACATTACATATAAAAGGTATTTTCAAAAATTAAATTAAGTACATCAACACCAAGCAAAGCACAAATCCTGGTTTTTATAGTTTCAGGAAGATAGATAATATTATATTCAAAACTGCCAACTTCAAGCGTCTGAGTCTCAAATTAGACTGAGTAATTGTACTGATATCTTTATTGAACATCCCAGCACTTGTTAAACAGGAGACATTTGTTTATTAACAATTATACTCAACAAGTATTAGTTATTAATTTCAAGAATGCAGTTTATAAATATGTTTTCTATGCTTCATAACAACCCATATTTTACAGATAGGGAGATGGTTTCCAAGAGATTAAATAAACTTGTTGAAAGTCAAATAAGTGGAACCTTGGTCCAATTTCTGGTACTATAAAAAAATACCACAGAATTGATAATTTATAAACAATACATATTTACATGGCTCATGGATCTGAAAGTGTAAGATTCTGTGAGAGGTATCCCATGGAGGAAGGTGAAAGGGAAAGAAACATGGAAGACAGAAAAACATGAGCGACACAGCTGACTTAAACTCTCTCTCCAGATAGCTAACCTACTCCCATGGTAAAGACATCAATCAACCTTATCACCTCTGAAAGGTAGGATAGCTCAATATCAAGATGGTAAATAATTTCAACATGGGTTTTGGATGGTACATCCAGATAGTAAGTGACAGAGCCAGAATTCCATTCCAAATGATTTTTGTTCTTTTAGAATGCAGACTTTCTATTCTTCTTAACTGATCTCACATGATAGTCTACTAACATTTTATCACATATAAACAAAATTTAAAATCCTTTATTTTGACATGATTTTCCTACATACTCCATACTTCTTATTTAGCTTGACAGTCTTATCTAAAATATTTTTAATTGCCAACCGATTTTCTCTTATTAGTGATCAACAGCACTGAAGCCTTTGGAATAATCTAGAGCTTAAAGCTATAGTGCATATGCACTAGTCAACTATGAGGCATTACCTGAGTACATGTTCATGGCAGTACCTTCACTTTAACAGAGATGTTTTGGTGCAGTATGAATATCTAAAAAATAATGCAGAAGTGGTGATTTTGCATCACATAGAGAATAAAGTGAGGGAGTGTACTTGTTGTGTGTGTGTCTGGATGTTGAGGATGTGGTCGCCTCCACATCAACTCAGAATTCTTAAAAGAAGTGCATTGGCTATGTAGATCAAGGATAGATGGATTCATAGTTTAAGCAATTTGGCTGTTAGTTCTTGTTCTTTACCAGAAATGTATGTTCTATAACTTTCCTAACCAGAATTTATACTGACAGAGTAAAGAAAGGGGGTAGGGGAGAAAAAAGAAATTCTTGAAATGCCATTGACTTTATATACCTTGGACAACATTACTGTTTAGGGAGTACCTGTACCTGTACTAACAGACCAGACACTTCCATTAAATAGAACATCAACAAACATCCAGCTCCCTTGACTCTTGAAGCGAATCCAGCATCAGCAGAGACATAACAGAGATTGTTAAAAGCATTTATTAACATAAACGTTGTACTTACTTCATAAAAATTGAAGTGGGCATGCATTCTTTGGTGATAAATTTATGGTAAGCCTATCAATTCTTTTCTGTACTTTGAAACAATATTTGAGACACAGATTTGTGTTTTTGCTGTTTGGTTAAATTACATTTTTATCATCGATTAATTATTTCTTGTAAAGCCCTCTGCTGTTTGTGGTTCATATTTTAATACTGCCATTTTTCCAAAAAATTTGAATAGTATTTTTCTTTTTATGTCTAAATTAAATGTATTCAAAAATATCAGTTTGTTCATCCTCCTTCTGAACAAGACCTCAGAATTCTGTTTCTATTTCTTCTCTTCCTTGTGATTGGTTCCTTAACATCAATTCTTCATAATGAATATAAGCAAATTCTGTTAACTCCGTGTTTCTTTCAAGTAATTGGTTTAGGAATGGATATCTGTTCTTCTCTTGGTCAATTACCATGAAGACTCTCTGGGGCTTCTGGGAAAATTTTCCTCACTACATGTCTGATCTCTTAGATCTTTGGGGAAAGGCTGTATGTGGTAGGTAGGCTGTTTCAGTCTTTATTTTCATTCTTTAGTGATAGTGTTACTGCCTGTATAATCCTAGTTTGGCAATGGTTTTCTCTCAGTTTCCTAAATACAGTGGTCTATTTTTCTCTCTTTTTTTTTTTGGCTGTTGAGGTCTAATGTCAGTACAGGTTTTAGATAATTTTCCTGTTAAATCGACTTTGATTACATTTAAGCTATTATCTTTGTCTTTGCAGTTTTCTAACTTTACTAGGATATGCTGAGATGTGGACTTCTCAAGACACAAGGATTCTTTCAAGTTGAAAACCTACTTTTTTGAAGTGGAAAGTTACCTGTGAATATCCTTTTAATCATTTCCCTTTCTCATTGTCTCTTTAAATATTAATTAAATGTAAAAGAGACTTTCTCATTCTTTTTACTATATCTTTTAATTTATTTCTCAATTATTCATTCTCTTTCTTTTTGAGATGCATTCCGAATAATTTCCGCAAATTCTAATATACTGTCTTACTTCATATATTTTTAAAATTTTGGTATTTTGCTCTTTTAACACACCTATTAATTTTAAATACTTTTTATTATTATAAGTAGCAGTCTGTCAAAAAATAGCATTCATTTATTTTTTTTCAAAATTCTACCTTATGTATTCTTTTCTTGCCTTCAACTTTTAAGGAAAACAAAAATATTATTTTTCAAAAATTGTTATAGGCTGCTATATTTAATAGTGTTCCTTAAGCACCCACCCACATGGCTGTATTTGTCTTTGTTATTGCTGTTGCTGTTTTAAATATTTGCTAACAGCTTATGGTAGTTTGTGGATTCTTACCATGTAATCTTCAAGAGGTTGTGTTTTTCAGAGATGTATAAGCCTGACATGAAGAGGCATGTTAAATAATTTTTGTTGTTGTTGTTTATTTGCTTTGGTTTTGGGTACCAGAGATTGAATCGAGGGTGCTTAACCACTGAGATACATCCCCAACCCTTTTCTGTTTTTAATTTTGAGATAGGCTTTCACTAATTTGCTTAAGAGTTTGCTAAATTGCTGAGGCCAGCTTTGAACTTGAAATCCTCCTGCCTCAGCTTCCTGAGCCACAGGGATTACAGGTGTCTACCACTGTACCTGGCAAGAGTATATTTTTACTCGTCTCTAGAAACTCACAGGTTCCATTAAATCTGGTCGTGAGTTCTTATTAATTTTTCAACTTAAGCTTCTTACTACAGATAAATGGTATGAATTTAGATCCTATCCTTTCACATGAAAAATGCTTCTTTTTTTTTTCTAGCATTAAATATATGCATCTATCACAAGCCACAGTCTAGGATATCCAGCTCTCCGCCTGCCCTTGGCTAGGAAATATAATATTTTAAGAACATGAATTAATAAGCATCAATCTATCAAAATTATTTCCTTGATGATTTCATCCTGTTTGTTGGCTTTAAATATCATATAAACATTAATAATTTCCAAATTTATATCTTTTGCCAAGAAGTTTCCCATCAATTCCAGACTCATTCATCCAAGCGTGTGCCTGGCAGCTGTACTCAGATTTCTAATGGCCATCTCCCCCTTTGACTGTCTCATGATTGAGTTCTGATCTTTCTAATAAAAATCATATTTCCAATAGTCTTCCTCATCTCAATTAACCACCTTCCTTTTCCTGTTCCCAAACAAAATTTTGGGGTCATCTTGGACTTTTCTTTAATTTTCCCACATATATAAAATCTGCTGGAAATCCTCATAGTTTGCTGAGGGCCATTACCAAGTAGGAATGACGCATCGAAATTTCCTTGCCAAGCGTACCCCATGCTGCTTAGAGGACATTTGATGGAACATTGCATGCATGCTTTAATAAGGTGACCTTGCTCAAGGACCAAGGCGGATTCGGGTTTAGAGCTGATCAGGTTTGAGGAAGTAACCGGCTCCTTGAGTTTAAGGCGTTGCCAGTTTAAGATAATGGGTTTTAGGGAAGTTGGCGGTTGAAGATTATTGCCGGGATTAGGGTGTTCCTGCTGCTTGTTCCCGTTGAGTTCTCCTGAGATTAAAATGGGATTTGGAGAGAGCCTCGTGGAGTAGGTGGTTGGTGCGGGAGACGGCAGAACGTGTTTGCCCCTGGACCTGTGTGGAGGTGGTGTGAGAGCTGGAATAAAGAATTGCTGTTTGAACCTACAAAGCTGTGAGTGCCTCGTGATTCTGGTGCCAAGCCGAGACATTGGCCTTGGCAATAGTTGATAAAAGTGAGGATCTGGCCATTATGATCATCACGTCCATCATCACGCCCAACCTGAATTTTGACCATAGCCATGAATAATTCTAATTTTATTGCTATCTGTCTTGTCAGCTAACATTCTGATCTTTTTTTTTTTAACATTTGCTTATTCTCTTCTAGCCATTATGTTCATCTTCTTTTTCTCTGGAAGTATTTTTATGTTTGTTCTTTCTTCTTTCTGGGTGATTTTTCTCTGGGAATGCACATAGATATGCCTTCTAAGTCTTAACTTGCCTTCAAGGCTGTATCCAATTATTTTTACAATGAGGACTCAGGTGTTTTTTATTTTTTTCTAGAAATGCACACATTCCTTATATTGCTTACTTGTTCAGTCTTCACTGATGCCATCGATCACAGTCTAACATATACTGATTTATGTCTCTCTCAACTTCTCCTCTACATACAAGAATAGCTTTTTCCATTTCAGTCCTTCACATTCTTTTACTCTCTCCTTCCTTTCTTTCTTTAGTTCATACTATCAGTGCCTAGCACATAATAGACTATCGATCATTAGTGGTTCAATAGATGGATTCATAAACACAACGATAAACAAAAGAGAGGTGGTCAGACCTTTGTGTACCCACCTGGACTCAGGTCAGTTCCTTCCATCCTGAGCATTGACCCAAGCTTTATATCAGGATCCTTAGGAATGTAGACACTTCATATCTTAAATGTACACTGGGTTTAATTTTCTCAGTCCTGATCTTATGCAGGTCTCCATGTCCTTCTGGTATTTCTTCATCATATCTTATTGAGAATCTCTTTGCGTTTAAAAAAGAGAGGGTCTTTTAATCAGCCTAGTTTGCCACATGGATAAGCTTTGGTATTTTCTTTGTACGTGAGAATACATTTAGAGATTGGAAACTACTTGAACGCTGAGCACCACTCTGATGATGATCTGATGCTCAACATGCCATGGAGATAGGCTGAACAGACATTAGGAGGCACAAACAGTAGGCAAAATACTAATCAAAAGTGATGCCCTGAAAAATTTAGGTTGTGTTCCTTCAGATTAGTCAATCGATTCTGACACCTGGTTTTCACACTACATTTTGTTCGCTAAGGAGAACCTCTATTTTTAAATATGTTTAATGCAATTAAAACCATTTCAAATAAATAATTTTGCAGACCCCCAAACACCTCAAATTTAGAAAATGTCTAAGCCAACCATCAATGCAGTGGAATTGTCTCTTATTTGTACAGTGAATACTTTTATTGGATCATATATTGAACCCAGGGACACTTAACCACTGAGCCACATCCCTAGTCCTTTTTTTGCATTTGTTTGTTTGTTTTGAAGATATAGTCTCATTGAGTTGCTCAGGGCCTTGCTAAGGTTCTGAGACTGACTTGCCATTCTCCTAACTAAGCTTCCTGAGTCACTGGGATTACACGTGCACACCACCGTGCCTGACACAGTGAATACATTTTAAAGAAGATATTTCACTAATTCTACTATAGTGTTCATATATTTGGAAAATTCCATATAAATTAAGCCACTTGATTTTAATTATGTAGTTGTATATTTTAGTCAAAGGAAAGTTTAATGTTCTCAAGAAACCAACTTTAATCTGTGTTCCAGGGGTTCTTCAAAGGCTTAGAATCCCATGCTTTAAGAGTAAATAAACAAAGAGAGAATAAATGAAAATAAAAAGAATTTATTTTCTTCATTGGCTGTGTAGTTTGAGTCCATCCTTATCTGATCTTCCTTTGAGTTGGCCCATAATAGACCACAGGTGCAGCTTATCGATATTCCCCTTGTGATCTAATTCCATGCCCAATCATAAAATGCTTTCAAACCTTCACTGTAAAATCTAGCCCATGACATTCACCTTTGAATTCCTATAGCAACTTTCTGTATCAAACTCAGCATTAAGAAAAAATACATTAACTTCCAGGGTGTTACTTGGTTTGATTATGAAGTTTAATGTGATTGTGTCAAAGATATGGATTCTTTGTCACCTCCAAATGACTGTTAAGCATTTTGGGTCAGGGGCAGATGTTGCCCTCAGTAAACCCATATTCTGATACGCCTACTGTGTGCAAGAAGCATCTTTTTTCTTTATTTCTCTTTTAAGAATTATTAATTTTTATTTTCTCTGAACTTGATGTCAAGCCCAGAAAATACTCACTTGATCAGCTGGAAATCAATTACTTTATGCTCTTGGTATTTGAACTAGTGCTAATTTTCAAATTCTGGGTTAAAGTTGTTGAAGACTTAGTAGTGGGATTTTGTAAGAGGAATGTTTGTATCACGTGTCTAACCAAAACAGATGATATGAATCAGCAGGGGATAAATGAGACTCCAAAATCAGCAGATAACTTCATTTTAGCATTCATTCTGTTTTTTCATTAGCAACATGAACAACATCCAATTTATTTTCTCAACATTGCACAACAGCATCAAACACACATTCCGACATTCACTGTGTTTGTATCTGTGTTCACATCTGAACCTGGAACTATTCCATACCTTATTGCATTTCTTCTGAATACATCCAGCTTGGGGATTTCATGGTGAGCAAAGAGCTCTCCGAACATAAGTTGCAATATGTTGCTTTTAGCAATTCAACATATTCATTTGTTGGAACTTCCGTCTTTTTGCATTTATTTTCTCACCAACTTGGGCATATACATCAACACATTTGCATAAAGTATTCAAAGAACAAACATATAGGGATGCTTGTTCTCCCAAGAATATTGTATAGTTGCCAATAGGGCATCTTTCCCATTTGGTCAAATTTCTCTTCCCGGTATTAATAATCTGCTCTAAAGTGCGAGTATTTTAGAAATGCTGTAAAAGTATCCTCTTCAGTTATACCACTACTGTCATGCTGAGGGACAAATCAAGTTGATCTGTCAAAGAAAAGGAGTTGTTGTTGACTGGATTATTTTATTTTAAATCTAAAACATGGGTAATTTTTTTTCTTGCTTTTCTTTTTAGAGTTAATGGTACTCACAGCTGAAATTGTTTTCCAGTAAAAACTCTGTTCCTCACCATATGACACAGGAATCAAATAAAACAATGTCCTCTCTATACCAATGGGTCCCAAAAAATTTAATATAAAGCTTTTAGAAGCTCAATTCTGTACTGCATGTGAACAAAAACATATTTGGGTTAGTGAAAAACAGGCACAGAAACAAAAAGCTGGTGATGTGCTTCTACTTTTTATGTCTTTTATTTTTTTCTTTTGCACATGAGGCACACCTCACCCCTCATTGTCTCTTTTCTGCAAGCTCACCTGGGCAAGAAACTTGTTTCCCCTCCACAGTCCTTAATTTGGAACTCTGCTCTGTTCTTCCTTGTCCAAGGCCAACGCCTTCTTCCCAGCCCTTTGTCAATTCTTACTTTAGTTCCACTGATTTTCAGATTCTTATCTCTTATCTATGTCTCCTGTTCAAGGCCACTGACAGCTTTGCAGAGTACTTATAGATTTTTATTTACTCTCCAGAGTTTTGTGTGTTTTGTGTGTGTGTGTGTGTGTGTGTGTGTGTGTGTGTGTGTGTGTGTTTCCCTCACTGACTAAAGTTGCTGGAAGGAGCAAAGATTTTTTTTTTTAATCTAAATGTCTGAATTCCCTGAAATCTCAGAGAATTGACATCTTCTTTGTTCATTTATTTTGTAATTCAAAAATAACTTCTGCAAAAAAAAAAAAATCATGTGATGATTTACATGAACACTATACTGGGCATGAGGAATATAATTCTCTGTTTTTAGACCTCATTATAAAAAGTACAATTTAGTTGAGGTGTGCAGACAAGAATGTAGCACAATTTAATATAATAAGGTCTTTATTTTATGTACTTCTAGGAAAACGAAAAAGGGAGTATTTTTCTCTTTGGGGTAGAAGGATAAACATCACCAGGGGGTTCTCATAGAATTAGATGACTTACCCAGTGTGGAACACAAAGATAAACCAATAAAAGAAATAGAAAGGAGACATGAAGGTGCTTAGCATTTCTATACGGTGGAATGATTATTAATTTGTTAAAATTATAATTATGGAAACCATTTCTGTGTATTTTCACAACATTTGAATTGACCTGGGATAAAACAAGCTCAGTGAGTAACAGAGAGTTTGATAAAATATATCTACAATTATAAGCACACCCTGCGAACTGAAATTAAAAGTGGTCATAGGTATTGCAAAACTGACGAAAATTTTATTCACCTTTTTGTCTTACTATGGTAAAATCATTTCATAATATAGTAGGAATTATTTAGTGAATGGAATTTCTTATGGTTGAATTAAAGGTCATCTCCCAAGCTCTGGAATAAAATAAGTAAATTTCTTTTGGAAAAAATATATAGCCTTAGTGGTATTTATTTCTCACATAAATGATTACTTGCCTTATGTAAATTTTCACTCCTCAAATAAACAGGATGTGACTTCCTAATCAAGTGGTCATTGAAGTTGTTTGTGCAAAAAATTTTACTGAGATACTGGAAAAACATCAAACATTAAATTCATTCCTATCCATAATTTGCTTTTGGAAGGGACATCTTCAATGAGATAAAAGGCATCTACAGGAAACACTGATTATTTCTAAGAAACAAAAGACAAGGATGTCTGCTGTCAACTCTTGTATTCACCATTGTATTGGAAATTTTAAGCACTGAATTATAAAAAGAAGAGAAAAAAAAGTAAGTAGGAGTCATCTACATTGAAAAAGTAGTATAATTACCTTGAACCTTAAATGATATAATTATTTTGGGAAAAAACATCCAGTGAATACAGACAAATCATCATCTACAGATCAAATACAACTGTTTTCTATGACATTCAAATTAAAAATTTTGATGTCACTACAGTTGAGATGAAGAAAAAGGAGAAAAAGATAAGAAATCTGAAACAGTTATGCTGCCTAAGAAGTCTAAAATATTTATTATCTACATCCTCACCAAAAAAATCTATAGTCCTTCCACTCCCAGTTATTTCTCCAAGATAAATATTTATGGGTATGTTTTCATAAAGTTAATTATTTCTTAGTTTTCATGGCAGGTTCATTTATCATAGTTCCAAACTGAAAACAAGAAAAATGTATATCAACAGATGAATGAATACACAGATTGTGTCCTATCAATGCAATAGAATTTCATCAGCAGTGAAAGGGAGTAGGCCGGGGGCACAACCACTGGCATGGAGGAATCTCCAGGTAAGTGTGCTGAGTGAAACAGGCCTGCCAAAAGAGAATCCTGTTGTATGAATCCACGTACATAAAAGTAGGACTGTGAGAAATAAACTATAGCAGCAGAAAACAGACTGGTGGTTGCCTGGTGATTAGAACCTTCTAGAAATATGAGGCTGTACTTAAAAAACAAAGTCACGGAACTTTGGGTGGTGGTGAAGAAGTTTATTACCTTGAATGTGCTGATGGTTTCAGAGACAGGTGGTTTCAAAATGTGTTAAATCTTGTACTTGGTATGTGTAAATTTTCTTGTGAAAATTATATTTTAATAAGGATATAAACAAAAGGTGATAGGGCGGAAGACGTGCTTACAGAAATATTTGTACTCTTCTGTGTATATTTCAGGAAAGACTATGTTTATAATGTTCTAAGCTTCTACTTCAAGAGATTAGAAAATTAACAACAAAAAACCCCCACATTAAATCCAATGAAAATCAAATAAATAATAAAAAAGGAAAACATCATAAAATATATTAGAGTATCTTATATTAAAAGATAGTCAATTAGCACAACCAATTTTTTAAAAATGTTAATCAAATTGCTAAATCCCTAGTTATAGTAACCAAGGGAAGTAATCAAGGGAAGAGTAAAAGATTGAGATAAAGAAAGGACATATTATCAATAACAAGCATGAATTAGAGAACATTGCTACAACTGTGATCATTACAACTAGGACAAAGTGACATCTGAACGCACTTTATGTTAATTAACAAGTTGCATGGAATGATTGGAATACTCAAATTTCTACATTAGAAGAAACAAAATATGAATAGTATTTTATCTCTAAAATAAATTAGGTCCATAAGTTAAAATCTCTCTTAAATAACATCAACCCATATGTCTCATTGGAGAATTCTACGAAGCATTTGAGAAAATAAAATATTACTTTTCAAAATTTAGAAGAAAAAGAAGTATTTTTTCAACTCATTTTACTTGATAAGTAAATTCAAAACCAAAACCTAAAAAGCAATCTTAAGAAAATTGCATATGCCAATTTCTCTTACTTGCAAGTTCTACTGAAATAAATGTTATTTTCATACTAAGGCAGCAGAATTCCACACTATGATGGCATTTCCATATACATAACAGAAGTTTTATGTGTATGTAAGTGCTTATGAATGTGTATGTACAAAATACAATCACACATATGTTTTTATTTTTCTCAATACCTACATTATAAAGGCAAATTCTATGAGTTGTATATATGTTACTTGTAATGTGGAGCTTGGCTATACTTAAAGGAAAAGTCGTATTAATGATCTTTTTAAGTTTTTAAAGGCTCCTCAAATCAAATGTACCACATTCCTTTGTTTAATCATTTTAGTCCATAAAGACAATATGAAAATATTATAAGCTAAACTAATATATGCACACATTTAATCTAGGATTTCATTTTTCTGTGTCTTCAAGATAAGGAAATTTTTCTTTGAACTCAGAATATTTTTCTTTCTAATATTAAAATGTTATTAGAATAATTACCACAACTCAAAAATACAGGTGTACCAGAGGATTCGTAAATGACAATTTGAAGAGAGACCTATTTTATTTATTGTCATTTGACAACCGTTAACCACATTTTCCTCTTGTCCTTGGCAAGAACAAGCCCAGTGAAGAATAAGTTTGAAATGAATATGGCATTTACACATGCTTATCTGGACAGATGTAATTGTTCAAATACACCTGCTATATTTGGACATCTATTCAGAATTATTAAAAAAGTGGAAAATTCCATTTACTATGAATTCTTTTGAGAGTCTGTAGTCCTGGCATAAAATTGTGCTAATATAATGAGCAAAGTCCTTAGGATCCCTTTGGTGAGACAATCAGGGGCTGGTAATTTTCTTTGAGGGAGATTTCACAATGTAAAAAACAATATGTACATATCTGGAACACTTTTCAAAGTGCATAGTAGTTTGCACCATGAGTATAGAAAACTAGCTATGATCCTCTAACTTAGGATACTTTCCTTTCCTGGTGCTTTACGAACACCTGTGAAGAATCTCTTTTACTCTTCTGGATGTTCTGAATAGAGCATCTCTGCTTTCAATGTGATGGTCTCTTTTGGGTAAAAATTTGAATATCTGTGTGTAACACACTATGCAGCACTGGAAGTATTGCTATGTTTGGGATCTGTCTCATTTTTATTTTTTCAAAAATACATCAATTTTTTTAAATTTGAGATTTCTTCATATTTCCCATGTAAGTAATTTTCTTTTCAATGTTCAAAGAAGGAGAAATTAAAGATAGTTGAAATTTAACCAATGGAATTTATAGGAAAGTTTCCAGATGGGTTTGGAGAAAGACTTATTGCAGAAAAATAGAGTTTCATTATGATTCTGGACTTGGTAATGGGGAAATTTGTTTATTTACATTCACCAAGTCTCTTAGAATCCTGAGTAGTTGACATAAAAGCCAGTGTGCCAACCTCAAGATGATGGAGCTGAGTAATAGAAGGAAAGATGGAACACATACAGAGATATTATTGAGCTGCTTATTTCATCAATCTTGGTAACTCCCATTCCAAGATTAAGTGAAAGGCTATGATTTTATCTTTATAAGCGAAGCAAATTAGACTAAAAGCTCTCCTTTTCATCTTAACAGAATTTGGATGCACAGACAATGGTTCTGCTAATGTAACTCAACCTGAAAATGGTGATTCAATATCGTGAGTCACCTGTCTATACAACAGGGGTCAAAAAACTTGTTCTGCAAATGATGATAGTAATTATTGCAGTTCACATTGTCCCTCTCACAATGTTTCTTCAAAGTATGAAAATAGCCATGGAAATACATGAACATGAATGAGGTTGTGCTCCAATAAAATTTTATTTCCAAATGTCATGGCAGGCTGGGCCATAATTTGCTTATATGTGCTCTATAGCATCTGCCTTGACATAGTCATAGGGATTTTCAATGTTTTCTCTAGAAAGAACACTACTGCCAGTGTCTTAGGGAATTTATCAGTGATGTTCAGGATTTGCTCACAAGGTAAGCCAATTAGAATGCATGCTCTATCCTAAAAAGAGTCATTGTACTTCGCCACGCAGAAAAATCAAGTTTGCACACGTCCAGATAGAAAGACAGCAGGGTGGATTGGAGACATGATATTGTCTACCGTAGAGGGTCACAAATAAGATTTTCTTTATGGCAGAAAAAGAATACTCAGCTCTCCATCAAGTTGACATAGGAAGTGACTACCACCTTTAAAGTGCAAGAAGTAAAATCAAGAAACAGTAAATGTGATGGTATCAAGCTGAAAAGCTGTTTCACAGCAAAGGAAACAATCATGAACAATCAAGAGAAAATCTTTATCACCTGCGCCTCAGAACATTCATCTCCAGGTTATATAAAGAACTCAAAAAACTTAACACACACACAAAAAAAAACCCAACAAATAACATAATCAATAAATGAACAAAGGAACTGAGCAAGCACTTCACAAAAGAAGATATATGAATGGTCAAAAAATACATTAAAAATGCTCTACATCTCCAGCAATTAGAAATGTGCAAATTAAAACTATACTGATAACAGAGATCACTTATACTGATAAGTGAGATTCCATCTCACTCCAGTCAGAATAGTAATTATAAAGAGTACAAATAACAATAAATGTTGGTGAGGATGTGGGGAAAAAGGTACTCTCATCTATTCCTGGTGGGACTGTAAATTGGTGCAACCACTCTAAAAAGCAGTATGGAGATTCCTTAGAAATTTTGCAATGAAGGAATCATTTTACCCAGTTATCCCACCCCTGAGTCTATACCCCAAGGATTTAAAATCACCATGTTACAGTGACGCAGCCACATCTATGTTAATAGCAGCTCAACTCACGATAGCCAAGCTATGGAAACAATTTAGGTGTCCCTCAATGGAGGAATGGATAAAGAAAATCTGGTATATACACACGATGAAATATTATTCAGTTATAAAGAAGAGTGAAAATATGGCATTTTCTGGTAAATGGTTGGAACTGGAGAATACCATACTAATAAAATAAGCCAAGAACAAAATCCAAAGGCTAAATGTTCTCTCTGATATGTGGATGCTAACCCAAACCAAGGAAGGGTGGGATGGGAAAGAATAGAAGTACATTGGATTTTACAAAGGGGAATGAAGGGAGAGGAGTGGAGAAGGGAAAAGGAAGGACAATAGAATTAATCAAACATCACTTTCCTAGCCTTGGATTTGAATACATGACCAGGGTAATTCCACATTATGTACAACCACAAGAATAGAACCTAATTAGAATAAGTTATACTGTATGTATATATAATTGGCCAAAATACATTCTACTGTCATGTATAACTAAAACAAACAAATAAGAAAAAGATTTTCCTCAAGGGAACAGAAAGAAAAACGACTGTGATTGATGGAGTTAAATGCTCAAACAGAGTAAAAGACACATAAACGAAAACAGTACTGAAGTCAAATGTCAGCTATCTTAGCAAAAATTCCACTCTAAGCCAGTGTTGAGTCTTTCAGATTTTTACTATTGTCCTTCAAAAGACCTTCATATCACAAACAGGTTTTATTACTTGTTGAAATAGCTCTACAAATATTTTAATTATGCAGACTTCATGTATCATTCACCTTAATTACTGAGTGCTTTTTATCTCTTCTTTCCATTTAACCGAGAGGTAGATGTTGGCACACTATAGGTGTGGTAAGAGAAGTCCTCCTTAAAGACGCCCCTGAATCCAATTGCCTCTCCCTGAAACTTTGCCTTAATCCTTGCTGGAATCCCAGAAGACTAACTGATTCAGATGGCATATTCACTAAGAAATAAAAATGACCTCATAAATACACAGCTTGGAATCATGGTTTCTATTCAATTGCAGAATAGATTTTACTGTATACTCATGTAAATTTTTCTATATCCTGTAAAATATAGTAATCTTTCATATTTACATAAGCAATATAATATCAACCAGCCGACTTGAGGCACACAGCAGAACTCTGCTAATGTGTCATAGAGCTCTGCTGGGAGGACTTCCTGCTAATCTACAGCAGGTTGTGTTGCAGGCAGAGCAAGAAAGCTTAAAGTAGAAACACACATTCTCTAAAACTTTTATGTTCATGTAAGCAAGAGTCACTAAGGAGATGATTAGAGGACGACCTCATATTTTTTAAGTGTATGAGGTGAGCAAAGCACGGTACGAATCTTTATTTTTCCAGAGAAAGCCTACTCTTGATGATGGATTAAAAAAAAAAAAAAACTTCCTCACTCAGCAGTTTCTCTGTTTTTGTCTTTGCAGTACTACTGGTATCACACTCCAGAATGGATAAATTAAAATGGTTTCTGCCTAATCCCCTTAGAGAGGTTTGATTGTGCATAGGCTTAGAACATTACAACTTTTAAAGCTTAATAGTTGTGTTGGTGTAATCAATTCTAATATGTAGCATTTGGGATGGATGTACTAGTCTCTCAGGCCCCATTTTTGCAATAGGAGAGGGAAGGCAGTGAGTCATCCCTGGTCTGTTTAGGAATATGAAGAAGAGCTGCTTAGCAATCAGAAAACACACACTCTGTTTCTCAGCAGGAAATACTTCCACCCACCCCTGCCTGGGGATAGAAAAGGACAGAAAACTTAATGAGCCTAGTAGTTAGGAAATGCAGTGGATTAGTCCATAAATGAAGTCTGTCAATTTTGTTCTTCAGCAACATATGAGGAGTCAGTGGAGAGAGTTTGGTACCTGTGTGTCAAGGGTCTTGGAAGAGAGCAACCCTTGGAAAACACAGTGACTTGTCTCTGTGTAATGCTTGTAGGGAAAGGCTCAGAGGCTGCCACAATACCTCTAGAGGAACCTGACGGCTCATAGTTTGGGTCCTTGCACTTTTCTTCTGCAAACCGTAAACTTTTGCATAGGAGAACACCTGAAGCATTTTGCTCCCCAAAAGTACATTTTTTTACATGCAAAAATTATAATTCATTTCAAGATATTTGATATTTTAACCTTCTTTTTTTTTAAATCAAACTTTTCATTTTGAGAAAATTATTGAATCACATTTAGCTTTTAAGAGTAATACGGAGAGATCCTATATCTTTCACCAATTTTTCCCCAGAGTAATATCTTATATAGTCATAGTACAATATCACAGACACAAAAAAATGCCATTAGTACATTCCTTTGGCCTTGTTTAGATTTAAACAGTTGTTAATATTATCCTCTGTGTATATTCATTTGTGTATGCATAAAGTTCTATGATGTTTTGTTGCATGTGTATCTGTCCTTCATTTACCTAATGGATAATTATGTTGAATACCATTTCATGCACTCTTTTGATATCTTCGTATTCTCTTTAGTGAAATTCTGGATATTTTGAAGATTTTAAAATACTTTATATTTTTTATTTGTAGTTATAATTATACATAAGAGTGGGGTTCATTGTGACATTCATATGTGCACATAATTTGCTTCATTTAATTCCTCAGTACTTTCCTGTCCCTTACCTCTTCCTTCCCCCATCTCCTTACTTTACTAGTCTCCCTCCTATTTATATTTTATTATTGATGCAAAATAATTACCCATATGAATGTGAGCTTCATTGTGATATATTGATATATGCACATAACATAATTTGGTTGATTTCATTCCCAAGTAACTTACCTATCCCTCCCTTCCTCTCTCCACTTGCTACTCCAATGTTCTCCCTTCTATTTTCATAAGATCCTCTTTTTTTCTTTTTATATCTTTTTATTTCTCTAGGTCCACTATATGAGATAATACATTCAATTCTTGACTTACTGTGTCTGATTTATTTCAATAGACATGATGTTCTCCAGATCCATCCATTTACCAACAAATGACATAACTTTCATTCTTCTGTATGATTGATAGAACTCTAGTCTGTATATAAACCAATTATTTAAAATGTATTCATCTGCTAACAGACATCTTGAGTATTTTGACTTGTGTTGTTATAAATATTAGAATGCATGTATCTCTATAGTATGCTGATTTTAGTACTCTTGGAAAAATTCCAAAGAGTGGAGTAGCTTGGTCTTATGGTAAAGGCATCATAATACCTGATTGCAAATTACACTATAGACCTATAGTAACAAAAATAGCATAGTATTGACATAAAAACAGACATGAAGACCAATGATATTGAATAGAAGACACAGACAAACCTTACAGATATAGTCATCTATTCCTTGAAAAAAGTGCCAAAAACATACATTGGAGAAATACCAATGTTAAAGAGACAGTCTTTTTAACACGTTTCTGGGAAAACTGGATATCCATATGTAGAAGACTGAAACTAGATTATTATCTGTTATCCTATCCCAAACTCAATTCAAAGTGGGTCACCAACCTAGAGTATAGAGCAGAAAAGTTGCAACTGCTAGAAGACATTTGGCCCAACAATCCAACATATAGGCAAAAGAAACAATTTCCTTAGTAAGATTCTTAAAACTCAAGAAATATAAACAAGAATAAATAAATTGAATAACATCCAATTTAAAAACTTCTTCAGGGTAAAGCAAACAAGCCTACAGAATGGGAAAAGAACTTTGAAGCAACTTTTCTGCAAAGGACAAATATCCAGAATATTTAAATAACTTAAAAAACTTCACACTGAAAAACAAATAACCCAATCAATAAATGGACAAATAAACTAAAAGATGTTTCTCCAAGAAGAAGTGCAAATGGCCAGCCAATGTATGAAAATGTGTTCAACATTTCTTAGCAATTAGGGAAATGCAAATCAAAACTACATTCAGATTTTTATCTTACCACAGTTAGAACAGCAGCCCTCAAGAATACAAATAATGCTGGTAAGGATGTGGAGAGAAAGAAACACTCATATATTGTTGGTAGAACTGCAAATTAGTACAACCACTATGGAAACCCAAAAGACTGGGATTTAAATGTCATATATTTTGCCCATTTTCCAATTGGATTGTTTGTTTCTTTACTTTGAGTGTCAATTTTTTTTTTTTATGTATTCTAGACACTAGTCCTTGGCTTGATATGAGATTTGTAAATATTTGCTGTTTCTCTCTGTAGCTTGATTTCCCTTCCTCTTAACAGAAAAACTTTTATTGAACAAATTGCTCTAATTTTGATGATACTCAATTTATCAATGTTTCCTTTGTGGATCCTGCTTTTGTTGTTAGGTCTAAGAAATATTTATCTGGTCCTAGATTCTGAAGTTGTCTTTTTGGTTCATTCTAAAACATTTGTACTTTTATGTTAGTATTTCAGTGATCAATCTTGAGTTATAGATATTTTTATTAGATGTTGAGTTTCTCTCTCTCTCTCTCTCTCTCTCTCTCTCTCTCTCTCTCTCTCTCTCTCTGCCTTTGATATTTAATTGCTTATATCACTTATCGAAAAGTCTATCTCTATTCCTCCACTAAATTAATTTGTACTTTTGTAGAAATAAGTTGGCCATATTGTGAGGTTTACTGGATTAATTATTCTGTTTCATTTATCTATATGTATATCTCTCCATCAAAACAATGCTATCTTCATTACTGCAGCTTTATAGTAAGCCTTAATATCAAGATGTGATTTCTCTTTCTTTATATGTTTACTAAGAACTGCTTTCCTCGAGGATCTATCCATCTCAATATAAATATTAGAATCAGTCTTTTAACATCTATAAAAAGATTTTACTAGGATTTTGATAGGAAGAGTTTCAAGCACATAGGCCCATAGATCACCTTAGGGACAATTAGCATCTTACCCACAAGAGTCTTATGAACCATGACTTCAGGAAGTCTCTCTCTATTTTTTTTTTTTTTAGGTATTCATTGGTTTCTTTCATCTGCAATTGATAATTTTTGGCATTCAGTTTATATTTTTTGGGTTTATAAATAATTCCATATACTTTGGAGTTATGGCCATTTGTTTTTAAAATTTCCATCTTTCCATAGGTATTTCCCTATGTCCTACAGCTCTTCTGAAAGGAAAGTTCTGACTTTCTTTCTAAGTTAAGAAAATTAAGTTGCCAAATTAACCAAGTTGCCAAGTACTAAGTACCAAATAAAGTACTATCTTGTGCTGTTATTTAAACACCAGAAATGCTCTCTTCCTCTCTCATGATGGGTCCCAGCTTCTGTATAAAGGTATTTTAAAAGTGCTTAGTTTTAGCAAGATCAAATACTGTGTGCTATGTTGATTATAACTGGAATTCTGTCCCACTACTTGTGAAACAAGAGAGTTTCTTTTTCTGAATATTAATTTAATCACATGAGACAAGCCATTATAATGTGCGTGTGTGTTTCTAAATTCAAAGTATTTTTCATAGCACTAATTAGAAAAGTAGACTCATATAGTAGGTGTTCAATAAAGAGTGTGATTAGCTCTTTATAGCTTTATGATCAATGGCACTTATTGTGGTTTGTATGGATTTTGCCACTAATTATATTTTATTAATTTTTGTGTATATTACTTATATTATTCTTGACAACTTTCATGTTGATATTGTGATTCATAAGCTCCAAAGAGGGCATAGAATGTATCATTTTCATGTCTATTACAAAATGCAGATACATATCTAGAATTAGTATATCACACATATTGGAATTTGTATATCACACAAAGGTTTGGCCTTCATGTCAGTAAAATCTAGATGCTCATCTTTTATATAGCCTTCAGAGATACTGTATTTTCTTAACTTTTCTTTTCTCATCCTAAAAAGGGATAAAAATACATGATAGAATTATTGAAAAGATTGAGTAGCTGCATGTGGAAGCTTGTGACATTTAATATTATTACTAATTAAATAATTTTAGTATTCTATAAGACAGCTTTGGGTGCTTTATTTCATGTACTAATAGATAAAATTGTGATAGTTATGTATACTGATCTATAATATTCTTTGAGAATCTTCCCTTTAGAAATCTAAAGCTGGAATAGCCTGTACAGATAAACAACTAAATTCATTTTATTTCACACACATACAAAAAAAAAAATCTCCTAGATAAAATGAGTAACTTCTCCAAGGTCACTTAGCTGAATGGAGGCAGAGCCAGAAAAAACTCAGGTATCCTGATCCCTAGCCATAAGCTGCTTCCTCTAAACAATTTTTCCTCATTTGTGCCCTGCTCTCCCCAGCAGCCTGGCTCAAATTGCTTCCTTACCATTCATATTCACTGCCTCCAAACTCATCACACTCTCCCTTCCAGCTCTGAGTCCATATGGCCAGGCTCATCTGGGAGGTGGATGTCTGAAATTGCCGCCATCATGCCATCCACTTCCAACTATGTGAGCAGGCCAGGAAATGACTTTTGGGCACTATTAACCTGAGTTGGCTGGGATTCAGGGACACTGAGGAGATACACCCTCCATCGTGTTTGCAAGCCCCGAAGCCAGTCTCTGGCCTTCTGAAAACCAGGATGCCTTTGGGAGCTTAGAAAGCAGTTTCTCTACTTTTTTTTTCAAATGACCCTATTGAAAGCAAGAGCACAGGGCAGAAAAAAAAATGTCTCCTAGTTCTGAGGAGTTATATATAAAAAGTATTCTAGTGCCCTACGTGGGTAGGAAACTGTGAGTGAACAAATGCATCCTAAACCCTCAGGTCCAATGAAACGTGAGGACATTTCTCACACTGGAGGGGGATGTTGTTTACCATTTACTTTTCTATGCAATCTCTAGGGCAGTACCACTGTAAGCTGAAGTATCCAGGGAACACTTTGCAAAGGAAGTAGGAATTGAAATATGTTATAAAAATTCTATGCTATTAAGTTCTGCTTTGTTTCATTATAATGGCAAATTTCAGGGCCAAATTACCAGTCATAAAATGGTATGATTTGTAGTTTCCAAAAGTCTTTTTTGCCAAAATATATTCATTCATACCCTTCCATATCACTCAAAATTTTCACCAATATTTCTTCTGCAGATTAAAATAATCAGAAGCCTTGTAAACACACATATCTGGTATATTTTACCAGGTTAATTCACATGGACAGGAAATTCCATAGGCAATAACCCAAAGGACAGAATGATTTTGATGAGAAGATATGGAGAAGGGTCACATACTCACAGAACTACTTCAGGGGAACTCTTCAATAAAGTTTCTTGGTGAATTCATAGAGCCGTGATTTGATGAGGGAAGGGGCATAAAATTCAAAGGTGTCTTAACAGGAAGAGGGAAAGATAAAAGCAGAATTAAAGTGAAAAGGACATTAAAGACACACTCTTCACAATTTGAAATTCTACCTAATTCTGCAGAAGACATCACACTCCTGGCCGTAGCATAGCTAGAGCACAGCTGTTCACAGCATGCATGTCATTCATTGGGCCAGTCAAGGACCAAAGCCACCTACACTGAAGACTGCCAGAGGGCACTTAGAAATAAACTTCTTTACCCAGAACAGGAGTCAAAGGGCTTAAGACAGATGAATAGGAAATGTGGCTGACTTCTGATCTCTCTGGCCATTAGCTAATGCCTAGGGAAATGAAATTTGTTTGCCCTTTTAACATTTACCTGACTATTTAACTACAAATAGTAACACTAGCCTTAAAATGATCCTTCATGCTTTAGAGAATTGCCATTAATGTGTCCAATTGACCTTCTGAAGTAGTGAATTGTCTCCATTGACCACATTATCCATGTACAAATCTTAAGTAATAAATACACTGATTTCAGAAGTCAATAGACTCAATGGCTTTTGTGTCCTTAACAGGTATGAATAAATTAAATCTTGAGGCAAATGAAACTTAGTGCAAGTTTGCACGTTTTCTCTTTGCAAAAGATGGATTTTTTGGGGGCTTCCTTTTCTGCTTTCGCGAGTCAGCAGAGGATTGGTCTTAAAGCTCATCAACATGCATGTGCACTCCCCATATAAGAAAAGACTTGGTTTAGTCTTGCTTATTCATCACAAAGCCTATGCCTACATATGGCCCACAAATTGAGCATTTTGTGCATGATCCAGATTTGCAGCTGCCTTATGGCTCAGCTGATTGACTCATCAATGCTACAAACTAAATTGGCCACTAAGATACCTTCAAGTCACACACACACACACACACAAAAAGTGTATTCATTTATTCTTTTCTGTAAGGCTTATACAAGTGAGATGCATAATGGACATTTTTATATGGCACTCAGTGGTCACTATGGAAATAGGACCTGGAAAAAATATTCTTACTGTTATTTATATCATTGAGATAAATGAATACAGTCCAATGATGTTTTCTTAATGACGCCAAGGGGATAAAATGTAAATGCCTTAACTTGTAATTCCAAGGAGATGTTTTGCCCTACAGAATATTGGAAAACCTTTAGTTCAGATGAATTGGGTTGCTTAATAACTGTTTATAATGCTCTCCATTTTGCTGTGAAACTTCTTGAAAGATGTTTCCTTTTAGGAATGGCTATGTTTATTGCCCACTCATAATTTTAAATGCATTCCTTCATTTGATCATTCAGCAAATATTTTGTGACATCACTGGCTATATAATTAGAACAATATGATTAACACTTCCCACTATAAATTTTAGGCTACTAAGAGAAACAGAAACAAAAAAGACTAAGGAACAGGTGAGAGAGAGAGAAGAGATAAAGAGGTTTTAAAATAAGTGCAAGAGAATATAAATAATAAAATGTTATGTGCAAAATAACTGAAAAAATGCAACAAGTTCTATTCCCTCCTTAGTAGAAAGATTATAGAGAGGAATTATGATTCTACTTGAAAATGATGTTTAAAATGACAGTTCAAGGACAATTCAAGTAGGATTTAGGGCACAAACCATAAGCTCAGGAGCATGAAATAGTATGGCATGTTTGAAAACTTGGTAGAAATTGGGTATTATTGGAACATAATTTTTGTAAGGAGGGGTATGGGGAAATTAAGGAATAGGAATGGAGAAAAGTAGAAACCTAACACAGAGGTGTTTGATTTTGATAGGCTTTGTCTTCTACTTAGGAGGGAGGAGTATTAACAATGTGCATGACTATATTCAAATTCTAGAAGTACAATTCAACTGGCTTTGAGTAGAAAGTGTAGTCATGTCAGTTAATCAAGAAGTCATCCCATTCATATCTATCCATAGAGATAGATAAAGAGATTCAAATTAGGGGATTAGTAGACAAATGCAAATAGCAGTTAGCTAGATGTAATAGATAGATAGATAGATAGATAGAGATATAGAGAGATAGACAATTCTTGGAAAATTTGGGATATATATATATATATATATATATATATAATTTTTGGAATATTTGTGATGGAAAGAATATGCCAAATGGGGAATTTTTTTTTAGTATATTCAGGTAATACCATCCACTTGATCATTAGAAACGCCAGATTGGGACTCAAGAAAAATATCCTGGCTCTACTAAAATTCAATTAGAAATTCGAGACTGAAATGTGTGACAAAATGACAACTACATAGGTATCCAAGAGCCCACACAGGAAAAATACATGATAAGAGTAGACCCAGAAAAAGAAGCAGATGCAAAATTTTTGAGGATTACTCAGTTTAGTATACACCAAACTCATATCAAGTGTCTATTTTATTTTTTTCTTCATTGCAATTTATTCTGCATATTGCATTAACTTCCATTTTATATACACTTCCATTTAACCTGGTTCTTCCAATTAATTCACGAAATTACTGGTCTATTATTCATGTTTTTGGTATCAGAAATGCATGATGGTGAATCATATAACCAAGAAAAGAAAATAATAAAATATGAGGAATATGCTCCATGTCTTTGATTAAATCACTAATATTTTCATTAACATTTGGCTCCATTTTCAAAGGGTCAGGTGAGTTGCTTTAACTACTTTATATGTAATTAATTGTTCCTGGTATGATTTTGAGAGGAGGTGAAATATGAATCCATTTAAAAATGGGCTGGTGAAGGTATAATGAAGAAACATAACCGTTCCTCGAATAAAACCAATATCATTGATCACATTTTTGTATCAGATAGAGTAGACTTTAACAAAGGGAACCTGGGAAGAGGGGTTTATTGGATGAGTTAACAGTAAAACACAATCTCCATCACTCTGTTCATGGATAAACTTTTTGTGAAAAATTTATATAATCTCTGATTCTATACTCTTATCTCTGACTAAGGTTGAAACTACTTCCGTGAAACTCTTTTTAGGGTCACCCTTGATTGATTCCTTGCTATCTTCAGGACCTTTATGCTGGCCTTTCTCTCAAGCATTTCACGTGATGACACATCTCTCTTCCTTGGCATTCTTTCTCCACTGAATGTTAGTGACGACTCATTCTTCCACTGGACCTTCAAACCCTTAGATACTTGTTCTGTTTTATTATTATTTTGTTAGACTTTATTATTATTATTATTATTTTAAAAACAGTTTCCATTGTAAAATCAGTTTTCATTGTAAAATCAAATACAGTGATTCACTTTTCAGTCAATGAGGAACCACATGCATGACAGTGGTCTTATAAGAATATAATGGAGCTGAAAATTTCCTATCACCAAATGACGTCTTCCCTGTTGTCATGTAGTGCAGCAATCCCTGGCGTGTCTGTGATGATGTTGATGTGAACAAATTCATTGTGATGTTGACCATACAGAGGTAGAGCACGTACATTTATTTATAATATGCAATACTCGATAATGATGAAAAATTACTGTTACTGGTTTATGTATTCCCTATACTATACTTTTAATTGTTATTTTAGAATGTATTTCTTCTACTTTAAAAAGCAGCAGCTTCTTGTATGTCCTGTTTACCACATCTCTTTATTCCATCAAAAGCCACAAAAAGTGATTTATCTATACTATCAAGTTTTGTGTAAATACACTATAGGCTGTTAACACAATAATAAAATCACCTAACTATGCATCTCTCAGGGTATATCTCTGTAATTAAGCTATGCATGACTTATACGGATCAGAATCTAAAATTTCCTTCAAACTGTCCCCTAATTCAAGACACATTTCTCCCAGCTAGCACAGATATCTGCTCATGTGACTTTTGCCAATCATATTCTTCACTTTTACCCTAAAAGGAGCCACTCTTTTGTCTTACAGATACAGTGCCCATGGTTCATCCCTAAGCATTTTAGTTTTTTCTTTCCTTTAGATATCTTTAAATCTGAATACTCCTCAACCTTTCTCTAATTTCCTCCCCATTTGTTATGGAATATGAGTTTTTCACAAAGATAAGCATTTATTGAATCCTTATTATATATTTTCTTGTGATTGTCTCTTGATTTTACAGACCACATTGCAAGCAATGAAGTTCAATTTCCTCACTCCTAGCAAGTATTTGAACATGGATAAGATGAGGAGGTAGAGAGAAAATTAGCAATCTTCCAACCCATTATACTTTCTTTCCACTCCTGAAATTTCCAGATAAATGATCAAATACTTGGGCAAAATTTCTGGGAGAAGAAACAAGGTAATGCCCAGAGTATATATGTATTCAGAGAGGCTGAATAAATATGTGTCATGTTATTCTGGGCTCAGCCACTCCAGGGTTTATAGAGATTTGCATAACAAAAATCTTGCATGCAATAGCAGCACACAATAAGTTTATTCTTATAGGTTCCCCATGCAAGCATGATAGAAAGTCAATATTTTATTAGAAACTGTATCAGATCTTCCATGCAGGTGGAAATAGCAAGTTTGGAGAGTTTGAGAGTTTAGGTTCAATATTATTATGAGAAACTAGTGCAACAGGAATAGAAACTTGACTGTCCCCAGGGGGTGAATTTTGGTATCAGAGTATACAAGAAAGTAGGAACCTAAGGGCTTAAGACTGAATTCTTCTGTTCTAGTTTTTTGTTTTGTTTCGTTTTTTAGCTGTAGGAAATATTTTTCCCTTGCCACAGTTTTCCATGATTGAAGGTGATAGGAATTCCCTGAACTGCACACCCTAAGCCTTGTATACTCTTCTGATGTCTGCCACGAACAAAGCAAACCCTGCCTTCTTAGGAGAACAGCATGAACCAGTGAAGTAGAGAATCTAAGTGTCTTCTTAAACACCTTCATTTGCAAAAAAAAAAAAAAAATGTGGTCAATTTTCAAAGGATTGACATACATAACTCTGGAAGCACAAATTCACTTATAAGTGGGGAAATGCTTGCCATGTGAGACTGTTAGGTCATCAGCTTGCACATATATTCATTCCACTGTTGGCTTTCTAAGAGTTCCAAATGCTCTCCAACCCTGAAGTAGGGAATGTATTTCTGTTTGAAAACAGCTTCTCCTCCAGAGGCATTGAGGACACTCCCACCAGGGCTACCATATCTGGACACCCATGTTCTGCACTCTCCAACTCCAGGGGACTCCACTTGCATTGACTCCACTGTGTGTAACATTCTCTGAAAGTGTGATAAACAACCTGCACAATTTTATTCGTGACCATGATCTATTCTTGATACTTGCCCACTCAGATATTGACACTTGGTTTTGCATTAGAGCAGTGAGAAAAAAAATTTAAGTATCTGAGACATACCATAGAGCCATTTACTAGATAATTCAAAATGAGTAGAACTGAAAAGAGAGCAGGATTGGGTGGAGATGAGTAGGGACACAAGGGAAGATACCAGAAAGAAGGAAAGGTGGATAGAAAGGGAGAAAGAGAAATGTGGATAGGCTTTGTGACCTAGTAACTTTTTTCCAAAACCAGGAGCCTTGTGATTGCACCCTTCCAGGGAGTGCCTTTCACATTGCATCTTCATGGACATCACCTCCTGAAAGTATGTGGTGCATAGTCAGTGAGGCCATAGTGGACTTGTCTATGAATGTTTCAAAAATTTTGTAGGAACTTTCCTAGGGAGAAGAAAAGGCTTTAAATTCCATCAGATATGTAATATAGCTACTTGTACAAGAGGGTTCAATATGCATCTGCTACTATGATATAAGATTGAAGTACTTGCACAGAGAGTACCAATCAGGTCCCTCCCTTCCCTACCCAGTAACTTTCCATTCCCCATCATCTACAGGAAGAGGTTTCTAAATCCTTGAGCTGAAATTTCAGCCTTCAGTGGAGAATGAGGCAAACAAGGCAAACATACTATTTTGCTGACAGGTAAAGACGTGCACCAAAAAATACAGATTCAAACTGAACCTTGGAAGAATTTTCTTTGTAAGTGATACCCAGTCCAGAAAAGACCTCTGAAGGTCTGGCCCTTGTAGATCCCAAACCAGATTAAAAGCTATTCTAGCCATGCAAGGTGGCACATACCTGTACTCCCAGAGACCCCAAAGGCTAAGGCAAGAAAATTGTGAGTTCAAAGCCAGCCTCAGCAATTTAATGTGGCCTTAAACAACTCAGCGAGACCCTATCGCTAAATAAAATATATTTTTTAAAGGGCGAGGGATGTAGCTCAGTAGTTTAGCACCCTGGGGTTCAATCCCTGGTTTACAAAAAGAAAAAACAGTCTAGAAAAGTTTCAGCTAAAATAGCAAACACTCTCATGGGGACTGCAATGTAGGCAGAAGACCCATCACTCAGAAGCATTTCAGAGCCCTACAGGATGAAGGAATAGGTTTTTCTTCAGTGATCTTCTCCTTGGTGGGACACTGAGGGCATGGGGTAGGGGTGGATCTGGTGCTTCCAGTGAGTATGTATGGCCAACTCTGAAGAGAGGAAGTCATGTGTAAGCCCTTAGATTCTATGTATGTTACCTATTTGCACAGAACAAACTTGAGTTAATTTTATCTTCTTTATAAGTAAGAAAATAAGATTTAGGGAAAATTTTTCCAAGCTTCCCAGCCAGTTAGTATCATAGGCTGAGAATGAATTCATACAATGTTCTTTTTTTTTTCTTTATTTTTCCCTACTTAAAGCCTGGACATTTAACCAAAGTGCAAATTAATGCCTTCCCCTTTGTTTCTCCTGTGCCTGGGTCTGTGCTTGAAAGTTAATGCCTAATAAATGCTTAAAAAATGATCAAATGGATATTAAATAAAATGCTGACTAATGCTCTATTGTGGGAGGAAAAATTGAGTCAAGGAACATATCAGCAAGATGAATATTTGGGAAGCGCCCAAAACCACCCAAATAGAAATTTTAAAATATGTTCTTGGTGAGAAACTATTCATACTCCCAGCTAAAAATGCCAATCAGATTTATGGTCTGTGAAACAGTAGGAGCAAATATTTATTGCAAAGAAAGGATATACATTAAAGAATATGGAACTACATTGGGATTCTGTTTATTTCTAAAATAATAGATAAATTGGTGCATGAAAGGCTAGATACTCAGAAAGATACATAAACAGATATGATTCTTGTCTATTACTAATCTTGTGAAACACAACATGGTGTTGTCATTTGAAATTTTCATATAATTCCAGTAATTTTACATCATAACTGAGCTATTATTAAACTAAAGAACACAATCCTAACTTGTGTTAAATATTTTAGAATGTCAGTTTTGTTGGATTGCAATTAACATGCTATCATATTACTTTATTTAAGTGTCAGTGTAAATTGAATTATGTTGAAACATTCTTGTTTCCTTTTTTATACATAAATTGAAAATGGTGATTTTAATACTATAGTTACTTTATTTTGATTTTTAATTAAAGCATGTCAATTCATAAGCTCTAGATACAGTGTGCTCACACATCACCAAATGCTCACACTTTCTTTCTCTCTCTCTCTTTCTGTTTTGGTTAGTTAGATAGGAAAGATAATAGCTTTATCACATTTCTTAATTCTATAATTACACTAAAGAAAGTAGGTTAATATTGCTAAAATATGAATAGATTTCTGTATAATGATTAAATGATGAAAAAGTCTAGAAGAGGTTTCATGGATTCTTAAAGGGGATATAATATATATCAATATGATCATAGAGGGAAAGAATATAGATTATTCATTTAATCTGTAATTCCATATAATGTTAAAACAGCATCATGTTTTGAAATGATCTGAAACACAAAAGCAAGATTGAAATAATAAGCATGTGAAATAAAATTTGTTAAGACAAAATAGTAGGAATTTTGAGAATAATTGGTGGAATATTTTACAAAGGCTCTGATTTTGTTGGTTGTATCCTGAGACAGTCTCAGGTGTCTCAATAAAATTGTTCTCTGATGTTCTTTTTACTGACTAGTATAGTATATGAAATAGTAGTAGCAAACATTTATTGCAAAGAGAATACACACTAAAGAATATTGAGCTACATTAAAATTCTGTTCATTTCTAAAATAATAGACAGATGACTGATAAGTAAAGTGATCAATGAAAGAATGTCCTATACTTGACTAGGCACTGAAACCAAGACACCAACTTTATAATTAGGTCAAGCCCAAAAGATACTTGATTTCTCACATTCTGATTCTCCTAATGCTTCATTGAAACCACGAGAATCTGACACAGTTGTGCTTTGGAAATGAATATAGTATAGGTATAATGCAAAAAGGTGTGGAATAGATGACTTTCTAAGGGAGCCACTAATAGTGGTTTGGAAGCAGAAGAAAGTTTTCTCTATAATAATTAGTCATATAAAATGCATTTCTGGAGGCTGAGACCAGAGGATGGCAAGTTCAAAGCCAGCCTCAGCAAAAGTGAGGCACTAAGCAACTCGGTGAGACCCTATATCTAAATAAAATACAGAAATAGAGCTGTGGATGCGGTTCAGTGTTTGAGTTCACTGAGTTCAATCCCCAGTACCAAAAAAAAAAAAAAAAAAAAAATCCTATGGATTTTTACACCAAGAAAAGTTAGCACAGGAAACCAAAGAACATTATCTGTTCCTGAACAGTGTTTTTCCCTCTTCCCCAAACTGAAATATTTCCAGCTGCAGCCACAACCAAAATTTTACAAAGCAGGACCTCCATATGCTAGGAGTGTTTGCTACATAGCAAAGCTGCTTCTATTCAGCTGTTGGAGGAGGTAAAGAGCTTTGAAGCTGCGGCTGTCACAGGCTTTCTCTATTGTAGCTCAAGACGTCCTGGAGTCAGTTGACCAGATGTGTATTTCCAGAAAAACATTGTGGCTGCTGTGTGGAAAAAGGTTTGCTGAGACAAACCTGAAGGCCCACAGGTAGCATACATAGGATAGAAAGAAAGGAGTGATCATCCCATAATCAGGTCAGGGCTTGACAGCTGATTGTGTGATTTGTTAAGAGGGAGGGGGAGGATAGAATGATGGAGGTGGAGAATTGGGTCTGGGAAGGGCAGGAAGAGGAAGGTATGATGATCTCACTTTGGACCTTGCAGAAGGTTAAAGTGTTCTAAGCATTTGAATACACGCATATAGAGGTCAAAGAAGCAGATGCCAAATCAGTCAGTAACAACTGGCATATATACATGGTGAGAGAAGTGTCAGGAAGAAAGGTTCACCAAAGTGAAATACGGGGAGCAAAGAGTCATGTGCCTAGGAAAGAAGTCTGAAGCACCTTCCTGCGGACACATTGAAGACTGCCAAATTGATCCTCCTGGTGCAAAATGATTCCCGAGCCTCTGAATTTCCACAGAAATTTGTTTTCTCTTCCATACAAAGTATGTCACTTTAACCCTACAGAATACAATTATTTATTTACTTTCAATTTGTTACATTTGCTTCCCCCACACAATAACCAAGTATCTATTGTGTATCATAGAGTATTTTATGTTTAATATCTCTTTTTATTCTCACAAATATGAGAGATAGATTCTATAGTTTATCCTATTTGTCAGAGATAAGGCTATCATTCTCCAAATCCTCTCACTGTGCCTCTAGGCACACAACAGTTTTAAATGCCTGGCTAGCCTTACATTGCTATGGCCACCTCTGCCATTGAACTGCATTCTAGGCAAGGGAACGTGGGGATATCTAATGTACCTTATCTCCAGGACTGGCCCCTAATGCAATCATCCACACAATATTAAAGCCTCTCTTTTAACTTTTATTTTATGGCCAGATGCAAAGAATTCAATAATGGACTGACTACAGACTCTTTGGGGATATTGGAATTTCAGTCCCTAAATAGATTATATTTTTATTTGTATTTTAAACTTTAATTTACATATGAGATATATATATATATATATGTATATATATATGTGTAAACATATACATATATATACAAACATACATATATAATATCTATAATAATTATATGGTATAGTATATGTATATAATGTATAATGATTAAATTAAGGGAATTGCTGTATATATCACCTCATACATTTATCATCTCTCTGTGTTGTGAATATTGAAAACATTCTGTAACAGCTATTTCTAAATATACAATTAAATACTGTCAACCATAGTTATCCTACTGGGATGTAGACTGTTATGTTATCTTGAATAGATAGTGGAAGAAATTACTAAAAAATTAAGTTATTCAATTGATCATTTTAAAAATCATGTAAGTGGGAATATCCTGCTGAGATAGTAACATAAGTGAGGAATTAACTTTTTTGTTTTTGTTTTAGTGATGCTAGAGATGAAACCCAAGGCTTCATGCATGCTAGGCAAAATCTACCACTGAGCCACATCCTTAGCCAGATTTTTTTTTTTATGACTAAGATTTGGATGTTGATTGTTAAAGCAATTAGCAGTACTGAATAATGAATCTATTTTACACATGCAATAGACTTCTCTATATATTTTATGATACCATTCCAGTTAGAGTCAATATCCTAAAATCTCCTTTTCCCTAATTCTTCTAATCTCAGAACTCAGTGGGGTCTCATCCATAGGATAGAAGTCAATACAATGTCTGATTATGAAAAGAAAATAAATAATGGTGACATCATTGCCAAGGCACTTATAGGTCACAAAACTACCAACAGAAAATGGGCCACAATTAGATTGCTTGGGAATTTGTTGCCTTGAAAAACAATAATTGAAAGCAAGCAGAGCAAATCTGGACACATTTTCTAATGTCTTCTTTCCATTAGTTTGTGAGGTCATGGTAAGATGATTGCACAAAATAATGCATTCTCAGGTCCCTTTTATCTTTACCATTCTATGACTAGAGAAAACTAGATTTTTGAAATTTAGAAAAAAAATTGTGGCTAAGTTATTAATTGTTCAGTAATTCCATCTTAGAAACAGCAACATTCTTACCTGGTATTTCTTTCTTTTTTTAATACTCTTTTTAAAATACCTTTATTTCACTTGTTTTATTTTTATGTGGGGCTAGAGATCAAATTTAGTGCCTCACACATGCTAGGCAAGCACTCTATCACTGAGCCACAACCCCAGCCCTCTTACATGGGATTTTAAAAGAAGGAAAGGAAAAAATATGGCAGATAGGGAAGACAACAATCTCAATAGCAATGCAAGAAAACAAACTGCAAAAGCCCTTGCAAGGCTGCTTTGTGGGTCTTGTCGCCTATCATAGTAATACTATCATTAAAATACTATTAGTAGCTAAACAAAACACCCAGAAGGCAAATAACCAAAAAGGGGCCTTTTCTATGTGTGCACAATTCTCAGCAATTTTGACATGGAATGTGCTACTCTGTATTAAGAATTGGGGTTTGTTCTTCGAAATCTTGCTGTAAAAATGTCTTAACTAACAATAGAAAAATAGTTCCCTCAGGTTGTCCACCACAATGGAGGTTATTCTGCTTGCTGGCTATCTAAATAAAATTGAGAAATATATTAAGTAGGAAAAAACCAGAATAGAAATGACCTCAGAACAAGTCAATAAATCTTCATCAGTACACAAGAACATACAATCGTTTCTAAAAATAATTAGCTACCAACCTAAAGTCTGAACAAGCAATACTTGGATTTGGATGCAGAATAAGTCACTTTACAGTGAAAACAAAGAACGTCTTAATCATGTCCAAGCTAAATTAGTCCAGATTCCCTTAGCATATTTATTCACTTCATAATAGCAAATGCCTAAGTCCATGATGATAAAATTATACATCTGAATTTGATCACAGGGAGAGATTACCAAAGTCACATCTTGACTATGTTTCAAAGAGAATGTAAGACAATTACAAGGAGATTAAGAAGGAAAGTTCCTAGCTAATGAGTCCAGTTCACTAAGAGAAGGCATAAATTATTATATGTGTATGTAATACATATATTCTAATGTGTATAATAATCCTATGATTGATATTTCAAGGAAAAAATGTGATGTTTTTCTCCCTTCTAATGTAAACCCAAAATTTATTTAAGGCATTTAATTACTTCCAAATTTTCACTGCAAATTAATTTTAAATTATAGCTTCTTTAGAAATAAATAAAAAAAAAAGGCACTTCTACTTCAGGTTGAGGTTGACAGACAAGGTATATTTGCCTCTCAGCTCAGAAGCCCAATGCTTGGAACCAGTATACAAAACGATAGCTGATCCAAATTGCATGTGGGATTCCAGCCTTCAAATATATTCATCCACTGATTCCCATTTTATCTTTTTTAAATAAAGGTTTTTAGAATCATAAAAAATAAATACACCATGAGTTTGGGGATTGTTTTCCTCTTTTTTTTTTTTTCCTTTTGGCTGGTTCACGCTGCTTTAGTGGGATAATTCTTTATCCAAAGCGCTGGCACTCTGGTGCCATCAAGCAGTGATGATTTTTGCCTTATTGCATTTAGCAGCGCTTCAGCATTATGGCTGCATACTTCCTCAGGGAACAGGAGGGGGCTAGAAAAAAATAGAAGGAAACAAAATAAAGACAGAAAGAAATAATCATCAGAGAACATCCTCAGGGAGTGCAGGATAGCAAAAGCCAAAGAAAGTAACAGCTTACAGTGTCGTGAAAATTGTGCAAACCTGTTACAGGGGGAAATATGTGTTTGATAGAATTTGAATTATTTAAGACCCTAGAAAGAGATTGGATTCATCTTCTGCTTTTAGAGAAGAACCATCTGCAAATGATTTCATTTACTTTTTTTATCCTTTTTTTTTTGCTACATTGAAATCTTACTTCCAATCTTTAATGCAAGATGTAGGTAACTAAGATCATTCTAAATTATGTTACTTTTGCAATTTATATATTTTGCTTCATTTCATTTAGTTATAAGTGTCATCATAACACATTATAAGTAGATATCATAAAGCCAAGCAAATTGTAGACAATCTTTATGTTTTATATTGCTTAATATTTGCAATGTCAAGTGTTATGGTTTGAGTATGAGGTGTTCCTCAAAAGCTCCTATGCTAATACAGTCGTATTCAAAGGTGAAATAATTGGATTTTGGAAGCCATGATCCAGTCAGTTCATCCTACTTTGGATGAACTAGCTAGGTGGTAAGTATAGGCAGGTGTGGCATGGCAGGAAGAGGTTGGTGGGTCATTGGGAACATTCCCCAGAAGGATTTATCTTCCCTGTAACCCCTTCCATTTCTCTCTTTTTGCTTCCTGGATGCCATAAATGGAACAGTGCTCCTCCACCATGAAGTTCTCTCTCACCTTGAGACAAGGGCAAAGGACTCAGCTGACCATGGACTAAACCTCTGGAACCATAAGCCAAAATATGCTCTTCCTCCTCTAAGATGCTTTTGTAGGGTATTGTGGTCACAGTGATGAAAAACTGACCACCACACCAAGTGATGTTTAATATCGTTTAGGGCTTCTATGTGTTATTGCAGATGAATATAAATTTGGGGTGATTAGGAATTTCTGAATGTACTTTGAGAAGAGCAGAAAAGGGATTCCTCCAACTTCTCCAATTTCTGGAGACTGAAGACCACCTTTAAGGACAGTAAATATAGTACATTTCTAAGAAGTGTGAGAAATCATAGAAGACACCTTATATAAAATTAGTAGCAAAGATAAGTCTCTGTTCTCATCATCAGTAGGAAACGAGTGATTGTTTTTATGTCCAATATATTTAGCAGATTTTGCTTTTTGTACCTCTTCAGATAGGAAAGTGACCATTGCTTCATGACTTAGAAGACACAGAAATGACTGAAGCCATTTTTGTACTGTGGATTGAATCCAGGGGTGATTTAACACTGAACTACAAACTGAGCTTTTTTAAAAAAATTAATCAAGTATTTTTTTGAGACAATGTCTTGCTATGTTGCTGAAGCTCTCATTAAGTTGCTGAGTCTGACCTCAAACTTGTGATCTTCCTGCCTCAGCCTCCTGAGTTGCTTGGATTGCAGGTATACATTACCATGTCTGGCTTCTGGCTTACCAGCTGACTTCTGTAGAACTATATTAATCATAGGAAAGGCAAGTAACATGGTTTCAGTGGAAGATAGGAAAACAAGTTCTTAATCTTCAAAATTAATGGGTTTTAACAGAGACACAGAATCACACACATAGTGACACTCAAGGTAGATTTGACATCATCTCCCTTCTTCCTAAGACTCAGAAGAAAAGGGATGATTCTTCCTCACTGAGTGGAGGTAAGTGTGCCATTTTCTCAGCAGTCCAATCATGTTGAAAACACAATGGGTGGCAAAGTCATTGCAATCAGCTGCCTTGACTTTGGCCCCATGGGAACAAAGTCTTTCCTTTTCTGCAGTAGAAGAAATAGTATCTCTGTAGTAAGACTTAGTAGGGGCTAGTGGAACTGAAAAAAAAAATCAATGTCCTCTTCCCTTCCTCGTGTTGTCGTGAAGACAAAGATATTAAGCCCTTTCTTTAATCAGAGGAGCTTCATTCAGTTTGGCTCTTATTAATAATATCCAGGTGCTTAAGATAGTGGCCTATCAAGAAACTCAGAGATTGCTATAATGACTGTGTAGAAAAAAAGCCAATTGTACATTATGGACATAGCACTAACACCCAAAGTCTAACTTAAGTGGCATCCATGAGCTTTCTAATCAGGACTTTCAGGATATAATTAAATCAGGGAAACTTCAGTGACCAACAAAGATGCATCTTTTTAGGGAATCATGGACTCCATATAAATGTTCATTCTGGAGACTACTGAAAGAAAGGTCTTAGCAGGAATGAGTTTATATTTGACAAAGAAGTTTATCAGGTGTAATAATCTTTATCCATTTTAGGTGGCTAAATGAACTGCAAGAAGTAGATTTTTTTAAAAAAAAAGTACAATGAGTTATCATATATTCTTCTGCTGCTTAAACCCTGCTAAGTTTCCATTTTATAAAAAAGGAAATTGAGTCCCAGAGTATTTGTATGATTTGATTAAAATGTCACATATTATGCAATTGTGCATGGTATTTTAATATACAGCATCAGGCCTGAAAATATTGTGTCACCCACTTCCAACTCATTAAGGTGTATTTCATATCAAAGGGGTTGAATATCTGCTAGGGAGATTTGGGGCTTTGTGGAAAGGAGGACCTAAATCCCAATCTCACTTCTTCCATCCTCTAGCTGAATGACCTAGATGGGATATCTAATGGTACTTTGGTCCTGGTCTTCTCATTTATAAAATCAAGCAATTTGGATGTTTATTGTAGGATTTCTTGGAACACTAAATGACATAGTTGTCATTTTTCTTCTATTTTCAGTCCCTGTTTCCCCAGGCATGTATCAAGGTATACACAGAAGTTCTACTTCTTTCTATTATCAGTATCCGAAGAAAAGGATTGTATCCCCAGTTCATGAGACACTGATGTTCAGGGAAGGTGAAGAATGTGGCAGTGTTCTTAACAGAGATCTCATGATACCTGTAAACTACAATAATAACTATAATTTATTATTACAAAAGTAGTTTTTGTGCTCTGTTGGAAATGCTGAGCTGGGAAGCCAATGGATAGATACATCAGCTCCTTGCCATAGAGAAGAATGAAATGTGCAGGCATAAGCTGAGGAAAGTGGTTTTAGTCTTCAGTTTTTAGAATATCCCCACAATTTAACAGTTAGCCAGGCAAAGAGGTTCTCTTTCTGTGTATTAATTGACTACTTTAAAATGATTCAACCTACTTAAAAGACCTGTATATATTATAAGAGTGTTAATAACAAAATAATAAATGTGTCACTATCTAAAATACTGACCCAGAATAATGCAGTGTTAGAAGAAAACATAGACTGTGCCATGAACTCTTCTAGATGAATTTTCTCAGTTTATTTTATTTAACCATACACCAACCTTGCAAAGGATGCATAATGTACCCATTATATTAAATCTTGGTGACCTATAGAGAAAGAGCCTCCATGTAGGTGTCCTGATTTCAGAGTCCAATGTACTAGCCTCTAGGTTATATCGCCTTGTTGCAGATAATGTAGAGATTAAAGAAAGAGAGTTTTAGTTTAGCTACATAAATTTAACCCTGTCTGAAAGATTCAAGATTTTATATCAGGGTATAGCATATTTTACTTTATATCAATCCGATAGCTAAAGTGAAGATAGTACTCTAACATCAAAGTTTGGGAGTATTGGGTTAGAAATTATACTATGAAAATATTCAAGGAATTGGGTTGTGTAAGGGAAGATAGAGAATAACTTCATTTTATCTAGCCTGCATCATCCTAAAATTACAGACTCTGATTAGTGGGTCAATACCTTTCCAAACAGCATGCAATCTGGTCCTCTCAGGGTCACAAATGAGGAAAGTAAGGCATATGGACAATTTAACTGTCCATGCCACTTATAGCATGTATTCCTCATTAATAATTCCATGGTTTCAACTTGTCAGTTGAAATGATTTTTAAGATTTTTAATAATGGGTACACAAATCCAAAAATACTTAAAATATTCTTTACAAATCTTGCCAAGTGTTGAAGATTCTAAAAATGCTTTGTGCTGGATTAAAATAGAGTTGTATTACTCATCACTCCAAGGGGGTTTCAAAAAGTAGGTTTTTGTCTTGTCTTAGTAGCCATATTAGTTCCCAATGGTTTCTATAATAGCTTATTTCAAACACAGAGAGTTTAATCAGCACAAAGTTGTTGTCTTAGAGTTTTGGGAGCCAGAATTCTGACCTATATCCCTGTGCTGAAATCAAAATGTTGGCAGGGATGTATTCCTTCTGCTGACATTAGGGTAGCATCTGGTTCTTTGTATTTTCCAGGTTCTAGAAACTGCTGTGATTCTTTGACAAGTGAATCCCTTCCATTTTCAAGACAGCGAGGACTGAGTCTTTCATCTCACCACTGGGACAATCCTGCCTCCCTCTCCTGTCATAACACTGAGGTTCCTGGATAATCATGAGTAATCTCACCACCTTAGGTTCACATGTAAGTATTCTTAATCCCATCTGCAGCCTTCATTCCTCTTTGCCATTTGACAGAACAGAAGCCCAGGTTATAGGGCTTAGGATGAATACTTAGAGGAGGAATGTTAAACTACTGTTTCCCTTATTGTTAATAAACAGAGCATCCAGATATGAGTGAGGAACATCCTAGTCTTTCACAAAACAGGTCAGACAGGAAACTGATTTCCCAAATGATATCAGCTGAATTACCACAGTCATGACCAGAGTGTCTTAGAAACCTAGAAACTGTCATGAGATAATCTTATCCTCAATGGAACTGAGATTCTGGAAAACTACTTTATTACCTCTCATGATTGCAAATGGCAAGTTTCAGGATGGGGGAATGATGAGAGAAAAGGATTATTCTCTTTCAGAACTTTTCGAAAACACTGTTTCTGGGAAGAAGAATATTTGACTCCTGGTTCCATCCCATTCAACCATAATATATGGGAACGCTAAGTATTGAATTTGGGCTACCCAATCTCTGTGTCTGGACAGTGCAGACTTATAAGTATGTATCTTAAATCTTAAATAGAAAAAGCAAAATTGCAATGATTTGGTCAAAATGATTCAAAAAAGGCAGATTAGCAATGATGCTAATAATGGTACCTATGGTACAGTAGGAATCCAATGAATATTTATTTTAAAAATTGACTAAACATATACATTAGAATATATCCATAAAATAACATTATTAATATCACAAAATATATCTGGAGTCTGAGTAGTTGAAACCCATGAAGAATATTGTGGCAACAATTAGAAAACCAACATGATGATGTCAAACATGTTCATAAAACTTGACACAAAATTAGCCATGCTAGATACAGAAGTCCAGACTAAGTCTCACACCAGGCTAAAGTCAACATTGATGAGACAATAAGATGAAAGTTGATTCAAAGTTTATTATTATAAACCCAGTCTCAGTCAAATACATAAAAGTCCTATAATAGGCTAAATAGTGATTCCTTAATATTTATATCCCTATTTTTGGAACACTTGAATAATTTAAATAAATTTTTTAAAAAAACCTTTACAAATGTCATCAAGATTATGAAACTTGAAATGAGGTGATTATCCTGAATTTTCAGGTAAACTCAGTCTGATCACATTATCTCTTATAAACATATAAATTTTCCCTACTGGAATTGGAGAGATGTTATGGAAAAAGAGGCAGAAGAGATTCCAAGTGTGAGAGGAACTGGACCCAGCATTGCTAGCTTGGGAAGGTAGATTAAGTAGCTCACAGCCCAAGGAATATAGGGACCCCAGGAGATTGAAATAGTTTTAAACTGGTAACTGGCAAGGCTATGGGACTTTGGTCCTTAAGTTGCAAGGGACTGAATTCTACCACTAAATTGAATAAGCAGGAAATGAATTTGCCCTTAGACCTGTCACCAAGGAAGTCAATGCTGCCTGCACTTTCATCTTGACCTGGTGTGAGACCTGCATTGAACTTCTGACATACTGAACTTCAAAATAGTTAATATGCATTGGGTTAAGTCCCTAAATGTATGTAATTTGTTACAGCAGCAATAATTAACTAATTCATTAAGTCCTTTAATAATGTGGTGTGCTAGCATCATCCTTTTGCTTTGGAGTAACGATCATGCCATTTACATGCATGACTTCTAGTTATTTATCTCAGTGGCTGCTAACTCTTCTCATTCAAAAGTCACAAGACTTTTCAAGCTCTTCTAAGCACTAGCTTTTTTTTTTTTTCATTCAGGAATGTGTGGTTCAAAGAGAACTTTCAAAACAGGAACACTTCACTCAACTAGACCCTGTTCTACCAATATATTCAGGCAAAAGCAGATCATATTAAATGGAGGTTGGTAGGAAAAAAGATTTTGTGAGTGAGTGACTTCTCTCTACATGATGTGTACATGGACTGGAGGCTGGGCACATCTCTGAGTTCTGGAGAAATCCTTTCAGATACAAAGCTGAGCTTTATTTCTTTTTCCACTCCCCCTCCCTCCTTGAGTCACTGACCCACACTTACCAGTTCAGGGACTCTTGAAGTAGAAGCCTAGAATTAATTGCACCAATTTTCTGGGTCTAAGTGATGTCTATCTTGGTGACCCAGGGTTGTACAGTGAATAGTTACCTGCCAGGATGCTAGAGGTGCTCGGTAGATTCATCTTGGAGGACATTATATTACAAAGAAATTGAACACAAGAAAGTTGTACTTAAAGTGAGGTTTTGTTTTAATCAAGATATGTTTTTCTTGCTTTTATTCCAATCAAGACTTTTACATTATGAAAGTGGAGATAAAGAACATAATCACAGCTAAGCTACTCATGGCAGAGCTACCTCGGTCCAGAAATGATATTGGATATCCTGCTATTAAAGATTTTAAATAACTGACTCCAAGTACATTACTTGCACCGCAGCATTCTGGTTTGCAGATGATGCTAAATTGGGAGGAAAGGTCAACCCTGAAAAACAATCCTCAGGTAGGAAAAAAATTAGCTCACTTAAATACTTGGGCTAATAGATAGAAAATTCAATGCAGATAAATGCAGAATAATGAGTCTTGTAGAATGTAATAAAAGGACATAATATCTGCTTAATGGGAAAGTACTGCAGCATATTGACCTGGAGAGAGATATGAGTTATTTTAATAAAAACCTATATTAAAGATTATTCAGCTCCATTATTATTGGAAAAAAAATGTAGTATGTTTTGTTAGACCTTACCTAAAGCAGCACATTTAATCTAATCACTACATACTCCAAGAAGCATATTTAGAATGAGCCTTAAAGGGGCGATTTGTAGAACAAGCTAAATGAAAGCACTTATCAGAGACATAAGTTTGGAAGCAATTATAGGGAAAACTGACCACTTTCTCTTTGGTAGGAAAACATGTTAGGAAAGGTTGGAACAAAGAGGTGTCAGATCTTGGAGAGCATGCATATTGCACCGCAAGGACAGAGGTGAACAGCTCATTAAATCTACTTCTTGTTCTTCAGCATCCACTTTTATCAATGGTCTGACAATTCCATTAACTTCTTCAGCAATTACAAATCCTGGGTAACAAATACAACATGGACACTCTTCTCTGACAGGCCTTGTTATTTGGGAGCAATTTACATTACTGAGGATCTAGGCTACAGAACTGAAGATACAGCCACTCTCAGATGAGACCATCTATTGATAAGACTAAGACTAGTATCATATTTTTATTTTTGTTTGGGTTCAATTCATCTGTAGGTTTCTGGGAAATTATAACATTAAGGAATGCAAAAAGACCCATATCAACCCAAATGAAAGATAAGTGATAGGTCATGACAGAAAGGGAGAGGAAGGTGAAGTGACTTCAAAGCAACCTTTATAGATAGCATAGGTTCTCCTACAAACATGAAAGTGAACTTTTATAATCAGAGTGTAAGACTCATTGCTAAAAACAAACTACCATTGCAAATAGGCAAAGTTTTACTGCTTTCCAGGATATATAGAAGAGTGCCTTCCATGCAGGACAATTAATACTCCATACTTGCCTGACATGGTACATTTCACTCTGGAGAAATAGTGAGGAAATTATCATTACCGATAATCAAATTAATAAAAGGTTTATGTCCAGACTCCAGAAATTAATAGAAATGGTTTCTAGACCTGCATTTTGTGACTGTAGGAAAGAACCCCTTAGTCACAATACTGCTGAAATTTGGGTCTAGATAATACTTAGTTGGGGTGTTCTGTGCATTAGAGTATGTTTAGTAGCATTTATTCACAAGATGCCAGTACCAGACAGTAGAAAACAAAAATGTTTCTAGAAGTTGCCAATTTTCCCTAGAGGGCAAAATTGCCATCTTTGAGAGCCATTGTTCTTTGAACAGGTCACATAATCTTTATAAAGCTCAAGTTACACATATGTAATATAAGGATAATAAAGTTGCCTACCACCAAGTTGTAGTCATACCTCCAAATGTCTTAGAGCTACAAAGCTACAAACCGTACAATTAAAAAAAAAAAAAAGAAAGAAAGAAAAATACCAATGATAACTTCCCTGACCATGGAGTCACCAATCTTCAATGCTGGATTGGAAGCTTTAACCAGGATAAGAAGTGAAAACAAACCAAGGGAAGTGTAGGTTCGTAAGGTGCTAAGGATAAAACCATCCTGACTCTACATTACCCACAACTCCATATGTGTCTACCCAATAGACCATACACTACCTTTAGGAATCATGGCAAATGGTTTATCCAAATTATTCCATTTCTTAAGCTGAGGAATGTCCTGGTTTACTTGCTCTTCTGTTCAAACATGATTATTTCTCATTCTTTGCTGTTTTGTTTTTCATGTACAATAAACAATTTTGAGTTAGAACTGGAAGAAATCCTGAGCTCATCAGCTCAGTTGAGGAAAATATTTGTGTTATGTAGTACTGCTCACACTTCAAATAGTTAAACAAAAAACACAACGCAGAAAAGGAAAGACTATTTCATTTTTTACAAAATTGTGTGTTTTCTTCTCTTTTTGAAATTTTTTTTTTTTTTGGAAAGAAAAAAAAAAAACTTGTCACTCACCATGAAACTCTACATTCTACCATGAGGTTTCTCTAATTTAAACAGCCTATCTTTTACCAAACATTAAACAAGCCATAAAGCAGGAACTTTGGAACTTCAAATGAAGCTGTCAGAGATTCTTCCTGCCATCAGATGATTTGCAGCTGTGTGACTCATTTGTATCTTTATAAGAATTAAAGGGGAAAAAAAAAGATTATTAGCATTTCAATTCCTGTCAACTGCTGAAGCTAACTAGGCCTGAAGATGTGCCTGGTTTCCTTGTGCTAGTGCTGAGATAAATACAGAATGCAGGCAGTGATGTCGGAGGGATTTAAACCAGGAAGCTGGGTAGAAAAGAAGGAATCATTGGTACTGAACACACTCATGATCAAAAAATGCCCAAGTGCATACATGAATTGTCAAACTCTTCACAGCATGGGACAGACTGGCTAGGGAAAGATAAGACCTTCTTCTTCCAGTGATGAATGAAACCCCAGAAGATGAGATAACTCAATAACATAGTAAGGCATCAGTATGTATTTTCACACCTTCTGCCAACATACACCTTCAGTCTACTCTTGCACCCTTGAGTTTAACTCAAGTCAGATCATTTTGGTGGCAGTTCTCAGATGCCTACCCACTATAGCAAATACTAACTCCCATGTGGCTCCCTCTGCCTAGAATGTTTTTGCTCCCTTCCCTCCATGTTACAAACTCTGGCTGAACCTTCCATTCACAGATTCACATGTCAGCATTGAGAAACAAGTCCTGACTTATCCCAGCAGAGCACTATCTCTCTGCACAAGGAGCTCTGCTGCGAAACAATGATGAGCATGACAATTACTTCCACAGAACAGAGGTTTAGTCAACACTGATCCTGTGACTAGCCAAAAAAAATGAATATACTAGATTCCACAGCACAATTGTGGAAACTGCATCAATGTATATTCATGAGTATTCTGTGCATCCTAATCTTGTACACATATATCCTCGTGCGCGCGCGCGCGCACACACACACACACACACACACACACACACACACAGCTTAGCAGTAAATGATTTTTAAGTAATACCAGCACTATATATATATATATATATATATATATATATATATATATATATAGTGCTTCACACAATGGTCGCATCTCACTTTTTTATCAAAAAATGTTCAGCAAAAAATCTGTGATGATTTTGTGAAATATAGTATTGACTTACATAGAAAATGAGCCTATTCTTTTCTGTATTAAGATGTTAAATACCTATAAAAAGAACAAAATTCACAGAACTCTCTTCCTCATAGTTTAAGATCTCTTTTTATCTGGCTTTATTGTTGTTGAACACATGCTTCACTAGCCTTCAGGTTCTCTTTCCAATAAATAAACCAATGTCATATTTCTTGTACTTAAGGAAAAGGTTTTACTCTTAAATAATTTAAATATTAGGAGAAGAATAATAAAGTACATAAAATCATAGTTCTGTATTAGAAAAATTCTTATAAATCTGTATAATAAAAATTCAGATAAAGTTTTAGGTGAGTGTGCAAAAAGAATGGTTATCAAGTAATTCAGGGAGGGAAATATTATTCCTCTTTTAAATCTAAAGTTATGTATATTAGCTCACCAATCTCTTATTAAGTCAGCAATTGAGAAAACAACTGATCAGACATAATTTTTTCACACCTCCACACTTGCAGTATCTGAAAGATTTCAAGTTGAGTAGTTTTCTTAAAATTTTGTTACTTTATGATCAGTGCTTATCTTTAGGATGCCTTCCTTGTGCTTGATTCATTTCTTTGAGGCTCATTTCAGCTCTTCTTTGTTCAAACCCATATATAACTCCACGTGTGTACAGTAACGTATAGTGCTATACTTACTGTATAGTAATGAATGGAGACCCATGGGAGGACAGGCATATTGATTTTCAGTTGACTTTGTATAATTCTAGGATAGAGAGAAATCCCAGAAATAATAACGATAATAATTATTATTTTCACTGTGAGAAACTGAGGTTCTCATGATGTAAATGATTTATTTAAGATAAAACAACTAAATGGCAGAGGCCAGCTCATAACCAGGCTCTGGTCTCTGTCTTCACAGTGTCTCCAAATCTCCCCGTGCTCTGAACATCTGGAGTTTTTAGGAAGCCTGAGGTCTTCCAACAGCCCCTTTCTCTGTGCTGCACACATGTTCTCAGTGGGCATTGCCCTGAGAAGGGTTTCATTCTGAGATAATGTTCACAGATGCTGTATTTCTAAACACACTGCAGTGCCAGATATCAGACACATGCTTGGAATTTCCCATAGGGACACTCTTCCGTTTATCCAAGAGAAGGGATCTGGATTTTCCAGGGTGTCTCCACCAAGTCTACCTTTAATCAAATGGTCCATAGACTCAAGATACCACTGACTTAAAGGCGGCAGAAGCAGGCCAGAAACCAGGGGTTACAGATGGCTCTAAAAACTAGAAACCACGAGAAATTGGATTCTTCCAGAGAGCTTCCAGAATGGATCACAGTTCTCTTGATTTTAACCCAGTGAGAACTGCAGCAGATCTATCACTTACAGAGCTGTACTAGCAAGGAATTTGGGGGAAATTTGTTACAGATGCAGTAGAAAAACCATGTGAAGAACAATAAAAGGCTGAGCCATGGTCTTGTCTCTATTATATTTACGACTTGGAATCCTTTTTGTTCACCTAAAGATGGCCTAATTCCCTACCAATTAGGGAACAGTGTGTTGCTCTCCCTATTTGCCATAAGGATTTCTCTCTCTTAAGCCAAGGAAAAGTCTAAGAGTCTAAGGGCACATTCAGAGAGCTAAACTGCCTGCCTCGCCATGTAGACAACAACTCTGGTATCCTCAGCTGCTAATATTCTGCCACTAAATCTACTTTAAAAAAACATAAAAAGAAAAATAGCGGCTCACTAAGGAAAATAAATGTTTAGATGAATTCATGTGCTTTCCACTAGAGAGGATAATAATAAATCTACTGGGCAGTACAAATTGCCCTCCAAGTTTAGAGTCACCTCGTCATTCCCAGGGAGATCAGCTGAATTAATGGTCAAACATGTTAATAGAATAATGGAGCGTCCTTAACCATTTCTAGAGGAGGAAGGGGAGGGGTGTACTGGATGCTTATTTTATGGCAATTTATGTCAGTGTAAAAGTTATAAAGATTGCCAGAAAGTAAAGGAGCATGATGTAGAATCACTGGAGAAACTGTAAAATCAATATCTCTAGGGTTTTCAACACTGTACTTGGCAGGTCCTTTCAAATCCATTGCCTGCATGATATTTTATGTATGTAACTGGCAACGGTGATGGCGGATGATGTTCAACTCATGGAGTTGGCACCAAATCAATCATCAAAAACGAAAATGCATATGTCTCTCTCCATTTTCTATCTGCTTCTTCAGATGCTGTATGAGATTACATCCTAAGCCCAAGAGAAACTTATCCATAGCAAAGGCTGATATGAGAGGCTCTAAAAGTGTCTAAATAGATAGAAAAATGCAACTAGCATCATGGACTTTCCTTGGTAAGACAATAGCAATTTATTTGAATGGTGAGAATGTAGATTTTATCTCTGAGATACTTTATAGTTAGAATAAATTGTCACATATAGTTAATGCCACAATAGTTAATTTCTTTTTTGGTAAAATTATGAAAAAAAATCTCCATAATTTTTGGAAGAATATATATTGGAAAATCATTGTGAAGTAAAAATTAGTAACATCTAACTTAATTTCAAATGAGCATAATCTGACTCTGTAGGCAACTAAGCAGAAGATTTCTAGGGTTTCTACATGTACCTATGGTTTTCTAGTAAATCCTCAGGGACCATCATTTTGAAGTTGCAAATTTACTTGATGCCCAGTCTCTTAACTCATCCAATGGTTGCATAAACCTTTAATTATCTTCCCCCAAAGCATAGTAATTGCAAAGATCTAATGCCTTCTCACTGAGTCATATCAGAAACTCTTTTACAGAAAACAAAATCTCAAAAATGACAATGTAGAATAGGTACTCTGATCAGATTAGATTTTAAATCATTGACGGTTCTTTGCCTATATAAAATATGACTATGGTGTTCAATGGAAGAAAATGATGAAACAGTTTGTGTTATCACAAGTAGATGTCTGGAACTAAGAATTATAGAAAGGAGAACACAGGGACCAAGTTATTATTGTAATTAAATAATTTGATAGAAACATGACTACATATGAATACAAGGACTACAGAAATACTGTACTGGAAAACTTACAGAAAGGAAACAACAAATGCAGAAATTTAGATGATCAGACCAAGGTCAGAAGAGCAAAGAATTGACTTTTTCCATTTGAAAGGATCCCTTATTTCTTAAAGCTTTAAAGTTGATATTTCTGAACACTGTACCAAAGCTTTGGTCTTTCTGATGGGTAAGACACAGTATATGTTGACTTGAAAGCCATACCCTATCTCTATGTTAAAAGTACATACAGAACAATGTGTGGAATCCTGAAAATTAGAATAGGAATATTTGCAGAGATTCTACTTGATTTGAGTACTTAAAAATATGATATTTTATGGAACTGCCTATTTTACCAGGAAGGTAGGTCTTCCTTCTCTGCCTGAAGCAATTAGCCTCCTCTTACCTGAAAATTTTTATGATCCAGGATAAGGAAATTGCCTTGCAATGGTACGTCAACTCTCAAGATCTACCAGATCTATCATACTGCTAATCTGATTTGACTCCCAGCAGAACCCATTACACATGCTGTGGCTTCCCAACAAACTCTCATAACTACCACAATGGTGCTGGGAATTGTAAAATTGCCAACAGTTTCCCTGGCGTTTAGTCTCCCAGGTCTTTCAGTGATTGTATAAAACTTTCATTCTATGTATTAAAATATACACCACATCTGACCCCAAAATAAGCAGTTTCCCCATTGGAAAAGCTGCAAGATGTTAGAGCATGAGAAGAGTGAGGTAAAGGAGAGAAATGGAGATAAAATAAGCAACCTGGAAGTGCAGTTGGATTGGAGGAGTGACTTGTAATGTTCTGTTCCTCTGTATAGTGACTATGGTCGACAACAATTAATTCTATACTTCAAAATAGGTAGTAGAGAAGATTTTGAATGTTCTCAACACACATACAAAAATGATAAATGTTTGAATTGATCTATATAATTGATCATAGCACATTATGTACATGTATTGAAATATAATTCTGTACCCTGTAAGTATTTATAAATGTTATGTCAATTTTAAAAATAATTACAATATTCTTTATATATATTCTGAAAACATATAGGGATAGATCTTGAAATCAGGGTCATGAGACTAAAGATTATGAAACTCTAAGACATATTAGAATGGATGGTTAAGTATAGATGCACTGACCAGAGATTCTTGATTTTGTGTCTTAGCAAAATGTTGACTATAAATGTTTTCTTGATTGGTTTCCTGAGACCTACACTCATACTATCTTCATCCAGTACTATCGAAATGTCAGAACTTTTTTTTTTTTTTTTTGCTTCAGTAAGAGGAGCATAAACACACAAGGAGAGAAGTGCTGCCCTGTGATTTTGTATGCCATGCTTTTTTTCTCCTCCAAACACCAAAAATATCCAGAGGACATACATTTCATTACGACATTGAGAAATGTGTTGGTAGGGAATGTACAAACACCCTTAAATAACTCTGTACGGGGTTGGCTGCTGATGTTAGTAAAATTCTATTGTTGTTAGTGAAATGTGACCATTGAAACTGACTACTTGATTTCTTCAATTCAGAAATTCAGAGTCAGAGGGGAGCACCCACCAAGAGGCCAGAGGCAAAGTGAGTTTGTCTATTGTTATAGAAAGTAGGTTGGAATAAAACTCAACATTTTTGGAGGACTGAGTTAGTCAACTTTCGATTTCTGCAACAAAATACCTTGGATATTCAACCAAAAAAGAAGAAAGATTTATTTTGACTCATAATTTTGGAGGTTTAAATCCATGGTCAGTTGGTTCCACTGTTTTTGGCCGTCTATCAAGGATGGCGAGAACGCATGGCCAAGCAAGCTGCCCACCTCGTGGTGTGCAGAGGAAAAGACAGAGACCAGGATCTCATAATTCCTTTGAGCGAACATTCCCAATGACCTTAAATATCCTTCTAAGCTTCAGCTTTTAAAGGTTTCACCACTTGCCAACCGTGCAATGGTTTGAGGATCAATCCTTTAACACATGGGCTTTTGGGTGATACTCCATAGCCAAATCATAGTAGGAACTAATTGATTGTTTTGTTTCTAGGGCAAAAATAGTTCTGTAAGCGAATGAAGAATAGTATTCCTACAATAGACTCAAAATCACTCATCCAGTGCTCATTTCTGAATTTGTTCGCAGGTCTAAAAGCCTTTAAATTAGGTGATGTCATGGTTGACACCACATACTGTCACAATTATAAAACCATTTATTAATTCTCAAAAGGACTGGTGAACATTGATCAGGATGAATCTTCATTGAAGTAAGGGGATTTGAGAGTTTTCCAGGATCTGTGACTACTGATTGAATCAAAGACAGCTTTTTTTTTTTTTTTTTTTGGATGCAAAATCCATTACAGTATACCATTTAGGAAAGGTTCCAGAGGCCAAGAGATGATGAATTTTTCAACTTGCCATTTTTATGTACAGTAGAAATGTATTTATTTATCCTGTTGAAATTAGGTATGTCATGAGGTTGTTTAAGGCCAAGAAAACATAAGTGGGAGTAATTTGGGCACTTCTGGGTAAACAATTCAAAAGATAATCTAGTATTAATTATGATGCTTCCCAAGAAAAAAAGTGGTGTGCAGGCAACTTGGATGATATTTCTTTTATTAAGCTTTGTCCAAGAGCAAGGCCATCATGAAGCAGATCTCCCACTTAATGGAGATGGCATACATCATGTTAACAAGTAGAATTGCATTACTTTAAGTCTCTGAAATTTTTGCTAATGTAGCATTACCAGATTTTTACTAAACTATGAAACATAATTGAGTTACTAAAAAGGGATCAATATAAATACTAAAAGAAGGAACTCCAAGGTAAATTCTGGTTCAAAAAGTAAATAAGAGCATATAAATAAATTTTCTTCATTTAATTTTAAAATGCACATACAATTGCCGATGTCTTGGGGGCACCAGAACCAGGAGGCACCACAGCTTTGTAGGTTCAAACAGCAATTCTTTATTCCCGCTCTCACACCGCCTCCACACAGGTCCAGGGGCAATCTCATTCTGCCCTCTCCCGCACAATTCACCTACTCCACGAGGCTATCTCCAAATCCCATTTTAATCTCACGAGAACTCAACGGGAACAAGCAGCAGGAACACCCTAATCCCAGCAATAATCTTCAATCTCCAACTTCCCTAAAACCCATTGTCTTAAACTGGCAACGCCTTAAACTCAAGGAGCCTGTTACTTCCTCAAACCTGATCAGCTCTAAACCCGGATCCGCCTTGGTCCTTGAGCAAGGTCACCTTATTAAAGCATGCATGCAATGTCCCATCGAATGTCCTCTAAGCAGCATGGGGTACGCTTGGCAAGGAAATTTCGATGCGTCATTCCTACTTGGTAATGGCCCTCAGCATACAATAATAAAAATACTTTTTGCAATGGTATTTGCTTTTATAAAATATGTAACATCCTACTTAAAAGTTCCAGAAGCACATGCTAATAATTTGTGATATTGACTACTTCTGTGGAGAAGAGAGATGCTTCAAGGAATGGGGACAGTTAGCTGTGATATGTAAAGGAGTTTTATTACTTATTGTATGAATTTTTTATTGTTTCTATGCCAATAGTCCAATATAAATTTTTATTAATTTTTAAATTAATAAAAGAAAGGATGAATAGGGAAAAGTGAAGGGAGTCAATTTTGGCCTTCATAATAAACATTAATAAAACCAGAAGTGAAAGAATAACAATTTTTAAAATTTTTACATTTTTTTTCTTCTTTGGATGCTTTCATGGGAAGGTTATTAGAGCTGAAGTCAGTCACAGTCATTAATGTGACCCGGACATTCATATGAAAATGGAAAGTTGCACTAATAAAAATATTGCATTTGTGCTTTCTTTGAACAAATTTGATGTCATATTTCTTAATCCAAATTGGTTCTGCTTTGGTCTGTTCCTTTCTCTATTCCATACCTTAAAGGTTGTTTCATTTCACATTTGAAATATTCTAGGTTCTTTGTTATCAGTGAAAGATTGTGTTTGGGTTCCTGGAACAGAAAGATAATTACAATGCAAAATGCAAAATGCAGAAGGGTTTGGCGTATGTACTACTACAATCAGAACTCTGTAGGTGAGCAGTTAAGGCTGTTACAGTTGTAAGAAGACCATCTCTATCCTTCCTATTGCACCCCAATAAGTAGATAGGTCTAGGCATAAAGAAGTTAAAAATGTATATGTGGTTATGTGATCTAGTGGATGCTTAAGTAAAAAACTAAAATAAAATAAAAAGAAAGAGTACCCGAGAACATTTTCCAAATTATAAAATCCAAACCTATTAAATAAGTTATATTTGGAGACCTTAAATAGCATTCTTTAGTTTTGTACATAATAAAAAAATGTTGAATGATTTTATAAATCATTCTCATATGACAGATTCTGATGACCTCCACGAACTAGAAGCATAAGCAGGAGCAGCAAAGGTAGGGAAAATTACATACATTAATTTAATGTGTACAATCTCTGATTGGTCATAAAACTAGAGATTGCATTGGGAGGAAACTATTAGGAGGAATAAAGAATATATAGTTATCGAGGGATACTGAAGTAAGGAAATCATGCTTCAAGGATTGAAAGACATGATAATTGAAGTGCAGAGATCATTCTCCCTCCCCCTAAAAATAGCATTGTTGTATAGTATAATACAAAATTTTAAATATAGATTTATCTCTTATTCTTCATCACATTATCTGTGGTCTGTACATTCACCTAGGAGATTGAGAAATTGAAATTTGGCAACATACATCCTCTTCTCTTTTTTCAAATCCTTCAGAAATATGCAGGCTACTCCTAAAATTCACAAAGAAATTAAGACTTGTGAACACTCAGTATAACCCTTTCATTTGGAATTCTTTTAAAGAATTGTTGAAATAACTAAAGATTGAAACTCTTTTATTCTTACTCCATTTTGCAGTTTTTGTGATACATTTTTTTATTATTGGTTGTTCAAAACATTACAAAGCTTGATGATGGAGCTTAATATCCACAGGGTTTTGTTGCTGTTGTTGCTGCTAGTATTGTTATAATAAAGTACTAGAGAAAGAATAGCTTTACTATATATATATATATATATATATTTTATTTATTTAAAATATATATGTATGTATATATATAATTTATTATATATTATATATATATATATATATATATATATAATTTATTTTGGCTAATGACTGTGCAAGTTCAAAGTCCAAGGTGAAGCAGGCACAATTGATTTGGCCTCTTGTGATGACCTTTTTGCTGGAGGAGTTTCTAAGTTGAAGAGTGCATCATGAGATAAGAGACAAAGAGACAGAGAGCCTATGAGTGCATGTATGTGCCTCTCCTCTTATAAAGGAACCAGAATCCAATCATGAACTCCTCCTAATAGTTTTTAGTCACTGTAATCTCCAGTTCTATGTACAAATCAGATGCTTTGCACATGACAATTCCAGTCATGGGATCTCAGCTCTGATGACCTTATGCAATCCTAATCACCTCCAAAAGGTTTCAGTTCTAAACATCAACTTTAAATACTATTAGCATAGGACTTTTGATAATAAATTCCTGGATAATTATGGGGCACTGACCTTATTTAAAGTAAAGTAGTGACTTCAATGTAAATAAGAAGGGAGTAGAGAGGAGTTTGACTTTCCCTATTTTGAACTCTTATTTCTTATTTAATATAAAATTAAATGTGTAGTTCAATTAGTATTGCTTTTCAGGTAAGAAAATAAGAAATGGAGTCCTGAAGTGAGTGTACTGAAATCAAGACATCACCATATTTTGGATTGCCATAATATGTAAGGAAGACTCGGTTTGGGAGATGCTTACATATGGGTGTCTGTTAATATCATGATTATGTTGAGTTATGAAGCATTCAGAGCAATGGTATTCAAATGCTTTTGTAATTATTATGGATTTTTTTTCAAATGAAAGTTTGTATATTAGCTCTGTACTCAAAACTGAAGAAGCAGAACTCCTTTGTATGAATCAGAGGCCCCTACTGTCAGCTCTCAGCTCAGGAACATCCTCCTTTACACTGATGGACTATGAATAATGTAAATTATCTGCCTTTTTGCCCAGTATAGTTCAGTTTTATACCCTCAGACCCCTTTCTGTTCTCAAAATGTTCTCATTTGAAGAATCTCATACTGCTTTCCAGAGTGGTTGCACCAATTTTCAGTCCCACAAACAATAAGTATAATGATAGTGAAATGAACTCTACTGTCATGTTTAACTAAAACAAACCAAAACATTAAAAAATAACATATTTTGGACAATAAATTATATGCTCATGCAACCTATGAGGGATCTCACTGGAATCAGTTTCTGTCTGTTTGGTGAATTTTGAAAGCAGTTTGTACTCATTTGCAACATTGCTCATGGTACCTTATCTCCAGAGATAAGGGATGATTTGTAAGAGAAAATCTGACCCCCTCATAAAATTTTTCTTTCCAATAATTATTAACTTGTGTGCTGAATGTTATCAGAAGATTAATTTGGAACACAACTCTTTTCTTTTTTCCAGACATTTATTTCATTTGGTTGGACTATGAAAAAACAAGCTATTGAACATAGTTAGGTTTCTCTAAATGTTTCTGAAATATGCTGGTGGTATGCTCCAAGGAAGGTAGATTAATTTGGAAAATACTGCCCCAGATAACCACTTTTCTTTTGCAATGGCATAATGTAAGCACATTAGAAGAACAAATAGAAGAAAGAATTTACATAAATCTAATTAGCCTACCTTTATGAAGGACCATTACATTTATAGCTGTAGTTCCTGTTTCCACCAAGTGCCAGCCCATAGGATTCAAAGCTAGTGGTAGATTCACAAGCATAGTCCTTAGTAATGAAATAAACTTTAAATAGATATGTAGAACGAAGAGTCTATAAATCCATTCCCAAGTTGAAGACATAATTGAATCCCCAATTATTCGAACCATATCAAGTGGCTGATATTTGGATTCCATCTTGTAAATGTGGATCTAAAATTAGAGCAGATGCTCTTTGAAAATAATTTTCAGGGACACCATTCAAAGAATGTGATGCATTATGGGAGAATTTCCAGCTGATCATGCTCCTTACAACCCTAAGAATGCTATAGATGACATTTTGGTCCCTAGTTGAGACTACCTACATCTGATGTTGTTTGAAAGAGTCATTATAAAAGCTTCTGAAAATGGTACACAATAGTCATTATAGTAACATAGGAATAACTAATTTCAAATACAGAAAAATGTTACAGTTTTCACACATTTGTATAGCTCTTTAGGTTTTCAGTCTCCAGATATAACAAAAAAGAAAAATCTGGGAGACAGATGAAGATAAGACACCAATTCCTTCTAAAGATGCTTTTACAATATTAAAATTTTTATTTACTCATTTTCCTATTTCATGGAAACCACCTATTGTAAGCATAGCACTACCTTGAATGTGTTATATATGCAAGAGAAGGTGATGACAGGACTTACCAGTCAGAATAGTCTGGATTATACTGTAATAACTAAATTTCTCACATCTTAAAGGCTTATGCAACACATATTTATTCTTGCTTGTCTATAGATTTCTTGGAGTTTAAATGGAATCTTCTCTGTACCACATCACTCTGGTGTTCCATGTATCTAGTAGCCACATCCCATTATGCCCAAGAAAGAGAGTTCTGGAGGGTGTGTAAATGTCAACTCAATGTCCTGACTCAGAACAAGAATCACGGCTGCTCAGAGCTCATTGGTTAGTCACTTGGCCTTACCCACCTAAAAATCATCTAGGAAGTAGCATCTAAACGTATAATCAAAAAGCAGAGAAAAGAAAATAATTACTGAGAAGCATTAATTCTTATCATTTAGAATTAAACTTCCAGTCAAGAAACTTTCAAATCATACTCCCTCCTCAGGCAAAGTATATTTAGTTCTTCCTCAAGGGAGAGAACACCAAAGGTCTCATCCAGGCCATCATGATAAAAATCCAGGATCTTAAGGAATGTAGCATTAATGATACATCAAGGGATTATGTGTGGAAGTCTTTAATCAGGTCCACTTGAAGTGCCTCTTGATGTATTTGAAAGACAAGTTAATTGCTTCTACTCATCTCACAAACCTTAAAGAAACAGGGATAAGGTAATCACAGAAACACTGCAAGTCAGAAGAGAAAGACACAAAATTGTTTGTGGTTGGCAGCAATTCTCAAATCTTCTTGGTAGATGTAGTAAGGGCTCTCCTCTGAGTAGGGGGTGATTGTCAAGTAGGCACTGAGACAGTTTCAAGGGAACAGCATCCAGACCATTATTCTACATGGCCCAGGGTTCCACTCTGAGAAGTCATTCTTTCTCCTGTATCCATTTGAAGTGAGTCTTGGAGGCTGATCTTTACCTGGGGACTGAGCAGGTTTTTCAGCCTTGTTTCTCGCCCAATGGACAGTATCAGAACCCAAGAGCTGATATATATCTTTTACAATTAATGTGAGTTTAGGTATACTGGTATTCCTTTGGAATCAAACTGTCTAAGAAACATGTCTTCTGATTAATAACACTAAATTCCACATGACAAAAGCCATGCAAAGCATTTTTTGTTGTTATTTTAAACATTTTAAAAGTATTTTTCTGCATTGTCAGGTGTATCTCTTTCTCTCAATGATAGGTAACTCAGCCTGTGGGTATCTGTGGAAGAGGCACCTCACACCACCTTGCTCTTGATCAGATTGATCATGTCACATATTTCATGGGCAAGCGACTGCTGCTTTCTAGGAACTACATACCACAATTTGTGAATATAACTTGTCGTGTAATCTGTCCAACCACAAAGGAGACAGGAAAAAGCACAATTGCTCTGAGTGCCAGAAGAATAGAAAGCCAGAAATATTTGATGAACAGACCTCCTTCCGGGACGGCTTGTTAAGAGAAGATTTATAACTGTGGATCATGGTTGGAGGCAGTGGGATGACCCTTCCAACCTGGTCACCATCAGAAGGTATTCCTTCCCTGTTCCTGTCTTCGGTATTTGATAACTATGAATAAATCAAGTCACTGTTGCAAAAATTTGTTTTCTTATCAAGAGATGATTTAGAGGAGACATCTAGGAGAAAAGTTCTCTTGATTAGTTTTTAAAATCTGTTGAGTTGTGCGCTCTTGCGCTAGATCCTTTCTACACTCTCTCTGAGGCTTTCTTTATCATTCTTTCAAATCTGCTCCTTTGCTTTCCTTAGGGTTTCCATAAAGATGTGCTCCAGCCATTCCCTGTGTCCCTAGAAGGAACATCCACTCTTCTGAAGAGGAAATGCTTCTGTTAATAGGGCAGGCCTGGATCCCAGTGGCTCCTGTGTACAGATATTAAGAGGAGCGTCTCTGCCAATGTACTTAGGCAGAACAATAAAGCATCTTTACAGCTCAGACTCACCAGAGCCACTATTGATTCACTGGCATGTGCTCTCTCAATAGTAAAAGGCTGCCAGGATTTACTTGCTCGGCTTTTCCCTTTCCTAGGCCGTCATTATTCAGTGTAAAACTCCTTTAACCTGGTGGAGTTGTTGCTCTTGCTAATACTGTGTTAGCAAATTATTGATCCCAATGATGAGAACAGGAATCGTTTCTCCTGTAGCAGGATGTGCAATTGGATCTACATTCTGCCCTGGTAATTTTCTCTATAGATCTTCCAGGAGGACTAGACAAATGGACCATTAAAAAGGGATAGGGGCGGGGGGGAGCTGCCTGAGGTTGATGGTACATTTGAGCTGAATCCAAACTTTATTGGTGTTTTTCAGCTTCTATTTGAAAACTTATAAACATTGCTCTTTGGCACTTTATAGTTTTGTTTTGTTTTTGGTTTTTTTATTTGGCTTGCTTTTACTTTCTTTCATAACCTAGGAGTAATATTCACTGGTGAGTTTCTTTTGAAATTGAAATCAAGAATATCAACAATTCAGAGAAGTATTCAAAAAGCAAAATAAGGTCATTGACCTCTTCAGCTAAAACAATAAAAATATGAATAAAAAAAGCAACATTTGAGATGAGAGTTGTTAAATTTTGGCCTTGCTGGCCCTGGTGGTTGGAATACAATGACAGAAAATCTTCATTATGATGCTTACCTCTGTTTCTTTCACCTCTTAATGTTCATTTCAGGTAACTTAACTGCAGGTGATTATCAATTGGATTAAATTTAACTAGAATTCACTGAGTGCCTTCTGTGGACCTGGCACCATAGGAGATTCCAAAGAAGATTTTAACAAAATCGAAATTTGAGTTTGTTTGTTTTTTATCATCATTCTTTAGGGATGATTTTATTATTGTTGTTGTTTTCTGAAAAGCAAAAAGAAAGACATTTTAAATAGAAACAGACTTGCAAAGAAATTACCTTCAAATAAGAAGAAATGATTTTTTCCCACATAGCATAGTATCTGCAAGTGAAAACAAAATAATTTGTTTTATTATTTTATTGGTCAGCAACTGAGATTTGGTTGCAGAAAACTGTGTGATTAAGCTGAGACTTCTAAGAGCATTTTAAGTAAATTGTGTGTTTACACAATGATTTGGATGTGAGGTGTCCTCCCAAAACTCAAGTGTGAGACAATGCAAGAAGGTTCAGAAAAGAAATGATTAGGTTATGAGAACCTTAATTCAATCAGTGAATTAGTCACATGATGGGATTGATTGAGAGGTAACTAAAGGTAGGTGGGGTGTGGTGGGAGGAGGTGGGGCATTAGGGGCATGGCTTTGGGGTATATATTTTGTATCTAGAGAGTGGAGTATTTCTGTCTCTGCTTTCTGATCATCATCTGAGCTGCTTCCCTCTACCATGCTCTTCCACCATGTAGAAGAAACTTTTTCTCCTCTACAATTGTTCTGGTTAGGTCCTTAAGTCACAACAGCTAAAAAGCTAACTAAGACACTCTGCAATGCCCATTCTGTACAAAAGTATTAGACGAATAATGTGGACATGTCAGATAGCATAGCACATTAATTTGTTTTCTTTATGAGATGTACTGACGGGTATCAGAATCTTCAAGGCTAAATGTTTATTTGCTTAATATGGGTTTCTGACTTGCATGTTTTTTACTGAAATAAAATACATTTATAGCTGCAAGGCCCCACTTGAATTTCATATCAGAGGAAAGTGCTAAGCAAACTGTTGACCTCATACTGCTCATTAGGTATGGAAAACAAAGCAGAAAACGTCGGTTTATGTTATACATTATTTGGCAAATAAGTAGGATATTTTATGTAAGCGATCCTCTATGACAGGTTATAAATTCCAAAGAGACAGTTACTTTTCTGAAATGAAATTTCAGTGTTTCTTTATTAAGCAATAACATATAAAGATTGATATCTCAATTTTAGCACATTAAGAATTTGCAGCATAAATGTCCATCTCCTCTTAAGATAAGAAACCCTTTCAATCAGAAATGGTGACTTTCATATGTCTATTCTACCATAGCAGCAATCATTATGGCTCATTCAGTACTTGTTTTTGGTTGATATGAGACTTTTCACTGATAGTTATTATAATTCATGTTCCACATAATACCCAATTGACATCACTGGATCATCTGGCTTCATCGGCTCATCTTTCTTACTCTGGAAACAAAATGAAAAACTGGAAGTGGAAGAAAAGGGTGCTGAGAAGGCTAGAGAAAAAATAAGAGAAATATGGGAAGGATTTAGTACCTCATTCTGTTTACAAACTATTTCTATATTTTAATGATATTATTTATTCCAATTTAATATTTCTATTATGAAATTATTAAGTTTAATTGTCCTCCCTGAGAAAATAGTGATAATTAACATTTTAAACTAGAGTCATCAAAAGAATGATTATATCTTTCTTGGTAGAAAGGTTATAAAGTTTTTAGTTAGAAAGGTTTTTAAGTTTTTTTAAGTAGAAAAAATAAAACATACTCCTGTATTACACACAAGTATGGAAATGAGATTGGCCTTGCAAACTATTTTAAGAAACCATCCTAAATGCATTCCAATATAAATTCTGAGTTGTTTTTTTTGTTAGTTAACTACATTACTTTTCTGTCTTTTCTCATATTTCAGTTTTAAGTATTTTAATCAGAGAGGTAACATTTATTTTTTTCATATATTCATATTTCTATTCTTTTGGATTGACAGTGCAGTTTTTTGTTTTGTTTTGATTGGTTTTTTGAAAATTACAAAAGCTGAAATATCCAAAAGGAGTCTTTCATGAATGTCAGTAAAAAGGGAGAAAGTGGTTTGGTTGTGATGCTTCTGCTGCTGAGAAGACCATAAATGTACAAAATCAAAGTAACATACTTTATGAATAATAAATAAGCAATCATGGGGCACCAAATTGCATCTTAAAAATAAAGCCATGGATGCAAATAACATAATTGAAATTCTTACAATGTATTTATGTGCATTAATGAAAAGGAACGAATATTCATTTTGCCCTATCTCAAACCATCTTTTTAAGTAGAGGCAATGAATATATCAATTGTGAAGCTTAACAACTGGGGTTTAGTAAAACATGCTTGATTAATTTTTACTGAGATTTCCAAAATAAATGAGAAAGAAATCACCTCATTCATTATATCAGAAAGGGGAAAGGGATCTTGATGATATTTGACTGCATCCAACTGATCTAATCACATCCTAGCCAATTGCAGAAATGGGTTCCTTGCATACAATGAATTTCCTTCCTGAAGATGAGAATCATTTGAGTGTCTCAGAAATTACTGAGATCCAGCCTCTTTACATTAGCAAAAGCAAATAAAATAAGACTATCACAGCAACAATCAGAAGAACAGCAGCAACAAGAAGACCCTTTGCATAGAGAGGTCAGAGACAGAGACCTCCATTTGGAAAAACTAGAAGTTGCAGTGTGGAAAATATCCAGAAGAAATACTGCTTTCATTTCATTTATTTATTTATTTAACTGATATCTAAAAACATATTGTACATATTAATGGAGTGGAATGCAATGTTCAATACATGCATACATTGCAACTTATAGGTTATTTGAACTGCAAGTAGATAACACAGTCACATTTTATGAATGGAACTAAATATTTGGATTATTTTATTGTATATCAATTTTTTCTCTAATATAATAATAAATCACACACCATAACCACCAACAACTTTAATTCATCTTTGATTTTTTTGTTGTTTTAATATTTCAATATAGCTATTCATTGACAATATTATAAATCAGGTTCAAAATTTATAATTGCAAGACTGCATTTTGGTAGTATATATATTGTTAACTCTTTAACTATATTAAGGTGGAAAGAGAAGGAGGATACAGTGTTGAAGTTTTTCAATAGACTTTACATTTTCCAAATAATCTTCAAAACTTTTAGAAAGAAAGATACTGAACTTGTTTCTCTGCTTTAACAATTGTGAAAGTTTGAGCCATCCTTGTATATGCTAAACTCTGTCAAATGCTAGGAATTGTGGACAGTGTGAAAGATTTGGAAGATGAATTTACGGGCACCTGTCCTCACAGAAGTTAGGAAACACCTGAGGAAAGTATATGTAGGGACCATAAAAACACAATACAATGGAGTGTGAAACCCAGTTTATTAATTGGCCTAGATTACAGTTTTTTTTGGGGGGGGGTTACTGGGATAGTTTGCAATGTCAGAGTAGGTACTCTGGAGTAGGAAATATTCCGAAAAGTAACAGGGAGTGAAGAAAGCATTCTTGGTAAAGCCAGTTTGGAATTCCTGATAATCCTTTAGTGTGGACACTTGGAGAAAATCATCTTAAAGGCAAACCTGAGGTATAGTCTTTTTGATTTAATGTTTACAATAGAAACTTAAAACCTAAAGATTTTTTGAGAGAACTCACTTCATGGAAGTGATAGAAGCAGAATTAGAGGGAGACTGCAATGCCCTTGGTGGATTCCCCCCAAATCTGGAGGTTGATCACCCTTAAGAATGTTGTATTTTGGGGCTGGGGTTATAGCTCAGCAGTAGAGTGCTTCTGTAACACATGTGAGGAACTGGGTTCAATACTTAGCACCATATAAAAATAAAATAAATAAAAGTGTGTGTGTGTGTGTGTGTGTGTGTGTGTGTGTGTATTTGTATCTTGGGGTGGGGGGATGCTAGGTCTTCGATTCCCACATTTAGCATCAATGCATGTGAATTTTATCTCAAGAAGGCAGTTAAAACAATTGAAGGAAGATTTGATAAAACAAAAATTCTAGACAGAATCCAAATTTGAGCAATCTGGTGGTAACAGTTGTTCCATTGAAGAGAAAACAGGCTGCTGTGTCAAAGGGATATCTGGGTAGCATGCCATAACATATACTCTAGGCCTCAACTCACATAAACTGCTTATTAATGGAGGAAATGTAGTTTGGTACTTAGGAATGCAATCAGGACAGGCTTAATTCTGGTATGCACATAATGATTTCATAAATTGTGTGCCTTTGGTCAAATTGCAATCTTTATTTTAGTATATTTTGAATATAAAAATGAAACAAAAATGTGGGCAAAATACTCAACCTAATGCCTGCCACATAGTAGCACTTAATAAATTTGGGAAATATTTGCCATCAATTGAGTGGATTCAAATGGTAGCAGTAGAAATGTTTGAACTGAGAAGTTACATAGCTAGGTATCCATTTTTCACGAAGTAGATGATCAGGGAATGAAAGTTGATTAGCTACTTGATGTAATAGATCTTACTATTGATCTCAGAACTGGGATTTTAGAGGAGAGTTGAAAAGAATATGAAGAAAGCTGACAACATAAATCAAAGAAGGATGGATTATAGAAATCTGCATCAAGGATACTGTGCCATTTGACGCATATATAGATGATACTTCCTAAGTGGTAACTGTTGAAGATAACATTCACCATCATTTTGCCAGGGTTTGGAGCTGCTATTGGCACAGAGTAGATGCTTACTAATATTTATCAAAATTAATACCTAATTAATTAATAAAATGTAAAGACTATATGGTATGTGTATACTCTGCTGACTTCATAGAAGTTTTCCTTAAAACAACTTTGCAAACAAATCTAAGGACTGTTATTTTTTTATGCCCTGGCTAACATGTTATCCACGATGAAATACATTTAATAAGTACCTACTATATCCACACCACTGACTGAATAGAAAATTTTCAAGGCCTAGCCTTGAAACAACTACTAAAAGCTCAATTGAGGATGCTTCTTTTTCATTAAAAATCAGAGATGTATTTATTTACTTCTTGAGAGAAAGTAAAATATTTCTCCTACCTTTGCCAAGTTTCTATATATTAAAACTCTTGACATCAGTGTAATTTCAGACATATTTGAATATCAAGCAATAATATATGGTTAAAACCATGAAAAATAAAAAAATTCACAACACATCCATGTGTAAATTTAAGCACAAGATAAGCAATATTTTAAATAAAGATTTAATATAGATTGGCACATACCCTGCATGTTAACTGCTTTCACCCAAGTAAATAGCTAAGATGGAAGTATCAATTAATTGAAATAGAAGGTACCTATTTTCATTGAAAAGATATAAGTTGCTAGCCTGCTCATATACAATCAATCACCAACAAGAACAACAAAACCAGGAGAGGCATAAAACTGCTTAGAGACAATAGATCTGAAAGAGGCCAGTCAGTAATTCCAACTACTAGCTCAAACAAGAAGACAAATAGAGGTTGTATATTTCACCATTAAGGAACCAGTTAGAGTTCCATTTTGTGCCAGAGCAGTTCTGCCAAAAAGAACTTTCAGTTCCAACTTACTCTGTGAGTCCTCCCCATAGAAACATTTTTGGCTTGTACAAGCAAACAAAGTGACAATGAAAGTGCTGTTCTAATGACCTTGTCTTTGAGATAGTGGTGACACATTGTAGGAGAATTAGGAAGTTACACTGAGGTCTGTAATGCTATTATAACCCATTGAGAACCAATCCAATCTGGGAGAGATATTTTCCTGCACTGTGCTCTCGGAGTGATGCATACAGCTAATTGTAAATATCTCATACGGAACTGCCACCTGCTTCCCCGAGTTACATCATTCACAGTTAATTTATATTCAGGTGGCATGAACATCATTTTCTCTTAATTTCTGCCTAACAGTTCATTTTCTTTGGTTAGAATCAGCATTTCTCTCAAAGCATTTTTGTAAAAGTACAGCTTTACCATACATAACCCGTACAAAAGCCCCAGACCCCATGACAGATATGTTAAAGGGAAAATATAGCAGAGAAAGGAAACTTTTCAGCCAAGAAGGACATTTTTTAAAAAATCTAGATTCCTGGTTTGAGTACAAGGCTGTCCCTTTAAAGCAGAAATGCTACCAGTTTCATTATGTATTCACTCAGTGTCCTAGTTGGGAAGGGGGACCGAGGGGGGAACACAACCTTAAATTCTTCAGAGCTGTCCTGGTTGGTTTATCTACTGTGATTTACTGTTGTGATTGTTGAGTAGCTGACCACTGATTTTAACACTGGGGTATAGAGGAGACAGATTGACATGGGTTTCATTAAAATTCAAGAAACTCAACTCCACAGAGAGCATGACTAACTTCCTTATACATGACAGGAATCCCCACAGATGGTACTTCACCCTTGCTAAAGGAATTAAGTCTACCAAAAGAAACCCTGTCTATAAGCAGCCAATTCCCCAAATCTACAGGCTCATCTGCACAGATATTCTTTATACTGTCATTCTTAAGTACCTTAGGGTAGCTCTGAAAGACAGGGGGCCGAGAGGGAGCAGCCGCTGCTGCCTTCACTACCCCTCAAGCATGCTGGTGGCGTGGGGATGATGGGATTATAAAGTAAACATAATAAAACACAGGACCAGGGCATCCGGTGGACATAGTCTATTTGCTGACTCCTCTTTGCCTGGGAAGAGCAGAGATCAAATTTTTCTTGCAATTACACAGAATCCCTGCACCAAATTGGCAGTTATTAAACTATTAAGCAAATGCAGAAATGAGTATTGTATTTGGTTCCTAGTACAATTAACTTCCTTTCTTCTTTTTCTTCTTCTTCTCTATCTCTCTGTTCTCTGGCATTATGCTCTTAAATTCCACATTTCATCGTCAAATATTTAAGTTGTCAGGGAAAAAATAAAGTAGCCATCACACATTCATTATATAGTGTCAAATAGGACATGAAGGAGACAGCTTGCTTTTTTTTTTTCCTATCCTCTGGTCTTGTCAATCAAAAGCGTGGTAATTAAATAGGGATGGAGATGCTTTCAAATTAAGAACAAAGGAGGAGGCATTTAATAGGACGAAGAGAAAAGTGATTAAAATAAATAAATAAAGACTGTGGCAGTGTCTATTGTCTTCAGATGAGTTGTCCTGAGCTATGGTTTCATCAGCTCACCACCTCCCTCCCCTGCAATACACACACACACACATACAGAACTCATTCTCTTCAGTTTCTGCTAATAGTGCAGAGAGTATGTGGTGTATATTATCTACACATTCTAGTAAATGCTGAGAGTTTAATATAATGTTAAACACACGAATACAATAATGATGGGAAATAAAGTTTTCTCATTTTCTAGATTAGATACAATCAGGATAATCTGAAAGATACATACATGTAGCATCTACAGAGTCATTCACACAAAATCATGGAAGAGTCATTATTTGTTTTTTCCTTGAATTAGGAATATTGTCTCACATCTATATAATTCAGAACACAGTGTCTCATCCTAACAGCTGCTTTGAGATCAAACATCTTTTACGATAAATCAGGCTACAATGGCAAATGGGCAATGGGCTTTATAATTTTTCTGCAAAATTTTGAATCTTGATTACCATTTCCCTAAGGCAATAAATTTTTAATTGATAGATTTACCCCAAGAATGGTCTTGTGGTCAAAAAAAGTCAGAACATTCTCCCTAGGTGTTAGTATTCCTGTAAAATGTAAAATAAATCCTCTCTCCTAGAGAAAGAAGATGTGAAGAATACTCACTGAGAAAACCTAGGTTTATAGGATTATATCAGATCTTCCACTATTTATTTATGTATGCACACGTTTATACTTAATTACTTGTCTTTATTTTAACCTGAAGATTGCATTACAGTTTTCTGCTTATATATATGTATATATGTATGTGTATATATATATTTTTTCCTTGAATATACATATAGAAAGATATATACATATATATATACACATATACATATGTATACATATACATAGGTATGTATATATGTATTGTTCTGTTACATATATATGTATATATATATGCTTCATATACACATGAAGATGTGAGATATGTGATCAAAGTTAAAAGCCTTTAAAATACATAATTACAATAACATAATTATATTCTAAGCCTTGAAGTAATTGGTACATACACACAGATACTTTTTGGACTCTGAGAACCAGAATTACAAGGGATTTTCTTTTCTCGTTAGAACAAAGTGTTCTATTTTATTTCTGTTTATTTGGGAATATGGTACAAAATCATAAGGAGCTCTGGAAAAGGGAAAACTTACATTTAAAAATATACTAGCACATGATGCTTGCTTAATTAAAAAAAATCTTTCCTAGCATAAAATAAGTACTAAAATGTTTGTGAGAAGTTTTAAACAAAACAAAAAAAACCCGAATGCTCAGTACTTGTGCTTAACTATTTGAAATTCATGTTGGAATCAATGAAAAAATGTTTTTAAACTCAGCAAAATACAGAACTCTCTCTAAGCAATAATGCATGCAGGACACTGTGATAGAACAGTGGCTAAAGCTAAAACCATTGCTAATAGAACTTTTCATTCCTATGACACTATAATAAAGCCAATTAGGAGATTGGGGTTGGGGCCCAATTTTGAATTGGCTTTCTCTGCTGTAGTTATGGTATTTTCATGCCTATTTATCTGGGTAGTTATTTCCCCTGACAACCGTAAAATGAGTTTTTTACATAATTTTATGAGAACCATGTTATAACAATGAATTAGTAACTCCAAGATTCCAAGTGGATATTTTGCAGCTTTATTACAAGGCTTTATGTCAGAATTCTGGCTAGCCAGTGTCTCTGGAAGGAATGGCAATTACATAGATGAATTTGCAAACCTGTCCTCATCAGCCTCAGTACTAACTCAAAATTCCATCACTTCTGAAAGCAGGCTGTTTAAATTCAGGATATATGTTGATGAACTTTTTCATCAAGTCCTGTAACTTCTAGAGGTGTCAAAAAGGAAAATGACCACATAAGGATGTTTGTGACAACCGTGGTTGCCCTCCTTTTCCAGGGTATATTTAGAAAAATGAGTGGGATCCTCAGACCTCTTTGAATCTTTCTCAATTACAAAAGATATGGATGGATGGATGGATGGATGGATGATAGGACAGAGAGGGTCCTCTTCGTTTATGATTATAGTATTAAGTGTACATGGAGCTGCAGAGCCAGAAAGTTTTTCACCATTGAAGTGAGTACCTTAAATGCTGCAAACTTTCATCTGTACAAAACCAATACAAACTCATTTTTCACAAAGGACACAGGAGTGGCTGGACTCGAGTCTTAACCAACAGGTTCAGGTATCATCATGACCAAAGTGTTTAGCACATAACCATGTCATAAAGTTCTGCTTTAAGAAAATTCCAACCTGGCTTGTTGCAACAGAAAGAAGTTCATTGTCTACTGGGGACACACATACACATACACACACCCACAAACCTAAATGCAGAAGGTTAAACAGCAAATTACAGTTCATTCTCATTATTCATGCAGTCATATGTATACTGAATTAGCAAATACCACACCACAAACATTAGGTTTCTGAGTCTCTAATCCCAACATTTTCATCAACAAATCAATGCACAACCATGTTTTCTTAGGTGTTTCTGTTTAATAACACCATAGGAAATAAGTATCACTGATCCATTGATTTCGAACTCGAGTCCAGCAGCTCCATTACTCATGAAGCTTATTTTCTTTTTAAGGCACATCAGATCCTCCTTGTTCTTAGGAACTCTAGTGTACTTCAGCACCACACTTAGGATACCTCTCAAACATCAAGATCAACAAGAAGGAAAACAAAAATGAAAAATTAAAATTAAAACAAAACACTAAACAGTCCATGAAAATGATACTTGTTCATAGTATAAGAGCTAAACAAGATGATAAATCTCTGTCTTGATCCCCCTAGTTGTTATATGCCTGCTGGGTGACTCAGCTTTTTCCCCCCTGTGCATGTCCACAAATGGCCATAGAAGTGTGCAAGTTCTGAGCTATAGGTTGCAAATACATTTTAGTGCATAGACAAATATGAATACTGAATCTCAAAGAAATACACAAATAACGGCGATTGCATATTTCTCTCAACCTTCCCTCACACAGGCCTCTTTCTAGATTCCAACTAAATCTTGTATTCTGCACAATGTCATTCTACAATTAGCAAAATTTTTAGACAAAGCCACCTTCCTACAGCTTGGATCTCACTCCTTCTCCCCAACTCAACTTGAAGTCGTTTCTTTTTTGTTGTTTGCTTGTTTGTTTGTTTCAGGTTCTTACCCCTTTTGGGAAAGTTATACTTTTTCTGGCTTTTTATTAAGCTATATCCCAAATAGATTTTATAACTGTTATTTTATTTTGATCCCTTTGCAATAAGGAAAGATGAACATCTTCTCTCTTTGAACTTGCAATGTAAAAGCCATGAAATTTGTGGCTACATAGGGCTCAGGATATAGTTCTAGTGCAATGAAATTCAGAATTGTTTGACAAGGATAGAGACTTGGAAACAGGGAATCCAGCAGGTGGTTGGATCCTAAGTTCCTTACTCTTCATCAAATATGACTTTATTTTATTATGGAATGTAGAAATAGAACTATTGCGGGTGATGAGGAAGTCAAAGGCAGGAGAAATATAAAAGCTTCAGTCTTCAAGAAAACTATCATGTCTAAAACTGATAAATAATTGAATGTGATTGTCACACATTTTGTAATCTCAAATTTCCTATAAGTACTTACCAAATCAGAGCTTGTTCATGAAATCAAATTCCTGTTGAGAACATTCTACAATTTCATATAGTTAGATGATATTGAGTAATTTCCAGATTCACAAAGTGCACCAAATATTAAATTACATGAACTTTTTATTACTCCCAGGACTTTTATAAAAGTGTTTTCTGGATGACCACCAATTCTTCTAACATATAATGTCTTCTTCAAAGGAAATTAGGTAACTTATGATCTCCTCCCTTCCCCATAGCCTCATAGACTCATGTGCCTATCTGGTATTCATAAAAAGATGAACTTTCCAGAAGTTTTCTACCATCTCCTGTAGTTATCAACTGTCCAAAGAAAAGAGTATTCATCTCAAATGTCTGATATGATTAGTAATTTGGTTCTATTCAATAATGTAGAAGCAAATAAAGAATTATTAGGGCTCCTAATGTAGGTTAATCTTGAGAACCTTGACACTGGCTGGAGACAAGGTCATGCCAAAATTTCACACTGTGTTTTATAGCATAAGCATAGAGCATAGATAGAAAGATAGAAAAGTCTTTGAATATTGTATGAATTTCTGATTTATGGGCAGAATCTTCAGGCCTGTAGGTATTATTTGAACACTTCTTAAGAATCCATTTGTTCCTAGAATATAATACCTACTATTTTAGAATAAAGTCTCTTGGAGATTGAGCATAAAATCAGTATCTCCCCATAATTTGATTAAAAAAATAAACAAATAAGACAAAATCAAAACAAAAAAAAAAACAGTGGCTAGTATTCTTCCTTCTTTTTTCTTCCTAATGTCTTATTTTCAAAGGTAGAGCAAGTGTCATGAAGAAACTTTCTACTCATGCTTAAAAAGAGATTGGTCTCTTTTTAAAAATTTCAAAATAATAATAAGCACTGAATTGCTTTATTAACTTGTCTTTAAATGACATAATATCCATGATTTCTCTTAGAAATGACCTCTGCTTGTTTTGCATGACAATAATATCCAAGGAGTCAAGGAAACCTGTCCCTTTGCAACATTAACATCTTGAATAAGAAGATTGTAATTAGAGGAGGTAGTGCCAGAGATGGAGAAAGGCAAATCGGAAGGTATTTATGGGTCCACTGTATATGAAGTATATTTTAAGGGAATAGAAAGGAATGAATAGATGAAAGGGTATAGATGCCCTAGGATTAAGTATTGGAAAATTTCAGGACAATCCACTAATTTTACAAAATTGCTACAAACGAAGATTTCAGTAAAAACTGATCTTCCCGATATGAATATTTATATGAACAAAGTGCAACAAGATCCAGTTACATTAGATATTAATTAAACAAGGCAAGCAAACTGGCAAAACAAAGACTGAGTTTTCTTCCAGTAAACCAATTTTAATGGAATGCATTTTAGTGGGGAATTTTCTATGTGTTATCCACTCTACCATTACTGTAATCTAACAATCGTTCCTCTTGGCATTGGCTGGCTTCCTTATTTGTCTGGACATCTGAAGCCTTTGTGCTTACAAACCAATAATTAATACTATCAGAAAGATATAGAGTAAAAAATAATGATTTCTAAAATGTGCAATGAAGTCAAATGAATTTTTCTCTCCATTGTCCATTTTCATCATTATGTTAAGAATTGGAGGAAAAATTATTATTGATGTATATGATATTCTTAACAAAAGCCAAAAAGAACGATACACTATTATCAACATAACACACTGAAATAAATTTTGAGGACTAAGGGAAAGCACAGGTACAAAAAAGAACTGGAAGAATAAATCCTCAGTTTTTCAATTTCTAAAACCAAAGTTTAATTAAGAAATAGAAACATATCATGTGGAGAAATCCAAGTACAAAAGAGTTCCTAAGTTCCAAAATGACTTTTTGGGTTCATTTTTGGATTGCTTTGCATTCTTGCTGTTTTATTTTCAGTAGTGGTTGGGTTGGGGGCATATTATAGTATTTTGGATGGATGAGTTTTGCAAAGTGCCAAGCAATAAAACATCTGTTATAAAACATGTGCAATAGCTTTGGGGTATGGACTGAAACCAGTCAGTATTATTCTGAAGCAAAAAAATGAATGGCCAAATAAATGAGCACAACCTGCTTTTATTATTATTCTTTTAAAGGACCATTTAATCCAAATAATTTATTTTTCCTGTAAATTGCACATTTTACAAATATATTACCATAGCTACTATTTAACATATTTTCACAATATCCTATGAGGCAGAAAAAAACCTCTCTGTTATCATCCTAATATTTCAGTGGCTGGACACATTGTTGGAAATAATATAAAAATTCTAGTTTTTTTTTCTTTTTATTTAAACATATTTTGTCTTAAGCATATTTACTGAAAATAGACTATAAATACCAAATTAGTCTGATTTCATGGAAAAAAAGTCACTATCTCCAAGAATTTATAAGCTTTATTTCAAGAAAACACAAGAACTCACAGAAAGTTAAAAAAAAAAAAAGAAGAGAGGAAAAAGGGTTCAAAGGATTCTAGAATCCATCAAAACCTTTGCTCAATAGACAGCAACAATTTGAACATATGAAGAAGTAGGAATAATGCAATAACTATTAAAGATGCAGAAACTAGGATATCATGAGGATGCAGCATAGCAAAAATACAATGTCAGTAAGCCTATACTATGTTCCAAAACGGTAACTTTCAAAAGTGTACAATCTTCATGTGGTGGGTCCACTCTAGATTGCTTCCATCTTGTAGCATCTTCGCATTGACATATCTTTCTAGATTAAGGGCAAAAAGCAAATATAATGACACAATTTCTCTGAAATACTGTTACCCCAAAATGGCACATGTCATTTATGACCATATTCGTTCACCAAAGAAAGTCATTCTGTTATTACTGAAAAGTCAATGAGAGATTAATCTGGAAGAAGATGAGGCCTAGAATTTTACTCATCACCTGTCGTATTTACCACACTACTAATTTATAAATTAGTAAATTTAATTCTCTCATTTTTATTAGTTATTTTTAGATATACATGACAGTAGAGTGCATTTTGACGTATTATACATACATGGGGTATAACTTCCCATTTGTGTGGTTGTACATGATGTGGAGTTACATTTTTAATGTTCTAGTTTAAAATCCATGATAGTAATATTAACTAGCCATTATATAATGTTGATCCAAATAATTTATACACATTATTTAAAATTAACACACAAAACAATCTCAGCATTATTTATTGATAATGTGCTGAAATAGATAATAAATGAAACTTCTTCAAAATAACCGATTCTGGTAAAATAGTGATTCTAATGCTATGAGTTTAACTGTATTTTTGAATCCATTATAACACAAAAGAACTTTTAGGAGAACACCAAGTTGGAACCAACTGATGGTGGATTCACTGGAAACACCTGACGAAATTGTATATATACAAAAGTTGCAAAATCAGAATTACAAACTAAGATGACAACCATTAGAAATAAAAATAAAATGAACATATGCACATCTTTAATATGAAAGCATCAAAAATGATGAAGGAACAAAAGTTTTAAAAAATAATAAGGTAAATTTTATATAGAATCAGCTTCAATTTCTACTTAGTTGAAAGCCATGGTTGAAAATAAATTATTAGTAAAATGATATATAGCCAAGAGACAATGGTAAACTGGATAATATAACTGATGAAATGATCTATAATGTCTTTGTGGGTATGCTGGTTATAATTTCCTTCAGAAAGTGATCTGCAAAATTTTCCAGTTGCAAATTTTATTGACATAACCATTGTCAAGTTAATGATAGTTTATAATTTGTTGGACCACAAATTTCTGAATATTTAAATCTTAAAACTTGCTGTAAGTCAGTTGTAGCATATCACTAAATGCAGTGCAGAGAATCAGTAAAAGGGAAATATTGGCTGGGCCTAATGGCACACACATGCTATTCCAGCAACTCAGGAGTCTGATGCAGGATAATCACAAGTTCAAGACCAGCTCTCAGTAACTTACAGAGGCCCTAAACAACTTAGCAAGACCCTATGTCAAAATAAAAATTTTAAAAAAAGATATAGATATGGCTCAATGGTTAACCATCTCTATATTCATTCCAGGGTACAAATAGAAAAAAAAATTAGGAGATAAAAATCTAAACTATATCTAATAGAAGAGAGAAAGGGAAAAGAAGAAATTTTCAGAGAATATGGAGGATTCTTCATAGTCACTAAAATGGCACATTGCATTTGAATTCAACAAGATAAATGAGGCACAAGAACATTAAATTAAAAATAAAAAGCATAGTAAATGTAGCTACAGAATGTAAATGTTAACAAAATAGTTTGAAATCTGCTATATAATGAAAGTGTCTTACATACAAAGGATATTAATTATATTGAGGGCTAATTTCTTTAAAAAAAAAACACTATTGGAAGTACAGAGTGCTTATAAAATAATGACCAGAGATGACAGCATCTCTCTTTCAATTATATTCAGATTCTGTTGTGAACACTCTTGTCTATTCTTACTCTTTTGCATTCATTGAACAACAACAGAAAGTGGCAGTTCTCTCTTTCCCATCTAAAGAATGAGAATAAAGTATGAACAAGAGGAATCTGAGGGCGCAGGGGAAGCATCCTCTAAATCGGTACATTGGTTCAGAAGCAAACATTGGAAACTATACATGAAATTTACAAGAGTCAGCACAAGAGTGTACTGCGATCTGAACTACAATGTGAAATATGACCAGGGAATCAGATAGGTCTCCTTGTGGCACATAAGTGAGACAAATCAGAATAATATTGAAGAAACTTGAAAATTACACTGGCATTCAAAACACAATGAACAATATGTAAAAAGGATCTGTATTCTTAACCTCAATAAGAGGATGACACATTAAAATAGGTGTTAATAGGAAATAAACTTCATAACATGATAGTAAAAATATCGAGGAAGAATTTTAAATATTTACCATATCTAAAACCAAATAAATATTAACTAGAAAGGTAAAATGAAAAAAATAGAAAGAAATGAGAAGATAGCACAGATACTGAAAATATTTGATAAGGACTTTACCAATACTATAAAAGCACTCCATAACTGGGAATTATGAGCAGTCTGAAAAAAATTCAAAAATTTCATGAAAGAAACAGAAGATAAAAGAAGAAATAGAGGATAAATTAAGAACCAAAATATATTTTAGAGCTCAAAAGTAGAATAACCAGAATTTTTTAAAAAAATATCAAGTTATGAGTTCAATTTCAGAATTGAGAGGACATAAGAATGTCAGGAAACTCAGGCATATAATGATAGAAATTATCTAATCTGAAAGTCAGGGGGAAATTGAGTTTTTTCCAAAATGAAAAGAGGTCAGGAACTTTTAAGTCAGCAGCAAGAGTCAACATTTATGATTTCCAAAGGAGAGGATAAGAGAATAGGATTAAAAAAAAAACCCAATCTACAATTAAGACAAATTCAAAAATAAAAAAGTTAAAATTTAAGGTAGAGGAATAAAATTCTCCAACATTAGTATGATTATACACATACAGTCAATAAGACAGTGTGATTTTGGCAGAAAGAAAGATACCTAGGTCAATGCAAAAGGACCAAGAATCCAGAAATGGAACTATGTAAGTATTACTCTTGAGTTTTCACATAGGTGCAAAAGTGATTCAGTGGATAAAGGATGAACTTCTCCACAAATGTATTAGAAAAATGAAATTTTCATAGAGGGGTATAACATTCAATATAAACCTTATATCATATGTAAAAATTAAATTATGTTTAAGTCTACAGATTAAACCATAAAGTTTTCGAAAAAGAAGAATATGGATGACCAAGATTCAAGTAAAGACTTTTAAGACTTGATACCAAAAGCATGATCTACAGAAGAAAAAATAATAATAAATTGAAACTTCTCAATAGTTACAACTTTTATTCATTGGCAGAAGGGTAAGATCAGTGATAGATTAGAACCAAATTTTTGCAAATTGTCTATTTGATGAAGGACTTGTACTATAACATGCAAAGGATTTTTCTAAACTGAAAATAACAAAGCCAATTAAAAATACCTGGAGGGACATTTCATTAAAAAGATATACCAAGAGTATATCATTAGACATTATAGTTTCACAATCTACAGGCAATATGACATAATGTTACAAAACTATTAGAATTACTAATGTACATAAGAATGCAAGCATAACTGTTTTGGTCAAAGGAAAGCCATATATATGATGATGATTCTGTAAAATTATGTTTCTGAGTGATGTTGTAACTAGCACCGTTTGTCAAGTGCACTTAAGATGTTCACACTATGTCAAAAATCGCTTAATGACAGGTTTCTCAATGGAGGACAGTTTTGCGGTCCAGGGAACTTTTGGCAAAGTCTAGAGACATTCCTGGCTATTGCAACCTGGGGGAGGAAATGGGGTGACTACTGGCAGCTAGTGGGAAGAGGAGAAGAAGGCTACTAAACTTCTTACTGTGCAAAGGATTGTTCTCAGAATAAAGAAATATCTATCCCAAAATAACTATAGTACTGAATTGAAGAGAATTTTATCAAAAATCAGAGAGAAGAAAATTTGAAGAAAATAGAAAGCATAAAATATAATATTAGTAATAGATACAACCTGAAACTCAAATAAATAAGTTGTTATAACATTTCTAGTTATAAAATAAATGAAAGTAACACATTACAAATATAATAATTCAGGAGAAGAAAAATAAATGGAATATATTGTGACTTCCATGTTACTAAAATATAACAAAATAGAATTTAAAGCAAGAAGTAGTAATAGAAAAAAAAAAGGTTGGTTGTATCATGATAAAAGATTTAATCTTCCTTAAGTTTATAAAGAACCTTACATTTATAAGGAGCTAATAAGATGGACTCAAAGTACACGAAGAATTGTCAGACTACAATGAAAAACAAGAAGGAAAAAAATATCTCCCAGGTACATTAAATTACATTTTTATTATTAATATATCAAGCTTAACAAAGAAAAAATGTCAAAAGACCATAAAACATTTAGACACAATCCAGAAGCCAGACCACCTACTCAGTATATATCAAGAATTTCTTGCCCAACAACTTGTAAATAAATAATATTTTTAATGCATGTCCCAGAATAAGACCATAGAGAAAGTTTCAAGAAAGCTCAAAACAACAACAATGAAGCAAACAAAAATCTTTCACTACAATGCAATAAGAGAATTTTAATATTTCATTCAGTAGGAAATTTAAAAACATTCCTAACTTATGAATCATACATGCCATGAAAAATCACACTAGAAAATTCTTACAATTAAAAACAATAAAAGTAGTAATACATATGTGTTAGTTCCTTTTAATATGGTACCTAAAGGAGAATGAGAATGTATAGGCATTGTGGTTTATATAATAAAAATATTACAAAATAATTTTATTTTTAATATTAATGTGGTTAGCATGTACTCACAAAATTATAAATAGAAAAGTGGAATATATCTAAGAGATGCAGAATATAAGGAGATAAAAATTAAAGGCAGACAAAAAATAATTGGTAACATGTTTTTTAATATATAAAATATGTGAAGAAGGTAACTACTTTTTAACTCACATGTGAATGAATATTGACTATTATTATATTATCTCTCACACATTTTTAGACTAATCACATTACATTCTTTCCCTAAGTCTAATTTTTAGGTATGAAATCAATTTTATCGTACCTAAAATGCCTCCAACTCTAATACTTCACACAGATGGTGAGTTTACAAATTCATATCCATCACAGTTTTGGGAAACTGGGTATATAATATTCATATACTATGATGAGAAACAGCATTTTAAGACCCATCTACTGTTTGGACAAGGCAGCCTGGCTGGTGAAAATGACATGTACCATTAAGTGAAACTAACTATTAATTTATCGACTAGCTTCCTTGGCTCACAACAATTCCTAAACATAATTGAAATCCTATAATATAAAGCTGTAAATATCCATTTTTATATGTACATATGTATATATGTATACACACATACATATATACAGATATATACACATACATATCTGAGGTGGCTAATCTTAACTGTTGGCTTGACTGCATTTAGAGACACCTAGAAAATTGGCAAAGCACAATTCTGGGTATGCCTATGAGGGTGGCCCAGAGATAAATGCCATGTGAAGTACTTGGAGAAGACCCATCCAAAAGGAGGGTGGCACCCTCCAACAGGCTGGGGGACAAATGACGCAAACATCACCCAGCATACTTGCTCTCCTCAGGTGGGTGTATTTTTGGTTTTGGTAGATTGTTTGCTGCTGTCATTACCTGCGAACATCATTCCATACATTTGGTCTTTGAATGTGGATGAACACCAGCAACACCACAGGATACTTCCAGGACTTCCACCTTAGTTTGGGGCTGCATCCTGGCATCTCTGTTTCTGAGGCTTCCAGCTTTTTGAACTGAGCAACTACTGGCTTGTCCAGCTTTCCTTTCTGCAGTTGGCCATGGTGGAACTATCCAATGTCTCTCTTCATGTAAACCAGGCTGGTAAGTGTCCTCTTGGGTATAAACTCTGTTGGTTCTATTCCCACAGAGAATGCTAATGCAATCTCATGGGTAAATTGTCTACATTAATATATCATGATCATTACTTTTTGTTCTTGCTCTTTTATATGTATTTACTGGAGCTGGAATCAAAGTTACAAACTATCATGTACAAAAATTTTCTCTGATGATTCTTCATTATAATTTTCTCCTTTTTATGACTTCCTGTAGTTAGTGGTTATATTGATGAAACTTTATTGTTTTGCCATTTTTCACTTCTACAGACATTATCTGTAGATGCACCATAATCACAGTGTTTATGTGGTTTTGCTTGTTGAGGGCAAGGACAAAGTAAAGCTCTTGAATTTAATACATTGTATCCCTTCTTAAGAGTTGTATTAACAGAAAAGACAAGGGAAAGAGAGAAGTAAATAGAGGAGGATAAAAGAGAATAGGAGAGGAAAATGAAAGAATTTGGATCCCAGTTTTATTAATTGGACCAAAGTATTCTGTGTAGACTTAAAAGTTAAATTCTGTAACTTTCATCACTCTTCCAAACAAAGGCATTTGAGTGGTCTTTCTTCCTTCTCAATATTGCATACCCCTCCTTACATTGAGAAGAGAAACGGTTTATAAGCCTTTGTTGTTTATTAAACAAGAGAGGCATGACAAAGACACAAGAGAGAATAAATGAGTTTGCACTGGATCTCCCTCTGTCTTCAAGGCTTCCAGACTACAGAGAAGGAAGTTAGCGTAAACATAGTTTTATTGTTCTGTTACTAGTAAGCAGGTAGCACATTTGATCCTATCGCTTACCCAGATGTCAGTAAATGAAAAAGAAATACTCAAATTGGCAAGGAATCAAATCAGTTCTATCATTATAAATGCACATTGTCTTTTGTGTTTTGATTTCATTGGATTCAAGACATTGCTTTGGTTAGAAATATCAAATTTATAGTTAAAAAACAACAACAAAAGAGTATGTTTTTGTGTTTATGTAATACAGACCTAAAGTGAAAATAATGCATGCTCTCTAAATGTACACATTTTATATTCTTTCTTTAGAATGGGGCTTTGTGATTCTAAAGACATTCTTCTCTTTTCATGGAACAGGAAGAAGTGCTCAGCAAGTGATACAGAATCACTGTGGTGAGCAAGGAGATGAAAGAACAAAGCTCCCTCCATCAAACTCAAAGCCTTGATGATATTCTGCCCATGGTGTTTCATGACCTTCACTTCCACATCCAGGTTTCTCAACTTCCAATAAATGTAAATAAAAATCTCCACCTCACATCATTACCCTAAGTACATGTATGAAGACATGAATGATGTGAATGAGTATACTTTGTATACAACAAGAGATATGAAAAATCATGCTCTATATGTGTAATATGAATTGTAATGCATTCTTCAGTCATAAAAAACAAATTAGAATAAAAAGTTAAAAAAAACTCTTCAGCTCAAGTAAACCTTCTAAGAATGACTTATGTGTATGTGCTCACTAACTTTCATAGTAGGTGCTTTCAAGAAGATATCCTGCAGCTCTCATCAATTTGCACACTTGTTCAGATGGGTCTGTACACTGTATTCACATTACCCAGAACAATGCTAACTGGAACAGATATTCATATTTCTCTAGAAATTCACTCTAGGAAATGGGTTTCTGATTCCTGGGGAGAGGAAAGCAAGCAGACAAAGGTTGGTAATCTAGGCAAGGTTGAACTATCATCTCTCAATCACTTTCAGAAAGTGGCACATTGTTTTTGTGTGTGCTTGTGTCTCAGTCACCTTATGTGTTAATTAAATTTAATGGGCTATGCCTGCTGTATTTTACAAGGTTTTAATGAGTCACAATCTAAAGAAATAGTTTTTTTTTTTTTTAATTTGGGAAACCATATGATACTTATAAAGAGGTAAGAGGTATGAGATGTTAGTAGTTACTGGGAAATTAAAATGAATTAAAGAAAATAGGAAAGAGAGAACCCAACCCAAGAAGAGATATTCAAAAAGGTCGGTAAATTCCAGGTACAGTGGTGCACAGTTGTAATCCTAGCAACTCCAGAGGCTGAGGCAAGAGGATTACAAGTTAGAGGCCAGAATCAGCAACTTAGTGAAGCTGTAAGAAATTTATATCAATTTTAAAAAAAATGTATTCACACTTAACACTAATATATTTGTGGAGTTAAATTATTTACATGAACATTATACAATTTGGAGGAAAACTGTGTTTCTTGGAGAATTATGATAGATTCGTAGATCTTCTACATCTTGGAGGCGACTCAAAAATACAATTGCTGAGGGCCATTACCAAGTAGGAATGACGCATTGAAATTTCCTTGCCAAGCGTACCCCATGCTGCTTAGAGGACATTCGATGGGACATTGCATGCATGCTTTAATAAGGTGACCTTGCTCAAGGACCAAGGCGGATCCGGGTTTAGAGCTGATCAGGTTTGAGGAAGTAACCGGCTCCTTGAGTTTAAGGCGTTGCCAGTTTAAGATAATGGGTTTTAGGGAAGTTGGAAGTTGAAGATTATTGCTGGGATTAGGGTGTTCCTGCTGCTTGTTCCCGTTGAGTTCTCGTGAGATTAAAATGGGATTTGGAGATAGCCTCGTGGAGTAGGTGAATTGTGCGGGTAGACGGGAGAACACGTTGGCCCCTGGACCTGTGTGGAGGCGGTGTGAGAGCGGGAATAAAGAATTGCTGTTTGAACCTACAAAGCTGTGAGTGCCTCGTGATTCTGGTGCCAAGCCGAGACATTGGCCTTGGCATTATGGTGGTCCGTACGAGGGATGTCTGAAGCTTGGGGGTAAGTGAATTTGCTCGCTCCTAAAAGAGAGCAAAAAAAAAAAAAATGGGTGACCATTTCAAAAAACAACGTGTTCTTGTTTTGATTTATTTTGTTTTTATTTCAAGTTGCCTGTTCCTAGAACTTTCTCAGGCAAACTGGGGAAAATGGTTGACTCAAGGTTTAAAGTTTTTCGCCTCCGAGGAAGAGAGATTGTTAGAGGAAGGAGGCACCCCAGTAAGACCAAGAAAAATTAGGGCATATGTTGATATGATACAAAAATGTAGCCCATGGCTTTTTAAAGACGAGTTATTAAGTATATCGATGGGACCATCATGGTATCCTGTAGAAGGATTTTTCTTCAACAAGAAAGAGATGGCTAGTTCTATTTACTATACTTGTCTAAGATCTTGGTTTTTTCAGACATCTGATTAATTTACAAAGCTAAAGTGTTAAAATATCAACCACTAAATATGAAATCAAGTACTCTTTACTTATTAAGTTCTATAAGGTAATATATTTAAACATTATGTGTGTTTTCATAAATTGGTAAATATAAAAAAGTTTATTGCTTTGGTCTGTGTCTTTGCTAAACAAGGTTACTAAGAGTTAAGATTCTATCATGTGTAATTTATATACAGAGAGTATAAGAAGTTTCAGTTGGGTTTCAATTACAGTATAATAGTACCTTAGAAAACATAAAAGTATTTCATCTTATTAAAGTGGAGTAATTTTACAAGGGTTGTTTCAGAATGTGAATTTATAAAAAGTGTTAATGGTTAAAAAAGGGATATAAAAAGGTTCAAAATGTGGAAATATATTTTAATATAAAAGGTTAAAGGTTAAATAAATGTTTCTAGATGAGATAATCTCTGTATGGTAAAGTAAAAAGTTGTAAATGCCATTTAAAAAGATTTTGAGGAAACTAAACTTACTTTAAAAGCTTGAGAAAAGAAGAAAGAAGAAAAAGGTATTTGTACATGGCAGATTGAGACAAAGCTTCTCAATGGAGTAAAAAAGAGCCTTTGGTTGAAGGGCAGCCATGTAAACTAACAATTAAGCGATTTATACAGAATCTAAGCCTCGTTTAAAAGAGTAAAGCGGTAGGTGGTGAAAAAGTACATTTAAAAGTACAGTATAGATGATAATTAAAAGGCTTTAAAAGGTTAAATTGAAGGGATACCTTCATGGCGAATAAAAGATTGCTTTACTCATCAAACTATTAAAATGTACTTATTAAACCAAAAAGAGGGAGATGAGATAATCTGTGTGGTAAAGTAAAAAGTTGTAAAATGTCTAAGTAAGTTGCAAAAGGCTTTAAAAGGTTAAATTGAAGGTGGTTAAGATGCCTTCATGACGGAGAAAAAACATAACCCATGAAAATGGGAAGATAATAAGATAAAAGATTTAGATAAAGAAGATTAAAAATTTGAAGTAGAAAACTTCAAAAGCAGAAGTACAGGAAGGTAAAAAGAGAGAGAGAGAGAAGATGTAGAAAGATAAAAAAGATGCAGAAAGACAAGAATTTTATACCCACAAAATAGGAAACAAAAGAAAACTAGGAGAGAAAAAAGCAACTAAGGGTAAATATAAAAAGCTTAGAAGAAAAGTAGAAGATAGAAATAAGATAAAAAATGGTTGAAAATGTCAAGTAAAGGTATTTCAGATAGAAAATGCAAAAGGCTAAGACAACTATGGTTTAAAACCACATCTAAACATTATAAGGACTAAAATAATTCTAAAAAGTAAGACAATGCTTTTGAAAGACTTAAATTTAAAAGGATCTTAAAGGGGTATTTATCCCCCAAAGATAAACTTAAAATAACCCTTTTTACTCTAAACTTTCTAAATTTGGATTCATCAGGACTTAGTGCTGCGGAAAGACATATGTATCCGAAAAATGTACATAAGCCTAAGGTACTTTGGAAAGATATTCTAACAGGACAATGGAAAGGTCCCGACCCAGTTATTGTCTGGAGTCGGGGTTCCGTTTGTGTGTTCCCACAGGGAGAACAGCAGCCAATTTGGATTCCAGAGAGGTTAACCAAAACAATTTCTACAGAAAAAGAAGATGATTTGACTGAAATCCATAACAGCTGATATCCAGAGCTCCAGCTTGGCTATTCTTACATCTGCAACAGTGATTTACCACGGTGCTTTTTTCAATATCTATTTTATTATTGCATTTTTCCCACATTGTAAAGTTCTATTTTATTTTTTGAGCTCATACAAACCTAGGTTAATGTTTTTCTGATCAGTTTTGTTTTTTGACTGTGTTTTATTTTTTGACTGTGGAGTTTTTAAACATTGCAATGGAGATTTTACCTAGGTAAAGCTACAAGGCCGTTATTATTGTCTTATGTGTTGTGTGTTATGTCTGCACTGTTTTGTGTTGCATGTCAGTATGTGTGTATGTCCATATTTTTATATGAGGAGCGCTCATGAAAAAATGGATCCGAAATTTTTTTTTATTCACGTGATTTAAGTGGTTTAATCTAAATTAGGTAAACAGCTGTTAATGATTGTTTTCAAAGGTGGTTAACAGATCTGTTTGCTTACTATTGTTTTTAAAGGTGGTTAACAGATCTGTTTGTTTACTTTCACTTTTCCTTTTCATTATATTTAATAATTCTGTTCAGGATAATGTCTTTTTAACATCATTGCCAGAATTCCCATCTCCATCCCAGTGCCGGTGAAGACTAAGAAAACCAAACTACAGCTTCTATGATAGCTACCACAGTAAACTGTATAAACTGATGCATCAATGAATATAACTCAACAAGTAATGCTCAATCAAGGACTTGATTTACTTTGGGAGGAAATGGACATATTGATAGACTCTTCCACTTTGAAGTGCCTGCAGAACTTGCCTGGACTATTTATCAGTTGCATGCATTGTGAACTATCGTCTGGTGCAGCGAATTGTGGTAATGCTGGCATATTTTTGCTGATGGTGTCACCAGTGATGCAATTTTTCCAAAGGAGCCGTCAATTGGCTTGGTGTTGTGGCATTTCTGTATCTTCCTCCCTTCTACTAGTGATGGTCTAAAATTTGGGGGCCAACAGAGGTGAGGCAAGAACCTCACCCCCCCACTGGCACCAAGGTTAAATTTGGGGGCCAACAGAGGTGAGGCAAGAACCTCACCCCCCCACTGGTGCTTAGGCCTATCCACAAGCATGGCTGAATGCTGGACCGGTAGTCAGTGATGGGTTGATCTGATTGCAGTGGATTCAACCTAAGACAGGAAATTGACGTGTAAAGGTCAGTTCTCCCATGACGGGTAAGAACCACATGTTGAATTGGACAACCTACCAGGCACGGTCCTAAGCCACATTGCTTGTTGTTTAATTAATCAGAAGGGGGGAGATGCTGAGGGCCATTACCAAGTAGGAATGACGCATTGAAATTTCCTTGCCAAGCGTACCCCATGCTGCTTAGAGGACATTCGATGGGACATTGCATGCATGCTTTAATAAGGTGACCTTGCTCAAGGACCAAGGCGGATCCGGGTTTAGAGCTGATCAGGTTTGAGGAAGTAACCGGCTCCTTGAGTTTAAGGTGTTGCCAGTTTAAGATAATGGGTTTTAGGGAAGTTGGAAGTTGAAGATTATTGCTGGGATTAGGGTGTTCCTGCTGCTTGTTCCCGTTGAGTTCTCGTGAGATTAAAATGGGATTTGGAGATAGCCTCGTGGAGTAGGTGAATTGTGCGGGTAGACGGGAGAACACGTTGGCCCCTGGACCTGTGTGGAGGCGGTGTGAGAGCGGGAATAAAGAATTGCTGTTTGAACCTACAAAGCTGTGAGTGCCTCGTGATTCTGGTGCCAAGCCGAGACATTGGCCTTGGCATACAATGAAGAAATTAGCAATGGAATTCCAGGCAGTTTGCTAATTCAGTTTGTATCTAGAAGAGAAAGAACATGCTCTGTGCAGTAACATATTCTCTTCCATAGGAATATAGCATGAGCATAGTGGCATACCATGGGTCTGGAAATTTGGGGAAGATGACTGACTGAATGCAAGACTGAATGCAGAACAGGTGATGGAATATTCTCTGTCCCCACTTCATCGCTTTAGAAATAAATTAACAAAAATTACTTGTTCTTCAAAAACAGTGCATATGCAAGTCATGTTAACTTCCATTTAAAGAAAGCAATCAAAATTTTCTTACACATGAGCTTTTGGGGGTCACTTCATGTCTAAATCATAACAAGTTTTTTTTTATATATATATACCTTGGCACTCAAATTATTCTGCTTCCTCTACATCTCTGCCAATATGTCCTTTGTTGTTTGGCGTCCTCTAACCAGTCTTTGACGGATATTGAAGGACCTCAAACTAAGTATCTTTTGCTTCTTATTCCATTCTCTCCCTTTATGTAGTTTCAGCCACAGCCTCAATGACAACCTTCAGTAATATTCTCCAATGTTTTATACTATCTGAGATTGTTTAACTCCATTTAAAATCCATGTGTTGAGAGGGGGACATAGCTCAGTCAGTAGAGTGCTTGCCTTGCATGCACAAGGTCCTGGATTCAATCCCCAGCACCACAAAAACAAAACAAAACAAAACAACAAAACATGTGCTGTCAAATGCCTTCTTAATATCTCTACTAAATACTGATTAATGTTACTGGATAAGATGCTATGTCTCCCCCATAATTTACATGTTGAAACCTAACTCCCAAAGTAAACAAAGTAAACCTTGGAAGCTGATAGTTATAAGGCAAAATCCTCATAGTTGGGATTCAAGCCCTTATAAAACAGACTCTAGAGAGGTAGATCTTCCTTTCATTGTATGAGAAGGTGCCATTTATGAACCCAAAAGGGACCATCAGACACCAAATGTGCCAGTGCCTTGATCTCTGGGCCTCAGAAATTGTGAAAGAATAATTTCATTTTGTTTATAATTCATTTGATGTATGACATTTTGTTATAGCAACTCAGAATATATACCATACTCCACTCATCCCCAATCATGTCACTTTGCCTTCTCAAAGACTCTTTATAATACCCACATGTTCTCAGCTCTACTGCCACACTGGATTAAAGAAGCATCAGTCTCCTAAAATCCACGCTTGGCCTTGAAGATTGACTGTACTACAGAATGAATTATTTCAACAGAAAGAATAAACCATGCTGCTCCCCACCTTAAAACCATAACATATAAAAAATATATTTGCACTATTCTTCAAATACCAATAAAAATATTTTATCTGATCCCTATACAGCATCACCCTAACCATATAATCAACCTCACCCAGAACATTATACCATATCTTTTTGTGCTCTAATTGCACTGGATGTCTTTTTTATGCTCTATGTTTTTATTTTTGATTGACATAAAGCCATTTTATATGTTCATGGGATATAATGTGGTGCTTCAATTCAAGTATGTATAGTTATACATAGCATAATGATCAAATTACAGTAGCTCTTATGTCTTAATTACCTTAAATATGTATTTTTTTGTGGTGAGAGCATTCAAAAGCCTCTCTTCTAACTATTTTTTAAATAGAATATAATATTTCTTATTGAAAATAGTCCCTGGAAGTTGTTACTCCTTTCTAATTATAACATTGTACATATTGATTGAACCCTTCTTCTGCTCTCAACATTCTCCCATGAATCTGATAGCCACTGCTATGTTCTCAATCTCTATGAGAACAACTTTTGTAAATTCCACATGAGTGAGATAACATGGTATTTGTTTTTCTGTTCCTGGCTGATTTCACTGAATATAAGGCCCTCTAGTCTTCTCCATGTTTTCTCAAGTGATAGGATTCTATTCTTCATGATTAAATTGTACTCCATCATGCACATGTATCATCATTTCTGGCTTTAACATAATAACATAACTCTGTTTTTTTTTCTTGTTTTAGGACCCTTGCTCACCCTGTCTATCTGACCAGACATACCTACTAAAGTCCTGCATTATCAAGTCACTTCTAATTTGCCTTTTATGGTTCAGAAAATTACGCAAAAAGCCTCTAGAGAAAAGATCAGGCTCCCCCATTTTATGTCTTTTTAGCACCCTCTACTTGACTTCTTTGTATAAGTATGATACTACCATATGGGTGTCAAGTCCTGCTTCCTCACAGGATGAAGTATAACATTAGAGAAGCACCCCGAGGAAAGCATATAACGCAGGGTTTATTTAAAAAGGGGTAACCTAGACTTCTCCCAGGAGGGAGAAGGGGGTCATAGCTGGTATCCTGGTATCCCAAGAAGTGAAAGCATTCTGCCTTTTTATATGTCCTAGACTTCCTTTGTTCTCCTATTCTCTTCCCCTTGTCTCTCTCCTTCCTAATTAGGCCCAGGAGATGCTCAAGTAGGATGGCCAAAAGGTGAGAAGCAGATGGACAGGAGGAATGGACTCACGGAGCAGCCCGGGACAACTTAATTAACAACCTTTAGAACTTCTTAGGATGGGACAATCCCTGGGATGGGTTACCTTAGCAACAGGTTGGAGCAGGGGCAGGTTATCTTGATAAGGTTGGAGGAAGGGCTCTGAAGGTATTTCACTCCCTCAGGGGACAGTCTCCAACTTCCCTGACTCAAATTGGCCTCTCCCAGATCTGACCTAACTCCATTTACCTGTCTATACTGACTGCCTGTCTAATTCTGGCTTCACTTACTATGTCTGTACTTAAGGAATTGAAACCATTAGTACTCTTCTATGCTGGAAAAGAAGTTTCAAAATTATTTCTATCTTGCTCACTATTTTGACTTCAGAATATTTCTTACTACTGTATCCTCCAAAGTATGGGAAAAAAAAGAAATCAATAAACGCTTCTTGAGATAATGTTTTAATAAATAATTTTAAATATACTTTTGCTTTTAGAACATTTATAGAAAACAGTAGCCCATGTGTTGTCCATAATGCTCTAAATAAATTATCATCAACTGAAAGAATGAACTTGGTAACATTTTGTTTTAAGATTAATCTATCAGGTTGGGTAAGTTGTAGCTCAATGGTAGAGTGCATACCTAGTATGTGTGAAGCACTGGGTTTGAGCCTCAGGACCACATAAAAACAAGTAAATAAAATACAGGTTATGTGTCCATCCACAACTAAAAAATAAATAAATAAAAATAAAAGATTTAACTGTCTATGATCTTGAAAACTCCTAAAAAGAACTCTGTGTAGAATAAATACAAATTTGGCCACCCATTCCTGTGTTTGTTCCGGTTCATGTTGCTCTCAGCAGTTGTTTTACTTTCTAGGTTAAATCAAAGTTCTTTAGATGATTAGAAAATTGTGATAAGCATCCAACTATCTGATTCCTATATATATACAGCAATATCTCTGCAATTTGTGCAGTTTGTCTCAGGAGTTCCTCGAACAGCAGCAGAGAGCCATGTATACACCATAGAATCCAGTGCAATAGTTACCAAAGTCATCAAATATCACCCAAAACTTTATTAACTTGGGTATATTTTTCAGAAAGCCTCCAGGAGCAGGCAGATGGCCTTCTCCTATTTGCACTATTCCACTGCAGAGAACTAAAGTTTAAACTATCAGCTACCTGCCATTTCTGGAATTGCTGCAGATAAAAACTCTTTGATGATTTCAGTTTTCTGCTGCTTGCTTGCAGGCTTACAGAGAATAATTGCTACCATAAGAAACACTACTGAAATTGACAATAAACTGAATTTGGCTGGAAGTACATTGTAATTCTGTTCTATATTGGTGAGCTGCACTGCTGGGACTAGTGTTTGTTTAAAACCAAAACACCAAACAAAGCCCCGGCTTTAATGAAAATGTTGTTGAGAGAATCATCTTTGAGATAGTTATGGCTACTTGGATGGAAATTGTTTATTAGAAAGATAACATTAGCTGCTTCTTAGAGTAGATTATTGGAGGGGTGAAAACTGCTCCCAACACACTTGGACATGTTTGGAATAGTACAGAAAGACAAAGAGAAAGAAGTGGGAATTGAGGCATTTTGGGGGGAAAGAAATAAAGACAGAGAAATTAAGACGAGGCTTGTGTAGAAAAAAAATAGATAAGTAAAGTAGATGAAAGAATAAAATAATTTGAAACAGTTATGATAAAAGGGGTGAAAGGAGGAAAAGAAAAAATTGATGTATCAAATATGTATATAAGATCAAAATAGCTGAGTTACAACTCTCAGTATACATTATTCTCCCTCCCTACATATTTATTTATCTTCTTTTTTGCTGGGATATTTTAAATTATATATATATATATATATATTTATAAAATAAATGTAATATCCCCACTAGGATAACTTTTCCCTTACAAGAAGAAATTATCAATGCATACTGAATTATACTAAAGAGTACTTTAAGGAAAAAAGGTAGACAGCAGTCTGTTTTGAAAAATCCAAAATATTGTATTGATTCCCAAAGTCAGTTAAAGTTGTGGAATCTTCCTTGACAGGTGTGAATTCTAGCTCAAATTTGGCACATCTTGTCAAAATTTCATACAAAATTGTAGTCCCTTCTATGCATGGGATTCTCTACAAGTTTATTACTATTCCCAAACAGCAACACATATCCTAGAGCAAACATACAAATCATATAGAGGACAAGGCAAAAACAAACCTAAATATGTACAGCATGATTTTATCTGGATGTGTCAGATCTTTGCGCCTTGCTTACTGATGTCAGTTTTGTGATACATGGAGCCTGCCTATAAGCAATAACCTTTTTAAAAAATGTATATGTGCTATCATGGTAATTTGGTAACAAGGGTATTGATACTGGCCTTTTGTAAGTAGCTTAATTCGTTAGATATATGCCAAAGTTACTCCCATACTTACTTATTAACTAAGGTGCAGCTGAATGTAAAATGTCCTAAGGTAAGACGAAAGGCAGATTATCACAAAGTAGCACTGATTTAATAAGGAAGTAGAAGATAAAAGAACATAAGATGATCCGCCCATGAAAACAAAGAAGTAAGATACATTAGCAAACACTAATTGTATGTTTTCTCACTCTTACTTTGACTGGAGCATCCCACAGAGCACCCCTAGTTACGTGAAGTCCTGCAAGATTCTTTTTAGTCACCCCTTAATGATCCTCTTCTATTCCATCCATTTGAGCTTCAAAAATCAATTAATATCTACTGAATACTCTATGTGCAAGATGCTTCAGTGGGCAATTTCAAATACATTACATATCTAATCTTCCCAACAACCCAATAGAGGGTTATTAATCCCATTTTATAGAAGAGGAATATTTAAAGGTGAAATTAAATAATTGGATCAAGAATAATACTTCTGAGGCATTGCAGGGGGATTTCTGGAATAGGTGAACAATGAACACAGAAATTCACTCCCCAAAAAGCAATGATAAAAATTAGAAAAAGATGTTGAAACAACAACCTTGGGACCTGGGACATTGACATGGGGTATATATCAAATTGAGAAAGATTTCTTCAAGAACAATCTGAAGTAGTAAGAAGAAAGAAGATCTTCCATGTTTTAACCTTGGGATATTCTCATGTATACCCCAGGCTTATGGATAAATAAAGTACAGAAGCACATGATCATCCCAACAGATGTGGGAAAAGCATTTGACAAAATTCATTGATGATAAAAACTTTCAACAAATAAGAAATACAAAGAATTTCCTCAAACAGATAAAACACACCCCGAAAAAAACTCCGACTGAAATTACACTTAATGGTGAAAAACTAGACATTTCCATCGAAAACCAGAAACATGGAAAAGGTATCGATTCTAACCACTTATGTTCAAAGTCACAGACATTCTAGCTAGCACAATCATGCAATATAACCAGAGGAGAGGTCAAGAGAGAGAAGTTTCTTCATTTATGGATGACATAAACTAGTACTGAAAAAAATCATAAGGAAGCCACACAGAAATAAAGGAGGAAAGAACAAAGGAGTTCAGTAAGGATGCAGGATCAAACACTGCATTAAGAAAATGAAAAGACAAGCCACATACAGAGAGAAAATGCTTGTAAATCATATGTCTGATAAAAGAAATTGTGCCTAGAAGAGAAATTTTCCAAAAAGGTATATGTGTGTGTGTGTGTGTGTGTGTGTGTGTGTGTGTGTGTGTATACATATATATATATAAATTATTGATGTTATTACTCATTAGCAAAATGAAAAACTATATTGTAATGATGGTTACAGAGCTTAGAAAAATTATTAAAAATTATTGAATTTTTTACAAATCATGAGCAAATTTCATGGTATGTAACTAGACTTCCATAAAGATTTTTAAAAATAGCTACAATTACTAGCCATTTCTCCATTTCATGCAACAATCTACGTGCCTTACATATTTTACTTAGTCATCAAACCTTCTGAAATATTTATTATTCAGAAGAAAAAAGTGAAGCTCAGTGAGCTTCTAGCTCTAGTTCTATCTTTCTCATCAAGTAAATGAGGAAGTTAGAATTTGAAGGGACTTGTGAGTTCAAATTCCTTGTCTTTAACCACTTCTTTTTATCAACTAATCTCAGAATAATTCCACAGTTATGCAAACAAATAGGCCCACATGAAATATAGTGATTTTTAAAAATATTCCATGATGACTTTCTGTTACAGGCAGAATTATACTCCTCCAAAATTCATATGTGGAAGTCCTAACCCCCACCACTTCAGGATGTTATTTATAGGTAGTATCTTTACAGAAGCAATTATGCAAAATCAAGTCCTTAGGGTAGGCCTTGATCCAGTCTGGTGGGTATCTTTATCAGAAGAGATTAGAAAACACAGGGAGATACCACACACACACACACACACACACACACACACACACACACACACAGCAAAAAAGACCTTGTGGAGAGGCAAAAGAGGTGGCCATCTGCAAACCAGAGAGCAGCTTGGGAGGAAACTAACTATAGTAGGACATCAACCTGGTATATGCAATCTCCTGAACAATGAGAAAATAAATATACTCTTGAAGTCACCCAGTCTGTTGTATTTACTTATCAAAGGCGCAGAAAACTAATATACCTTCTAAAGCCATAGTATAGTGCGTCAATTGACAAAGTATACATTAAAAAGTAATGAGTTAAAGATAATTGTGAGGGTGATAATTTCACTAATCTGTACCTTTCCTTTAAATACATAACTTTTCTACTACATTGATAGAATTTGATTGTCATTATATAGATTCTATACATACTGAGACTTTATCATGTGGATAGTGTTGAAGGCCTAAACTAATGGAGGGGAACACTGATATTCAGTACCCTTTAGTTCTGAATATAACAATATATAACAAGCAAATATAGCAATTTTTAAATTTCTGTTTGTTTCTTCTATTGGCATGTTTTTGTGGTTTTTTCTTGTTTGTTTTTTGTTTTGTTTTAACCACTGGGGTTCTGTAATGGTTAATTTGAATGGTTATCTTGTTTGGATTAACAAATGCCTAAGACTAAGGTTAAGAAGTTTCCAGGTGTATCAGTGAGGGTGTGTATAGGAATGAAGGGGAGACCTTCCCTAAGATTGGGCAGCACCATCCAATAGGTTGATGGCTTGAAAGCAGCAGCAGGTGCATGCTCCAATCTTTTTAAATGGGTTCTATGATATCAGACTCTCACTCCTTCACTTTTCCAAAGTGGACTCTGGCAGTGATTCTCCAGACAGATTCCAGAAGCTTTCAGTCTCAGATTGGGGAAGTATCATGGATCCCTCTTGTTCTGAGGCATCAGCATCTTGGACTGTACAGCCACTGATTCCTTCAACTCTCCAGTCTACAGACGGCTGTTGTGGACTATCCAGCTTCTGGTCCTGTAAGCCAATCTAATAAATATCCTTTTTTATAATCATACCTCCTGTTGGTTCTGTTCCTCTAGAGAACCCCAACTAATAGATGTAACAATGGGTAAATTTTGGCTGTTGCTATTGGCAGAAATTCAGAGTATTAATAAGTCCAAGCATCTAGAACTCCTCCACTAAATCAGAGTAGAACTAACATTTGAATATATGTATGTGTGTGTGCATGTGTGTGCATGTGTCTGTGTATGGAAAACCTTGAGATACACATACACACACACATGCATACACACACACACACACACACACACACACACGCAGGCACACAACTTAGTCCTTTGCTCTATCTGTATTGATTTCTCCTAGACCTCATTTCATAATGTGCCCTGAAAATTAAATCATGTATTTAGTTCCAATATGACCTAAGAATTTAATTGGATTTGTAGGCAGTAATTTATGTAATATTAATGGCTATGTTTCAAAAGTAGCTAATTAACAGCTGACATTTTCCTTTTAAAGAAAAGAGACTGAGCATAATAAAAAGAAAAGTAAGAAATGAAGAAAAGAAGGAAAAGGAAGGAAGGAAAAAACAGAACTAAAAGAAGAAAAAAGAAAAAAAAGAAACTAACTAGCAAAATAAACCTCAAACCATTTTCCTCCTTTCCTAAAAGTGATGTAGATTTAATTAGCAGAAAGACAGCATCCGTCAGAGACGTTTGGGGAGCCCTGTGATGCATTATATATCTGATTACCTTATGCCTATAAAAATGGCTAAATAATTTAAATGCAATTCAATAAAAATGTATTTTCAATGGGAAACTAAAGAGTTGGGTGATAGATTAAAAGCTTCCTAAAGCACGAAGATTTTATAAGATACTGCTATGAAAATTCAGAGTAAAAGATTATATTTTGTCTTCTCTTTTATGTAGCTAGATTTCTTCATTTTCTGTTGTTTGCATAACAGCCTTGAATAAATATATATTGCATTATTTGGAAGGTCTGTGAAAGGAAATGTAAGAATTCAGTGTAATCGGTGCAGTTAAACACAAGGCCAAGGTTGCCTTCTCCACAGCCTTTCAAAAGTTTGGATCCAACTTGCCTTATGCCCAGGCCAACCTTTCCCTTATCCATACAAGAATGATGAATGGCTTTGTTTTCTAGCCTGAAGTCAGAATCTTCAGCCCCTCCTAAATTGGATTTTTTCATGTTATGCAAAGTATGTTGGTGGACTCTTAGCATTCCCTAGTGGAAAGGGATTTATCTCTGAAAAAAAAGTCTTAAAACCATCTTCACTAATTGGTCCCTTTGTTGGCAGGGAAGCAGATAGGCCAAGGACTAAATGGGCCATAAAAATTGAGCTACAACCTTCATCTAGAAACTGTCCCTAAAGGTCAGCAATGAGGCTAGTAGGTCAGGCCAGGTGGAGGAATATGCTCCCTTGGTTCTAACAAAATCTGTTTTGTGGAAAAATAAAACACTATTATTTAACTTATATAGTATCTGATAATGTATCTATTCAATTTCCATCCTATTATCTGTTTCCCTAAATGAATTCAGTATCTATTTGGCACAACATGGTGTCACTGGATCACCTGTCTAGGGTGCTTGTTTAACATACAGATTTCAGAGTCCTCCCCCAGAATGATTTTGCATTTTGATGAGCTCCTTGATGACCCCTAGGCATGTGAAAGTTTAGAACCTATTGTTTTCATGGTGAGGTTTAAACTGAATGGGAATCTTCAAAATTCCTCAGAGAATAGCAGCCTTTGGTGACCTTTAAGTACCTAAATCGTATAACAGAACTGCAGCAATGGGAAAATTGGCAATTGAAAATCAATATCCAGAGAATTTTCCCTGAGATGTCTTAATGGTCATCCTTTGACCATTAAAGAAATTCTTGATTTGATTTCAACCTCTGACCATTAAAGAAATTCTTGAAGGGAATTATATGGTTATTTCACTTTGTTAATGGTCCATTGCCACCAGCATATTGATTTGAGCAACCTGTAGTTCTTCTAGAAGCATTAATTACCTAGAGCCCCAAATGCAGATTCTGTTCTTGGGTTTACTGTGTACAATTTCCCAGGCAAAGAATGGAGTTGTTGCCCTTATATGCCTCAGTTCCTAGATCTGTAAGTTAAACTTTGATAATACTTGTCTAGATTATGTTACTCCTGTCATGAAGTATATATAATTTCTGTATCTTAGTTTCCTATGAATATTTCCAGTGTTTCCTAAAAAAGAGTTAATTTAGGAATGTTGTAAAATAGTTAGTTATGTAGCCTTCTACTGAAACATAAGATAGTTTTCCTGTGCTCTTCTCTGTTTTCTTCTGTATAGATTAAGATATCTAGTCATAAATATCAGTTTTAAAGGAAAATGCTAGATTATTTTTCTCATTGTTGTTACTTGTTATTAAGTTTTATTTGGGGGCCAGTATCCTTGGGAGAAGAGGGGCTGTTATTCTATGAAAATACTTGCTTATTAGTTTTTAAAACAAAGCTCTGATTATTAGAAACTCAAGGTGGAGATGATTTTAAAGTACTAAAATATAATCACACTTACCTTCACACGAATCTTAAAATATTTCTCCCGGAAAATGGGTACAGATATTTATTATGTCATAGAAGTTTCTGATTCACCTAAATGACAGAATGATCTACATAAAAATTCAAAAGGGTCACAATTAGACCACAGAAAAATTCAGCAAGGAGAAAAATGATAGTAGGCTAAGGCATTTGATTAGTAGAAAACATGCATTTTCATGCATGTCCAAAGATTACTGTATATAATTGGAATAAATTTCCAGTGACATTTAAAATGTAAAGTCTCTTAAGACAGACAATTACATTCTGTATTACGTGGGCTGCCTTATAACACTACAGACATTTGACACTGGTTACAAAATAATGCTGAAAATAATTATCTTACTTTAATCACTTTTGTTGGATTCATCTCTTTAAGAAACTTCCCAGATATACTCTGCTGCTTAAAAAAATAAGAAAAATTAATTCAATTGTATTATAATATTTATTTCCCTTTTTAACTTTAAATTTAAGTTCAGTGGAAGAGGAATTTGTAAAATTAAATCACTAGTTATTCAACTTGAATAGCTAAAATCTTCCAACCAAATGAGTCCTTCTTAAGTAGAATCAGGAAATCTCCCAATTAAACAGGTATGGTCAGTGCATTCCATGAGAATGGCTCATGACAGGTCTGCCTCTCCAGTTTGGGGTGATTATGGAGTGAATTTCATGATCCTTCTTACAAATCTCTCTCTGAAAATGGAAAAAAGTACTGGGTGTGATGGCACATGACTGTAATTCCAGCAACTCAGGAGGCTGAGGCAGGAGGATCTCGAGGTCAAAGCCAGCCTCAGTAAAAGTGAAGCACTAAGGCAACTTAGTGAAACCCTGTCTTTAAATAAAATACAAAATAACGCTGGAGATGTGGCTCAGTGGTCAAGTGCCCCTGAGTTAAATCCTTGGTACAAAAAAAGGAAAAAAGCAGCTCAATATCGCAGGCCTGGCTCATCATCTATACACATTAAACAATACCTTACAATTTGTTTAATGGAAATGAATTTAGTGGTTTGAATTCTGAAGTGAGTATACAGGCATTCACACTCTTCAAGGGTTTTTTGTCCTTGGGTTTATGGAGGAAATGGGTCTAGCTCCTCTACTTTAAAAGGACCAAGAAGATGTGTGTGTGTGTGTGTGTGTGTGTGTGTGTAAAAATAAAACACTATTATTTAACTTAAATAGTACCTGATAATGCAACTATTCAATTTCCATCCTATCATCTGTTTCCCTAAATTAATTCAATATCTATTTGGCACAAAATGATGTCACTAGATCACCTGTCTAGGGTGCCTGTTTAACATACAGATTTCGGAGTCCTCCCCCAGAATGGTTTTGCACATGTGCTCTCAGAAAAATAGAGGTGAGTTTAGCAGAATGTTTCTGAATGAAGAGGTGTGGAGCCAGGTGGAGGCAACTACTCACTCCTAACATTTCATCAGGGCACAAAACACACAGCCAACCGGTGTGTGTAACTTCATGATTATTAAATTCTGATATTGAATAAAAGGTGTATCAGCTGCTGTAGAGAATCAACCATATTTCCATTCACTTTTATGTTTCCAAAGATTATGTCAAATTTTTATGTGTAAATTAAATTAAAAATGTTTACAACAAAACCAAAAATATTAATGAGGGACTTCAATTTAGAAAAGCACAATACGATCTTTTTTAGAATAATGTGGGTTTCTGCTTTTTAATATTTTTATTAATGTACCAATATTCAATCCTTTAATATTCTACTATCTGCTGCATTAGAGCCACTTTGAAAATGAGAATCATGGAATTTAACATGTTCATTTAACACATTAAATGCAGATAAGTGGATCATCATTTGAAACCATCAAAACACACAGCCAAGGGGTCTGTAATGTGGTTCAGGTAGGTAGATTTTTTTCATGAGGCAATAAGCTTGGCTCCAGTTGCTCAAATTCTCAATAGCTTTCTCAAGCACAAAGGTAGCTATCAGGAGTGCACAGCCATAAGCAATTTGTTCCTAATCCAAAGGAGGAATCTGGCAACCAAGTACTGTCATCAATGCTATTACCATTGACCTTACAAATGACTGCCAAAATGACTGCCCACTCAGGATACTGGTGACTTTTTGATTTTTTTTTCTTTAAATATAGAACTGTAACTCCCCAACCTTTGTTACCCAGCTAAATCTCTTTCTATATGTTATGTCATGGCTCTAGCTTAAAAATAAACAAATAAAAATTTAAAACCAAGGTTATTTTGAAAATGGGGCGAATAAAACATGAGAGCCGGAGGCAGTGTCTGTAGCCATAAATGTAGTAACTTTATGATTATTAAATTCTGGAAGAAAAAAACAAACCTCAAGTAACTATGATCTACTCTGGAGAGCTTTAATTACCAACCCCAGTGGGAAATGAGAGTCGGTATTTAAAGAAAAAAAAAAATCACCAATCTAAAATGGACATAAGTTTGGTATTAATAAGAAAATTCCCACCTAGGAACAGCTGAGACATATGATGGTCTTGCCATCTGCAGTCATTAGAATACGGATTAGCTCTCCTGCTCTCTTTCTCTGTCAGCTTGAGTGATCACAGAGATATTTGCTTCTCAGTTAAGTAAACTAGCTAATTACCATACTAAAAGTCTGATTCTCTAAAAGGAGAATTGAAAAATCTCTTCCAGAATAAGAGAGAGAGAGATTTGTAAGGCAACATACTTTTCAGTCCTTTCAGGAATTGGGAGGAGGGCATTAAAATCTTTCTGGACAAATACTCCAAACTTTCATCCATACTTCCAAATACTCCACTGCTTTCAAAAGGAAATTATCAAGAAATACAAATATGATTGCACTCTTTTTACCTTTTTTTATAATTTTTTTAAAGAGAGAGAGAATTTTTTTTAATATTTATTTTTTAGTTTTCGGTGGACACAACATCTTTATTGTATTTTCATGTGGTGCTGAGGATAGAACCCAGGGCCCCATGCATGCCACGCGAGTGCGCTACCGCTTGAGCCACATCCCCAGCCCCCTTTTACCTTTTTCTTCTTGAAATATTTGCTTTATCAGTTTCTGCTCAGCAGTCTGCTCCCACAGTCCATCCTTTGCCACTTATTCATTGATTTCTCCTTACAGATTAGAGCACTGATGAATTAATACAATGAAAAGTCGTATCTATTCCATTAGGAGCATGGAAACAAGAAATTGCTGCCCTACAAAAGCTTCCACCAAAGATTTTGACAAAATATGTATATTTTAAAATATCTATGATATATTTAAAGTTATATAAATATGTATTTCTTCAAAATTAAATATATAAATTTACATTTATATATTTAAATTTATATTTCTAAATATATAAATTTATATATTTTTGATCTTTGATCTTAACTAATAATTTGAAAAAAGAAAGTACACTGCAGTTTCATTAAAAAGAGCATAGGTACCACAGGAAAGCAAATGTATCCCACTGTCAGTGTTCAGTGGCAACCTCCATGAAGAGAAGGTATTTACAAGATCAGCAGGAGATTATGCAATTGTGCTTTACTAAACCAAAGAAAGGCATCATTTTAGCCTAATTCTCCTAGGTATCATACCTCTGGTTGAAGGAATTGAGTCCCATTTAGCTGCCTGTTAGGCTGCTGTTCATAAATTGCTGTGCTTTCTCTACCTCCTCCTTAATTTCCTCCTGTGTGTTCAGTTAATTGCTTAGGAATGCCATTATTAAAATCCAAATTAGAACTTGCCCACTCTCCCAACACCCTCTCAATTCTCGAAACACCTGGACTAAATGTTGCCTTCCCTGTATTTTACTTCAGAGATTCATTCTCAGGGTAACTCTAAAGAACGCTGACACTAAAATAACTGGGAGGCAAGGAGGTGTCAGAAATCAAAATAAGCACCATTTGACCCAGAATTACATTGGATTTTCTTTAACAAACAAATGCTTGATTGAGTGAAATAGACTGAACTACTGTGATATTTGTATGTCTCCCAGAGTTTGCACTGTTTGACTTAGTCTGTGGAAAATGCTATGAAACATGTAAACTATTTAGGAAGGCAACAGGTATTATTCATAGGGTTGTACTAATCTATGCTTGACTAATTTAAAAATAAAATAAAATTTTTAAAAATGAAGAAAAAAAGAAAGATTGGAGAAGAAGTGGGTGGGTCAAAATCTCTAGTAGGCAATCAACTGTATCAGGACCTTATTCATGAGACCTCCTCATTTACACATTTAAAACATAAACCAAATTACTCCATAATAGCATCCATATCTACTGTCAGTTGCTTTATTGCAGTTGAGTTAGTTTGAAAAAAAAAAAGAGATCAAAATGAATCAGATCAAATTTTGAGGATAAGAGAATGTGACCGACTCCATGGGTCCTTGCGCTATCTGAAAAATCAAACAAAGCAAGCCATCATGGGAATAAGGCCCTTTATTCTTATATTTGAGCATAAGGGAGGCAATGTGTGAAGGACAGAAACCCCAAGCTGATTCAGAGGACAAAGGTGTATCATTTTTATGGTGTCTATGGGGTTGGCAGAGGGGCCTGGTCTCTTTACGTTATCATATGTCACGGGCAAGTCTTTGTTGTGTGTCCTTTTCTTCATTTCATCATGACTTTTCATGCTACACATGTGTATTAGTCAGTTTTCTTCATTGCTGTGATCAAAATACATGACAAGAACAATTTAAAGGAGGAAAGAATTATTTTGGTTTATGGTTTCAAAGGTTTCAATCTATGTTCAGCTGGTTCTTTGCTTCTCAAAATCCTTACACCTAAACATTGCTGCATTGGGACCAAGACAGCAACACATGGATTGGGAATACATATGAACCATAAGACCATGTTTATCTCCTTAGATGTCAGCCTCAAGGTGTGATTTTTATTGTGCTAATAAAGTAAAGGTAACTATAGATTACTTTAGTGATTAGTTTATGAAAATATTTGCTTCTTACCAGTTAGAATTTGGTTCTGATCATCTAGGAGAATCTGTAATATTATTTTCAGAATATGGAAGACAATTTTCCTGTCTCAGTAGGTTGAGTTTAATGACCTTTCTTCTCTGGTTTGGCTTTTTTGTTCTGCTGTGTCTCTGTTGGTATCTCTGTTGACCATACAGTCTTTGAAGACTGAGTTGACTTTTCAATCTCTTGTCTCCTGGTGTGTTATCTTTATTTTATAGTTTTGAAGACAGGTCTACTTTTTAATTCTAGATTTTATGATCTGTTTCTTAACCTCACTAGTTTGAGGGATAACTTAGCTGTCTCAAGAAGATTTGCAATTGATATATCCACTTAGGACTTTGCAAGTCCAATTTGAATGACTCCATTTGTTGGGTCTTTTAAAATAGCTGGGGAAACATATGTTACTCTTAGCCCAGTAAAGAATCCATTGTACAACAATGTTATGTCTCTCAATATTTTGACAGAATATTTTCATTTCTATTTAGATCACTAATTCACTTTATCTCTCAGGTATAATCCCCAAATGACCTCTGGCCATTCTAGTTATGATTTTCAAGAATAAGTCATGATAAATGGGTCTTTACATCTTGTAAATTCTGTTTGGAATACTAAGATACTGTAGTAGGTGTACTTTCCAATGTCAGATATCTAAGAAGGCAAACTACTAGGGAAGATTTCATGTTACTTGGGAAGCAGTGATTGTCATACAATAGTACTGAGTTAGAGGACTAGTATTATTCTTAAGTGTGTGTATGTGGTGTATGTGTATACACGCATACATATAGATACATGTATGTGTATATACATATATATATAGATATATATACACATACTTATAGATGTATATAGACAGATATATATATATATACACATATATGTATCTATATATGCATATATACACACATACATATATACACATATATATGTATATATACATAAACATATATACACATCCCTATATATAAAAATGTATACACATATCTATACATATGAATATATGCATATATACAAATGTATATATGCATATTTTGATCTAAATGAAAGGAAATAAAATATGGAGGAGAGTAGGGGATTACATTGATGTAATTAACTAGCTGAGTAATATTGTGAAAAATCTGTCTACCTGCCTTAGGATACATACAAACAGCAAAGTTCAGGACTAAGCATGACCAGTTCATAAATTCTCAGATTCTATTTTAGCGTGGTGATTATTTCATTACTTTGTCATCTTGAATTCTCACCTATTCAAATAGGAATTTTTTCTCTCCTCCTCCTCCTCCTCTTTCTTCTTCTTCACCAGGATGAACACAAGACACTTGACCCCTGAGCCACAAGCCATCTCTTTTTAATTTTTAAAAATTTTTATTTAAGACACTTTCTCGCAAAGTTACCTAGAGGCTCGCTAAATTGCTGAGACTGGCTTTGAACTTATGTTTCTCCTGCCTTAACTTGCTGAGCTGCTGGGATTACAGGCATGCGCTACCATGCCAGGCTTGTTCTTTATCAAAAGAAAGTAATTCAGTGAGCGTATCTTGTGGAAGTTTTTTGAAAAATATCAAAACTTTGCACAATTAAATATTAATAAATATGTCAGTAAAAGGATCTTCAAAAAATTCATTAAATAATGTAAAATTAAAACCAGGTGCAATCACCCACACCTATAATTCCAGCAACTAAGGAGGCATCTAAATGAAACCCTTGGTAATTTAGTGAGACCCTGTTTTAAAATAAAAATAAAAAGTACTGAAGATATAGGTAAGTGCCCCCTGGGTTTGATTTCTAGTACCATAAATAAATAGATAGATAGATAGATAGATAGATAGATAGATAGATAGATAAATTTTATATGATTTTTTAAAATCTTCCTGCAATGTTCATGGCATTTATATGTTTTTATTTATTCTCTATTACTTTGCTCTGTATAATTCTGATTTTACAGTAAAAATTCACCCTATTGTATGAAGAGAAAAATTAATTATTTTGGAATCTAGTGTTTCTGTTTTGCTTTTGCAGAACTTATTTGACAATTAAGTTGTCTGAAAGATACAACTTTCTGCTTCTCTGAGCCTATCTAGGTTGGTAACTACATAGATGCATCATGGGAATGGATGTTCTGAAGTACCATCGAAGATAACAGGTGCATAATACACAAAGGAGTTGTACTCACTATGATGGCCCAGAAGGTAACTCACATACAAACCACAGTCTTGTCTATACCAATTTCCAGTTTCTCCCTTCCAAACCCAATAGGTGACTTCAAATTAATTGTAAATTAAAAAAAAAAAATCTTTGGCTAGGAGAAAGGTGGACAAACTGCAAATTAAGGAGTAACTCAGGTTCATGTTTGAATTAGAGAAATCTGAACCTACAAGGGGATTTCAGAATATTCTTGTATTTATCCTCCATTGTAAAATGAGAAAACTGAGACTTAAGGGAATAAAAGTGACCTGGCTTATCTTTTATGCTGTTTCTTTCCAAAGTACAACTATACACTGTGACATTCTTAGAAAACTTACTGTCCCACGTTGAGTTTTTAATAAAACAATGTTATTTTATAAACATGTTGATAACATATCTGTTAACCACTTCTACCATTATATTGGTAAATAGCTTTTATTAATCCACAAGGGGAGCTTCCTATAACATGTATTTTTGAATTATGGTTCTCAACTTGCTTTTTATTTTAGCATCACCTATAGAGTTCTTAAAATCCCAGGTTTAGTCCACAACCCAGATCAATTAAACCCACAATAGATGATGGGACTCAGACATCTGAATTTTACAAGTCTCCCTAGGTATTTACAAAGGACAAATAAAATTTAAAGTGACTTCATTAGAGTTCAATCTATTAATAAACAGGGAGCAGTTCTTTCAGCATTTGAGTAAAAACACAGGTAGTTTACTCGACCCTGAATCCTACAGACACTGGTAAGTATGAACTTTACACATGAAATTATTTAAATGAATGGACTGTGAACAGGCTACACATCTATGGTGTCCCTAAATATTTTAAAGAAACTTGCTTTCAAAGTGATAAAGCAGGTTTTGCTTCAGTTGTTTTGACCCAATTCTGGATCAAAAATGGGCAATTCAATTGCACTGCAACAAGGTAGCTCTCAAGTCTGCCTCCAGATCCATACTCTTTCATGCTAATTTACCCCCTATCAGTACAACTTTGGGCCATTTTGACTCCCAAAGACACCCCTCAGAATTTTAATCGGCCCATTTGTAACCTAAGCATCATCTGGGAACATAGTTTGCTCTTGTTTATCAATATGCCCAAGCCAAATGGTACATATTTGTTTGTGTTTCGTTCAAACCCTGCTGCTTCAGCATATGTTTCATAATCAAATGGTACCCCACACAGTCTCTTAGGTAAACAGAAATCCTTGGGTGTCAGCTGCACATGAAACCATCCACTTTAAGGCATTCATTTCCTGAACCATGAATCCCAAACAAGGGACAGGTTTGAGTTTATCAGCATGCAACCTTGCCAAAGGTCTGCAAGAACCAGGGAATGGAAACTCGCAGACAATTCAGGAGCACCTGCCTGCTGCTTCTGTCGTTGGTTGCTTGCCCAAGTCAACCAATTCCAATCAGGGAACGCAAGCTACAATTTGATCTCAAGATTTGACATGGTTGTTGAATTGTAATGGAAAGCCATATGCCTACTCAATTTGAGGAGAAAATCATGTTGTGTTGAATTATATAGTGCTGGTTTTTGTCCTGATCTCCACAGAAGTAGGAAACCAAGTTCACTCTAACATGTTCTTCAGTTTCTTTGCAGACACCTGATGGCTTTTATGATCTAAACTTTAAATTAGATACCCACATATCTGTTAAGGCAAAAATCTATCAGTTATTCCTGAAAATAGCTATTTAAACTAGATTCAATGTGCAATCTTATATCTGAAGAGTGCCTCATGGGGCAGTTGAACTAAACTATAATTGCGATCAGAAATTCCAAACAGGCATTTTGTCAGGTGGTGTCAAAGCTATTTTCTGTTACACCAGGTATATTGTCTAACTCCTATTCTTTGTGTCAAATGAAAAGGGTTGCCTCTATGAGAGATCTAAAACTAAAATATAATTGCTTTCTTAGTCCCATATAGATGGATTATTTTAGCTCACTTTCAACCTCTGTGCCCTCAAGCAATATTAGTTTATAATATATGTTTAGTGCTCTTCTTGTCAAATAGACTGTGCTTGGCAGACATTTCATTTGCTTCTCCACATTTCCCAGTCATTTTGGCCAGTTAGATCATGTGACTACTTCTGGCCAATGGACAATGGAAGAAATTGATGCATACCGTTTTTGGCCAAGACAATAAGAACAAGTGCTTGTGTTTTATATCTCTCATCTTCTGCCACAATAATCTCAGAAGACATCTGCTTTAGATGGCAGAGCTATTGGATAGAGAACTAACCTACAAACAATGAACATAATGTGAGGAAAAAAACATTACTCTGCTAATTACAGTTCTAGGTTTTTCGTATTATGGCAAATACTGCTAATTATCCAACTAGTACAACTTTCCTTTAGTGGGAAGGAAGAATGTCAGCCATATAGCTTACTATTTTTGAGCTGTTAGTGGAATTTTCAGTATTTTATATAATGATGAGTAACCTCATACGAGGGCTTATCTTTACATATGATTTTAGTTTTTTTTAAAGCAGGGAGATGATTCAATATTTGCAAATGGCCTAACTGAATTTCAGAGAAAAAAATATTACTGGGTTCTCTGAATCCCAAAGAGAGTATCAGATACCTAATAGATGCTCAATAAATGTCTGAGGGTAAGATGGATGCATGAAAAAGTGGAAGTGCCTTATAAGACAAACATAATTTCTAATATAACAGAACAATTATTTATTGCACTAATAATGAATCTGAGATCCTGAGGATGGAAAGGGCCTTCTCTTTCAATAATTATTTTGCTATTTTCGTAATAAATTCTAACAAGCAGTATTAGCTTTGACAGTGATTTTGGAAATCAGAACATTTTGAGACACTTAAAATCTACTGAGATTCACTGAGAAGTCCTCTGGGTTCCCTGTCATGAAACTTATCTGGCTAATATGAGATTAAATAGAGAAATAAAGACAATTTTAAATAAAATTAAGGGCACAGGGTCTGAAGGTAGAGAAAAAAAAACAAGAGGGAAGGCAGAAATTTAGATTCAAATCCTGGTGTTAATAATTATTACTATCAATTTAGCAAGTTAAATTTATGATACTTTATATTTTTCTTTTTTAAGGAGGATAAGGAGAATTTTTAGAAGTTTGTAAAGAAATTAAATAACAAGAGTTAAATTCTTGGTCCTTAATTGGAAAATTCACAATATACTAAAAGTTACCATTTCTTCATCATGTTTGGGGAAATGGATAGAAGTTAGAAACTAATTAAGTTTGTTATTGTTAATTCATTTACTTACCACCACTCAAAACAGTGTTTGTTTCTTTTTGTCTCCAAAACTGTATACTTAGCTCACTGAGATAATTCAATCCTCTCCTCAATATCCCAATACAATTATCAAGATTATGGTCAAAGGCAAATATCTCTGTAAGCTTTAGTGATAGAATGATTAGTAATAGATCAACTCTATTTATGGGAAGTGTTTTAAATTTTACTAATCCTTACCATTTATCTTCCTAAATTGTAAAAAGGAATATACCTATGCATCTTAGTAGGGAAAGAGAGAGAACAGTTTGGGGAAGTTATTATAATCCAAAGTGCCAAAATGTGAATCCTTGCTCAAAGACATCCATTGCATTATTGATTCTCTTGATTCCAAGTGGGCATTGATTCGTTATGTACATAGAGCAAAGGGGACTTGACAAAATCACTTGTTTGTTGCTCTTTTCACATATCACAACAGATGTGATTTTCCTGTCCATTCTCCTGTCAATCTCCCGTTTGGGGTCAGGAGAAACAAAGATCAAAGTAGGAAAGACTGGGCAAAAAAATACAGGATGCTCTATCTACTTTGGGGTAGTGGGGATGGAAGGGAATGCAGATAGAATTACCTCCAGTTCTTGAATGAAATTTCAAGAAGGAATTGAGCAGAAAATAAGACAGAGATGGAGAATAGCAGAAAATAAATTATTTTAGGTAGGTCAATTTAGACAGAGTGGGGTCAAGACCAAATAAGACCATCAGGCAATGAATAGCCTTCCTCTGGTAAATATTTTCCTCTTGCCTGATTCCTACTTGGTAATGGCCCTCAGCACTTGCCCCCCTGTTTGTATTTTCTACCTCTCTCCATACTGCTTTTTGCTGCAGGAAGCTGACCCCTTTCGACAGTATCAACCAAGCTCCTTTGTCCTTTGACTTCTCTTTGGTGTTGTTCAATGGCAATAAAGGAAAGAATGTCCTGAGTCCATTTTAACCTATTCCTTTCAAGGTCGACATGAGTTGAAAATGGCCTTGTTGACCTACAAGGTCACATCTCCTGCAATGATGTGCATACTTTCTGGGTACAGCTATAACTACAGCAATAGCTATTGCTAACAGCTGTCTCTGAGTTCTGATTATGGCTTGCTTACATTGTTTCTTTGGTCGAAGGCTCTGAGTGCTTTACGATTCTTACTGATTTCTCTCATCCTCACTCATGCCTTTGTGAATTGTTCATTAATTTCTGTTGAATTATTCCTGTTACCTTGACTACCAAATTTATTGTGCCCCTCCTTTGGAGCTCAGTGCACCACCCTGTTTCCCACATTGGTTGTTGCAATTTTACACAAAGAAACTCAGCTAAGAACAGAGTTGAAATTGAGCCCTTGCTCCTCTTTTCCAGTGAACAGTCAGTGGAGATGCTGACATCAAACATTCAGACACTTTGAAAACAATAAATAAATAGAAGGAAGACCAGTAGAGGAGTGGAAGGTGAAGAGGAGAGGAAAAAGAGGAGGGAAAGAGGAAGTACTGGCAGTTGATATGAAGAAAATTATATTCCACGCATGTACAATTATGCCAAATTGCACCCCAATATTATGTGAAACTATAATGTCTAATAAAACACGAAGAAGAAGGAGGAGGAGAAGGAGAAGGAAAACAAGAGGAAGAAGAAGTGGAAAAAGGAGAAGAAAAAAGCCATTCTAAAGCTAATAATAATAATCATCTCCTTGCAGGTTAGCATTTGTAATGGTAATCCTGCTTGATAAATAGAAATGCACTTTTTTGGGGGGCTTGGGAATATTGACTGAATAAAAAAGAAAAAAAAAAGATGTAGAACACTAGAAGCAAATTTCAGCCCATTTTTTTGCTAACTGCTAGTAAAAATAACAACGGAGAAGAAATTCTGCAGGAAGGAGGGTGTGCATGTGCGTGTGCACACGCTCACACAAAGATCTTCTTGGTCTTTTTAAAGTAGAGGAGCTAGAACCAATTTCTTCCATAAACCCAAAGACAAAAACGCTTGAAGAGTGTCAATGCCTATGTTTTCACTTCAGAATTCAAAGCACTAAATTCATTTCCATTAATCAAATTGTAAGGTATTGTTTAATGTATTGAAACCTATGTTTGTCCCTTTTTTTAAAGGACAAATTATTCTGTTCCAGGTACTAAATTCTCTTGAAACTAAATGATACAGTCTAATTTTACGTAATTAGCTAAGCTCTGGCCAATCATCAACTAGGTCTTCCAACCTTTTCCTCAGAAACTCAGTGATATATAGCTCATTTCTCGGTAATTTGCAAAGCCTGTGGCCAAAATGTCTATTAAATCTCCCAGCCTCTTCCTCATAAAATCATTGTTATATTTTTTCCTCAGAGACATATGCCACACTACGAAATGCTTTATTTCTTAATAGAAAGCTTCCTATATGTTATTTAGATAAAATATTAGATTTGTTTTATTATTCTTCTCCTAAAAGTTAAATAGACATCATTGTAACATGTGATTTTGAGAAAAGACATTTGTTGGGGCTGAGATCTTGGGAATTCATTTCTCAGTATCTCACCCACCACTCTGACATTCAAAAACCTAAAATAAGAAAGCATTGCATCTTTTGCTCTTTTCCTAACCTATCCTTATTTTAGAATAATGCATTCTAAAATTCTCATTTATTTTCCAAAGTAGAATAATCCTCAATAATTCTTAGAGTCAGATATTTTATTGCTTTAAAATAAAATTGCTTAAGTTTTCAGAATTTTGAAATATAAATATGAAAGCTTTGATGGGATCTCCTATTATTTTCTACATCCCCAGATGCAATCTTGCCTTTTAGGAAAGTTTACAAACACTGTTTTTTTCTCAAAGAAACAGCATGTTTTCCCAATGCCTGGTCACAAATTTATAAGCCACTCGAGATTCAAAACTGATTTTTCTAGCATTTTCAGAGATGATAGCAAAATTGATCATCTCTTCCATCTTCATGATTTATTGAACATACTGCTTATATTTTCTTATCATTCTCATTTTATAAATAATATTTTTTAAAAAGTGGGCAGAAGTCTACGCATGTTTCATTTTCCCTTCTAGAAATATTTGCATAAAATTTGCTATAAAAATAATATAAAGCACATAATAACAAAAATAATCATCTTTGTAAATGCCCCTCTCCTGAATCTCTATTACTCTACACTGACATTTTTTTTCTTTTTTTCCCTTCTTTCAGAATATATTTAATTAACAACCATATATTTGGGTCTGATTCGACATCCCGACTCAATCTTCTTCCTGCCTGCCTCTCTTAAGGTCTATCCATGTTTATGTCTTCGTAACATCATGAATTGGATTCTTAAACATGAAACTTAGAAAAATTTAGTTTACATTGTAGAGCAGGAAATCACCAGAGACCAGAGAGAATCGGAGGAAAATAAAAGTAATTTTTAAAAAATTTTTTATTTTACTGTTTAGATTTGAAAGAAGGGAATCTATTAGTAGGCAAGTTTCAAAATAAAGAATATCCTAGGGATATTTACAGATTCAATTTATAATTGCAACATACTCAAACAAGTTAGAAGTTATTCTAACATATGGATACTTAACTGAACTGAACCTCAAAAACTTTGCAACTTTGCCCATCAATAAGGTAGCCTCCCTAGGAAATTTTATTTTTAACTGTTATCTCTTTGAAGCTGCCTACTTGATTTTTCTAAAGTTGTAGATACATCATAAAATTGAGCTGTTTGCGACGTATTTCCCCAGTGAAAATTCAATTACTAATGTTGTAGCTCTTGAAAAATTTGTTTGATGTTAAAAAATAAAAAATAAAAAACAACTTTCAAGAAAAAGAAAAAACAGGCAAACAAATTCAAATTTTCCAGTGAAGTTGAGATGGGTATTCACATAAGTTAAAAAAAAAAACATAAATCTTTTTCCTTATCAATTTATTGAATTGGATCTACTATTTTTCGTGGAAAGGATTGAAGTATGTTTGCTAACTTCAGTGCCTGAACAATAACAGAAATATTATAGTTTTCTAAGTAAAGCATCTTATAGAGTTTATAATAATATTATTTTATAATTTAACTTCAGATTATATCAAATTCTCAAGACTTTTTGAAGAAGAGGACCAAAAATTTAAGAGAATATTTGATGCTGTACCCATGGTTAAAAGAAAAAAAAAATGAGGATTGTCAAAATGAAATTCTTTTTTTTCCCAAATCCTCTTAAGATTGTCTTCTCTTTCCAAATCTTCAAAACCCACAAGTAGGAGCCAAAAACAAACAAACAAGGACAACAAAATTAATGGCATCTAAAGTACTAACTTGGCAATGCAATCAAGTTCTCTATACATTAAAAGAACGAGTTTGCCTACTCCAAACATTATAAATCTCCCTTACTCTCCATTAAATATCACTGTGACCAGAATTACCAGGTTTTATTTGCCATATGATATGACCTGTTGAATGTGCAAAAACACCCTATGTCTTATGGTTTTGAGGTTCTACTTGTCTCTATCAAATATTTCAGGCTCCAATAATATTCAGTTTGGGTCTTTAGCACAGGAAAAGAAATCTTTGTCAGTACTTACAATGGAAAGAATTTAATCCAGGGAATTTATTACATAATTGATAGTGAATCAGAGAAGCAAAATGAAAAGGATAAAACAACTAGAGATGAGTCACATCAGGAAGAAGCTATCATCCAGAGCTGGGGGTCAAAACAGAGAGTGACATCACAGAAACCCAGTGCCCTGCTCAGTAGCAGACAAATACAGGAGGAAATGCGGTGGTTCAAAGATATCATTAATGTAGAGAAAACAGAAGAAGGAGAAACTTCACTGTGTTCTTCTTCCTACCCTCCAAATTTTTTACTTTGGTCTCCAATTGATCAAACCTTGCTGGAATGTAGGTGGTATGAGAGCCTAGAAAGACAAACTTGGAGGAGTTGTCACACTTGGTAAGAAGATCAGTAGGCAGAGATACACATGAGAATTAATAGACCTAAATAGGTATGCATGAGTTTCATTGATAATCTAAGTCTCAAATAGCATTGGGGTTCTAAGCAAGCTCACTTCCATTCCAACACTGCATCGTTCTTGTTGGGTCATACTACATTTGAGGTTAGAAGTAAAGTAGGGAGTTCAGCCTTTCCTTGCTTTTTAGTCAAAAATCTTTGTGCTAGGGAGGCATCCAAAACATTCTTTCCCAATGAAAGAAGTAGCCTTGCTATTCAAAACTAGTAGCTTATCAGAGATGGGAAAAGAGAATATATATACTTATTCGTGTTCCTGTCTTCTGTGAGGACCTCTAGGACTGCTCTGTAGTACTCTTTAAGCATCCTGAGCTACTTGATGATTTCAGCCAGCTTCTTCCTCACTCAGACTTGCATATATATAGTCTTTATTATCGAGGGTTTTTTTTTTTTTTTTAACCTCCTAAATTGCCAAGTTTAGCTTTGAACTTGAAATCCTCCTGCCTCAGCCTGGGATTACAGGTGTGTACCACCATTCATGGGCCTTTACTGCTTTCTACTTGAAACTGATTGGCTTAGTGTTCTTCAATTTCTCATCATCATGATGTCTCAGAATATCTGAACTCCAACTATGGATAGAAATCAAATTATTTTCCATCTAATACATATATCACCAACAACTTAATAAATGATGTCTCTGTACATTCTTATGACAATTACAAAGTTCTCACAACATTATAGGACATTTAGGAAATTAAGTCCTCAGATAACAGAGAGAGGGTAGGTTTTGCCTCCTTTACTCTCCAAACTGACTCTCAGTAATAGCCCTTTCAAAATAATCTAACATGCAGGTTTAGTAGCTGCAACTTCTTGGGCAAGAATCAAGCCTGCAAGGTCGTTACGTACCCACTGCTATCAGCACAACCCAGGTAAAAGTCACCACACATGGCTATGCAGTTTTCACACTATACAACTGCAAGTTGCTACTTGCAGGTGTTGATGGTGCCCCAGGAGTTGTACATCACAGTGACTCTGCCTATGTAAGAACAGGTGTTAAATACATACTTGTTAAATGGAAGTGAATCAGTGAGGCTACCAAAGCCTTGTAGAGCACTATGAATATCATTATACGGAAATAGGTTTTATGAAGAAATGGATATTGGTAAATTATCCTAAGAATTTTGCTGGTTAAAAATTGCATTTTCCTTGAATAATAATAGGATATGAAATTGCCAGAGGAATGCTATTAATGAATTAGGGTCTACATATTCTACTCAATTAAATTATATAAAAAGCATGTTGAACACAATGAAGTATCATCTAATTAGAAGGTTCAAAAAGGTCTTTGAAAATCAGGGATATCATGGAACCTTTTGCCTTAGGACACTGTCATCGCAAGTGTCCTTTCTGCCCAAAATGATCATTAGTTTTTGCCCTAAATTGCAGGGATGTGGGTATGTTAGACATTTTCTTCCCTCACTCTTAAGTAGGAGCAGATTTCTTTTCCTTTGCTTTATTCTCTGCTGATGCAATATGAACAGCCCTGAATCCTGTCCAGCCCTGTTACATGCATTGAGTCTTGTCTCATTTAATGTGCAAGATTTTGTTTAATTTCTTACACAGGACGCTTATGCTTTGAGATTGTGGTCTCAGCTAAATATATTTTTGTCTTCTTTCCTGTTCTTTTATCACCTCAACCATAGAACCTGGGAGCATGCAAATAGTCTATGTGAACTTGCAGTTGGAGCCATGGGGCTTTTAGTGCTGCCTCAGAGAAGTCAGCTCTTGAGGACCCGAGAGAAGTCATGGATCACTTACTGTGTATGTTTAGCTAAGACATACATAACTTATAATGATAGAGTTTTCTGAGATCTAATCCTTATCCTTGAAAGAAAGGAAACCACCCTGTTTCCTAGGGCTGAAGAGACACAATTGTTCATATTAACACTCTGTAATCGTCTCTCAATATAATTATCAGTGCAAGGACTGCCAAAGAGTCTGGATAAATATGGACCTTGATTATCATCCTCTGAAGTAGTGCTGCAAGGGAAGTCAAATAATAATAATAATAATAATAATAATAATAAAATAAAGAAAAGGAACCAAAAATGATAATCCTAACATGAGGAGTGGCATATCAGATCTATAACCAGGGTACCCTTCTTCCCAAGGGCAGACTTAGATGAATATTTCTAGTTGATCTCTCCTTTATATAAAGACCTATTTTAGATCACTGATTGCACTTTTATTGCTCTAGATTCATAAGCTTTTAATCAGGCTATGATGCTAACATGTGAGCCCTGGACTCATTTCAGTGCTTTAATATGTTTGTGCATATTGTTTGAATTGTGAATTATGAGTTTATTTTTAATTTATCACTTTAAAGCCATTTTCCCTTCCTTATTTTAAACTTCCTGGGGACGCTACACTATTGCCCCAAGTAATGTATTAGTTTTTGCTTGGGAACTAAAAGAAACATGAGATTTGTTAATAAATTCAGCATTTTAGAAACATGGAAATTAAATTTGAATTAATATAGATAAACTACCAAGGACACATATTTATGTGCATATCTAGTTACACAGTTAAACTTCTGAATTAAATTTAATTAATTTCCTTATTGCATTGTAATTTTATTGATATCTAAATATATATAGTTGATTTTATTATTCTACATATGGATAGTTCTATTATTTTTCTCTCCATCCCTCTGAGGATTTGGACAACTTTTATCTTAACCATAGTTGCTTGGTACACAGAAAAGTTTCATTTCTTTCAAAAAATGGTCCCCAGACTATGAAGTGCAGAGTTTCTAGCTCCATCTTAAATATTCTTTGACAGCGTCTTTGCAAAACCCTGTGTTCTACTTCTCATCCTTCCCCTGTCTCCCATTCTTTGATATGGACCTTATGTCTCCTTCATAAAAAGAGAGTCCTTCTTTCTTTCTTCTTTGTTTGAAGGAATCATGGTTTAATAATATAAACCTTTACCAATTAAATAGCTCTGGGTTCAGGAATATGGATTATGATTGACGCCTTCTTTCCATATTTTTTCCTGCATTTTTCATGTTACATACATGAACAGAGACTTATATCTTAGTAATATATCACAAGAAACAATTGCTTGTTTTTTTTTTTACTTTGAAGCATATGAATATACAATTGTGCATGAATGTATATGTTTATGTGAATGTGTGGAGAGAGGTTAAAATTGTCTCTTCTCTCTTGTTCAGATCAATTTACTTAATCTTTTAGAGTCAATAACTTCCATGAATAATTGGGTATAGAATCTAAGAAAGAAAGACAGTGATATGTCTTGTCCTCATAGGATATTGGGACAGAAGATTTTTAAAAAGTATAGGGTCTTACACAACGATGTCTTCTCTTCTCTTAGGCTGTCAGTTCTTTCTTCCCTATGGACATTCAGTACATTTTCCCTTACATAAAAAAGAATGCTAACAGGTCTACATTTATAATATGAAATATTTCTAGTATCATTAACATTTCATTTTAAGACATATCTTTTCAATATATGTTCTTAAAGGGTTTCCTGAATTCTTAAGTATGATCACTTTATGTTTTGGGATTAACTTGTGTTTTTGTTTGTTTCTCAAAAAATTACATGCTTAATCTTATAATAGAAATAATTTGAAAACTAATATTCCTTTCATTCAGTGTGACACAGACATTTCTATCTTCAATATGCATGTGCATGAATGTGTACATTGTCTAATTTCTATATGTATAAATGCAATTATATTCAATTTATTCGCATAAGAAAAATCAGTAATCTTAAATAAATAATGATTATATTTTCCAAACACAACAGCATTAATTACACAGTATGAAAAAATTAGTACTAAAAGGACACAAAATATTGATTTGAACTTGACTTAGAAAATCAAAGTGTGCTTAGCAGTACCTGTTCTGTGTGTACATCCACTAGGTGACTCTTCTTCAAATAATTGTAGTTCTTCAGTGAAATACATTTTGTTAAGCATTCAGAATTAAGAAAGCAAAAAAAGATGCAATAATATAGCCTTTGATTCTTACTACAATGTTTTTCATTGTTTTTATAGAAAGCCTCATATTCATTTCTGTCAAGCATTTGGTTATGAAACTCATTTGATCAACAATGTCGATGGATAGATTTTTTTTTTTTTTTGTACTGGGGATTGAACTCAGAGGCACTCGACCACTGAGTGACATCCCCAGCCCTATTTTGTATTTTATTTAGAGACAGGGTCTCACTGAATTGCTTAGCACTTTGCTGTTGCTGAGGCTGGCTTTGAACTCGTGATCTTTCTGTCTCAGCCTCTCTAGCTGCTGGAATTACATATGTGAGCCAACGCTCCAGGCTAATGGAGTAGAATTTGAAGAAAACTATGATATGTGCTATACTACCACATGGATGTGCAATGTGATCTCTTGCATTGAAAAGATAGTACAAAATCTGACCAGCTTTAATCACGTGAGTTACATAAAAGGAAGGTACCAGAGTAAAGGTATCAAGAGTGGGGTCTGAGGCTTAAAACCCATAGGTTCAAATTCTTGTCCTACCCATTGCTAGCTATATCATCCTGGTTATAATATTTAAACTGAGTGTCAACCTAACTTTCTATTAAATGAAAGCAATTCTAATGTTATATGGATAATGTAAGGATTAAGTTGTATAATGCATTTAAAATGCAAGACATAGAGCCTAGAATAGAAAAACACCACAAACATATTTAATATTGTTTTGTTGTTATGACAGTCTAAGATTCTTTATTCAGCAGCCAATATGACATTATTTAGGGGGAAGATACTGTTAAGAAACATTTGTGCCAGGCGTGGTGATGTACACCTGTAATCTCAATAACTCGGGTGGTTGAAGCAGAAAGATCTCAAGTTCAAAAGCAGCGTCAGCAACTGAGCGAGGACCTATACAACTTAGTTAAATACTGTTTCAAAAATTTAAAAAAAATAAAAAATAAAAAGAGATTGGGGATGTGACTCAGTCGTTAAATGCCCCTGGCTTCAGTCCCTGGTATCAAGGGAATAAAAAAAAAAAAGAAAGTATTTTTGTTTAAATCTCTAAATAATTCCCATCAATCAGGATCATACAATTTATTAAAAATAAATTTGTTGATATTTTCCTTAAAAATTTGAATCTGAACAGATCACAAAATAATATGTACTAAAAATATAAAGATTTCAAGAAATGGAGTAGAAATGTCTTTAGATTGAACTACCACTTTGGCCCATAAATAGAGGAAAATGCCTTGTCTCAACAAAAGTGTCTTCCTAGTGTGTCTTTATTTATCCTAAATATTAAACATTACATTAGGACATGCATTTCACTCTAAGCTTAATTTTTTTCTTCCTGCTCCTGTTTCTAAGCATATGCCTCTCAATGTTATTTTTATTTGCCAGTATATGGCACTAAAGTTTTACTAGAATTCATGAGACTGTCCTGAAGCTTCGTTCCTGTTAACATTTATTGAGACTCTATCGAGTGTACAGCTCTGAACTCAGTACCTGTTTTTCTTTTTTTTCTAAATGCCCTTTTATGAAAATTCACTACCACAGCTACTGTCACATTGCCCTGGTGGGGTGCCTGTGTCACCACAGTGCTGGTTTATTTCCTCTTTTACTGGCCCCTCCCACTTACCTGATCCACATACTGAAATTCCTACCCAGGCGATGAGATGTTCATCTGAAGTGAAGTTTGATGTTCACCCATCACTTCCCTGAAGGCACTGACAGCCTCAGACTTTCATCTGCCAGTTCATCCTTCCTCCTAGCAGACACAAGCAGATTAACATATCCCCAAGAGACGATGTCTTTAGTTGCTGGGAAGCCACTCGATACTTATTACCTGACAGTGTTCTCTGGTGAGATTTATTTATTTATTTTCAAATGCTACCTGCTAGGATATCTTCATGAGATACATGTGTCATTTTTGAGGGGGGCCCCAGGGGAACAACAGCTCCAGGCTTCATAGGTTGCCTGGAGCTGTCAAGACTTACCTAGTGTAATTTAGTGGTGGCCCTTCTCCCTCCTTAGAGTTCAAGTTCAGACCTGGTTTACTCAGTAAAATACAATGTAAACTATGAGGACTGATAACGGCAGTAGTTGGGGACAGTCATTGGGGAGCTCTAACAATGTGAAATTTGTGGTACTGAATGATACAAGGTGGCTGTCTACACAGACTTAAGTCTCAGAATAACTGTCCTTCTTCATTTCTTTGTGACAAGAGTCCTGGCCTCAGCAGCAGAGCGTGTCACTCTAGAAACTTCTGCCACTTTGTTGTGGTGATTGGGAATTGATGCTTGACACTGATGAGGTCTAATTTCCCAGTGGACTTTAGGAAGGGTCTGACAGTGGTGTGGATCACTGTTCTTGCATACAGGGGCTATTTATATCAGTTTCTTCCCACTTCCAGGCAGCCCTTGCTGTTTGTGTGTGTGCACACATGCCTGAAAACGTTGACATGTGTTTTTATTAATGCCTGGGACTTCATACCAGAAAAACATACTGTGTCAGTATCTGGCAGCAACAGGGCAGAGTGGGCCAGCAAGAGTGGACTGGGGAGAGAAAATGGTCTGGCAAGGGGAAATCTGATCTGCATGCATAGGGCACCTTCAGTTGACAAAGCATTCTCACTTGATTTATCAAACATCCCTATGAGAGATAAGAATATAGGATGTTGTTATCAATTCAATATTTCAAATAAGCAAAAGTGAGGATTAGAGAGATTTCATAGAGATCTGATTCTGGCACTCATGGACCAAATCGTACCACCCTCAAAGATTTCATAGTTCAGTGGGAGGATTAAATATGTTTTGAAGGGGAAAAAAAAGAAATTCTAGGTGCAACAGTAGAACTGTGCAGAAGATTTAGTGGGGAAGTAGAAGAGAGATAATAAATCAGCTGGGAGTAGAGGAGGTGGTGATCAAAGAAGATTCAAATAACCAAACACCCATTTGGAAGTTTCTTTGATCTAAAAGAGAATTGTTGGCATTCGACAAGCTTCATAAAACTATAATCCAACATAAAAAATTGCCTTGGTTAAAGACCAATGGAGAAGCTGTATTTAACATTATTGTAATAAACTTTGTGAGAGATTTCCTATAGTGATTGAATGTAATTGTTGCAATGGATTGTGCAGCATTATGATGGATTCTAACAAAAATGAGAATTTGCACATCCATTATGACTTTCAAGTATGATGAATTTTTAAACTACATAGAAATGGGGCAGTCAATTGAAAGAAGATTGCCAGGCAACATTATAGATGTTCATGGCTTAGGAATTTGATATAAGCAGTGAGGAAGCAGGTTCCAGCAGTGCAGAGAGTAGGCTGAACCGGTGGTTGCTGCCCTTATTTCTATGTTCGAAGCATGTGACCACCCAGAGACAAGCACTGAAGGTCCATGCATTTTAATATTTGAAAAGCAATATTTTAATGACCTCTGGGCCTGTTTCATCTATAAATGATAGATAAGAAATATGGCTAAGTGTAACATGACTGACACTGTGATTTCTAAGACTCAGTCCTCTTTCAGATCATCTGAAGACGTCTGAGAGTGGTGGAGAATTCTGGTCCTAGTTCATATTATGTGATTGCATCCACTTGCTCAATAAGGCTGCTACTAATTTTCAAAATGTCCATTTTTATCAAGTGCACTACCTCAGAAGCTGGAGCAACAACCAAACTGAAACTGAGGGTTTGAATGGATAGCGGGGCAGTAGCACTTAGGAAATAATCAACGAACCAAAGGAAGAACCTGTGATTTCTTTTTAATGGGGTTTAAATATCATGGTGATCACTGAAACCTAGATTAGTATCTTCAAAGTGTAGATCTCACTTCAGGGCTTTCAAAAACATTTGAAAATCAATCATAAACCAGGTATTTACTATTCAGCCAGCTACATACTTCAGATACACAGTTGACCCTCCATATCTTTAACTTCTACATTCATGAATTCAACAAACCAAAAATTTAAAATATTCTAAAAGGGAAAAGTTATCTGTACTGAACATGAACAGATATGGTTTTTTTTTCCTTCTCAAGATTCTGTAAATAATATAGTATAACAACTATTTTCATGGACTTTGTATTGCATTGGAATCACCTAGTGATGATGTAAGGTATTTTGGCAGGATGTGTACAGATGCAGTACCCCACCACTTGATACACAGTACCTAAACTTCCAAGGCCTTCAGCATCCACTGGAGTCCAGGAAGCAACTTGCCATGGATTCCCAAGGATGACTGTATGTAATTCTTTTAAAACAGTGGAGTTCCTCCAAATCAATGTCATTGTCCTCCACTCTGACGAGCAAACTGGGGAATCTCCCTTAACTCTTCCACCTTTCACATCCATCTGTGTCTCTGCCATCAGTACCATATGCTCAAAGCCATTCAGGCTTTTGGTTCCTCCTACATTTCATGACAATTGCAAGTCAGCTTTACCTCCCTAATATTCCCTTCATCTGAACCCCTCTCTCCCATTCCAACAGTGACCTCCTTCTTTCACATCCCCAGCACGTTTTACTTTTGAGACTATAATAATCTCACTGAACTCTGTATGCTTCAGAGCCTCTTCTGTCATCCCCTTTCACATGAACCAATATACTTTAACCTGCCTGACATGGAAATTCTGATTGCTTCGCTTCTGTGCTTTAAAAAATAAACAAAAACAAAACAAACAAACCAGCAAAAAAATCTAATATTTTCTACTGAGGACTGAACAGAATTTAAATCTCTTCTGCTGGAGTTCAGAAACCACCAAACACCCACCCAAAATGCCCTGCTAGCTTCATTTTTCACTATAGTCTTTCATGTGCCCTAGGGGCTAACCACAGCAAAGCATCTTTATTTGGCCCTTCCTATCATTCTGTTTCCTTATTCTCAGATATCCTTAACCCCAAACTTCACATGGACAAAGACAATATATTTTAAATACATTAATAAAGGCTAAAATAAAGGGTTGCCTATTAATAATGGCACTAGGATGTGGAAGTATTATTTTTATATGGAATATGTTTTGATACTTGAGAATTCAAGTCCTGAATGTGCTATTTCCTATGTGACTTTAAACAAATTACATTATCTCTCTGTGCTATTTATGTTGTTAATCTATAAAATGGAAATAAGAAAAGAAGCTTTCTCACACAATTGCTATGAATACTGATCTTGTTGATACACATATATCACTAAGATCAACATACATGTTAAGTACTGAGAAGTAATATGTTTGTATTATTATTATTTTAAAATTGAAGCACCAAACAAACTTTCTTTAGAGTACTTCATGAACAACTACTTTTTTAAAAATTTTTTTCCAACTCTAAACTCTTCCTCACAGATGCAAATGACACTATGAAGATAGAAATAAAAGGAAGATTGTACAACCATGGCTAGTCTCATGATCTATAACTATATTTTTTTGAAACAACTATCTTGTGAGCTCTACTTCTCCGAGTCTTTATTCATAATTTGGAATGCTGGTGAATGATAATATTTGACTTATATTAGTTGATTCTTCATTCAATCAATTACCTCCTAAGCATATGTTCCATATTATGTTAGTTTCCCATTGTTGCTGTAGCAAATTGCCACACCTTGGTTGCTTATAATACAAATTCATTATGTTTCAGTTTTGGAGTTCAGAAGTCTGAATAGGTCTCACTGGGCTAAAATAAGGTTATCAATAGGACTGCATTGTGTTCTGGAGGAACAAGGAGGCATCCACTTTCATCTTTTCCAATTTCTGGTGGCTGCCATCTTTCCTGTTTGTGGAATGCCAAAACCAGCAGTGACTAGTAGATGCTCCTGATGTCACTTTGCTATGTCACTGATTATTCCTCCCCCTCTTCTATATTTATAGGAACCATTAGACCCCTCCAAATCATACATGATAATCTGATGATAATATGTCTTTTTATAAGGTCAGCTGATTAGCAACCTTAATTTCATCTGAAACTTTAATTCTCCTTTGTCATTATTCTGTTTTTCACACATAATTACCACACATTCTTCTTTTTTAATGAGTGAAAAATGGAAGACAAAGAAACGAGAAAGATACAATTAATGTTCTAAACTAGGAAAACAGAAATTTTGAAGAATCGGGGTATCATTTGCAGGATATTTTCCTTATTTTGATAGTAAGTGTCTCAAGTTCCTTTCTTCTGCTGAATAACTTTGTACACTTCTACACCACACTTAAGATCATGAATACTCAGCAAATAAAGTAACTGTACAGAGTATGAATGCTCAGCCTGTCCTAGATTTTAGTTTAGAAAAAAGGGAATATATTACAATGTGAGGGAGGAAAGGACATAATCAGAGAAGTATATAAAGACTAAATGTTAAAGAATCAATATTGATGTTAGTCAAAATCTACCATGCAATATACAATATTCAGAAAATATAACATTTAGCCATTTGTTTTCTCCTTCAGCAGAGAGGTTATATGAGGACAATAGGAACTTGTAAGGGATTTTCTGCCCACATTTTAGACATCTGTCTTCCATTCTTTTTCTGAGCAGACATGACTGAATGCTTCGGTTTCCACAGCACACCTTATTAAACATTTCTTTGGAAAAAGCTCCGTATATTCAGAAACCTTCACACACATCTGCTGCCTACGAAATGAGGATGTGAGTATTTGTATCTCTTCTCTTTGAAACATGAGGATGGATGGCAAAAATCACTTGTAAAATACTTTAGATGTCTTGGAAAAGGAGCCCATCGGAATGGAAATTATTATCATCAGAAGAGTCATAACAGTCTTCCAACTGTCATTGTTACAGTAGAAAATGGTGATTCATTCTACTTCCCTTCTCCTTTGTCCCAGTGGATGGAAATCAGCTTATTAGTTTCTTAGTGTAACTGACAGTCTCTCCTTTATAAAACCCATCCCCTATTCACATTTCCACTGAAATTTTAATCCAATAAATTATATTTTCTCCTCTGCATTGCCAATTCAAAGTCATTCTTTGATGACAGTGCCTACTGCCTTCTAGTTCTCCTTCAGGAAGTAGAATTTCTTGAGAAAAAGAAAAGTCCTCCAGTGGACATTCAGTTCTGTACCTTTAAGAAATGAAGGAGGAAGGGTCCTGATCCAGTGACCCACAGAAATCTTGGTCTCAAAGTACAGCCATTCATGCTAGTGCTAGGCAGAGAGGAGGAGGGGCTTTCTACGTGGGCTGCATCCATCCATCTCTCAGTCACTAATCTTGCATTTGCATAGATTTTAAATGTCAGAGTCATCATTTTGGGAATAAGTAGGTATTAAGTTTCTTGTTAAAATTAGAAGTTTTCACTAAGGAAAGTCGTACATACATCCCGATGCTGTTTCTTCAGGGAGAGAAATAGTTGTCCAGTTGTCCTCATTTAGGTCAGGGTGAGGTTGCATGCAAAACAGACAAAAATTCTGTGAATGCTTTCAGAGAATGCATTAGTTTCTGAGAATAGACTAGCAGACCTGAAAAGCCCTCAGGGACGGAGTATGAAGGACAGAGAAAGATGTGTGGTGCTCAGGAGCACAAGAGAACATCACCATTCCATGTTCAAGCTGGCAAAGCACAGGCTGATAGCCAATGCAGACTTCTCATTAGTAAAAAGACGAATGACCCTCACCACCTCAGTGCATTGGTATGAATAAGAAAGAATTAATTCATGTAAACTATAATATCAACTAAAACAGAATGAATGTCCAGCAAAAATCAGTTACTATTATAATCTTTGTTGTACTCATTATTATTGTTGGTCTTCAATCACAGAAGCAACCAAAATTGAAAATGTCATCCTGTACTGATGATTCTCTTCCAACAGTGTCCTTGATGATTGACTCATTAAGAAGAGAAGGAAAGAAAAGGGAAGGAGGAAACATTCCATAATCCATGAGACATTAATGCAACATTGCTGCCATTTGACAGAAATGAGCAAATTTACTTGGAATTGACAAGATTGTTTTCATCATCAATAAAATCATGGTGGCATTAGGAAGTTACCTTAACATTTTCAAACCTGTTTTTTAACCTGTGAAATTCATACTTCATCGCTATATGTTTGGTATTATTTCTGCCAAGGTAGTCTCTATTAAATACTGTTGTTATAATTACTATTAAATGTCCAAAAATTTAATGTTTCCTTGGAAAAGAGAGCTCTACTATATCCCATTTTCCTGGTACTGTGAACTGCATGAGGTAAGGAAAGAAGAAAGAAGGAAAAAATAGAGAAAGAAAATGGGGGAAGATGGAGAAAAAAACTTATGTGCTAACAATGAATGCTAAAATGCCATTGTATTACTTGTGAAATTCTGCCACATATATAGTATCTGAACATGTAATATCCTCAGAATGAGCTAGTGTAATATGTGATAGATGCTATTAAGTTTTATATGGGAATTGAGATGAATTACAGAAATCATCACAGCTGGTAAGGAGTGGGATGGAATCTTTCATCCTGGCCCATTTGATATCAAATAATACACCATAAACATGGCACATCCTAAATATAATGTCCACCAGCATTCTCTCCATCACCTTTGATGAGCCGTCCCTCTTGCCCCCTGCTGGGACAGTGGTGTCATTTATTTGAATAGGTGCCCTAAGTGCTCAACGCTTCGAATAAGTTATCATAAACTTTATCATCCTCATCATCTGTGGTAACACTAATTAAGAAGAAAATTTCTATTTTAATCACTCAAGTGAAATATTACTTCCTATTATAGTTTGTATTTTTTATACTTAATCTATGAAATGCTTTTCCACTCCATGATTTTAAAGGTATTCCCCACTTCTAACAATTTATATTTTTATCTTTGAAGTTTAGATATTTCTTCACCTAGATTTCTTTATTCAGAGGTAAATAGATTTATTTTACCCACACAATAGATTAATTTTCCCAAGGCCATTTCTGAAATTATCTGTCCTTTACACACTGATTTGTGGTAAAACTTAAACCAATTTATACTAACTTGACATTTTCCCCCCTACTCTGCAGTTTACTCTCCTGACCCATTTACATATTCCCCTATAATATGGCTTTAATTTTAATGGATTTTAAGCGCCTCGACATTTGCTCAATTATAATTACATTTATCCCATTCATTCTTTTGGTATAGTCTTCCTTTATAAACTTCATTAATGTTAAATTTTAGATCTATAATTAATATTTTATTGCATGTCCTATTATATGGACCAGATCTATATTGAATACTAGTGTTGGTAGAAGTGGGTAAGGCAGTGTGAATCTCTTGCCATTTTCAAAACAATTTCTCAGGATAAACTAAGCAGTCATAAATATTTCTGAAGGAGAAAGCTTTCTAGTGTGGTATAGACTTTGTGGCATGACATATCATTTCATCATATACTAAATAAGATTTGTTAAACTTATTCATAAATAGAAGCCTATGATCTCCTCTTTCAGCACTCTGAAAAGCAGTGTCATGTTTCTACTATGAAAATTTCATGATTTCAAGAATCTCAATGTAGATAAACTACCTTAATTTTTGACACTCAAGTTCTGGAATATTTCTAAATGCACTTGCCTCAGTTTCATCATCCTCTTATTTGCATCAGGTTTATTGTTTGTTGATTTGCTTTCTTGCTTCATTGCTTGCTACTCCTTCCTTCTATCCAAAAACCTCTTAGAGGCTTCAAATATTTCCCATACACACTTCTTGTCTCTCCTTTTTGTGATTCCATGTGACAGAAAGCTGTCTTTGTGTGTCTGAGGGCTACCTTCTGGAACTGAGGAAGCCCATTCTGTCTGGCCAGAAGCACCAAGGAGTTAACATCTCACCAGACACATTCAACCAATGAACGTACTGTGATCTAAAATCAGCCTTGCTCCCTCGACTTTGGGTGGGATAATTTTATAGCATGCTTTGTTGAGTTTCCCTACAATATTAAGGTCTAGTCACTTTGATCTTTCTAACCCCTCTTTTCTGTATCATTTCCCACTCTGGCATCTCCCTAATGAACTCTTGGTACTTGAAACGTTGTCTCAAGGTTCACCTTTGAGGCAATTCGACTAAATGAAAGATTAGCCTCCTCCTCCCAACATCCTGTGCAAACTTTATAGTTGGAACTAGAACACCTTTTTCCACTCAAGCCTATCTACCATTATCTATCTCCTTCCTGATTCCCCCAAATACTGGTTGCTTATACTTCATAATTTATTTTGTCATAATAATAATAATGATTTGAATTATATAGTGCTGAATGATTTGCCAGAGTGCTTTGAACTGTGCAATCTATTAACTCATATCTTTTGCCTTATCATTTTTTTTTCCTGTGTGTGTGATGGAAATTTGGAATCTGACAACTCAGGGAATGATGACTGACATCACGGAGTGAGAAATAAATACAGAAGAAATATAGAGTTTTTATGACAAACAACTGAGTTGCTACATGGTTAAACTTGGAAAAATATCTAATATATTTTATATAGGTTGCTACCATTTTCATCAGCACATGAGAAACCAGGAATAAATATCTATGTCTCAGGCAGAAGATATACTTTTAAAATTATGTGCGGGAAGAACTAGTGAGGGAAGAAGAAACCTAAAAGAATATATCATATGATATTGTTTCAGAGAAACTATAGATTAAATAATTTAACTGCAAATGTCTCTTTTAAAGAGAAGGGAAAGAAATGGAATAAAATTAGTGCAATAAATTATATTTGCAGGTAGAAATGCTGAAATCATTAAGTCTGGGTAAGCATTACATATCTCTGCAAATTGATCTGTTCTCATCAAGTAAATCTGATGGGTAATGTTACAGGATAGTGAATCATATGTGAGGGTAGTATTGATGCTACTAAAATACCATTCAACACGGGGCAATATAGCAATGTGTTGGATATTAAAGACCTAGAAGCAAGAGACTCTGAATCCAATTTCCAATAACCAATCCCCTGACACATCCAATTCTGCTGTTGAGCCAGTTGAAAAAAGAAGTGAAGGATGTCAACAGCAGTAATATTGAGATGCATTAACTGTAAAATTGTGCTGGTGCACATAATGATAGTCATAGGACTAATAACACTTTGCAATTAAATAGCACTTATCTTCCTAGGAGTTCAAAGTGCTTCTAGATACTATATTGAACAACCTTGTGATATGAAGAGAGAAAAAGTTCCCTAAAACTCATGGAGAAAAGCAAGTGTTTTATGCCACTAGGATATGGCTTCTTATCAAAAAATGACAAGAAGTGCCACACAGATTGGACTCATGACCCATCTAGTAAAGATTCATGCTTCAGACAGACAGTAGAGGATAGAATGCAAATAAATGTATTGTCCTTGGTTATCTTAGCTTCAAGCAATCCATGCCTCATTTTGCCCTAACAGCCTGAGTAACCTAGGCTGCTTTTCCTGCTGTCTTTGTCTCCTCATCTTTAGATTAAAGATAGTATACTCTTTATGTGTACATGTGCAGGTGTTCAGCCATTTGAAGATTTTTTTTCATAGTTTTGAACTTGATCATCATTACTCTCTTAGGAAAGTTATGTATATAGGGTATTTTTCACTCAGAAGGCTTTCATTTTTACAAAATAATGTTGTCATTTAACCACTGCTTTGGCTGAAATACTACAAATCAGTCTTGCCAACCTCATGAAGGCATCTTATTAAACACCATTTGTGATTGAAAACACTGTGAAAAGCATAGAGCACTGGATAAATGAGGGTTCTTGCTATTAACCTAATTTTCCTTTATCATCCATTATGGATCCACCATCCATGAATTTATTGCATAGATAAGATAATAAACCAGGAATACGTTGCATTAGAAATGTAAATACATTTCAAAATAAAACCTGTCCGTGAATTGTTCCTGCCCTGAAGTGTTTCTATTTAATATAAATGGTTTCTAGAAAATTCCCTCCTATCTCACTATGTCTAAACTTTCCACTATATAACCTTACACCAAGCTGAAGTATACATGTTCACTGATGAAAATGAAGAGGGGTCACCTTTGGTGGAGGATAATTTGCTTCACCAGTGTCTTCTCATTTAAATTTCAAATTAACAGTTCTGATATTGGCTCTACTTTTATCACTGTTTACCTATGGGGTCCTGGAAAGACGTTACACTCAGTCTCTGTACTAACTTAATGACCTGTTCCAGAAAAAAGAAACAATAGTACTATAAAATGTTGCTACAATAATCAAATAAATAAGGTAGAAAATAGTTGATTAAATATAAAGGGTTATAGTCAAACAAATGATTTTTTTAAAAATTTTCAGATTGTCTTCTAACCATCTCTAGTGTAGATTAACTGCATTGAAACCAAATAACCAGCTGACTTAATTGTACTAAATCTAATAAGACAAGGCTAGAGATCAGTGAAATTTTCAAAGGCAGTCTTAGGAAACAAGTTAGAATGGTATGTGATGTTTTAAACTACCATTATTCTGATTATCTGTCTTGATCTATCCAAGGCAAATATTTCCTGGCTGAGAAAACATACATTAGAACTGTGAAAATGATTTGCAATCTGTAAGGGGTCTCTCGGGCAAACTTGTTATTGTTATAATGTTCATAAACCAGGATATACCTTTAACTGGCAGCTCTTGTGAATTTTTATGTTTGGAAAATGACCATTCATAGGAAAATGCATCCACTAAATTTATTCATGGATATTATTTAATTATGGATATTATTTGACTATGAATTTGAGAACTTCAGGCTTCTTGTTTATTTGTACACAGAGAAAGGACTCGTGCCAAACTCATTGATGAGATATTTGATATTCTTTTCCCTTCATTGTGTTCTATACAAAAAGTTGTTGCTATATCGAATGTTCTATACACAAGACTTTCTCACATTTTTTTTTTCTTCAGGTGCTTAGAATATCAGAGGGTTAAAAAAATGACTATGCTGCTAACTTGAACAACTGAGCAAGGTAACTTTGGGATGCTTTAGTTTAGTGGAGACTTTAAAAGCTCTGAAAATGCTCTTAAAGTTATATGGATTTTTTTTTCTTTTTTATAGTCAGGCAAAAATTATATTTTAAAACTCTACAGTTCAAGGGGAAAAGCAATTATCAAAATGCAATAAACTTCTAAGTAAAGTACAAATTGCTTCTGTGGCCTTAACTGTCAAAATAGAGAGCTTCTGGTAATGTGTTTCATGAGTCAATCAGCAGGATTCTTTCCCCTAGTTCCGACACCCAAGGGAGGGGGAGAGGTCAACACAGAACTTGAAGATGCTCATGGAAGAGCCAAACTTGAGAAACTTGTGAGAAGTTAACATTTGCCTATTTTTTTTCCAGTTCCTTTTTCTGATAGCATTTTCTCTTGGTTGTTTCCTTCTTAACTTCAAGCCTGATTCCCACTCTCTGGGAGCAGGGAGGAAGCAGAAGGAATGGATATCCTCATGGTATGAGATGAGCACCCATATCCCTTGTTCATTGTGAAAACATAATAAATATCCATGGGTTGATGGTTTCTTTTACTTCATCTGTATTCTACACTATGGTGCACAACATTTAGGACCCTAGAAATATAAAATTGAGGATTTAGAAAGGATTTTAGCTGACATCTAATCCAACCTCAAACAAAAGAAGGAGTCCTTTCTATAGTATCCCAGGCTGACTGTCATTTCTCTTCCCTTTGAAGTCTTTTAATGTGGCGGGAGGAACTACTTCTAAACCAACTTATTTGACCATTCTATGGTCTTACATTAAACAATATTAATAAAAGAATCCTCTTTTTAAAATTCCACCTAGGTTTCTAGATCTGCCTCATGGTGTGAAACTGATGTTATGGTTTAAATACAAGGTGTCTCCCAAAACCTCATATGTGAGACTATTCAAGAAAGTTTAGATTTGAAACATTGGGTTACAAGAACATTGACTTAATCAATGCATTAATCTGTGATATGGATTAACTGGGTGGTAACTTTAAGCAGGAGGTGGTGGGTCATTGGGAACTTGCCTTTGGTTTCTATATTTTGGTTTTGGTGAATGGAGGTCTTCTTCTCTGTTTCCTGGTTCCATATTCCTAGTTGCTTTCCTCTATCACACTTCGGCCATTGTGTTCTGCCTCACTTCAGGCACCAAGGAATGGAGCTGACTATGTGTGCCCTGAGACCTCTGAAACCATGAGGCAAAAAACACAAACAAACCAACTTTACCTCCTCTAATTGTTCTTGTCAGGTCTTTTAGTTCATAGTCAGTGAAAAAGCTGACTAAACAATATCTAAAATTTCCAAGGACTAAGGAAGAGTAAACACTGATCTTCAGAATCTCTCATGGATTAAATCTAGGCTCACAACTGCCTAACTATGGGCATGCGATTTCGACAGATTTCTTACTCCTTACTTCAATCATTGTTGTTGTTTCATACATAAATTGTTGATGAAATGCTTAGTTCACAGGTTCACAGATCCTTGAGAGTTTTGTCCACGAGAAACTTCAAGATGCCTCAGAGACACACCAAGAAGCCCTTCTGTCCTGCTTCTAAGATTTCAGTGTTGACCCTTACATAGTCCATTTGCTAACATAATTTTGCAAGGTACTTTTGTATTCTATTTTCCAACACATAGTATCAATTTGCTGATACCATTTACAGTTTCTGTGATAACAAAATAGCAAACTTAAATGTTCACATGCTGTAAATATTTTTTAGTTTATAAATTTCTCAGTAAGAAAATGCCTTTGAAGGAGTAACAAAAAAATTAACAGCTGGGGGAAAAGTTATGAATTAAAAACAAGTAAAAAAATAAAAATAATATCTTACAGACACTTGTTTTGTGTTCAGTAATATGGCCAGAAAAGAAGTGGGTCTATAGACAATGGCCAGTAGTTTACAGGAGAGACGAATGGGCTAAAAGGATAATTTTTGTCTCCTTCCATTTTGCAGTTTTTGTACTAATTTATCAGTCTTTAGGACTATTTCCAAGCTTTGAGACCTCATTTCCTTAGGCTGAAGTTTCTAACACATAGCTATCAACACACAAGCATGCTTTCAAACACACAGGTAGGTGGTTAAGGCACGTTTACTGAAGGTTATGTGGAAGATATATATATATTGCTATTATTTGCTCTTCTTATCTCTGCAGTTCAAATTCTTCTTTTCTTTTCCCCATGTGTAGCCTTTCTGCCACCCACCTGCTTCTGTTCCTCATATCTGTATTCTTTCACTCATTCCCCTGCTCCCTGTGTTATGGAGTACATCTTCTTTGATTCCTGACAACTTTTTCCAAAATCAGTCACAATTCCTTGATCTTGCAGAACACTTAGTTCTCCACTTTCAAATAAGTTTCTATGTCTATTTTTTTAATGTATCTGAATGTTTATTACCATTCTAGGTGAAATAAAGGGGTCAATCTACTCTAAATAATACCCCTCAGGCACACACATATGCCAGAAAAATGCTTTGCAATTTCGCTTTCTCCTTTCCCTACAAGAACTTGTCATTTGACCCAGCACAAAAACATGAGGGCAAGAAATGCATTTCCATTCTGTTCCCAGAGGGAGAACAATATCAATAACTACCATATTTGTCATAAATTATAAAACTGAATAAATATTCAGATTCATGTTTCACTTCACCCTAACATACTAGCTCTCTATGTGAGACAAAGTTCTTAGTTCTACATATAACTTCTTGTAATAACTATGGATAAATCCTAGAGCAGAGTTTCCTAGGCAGGTAATGCATGGAATTGTCCAGGGTGCTTTTAAAAGTACAGTTCCAAGGCTAACTCCCCAGAGTCCATGCTACTATCTGGAAAAGTAAGGCATATATATAAAGCCATCTTGATACGTAGCTAGGTTTGCATAACTCTAATTTACTTAGCCTGTAGTATTTACTTTTTGTCTCTTCTGTGAAAATGAGATCAGAGTTATAGAATTTAGAAAAATCAAACCTGAGCACACATTAAAGAAAATACTGTCTGTCATATCCTTTTTTTTTTACAAAATCAGATTCAGTATGTCCACCAGTCTTGGTGCTTAGTGTGGTGAGTGAACCAATAGCTTCATCTTAAAATTAAGGTAAAAGTAATATCTGGCTCAGGAGGACCCAAGAATCTATTTCAAATCCCATGCTTTTACCAGGAGAGTTTCCTGATTGAAAGTTTGGAGACTTCAACTAAATAATCTTTTTAAAATTTTTTTTTTGCTCTTAAATTATATCATCAGATACATTTCTTTAGTATTACATTGCAAACTACTTACAGACAGGGTCAGAGAGCATCTAACATTTCTTTCCATTCTTTTACAAAATATTGTATTGTGAGTGGTCAACATTTAATAAATGTCTATTAATGAGAATGGAGATAAAGATGATGGAGAGTTGATAGGATTTTATCAAGTGATATAATTAAAAAATATAAATACTATTAATAGGGCAGATATGAAAAAGCAAGGGTCACTAATCTGTGCAAGGACATAGTAAATCCCATGTGGAAATGGGATTTTTACTAAGAGGTAGCTCCTCCTTTTGTCCCCACAGTGCAATATAATGGAATTATTTAGAATATTATTAAATAAATATTTCCAAGTTGATTTTGATTAAAAGAAAGAGCAAGAAAGAGAGCATAAGGGAAAACAAAACAATCCTTCATGGTAAGAGTATTTTGATTATTGGGGGTATTTTGTATTACTTTCGATAGTTGTATTTCAAAGATAAATGCACATTCAGTCTCAAATTTCTGTCGGATGGTGAAGGTGATGTAAAAAAAGAAAACCTAAACTTTTGTTTACATCAGAAGATTAAATAGGCACTGTGTTAGAAGTGCTAGAATATTCAATGGAGGAACCATGATAGATAAGTTGTCAAAGACAACTTCAGAAACCACTCAATGATTAAAAAAAAAAAAGGGAGAGATAAATAAATATACAGCCTTATCTTCTGATGTGAAGTCTCTTGCAACTTCACTTTTAAATATGTATGACTAAAGCCTTAATGCTTTATCCCAGTCTTCAAACCACAGGAAGGGGAGGAAAGATCTTTCACAGGAGGCTGGTAAACCAGCACACTGAGAATGAAAATGAAGTCAAGACTCATTGGTATATGTGTGAGGGAGTGTGGGTGTGTTAGGGAGGGTGAGAAAGGACACTCAGTTTAAAAGCAGGCTGTCTTTCACAGCATTTTGAAATATACAGCACTGATGGATATGCTAATTACCTCTGGTTTAATTCTCATACATTGTAATATATGTATCAAAATATCACAGTGCATTGCAAAAATAGCTACAAATATTATACAGCAATTAAATTTTTAAATTTCCACTCTCCTGATGTATACAATTAAGTGTCAAATTCACCTTCCAGTAACACAATAGAGTCAAAAACTAAAATATGAACATTTCTTACTATCCAGCTACCTATAATTTTTTTAAGGAAAGCAAGAAAAGCTATAAATTTGGAGGGATTCATGTCATTCTTGTTTGGATGTTTGCTGAAAGGTAAAAAAATCCAAGGATAGCAGAGCAAACTAAAGATGAAAGGGTTAAAAATTATTCCAATACATGTTGGTCAAGTGTCATTATATTCAGGGCCAATTTTAACTTTCTAAAGTGAGCAATTTAAGGAGCAGTTTAAGTGTAAAAATGATATTTTTTCCCCTTTACAACATCTCTAAGCTGCAAAATTGAACATTTCTATGAAAATCACATTTTTCAGCATAGTGATGCAGTTGGGAAGGACAGGGCAATTGAGTGCACTGGGAAAAGTTAATGTGTTCTACTGACACTGCACTCAGAGGCCAAGTAGATCAAACTCTTTTTACCCCAAAATTTAGCACCTTCTTTCTGCTCACCTATAGAATCTTCTACCACTTGGAAGTTTTAGAATACTCAAGGGAACACACAAATCCTAATATGAGCTAGTGTGCACTTTGGTAAGGGATGACTCTGTCTTGTCCTTATGTCCTTTCCTTTAGCTTTTTTTTTAAATGAATGATTGATATGTAAAAAAGCTATATATATTTAATGTATGCATCTCAGTGAGTTTGAAGATAAGTATATCCCTATGAAATCATGTCACCATGATTGTATTTATCATCCACCTCCAAAAATTTCTTCCTCTCCCATATTATTATTATTAGTAGTAGTAGTAGTAGTAGCAGTAGTACTATTATCATTAGTGTGTGATGTAGGAACAATTAACAAGATATCTACCTTCCTACCAAATGTAAAGCCCACAATATGGTATTATTAACTACAGGCACTATGTCATATGTAATTCTCCATAACTTATTTATCTTGCATACCTAAAATTCTGTATCCATTACCACACCTCGTATTTCCCTTTCCCCAAATGCCTAGAAACTATAATTCTACTAACTGCTTTTGTAAATTTGGCTATTTTTGATTACACATAAAAGATAGACTATACTGTAGCTGTCTTTGTGTTTCTGGCTTATTCAACTTAACATTATGCCCTTCAGATCCATCCTTGTCATCACAAATAGCAGGATTGTTCATTTTTTTAAGATGGAATAATATCATGCTATATTTATATAACAAAATTTTCAGCAATCCTACTTCTGGTTATTCTGTATATAGAAAGAATTAACATTAGGATCTCCAAAAGAGAGTTCTCTGCATTCTAATGTTCAAAGCACTATTATTCACAGTATCCAACATATGGAAAAAACCTTCACTTCTTAATCTGAACCAAAGATTACATCTCAGAAAAGTTAGCAGTTCTGAATACATAGGCAGAATGGTAGAACCTAGCCATAAAAGAAATTTTCAAAAAGTCATCTGAATCAGTTCATTTGATCTAGCACTTACTATCTATCCATTTTCTCTTTTTAATATTTGAAATACAAGTAAAATGCTTGGTACTTCTCTTTAAACTCCATTTAATTTAGGGTCAACAATTTTAGTTCTCCAACTCAGAGTAGAAAACATTTAGTGTTTACAACTAAGTACAAGCACCATATGAAGGGAGAGGATAACAGGATAGAGTTGGCTTTATAGGAGTTTCTCTTCTATTAATAACAATAAGCACTGCTGTCTGCAACATTTGACTGTTAATTGTGTGCTATGGTTTCATGTTAATAGTTTAATAAAAGTGGATTCTGTTTTCCTAACAAAGAATGTATTCCTTAAAGGTCATCTTAATGTGTAATATTTTTTATTTTAATTTCTCATATGGCATAGCAAATAAGCTAAGATTTAAAAGAAATGTTTTGCTGTATTCTGCTCAATTACCATACCATGTTTTTAAACAGTTTTCAAAAACTTATACATTAGCCAGTGGCATTAAGAAAGCTAAAGTAAAATGTAATTTTTTTTAATAATAGCACAAAACATTTAATATATATCAATTGCAAATAAAGCAACTTTATTTATTCTTCACTGTATCAGAAATCATCAGGGAAACTGGAGCCTTAAAAATGCATACAGATTATTGCAGATTGACTCTTCAGCATGGAGATAAGAGTACATGTAAAATACCACATGAAGCTTTTGAAAGTAAAAAGAAATATTGAATTATAATGAAAACTATATTGGGGCAAATGGGTAGAAATTTTTATGAATATTATTGGCAATTTTAAATGTCAATTATTGGCATTTAAATTATTAAATTATTGGCAATTTCAAATAAGTGTATTTAGATGTGGCATATGGGGAAAAAATGATTGGTAATTTAGAGCTTGATTCTCTCGTCTCATCACTGCATCTGGAGAGAGCTGATCACTTATAGAGCTATGCCTTAAAGAAACTTACCTTGTTGGCAGAAACCTCTGATCCCAGTTCAGAGAGGTAGTGAATCACAAAGCACTTAAACCTTAATAAACTGACTTTATTACTATATATACTAATAGCCGTAGTTAAAACCTGGATGGTAGGTATTTCTAAGCACTAAAAGAATGTGTGGCAGATGGCTGGTTGCAGCCTAATACGCATTCTTCACTTAATTTACTGTAACAGAGCTGTTGCTGGGCACATGGGAATCCAACTAAAAACACGCCCTCCATCCTGTGCTTCCACTTTTAATCATGTGACCACATTCTGGCCAATAAGAGGATGAGAACTGACTGTATCCAGGACCAGAGCTGGCCCAGAAAAAAATTGTGTGCTCTTCTGATTCCTTTTCCTACCAGCTTTTCACAAGTGGTGAGGATGGAAAAATTTCCACATGTAGAAAACCTAGAGAAAGTGTGGCAGCACTCCTTTTGGACCTTCATTCTGAAATATACCTTTATATTTTACATGACATAGAGATAAAACTTTTCTGCAGTTTAAGATGCCATATTCCTGACTTATTTTCTCTCTCTTGCATTTTCTTTTGATCCCTACAAACCTTAACCAGTATCCCAACAAATATCAAATTGGTTTGCTTTAATTTTATCAGATAATGCAATAAAATACAGATTTCCAAGTGTGCTAACAATAGAATAAACTGTTACAGGAGATTGAACAAGAAATGCATTAATAGATGGCATACGTGTATTGTATTATATTACTTTTTTTGGAAGTTAGAAAGTATCACAAAAATAAAAATCAAAAGTCATGAGGAGGTGACTGGGATTATGCTTATAAAAACTATCAAAAATCTCCAAAAGCATGAATTGTTTTGAGAGGTAACATGGACTATGAAAATTCTTTAGGGAGAGCTTAAGAATAGGGACTGGTGGCTAAGGCTCATCCTTTCTTGTTGAGTAGACTGAGTTCCTTAGGGTGAGGAACCAGGTATTCTATTTTTATCTAGTATGGTCATTTTTAGAACTGGTAAAAATCAGGAACCATTGTACCTGTGAAGGATTCAGTTAGATAGGGTACAGATAGGCACATAGAGACTGGTGAAAGCTCAACCATCCCAGGTAACATGTCCGAGTCCTGAAAGTTAAGGCATGTTTAGACAATCCATTGGTCACATCTCTTGTCAAAATCTCTGTGGCAGGTCAAAAAGATGACTTTCAAGTTTTCTATAGGAAAATAAGTATGTAATTGATTGAAGTAATAGAAAATAGATAGAAAAACAATCCTTTTTTCTTTTTCCATGATAGGCAATGTGTTAGTCCCCATTGATTTCACTTTTCAATATCTGTTAGCTATTCAACAGTCTGCATGTGAGCTTTCAACATCCAGTACTATGAACAGTAAAATATGCTTGATCCTGTGCAAATACATGTCAAAGTAAGCTTTCTCCTGGTCACCTTAGATGCAAAGTGAGGTGAGTCTTGTCTCTGACCTGGTCATAATGAACAGCAGCTTTCCTTTGTGGCTTTCTAAGTTCCTTCTGATTTTGGCTAATATCTATGGGCTCAAGGTCTGAAAAAGCAATATTTGACTCATCTCACTGTGCAACTTATTCAGCGCCATTGATCCAGTAAGTCCACATGGATGAAGTCAGCTCCTCAGGATGAACCTAAAATCTCCTATTATATTATTTTTTAAAAATGTTAGAGTCCCAAAACAGTGCTTTCAATTCATCCAGTACTATGGGGGAAAAAAAAGAATTTCCCACAAAACTTAAAATATGAGATACTGATCATTAATAATAAATAAACAATCATTTTCTTTTAAAAAATCTTGATGTACTCATGTAGCTTGCCTATGTGATTTTACATTTCAGAGTGAGTAAGAAATTTGAGTTTAGGAAGGAGAATGAATGAACAGCAGAGTAAAAGATAAATTTCTCAAAATTACTTTTACCTTCCAAAGCCCCATTCATCCTTCAAAACTCAGCTAAACTTTCATCAAGGTCCTAAAACTTTTCAGTACCCCAACCAGGGGTTTTAATCCTTTCTGTAGGTTTTGGACAATTGAGATTTCAAGATTCCACTTAAAAAGCGTTTGTACAGTGTCAAGCTATTCCTCTACTATTCTGTCCTCTCCTATTCTGGTTCAATAATCTAATAAGAGGATTCAGAAGCTGGGGCTGGGGCTCAGCGGTAGCGCACTTGCCTGGCATGTATGAGGCACTGGGTTTGATTCTCAGCACCACATATAAATAAATAAACAAACAAACAAGCAAATAATGTCTATGAACAACTTTAAAAATTTTTTTGAAAAAAAGGGGATTCAGTTTTCACTTTTTTTTTTTTTTTTTTTTTTTTTTTACATTTTGCAAGGCTCCTTTCTCATCAAGTAGATGTGGTGGAAACTGCTTATTGTCCATTAGCAATGACTCTGCTTTCTCCTTCTTCCAGTGCAGTACAGGTAAAGCTACAATGTGATAGCTCTGTCTGAGGATTACCATGCTACCTTCAAGTTAGATTTGTTCATAGGATGAAAGTAACATCAAGGGTATAGGAGCAGATTGGATCTGGGGCACTTTCACTTCATTTGTTTTAAATGACTGGCTTTCAACTTCCTGTGTCTTACCCTCTGTGATAATAGACATGCCAATGAGGACAGAGAATGTGGAGGCTCCATGCTGAAGTCACTGGAATCCTCCTTGGTCTGGAGCAGACCCATGCACATTCCAAAACCATAGCCTTGGTCTATTATTATGTGAGTAAAAATAATCAAATTTGCCCTTTTTTTTAATCAATGGTTTTTGGGTAGTATGTTAGAGCTGTATGCCGACTCAACTATATTTATATACAATAAATAGTTGTTTGTGTGGATAAATAGATTATTTGCATGGATAGATTCATGAACTAAAAGAGTTTGAGCCTAAGTCTTAGGGTTGTGTCTAAAAGGAAAAATCAAATGTGAATTATATTATGCCATGTATTTACCTGCTTCCCCCCAAAAAATTAGAGAATAGATACATGTATGATTAAACTTAAAATACAAATAGAATTCTTAAATAGAAAGAACATATGCTGCTAGAAATGACTATTTTGATAAAATGGAAGAGACTAATCCATACTTACTGATTTGTCTAAATTTTTGTTGGTTATCCTGTATGCAAACCACTCAATAAGACAAAGGGTTAGGGTTAGGGTTTGCCTTTATACTAAAAGTGGATGAATAAAGTTTGATGCTCATGACATGTTCACAATAACTGCATGATATTGTTGAATAAGTAATGGATCATGATGAATTAAACAGATTAGGAAAAAATACCCAGGGTGTTAGAATAACATATAAAAGGAAGAATTTATATAATTTACATGTCAAGAAATGTTCTCTGAATAAGTTTTGTTTAATCTATGAAGTAGATTCCTTAGGTAAACCAAGAGATGAAAACACTTTGCAGGGATAATATACAAAGTCCATGAGAGAAAATATGAAATGTCTCAAGTACAAAGGAAGGTAAGTGTGGCAAGCAGGAGACAAAGAATAGCAGGAAATTAATTTCAACTAATAGCAAGAATAGCAGATCTTTAAAAGCCACAGCTTGTAATACGTTAAGCTGTGATCCATAGTAAATGCTTCATTGTCACACTGAAAACTCAGACTCATGCATACATGTGTGCACACACAAACACACACAACTTCCTGAAGTTACTCTAACTATGGATGATATCCTTCTGGTGTTTTCTATTCTTTTCATTCTATTTTTAATATTACATAATGGCTTAATGGATTGCTATCCAATCAATTAAAAACTGATTTAAAACATAAGAAGTGTTTTTAATTTCATCCCAGACTATGGAGATTAATTGAATGTTCCAATGGGGGATAGGGATAAAATGTGGTGTGGAAGAAAAGAATTATTTAAAAAAACAACCTATTTGCCTTGTCAGAGACCAACGTTAGATATCTTGACAAGACATGATGGTGGTCTCTAAGAGGATGACAGGAGAATGCCATTCTCATTTTTATTTGGAACACTAAGTTTAAAAGTTGGAGAAGAATTAATATAGAGAGAATAAATTTTTTACAAAAACAATTCTGACCTGGTATTGTTGTATGCACCCATAATCCCAGAAACTCTCGAGGCTGAGGCAGGAGGATTGTAATTTTCAGATCAGACCCAGAAATTTAGCAAAACCTGTCACAAAAGAAAGAGTTGGGAATGCTGGGAATGTAACTCTGTAATAGAGTGTCCCTGGGTTATATCCCCAATACCCCTGCCCATCGCCCCCCCCCCAAACCAATTCTGAGATGTTGAGATTGTGAGCTCTTTCAAATATATCCTTAAAGGATTTCTCTGTATCACTTGGGTGGAGACACTTATTCATTTATATTTGTAGTTGTTAATCCATTGATACATTTATCCTTCAACAAATGACTCATGACAAGGAGAAGCTCAAAGTTGAAGAACATAGATAAACATTATGAAACTTGTAGATAAAGCATGATATATTACCAGAAATATAAGAATTAATAAATGAAGAGCCAAAGGGATATTTTTTAAAGGCTAGTTTTTTATTGGTGTGGATGAAATGGTTCTTTCTTTGTAAACTCTGCATTCCAGGTTCATAAAACACCAAAATTTAAGAAGCATTAGAGGGAGAGTGTCCAGCTAAGAAATCATGCACTACTGATTGGGAAGGTCAAGAACAAATAAGGAATATGTTCCAGTTAAGAAAATGGGAATCCCATACTCCTGGGAAATTATGTAAATTACATATATTTCACCCAACATGTTCTTAGAAGAAACTTGAAAAGATTTCATTTTCCTCCTGACCATGTATTTATCTCCAAAGAAATAAATGCCTAATCTTTTAACCTAATATAAGGCACATGCTCTGGAAGTCTGTTTTTTTTTTTCTTTTTCCTTTTGCTGACTTTTCCATTCTTTGTCTTGCTCATTGTTTCATGTATCTGCCTCACTTCCCACCTTTTTATTTCAACTGTTTTTTTTTTTTAAATTTGTCTATACTCTGTGATAAAGACAGGCCTGAAGATAGATTTTCATTCTCAGATCTTAGCTATAGATGATCACAAGCAATTCTCCACTCATTCTCTAGTTCTTCCTCTTCCTAACTTCTAAGGTAGTCATCCTCCTCCGCCCTGCAGCAGTACCTGCAAATCATGATTTGGCATGGCTTCCCTGGAGGGGAGAAGGAGGAAAAAAGAAACAGGGTCCTGCCCAGTGCAGTGGCACACCTGTAGTCCCAGCTACTTGGGAGGCTGAGGTGGGAGGATCTCTTGAGTCCAGGAGTTTTGGGTTGCAGTGGCTATGCCGATCTGGTGTCCGCACTAGTTCCACATGGCTATGGTGACCTCCCGAGAGCTGGGGGCCACCAGGTTGCCTAAGGAGGGATGAACTGGTCTAGGTAGGAAACAGAGCAGGTCAAGAAACACGATCTTCCAGTTATAGCACATCTGTCTCCATGGCTGAGTGCCCATTGCAGGAGAACCCTCACTGCCATGTGATTCTCACAGAGGTGAAGCAGGTAAAGGCTGACTCTGTGGTGAGCAACACCACTCATGATCCTCCTGCCTCATTATCTCTGTTGGATAAGGAGAGATGCTAAGAATTCAAGAATCCAGTAGGTACACCCCAGGGAAATGAAATGGGGAAATGTACAATTCTAAATATTCCAAATATATCTTTTTAATTTCTGAAATTCTGCTTCAGATATCCCATTGTACTAATCTTTCATTTTCACCAAAATGTCTCTGTGGTCCAACTCTACATGGAATTCTTATGGCACCAGTGATTCGTGATTTCCTGCTTTGAAATTTGGGAAGATGCTCTCTGCCCTCCTCTCTAGCTAACAAGATCTACCAGGCCCAGGTCAATTTTCATACTTAGAAAAACATCCTGCAATGATTCCCAGTCACAACTGTGTTCTCCTTTCTCAGAACAACTGCAATACCTACAATGTGACAAAGTTATATCTACATACTGTGAGCATTATCTTTGTTTTTATTTATAATGTAATACTTATATACACCTTAAGTTTCAGTTTAGTTGGGTGATCATCTGGTATAGCATTGAGATATATATATGGATATGTGTATGTATGTGTGTGTGTATATATATTTTTTTATTTTTTTATGTGTTTATGTGTGTGTGGTTTCCATATGCATGTGTATATGTGTGTATGTATATGTATGTGTATGTTTGTGTATATATATATATAAATACGTAAGTATATAACCCTTATCCATGAAATCAATAGATAAGAAAGTTCAATGCCTCTTATTTTTTGACAGATGAACAAAAAGATGTTAAAATTTAAATGCCTAGTTGGTTGTCAAAAAATAATATTTAATTTTAAAACTAAAAACCTATAACTCAGTCTTCTCCCAATGTGCACCAGGACACTTTTGAACACATGATACTTTTGCAATATGTAACTATGATATTGGAGTTGATAGAGTCAAAAGCCTTGAACATGACTTAGGCACCATATAGTTGCCCTGCTTGTGGATTTTACCCTTTTTTGTGTGTTGCTTTTCTTTTCTGTGTCTCTCTTTGGCTCTCAGCAGGTCGCCCCATTTCCCTCCCTCCTATTGTTTATAGATTGTTGATTAATTTCCTTGAAAATCACTAACACTGCTCCTCTTATTACTTATTGATATTATTGTTACAAATAATGCTATTATTTGACGTGTTCTTGGGGAGATTTCTAGTTTCGGAATCATAGCGTACAAATTTCTGTCTGCATATTCCACTTGCCAGAATAATCCATATGCCTCCTTTTCTGAAAATTCCCACTAGGAATGTTGGAAACCTTACAAACTTTGATTGAGCTGCCCCAGGTCAAATTGAACATCTGGGAAAGAACTTCTGTATCAGCTGCAGTTGTGCATCCTTAAATACCCTAGTGGCCAAGTTCTAGGAAGAGGATTGGTTTGGGGTTACATTTTGTGCAAAATGTATGGATATATTTAAACATTTCATTACATGGTCCAATTAGACTGTCTACCTGGGCACATAATACAGTAAAAATTTGGCAATTATCTGGTTCATTTCATTAAATCCACAGCCAAAGGCATATATCTAGTGTGACAAACAAAGGATTTGGGGAAAAAAAAAAGAATAAGGGAGAATAAAAAATAATATGAATTTCAAAATTATATTGTTTGCATAGATTAAAACTGACACTGGAGTTATTTTATTTTCTCAAAATAAAATATTAGATCTTGTTAAATAGAGTAAGACTTAGCAATATTTACCACAAAGATGTGTATTTCATATAAATGAATTGCATATCATAAATTTCTCTTTTATTAGTCAGTTTTTCTTTGATTATTTGGGTATATAAATTCAGTCTCAGAAAAACAAGAAATCTAGAGTCTGAATTCAGCCTTGGCCAAATCACATATAAATGAGAATATTAGGTAACAATATCCCCCAAACTCTCTTCATCTAATTCATATCAGATGTCAGGAGACAGAGAGAGAGAGAGAGAGAGGAGAGAGGGCACTACAGAAGGAGAGGAGGAAGAAAATGAAGGAAGGGAGAGGATATAGAGAAGGAAGATAAAAGCAAGGGCATGTGTTCCTGGTGTCCTCATGGTACTCTCTGAAAGACATTTGCAACATCCACCCACTGAACATTTGTTCTCAATATTTCATCTCCACCCACTTCCTTTCACAGTTTGGCTAAGCTGTATTAAACCTTCCTTCTTTTCCGAAAATATTGCCTGTCTTTAAGCTCATATACATGTTGCTGGAGAAGCCACTGAAAACCATAGAATAAAGAAGACTGTGCACCCCGTGTATGTTGAACTCACTGCACGTCCCACCTCTAGGGTTTCTTGTCATACCTCTGAGGCTAAAAGGTAAAGCAGAATGACCAATATAGATATTCAGAGTCAATGACTTTCTAGTTAAATATGACACACTTCTTCCTGCCTTTCCATTTGGATTTTTCTTACTTTTCTTCTTTCTTTTTCTTTTTTTTTTTTTGAAGTAATGTAAAAGTGGAAACACACTGAACTTGTCTTAAATTAACAATGCAATTGTAAATCTGTCTGCTGCATAGGCATTGCCTGTGTGTCAAGAAGGATTGATTTATGAAGAACCAAGTACAATGCAATCTTCACAGCTCAAGGGAAGAGGGATATGATTATCATTTTCAGACATTTGAAAGGATTAAAGACTGGTGATGGGTGAATCTCAGAAGACCAGAGTTGGATGCTTTTGCAGAAAACTTTGGAATCACATCTCAGAGTCTGCAGAAATTGGTGGAAACCTATTGAGGATGTGCTCATGACATTTTCTCTTCTGTTTGCTTCCAGCCAGCCTGGAAGGCCCTGCCTTAAGGTCTTGGCACTGAAGCATTAATATAATTCCTCCCAGGGAGAAGAAGGAGGGGCATGATAATTATAAGTGGAGGTGGCCTGCAGCAAAATTGTAGAATGGGTGAAGTTTCCTTTGGCAATTTTCCACCAATATTCCTCAGCTATTCTAAAATCCACCAAGTTTTTAGCTTATAAAGGGACTTGTGATTAATACACCTTCCAACTTCATTTGCATTTTAATAGGAGACTCTTGGGAGATACCAGGTAACAGAAGACTCAAAGAAATAAAGTTCAAATGGTATATAATATTACGTTGCAGTAAGTATTGCACTGCTTTTTTTCAAGAGAGATTTTTCTAATGCTTTCCTTTATTTATCTGCTCCTTGTTTTGTGTATTGGTCTGACCTAAAGTTCCTCTCTGGTTACATCTCAGCCATACAAGCTACTTTCAGTTTTCCCAAACTTACTTAATCTCTTTAATTTCAATATTTGTTGCTCCTCCTACATTGCTCTCCCATCTGCTTCCCTGTCCATGAGTGTGTAAGTGAGCTTTCTGTTGCTGTGACCCAAATACCTGACAAGGACAATTTAGAAGAGGAAAATTTTACTTTGAGCTTATGATTTGAGAGTTGTCAGTTCATGATTGGGCAACTTTGTTGCTCTGAGTTGGAGGTGAGGCAGAATGTCATTGTGGAAGGGCACAACAGAGAAAAACTTCTCAGTTCATAGCATTCAGGAAATAGAGAGTCAGAGACAAAATATATAATGCTTAAGCCTCACCCCAGAGACTACCTTCTCCAGCTACTGCTCTACCACTTGCAGTTCCCACCCAGTTATCCTTTCAAATGTTAATCCATCAAATGGATTAATTCATTGACTGTGATATGGCTCTAATTATCTAATCATTCCACCTCCTCATTAACACAGGAGTTGGGGGGGGACGGACATCATATATGCAAATCATAACAAGATGCTTAGGTGAGGTGGCACTTCCTCTTGAAGACATTCTAGGCTCTCTGAGCATAGTGAAGGAACCACAGACATCTCTTTTCCCATTTACTTCAATCACAAGACAACTGTAAACTTGAATTCTATATACCTGTAAAAATTTCTTTGTCTTTGTATATACAGGGATTATGAATACTGCCTTATTCCTGTTTCTACTATTATTTACCTAGGGTCATGAATATTATTTAACACAAAGTAGGTTACTTAAAATTTGCAAAATATAAGGAAAAATATCTAGCCATGCTTCCCCTAGTCAGTCAATGCACTTCCAGTTCAGAAGTTCTAGAACCTCTGAAAAACCACTCATGATTTGAGGCAAAGGCATTCTTTTCCTGAAATAACTTCCCAATCCTCCTAAGCAGTAAATATTCTAAACAATAAAGACAAAAAAAAAAAATCAAGTCATGTGAGCTGAATGTACACAGGAAAAAATCCGAGGATTTTGGATATTCTTTTTCAGAAAAGTCTTAGTCAACAATCTTGCACACTATGAAATAGCATTTTTACTAACGAGATCAGTACATCAAATCATTTGGGTCATTGTAGACTTAATTGGTCAATAATAAATGTGGTAGGAGACCCTATGTCTAATGTTCCAAGAGGTTATTGTCAACTAAGTGTTCCTTCCCATCCCCTAAAATTGTTCACTCTGTCTCATCTTGTTCTCTTTGCTGAGGGTTTAGAGTTGACTATGAAATTTTTATGGTAGCACTTGAATTTTTCAAAATTTCTTGAAGATTTAATAATATATTAAGGATAAAAAGACATTACACATGGTATGTGACAAATCCAAGAATGATTTTTTTAAAGTAGGTTGTGATTTTTGGTGTAAAAAGACCTAAGAGACCAGCATGAATTCTTAATAATTTTGTCACTTCACCTAATAAATCTGAGACCAATTTCCTCAAACAACAGCAAAAACAACAGAAAATATTGATGCTCTTTTCTCAGTTATTATGAATGTTAGAGAAAATTACTCTTGGTCTTTCTAAATATATTTTAGTGTTCTTGTGGTAGCAATTATTGTTTTGATACACTTTGATGTGATTTTATGAATTATATCATACTATTAATAAAGAGACTCTTTCCCGTTATTCTGAGGCTTGCATTTGTTCAAGAAACATCTAGAAACATCTGGATAAGCTTGAGGGAGAAAAGATGCATCTACTTCACAAAAACACCTACTTTGCTTCAGTAATTTATCACATGGTATGAAAGTTTAGATATGAGGAATAGAACAAAAGCTTATGTGTAAAATAATGCAAGGAAGTTTAGAGGTGAAATGATTGGATTATGTGAGCTAGAACCTGATCATTGCATTAATCCCCTGATAAGGATTAACTGGATTTTAACTGTAGGCAAGTAGGATGTGGCTGGAGAAGGTAGTTCATTGGGATGTGTCTTTGTGATATAAATTTTGTCCCTGTTGAATGAGAGCTCTCTCCACTTCTTTATTGTCATGTCCTGAGCTGTTTTTCTCTTGCCACACTCTTCTGTCATGATGTTCTGCTTCAGTTTATTCCCAGAGCAATGGAGCTGGTCACCTATTGACTGAAACCTTTGAACCTATGAGCCTCAAATAAAAATTTTCTTCCTTTAGCACTTCTTATCAGGTCTTTTGGTCACAGAAGTGAAAAGCTGCTGAACACACATGATATTTGGGTAAACTTACCTATAAGGAATATAGTAGCTCATGAAAGATGAATGCTTATCCTGTGGTACAAAAAGGTGATAATACTAATGCTGCTAAGGGCTAAGACACTGGACTTAGAAGGTTTGCGACAAACATTGGATTAGAAGGAGGAATAGAATCACTATTCCTCAAGTTGTCACACAAGCAAGTTGTCACACAAGCAAGAGAGTTAATTATTTGCTGCTTAGTACAGTATGTGAGGAAGCATAAGGGAAGCATCAAAGACAAAAATTCTTATCCTATGACCAACAACAGAACAAGTGCTGCTGAAAACTGTCTATATGATAAGAATGATTGCTTTCCAGGGCAGGTGAAATTCTGAGCAAATCCAACATCACTGTGAAACATTTCAGCATCTTTCTTAATAACTGAACTGTAAATAAGCCCCTGTCTCCAGCAAAGCAAAGATACCAATATTTTAAAGAACACAATTATCAATCATCAATAGACATAAACAAAAGTGTCTCCTGACAAATTTGTCTTGTGTACACATTGGATATTTTGACAATTAACATAAGAGATAAATTGTCTCTTCAAATGTCAAAAATATATTTATATTTTGTTATGGCTTTGATATTAGGTGTCCCCTAAAAGCTTATGTGTGAGAAAATGCATGAAAGTTTAGAGAAGAAATGATTGGGTTATCAGAACTTTAACCTGATCAGTGCATTATTCCAGTGATAGAGATTGACTAGGTAGTAATGTAGACCCGTAGGATGTGGCTGGAGGAAGTAGGTTGATTGAGTGCCCTTAGGGTTTATATATTGTCCAGGGTAAGGAGAGTTTTCTCTCTCTGCTTCCTGGTGTCAGTTTCTGAGCTGCTTTCCTCTGCCACACAATTCAGTCCCTAAATTTTTTTTTTGGTCTAGTCATTGGTCACAGCAAAGAAAACAACTGACTAAAACATATACAGACCAACATTGTTCTTACCATGACACAGAATGTAAAGGAAATATATATTGCTAAACTATAATTAAAAATCTCAATACTTTTGAATTAAAAAGAAATTGGAAGTCATTTTTGGGGGGCCGGGCGCCATGGCATATGGCTGTAATCCCAGTGGTTTGGGAAGCTAAAGCAGGAGGAATGCAAGTACAAAGCCAACCTCAGCAACTCAGTGAGTCCCCAAGCAACTCAGCATGACCCTGTCTCAAAATAAAATATATAAAAAAGGGCTGGGGATGGGGGTCAATGGTAAAGTATCCCTAGGTTTAATCCCTGGTGATGAAAAAAAAAAGAAGAAAGAAAGAAAGTAAAGAAAAGAAAGAAAGAAAGAAAATAATTTGTGAGTTAAATAATAAATCATAATTTTAAAAAGAAAGATGGTAAAATCCAAGAGGTTAAATATACTAAATAACTGGTATAATGAAATTTAAGACTTTACTAGGTGGGACATTTAAATTTAAAATTCTTTCATTAGTGCTACAGAAAGCCAACAACAAATTAGCTAAGCATTTAATTTAAAAACTATAGCCAAAAAGAAGAGCAATAACCAAGGAAAATATTGTGCAAAAGGTAATTAAAATTCAGGGAAAATTTTTTAAAAATAAAATTAGGAAGCACATTTAAGACAGTTAAAAATTGATTATTATGTAACTACCAATACATACAAACCAATGATGAGATTAATGAAACATTTTTTTTTAAAGTGAAGTAAAATATTACAGAATTACAAATGTGGCAAAAATTTAAAAGATAATGACAAAACTTGGCATAAATATTTGCCACAAATTTGAAGACAGGCCAATAGAAACATTTGTAGAAAAACACAATTCACCAAAATAGAATAAGAAGAAATAGAGACCCTAAATAGTCATACTTATTAAATAAATTCAACCCATATTTTAAAACCTTCTCAGAGAAAAAAAAAAAAAACAAAACATTAGTTCCAGATACTTTTACAGAAGAAATCAAATAAACAGAAGAACAAATACATCAATTTAATGTGTGGGGAATGTTTTCATAAAATCCAAAATTATTTTATTAGTATAAATGTTTTGAAAATTTGGTATGGGAGAGACTCTCTTAATCTGCTGGATAGGTCTACTTTTAAAAGTGGTTATTTTCATAATGGCGTAGTAGGAGTGGCAGGCCTATTAATATTGCTCTTATTCAGTCAATATTCACTTGGATGCCTTGGCTGCTGGAAGTCCAGCTTATTTTTGCTTTTTGTTTGTTCATTCTCATCAATCCATGTATTTTCATTGTTTCCATTACTTTATAATCTGGGTATAGTCAATACTGAGTATAGTCAAATCCCTAGAAAATGACCAGATTTTTTGCTAGCTCCCCATATCATGGTAGTGCAAACATTACTTTGATGACATAATATTTTCACAGTGTTATTATAAATGTCTCTTCAATAAATGCCATTTATGGGGCTGGAGCTGTGGCTCAGTGGTAGAGCATTTGCCTAGCTCGCATGAGGCACTGGGTTTAATCCCCAGCACCATATTAAAATAAACTAAATAAACAAAATAAAGCTATTTTTTAAAAAGCAATTGTTTTAAAAATTGTGTCATTTGTATTCAATCTAAAGTAGGGGAAGCTAGAAGTTAGATCATTTGCTTGGGGAAATTGTCTTTGTTTCATTAATTTAAAACAGCCTCAAATCTTACCTTACAGGTTGTTTTTCCCCTTCAGGTTCAGCACAACGCTTCCTTAAATCTAACTGCTAAATATATTACTAGACTCTAAATTTTACATAAGCTCAAGTTTTATCATAATATTAAAGTCTGTTAAATAGTCAATAGAAAGAACACTCTTTCATTGTGTTATTGTTTTATTAGTTTAAATATTTGCTAATATGATGTCTTCATAAATTTTGTATGAATTTTGCACACACACACACAAAACAAACACATAGATGGCAGTTGATTTGTATCGATTAATTTAATTAAGAAAACTAGAACTAAATTTTCTAGATTTTTCTCTTCCCTGCACAATTCTGAGATTGTATATGCTTTAGGTAAAATTTTGAGACTTGGAAGGTAAAAAGTAAAGCTGAAATATTAACTTTGGATGGCCAGGGCAAAGAATCCAGAAACTGATGTTGCTCTCTCATACTGTTCCTTACTGATAGGTGAGCTATTTTGCTCATGTGGGTAGGACAGTAGTTGGGTCTGTAGCTACTTTGTTCTCCACTGATTCCCCTTTAGCTTTTCTTGAATCAAGTGTATGTGTGGGTCCGTGATAAAGGGAACCAGATTTTCTGCTAGCTCCCCATATTATTGAATTTTAAGACTTACAAGTAGTGACAGGGAAAAAATAAAAGCGGGGGAGGTCAATCCAGCCTATGGGCCCTGGTTCATGTCTTTGTTCTCATGTTTGTGCTGGACATCCCCTATTTCACTACCCATGAGACCATCCAGGCTACCCGCTCTTTATTTCAGATTTATAGATAAGAAAATAGCATTGCATCAGTACTCAAAACTGAGTATAGTCAAATCCTTAGAAAATGGCTCTTACTTTACATGCCCACATGAGCGTGATTTGACAGAACAAACCCTAGCTGATGCAGAAAGCGGGTATTTTCATGATACTATAAATTCATATGTAGCGAAACACCGCATTCCACAATTTTAGCCAATATCCTGGTCTTCAGTTTTCTCTGATAGTATGTCCACAAACTTAACTAGATTCCTAGTTTCTTATAATTTTTCATAGCCCAACAAACACCTCCTTTCCTGTTGGTTCCTAGGTAGTTCTGCTAAAATGATGACTGACACATATCAAAATAAGCTTAAATAGATGGGAAATGGGGACAATAACGCATGTCTTTTACTCACAAGACTGCTGGAAAACAATTATTCATTTGTAAAGAAATTACATAATGTAAAACAATTTTACCATAAAATGTGTACTTTTTCTTTGCTATAAATTATGAGTTTCCTATCTCTTTAACCATGAGGCGAAGTCTCTGAAGACTATGAAAATGTTTTCCAAGCTTGGGATTTGTTGAATTTGCAAAGAAAGAAAAGGCTTCAATTAATGATCCATTTATTGTTACTGATTATTTAATCAACTGTTTTTTTTTTTTTTTACAATAGGTTTTAGTTGATTTGAAAATGATTTCTAATTACTTGTGGAAGGAGAGAAGAGACATGGGTCTTAGTGGGAAAGCTAAAATGTATCTCAGAAATTTACACCCCACTACCCACATAAATACAGCCAAATTAGGTGTATTTGAGGACAGAACCAGTGTTACTTTGCCTGCTTCCAAATGGTCTTACTAGGAGGGCTTCATCTTAGCTTATTGTAACTGCAGTTAAAAGATCCCTGGTGCAAGGAGAAGAAAAGTCTAAGAGCTGTGGGGAGAGTGTGTCAAATCACATCCTTTGATCTACTTGGCTCACAGTTTCCTCTCCTATTATTTTTAACTTAAGTTGAAACTATAAAAGCTATCCTACAGATAATTTAATATATGCATCTGATTTATTCTGTGCTGAAGTATATATATGTGTGTGTGTGTGTGTGTGTGTGTGTGTGTGTGTGTGTGTGTTTCGGGGGGGGAGTACCAGGTATTCAATTCAGCAGCACTCAACCACTGAGCCACATCCTCAGCCATATTTTGTATTTTATTTAGAGACAAGGTCTCACTAAGTTGCTTAGTACTTCAATAATTTGCTAAGTCTGACTTTAGACTTCAGATCCTCTTGCCTCAGCCTCCTTAACTGCTGGGATTACAGGCATCCACCACCATGCCCGGCTGAAGTATCTTCTTATTCATTTTGTTTTATTTATTTTTAGTTTAGTAACAGGGATTTAACTCAGGGATGCTTTACCACTGAACTGAGCTTGCTCAGGGCCTCATTAAATTGCTGAGGCTGGCCTTAAACTTGTGATCTTCCTCCCTCAGCCTCCCCATTCCCTGGGATTATAGGTGTGAACCACCACTCCTGGCTCTATTAAAGTATCTTAAAGTAACAGCTCTAAAGCACAGCCTATAATTAATTAATCTTCCTTAGTAATCATAGACACAATCCTAAATGATTAGGATAAGAGTTGAGTGTTGCACTTACTCTTTCATTTAGAAACTATTTATCATTGACAAAAAAAAAAATTTCCTTTGTAAATTTCCAGTTTCTGTTTACTTTGTTGTATATTTAAGAGTAAATCCTTAAGGATATCTCTCAGGAATAAGAGTGCACGTGGATTTTATAAATATATGAACTATTATTTTGATTTAATTCTAATAAGACATTTTGGGAAATTAAATCACCTATTTGAACATTCTATTATTTTCTTAATTCTCTTATTTGACAATTATTTACTTTGCACCTACAATGTACCAGGCATTACAATCAGTGCTCAAGACAAAGGTAAATGTGATAAATTCTTTTTTCTAAAATACTCACTTTCAGGGCTGGGGTTGTGGCTCAGAAGTAAACTGCTTGCCTAGCCTGTGTGAGACACTGGGTTTGATCCTCAGCACCACATAAAATAAAAAATAAAGATATTGTGTCAACCTATAACTAAAATATAAATATTAAAAAGGGAAAAAGGCAATAAAATATTGTAATAGTGTGTAACATATGTTTTGCAATGAAGATAAACCCAGATGCTACTGCAGTGTAGAGGAAGATAGGTCAACTCTTGTTTTGCATGTCTGAAAGGTTCCCAAAAGAAGGTACTTTTTTTTTTTTTATAAAGCAGTGAAGGATAAATATAATTTGTTATTGTAGCCTAAACTCAGCATTTTACTCTAAACCAGAGGTATCATGAACAAAGACACACAATGATAATATCAAGGAAATTTCTTCAAACTGTGTATCTCGTCTTCTACTTTGTCTTTGCAAAGAAAGATGGAGCAATAAAAGAGCCTTCCATTTAGACAGAGGAGACAGGTGGCATCAGAGATTTACTACAGTTGAAGATCAAGGGCTAAAAGGAAGGAATAGGAATAGGAATTAGTTTTGCCAAAAACAAGGTGCCTCAAATTTACAATTATCCATAAACCAGGCCTTGTCTAGGTCATGATCCACAAGGTGCTAGAATTCATTTTCCAGTAAAAATGCTTTGGGGTCTTAGTATTTTAAACTTTAGTAATATGACAGAGGCAGTGGTCAGAGAGAGAACCATGGACTCTGGTACTCAGCCTCAATCTTATAATCTTAATCTAGAACTTCAGTTTCCTAATTACTAAAAGGAAAATAACAATTTCTGACTGTCATGAAAAATTTCTGAAACAATTACATGATTATATAGAAAATAAAATACCTTGCTGTTACATTATTTTATTAGCAAAGTACTATGAAAATTCCTAGAATAAGTGGACTTCAGATTTAACCTGCAAGATCATTTACTTTCCAGATCAAACACTTCAATCAAAATTGACTCCCTTTACTTGAGGGCAATAAAGATTCTTCAATTAACAACAATTAATGACTCCCACAGGAGCAACTCTTCAGTTTTAGAGAGTATGTTGAAATATTATACTAAGTCCTCAAATATATGTTGATTATTAAGGAAATTGTAAAATTGTGTATCTACCATCCGAGTCCAACTTTTAATAAATGCAGTCATTCTTTTTTGCTTTTTTATTTTGTGTGCATTTAGCACATATCACCTTATATTTTTGTCTACTACTATGTTAATACCCTTAGATTTTAAGATCCATGAGAGTAAAATTGTTGCCTACATCATTTCTCATTAAGTTCTCATCATAGATTCTTGCACCTATTAGGTACATGATATACATTTGTAGCTGCTACTGATAATAATCAGGGATCTATGGAAATTAATAATCACTGTCAAAGAAACTAATATCCAAAGAAGGACAAATTATTGAAGATCCATTGTTTAGAGGAATTCATTTTTCTTGAGTCTTAAACTATGCAAAACTTCCTGCCATTTTGCTGATAGATTTATGAAAACATGCTGAAAGCAGCTGATCAGTGACATCTGCTAACTGGCACTGACACTTTGATGTGCAGGGCAGCTGTCAAGCTATTCCACTTTCTTCAACTTTTCTTTTCCCATTTAATTAGCACTGTGAGACACTCCAATACTCATTTGCTTTCCAAGAAGAATGTGGAAGCCAGGTCCCCAGAGGATGACATGTGGAAAACCACCTTCCACAGCCCAGCATCCTCTTGTCCACTTCCTCTGGTCTCACTTTCACCACTGGCAAAAGTTTTCTTGGGTTTGGAATGAAGACTATGTTTTGAGATCAAATTAAAAAAATAAGAAAATAAAAAATTGGTGAATAAAACTAAACAAAGATTGAATGAATTCTTTTGTAGTCACGATTACAGCCTGACCTTGCAAAGCAACTTTGTGGTCCCAGATCAAACAAAATCAGGCACAATGCCTATTTTTTTTTTTGTGGGGAGGGGGTTTGTAGAAGATTTTAAAAAATAATAATTTTATGATTGATTTGGAAAAAAATAAGACTGTTTATAAGTGTGAAGTGTTATTTTGTATGCCGAGATAAAGATTGACAAAATATAACCAAATACTATGACTGTTGGGAATGATGGTGCATGACTGTAATCCCAGCTACATGGGAGGCTGAGGCAGGAGCATTACAAATTTGAAGTCAGCTTCAGCAACTTAGTGAGACCCTGTCTCACTAAATGAGAAATATAAAGGTCTGGGGAAGTCGCTCAGTGGTAGAATACCCAGGGTTTAAGTCCCCATTATGACCAAAAAAAAAAAAAAATCAAAATTAACTAAATTAAAAAATTGCATTTATGTGCATAGGCATATAAAATAAATGGTTATGCCATTGAATATTTTATGATTTTATGTTTCCATTCCTTCATTGGTTTCAAAATATTAGGATCGTGTGTTCTGTGTCTGATAGGGCAAAATAAAAGTAAAAATTTGAGGGAAAAGAAATAATTTCTTTCCAAATTTTTGAACATACCCAGTTTTCATTATTCTGTTTTGCACAGACCTGCTGTTTGTTCAATAGGTTGCAAAGCTCTTATCAGTGCCCCTTTGATTCTCCTTATACATTTCAACCTTAATGAACAATTAATCAGTGTACTATATATTCTTGTGTAGAAATCTGAATCACCCTCCTCGATTTTTTTCTTTTTTTGATAATTTTAAGTTTCTCAAGAAAGACTATGATATAAGAGCTCATTGACCTGTAAGCTAATCTCCTCAATGTCCAACCTTCATGAATGGCTAGAGTATGCCCTGTAACCAAGCTACTCTGAGATAACTGTGAGTGAGGCATTAGTAACTGATTACAGACATCAGAGATTTCCTTCTCTATTTCCTTCTCTATTTTAATTTTGTTTCCCTCAAAGGGCTTACCAAGTGTCCTGCCTAGGTAAATTATATTTAAAAGACTTTATGGAACATCAGTGATGTTTGTCAAAAGATAAAGGACTGGAATACAAGAAAATTAGCAGTTCAAAGAAGGGGAGTCTATAAGAGGTGTGTCATCAGTAAACAGACAAGTGTTCAATTGGTTCTGCCTTGGATAAAATTTGGCATGGCAGAAGGGAAGTTAAGAGGAGTGTGAATTTAGAAGCAGCGTAGAAGCAGCGTAGATAGAGTCAAATTTGGGTTTTGCCTTTTACTACTTATAGGGATTAGAGCAAGTACTTACATTTCTATCAGTCTCCATTTCCTCATCAGTGCAAGAGATATTATAATACTAATCCTATCATTTAAGGTAATAGTCCATGTTTCAGTATGCAAAAGGATAGCAATCCTCCACCACAGGGAGAACCCCCCACTAATGAGCAGGTGGAATCGATCACTAATTGAGCAGAGACAGACAATGGACATTTAGTCATGAATGTGAGTGCATGCAGCTAGGGGTGCATTGATGTGTGCTTCAGGAGCAGTAGCACACTGAATTATTACCTGCCTTCCAGGCAGTGTTCTGCATGTAGCAATGGTGCTACAAGACACAACTTGAGTAGCACACATATTTTGAAGACATGGATTTTGGAAGCTCCTGGATATATTAGCAATAAACTTAATCTTCTTTGGAGGAAATATTGGGGTGAGCAACCTAGAAACAAACAAAAATAGGCTCCGTTAATCCCCAATAATCTGTAGATCAACAGAGGAGAGACAAAGCAAAGGAAAGAAGGAAGGAAGAAAGAAAAGGAATTATAAACAATATTTTTAATCAGAGAAAACTGTATTTTCATTTGGGCTTATGGAAGGATTCATGAAGAAGACAAAACAGTAGTTAGGAAAGAAGAATATAATTTGGACATATGATATTGCAAAAAGTTTTTGTTATTAGCAAATTATTTAATGTTTTTTTGTTTATTTATTTAAAGGAACCCTAGGGAAAATCATGGAAGCTGAAACACATTAGATGAGTAACAGCTGGCATGTCAGCATGGAGTTGAGTTTGTCCACACTAAAGGATATCCAAACAGAACCATAGGGAATGTTTGAGATCAAATTGCAGAAAATTATGAATGACAGTTTAAAAATTTGTAGCTGTTGCTTGACTAAGACACAGTTATCATTTCCCTCATCTTGGCTAAACTGAACAGTCTTCTCCTTAACTTTTGTTTTCTGAGCTCTGTTTTCTTAGTGCATTTACTTAGAAAACTTGCTATTATCAATTCTTTCTCTTCCCCTTTGAGAAGAAAATCTTCTACTATCCAGAATTGGCTTTCTCAAGGATCTGAGTGCTAACTCTTTGAAATGTGATCATCAAAGGAGATAGTGCCCCCATTTTCCAGTCTCTTAGGAACCCAACTTTAATACACATTAAGCAATAATTAGCAAACACAGATGGTCTGATTCCATTGACCAATGCTTGCTAGGTCTGTCTTCCAGTACTTTTTCATTTGTTTACCCAGCATTTGAAAAGCTTCCTACCTTTAATTTTAGTGAACTTGAGTTCAATTACTTCACCCTATTTCGATAGCTGGATATTCACTGTGTCAGGTTACCTTACAAATTGCGTTTACCTCCAAGTGGTGCCATTTGTAAAATAGCATGTGGAACAATGTAGAAAATGATACTGATAATAACAGGAGGGTAATTTTTAAGGGAAAGCCTACCAATTGTTTCTCCTAAATTAACAGCAGTTTGGTTTCACTTATTCATTATGGAGAACAGCTTTTGGTCAATTGGTAAAAAAAAAAAAGGAAAAGGTTATTTTTGATGCTGCTTCAATTCTCATTTTTATCTACTCATCCTTGAATTGCCCCATCAAAGTAACCCTAACCCACCAAATTATCCTCAACCTTAATGTATAACCCTCTCCCATTCCCATCTCTTCAAAGTTTTCTTTGAGACATTTCTTTCTGTCGTCTGAATCAACAGTTCATTTATACATCTGTTTTCCTGGATTAGTTCTAGCTCTGTGCCAATGTTATAAGCCTTCCTAAAATTTAAATGACCATAAGTGGCTTAATGTTCCATTACTTCTAGATAAAGTATTTGCATTTTTACCCAGACATATTATAAAGAACACCCAAAGGAATGATTCTCCAATAACAGCATGATAGTTTAAAGGATATGCATTCATTTGGGCAGTGAGATTGCCTGTCACCTCTCTCAATTCTACTAGCAGACTGGTTCCTACTCAGTCTGTGGCTGTGGCTAATCCCAGAGGATATTTAAGTTCCATTCTAAAGCCCACTCAATCTCAGTGTTGAATCTTCTTTGGCTACATGTTTCGGTGGCTCTGTGCTGGGACACACACACCAGCTTCTTCCATAGATGGTTTCCTCTGGAAGGAAAAATAAAGTCTTGAGTTTTACAATGGCAAATATCAATATCAAATATTCAACCTTTACATCTGGAAATTAAAGTGGAAATAAATTTAAAGTAGAAAAGCTTTAATTTTCTTTTAGAGTTAAGTGACAAATTTAACTAGTAAAGCACAGACAGTGAAACTATACATCAGATCAGGCAGTGGAATGCATTAGCAGAAACCTAATTGGATTAGCTGGACCACCACAAAGGACCCAAATGTCAAGAGGCTGATGTACTGCACAGACAAATTATCGGGCTTAGAAAAACTTCCTGGAAATGGACACTACACTTTCAGAGAAGGCTTGACAAATATAAAAGCTATTGCCAAAAGGATTCATGAGCATGTACAATACAAAACTGTTTACAAACCTTATCAGATATTTGGGAGGGATTTCAGGGAAAGGGTATGTGGCATGTAGCCCTTGAAAATTCAGAAGTTTTTAGAGGAGGCTCTTGGAACAGTCTCACTAAAAGAATTAATGTGTGAATTTACAAGGATAAAGAGCAGAGTCTGAGAACCACGAGTAACCACTGGATGTCCTTGCGGTGTAGTGCATGGGGCAAGTTCACCTTGAAGAGGGAGATTTGTGTTTAAACTTGATGGGAGAAAAGGGTCAGAATCAGAGGTGGAGGATTATTGATCACACAGTAGTAAAATGTCACTCACATTTTCATGCGTCCCAGCCTTCGTTGGGGTCAGGGTGAGTCTGACGAAGAAGAGATTAACACAGAGGAAATCAGGTGAAAACCTATAGTACTGGCGTTTATATGTGAAAAATGAGGAACCTCAGTTCTGCTCTCTAGCATAAGGCACTCTTGGTGGGAGAAGAGCATTTCTCTTCAATAAGCCTTGGAGAAATCTTCTGGCTGAAGAAATAAAAACACTGTGGTGATTTTCAGTGGAAAATAAGATGAACTGGAGAAAAGCCAGCTCCTCTGGTAAAGGAAGTATCATCTGTAGGAGGAAAATTTTGTCAGTTATGGCAAAGACTTCCAGGACACATGACCTCATCACTGGGTAAAGAGCTCTGCCCTGAGAAAATGTTTGCAAACTTATGATAGCTATCCATTGGGTCTAGCACCTTTGATCTAGAGGAGTAGAAATGAAAGATCCTGCTCTACAATCTGAGAAGCTGTTTGGGAATAGGTGAGTGGGAAGAGTAGAAGAAGCCATTACAATACATCTATATTATTACTACTAAGAAATGATTTCTCCCTCTATGCTGGCCTGGTCTAAAAAGATCATTCATATAGTACCACTGAGTGAACGGTGTGTGTTTTAGCTGTAAAACAGAAAAAAAAAGTAGGAAATATAATCATCTTTCTATAGTTTTAAGGAACTTCTAAAGAAAAAAAGGTCAATTTATCCCATAACTTCAGAGTAGAGAATCATTTCAGTGCAAATTTACATGTATATAAAACTGGTAGGTTTGTACTTCCTCCCCAAAAAGTGGTGGGAAGGATAGCCATGAATATATTTTGAAGTAGAAGCTGATCAAGAACAAGAATAAAAATTAGTAGATATCATTTATATTGAATACAGTCTTCTGGTTTTTGCCTTCTTCTAAAACAGGAGCATTAGATTAATGCATAATACAATCTAAAAGAAAACAAAATAAACTGTCTTTGAGTAATGATTTAAAAGTAATAACCAGAGACATAAATTTCAAAATTATATAAAACAATGTTTCTTCCTCTTTTATCTTTTGGTCTCGTTCTATTCTCTCATTCTATTCCTTAATGTTTTTCTTTCTTTCTTTCTTTTTTAATGTCAGGAGATAAGCACCACTCATTTGTAGGGTAAGGTGAAAGTTGTAAGATTGTTCTACTGCTGATAATTTAATCATTTTGATGACAATGAAATAAGACCATATTTTTCAGCTAGATGCATACATAGCTGAATATATCAATGATTTTTATGAGATATTAAAATATATTTCAAATATATGTGCAATCAAATGCAGTATCCTGCAATCTGTTAGCATATGTAACTCCATATTTTAGAGACATTTAATTATTTTTTCCAAATGTATAATTAAATATGAACATAGAAAGCCACAAAGGGAACATTAACATTGACATGCATTCTTCAATTTACCTGTATATGGAATAATTTTGGTGACCATTTTTGCGTTTATTTTTCTGTCCAAATTTTTACTACAGCAACATAGCAACTCATGAAAGGTAGAATTTCAACATTTGTTTTCAATTCTAATGTATTTGTTTTTAATTTTTCTGGTGACCTTGCAACTTACCAACTGCCAATCTGTAACATGCTTTGACATCACTCATGATAAACACTACTATAAGTTTCAACTGCCCTGTAGAGTAGTAAATGTTTTACCAGCTCAAATAAGAAAGAATATCCAAGAAATGTATTCTTAGGCTGTCTTAGAAATCTGGAATCATTAAAGATTACGTTCAGGAAAAAAAGTACTTGATAGCCCAGGAAACTCGCTGATTATGTATTCAGAAAAAGAAAGTCATAGTCACAAGGGAAAAATAGTTTATTTTATAAATATTCTAGGGAAAATATACAATCAATAGTCTGAATTCATTAGGTAGGAAGTTTAGCTGACAGAGTTGATCGGTTAGTCTCATGTGGAGTCATATGAAACATTATTTTTACTTACAGTTAACAGTAAAGAAGAGATGTTCCCGTACATTGTACTAAATATGAGTCTATATTTCGTCCCAGAACACAATCATTTGCAATGAACTAGTTCTAATTATTCTTCCTAGTTTTTCCATCATTGTGCAGTGTTGTTAAAACATGGGGAAAAAATTCTCTTGTAATCACCTGGATTCTGTGTTAACACACTTCAACTCCAGAAAAAAAATGCTTCCACTTTTGGGTGCAGCAGCCAACTTTGAGGAGGCATAAGGAGAAGTATGAGTGGCAATCATATGATAGAGTCGCCTGCATTCTTGTAATAGGAAAGTGGACACACTCCATTACAGCAGAAGCAGCTGCCCCGTTACTTCTAGAGTCTTCTCAGAAAATGAGATCACGCACATAGGTTTCAGCATATAGCAACCTCCAAAGCATCCATTAGCAAAGCCTCTATAGAACTCTTATTAAACTTTTTCTTGAAGGGCTAGTATTAACTAATGATGTACTTCCTATATTCTTCAACTTCATCTCACTGCTTTAAAATGTAGTCCTCAATGCAATCATGTCAGAAGAAGGAAAACACACAATCAACTATCCATGACCCTCAGGATTTGAAAATGTCACAATTGCTGAGTTGCTGGTTTTAACTGCCCTTCACTTGTTCACTGTCTCTCCCACATTACCCCCTTTTCCCTAAATGCGTGGGTACTTGGTGTTACTTAGCTTAGATTTTTTTTCTCCTCTCCTCAATTTCTAAGCCTAATGAGGCTGAGCTGAGTTAATAATGGATGTAATAAGTAATGACTCATTGTTTTGGGGCCTGCGCGTCTGTGTGCACTGCGGAACAGGAGCCAGGACTCTGATGCTATTTGTTCTGCTATGTCACTTGCCACCAAGCAATGCCACTCATCAATAAAAGGCAAGATGACGGATGAGTTCATTTAATGGAATTCCTCTGAGTGAGCTATAGCCCAACTCTTCAATAGGTCTGCTACTACACTCTCCCTCCCTCTCTCCCTCTTGTGGCTCTTTTTCCCTTCCTCCTAAACGCAGGACAGTTGGAAAGCATGCTTGGCCAAGAGGACCGCTATTTGTGCCAGCAGCTCCTTCTGCTCTTAACAACTGCTATCCTAAATCAAATCATCAGCTCTATGCCTGGAGATTAAATCTATGCCACCTGATAGCTGTGGTGCCCTATGGCATTTGGCCACGTGTACTCCCTGTCTGGACTCATTTCTCTATGTCCTCTGAGGATGGGTCAGATCAGAGAACGAGGTTCACGTTTTGGGGAATCAACTCCATTTTGTACCCTAGATACCCTAAAACAGGCCGTCTTTCTCTTCGTCGTGTCAAACCTCAGCTTGCATAAACCTTCTAGCTAAAGTAGAAGGGTTTCACTATTTCACTATTTCACTTCATGATCTGGATTTTTCTTACAGTGAAATCAACATTGGTGATAGCAGGCTGACTTTTTAGTCTGCAAGGATGGAGATGACATTTGGTAACCTGACTATCCCAATAGGGCAAAGTATGAGAATAAATCAAATATCCAAAGAGACACAACAGGTGTCGATGTCAATATACTGTTTTAAAATGTCATTTTTTTTTTTAAGGAGTAAAGGGCACAAACGCATGAAATCAAATAAAACCACCACATTGTAAAATTAAGGAAATAGAATCGAAATAAAAAAGGAGCATGAACTTGAGTTGAGAAGGTAGAATGTTCTCTCAAGACTTTCCATTGTGTAGAAGTGACAAAAGGAAGAAGTAAAATGATAAGACACAAAATAGAATTATAGGTTGCTACTGATCACAGGGTTCATAGAAGATTTTAAAAAAGTGGGGGGGAAGCTATGTGAGATAATGGAAAAAAATGTTTCATCTTGAAATCATTTCTAAAATTAAAGTGAAAATTCTATTTATGAGCTAATTAGAACTAACAAATAGCTTATAAATAGTCATTCAGGTCTAATATTTCTCTTGCCAAATCTACATAGATATGCCTAATAAATTTTGTGTACACATCTATAAAATATACACACACAGTCTATGCACACATACATATCCATATTAAATCTGTGTTATAGATATTGAAGGGCATGAGAACTTTCTCTGAATTGCCTCTGTTATTTAGAATTTCTGTACATAGCTTTGACAGTGAACCTGTCCTGTACCTCTGCTGGGGATGATTCTAATATGTGCTATCCATAGCTAACTTTCTTGATTTCATATGGCACAAAAAGCATTGATTCTCTTGATGCTGACATTATATTTCATATTCAGGCCCTTGCAGAGTTGAATCTATTCACAATTAAAGTCAGTGTCAAAATAGGAAAAGTGATGAGAAAGGAGGAAATATAGTGTAAGAAACTAAATGAGGAACAAAAGCGTATTTTAAAAACCTACAGAGTAAGGACAGCCAAGAAATAGATTAACAGAGCATTACATTTTATTGTTGAGCACAAATGTTCCATTCCTTTTTCTGAGCTCCTAATCAGCATTTTTCATTATTTTCCTTCCACTGTATCTGGCTCCTATGCATCAGTGCCCATAGCAACACAGTCAGTACCACTGAAAACTTCTCTACCAGGATTTCCCACACCAGGAGATTTGTCAGGGTAGACCTTCCCTCCAGTTAGAGTTCCATACACTTTGGGGCCATGGGTTACAATAAGAATCCTCCTTTTATAAGCAAAGAGTTTCAGAAATCATTGTTCCATTCCTATGTAGACAGGAAGTCTTTCCTTCCTACACCATCAGAGTCCATGTGACAGAATCATGTTGCTATCATGGAAAGTAGGTTGCTATTTAACAGAACTTGCATTCTTTGGCTGGTGTTGCTCTCAGGTACTCAGGGCCTATGGCTTCTCAGGCTGACCTGGGGTGATGATCAACATCATTATCTTTTCATTTGGTCCACAATCTGTACAACTCCCAGATTTCTTCACCAATCACAATTCTGCAGTGATACAAGTGTTAATAGCAAGATCACCATACCTGAAAGACAACTTCTGTTATTATTTTTTGCCTTAAATGTGTTAAATTCATAATCAGTGACTTCAATGTCCTTATGAGGACCACCAAGGAAAGTTAATAAACATCTTAACTATTCAGGCTACTACTGTGCTTCAACTTCCTCACATCACACAACACCAAATGCAGAATCTTTGTAGACACTCATTAGTATCTGTTAAATTAAAATGGATAGAATAAACTCTGGTCTTTGTCCTCTGTGCTTACTTTCTCATCTCCTGAATCAATTATTCTGCAAATATGTTTTCCCCTTGGTTGTAGAAATTTGGCAGGTGGCACTTTAATTTGATCTGTTCTTAAATATTCTGATGCCAACATAAATTAAGACCATATGTGTACTGTGGTAGGCTGAGACCTGTAGACATGAATCCAATTTGATTTTTCAAATGTTTAGTATTCACCTACTATGTGTTGGTATCCTATACAACACAATCATGAATAATATCATCAATATACAAAATGTTTCAGAGCCTCCCAATTCAGGAAATTTCATATTAGGCAGCCAAATTCAGAAAAGTTCTAAGGTGTTCTATTTAAAATAAAATCTTGGAATTAGAAAGAATTTGAAAAACATGTTTGCTTTGAATCATACCCCATCCCATACAATAATCTTGATGGACAAACTTCACAATAAGTACTTTGGCTACTTAAATGTAGCAGGATTGAGAACTTGAAGAAACAGTGTCTCTTAGTCTATGTTTCCATTCCATATCCAGGTGTTTCCACAGATCTGTCTCAAAAAGAAAGCAGGATGGGAATTTCCTTCTCTTGGCCTCTGTATTTTAATTTTAATTTATTTTTATTTGTGGCTTACTGGAGATTCAATTCAGGAGCATTTTAGCACTGAACTGAATCCACATTCTATTTTAATTTTTTACTTTGAGAAAGTTACTAAGTCACTGAAGTTAAGTCACTGAGGCTAGCCTTGAATTTGCTATCTCCTGCCTCATGTTTCTGAGTCCTTGAGATTACAGGTTTGTACCACCATGTCCAGTCTCTTCCCTCCTATAGAAGAAAACTATGAGAAATTCACTATTAATGTAGGAGAGAAATTAAAATACTAGAAATGTAATTTACAAGATAAGCAAATGCTACTACCACTTGGCCAGGGTAGAGGGGAACATCATTTCATTGGTATCATAACAAGCTAAGATCAAAATAAAGGTCTTTGATTTTTCTTCTGTCAAACATTTAAGATATTCATGTACTGTATAACTTGCTGGAGGTTACAGATTAAAAATAAGCACACAAGGACTAGGGATATGACTCAGGAGTAAACCACTTGCCTAACATGCATGAGGCCCTGTATTTGATCCCTGGTACCCTCCAAAATAAGTAAATAAGTAAACAAAACAACAAATAAATGCACAAGGAGAAACCTGGAAGTGAGATATGAAGAGGAGATATCCAAAGACTGTTGTTGTTGTTGTATTGTTGATTTGGGAGATTTATTTGCTCATATACGAAAACAGAGAAATATTCCAAAAATTCTTCAAATTCAGAGGATCCCAGCACTGAGCTAGTATTTCTATGGGTAGCTCTCAACTGCAGTTCAGGACCTGTGCTTCTTGGCATAGAGCTTTTATGCATATTCTCCACAATCCCCAAGCACCCAGATTCCACGCTCCTTCCCTTTCATTGCCTGGTCCCAAAGGCAGTGAACTCCTCATTGCCCATTTGGGAATAAAGATTCATGGGAAAGGAAAAGAGGATATAGGAAGATCAAGAATGAATACTTTGCTGTAAATTAATGGAATTGGGATTGCCACATGGAATCTATGAGGCTGTGAAATAAAAACCAGCACCAGAAAGCAAGAGGGGAAAAATGGCACCAAAGGAAAATAGTCAAATTGCAGACAAAAACTACACCCTATCCTACCAATTCCAACATAAACCCTGGTTTTCTCAATGCTTTGATTCTTAGGGTATTTGTGATCAACTGGAAGTAAGCCCCTACCATAGCAGTCTTGAATGCTGGGTTATATCAGAATTTTTTTTATTTCCACCATCAGTTTTTGTTCACTTGTATATTGAATATTTTATATACTCCATCACCAAAAACCACAAAAAAAGATGGAGGCATGGTATTCTTCCAGATAGTGTGTTACCCTCTGGATCAACACTGCTGAATAAGATGGCCACTGTGTGCATTCATCAGCAGTGCCAACTCTGCCTGGCCTGGCCCAGTGGATGTGGCAGCACAGGAGGCACCTGACATATCAGTTGCTGGCAGAAATTTAAGCTCTGCTTAAGAATGTTATGTGGGATAGATACTTTGTGGAGAGGGCAACAAAAGCCATTGGAACATGATTAAAAACTTTGAGGAAATCTGAGCCCATAGAACATTTATGAGATATCAAAGCAAGTTATGTGGCAGAAAAGACCTGCTTTCCCTTTATCTTTGGTTATTCCATCCGATCCTTTGCTTTGATTGAAAATGTTTCAAAATTCCTTCTCATGGTTCCGTATACATATTTCCAATTCTTAGCCAATTTTTTTAATTTTAAAATGTTGTTATATATGTTTTTATACCATACATTTGTTACATTTTTATCCATGATTACAACCATATCTTTTTATAGGTCATTTTTATAGACTATCAAGAAATTCCAGGTACAGTTTGGATACAACTTTTGAAAAAAAAATTGGGTCAATATGGCATCTTAAAACTGAATTAAAAGTATAACCAAAGAAAGAAATATTTCTCCAATTTTGTTCAAACTTGCAAAAATTCATTTGCTTAATCATGTTTTCATTGGTAAATTATATGTAATATAAATGTATTGAATATAAATATAAAATATTGTTCAACATTTCCCTGAGCAACTTTATAGACTCAAATGTTGACAAAGGTTAACTGACTAGAAAATACTTTTTAATATAAAAACGAGGTCACAGTTAGAGTTTCATCTGTGGCAGGTGTATCCACTATATTGCATTATACTGTATAATCTGCACTAAGGAGCCAGTTTCATTTGCTTCTTTTTCTTCAAGTGAAGTCCTGTACATATAAAATAAGCTATTCTTTTCTTTGACATGATAACTCCATAGATGAATGGTATAAGAGACTAGAAAATTAAAACCACTATATCTTACCTTCAAAATATATAATGTAAGTAACACAATTCACAATTTTATTTCTCAAAAACATGACAGTTTCAACAGAAAAAAAAGTAAATACTACAGGTAATTTTTTAATTTACATGGATCGCTTATGATATTAAATATTTGATAATTAGATACAATCCTCCTGAATTTTTTATTCACAAAATAAAACTTTTTTGTATTGTAAATCATCTCACTTAATTTTATATATAATGTTTTCTGGTAAAAATGAGAAGTGTTGGTCGTGGCCTTCAGAAAAGAGGTTTCTTCTTTTAATTTTTGTCATAAGTTTTTATTATAAAAAAGTAATTCTGATTTGTAAAATAAAATACATAAGTGGTGTAATTATATATGAATTAAAACATAAATGATGACATTAAAATAGAAGTTCAGGGCTGGGGATATAGCTCAGTTGGTTGAGTACTTGCCTTGCATGCACAAGACCCTCAGTTCAATCCCCAGCACCACACACACAAAAAAAGAAGTTGTTTAAAATTAAAAATTACTAAATCTCATAATTCTGAAGGATAGTACCAGTGATTCTACCAATCTCAATGCCTTTCTACCAAACATCAGTCAACATATTCAGCCTATTAAATTCTGTATGTGTTTAACACCTAGATTCTCACTTTTCAACCTCTTTCTCTATTTCAACATTTTCTCCATTCCACACCATTCACAACTCACCTTTTTTTCATCACAGGAAATCCAATTTTAAAACCAGAAGCCCAACCTTTCACTTTTCTGTAACCACCTCTTATTCTTCCATACACAAAGAAGGCCACCAGGCAGCCAAATCTGAACATGCAGAACAGCTTTTAAATTTATCACTATTCTCATATACTAATGTATAGTCAAAAAAATCCTGATATTTGAAAAAAAGTCCTCCAATATTCCACCATTATGAATAACCCCTACTTTTCCATACCCCTACTTTCCCATATCATAAACTCAAAAGTCATTTAAGATTCAGTGAAATTCTCAAGAAAGTAGTCCGTGATATCAGTGCAATCCTGGTAAGCTGACACAGCTGATTTTTACTCATGTTTCTAATCCTCATAAAGAGAGACTGACTTTAGATAAAGAAAACCCTTTACTTGAATCTTAAATCTGAACCATGATAGCTGTGTGAACATAGGCAAAATTCTTCAGCTGTTTTGTTGGTGCTTTAGCCCAAGATTCACACAGCACAGAGCCTAAGGCAGAGGGATTATATTCTTCTTATTTTCCTGTAATGGAGTGCTGTCCCTGATAACAAGAGTGATGGATGAGGAGAGAAGGGAGAGCCTCAGGAAGCTATATCATCAAGGCAGTTGCCACTAAGTGAAACCAGTTGCCCAGTTCTGTGGAATTTTCCCCTAGGGAGAAAGGACAGTGGCATCTCAAGACAGTTTATCAAGCAGGAGAAAGTGGGAAGAAAAGTATGCATTTCACTTCTCCTATTTGTCAAAAGTTTGCCTCTGTCCGTCCGGGTTATGAACGCACAGGCTCTAGTTAAGATCCAACAAAGGAATCAAGAGGTAAGTAAGAAAAAGAGGTAAAATAGTGGAGGTGTGGGCGTCGGGTATGGAACTGTCAAGTGGCACCAGGTTGGGACTGCAGATTGAGTTACAGCAAAGTTGTGGCAACTCTGGTAACAAAAGCATGTGAGCACCAGAGGACCTAAAGTGGATACAGGTATATCATAGTTTCATGATTATAAAATAGTAATACTATTATTTATGTTTCTGGATTACTATAAATAATTAGTAGCATAAAAACTAGCATCCTAGCAAAGCATATTATTAATAAATGTATTTAACACTATAGACCTCTATCAACAAAAATATTGATTAGTGTTGATAAATTGAGATTGGACACATGTCAATCATCACTGATATTGAGTAATGGTTTCATGATCTCTACTGCATCATATATCCTTGAATTTTTTTCTAAAAAGATATGTTAGGAAATAAATCTGTATATAAAAAAAAGAAAGAAAAAGAAAAAAGAAAAGCAACAACTGATTTCCAAAGTCAAAAGTAGATTGGTAGTTGTACTGTGCTATCCATGCCTTTCTCGTTCCCTTCTTGGAGGTCAGACATACAAAGCTTTACATTCATTTCCCAATTTCCACTTTCCACACTGCTCTATTATTCATTTCATTTTTTTCTTTTTTGAGGCTGCATGTTTCCTTCATTGAATGCAATTGAGATGAAATTCCTAGTGTGTTTACATTCATTTCTTCACTAAGCAGCAAAATTTGTTACATAATCTATATTTTTCATCTTACTAAAAAATAAATCCAGTATTCACTGTGTGATGGGTCAATGAGGTCTCAATGACCAAATCTCAAAGGACTGACATCCAATATCAACCAGTTCTATTTGTTTATCTTAATCAAAAGGAGAGGATATAGCTGACAATTTTTTTGTAATTTAATGACTCATTCGAATAATTAAATGATAAATCTAATTCAGGTCCATCAGTTGAAGCTACTAATTACTAAACTTTGATTTGTCTGTTGAATACAAAACAGGAAAAATGAAATGTTGTTCAGTGTTAGTTAGCCTTTATTAAATTAAAAATGAGAAAATTGTATTATAACTTGCAAAGCTATCAAATTAAACTTTCACATACTACTTATAAGTTATGAATTTGATGATTTTTAAATAAAACAACTATCTTACAATATAGATTTTTATTTTTCATGTACTCTACTTAGTAAAATTTCTCCCCTTTATTTTCTTTATTGAAATTGAATATATTTCCTATAGAATAAAATGAACATTAGGATATTTGATCCTAACTGACATGAGTTTCTGAAGACCACAAACTAGTGTCCTTTCCTAAACAAGAATCTCCTACTAATTTTATATTTAGGAAAAATAGTGAATAAGCCTGCTTATTTTCACATACCAAAATATAAAATGTAAAGATGACTGTATTCTCTATTAAAACTTCTTCCTCCAGGGGTACTATACATGAACTTCTTTACTACTTTATGACTACCATATTTTATTTTTTCCAAATAATTAGTTTTATCAATTTCTTTTTTACTGCTTTATATATTTTAGAGGCTCAGCAAGAAAAATCACACTAATCTCATTATTCACTTTAAGCATCTAATATGCAAAGAATGTATTTGAGTAATTTTACAAATTTCCAAAGGAAAATTAATCTCTAACCTATGAGTTTCTATATAAAAGATAATTCAGAGGGTCAGAAAAAATGGTGTGTCTTTTTGTCAAACATATGACTCATGATTGATGTGCAGTAGTAATTCAATAAATACTTCAGTGAGTATAAATATGAGTATACTATTAGTAAGTCTTTACTACAATCTCCTTTGATATTAAAAGTATATGGTTCGAACTAAGAACTCTCCTTTTGGCTTATTGGAACACAAGAAACATAGCTATTGAATGGAAATTAAGTATTTTCCACATATTCATTTTATTCAAGCATTTAAAAACCACAATTAATCTCAGGTTCGATCCTCAGCACCACATACAAAGATGTTGTGTCCGCCAAATACTAAAAAATAAATATTAAACAAAAAGAATGAAGGTGAAGTAAATATATTCCAATATGAACCAGAACTAATAATTTATCACTAGGAAGACTTTCTACATGAGTGATTAAGGAAATCTATTCAAACATAAAGTGAATAACAATGGAAGAAAACTTGGAACATACAAAGATACAAAAAGAACATGTGTAGAAAAAAATTAACAAAATATTATTTTCCCTTTTCAGATTTTTATGCTGCCCTTGAAAGTTAAAGGCAAAGTGTTCAAAATTATGTGATGTGGTCCCCAACATATGTAGGTGTAACATTCAAGAAAATTCTAACAGGAGAAAATAAAAGGACCTGCTTGTACATATTGTAATCTCTAGAATAAAATGGAAATATATATCAAGAGTCTGTATACATATATACACAAAGAGATACTCAAAAATAACATTTATAAATCAAGATAATATATAAAATGTGTTCAAGTAACTCATAGAAGGCAAAGGAAAGGGAAACAGAAACAACAACAAAAAAAAAAGGAAAGAAACAGGAAACAAATGACAAACTTAAGTTCTAATACATCAATAATTTCATTTAATGTACACAGTCTAAACTCAGGAAAAGAGAAATGAGGAAAACTGGATTTGAAAAGCATCCCAACTAAATGCTTTCTAGAGGAAACTTCCTTCGGATATAATACAGTGCTCTAAGATTAAACGTGAAAGGATGAAAAAAGAATACACCAAGCTATAGAAAATCTACTTGGAATGGCTATATTAGGAGAGAAAGTAGATTTCAGAATAAAAATATTAAGGTTACAAATAAGATTATAACTAATAATAAAAAGTCAATTCAGAAAGATGAGATAAAATTATAGATTCTCAATATGTGCTTGAAATAATGAAATCTCAGGTTTGATATGTTCTGTTCCATGTGTTTCGAAAATGTTAGTATCCTTATTACGTGGAATTTTTTAGTTCTCACTAAATTTGACATCTGTTATTTGTTATTAAATGAGTTGTTTCAAAACATTACACTAAAAATGAAAATTGGATCTTTACCCAATATTGACATAATTTTGTTTAATGTGTGCTAAATGCTTCTAAATGTAAATTATCTTATCTTTTTGATGACTTTAAACTTTCAGTGTAATGAAAAATTGTTTTCCTCACTTCTACTGATTGATTTTGCATCAAAATATCTGAAATTAACTTAGTTTCATCAGTTTTATTTTTGGTGTTTGTATGTCCTAAGTTTCTTCATTTTCTATTATTTACTTTTCTAAGTATTTTAGATGTGTCTTAAAAAACAAAACAAAACAAAAAACAAATGAATGTTTGGGCCCTGTATTTAGTTTGACAATATGTTTAATTGGAACATTTACTCTTCCTGTGATGTATTTCCTGACATATTTGCTTTTACATTCCCCACTTTATAAATTGACTTCTATATTGCCGAAGTCTGGCTTGGCACAAATCAGGAGCCACTTGTCAAAAAGAAACTAACTTTATTTTTAGAACTACAAACGCCAAACAAAACAGCTCCAGGGAAAAACCCTCAGAGCCCAACTGCCACCACCGGCTTCCACAAGCCTCTCTCCCCCACACCAGCCTCTCAACCTCCCACAATCCTCCTCCTCTTGAGGCCGATTGGCTGGGTTGCGTGGGCAGAGCCAAAGAAGTCACCCAATGAGCAGCTCCGTGGAGGAGCCAATCAGCTAGATGTTGCTGGGGCAGCTGTGAGCCAATCATCAGCTGGCAGTCTGAAGGGCAGGGAAACAGCCCAATGAACATCACCGCAGAGGAGCCAATCAGCTAGATGTTGCTGGGGCAGTCTGAAGCTTGCTGGCAGCTGGAAGTTTGCTGGGGCCCCTTTGGCTGTGGCTCTCAACATCTCCCCCTCTCTGTTTAAACAACAAGCATGTGGCTTATGGACCGTGCCTGCCTTAGGTTGTCCAATACATATGGTCCTTACCCGTCTTCGGATGAGCTGACCTCAGGGCGTCAGCCTCCTGTCTTAGGTTGGTACCATTGTAATTGGATCTTACCCGTCATTGACTACCGGTCCAGTACAGCCACACCTGTGGAGAGGTCTCAGCGGGGGGGGGGGGTGAGGTTCTTTGCCTCACCTCTGTTGACCCCCAAATTTTAGCTGAATGATCATGACAAGCAGAAGGGAGGAAGATATACCAAGTCAATTGACGGCTCCTTTTGGGAAAATTGTACCACCGATGATATCATCAGCAAAAATACCCCAACACTACCACAAGTCGCTGCACCAACAGATAGTTCACAATGCATACAAATGACACATAGTTCTGTAAGCAGTTCAGTGCAAGTTCTGTAAGCAGTTCAGTGATGGCTATTGCAGAAACTGTAGATTAGTTTTATCTTTGTCTTCACCGGCACAGGGATGAAGATAGGAATTCTGGCAATAATGACTAAAGAAAAAATTAGGTAACATTCCAGAAGACACTAAAAGAAAACAATTTTCTTAACAATTTATATTATCTTCATCGGCACTGGGATGAAGATAGAAATTCTGGCAATAATGGCTAAAGAAAAAATTAGGTAACATTCCAGAAGGCACTAAAAGAAAACAATTTTCTTAAAAGAAAACAATTTTCTTAACAATTTATATTATAGTGAAGAGAATTATTAAATATAATGAAAACTAAAGGTGAGAGTAAACAAACAGATCTGTTAACCTCCTTTTTGTTTACATATTAAAACAATTCTTAACAGTTATTTACCCAATTTAAATTAAACCATTTAAATCACGTGAATAAAAAAAAAAATTTGGATCCATCTTTTCATGAGCGCTCATCATATATGATATATAGAAATATGTACATTGGACATACGTACATTCAAACATATAACACAAAACACAAGTGTGCACACATAATATAATACATACAACACATAACACAATAGTAAAGGCCTTATAACTTTTTACAGGTAAAATCTCTATTGCAATGTTTAAAAACTCTATAGTCAAAAAAAAATAGAACTGATCAGCAAAACATTAACCTAGGTCTGTATGAGCTCAAAAAAATAAAATAGAACTTCATGATATGGGAAAGGGCAATAATAAAATAGATATTGAAAAAAGCATCCTGGTTCTGTCGCAGATGTAAGGATAGCCAAATTGGAGTTTTGGATATCAGCTATTATGGATTTGAGCTAAATCATCTTCTTTTTGGTCTGTAGAAATCGCTTTAGTTAATCTCTCTGGAATCCAAATCGGCTGCTGTTCTCTCTGTGGAAACACAAAAACAGACCCCCGACTCCAGACAATCACTGGGTCAGGATTTTAGTTAATCTCTCCGGAATCCAAATCAGCTGCTGTTCTCCCTGTGGAAACACACAAACAGGCCCCCGACTCCAGACAATCACTGGGTCAGAACCTTGGTTAATCTCTCTGGAATCCAAATTGGCTGCTGTTCTGGGTCAGAACCTTGGTTAATCTCTCTGGAATCCAAATCGGCTGCTGTTCTTCCTGTGGAAACACACAAACAGACCCCCGATTCCAGACAATTACTGGGTCAGGACCTTTCCATTGTCCTGTTAGAATATCTTTCCAAAGTACCTTAGGCTTATGTACATTTTTTGGACACATATGCCTTTCTGCAGCACTAAGTCCTAATGAATCCAAATTTAAAAAGTTTAGAGTAAAAAGGGTTATTTTAAGTTTATCTTTGGGGAATATATACCCCTTCCCAATTCCATCTTTTTGCTTTAATAAGTACATTTTAATAGTTTGATGAGCTCTTTCAACTATGCCTTGACCCTGTGGATTGTATGGGATTCCTGTTATATGAGTAATGCCAAATGATGAGCAAAATTGTTTAAAAGAAGTAGACGTATAACCAGGGGCATTATCTGTTTTTAACTGTTTTGGAATGCCCACAGTGGCAAAATTTTGTAAGCAATGAGCTATAACATCTTTAGTTTTTTCACCGGCATGAAGGGAGCCCATCAAAAATCCAGAAGAAGTATCAACTGTAACATGCAAATATTTTAATTTTCCAAATTCTGGCAAGTGTGTGACGTCCATCTGCCAAATATGGTTAGGCATCAATCCTCTAGGATTGACTCCAAGATTAACTTGTGGTAAAAAGGTCACACAATTTTGACATTGTTTTATTATTTGTCTAGCTTGTTCCTTAGTTATTTTAAAACGCTTTTGTAAAGTATTAGCATTGACATGGAATCTTTCATGAAAATTTATAGCTTCTTCTAGTATAGAGAAAATATGTATGTCACGTGTAGTTTTATCTGCTAAATCATTGCCCAAACTAAGGGCTCCAGGCAATCCTGTATGTGCCCTGATATGTCCTATAAAGAATGGATCTTTTCTGTCCCAGATTAAACTTTGTATAGTGGAAAACAAAGAGAAAACAGTAGAAGAAGGGGAAATTCTACCAGCATCTTCAAGGGATACTATAGCATTAACTATATACTGGCTATCAGAAAATAAATTAAATACAGAATCTTTAAACATCACAAAAGTTTGTAATACTGCATTAAGCTCTACCTTTTGAGCTGATTGTTTGGGTACTAAAAATGTAAAAGCTTGATCAGGTGTAACTATTGCTGCTGTACCATTATTTGACCCATCAGTGAATATATTTGGAGCATTCATGATAGGTGTTTTTCTTGTCATTTTTGGAAAAATTACAGGATGCAATGACCAAAAAGACAATAAAGGATTAGATGGTAAGTGGTTATCAAATGAAACATTAGATTTGCACATTATTATTGCCCAAGTATTTAACTCATTAGCTAATTCATCAATTTGATTCATAGTATATGGAGTAATAATTTTATGGGGAGAAATTCCAAACACTGCCTTTGCTGTTTTTATTCCTTTGAGTATTAATTGTCCTACAGCCTCAGGATACCTAGTAAGAATAGTGTTAGGAGAATAAGATAAATGTATCCATAATAATGGACCTTCTTGCCAAAATACTCCTGTAGGAATATATTTTGTTGGTAGTACAATAAATAATAAAGGCAAACTTATATCAATTCTATCCAAATGCATATTTTCCATATATGTTTCAATGATTTTTAATGCCTTTCTTGCTTCAGGCGTTAACATTCGGGGTGAATTTGGATCTGATGGACCTTTTAGGATATCAAATAAAGGTCCCAATTCTCCTGTTGGAATACCTAGATAAGGCCTTATCCAATTTATGTCTCCTAATAACTTTTGAAAGTCATTAAGTGATTTGAGTTGATCTACTCGTATTTGAATTTTTGGTGGACGGACCATGGTTGAGGATAATAGAACTCCTAAATAATTAATTGGAAAATTTAATTGCACTTTATCTATTGCTATCTCTAGATTATAATTTTTTAATAAGTTTGTAAGTGTGGCATAACATTCTAGCAATGTGTTTTTAGCTTTGTGTGCCAATAACACATCATCCATATAGTGAAATATTTGTAGTTCAGGATTTTGATTTCTAAGTGGCTGGATTACTTTGTTAACATAAATTTGACACATAGTTGGGCTGTTAGCCATCCCTTGAGGGAGTACTTTCCATTCATATCTCTGATCAGGACCTTCATGATTTAGTGCAGGGATAGTAAATGCAAAACGTGGACTATCCTCAGGATGAATTGGAATTGAAAAAAAACAATCTTTAATATCTATAACTAAAACATACCAAGTTTTTGGCAAAGCAGACAATTGAGGAATCCCCGATTGAGCAGGTCCCATAATGACCATTTCATTGTTAATGGCTCTTAAATCTTGCAGTAATCTCCATTTACCAGATTTCTTTTTGATGACAAAAATGGGAGTATTATGGGGAGATACAGAAGGTTGTATATGTCCTTCCGCTAATTGTTGTTTGACCAGATCATGGGCTACTTGTGTCTTTTCTTTAGTCAAGGGCCACTGAGGAACCCATACTGGTCTTTCTGATTTCCATGTAATTTTTATTGTCTCAGTGGCCCTTTGTGAAAATCCAACCCATGTCTGTCTGTTCCTTGATCTATTTGTATTGGTGCTGCTATACATTGTTCTTGTCTTTCTAATCTTTTTCCTTTCCTAAAACCTTGTCTAGCCATAATAGTGGGTGCATTTTGATTGATATTATTTGTTAATGTCAAACCTAATTGATCTAAGACATCTCGTCCCCATAAATTTACGGGAAGATAATCCAATACATATGGCTGTATAGTTCCTTCACATCCTTCAGGATCCTTCCAATCTAATAGCATTGCACTTCTATCGGGATTAGTCGCCACTCCTAGGCCTCGAAGCGATTGAGTGGCTTGTTGTAATGGCCAATGTTTTGGCCATTCTTGACGAGAGATGATGCTAAGATCTGCACCTGTATCCAGTAGCCCATTAAATTCATGTCCTTGAATATTTAGTTTTAGCATGGGTCGAGAATCTAAATTTAAAGAAAGCATAGCCCAATCTACACCTGTGGAGCCTAATCTCTTGGAACCTCTTTCTACAACATGACTGGAAAATTTATCATGTAGGCTTGGTATTATTAGTAACTGTGCTATTCTATCTCCTGGTGAAATTACTGATATACCCTTTGGAGAACTGGCTATAATTTTTATTTCACCTTCATAATTGGAATCAATTACCCCAGGACTTATCAAAAGTCCTTTTAGAGTAGAAGAGCTGCGTCCCAATAATAAGCCTACTGTTCCTTTGGGAAGAGGTCCTTTTACCCCTGTGGGAATGATTTGAACTCCCATCTCTGGAGTTAGTACTGATTTGGTGGAGGCGCAGATGTCCAACCCTGCGCTCCCTCTGGTTTGTCTGATGAGGGATCTGATGTGCTGGGCACTACCCTGATGGGGTTGCTGGGGTTGCTGGGTTCCTCCAGTGCTCCGTATATTTGTGGTTTGGGGCCCCGGAGCATTGGGGCCCCCTGTCCATTTTTTGGCAACGGAGCCTGATGCCTTTGTCCACGATATTGTGGATAAACACCTTGTCCTTGTTCGTTTTTTGATAATGGAGTACCCTCTATGGCGGTTTGAGGACGGTATTCATTAGCAGCTGTTTGAATAAGCCTATCTACAAATTCAGCGTAAGGTTCATTAGCTCCTTGTATTATCTTAGATAATTGACCTTGTAAACCTCCAGGTTCTTGTAAAGACTTCCATGCCCTAACTGCATCTACAGCAATTTGTAAATATACACCAGGATCATATGCAAGTTGTTGCTGCCGATCCTCATAAGGTCCCTTTCCTAACAACATATCTAGATTTCTCTGAGGATAACCAGCTGCTGCATTTCGACTAGCCGTCTCCTTGCAAAATTCCTCATTGGCAACCTTCCATAACAGGTATTGTCCTCCATTTAGCACAGCTTTACACAAACTAGCCCAATCTGCTGGCGTCATGCTTAAGTTGGTAATGGATTCGACCAAGCTTACAGTGAAGGGTGCTTGAGGACCATAGGTTGCTACAGCCTCTTTTAGCTCCTTCACTGATTTGAAATTTAAACCCTGGTAAGTTCGCTGCCCTCCTACCTCAAATACAGGGCATACTTGAGATCCTGTCTCAGGATCCAAACTATCAACTGCGGGGGTTGGGAGTCTCTTAGCATATGGAGGTGGTGCTGTTGATTGGACACTTATGCCCTCTGGTGATAGAGTGCTGTTAGTAGCAGTCTCCTGTAGAGGCGGTGCTGTTGGTTGGACACTTACGCTCTCTAATAAAAGGGTCTTATTAGCAGTCTCCTGTTTTAAATTTTCCCCTGATAGATTTTTCTGCTCTAAACTTCCTTCCTCTGTCTCACTATCTCGAAAGACCTTCTCTTTTACTTGAATCTTTTCCTCTTTCTGACTAGCTCGAGCTTTTACTTGAATCTTTTCCTCTGTCTGACTAACTTGAGAGACTTCCTCTTCTACTTGAATCAATATGTCTTCTTCTTCCTCTACCTCTGTCTGAACTGAAGGCTTTGGACTAAGCAAACTAGATACCAACGTCCACAATGACAATGTGCCAACTGGCAGAGTCCCTGGGTTGTTCTTTTCTATTCTTTTTAAATCTTCACCGTGATGGTTCCATTGTGATATATCTAACAGCTCCTCCTTAAAAAGCCATGGGCTATATTCTTGTATTACATCAACGTATGCCCTGACTGCTCTTGATTTTACTGGGAAGCTTCCTTCCTCTAACAATTTACTTAACACTCTTTCGGTTTGTTTTTTACTAATTGCTGATCCCGTATTTCTACTATAATACAACCCAACAAGATGACGCCAAACAAAACCGAGACAGAATCCAATAAAAAGGGAACCACACAAAATCATTATAACAGCCTTTCTATCCTCCTGACATATGCATCCGTCCTTTCTCCCTATCTGTTCCTCAAACGCAAATAGTTTTTCCTCAGATGTGAGTGGTTTGTCTTCCCTCTTACTCATCTCCAGGGACAGGAAAGTTAAAACAAAAACGAAGCAAAACAAAAGAGGAGACTTAGAATGGCTCCCCATCCTCTCGCCCTGCCCTCAGGGGCGAGCAGTTTACTTACCCTCAGTTGCTCCCCGTGCGAGCCACCAAATGCCGAAGTCTGGCTTGGCACAAATCAGGAGCCACTTGTCAAAAAGAAACTAACTTTATTTTTAGAACTACAAACGCCAAACAAAACAGCTCCAGGGAAAAACCCTCAGAGCCCAACTGCCACCACCGGCTTCCACAAGCCTCTCTCCCCCACACCAGCCTCTCAACCTCCCACAATCCTCCTCCTCTTGAGGCCGATTGGCTGGGTTGCGTGGGCAGAGCCAAAGAAGTCACCCAATGAGCAGCTCCGTGGAGGAGCCAATCAGCTAGATGTTGCTGGGGCAGCTGTGAGCCAATCATCAGCTGGCAGTCTGAAGGGCAGGGAAACAGCCCAATGAACATCACCGCAGAGGAGCCAATCAGCTAGATGTTGCTGGGGCAGTCTGAAGCTTGCTGGCAGCTGGAAGTTTGCTGGGGCCCCTTTGGCTGTGGCTCTCAACACTATATATCTTGTTCTATCCTCATACATTATTATTGGAAGTTAAAATTGTCATTTTTAAATCTATTTTCTTAGATTATTATCATTCAGATTGTGCTTTTGATCAATATGTCATTGATTCCAGATTCCAATGTTAACCTATAATATTATCTCTGAACTTCACACTGTCTTTTCACAAGTCAGCTTGGATGTCCAGTATTTATATGTTCAATCAATATTCTTATAGTAACACTCTATCAACCCATCACCTCTAAACATGCTCCTGTCCAATTCTCTGTCTCCATAAATAATATCGCCTTCCAACCAATAGCTCATATCCAGAAGTTGAGAATAAACATTAGTCCTCTTTTTCATTCCTAAAATATTACCTTGCAAACTTTAATTCTCCTATCTCTAACCCATTCTCTTGTCACTACTGATTCTCCCAAACACTATTTGTCCTTTACTGCCATGCTTCTATTTTCTGTATTGCTCTTCTCTCATAACCATCATTTCTCTATACAACAGTCACAAACATTCTCAAAATGTAAATCATTTCCTAATGTAAATTATGTAAGTAGAATGATAGTAAAATAATTTTCCTTGCTTCACAAAATCATACTTTATCTCATTCTTATTTCTGTTCCCCATACCTAAGGAATTATATTGATCAAATTTTTGCATAATAGATTATTTTAATAATTGATTTTTCAGGTCTATTTTTAACTCTTCATGAAGTTATTTCTTCACACACATTTAAGACACTTCCTTCCCCATTTTTCCATTTTTTATCACCCTTTGTTTTATAGAGAGGTGGGCATTATTCTTCTTGATATTGTTCTTTGTGGCATCTACCACTGTCTGATACCACATGGTTCACATGTTTGTTATTTCTGCTCTCCAGTGAATGTGGGAGCACTACCAGTTCAGGGCATGTGTCTTTCTCTTCTAAAGTCTAAGCATTAATTGTTAGTGATACTGGTGCTAAGCTATATCTCCAGTTCTTTTCTTCCTTGTTCCTGTTATTCCACTACCATTAAGCTTTAGGTTAGGCATGATCTATGTGACTGTGAGAAAAGATATCAAGAGTCTGTGTGCAGGGCTGGGGATGTGGCTCAAGCGGTAGCGCGCTATGCCTGGCATGTGTGCGGCCCGGGTTCGATCCTCAGCACCACATACCAACAAAAGACGTTGTGTCCGCCGAGAACTAAAAAATAAATATTAAAAATTCTCTCTCTCTCCTCTCTCTCCTCTCTCACTCTCTCTTAAAAAAAAAAAAAAAAGAGTCTGTGTGCAATTTTTAGAGTCTCTTTCTTCCCTTTGCCACATAAATCAAAGAACTTCCAGAGGCTAGAACCTCTGTCATTGTGATTTTCTGAAAATGAACTACTTGAATAGGATATCTGTAAACTGGAATAGACATGTCCAGTATTTATATGTTCAATCATATAAAGGAAAAGTAAACATTTTGTTTTATGCCACAGTCTGGCTGGGCACAAGATCACGAGCCACTCACAGCTTTGTAGATTCAAACAGCAATTTTTTATTCCTGAACTCACACCAGCCTTTACACATGTTCTGGGGAAATCCAAGTTCTCCTGCCCAATTCATGTCCCAAATACTTTCTGAACTCAAGGGGAACTCAATCAGCAGGAACGCCCTATTCCCAGCAGGAATAACCTTCAACCTGGAACTGCCTTAAACCCAGATTGTCTTAAACCAGGAATGCCTTAAACCCAAATTATCCTAAACCGGGATACTTCCTAAAACCTGCAGGATACACCCTAAACCTGGGTCCACCCTCGTCCTTGAGCAGGGTCACCTTTCTCAAACACACATGCAAAGTCACAGCAAATTTCCAAGGCAAGTCCATTTAACATGGGGTACGCTAGCAAGAAAATTTCGATGCATCATTCCTACTTGGCAATGGCCCTCAGCAGTTTTATAGTTGCTTGTTATTGAAACATAAACCAGCATTCCCTGACTTAAATGTTGTAACATTTAACAAATATTTATACAATGTATGTTTAAGATCACTATAATGCCCACAAAACTATGTCTTAGTCATTTGCAATAAAACAGATAATCATTTGCAAAAACCATATAATCAACAATTATGTTGGAAATATAGAAGCAATGACCTAGAATAATTCTAGATATGCTGTTCACCTATTGTTATAACATGTCTCATCATTACTATTGTGCTTAACATTTCTGGAATAAGAGAAGTAAAGCCATGAAGACCAATGCCCCGTCTGGGTCTGTGTATCCAAGGAGGTAATTGAATGCATTTCTCCTCTTTTGAACTTACTGTAGAACTTTGGAGCTCAAAAAGAAATATAGATTCTCATCCCATTATTTTCCTCTCCCTTTTCTCATCTAAGCAATGAAGAGGTGACAGAAGTTTGAAGAATAATCATGCAAAAGGGAAAAAAAACCCCACTAAATCTCTAGAATGTTAATTTGTGTCCAAACATATAGACAATTTATATTTAAAGCATCCCCGAATAGCGATTTCCATTCCAGTTTAAAACATTTTAAATTATTCTTGAAATATCTAAAATCCCAAATAATATTTCTGTCCAATTAATCCTCTATTCCATAAAAATAATATAATAGTACAATAAATAATTCACAACTAGCTCTTCTTGAATCTAAAAGCATGTTTTTATCCACTATATAGGACAGTCATTTTTATTCTTCCTTTTATGACTTTCATTGTGCTATTCTTTCTTATGGAATGGCCTTCCCCTGGGTTTCCACATTCCAAATGGCCATCCATTTCACAAGAATCACTTCATGTTTCCTATGTTAGGGTGGATCCCATGATAATTGTAGTTCAACTGATGTTTTCCTGCAAGATGCAATAGCACTCTAAATTCACAGACTACTCTGTGAAACGTGATGGATTTATGTTGTGTCTGGTAATGGTTTATAATTGCTTCAGATATGCTAACCTTGCTTCCAAAACTAGCTTTTGAAGATTAATAACACAAGGTGGTTGCTTTTTTTCTTTCTTTTGCAACTATCATAGTAGCAAGAAAAAAAACGAGGCACGCAGTAGGTTTTCAAATAAAATGTGTTCAGCTGGATGAAATTGATTTGATTTTTAAAAGATGTCAGGGTAATTGTCTATCTTGTGAAAAGTGGCAACTTGCACCTACTCAAAACACTGACGAACATACTTTCTTGCCAAGTTTTATGTCCAATTTGTTCCACTTCCAAACCCCTCGACAAAAACAAAATCTTTTAATCTGTTTGCAAAATATTCCCTCCTTCCTCCCATCTTGCTGCTGCTGCTCTGTGATATACTGCCCTTGCCTATTACCCCTTTATAGCTGTTTTGTTAAAGTTCATACCGCAAAGACCTGTAAAAGAAATTTATGACTCTAGGGATTTCAGCAAATTCTAAATAACCATAACAGGAACATGAAGCATTAATTAAAGACACTAGAGTCTAAGTTATAACAGGAATCCTGACATTTAAGACCCTGGTACCATGTAAATTTAAAATGGTATGACAAACAGAGAGTAATTTGATGGTCAGAAGGTTATAATGGATACCTTAATACCTTTGTCAAGAAAAAGTGCCTGTCCTTGCTCTAACCCCTACCCAGGGGCTTCAGGGCCTCCTTCATAAAACATAGTGATGCCTAAATATTTTTGCAATAACTCATATACAAGCCAGTCTTTTCTTTAAGTACGTTGGAGATTAAATACTAACCCCCCCCAACATTCATATGCCAATTTTCAAATAAAAGAGTTTCATGTTTAATATGTCTATTTCTTATCATTTGACTGTGGCTTAGCTCTACTGCAGGGCAGTATTTAAAGCCAAGGGACCAAGGGACATGCCATGATATGCACATGCAATTTTTCTCCAGGGAATATGCTGATTGTTGTGTGGAGGCAGAAGCTAATATTCCTGATCCACTCTGCCAAAACAAGCAATGCAAAAACGCTTTCCCTAATTTAAAAAGTGAGAGTGAAATATCAGACTCCACTTATTTTTGTACCCGATACCAGTTCACTTCCAAGAATGTTGAAAGTGTACATTATAGATATTTATGAAATGCACATTTAAAAAAAAAAAGAAATGTAAAACGATCCTCAAAGCTCAAATGTGCAATTAATATTCTGTGCCTCATGCTGTCCTATTTTTCTATGAATTCTTCCTCGGCAGGGTATACTGCTTTACCTCTTTGCAATTCTATAGCTTATATCGCAAGTACCATTCATTCTTAATATGACATATTTTGTTTTATATCACTAGATTTTATATAGTGATATGTTTTATATCACTATGATTTTATTCCTCAAGTAGATTGCAGGGTAAGGACCATAATTTGTACCTCTCGCATCCTGTAAAACACTTGGCACTGGTTTTGAATATATTAGGCCCTTAATAAATATTTGTTGGCTGATTAATTGATTTACCTCACCTGCTAATTGCAAAGTGACATCATTTGTCATTAACAGACACATAAACGGATTACAAAACCATCATGTGAATTTACATATCATCAGATTATGCCCAAAATTAGCACCAGAGAAGTCAACCACGCTTACCTTCAGGCCCTCCTCACACTTTATATCTACTTATTTCTCACTTACAATTCAGCAACTTGCTTGCCTTCTTTCCGTTTTCAGCTTTGTGCTGTTATTTAATATCTCACCAGTTGTGTAATTTCAGCTCCCAAATTGAATAAGACGTTCCTTCCAGTGGAACCCTCACCTTGACAAATAGCCAAATAGTAATTATTATTCCTTTCAGGGGTTGAGCTATGGAATCATGCCTGCAATATCCCAGACTTGAGTGCCTAGAAATTTATGCTATACTTCCCTGTGTCGGAGTTTCCATCTGCGATCGTATTTCAAGCCCTCTCATTTTTTTTTCAATATGATTAAGATAATTCCTTTATGAAGTTGGAAGCTCAAAGAGACATTTGGAAAGAAACTTGATGTTTCATATTTTTGCAAACTTGCTCTCTCCCGTTTCCTTTCCTATCAATTTAGACACACAGAGAGGGAGAATTAATTTTGCAATGGTCTCTAATTTTTTTCTAAATGTGTGACCTCCATATTAATAGGAGCCGGAGGACTCATTCATCATATCTGGTCACTGTGAAACTGACATTTACAGGGTGGAATGTTTCTCGCTCAGGACAAATGGGTATCATTTGTAAAACATGCCGCACCCAATCGTAGGCTCCCATGGCTCTCAAACTACATTTTTAAGCAACAATATAAACCATTTCCCAAACTGAAAGGTCTTTTCAAATATTTACTGCCTACCTATGGAATTTTTATTCTGCTGGCTGCTGCCATCAATAATCCTGGGAGCTCCAAGCTAAGTGCTGTGTATGACCTCCAAGGAAAGTCTCAGTGCTGCAGAACAGGGGAGGTATGTTTGGCATCCTGCACCCTCCCTTCTTTCTTTTCCTAAGGCTTATTACAGAGAAAAATAAGAGTTGTAGAAGACTTATTTTATGTTTATTATGAAAGCATTCAACACTTGCATTTGCAAGTAAACTCGGTGTTTTTTAAGTCCTATTTTCCTACAAATAATGGAATATGCTTACTGATTTCCTCCATGAAGCTTTTGATTTTCCCAGTCCATGGTCAGCTTGCAATCGATGCCTTGTTTTTATTTTTCTTTAACCCAATTGTGAATTAAGGACCCTCATAATGCAGACATCTTAGTGACCTTAAGCTCTCTTAATTTCATAGAGTGGGGTCAAGCCAATACTGCCCTTAAAATATCCACAAAATCTGGAGTGTTTAGTTTTTTAATGACATGGTCTGTCTCACGATTCTATATTCATTTGTTTTTTCCCCATATCCGTGAAAGCACAAAACTTTGCTCTTCAAATGGCTTCCGCAAAAATTCACAGTCACTACACCAACAATATTGTGAGCTTCAATAACTACATTGATAAATTGCAGATTCTCTTCTAATTTCCTTTCATTTCCTCTCCTTCTTCCATCTCTCCCTTTGATTCTTTGCTCCTCTTTCTCAAAAATAAACAAAATCTTATTAATCCTATACAATGTTTTTAATACCCTTCTCAAAATCCAGACACAAACTCCCCTTTCTTGTTCTACAAGGACTCACCTGCCCTAATCAGGATTTGGTTCCAGTAAGAAGGCTATGTTCCTCTAAAAAGAATTGATGAGGTGGTGGGAGCAGAGAATTGCATTAATCTTATGCCATTCCTAGAGAATTTTTCTTCCCTCAATTACAGTTTAATTGCTCTGTTCTGAACAAACAAATGGTGAGCCTGAGCAGATAGTTTACAGTGACCTGTATCTGTCACTAGTCTAAGCTTAACCTGAGGTCAGAATTAAAACATGTTAATCCAGTATTGGACTTAATAGTAAACAAAATAGAGATTATCTCTGCCTCACAGAGTTTGTAGCATAACTCACAAAAGTTATGTTACAAATGCCTGACTCTGAGTTATTGGCACCTTCTGTAACAATAGTACATATCTGTAAGTGTGAAGACAAGCATTAAAATAGTTAATATCTGAAAAGTGTTTTGGAACACTGGAAATCACAAACACTCCATAATACCCACAACGTGGTTAGGTACTGACAAGTAAAGCATCCTGCATCCTAATAACAACAGCGCAGATAAATGTTATCAACATATCACAGAATAACATACTTAAGCACAGGGACAATTAAATGATAGTTTGAGGGCATACACTCAAAATGCAGTGGAGCTGGAATCGCCATATGTCTCTTTCGGCACTTAAAGTTCGCTGTTTCTTGTGTATGAACTTTATAATTCATAGTAGAACACACATGCGAATAATTTATGAAACAGTGCTGTACAGTTTGAAAATAAAAAAAAAAACTAAAAATAACTCTTTAACCATCAACCTGGACAAAAGGAGCCTAGGCTCTGGACCTCAAAACCTTTCCAACTGCCTTATCCATTCACAAAATCCTCCTCTCCTTCGGAGGCACATGTGCATAATACCTGCGGCTCAGGAGGCTGAGACAGGAGAATCACAAGTTCAAAATCAGCCTCAGGTGAGGTGCTAATCAACTCAGTGAGACCGTGTTTCCAAATAAAATCCAAAATAGGGCTGTGGTTGAGTGCCCCTGAGTTCGATCTCAGGTACCAAACAAAACAAAACAAAACAAAACAAAACAAAGAAAACCTTCTCTCCTTGGACAATAGCCATCTTAAAACAAATCAAATCCTCTGCTTTTACTTGTATTTTTATCTAATAGTTACACATTTCTAAATAATGCATATTTGTTTTACCTGTTTGGAATGTTGAATAACTAGATCATAGACAAAGTTTTGGGTCTTGTCATAAATCAAGTATCAAGTCCCTATACATGAGCTGTTACTCTGAGCTTTCTACTTTTTCCTGTTGTCCTCTGTGGTTATCTTTGAGCAGGAATCATGCTATCTCAATTACTGTACCTGCATAATAAGATTTATTTTCTGAGCTTGTAAGTCCAACCACCTTGTTTATTCTAGAGTGGAGAAATGACTCTCTGCACTTTGCCTTATCACATATATTAAAAAAATCAGCCTATCAAATAACAATAGATAAAAGTTTTGGGATTCATTTGGGCTTGCATTGTGTCTCCAAATTAAGAATAAATAATACTTGTAAAATGTCGAAACTCCCAATCCATAAAATGGTCTTTTTTGGTTACATTTGAATCATTTTGATAATCTCTTAATAAGGATTTACAGTTATCTTTGGAGAGGTCTAGCACTTGGTTTGTTAGATTAAATTCCAGGAATCTACCCTTTATGCTACTGCAAATAGTATAAAAGTATAGTACTCTCATCTGTCTATCATGATATGTAAAGTACAATTCTTTTTAAATATTAATAAACTTGTTCAATTTAGTTAAGCATAATAATTTATAGATTCTTTTGGACTAAATATGCACCTTTGTATATACTATATATACATATATATGTACCATGTATGAATAATAAGAGCTTTATTTCTTATTTTTATATTCTTATTCATCTTTTTTATTTATTTATGTAGTAATATACTTAAATGTATACATATGCATTCACATGTATATATTTTATTTAACTATCTCAGCTTACCTGTTAGGAGAATGAAAGTGATAACATTATCTACTTCCCTTAACTAATTCTTAACTAATTCTTGGTTTTATAAGGAATACTTTGTTTTTACATTAAGGATGGCAGTCTTTTCTTTAGGTGTTTGCTTGTGTATTAATTTATTATAGAACTACTTTATCAGCTAAAGACAGTTCAGAATAGTTTTTCTCATCTTAATTTTCTTTTATGAATGGGTTTTGAATTTATCAATGCATACATGTATTTGCAGTCATTTCATATTTATCTTTATTTTTCAAAATATGGCAAATTGCAGCAATTGTTTTTTAAATATTAATCCAACTGTACAGTTCCAAGATTAAATCATTATGGCAAAAATCCTCTACTCATTCTATGTATTGTTAGAGAACACAGTTTTATATTTTTAATATTTTTATTTGTTCTTTTTAGATATACTTGGCGGTAGAATGTATTCTGAAATATTATACATACATGTAGCAAAGTTCATCCTATTTAGAATTCCATTCTTGTGGCTGTGCATGATGTGGAGTTTCACTGGTTGTATATTCATAGATGAACATAGAAAAATTATGTCTCATTCATCCTACTGTCTTTCCTAATCCCATTCCCTGTTCTTTCCCTTTATTTCCCTTTGTCTACTCTAGTGAACTTCTATTCTTCACTCTCCCCTCATCAATTGAGTGTTAGCATCCACATATCAGAGAGAACATTTAACCTTTGATTTTGTGTGTGTGTGTGTGTGTGTGTGTGTGTGTGTGTGTGTGACTGGCTTATTTCACTTAGTATGATAGTATCTAGTTCCATCCATTTACCAGAAAATACCATAATTTTTTTCTTCTTTATGGCTTAGTAACATTCCATTGTATATACATACAATATTTTCTTTATTCATTCATCTAGGGCACTTTGTTTGGGTCCATAGCTTTTCTGTTGTAAATTAAGGTGCTATAAATATTGATGTGGCTACATAACAATAATATACTTAATTTAAGTCCTTTGGTGATACGCCAAGTATTGGGATAACTGGGTCAAATGGTAGTCCCATACCAAATTTTCTGAGGAATCTCCATACTGATTTCCAGATTGGTTTCACTAATTTTCAGTCCCACCATCAATGCATAAATATACTTTTTTCTCACATCCTTGCCAACATTTAATGTTATTTGTATTCTTGAAAATTGCCATTTTGACTGGAGCAGAATGGAATCTCATGGCAGTTTAAATTTGCATTTATTTAATAGAGGTGTTGAAAATTTTTTCATATATTTATTGAACATTCATGTTTCTTCTTCTGTGAAGGATTTGTTCAGTTTCTTTGGTCATTTATTGACTGGGTCATTTTTTTTTTCTTTTACTTTTCTTTCTTTTGGGGGGGAGGGTATTTTTTGAGTTATTTGTATATCCTGGAGATTAATGCTCTATCTGAACTGCAGGTGGCAAAGATTTTTTCTCATTCTGTAGGTTCTCTCTTAACATTCTTGATTGCTTCCTTTGCTGGACAGCACCATTTTCTAATAACTTTTTAATTTGTATTAATAAACAATATATGTCTATATTTTTTTTTCTGTTTGGATTCTTATAAGGTTTAGGTTTAAAGGTTAGTATAGTTTTGAAAAATCTATGGTGAAAAGTATCTTATTTTTCCTGTTCTCTCGAGGGATTACCATAATTGAAATTATTTCTACTTTAGATATTTAACAGAAAATAAAGATGTAGCTATCTGGACTCAGACACTTTTGATGGGATTATTTTAAATTATAGATTCAATTTTTTACAATAATTATGACTATTTAGGTATTCTATTTCTGCTTAAGTTTTGGTAAGTAATTACATTTTAAAATTTATTACATTTTTTCATAATATTCTCTTATTATTTGTTAATGTCTACAGGATCTATATTGGTATCTCATTTATCATTTCTGAAATAAGTTAATTAAGTTTTTGTACCTAATGATTGGTTTTGTCTGAAATTTATGGATTTATTATTCTTCTTACACAATAAGTTGGGGCTTTTCTGAGATTCTAAAATGCAATGGGCATTTCTATTTTGTTTATTTATGACCTTGTACTTACTCTTTCTTTCCTTGGATTTTCTTTGTGTTTATTTTGCTGTTCTCATGCAAATTTCTTGAGATAGATGTCTATCACGTTAATTTTCAGTTTTGTTTTCTTTTCTAGTATATTCATTGAAAACTTTATTCTCTAAATTTCTAATGACATTAATAATATTACTGAGTTACCCAAAATAAAGTGACTTAGAAAAAAAAATTAGAAGTATCAACTTACTTAGGTTGTTATTCAAAAGACACTTCCAAGAATGTAAAACTAAGCTACAAATTGAGAGAAAATACTTCCCCCAAAAAATGTCTGATTAAAGGCTTTATTTTTAGGAAATTGTGCCATCATCATTCATCACATGTGAATTATTAAATAATATGAAGACAAACTGATTTAAATGAGTAAAATATTTGGACTGGCACTCTACACGAGAATTTATATGAATGGTAAATATGTGCATTAAAATAACAATTAATTAATATCATTAGTCATGAGAACAGTACAAAATAAAACAACAAGAAGTAATTCCACACTTAGCCAAATGGCCTAAAATTAAACAAACACAGAAATCATGCCAGATGATTGTCAAAATATTTCACTTAGTGACCTTTCCATTACTAAGACAAAATTCCTGGGGAAAATATAGCTTAAAGGAGAAAAGACTTACTTTGGTTAATGGTTTCAGAGGTTCCATTCTGTGTTCATTTGGTGCTATTGGTTTGGGGGCCTGTGGTGAGGCTGACCCTCATGGAGGGGTGAGCATGGTGGAACAAATGTGCTCACCTCATAGTATTTAGAAAGAACACACCCAGAGAGACAGAGAGAGAGAGAGAGAGAGAGAGAGAGAGAGAGAGAGAGAGAGAGGGTGTAGGGGGAGGAGTGGTTGGAGACAAGATATACTTATCAAGGACACATTCTGCCAGTGATTTGCTTCCTCCCATTAGGTGACACCTCTTAAAATGTTTACCACCTACCAGTAGTGCCACCATTGAGAGAGAAAAAAAAAAAAAACCTTAAAAACATAATCCTTTGGTGGACATTCCAGATCTAAAGCATAACCAATAAGGAATAACTGAAGCTCTCATATGTAGTAGGGGTAGTGTAAAGTTGTATGTCACTGTAGAAAATTGTTGGTTAAGTTCTCACATAATTACATATATTTCATACAATCCTGATAATTCCATTTGTGAATATTTTCCAAACAAAAATATATGTCCACACAAAAGCATCTGCTAAATTTTCTTAATACTCTATGCATAATAGCCAAAAAAAGCTGAAACAACCCCATATTCATCAACTGTTGAATGAATTAACAAGTTGTGACATATTCATTACTGGAATACTATTTAGCAATTAAAATGAATGAAATGTTGATATACAACTGAGTGTCTGGAGCATTCTGCCAAGTGAAGAAGATAAACAAAAAAAATGGAACTCTTGCTTTCATTTATATGAAATTAACAAAAGATAAATATCAAGTCACTGAAAACTGTCCAGTGGTTAACAGAGACTGGATGGGCCAGGGTGGTTTTGATTACAAAAGGGAACTAGGAAATTATGAAGAATTATATAAAAATTTTATACTAATTATTTGATTGTTTGAAGCTGACTATAAAAAGTGTTTAGATCTAACACTTCAGAAATTGTATAAATCTATGTAAATGAAAGAGAATACAAAGGAAATGGTGTCACATAATCAACTATTTTTAATGATTTAAAGAAAAAAATTGGAGCTGATATCAAGTTAAGGTAAATTCTTCCAAGCTACTTTGATAATGTAGAATTTGTGTTTATTATTCAGTATAATTGACTAATGTGTTTAATATTTGGTTTTCTTGAGTATAATAGAGTCCTATTAAAAAATGCCATCTGGGTATTTCAAGATCAAGACCTGTTAACAAAATTCTCTTCTAAGAATCAGTTTAAAAGAGCAGAATTCAGGAACATGATTTCAACCAAGGGGACATTAGTTTCTGCACGACGTATAGCAATTGTGATTAGATTGAAATAAATCAACATCATTTAGCTGAGATGACGTGCCTTGAAATCCCTTATTCTATATGGTGCCAGATTAAAGTTGGCCAGAAGAGGAAGTCACTTGCCATTTGGAGACTGGAAGTGATTTGGAAGCTATTATTCTCTGTGGGCCATTGTGGTTAGATACGGAAAGAGACAGCTGCACAGACATTATCAGATTCTAGTACTTTCCTTTCCTTTATACCTAGGATTTCTTCTTCAGTGTTGACCCTGCTGATCCTTCTGTAACTTCAGGATACAAAATCAACATACAAAAATCAATAGCTTTTATATAAAACAATAGTGAATTTGCTGAAAAAGAAAATCAGGAAAACAGTTCCATTCAAAGTTAGAAAGAAAAAAAAAAAGCCCTAGGCATAAATCTAACCAAGGAGGCTAGAAAGACCTCTATAATGAAAGCTATAGAACACAGAAGAAAGAAATTGAATAAGACACTAGAAGATGAAAAGACCTCCCGTATTCATGGATAGGCAAAATTAATATTGTTAAAATGGTTATATTAACAAAAGTGAAATACAAATTAAATACACCCTATCAGAATATCAATAGCATTCTCCAATGAAGCAGAACAAAAACAGTCCTAACATTCATATGGAAGAATAAATGACCCAGAATAGCTAAAACATTTCTAAGCAAGTAAATCAATGCATGAGGCATAATATTACCAGACTTCAAATTATTCTGTAGACCTGTAGGGACAAAAAATTCATGCCTCTTACATAAAAATAGACATACAGCACTGAAAAAGAACAGAAGACTGAGGCAAATCCATTCTGATGCCACACAGATGGGGTCTGATTCTTGACAAAGGTGCCAAAGACATACTTTGGAGAAGATATACTTGTTTACAACAAAGAATGCTGGGAAACCTGGACACACCTGTATGTAGAAGGATTAAACTAGATTCCTATCGCTTACCCTGCTCAAACTCAAGATGGATGAAAAGCCTAGAAATTCAACCAGAATCTTTGCTACTGCTAGATTAGAACATAGGGCCAGTACTCCTTCCTATAGATGTACACAAAAACTTCCAGAATAGGACTCCTACAGCTTAAGAAATAATATCAAGAATTAATAAATGGGGTGGTATCAAGTTTAAAATCTTCTGGGCAGCAATGGAAGAACATCCAGAATATATAAATAACTCAAAAAAGTTGCCACCAAAACAACAAATAATCGATAAATGGTCAAATGAAGTAAACACACACTTCTCAATAGAAGAAATAAAAGTTTTCACCAAATATATTTTTAAAAGTTCAATATCTTTAGCAATCAGGAAAAGGCAAATCATAACTATGCAGATTTCATCTCACTCCAGTTAGAATGGCAGCTATCAAGAACACAAATAATAAACGCTAGAAAGGAAGTAAGGGAAAGGGAAGTTTTATACACTGTTCTTGACTTTAAATTAGTATAATCATTAGAGAAATGTGTATGCAGATTCCTCAAAACACTGGGAATGAAACCACTGTTTGACTCAGCTATAGCACTCCACAGTATTTAGAATCAATATTCCTTAGCAATACATGATGCACATCCATAGTTATTATAGCACACACAATAGCCATATTATGAAACCAGCCTTTGTGTCCATCAATGGGTGCACAGATAAAACAGATGTGGTTTATAGACACTGTTATGGTTCAGATGTGGTGTGCCCCAAAAACTTACGAGTGAGACAATGCAAGGAGGTTCAGAGGAGAAATCTTTGGGTTGTAAGAGTCTTAACCCAGTCAGCAATTTACTCCTCTGGTAGGGATCACCTGAGTGAAAACTGAAGTGGTAGGGTGTGAGAATTAGGGCGTGGCTTTGGGTACATATTTGTATCTAGTGAGTGGAGTCTCTCTCTGCTTCCTGATCAAGATGCAAGTGGCTGCTCTCTGCCACACACAGCCGCCATGATGTTAAACTTGGAGGAATGGAGCCAGCCTTCTATGGAGGACAATCTCTAAAACCATGAGCCCTCAAATACATTGTTCCTCCCCTAAAATTATTCTGGTCATGTCCTTTAGTCACAGCAGCAAAATAGCTGACTAAAACAGACACCATGGAGTGTTCTAAAAAGAAGAAATGAAATTATGTCATTTGTGGGGAAATGGATGGAATTTGAAAGCATTATGATGAGTGAAAAATAAGTCAAGCCCAGAATGGCATCATCATATGTTTTCTCTTACATGCAGAAGTTAGAGAATAAAAAGTATAAACAAGATAAGGGGATTTCATGGAAATTGAATGGAGACTGTAAAGGACATGAATAAGGTAGAGGGAACAGGAAAGGCAAAAGGAAGGTAGCAAGGTACAAAATAGACCTAATTGTGTTGTTCTTTTGTGCCATGTATGAACAAGCAACAACAAACCCCACTGTTTCACCATTTTATACATAATTATAATGCACCAATAAAGAAGAAAGAAGGAAAAAAGAAAAACAAGTAATTCTGAACTCATCTCCACAAGCAGAGGAGAAGACCTACACAGGTAATAGCACAGCTTCCCATAGACCTACTGTCCTTTTCAGTAGCTTGGCATCTCAGATTGACTGGCTAGTGACTATTTTGATGGCCTAACTTACCTCCCGAACCTTCACTCCTATAGCTCTTTCCATAATTGAGTAATAATTCCTATAACAAATAATTTTCCTTATACTTCTCAGGTATCCTGGTTCCCTGATTTACCCTAACAAATATGGTGACTTTACCACCTAAGACTATCACAATGAAGCAAACCCATGTTATTTAGGCATTTTAATGTTTTGTCACTTGTAGCAACATCTGAAAGGAGAGTTTATTACATGACTAGATTCCATAACAATGCAAAAATCTAACATAAGGTCAGGAAGGCACCAACACTTCCTCAGTATTAAATTATCATCTTCAAACACTTATTATTTAGGCTAATACTTTGTTAATTACAATTCACACATTTTCTTCATTGCATATTAAATTTCCAGCTTTAAAAATGTCTAATGTTATTTGACTTGAGGAAGAAGTACTTTCATATAGTTTTTTCCTCCAAGGAATTCCTCTGGATCACATAAAGGCACAGGTATATATATAAACACAGTTCTGTGACTATTCTGGGTTTGTCAATCAACCTGTAGTCCAGGCCAGTGTATTCTAAACATAGTATTGCCAGTGCAAGCATTTTTAGTTGGGTCAACATGGAGACATAGAGCTAAATGCTCTACCCTACTGGACTGTCCCTAACCTCCATCGCTTCATTTCTGAACTCAGGAGCTCATCATAACTAGATTTCAAAGTTGTTATTCAGATTCAGAAAATCCTTTTTACATGTATTCCTTCCTCTCCTTCTTTCTTTTGATGGATCTTGCTTATTTAAATCCTTCGCTGCTAACATTTGATTTAAATCTCCACATTTGTCTTTTGCTATTTGATACTGATTCTTGGTCTCCTTCCAGCACTAGAATCTTGAGTTTTCTCTATTTATTTGTGGCTTAGATTGCCTCTTTGGCCTCAGTATCTTCAGTTATCTCTGATGAGAAACCCAGTATCTCTGACTCCTGGTTCTTCAAAAGCATACTTTTAAGAAGAATGTTGGCTGTGTCTCTCATAGAAAAGAGACTAATGTCCTCCTCTTTGGAGTATAGTCTCCACATGGGCAAGACCTGTGTTGTGAGATTTGTCATGGTATTTCTAACCTCTTTCACATGTTTTTACCATAAAGATGCATTGGTTGTTAAATAATGTATTTATTTTTTATTTGTTCTTTTTGGTATACATGACAGTAGAGTGCATTTTGACATACCACACATACATGGAGTTTAACTTATTCTAATTAGGATCCCCTTCTTGTAGTTCTACGTGATGTGGAGTTTCACTGATTATGTATTCATATAGAAACATTTTTTTTCCTTTACATGCAATTAGATAAGTTTATTTTCTTAGATATAAACTGGTCCAATAAACTGTAAGAGATACAAAGGCAAATAGCAAGTCTTACTTTGCTCATTAGTTTCCATGCAAATTGTAAGCAAGTATAAGCGCTATTAAAAATATAACCATGAACTTTTTGAAGGAATAAGCTAAGAAGATGCATTGGTTTTCACTGATTACTACCTCCACAAAATGACTATCTCTATGGCTTGGAGGAAAAAAGAACGTGGAATTTATAGAATATCTACACTTATCTTCTATATCTGAATTTCTGTACATTATGGAAGATTGATGGAAAAGAAAATAATACTTAGAGTTTATTGTAATTAAAAAATATCTTTACTTTGGGGCTGGGGTTGTGGCTCAGTGGCAGATTTCCACCTAGCATGTGTGAGGCTCTGGGTTTGATCCTTAGCACCGCATATGAAAATAAATAAAATAATGGCATGATATCCATCTAGCACTACAAAAAAAATCTAAAAAAAAACTTTTTAAAAAATCTTTACTTTATCAGTGTAAAGAAAAAGTTTGCCTCCTTAACTCTATATAGAACTCCATTGTATCTTGAAAAATATTATAACAATTTTCATTACAGTACTAACAATTCCAAAATTTAGTAGTCTATACAAATCATTATTTTCTTAACTATTCTGTCTGTTGGCAATTGGGGCCATTTTCAGCTAGATTGATCCTATTGTCTTATATGTCTGGGCTCCTTTTTAAAAGGGATTGGTGGATCTAGAAAAAAATCTCAGCTGTGGTCTCTCAAACCTATTCCACAAGCTCTATCCCCTTCCTGTGGTTGATCCAAAATGATCCAGGTAGTAGCAACTTTCCAAGAGAAAATGGGAAGGCATATGAAGCCTCTTGAAGTTTCAGAATCATAACAATTGACACTGTCATTTCATGAAAGGAACTTTCATACATTCTGGCCATTTTTGTAAACTAATACATTATTATTCAGAGTAAATTCACTTTGGGCTATTACAGAATGTATTTAAATTAGAATGACTTTTCAATAGGTGAATAAGTAAATGATAAACCCTTCTCAGTGCTAAGAGTCATAAAATTTTCTCTTAAATTATAACATATTCATCCTCTCTCTTTCTTGATGTGATATACCAATACATATTAAATAACTTTGGGTGAATAGAAGGCTGATTTGTTTTCCATATATTATTACACATCTTGAAATTTATTCCCACTTATCGAGGCTAGAGTCAAGTTCTGGGTCAGTGTTGTGCCCTTAATAACTTCCTCCATAACTTTATCTGCAATGGTGACTCTAAAAGAAAGGCTTTTCATCCTTTTCATTATCAGATGAGCCTAGGGAATCTGAGGCACAATTCCAAAAGAAAATTAATTGAAAAGTTTTGTACAAGATGTCCATATTTTTAGTATCATTGAAAAATGAAGAAACTAAATTACAGATAATTCAAATTATTTCTTCAAAATCCCAAACCATCTTTTTAAGTTTTGGCAGTGAAATCCATGAATCTGGACTCCTTTTTCCACGTTCCTTATTTCATCCAGTACCACAAGGAGTCAAACTTGCTTTATTCACATCAAAATTTTCTAATATAATTCCAAATAACTCTGACACCTTATCTTTGATTATATATCATTAATGAGACATGATCCATGAGAATTCCAGAATACGTTATCTAGAATTAATCTGCCTTTCATGTACATTGATTTTGCAATTTTCAATCTTTGCTGTGGTTCTATATCTAAATCCATTTTCAGAAAATTTACCATGATCTGCAAAATTTAATAGACCTATGATATGACATACTATATTTATCATTTATGTGACATCTCTTAAATAGAAAAGACAAAATATTATAATTTAGGTTACTTTGGACCATTGTCAATATTGTCAGTGTCTGATAGAGCATGGCTCTCTCTCTTTTTCATTGTCTCTCCCTGTCCTTCAAGTAAAATTGCCCTTTTATTCATTTTTGCTCTACCCATGACTGGCAGCTGATTTTGAACTGTCAGACCATTATTTGTTTTTTTGGATGTTACCATTTATTGCAAGGAGGATAAAATCAATGTGACATTTCCAGAACAATGATAGATGACAATAGTGAGTGGTCTTTAAATGCGAAAGACTAATTTTTAAAAATGTCACCAGTGTACTATTTCAGACTTTGTCAAAGATAAAGCAGTAAAACTTACAGACATAAAAACTAATAATATTTCACCATGTTACTTGCAGATAAAGATGCTATTCTTACATTGTTAATAGGTCTATCTAAATACTGTCTTACTTCTAGCTAAAATAAGTATATCTATAATATTTTTCAAGTCCACACATTTGGATCATTCAAAAATTATAATGTTTTGTGTGAGTGAATGTGTGCATTCACTCAGCATGTGGACTTGTGTGTACATGTACACTCTGTGGCTATGAATATGGAGAGTTTAAATCTGTAATCATGGGAATATAATATTTGCATCATTCTTATTTACCTCTATTTCTATGATCCTGGGCAATCTGTACATCTTCCCTTTGTTTCACTCTCCTTGTCTTTTAAATAAAAATATCACTAGAAGTTAACTCATTGCTTAAGTGGAAAAGACAGAAAAAAGTCTCTGGCACACAGCGAATTAGACATTTAACTGTTATTACCATTGCTAGTATTAATGCTTTTTTAAAATGATGTAACATTGTCAATGCTAAATTGTTCATGCTATCAGAGATTCTTACTTGACCCTTTTGCTATTTTTGTTTCTGTTCATAGTTTCTAATTGCTCTTTACACTATTTCTTTTACTGCCTGACTTACAGTTCATTTTTGTTTCAGTGAATCAAAAATAAAATTGTGTGCATGCAGCAAACTCCAGAACCAATGGTCAAGAAATAGTATGGTAGAAGGCCAGAAAGGAATTTTGCAGTTTTAACTGAAAACTTATTTTTACAAAGTGATCTGTAGTTTGGAGGAACTAAGTGCATGCCCATTGCATTCTGGGACCTGTTCCGCAAAGATTCACCACATTTTAGTGTCCAAAGGCTCATTAGAAATTTAAAACAAACCAGAAAATAGTTTTGTCTTTCTGCCAGATTGAACTCAAGAGGAGGGGGAAGATTACAGAGAAATAGAACTGCAGGGGAGATGTCACTGCTGCTTTCCTTATGAACAGGTGGTTGACACCTTGTTGACATTCAGTTACCACTTCATCAAGATTTTTTTCACCTGCTTGAATCTTGGGGATTTCTCAGGACCTCCAAGTTTCCAAGTCTAACTTCCTGCTCCTTAACTTTTACTGATTTTTGTATAGTATTGTTTTAGGTTGCATATCTGTCTTCTACATCAAGCACTGATAATAATATTATATATGAATAGAAATTCAGAGACTGTAGGGAAATTGAACCCTGGGCCACCATGGTCTTTTTTTGCCTCTGTACCACTCTATGTCCTTCTTGCTCTGCCCCACCACAAGCACAGCACTTTAAAAGGAGAAATGTCTTAAAATGAGGCAGGGAAGAAAGAAGAAGAAGAAAAAGAAATAGGAAATTTAGGAAATGGAGAAGAGGAAGAATTCCTAGTGAAAGTTTCTCTCTCATGCTCAGATGAAGATGCCTTAGCTGGACCTTAGGAAGTAATCCTGTCACCCAAGTAAACAACAGCAACACATAAAAATAGAAACAGAATTAAAAACCAAATTATATATGTTTTTTGTTTTTGTTTTGTTGTTGTTGCTGTTTTGGTTTTTTGTCAACTGCCTTGGATAGGAAGTACTGCCTTCTGTTTCTTGCTAGTTATGAGGCAAGACCTGTTGTTTCAAAGAAAAGAGTGTTAAAAGAGAACAAAGCAAAGAGAGAAGCATGTTTTCTGTAACACATACTAGAGCAACTGAGAAGTTTCCAGAAAGTCTGAATATTATTTTAGCAATTGAAGCCCCATACAGGAATTTGAAAAAGGACAAATAATCATCTTGTGACTTTATCCATTTAATCTTTAATTAAAGGTTCACTCCTACTTTGTGGCAAAATTTAAATGCATAATACTTTCTCTTGACTCACTGTAAGCATAAACAGAGAAACTGAGGATGAGTGTGGGTAGGGAAGAATAAAAGGAAAGAAAGTAGAGAGAATTTGAAGCTCCTTCTGGGTTTTAATTACATTCCAGATGTGACATCTTCCCATCAAGATTTACCATCATAGACTTAGCACACCCTTTGTTCCAGGTTAAACACACAGACAAAGTCAGGCAAGAAGAAGATCCTCCATTGGTGTGTTAGTGGGAAAATATGGTCTTCAAACCAATAGTCTGAGCATCATGTGGAAGATTATTAGGGATACAGAATACCAGGATTACTGCAAACCTATTCAACCAGACACTTAGACTAGATTTTAAATTTTAAAAAGACTTTCAGGCAATTCATTTTTTCATTAAAGTTTTTAAAAACTATGATATTTTTATGAGGTTTGTTTAGTAAATTTTAAACCAGTAACCAATTAGGACAATTGAATGATCCCACCCAGTATCATAAGAAAGGTAAAAACAGATCAAAGGCCCAAACTAATGGTTCTTAAAGTGTGGTACTGGATCAGCAGCATCAGCATCAACTGGACTGTTGTTAGAAGTGCAAATTCCTTGCTCCACTTAGAACTGCTGAATGAGAAATTCTGGGGATAGGGACCAATGCTTTGGGGTTCAACAACCCCTAAATGTGACTTTGAAGACTGAGAACCATCTAGCTCTAAATGAAAACAGCCACTGACCACTCTTTCTGTCTATAACAACAACGACAACAAACTGCCCTATTTATTTATACATTTACTTACTCATTTAGTTTTTAACTTACTATATCAATAATAATTAATGATAAGTTATCAGATTCACCCATAATGCCACTGGAAGATTTACCCCAAACAGTGCAGGTGACAGTTCAGAATTTATAAGCAGTAGTGGCCCCCTCATTTTCTTTTTATCAAAGGAACTACATCAAAACAGTCCATACTCAGAAAGTTACAGTGTTTAGCTCATTTAATTTTCCAACCACTACCAAACTCTAGTGGTTTATTAGTGTCTTACCATTAAAACTATCTTTGACTTTCCTGCATGACTGTGGTAGAATGGATAGCAGGAGGGGAGAAAAGAGAGGTTTATTGAGCTAAATCTTTTCTAAGACTTTCATGGACACCACTTTAGACACTGCCCCACACATACTTCTGAGTCTGGTGCCTTCAGAGGTGGCCACCTATTCTTATGTGCAGAAAAGTGAAATTAACCTTTGCTGCCAGTAACCGATTCAACGGTTACCACTAAAAGAGGTCCACCTTATTATGGGAGAGTGTTTTAGTCAGCTTTTTTGTTGATGTTGCTGTTATTGTGACCAAAAGACCTGATAAGAACAATGTAGAAAAAGAAAAGTTTATTTTGGCTCATGGTTTCAGAGGTTCACTCCATGGTTTCCCAACTTTTAGCTCAGAGCCCATGGTGATGCGTAACATCATGGTAGAAAACATGATGGAGGAAAGCAGCTCAGGACATTGCAACCAGGTCACAGCAAGAGAGCTCAGCTCATGAGAGACAAAATATAAACTTCAAAGGCACGACACCATTGACCTATTATCCTCCAGTCATGCTTTTTCTGCCTACAGTTGCCACCTAATTAATGCATATCAGCTGATTAATTCACTGATGAGGTTGCAACTATCATAATCGATTTGACCTCTGAAAAAATTATTGTCTTGTCACACACATTAACTTTGGGGGGTCCCCTCATATCTAATCTATAACAGGGGGAAAGTGGTAGAGTAAGTAGAGACAATGGTCTTTGTAACTGTATTTAAGCAATGAATACAGTTGAAATGAAGAGATCATGATGAATTTTCTGGGTGGACTCTAAATCTTAAATTCAATGACAAGAACCCTCAGAGGAGAAGAACAGAAGGAAAATCAAGACAAGAATAGAATACAGACACACAGAAACAAGGAGGCAATGTTACCATGGAAGGAAAGATTAGGAAGGCACAACCACAAGACAAAGAATGCCTGAAATCTTCAAAAGATGAGCCAAAAGAACAAGGAACAAGCCAGGCACCATGGTGCATGTCTGTAATTCGAGTGGCTCAGGAGGCTGAGGCAGGATAATTGCAAGTTGAAAGCCAGCCTCAGCAAAAGCAAGGAGTTAAGCAACTCAGTGAGATTTTTTTTTTCCTCAGTACCTACAAGAAAAAAAAAAAAGAACAAGAAACAAAATTTACCCTAAAGAATTTGTAAATAGAACTGTCCTGTCAAAAACCTTGATTTTTGGATTTCTGGTTCTTAGAGCTGTGAGAGAATATATTTATGTTGTTTTAAGCCACCCAGTTTGTTTCATTTGTTAGAGCAGCCCTAGGAAACTCGTTTACTGCTCTCCTCTTTGAGATCAGTGGAATTACAAAAGACCAAGTGAAAACCTAACTTTGAAAAGATTGTATAGTCATTTTATTATAATGTTACAGAGGGCGAGCAGAAAGATAACCAATAGAGGAGAATAATCTTTGGTGTCCTCTATCCTAAAATCAGAAAATCCAAAGAATACCTTCCTTGGGCTAGTACCTTTGGCTCTATGACAAGGTGCCTGACCCATCCTTCCAGGCAGAGGTGGGGTCTTACCATCCAAAAATTGACAAAAAGCAAATTGTATCTCTGTTTGCAGTGGGAAAAACTATTACCAGTAATTAAATGTTCCATCTCAAAATGGCACAGTCACTTTGGCTTTAATATCACTAGCAAGATGCATGTCGTACTATGTGCTTGTCTGAAACAACTCTAAATTTTCAGTGTATGGTTGTGGTCTACTGAGCACCATAGCCCCCCCTTTTTTTTTTGCTATTACATGTTTACATCACTCCTTCTTTTACAAGTAAAGTACTTTCAGAGTTTTCCCAATGCTTAAAATCTAGAGTTCTAATTATTGGGTTTTTGTTGTGGTGGTTGTTGAAAAGTTGTCTTTCTTTTATAAATTGGAATAGATGTAATTGTAAAGGAGAATAAGGAAGAAAATACTGAGGAAGTCTTCAAGTGTAGTAGCTGGATTGTAAGAAGAGGAATATTTGGCATTTGAAGATGTGGATGCTGATTCCTTGAAACTTTGTTTGCCCAGGCACCCTCCAGATAGTCTTCTTATAGCTGTAGTGTGGACATGTCTGATGGACACTGTTTCCAGTCTCAAAAGGAAACAAAGACATGTTGTTTTAGACAGGGCAGACAATATCATTTGTTTCTAACATTGAGAAACCTAAATGTAGATGAATTAAATAATACTTCAATGACTCTCTATTAGTCATTTACACTATTGAAATAATAAAAATGTTATACTAATATAATGTGTGTGTGTATCTGTATGCATGCAAGAGACAGGCAGACAAAGGTAAAGATTGAGAAAAAGTTTAGATAGAAGAATTGATAGGTAAAGTTTGGTTCTCAAACCAGTAATTTCAAGCATGGCTAAACATTAAAATCATCAAAAATACTAAGATGTGATATTTTTCGTAAGAAGTTCCAATTCTATTTTCACCATTCATGCAAAACTTCTTCTCCAGATCTAAACTTGTATGGTTGGGAGACAGGAGAATGGTAGCATTTAAAAAACTTTCCTTGAAAATACTTGGAAGACAAAATGTTATGTTGTTGCTAATTGATGCTATGTAGTCAAGTCTATGATAGCTGTTCTATTGAACATGTACAGACTTCTTTTTAAGGTGTGATGACTTCTTAAACAATATAGCATAAAAGTTATTTGTATAGCATTGAAATTGAATTAGGTATTCAATTGGGTAATTAGAGATAATTTAATGTATATGGGAGGATGTGCATTAATTACATGTAAATACTACATCATTTTATATTATGGATTTGAGGATTTATGGAATTTGGTATCCACAGACGTTCCTGTTTATACATTTGTCTTTTTCTAAATATCATATAAATGAAATTATATATATATATACACACACACACACACACACACACACATACATATATATGTAGCCCTATATGTTTGTCTTTCTCCACCTACTATGATGCATTAAAGGTATTTAAGACTCAAAAAAATAAAATAAAATAAAAAACTTTCCTTGAATCATTTGTGTTTTTATCAGTATGGGCTATGGGAAAGCATGTACATAGCTTTGTCAGTTTCTCTATTTCCTCCCTGTGTTATTGAGGAAACAGCACATGCCTACAGACGAAGCTTTAGGGCAATGACTTACTGCCATGATATAAAGCATTCATAATTGTTTCCTTGAGAGTTTCAGGACCCTAGCTCCCAAGGTCATCTATTATCTGCACTTTGCCATCTGACCATTTATCTAGTGCATTGGAATTGTCACTTCAAAGAACTGACCTTGCATTTTGATGATACAACTGCATATGAAGTAGAGAAATTTTCTTTAAGAATCACAGATGTAGGGATGTAGGAAAACAGCAATAATTGTTTTTAAAGAAATGCTTGCTTATTTACCTGTAAGTTTCTGTAGTTCAAATTTTAAAATAAACTGACAAGTTTTTGACAGATGCAAAACTGCTAGAAACTTTTATTACTAGGTAAAGATGAATCATTTTTCTTTTTGTTCCAGGAAAATACTCTCCCCATAAGGGGAAAAATGAGCTCATTTCAACCTAAAAAATCAATGGGCCAAAAGCAAGGAAGAAAGAAAGAATAAGAAAAAGTAAGAAAAATTCAATGGGCCATATTTCTTATAGGAAAATGATGCCACTGACATATTGTCAATAAGACATGCTCTTTGAACTTCTTCCTTTGGGAGAAAAAGTTTTCATTAAATTACCTGCAGTTACTCATTTGGTTTCCTTTTTTGACTAACGTTGCTCTTGAGATGGGAACAGTTTTTCTCTATGCAACTTAAATCATTTAGCCTTCTTTACTCTCAAATCCATTGATCCTCCAACAGTCACTAATGCCCCCCCTTTCTGTATTATTTTTATGGACATAAAATCCCCTGAACTCCTGTAGAGTTACCATCTAATAATGTGCTTGCTTAAATTATCTTGTTTGGCTTGATAATTAATAGAATGTTCTCGAAAATAAATTTGGAAAGTATCTTAACTTTCTGAATTTTCCATGAATACGAAGATTCCGATTCACCACAGGACCTCAAGATAACAGGGCTCAAAAAACATACCAAAGTGAGCAATCCTGCTTTCCTGCCCACCCACCTCTAGTTAGTGTCCAGAAACCCTAAAAGTTCTCCTACTAAGTGAGTTCAGAATGAAAGCAGGTGTGAACTTGGAAGGCTCTTTCTTTTATAGCCCAGGGACTGGTTGGTGGCTTTGCCCTGAGCCCCCTGCTCAGTTCTACCTAACCTAATTAGAATGTGTGGTGGGAGTTAGATTTCACTGTCTTCCAGGCAATGGGAAACTTTACAAGGAAAGCACTCTTTATGGAGAAAGATCTCAGTATCTGGGCTTCCCCATCTTTAACACGTACATCATCATGAAATCAGGAACACAATAACTATAGAAGCTTCAATTTCATCAACTTTTTCTATAGTAATATTTTACTACAAATCAAAGCATTCATCAAATCTGAAAGGTTTCTTTGCTTAGCCTTCTGTTAACTAAGATCCTTGCTAGTAGGGACCAGGTCCATTTTATTTGCAATTGTGTATCCATTCATCACCTGGCACATCCTAGCATCACCAAGAAAATGTGGCAAACAGATGACAGAATGTTTAAGTATTGTCTGATTCATTGGAGCTTCTCTGTCTTGTTAAGATCTCTTTGAAACTTTTAGTGACCTCTTGCTATGCATCTATATTATAACAGTTCAAAGGCCTTCAATAAATTGAGTAGATAGACCTTTGGTTTATTAAAATTCTGTCTGTTTCTCTCAAAGAGATGTATCAGTGTGAGACAAAACCTCATGAAAATATAAGAATTAACTCTATTATTGTTGTTATTTGTCTAACTGGAAACTTTTTAAAAATCACATTAATAACTGTATTTTTTTCCAGTATCACTCACAGAAGTCTCAAAAATATGAAAGAATTTTTGGCATGGTTACTAGAATTTCCTAGTCCTTATGAAATGGGGTAGTGGCATCAGAATAACCTGGGAAGATATCTTTTATATATATATTTGTGTCCAGATTCTGGATTCAAATTTTCAAGGAAAGTGATTTGCTTTTGTGTGTTCTGAAAAGCATCCAAAATGCTTCTGATAAGCACTATGATACCAACAACAATATCGATTATTTTCTATTTTAAATTATACTCCTATATAGTTTAGTCAATTATCTTTATATTTGAATTATATAAGGCCCTTTAAAATTTTGGGTTTCTTATATGGAGGGATGTATGTCTTTATTTATCAACTCCTATCTGAGAATGTGTTTCTTTCAAGAATTTTAGTGAAATTATTTATATAATTGTTGTTCTTCTTGAATTGATATTGAGAAATACATTCATATATTTTTAATTATTTCTATTCTCTTATATATGTTCCCTTTTTTAAAACAATAAGTGTACTTAAAACTTTACATGTCCTTTTGAATATTGCCCTGATTAAATTAACCAGATATTTAATGTGCATTCTCATTTTGTTATAAATAGTGTCATTTTTGCTATCAATATTTATTTCTAGGTATTTATTTTTGTTTATGATTTTAAATTTTTAAGTTCTTATTTTTTGTGGTGCTGGGGATTTAACTTAAGGCCTTGCACATGGTAGACCAGCACTCTCTCACTCTGTTCAATCCTGAATCCTGTCTTTGTTTTTAAATTTTTAATTCTGAGCCTAGCTGGGCAGCACTAGCCTTAATCCTAGGATTGAGGAACCTGAAACAGGAGGATCACAATTTCTGGGGCAGCCTCAGAAATTTAGTGAGACCATGACTCAAAGTAGAAAATAAAAATAGCTAGGAACGCAGTCCTATGGTGAAGTGCCCCTGAGTTTCATCTCCAGTACCAAACAATGTCTTGTTACAATCCAGCTACCACAGTTGAAGACGTCCTCAGTTTCTCCTTCCATTTTCTCTTTTACAATTAATCTATTCCCATTTATAAAAGAAAGACATACATCTTTTCAACAAAAAAATAAGACAAAATAACAAAATTTAATTCTGTTGTACCAAACAAAACATGATAATGTCCAATCTTTAAAATTTATTGAGATTTCCTTTATTGTATAACTTCCTTTTTATGTAAGATCCTTATTTGTGCTATTTGTTTCAATTTCTACAGTATTCTTACTTCAGATCTACTGGTTCACTTTTATTTTCCCCTATTCTGCCCTTCACCTTGCTTATTTCTCGTACTGATTTTATCTAGAGATAAATTCTATGTTCCTACTTATTTGTCTCTGTATTCAGTTTCTATTGCTGTTATAATCAACTACCACAAACAGTGTCTTAAAACAAAGCAAATTTATTTGATTTCATAGTTCTATAGTTCAGAACTGTGGTGCTTTTCCGAGTAGTCTGTTTAAATATTGATAAGGATGATGGCAGGCTGCTGACTGGCCTGTACAATTATTGTCTGTAGGCTCAGGAGAAGGATTCTCTTCCAGGATCATTCAGGTTGTCAATTTTTTATTTTTTAACAGTAATATGATGTCCCTTTTCATTGATAGTTGTCATCCACGGGACATTCTCAGTCTTTCCAGACTGCCAGCTTTACTTGGCTCATGAGCTCCTTCATCCTCAAAGCCAGAAATATGGCTGAAATCCTTTACACATTTCTCATCTTTCTGATCTCCACTTCTGTTTCATCTTTTTTTGCTTCCAGATAAAGTAAGCTGTAGGCTTTCAAGGGTTGTATGATTGGTTTATAATCACACTTAGTTACATTTGCAAAGTCCCTCTCTATGGAAGGTGACATATCCATAAGTTCCTGTGGTTAAGGTGTGCATACCTTCCAAGACACCATTCTGCCTACCAAGATCCTTAACATCAAAACCATCTATCAAAAAGTTATAACTAGGTTACTCTAATATCCAAGAAAATATATGTCCTATAATCTTAATGCTTCAGCAAGTTAACCAATTACAAACATCCACAAAATCTAGAAGCCAGGACCAATTGTGCCTTCTCCTACAAGGAATGTGAGAATTACCTTAAACAATATCATTTTCAAAATAAAATCACTCTTTTCATAACCCAAGGCTTCACAAAAGTCAGGTCAATATTGTTGCTATTACACGTACAAAAGAAAAACTTAGTTTATCTGGTAGAAGAATTGAAAAAAAAAGTAAGAGAAAAAATAATGGAAACAGAATTGCTTTATATTTTCAGTTTTTCAGTCCTTGTGAAAAGTTTGTATAAACTTAAAAATCAAATAGGGCACAACTCCCATCAAGAGGTTATATTTTCCATTTCACTTGTGATTGGAGACATTTTTTCACAGAATTGTCTAACAAATTGTTGTTATATAGAGATGTTGTATTTACTGCATGAAGAAATAACCTACATCTTTATTTGTATAAAAGAAGGTTTTTATTCTCCTGGGGTTTTCAGGTATTAATACCATTTGATCTGAAAGTAATGATTTGCATTAACTCTTTGCTAACTATATATATTATTATATAAAGCAATTATGATGAATGTATGTTCAAAATGTTATATTAAAAAATTTAAGCAGAAATTTGCTTTTTCTTATTATTTAAAGGTAAGGGCTGTAATATTTTTTCATTAGGTATAATGGTTTGAGCAGGTTTTACATTATTAACAGACGTTTTTGATTAATGTGAATTTTATCAAAGGAAAACTTTTAATATATATTTTGGAAACTTTTAATATATATTTTCTTCCTACACTATTAAAATGATATATTATACTAATAGACTTCCATTTAGCTTATTGAGATTAAAGTCTATGGTCATGGTATAAAATCTAGAGTGATTAATTTATTTGATAATATTTTATTTAGAATTCTTGCATTGATCTTGCAGGCTTCTTTTTTAACTTCTATCTAAGCAAAATTTTCTATCACCTTATCCAACCCATTTGCTGACTATTGCTTAAATTGAAAGAAAAATATTGGGAAGATACCCTACTCTTTCAAAGCTCTGGAAGAGTTTGAATCACCTGTAAATTATATATTATTTATAAAGCATTCATAATTCAAAAGTGTGGACCTTTGAAATAATCTGGATCACAGACCTTTGTTATAAGGTATCTTGACTGCTTTTCCTGTTTCTCCTGTGATTGTTATACTATTAAGATGATATATTTCATCTTGAATTTTATTAAAACTACATTGTCATTAATGGCAAGAGATGTCATTATTTAATGTAATGTTCAAAAACAAAATGTCACTGTCAATTAATCTATAATAATTAAATTTCTCAGAATTTTATTGTCTAGTGGAAGAGTTTATGTATTTGGTTATATATGGATATGTAAAATATATGTCTTATATTCAAATGAAAATACAATAATGTAACTAAATTTATAATTCTTAAAATTGTTATCATAGTCAGAATATAGCTCTTTTTTTTCTATGAACTTTGACCCCAAAATATCTGTGTCCTTTCTTCTTTTAACCCTACAATGTCATCCTCTTGGCTTTTTAACAAGTAATAATAATGCAGCATTTCATCATTAAAATTATTTTCTATTGTCTCTAAGATTTTTTTCCTAATGTACTGAAATATATATTATAATTTCATTTCTGGCTTTTATTTCACCATCTAAAATGTGTCAAAAGGAAGTTTTAAGACAGCAATCAAGATACATAATTATTAACTGAAATTGCTTACATAATTAGTTAAATGGTTAAATTGGATATTACAGTCTTCCAATCAGACCTCTGGGAATAATAGATAAATTGCTCTTGCAAAAGTGAGGGACAACTATTATAACTGATGTTAGGCTAATAACAAACGAAAGAAAGTTGATTCCAAGACATGTCCTGATTATAGTAATTCTATAATATGAAAGTAAGTACATTCTAGAATTGCAGAAATACTATTTTTTTTCCTTGAAAGTCATCCCTTTCCTTAAGGTCAATGATATTTTCATATCATTTTGAACATTATATATTTAAATTGTGAATCTTCTTTGTTTATTACTTTTAGTTTTTTTAATTTGAATTTTATATCCTTTCATCCTAAAGAAACAGGTTTAAGTATATTTTATTGATTTTTTTTCAAAATCTTATGTATATATTTTGTATTTATTTTGTTGTTCTTGGTTATTTTCATTTTTTATAATTTATTGATTTTTGATATTTTTTCCATTAATTTGCCCCTGTTTCTTTAAGTGATTTGTCCTGCTTTGCTACAACTATTTGACTTAAAAAATTAGAAAGTGGGCTAAGGTTGTAATGCAGTGGTAGAGCGCCTGCCTAATATGTGTGAGGCATTGAGTTCGATCCTCAGCACCATAAATAAATAAATAAATAAATAAATAAATAAATAAATAAATAAATAAATTTTCTAAAAAATAGGTTATTTTGTCATGTTTAATAAAATATTGAAATCTTAGAGTTTATCTTTATTTTTCCTACCTTGTGTTTTGTTTCTGCATAATTGTCTGGTTTATCAAAAAGAGCTAGGTGATATGATCCCCTTTATGTAGGTAATTTTATGTTCCATTATATCTATTTCAGAATTTTGAGAACTACAACTTTCCCCTTCATCCATGATGACAAAATGTTTCATCATGATTTGAGAAAAAAATCCCATGTAACTTTGGATGACATATTCAATCTCCCCAAGTCTTACTTTTCTCAGATAAAGTTTTGATAATAATTTTTAAATGATTGAAAAATTTAATAGTAATTTTAAAGGAGTGAATAAAATGGTACATACTTATTAATAAATTATAACATTATTATTTGCTAATTTTATTTTGTTTGAATGGTATTCCTCTTTTCGAGCTGTGATACAGAACTTTTCTTATTTTTTAATTTTTAGATCTCCCAGTAATTTAATTGGGGATATAAGAAGGATTTAAAAGGGAGAAGGCTTAATTTTGTGGTTTTGTTAGCCACTAAGAGATAGAAATCTTGACTATATATTATAAACATAGAAATAACAAGCATAGTTCATTAATTATTTGTTTTAGTCATATGCTTTCTGTTCTTTTTCACAAACTGCATCTAAGCACTTAAATTTGTGGACCTCATATTCAAGTTCTCTTATTATTCTCCACTGTACTTTGCACAGAGCTAGGGCTGTAGCAGGTATTGAATGAACGTGTTTGAGTTAAACCATGACCAAAGCAGTTAAAACATGGTAATTTTCCTCCTAAGCACTCATACTCTGGTTCAGTCTCAACCTAGATGAATAGTGTAGTAGAATCATTACCTTCCCAGACCTGTTTCTGGGAGGCATGTGAAACATATCAGAGTTTCAGCCCTGTTCCCAGTAGACAAGTATATAGATCACAAAACACATTCACATGCCCTTCTAGTTGTCAGTCTATGCAGAGGATCTAAGGATGGAATAGGCCCTCAAGGCAAAACTAAGTTCTCATTTTCAGTGGCAACTAGGGCCAAGGTTGCAGCAGATTAACAGAGGTGGTGCAGGGTGAGTGCAATTGTCCTCTGGAGGAAAAGAAATTCATTTCCAAGACTTGTCAATCACACTCATGAAAGCTATACCTACACAGCTTAAAAAGAAAAATCAACCTGTATAATTTTCTGATATTTGGTTTCAGAATGACCAATTTTCTCTGAGTTTTAAAGTATGTACTTCAGCCCAATAAAGTAGAAATATCCTTAGGGTATGGCTTTATTGTGTGTGTAACTTTTTATTTTTAAATTATTCCAAACACAGAAAACTTGTCAGAATAATACAGAAAGCACAAACAAAAATGCACATAAAACCCCAAACACACAAACAAAAACCTAGTTCTTTTCATTCTGCATTATTTCTGTTACCATGTTTTTTTTTCCTTCTGCATATGTATGTGTATATACATTTTTTTCAAATTACTGAGTAAGATTATATTATGAACCTTTCCCACTAAATAAAAAGATTATATTATCAAGATACAACTGTGAAAATCAGAGAATGCAGCATTAATCATGAAGTAATTATCCAGCCCCGATTACGTTCATTATATTTTAAGTGATCTCAATAATATTCTTTCTCTATAACTGTTCAATTTGGATGTCATATCTTCTCATTCTTTAATCTTATTTTTTTTTCCTTTCATAACTTTGGTTACTACAAAGAGACAGTTATCTTACAGAATATCCCATAGTGTGACTGCATCTGTTGTTTTCCCATGAACAAAGTTAAGCTGCTAAGAATCTCACAAAAATAAGACTGTCTCTCTTCCCAAAAATACATCAGGAGATACATTGTATTATTGACATTAATTTAATGATTTTGTCAAGGTGTAATCTCCCTGGTTTCTCCACAGTAAAGTCATGATTTTTCAACTTTGTAATAAGCAATTGATTGTGTAAAAATACTTTGCAATGTCCATGTATTAATTTTAGCAACCATTACTTATGTATTAGTTGATATGTTATGGTAAATGAGCTATTTTCCTTCTTCCACATTCAATCTTTCATTTATATCATGAGTGTCTATTTTATTCAATAAATCATATTTTAATATCATTATAATTTCTTTTTATTATCAAATTACACTACATTTCACCAATGTAAGCACAGTGAGCTGACTTTTGCTTTCTTCTGAAATATCTGTAGTCTTTTTTATTTTTTTTTTATGTAGGGTGATCATCTTCCCACTTTTCAGTATTTCTGAATATTTTCCCTAGTCTGATAATTATGATCTCACTAGCATTGATATTTTTGTTTATTTTGTTAAGACCAGAATAAATGTAAACTAGTTTCTGAATTATTAATTCATAATATCACTTCAATGGAAAAAAGCAAATATACAAGCTAGAATTCTATTAATTGTTAATATTACACAATAGCAATTTAAATTTAAAAATAGAGCTAAACAACTGGAAGGATATTGTACAGATTTCCCAGGTTTTTCAAATATATCCCTTGGATGTTATGGTACATAATATTGATTTTTATTTCATTTTCAAATTGTCTATTTCTAGTACATATAAATAAAATTGATTTTTCATATTGGCTTGCTATACTATGTCCTTGCTAAATTTTCTTATTTATCCTGAAATCATTGCACTGTACATTCCTTGGGATTTTCTATATAGACAATCATGTTCTCTGAAAATAAAAAGGTTTATTTCTTCCTTTTCAAGTCATTATGTCTTTTATTTCATTGTTTTTCCTTACTGAATTTCTTAGAGCCTTGTTTTGTATAGTTCGAAATAGAAGTTTCAAGGTTAGGCATTTTTAGTTTTTTCTATGATTATGGAATACAGGAATGTTCCTGTTCATATTTTTGCTTTGTAATTCATTCCAAAATGTAGTGAGACAAAAAGCAAAAACAAAATAAAACAAAACCCAAATACTTTATAATAATCACAGATTTTCTTAGAAAATAAAACAAGTTACATTGGATAGGACCTACATCATTCCATAAATCTCAGAGGCTTTTCAAAAGAGACTCGAGTCTGAGGAAAACTCAATTGATGATTGCAAAAGTTATCTTGATAGTCTTCACTCACACATGTGATTTTTAATTATTGTCAGCTGGAACCACCGCTGGTCCTGCTGACCAGAAATCCTATGCAAGACCTTTCCCTCTGTCCTGAGCTTCTTCAGCAGAGTCAGACTTTTTATTATTCCTCTAGGGTTACTAAACACAGACCATATTCAACAAGATCAGCAAGGCTTCATTATGTGTCCCTGTAAGTGATATAGTACCCCTGCTGCTTTATTCTATTTGTCAATGCAATTATATATCCAACAATTTGAAGGACAGGGACAGAAATATCATGGAATAAGAGAGGTCACACAGTTGAAAGCATATAAATGGGATATTTGTCACAATAAATGCTTAATATTTTTTAAAGAATAATGTAAGTGATAGTTTCCAAATTTTGATTTTCAGATTGAGTTATTTCATTCAATTCCTAGTTTACTAAGATATTTTATCACGAATTCATTTTTCATAATTCTGGAAGTATTTGCTTTTATTCTGTTAACAAAGCAAATTTTGTTGATTGATTTTTCAGATTTTAAACCATCTTTGAATTCCTTGTTAAAATACACTTGTTTGGGCTGGGGATGTGGCTCAAGCTGTAGCACGCTCGCCGGGCATGTGACGGGCGCTGGGTTCGACCCTTAGCAGGACATAAAAATGAAATAAAGATGCTGTATCCACCAAAAACTAAAAAATAAATATAAAAAAAATTCTCTCTCTTTCTCTTAAAAAATACACTTGTTCATAATGACCATTTTCATTTATCATATAAAAAAGTTTTTATTTATACACTTTTTCAAAAAATTGGCGTTAAAGTTTATAAGGTTTCTTGATATATAATTTCTTTCTCGTGTATTTTGATATTATTATGGCCTTATAAAATGAAAAATTTTCCCCAACTTTTTTATTTTCTGAAAAACTGTCTTTAAATTGTTATAATTTCTTCCTTAATTATTTGATAATTAAAAGCATAAGGATATGGAAAATTCTTTGTCAGAATTATTTTAATGATTAATTTGATGTCTTTCATAGATACAGGAGTAGTCAGATTTTTAATTCTCTCTCTTATTAGTTTTGGTAAGCTATTCTGTCCAAGGAATGCATTTGCTTCATTTAAATTCTGAAATGTTGACAAAAGATTACCAATAATTGCACTTCATTGTCTTTCTGATATGCACAAAATTCATAGTGATATTCAATATTTTGTTCTTGTTGTTACAATTGATCAATGTTACCATCTATCTGTTCATGTAACTATTTTGATTTAACTTCTTTGGTTTGTCTTCTATTTTATTGATCTCGTTTCTTTATTATATCTTTCTCTGTATTTTGGGTTTAATTTAATAACAAGGTAAAATGTTGGTAATTGATTTTTAATAATTACCACTACTAAGAATATAAACATTTCTCTAAGGACTGTTTAGCTATATCCCATAAATTCTTCATATGTCAATTTTAAATATTATTTCTTTGAAATATTTTCTATAACTCTTATGAATTCTTACTTGCATGTAGGTCATTTATAATTTTTATCTGCATGATGTCAAACATTTAGTTTATTACTATTTGGGACTTTTCTAGGTGTATATTACTATTTTATAATTTTATTTCATTGATGTTAGAAATATAATCTATAGAATTTTAAATAGTTTGACTATACAGAGCCTGTTTTATTGTCTAGAAAATGGAATATCATGGCAAAAATACCATGTGTCTTTGAAAACAGTATGTATTTTGCACTTTTGTATAAATACCAAATAGGTCATAGCACCTAATGATATTATTTAGATCATCAAAAGTTGAATGGGTTTTTATGCATACAGATGTTCTAGATATTCTATATTCATTACTGAAAAAAGATATGTTAAATATTTAGTTATGATTATATATGTATATTTCTATTCTATATTTTATCCAGTTTTACATTACTTATTTTGAAACTCTGAATATATATATATGTATGTATGTATTTGTATATATACATATATATTTATTTATTTATTCATTTATGATTGTCATATATTTCTGATGAAACAAATTTTACTATTCTGAGCTCCTTCTATCTCCTGCAATAATTTTTATCTAGTAGTTTATTTTGTACCATAATATTTTCATAATATTTTCAGCTACCGTAAGCATAATAATGGTCCAAAAATGATGCTCATGAGCTTATCCTCAAAACCTGTGAACACATTACAGCAATGTGGAATTAAGGTTGTTTGTGGAATTTAGGTTGTGAGTCAACTGACATTAAGATGGTAAAATCACAATTGGTTGAATGGCCCAATATAATCACAAGGATTCAGATAAGTAAGAGGATGCAGGAGGATCAGAGTGAGTGAAGAATAAGTAGCACTTTGGAAGCAAGGGTCAGAATGAGATTATTGTTAACTTGGAATCCCAGTGAGACTCATTTTGGACTTTTGATTTCCAAAATATAAAGATAATGTGTTTGTATTGTGTTGTATAAAGCAACTGCATTTATCACAGTAGCAGTAAGAAACTCAGAGATCATCCTTCCTATGCTTACTGATTGATACTGTGTGACTGATTTTGCTATTTATTTATATGTTTCTTCCCTTTATCCCTTCTGATTTCTTTTGGACCAAAGAAATATTGTTTTCATTTGTTATTAATTAACACCTTAATTATTATAGCAATCTACTTAAAGTAAATCTTGTAGAAGTTTATGTATTATAAGAAATTTATAGCAGTATGGTGACACTGAGCACCGTCTATTCCTGATGCTATTGTTACAAGAATCACATTTCCATCCATTAGAAACCTCATTTCTCAGAGTAATATATTTTTTAAACAGTCATTTGCTCTTTAAAGAACTATTTAGGCTAAAGAGAAAACATCAGGTGAAAATGTTTATCTACAGAAACCTATAAAGAACTCTAGCAATGGCATATGTGCACATAATTATGAAAGAAACTGTTTCTTAATTAATTTATTTATTTCATGTTATCTCTTCTTTTACTGACCTTGTTAAAAGTTTGATTGTTACTTTCTTCTACATTCATGAGTTTATCAAGACCACCTGAGGATTTTTTTTTTTCCTGAAAATGCTATTTTCAGGCCTGATAATTCCCATTGGGTTCCTTTTTTATAGTTTTTCCAGATATATTTTCAGTTTCTTTTTGAGATTTCCCATCTGATCATTCATTAAAACCACATTTTCATTTAAGTCCCTGAGCATGTTCATCATATCAGCTTTATTTAACACAGCATGTTAAATATTCTGGTGGGTCATCTTAGCCTCAGGTTGTAATAACTGTTTTCTTCTTGTAGTTGGTCACAGATAGCAATTGTTTAGTTTGTTTAGAAATCACTAATCATACATTGAAAAATAAAGGTATGTTTATGACTCTGGATTCTAATACCTTCTGTAAAATATCCATTTGTATTCTAGTAGATAATTAACTTGATACCATTTAAACTCTAAACTCTCAAATTTGAGGTAGATAATAACTAGTGTTTCTGCTCATTTAGATTTTCTGGTATTTTATATTGGGCCCTTAGGTCCTGCTTTGTGTATCTGTAAATGAAAAATCACTTATGAAATCAGAAAGTTTTATGCAAATTTTGAGACACCTGGCTGCAGCTACTCTCTCCATTTCTGAACTCTCAGTTTGCCTTGTGTCTTGTTTGCTAATTCTTTAGTCCAGTAGGTAGACATATTTCTGCTTGAATGCCAGCTAACCAGTGCAACAAAGGCTTATTATATACTCAAATACCTTTGCACTCTAAACTAATGATTGTATGATAACAATCAAATAAATATAGAAACTAAAAATTCAGGTAAAATATGGCCATTTTAGCAAGGTTAAGCCTCTTTTTAAAAATATTTTTTAGTTGTTCATGGGTCTTTTATTTTATTTATTTATGTGTGGTGCTGAGGATCGAACCCAGTGCTTCGCACATGCTGGGCAAGTGCTCTTCCACTGAGCCACAGCCCCAGCCCTCAATATTAAGCATCTGAAAGACTATCAACTACTATTTATGTACAAGTATAATACTCGAATAAAAATAATTATCTTAAATTTTTTAAAAAATTATTATCTCCCATCTTCCTATTTGACTTCACTTTAACATATACTTAGAACCACCTAGAAGTGTCTTCCCCAAACATTCTTATAGTGGTAATAAAGAATTAGTAGAAAAAATAAAATGGTACATTTTTATAAAATTGTTCATTTATGATAGTGGAGAGAAGGCTGAAAAAAACAGTGTAAATTAAGAAATTGAAGGGTTAGGAAACAATGTTGAATAAGAAATGTTATTGGCTCTGAAAATATACAATACAGAGTTGTCATGGAAAGCAAATTGGTAGATTACTTTATTCCACAGGGTACCAATAACTAGGTAATTTACTCTGTGGATATACTATAATTGCCATGCAATTAGAATAATTGCATTTTGGGGGCAGGATATGCATTTATGCTAGATTGTGATTTTATTCAATAGTCAGTTTGTGCAATTTGAGTTTAAAATATTGAAAACTAAGATTAGGTTAAGATTTCTTTGTGTTTTTAGCTACACTTTTCTCATTTTGACATTATTTTGAATCCCCTGTTAACCTGCCTCTTTCTGGAGTATCTACCTTTGTAGTAGCATCAACTTTGGTGGTGAATGCACTAAAGCCACATCAGTACACATTACAGGCATTTCTATTTTTAATATTTTTTCTAAGTTCCATTTATATTCTTATTACTTCCAAATCTATATTTTTCTACTTTGATTTTAACTCCTAATCTCCAAACTTACATATTACAATGTCTTCGCAATGTGACCCACATATATATTTAATAAATGTATCAAAAATAAAATTTCAGCCTAAAATTTTAGATTCTTTCCAGCTTTCAGCTAGAAGGGTCTTCCCCAAACATTCTCATAGTAGTAATAAATATAATATCATTAATCTAGACGCTTACACACACACACACACACATACATATACACACAACACACACAGTTCTATAAATCATTATTGATTACTTCACATTTTATTATTGTATATCCCAAATAATTATAACTTCACATTTTACTATTGTATCCCAAGTAAATATATATTAAAATGCGTCCCAAACCTGTGGAACTTCTACCACCTTCATTGCCACTTTTTAAATTTAAATCATTATCTGCTCTTGTCTCAGTTACTAAGAGAAATCTTTAAAGATTCTTCTTGGCTTTGATACTTTTCCTTTTGTAGTCTGTTTTCTACCCATAAATCAGGGATCTATATAATATATAAATTATATCATACTACTTATTAAGAACCTGCCTTTTTCTTCTTATGTTTGGAATTGAACTCTAATGCTTTAGCATGGCCTGGAAGGCACTCATGATCTCAACACTACTTGTTCTAAGGTCACATCCTCTATGCTGTTCAAAGCCATAAAGCCCTCCTCCCAGATAGATTTTTATTTCTTCAACATGCTAACTTGATTCTATCTTAATGTTTTACTTCTCTTCCTGCTAATTCCAATACTCTTATTCTATCTCTTTTTATTCTTTACCCCTTGTTTCATTTAGTCTTCTTTCATTCAAATGGTAAACATAGGAAATATTTTTACTGTTCAGCCTAGCAGACCCTAATCCTCCTCCTGTCAGCCTCCTTTAGTATCCTTTATTTCTCCCTTCACAGAATTTATCACTTGAATGGATGGATGGATATATATACTTACAAATAGACATAAATATATGGACACCTATATGAATCTAATAAGTATGGTTTTGATATTTTTTTAAGATTTTTTTAAAAACTCACCTCTTTTCAGACTCCTCAAATGTAAATTCTATGAAATCTGGATTATTGACTCTATAAGTAACTGTAACCTCAGTTCTAAGAGGGTCTCTAACACATAGGTAATAACCACTATTTTAAAAAAGAATGAATTATGAAATGTTTTGAGAGATATACAAATAGAAATAACTAACAGGCAAAAGTAACATACCAGTCCTCATATAAAAAGAGAGCATCACTATGCAAACAGAAATCAAAGATGATCTCAGACTTATTTCTCTAAAACAAAGTATTGCATGAGCTACCTACACATATTCTCATATTAACTTTTACTGTAATTATACATTTTAAATATATACATATATGTGTGAATATATAATATGTTAATGGTTTTTATATTTAAAATTATATTTTTGGAGGGGAAAGAATTTTAGAAAATATAAAATTTACAAGAAAGAACCTTACTTATAATCTCAAAATTTAGAGAGAAAATAATAAATGTTCTCTATTTTCAGTGATTTGTATGCATTTATTACCAATCACATCACACTGTACATAGATTTTATTTATGCTTTCTGTATTCAATCTGATTGCTTGCCTTTCACTGTGTTTTTTAAAGTACAATTTTTGATTTAAAAATCATCCCATCTTTTGATAATATATACCCCTATTTTCCTGCTACTTCTTATAGTGATAATTTGGTTACTTCTAAGTTTTGTATGAGTGATAATAAAAAGAATATTCTTCAGCCAATATTTATTAGAAAGTGTATTTGTGAAAACTTAATTGAAATAGTGTATTTATTCTGAATGTCTGATTTTTAAATATTTATAAGTATTTGTATGTGTGTGTATATATAACTATATAATACACTTCACATTTCTAATGAGCGTAATCTCAAGAATTCTGAGTTTATTTACATTTACTGATTTTATGTAACTTTCACTTCTGATGGAATATTGGTAGCAGCATCTTTTCATATGCTGGGTAGTGGGCCTGTGCATTTTATTCAACTGAACCCAGGTACACTCTGTCATTTAGATGAGAATTTTCCAAAACCTGAACATAATGGAACAAAGGACAGTATTCTTATAGTCATCTTTATAAATATCTTGCCTATCTGTTAAAAATTGAAAGGAAAATTCCTCTTTTTTAAGCCTTTTGCCTTGCTATTTCCACTTCCTTTCCTTCTATGAAGCTTTATTTGATTTACACATAAAAAATGTGAAGATGAAATAATTGTTTTGTTTTCTGTCTAGACTCCCAAAGAACAAATATATATTTCTTATATTTCCAGTAAGCTCTGAATGTAAACCTAAAGTTTTAGATATCACTTCCTAATCTTTGTAAATGTAACTCTAACCTAAAATTTTGCAAATGAAAAGATGTAGACGATATATTATGTGTTTATTGTATGATGACCCAGACATGTTTATTTTCCAAAACCTCTATAGAGTTATATATGAGATGATACATCAGTTTTATGTTTCTCACAATGTTTCATCAGTTATAGAATTTGTTTATCAATATATCAATATTAGCTTAATTATACATGACTCAACATAACTGTGAAGTAAATGAAGAACTTAAATGTCAACAAAAAGTTATAAAGGAACAAAAACCAGCTAAAATATATGTCTTATACTTTGGGTTTGTCTGGGGGAACAGATTTTGAGAACTATAGAGTCTCTGAAGAAGTCAATGAATTATTTTAAAATGAAAACAAAATAGTCATCCTTTTTTTTTTTTTAGGTTTTTGAGAATGTTAGGTCTGAAGTTTTACTTCATCTGGGATGGTTTTGAAAGAACACGTTTGTAACACGTCATTAATGCTGGTAGCTTCCTCTGTGTCTTGCTCCCATTATCTGCTTCTCCTTGGCTTGCTTCAGGTTTGCTCGCTCAGAAATAAGCTTGGCAAATTTGGGGGTCCCCTATATTAATCCATACCATGGCTAAGTATCTTGTTTCTCGTAAGGACTGAAATTAAATTGTTTCACAAGATGAGCTCAGTTTCACATGGTGTGCCTACACTTAGGTTGGGTGTTACTTAGAATGATGGACAATTGTGCTTTCCTTTTCTTACTCTAAAGCAAAGCATAATCAGGACAACTAAGCCAACCTTTTCCTATGGGTCTTCCTTCTCTTCCTGCTTTGGATTTCTTAGTAAGTTCCTAAAATGGACAAAGCACTGCTTTAGTAATTAGACTTTTAAATTACATACAAGAAATATATAAATCATATATATGTATATATATATATATATATATATATATATATATTTTTTTTTTTTTTTGCTTAAGGACCACACGTATATAGTGAAAAGCAATAGTATGGCCAAAATGATTGACTGAATAAATTATTGATTGGCTGACTAATTTATTCCTTTATTTAAATATAAATTAACCTAAGAAGAATATTCTTTTGTCCAGGGCCATTAAATTATACCAAAGTCCCCACAAAATTGATATCTAAATAAAGAATGTAGTAGTACTAGTAGCTTATGAGGACCCATTTTGCACAATACAATCCTTACCTCTTAATATATTCTACAGTCCTAGAGAGTCTTTTAATTTGACCACCTGGAAAGGTGTTCTGCATGTTACCTTATTCACAATAACAAAATTACAACAAAAAGCCACATTCAGGTACACTTAATCAGATAAGGTACTAATCAAAAATCAAAAACTACTCACTTAAAGCATTGGTAAGATGAACTAATACAATGAGCTAGATTGTAGTTTAGTGTCAATGTAATTGGCCTTGCATTTTGAATGAGTTCATTATTTTGTTTAGTTTTCTAATTTATTAAAATAAATTAAAACTGTGCTAATTAACAATGTTAAAATAATTACAGAATTAGAGATCCATAGATTAAAAATACATCTGGGGTAAATCATCAGTTTGAAAGGCAACATCTGTAATTATCATCATATGCCCTTTTGTATCATTTCCCTGTTTTTTTCCATGCAACAGAAATATATGAGGTAAATTCATTGAATTATGAAGAAAGGTTAGATTCATCAAGTTTTTTTGAGCTTTTGTTATTTAAAAATGTTTTATTTTCATGGCACTGATAGAAAAACACCCCAAATAAACTCATGGATATGAGGCTTGGAAGCCATCTAGTTTGAAGAAATCCTCTTCAGCCAGATTATGTTTCTTCTGCTCTTCCTCCATGTCACCTTGCCTGTTGCATGATTTATTTTTCCACAGAGGTAATAATGGCAGTGGTGGCAGCTCTGAACCAAAGTCATCAGGCTCACCTAACTCATGGTTGAGATACTCTAAATTAGCTCCTGGCAAACTGCCCTGACTGTACAGTGATCTGTTTCTCCTGGCATAGCTACAAAGCCCTAGACAACATGTAGAACGTCCTCTTGATAACATCTTCAGTAGTTTCTGGAACAGGACAAGCACATCAAAGATGTCAATCAAATCCACAAGTGAATACACAGACATATAACTAATAGAGGTTTAATGGATTCTGGTTTTGAATACTCAAATGTGTGGAGTAACTGAAGGAATGATCATTAAACATGTCCATCTGGTATGTGTCTTCATTCATAGTAGCGTAGCATGTAAACTACAGTTCTATTATTCAATATGACAAAGAGTCAGGTGAGGAGAAGCCCCAAGAATTCAATCTGAATCAGAATGAGTACTGGCACTGAAAAACCCAGATGAAAAAGATAATAAATAAAATAAAGGACACACTTAGGAACATACTATCTGGACAGAATGTGAAGAGAAGGGTACTCATGCAGGGTCTCTACCTGAGATACAAACTTTTCTCTGTACCTTGAGAGACTCTCCTCCATGCTGGTGTACTTGCCGATTGTATAATTCTACCTTGTATGTTTGGTTATTATTTTAAAAGAGGGACGGTATAATCTTTCTGATCACCTCATTGTATGGCAGCCTAAAGCCAAAATGTTTTATTCATGAATGATGTCTTTTTTTTTAATAAACTATAAAAATGTAAAATAATAAAAGTGATATATACCTAATAATGAATGAACCAATAAACCCACTGGGCAACTTTGCTCTCCAAGTGGAAAAAATTGACTTTGTATAACAAATTGCAGAATTATTAATCCTGTTTGAAACCCTTTTTATATCACACCATTTACTTTAATTCTTACTAGTTTGACCATTATCATATATTATGCATTTTTCTTTGTACTGGTTGGGAGGGGAAGTGGTAGCTCAAATGTACTCTTGAACCTTCAAGGCCTCGGAGCAAGTTGAGAGGAAGCTCTGACCAGCTGGCAAAGGGAGAGAGGAGGGATGCCCCTGGCTGCAGAAGGCTCTTTTGACATCTTGATTGACAGAAACCTACTGTTTCCTCTGAAAGGTTGCTCTTTCTCCAGGCAGGGTAGGAGAGAAACAAACATTAAAAATAAGCAGGTGCTTGCCTCAGGTGACTTCCTGGAAGTTTATCACCATACCCGCCAAATGATAGCCTTCTGTAATTAAATAAGCAGGAACGATCTCAAATCCCTGGGATTTTAAAGATATTCTGAGAAAGAAAATGATTATGTAGGCACCGAAACTGACTTTACAAAGTTAGCCTTGCAAAGGATTGCCATACCAAAGGGGGGAATAAAACATTAAAAATTAAGATGTCAACATGCTTTAAGGAAAGAAATTCAGCAATGCAAATATGAAACTTTTCAAAAGTTGTCTTAAGGAATTAGGACGAAAAAGCAATGCAGCAGATCTGCTGCTGTCTTTGCACAGTTTAGAAGTCTTTTAATTAATTTGTTTATTTTAATTAGGTGTATATGACAGCAGAATGCATTTTGATTCATTATACACAATTGCAGCACAACTTTTCATTTCTCTGGTTGTACAGTATGTTAAGAATTGCATCTGCCTAATTTGGGCAATATTCTCAGCTTAAGCACACCCTAGAATTTAGGTCTTGTGAGATTTATGATGCAGTGAGTAACTTTGGACTCACCATCTCATATGGCGGAAAATAAGGGAAGAATATCTGTCTGGGAAAATGAAGATTTTCAGAAGCTTAGGGTCCATGGTCAAGTGAAGAGTATACATAATCACAAATATGTATTTCAGTAAATTCCTTTTGGATGGTATCAACATACATTGCAGAACATCAGTGACTATATATCCCTGAGAAGCTCAAGCCTCATAGGAGTGGCAACCACAACCACTTTGTTGGATATTGCCACCAGACAGCTATTCTGTACACCACAGGAGTGGATGATATATCTAGAGTAGGAGAAGTGGGAAATGGAAAGATGACAATGGAATGATTTTGCAAGCAGATTTATGGAGCAGAGTCATAAGAGTATTACTAGAATCTATAGTTATTCTCATAATGTCATAGCTTGAGAGACCTACACAATTTACAGATGGATAAATGGGATAAAGAAATTCTTCTAAACTATCACCTGTCTAGATTCAGATATGTCTGAACTAGAACCCTGGTCTTCTGATCAATTTTGTGTATAGGTACATTAAATGTATTTGCTCATTCAATCATAGAATAGATATTTACTAGACATCTAAACTTCTGGACTTGGGAGACACTATTGTTATCATCTGACTTAGGTTTAAGCCTAATTAATAGCAGAACAACAATAATAATAACATGTCATTATATGTCATTCAGTGAAAATTTATATCCAATAGAAATCAATCAAGATAGTGTGGTTAGTATCACAGAAGGGTTGTTCTTTGATACAAACTAGTCAGAAAACCTTTGATAAAGAGAAGGAAATTCAGCATGGACATAAAAATAGTGAAAAAATTAACCCCATGAAAATTTTGAGTGTAATCCTACTAACTAGAGGCCAGAGAAAAAGTTGGTAAAACAGAATGAAGCTTGATTTAACTGAACATCAATCAGAGGCAAAGCTGATACAGCCTGCAGAGAGAGATTATGGTGGAGAGGGTGAGGAGATGAGGCTGATGAGTGGGCAGGGCCAGATCCTGCTGGGCCTTTTGAAAGGTCATTCAGTGTTTAGATTTTATTATAAGTGTCACCATAAACTGTGGCAATTTTTAGGCAGGACAATCATTCAATGCTTAGATTTTGTATTAAGTATCACAATAAACCATGGTGATTTTTAGACAGGACATTAAAATAACCTGATATACATTTTTCAAAATTGATTGCTGTAGCTATTATAATGAGGACAGAAACGAAAAAGGTGAAAAGTACAAGATGAGCTAGGAAATGAATACAGTTGCTCAGGACAGAGAGGAAGATAAGGTGATCTGCATTAGAAAAGCAGCCATATAACTGGAAGTAGATTCAGAATGTATAATGGGGGAAGTGAGTCTATAGTTTATGTTTATTGCTGATTGGAGAGAAGGTGGTAGTTGGAGTTCACCTGAGCAAAGTTCACCTGAAATGTGATGCCATTTTTTCAAATGCAGAAAAGTATTTGCAGGGGGTAGTGGTGGTAGTAAGCATAACTTATTTCAGAATACTATGCTTCTGTTACTTCATAGAGAAATACATGGATGACTTAATCATATACCAAAAATATGGTTTTCAAACAAAAATAATAATACGACTTGACTTACAATGATACTTTAGATTATTATCTGAATTTAAGTTAAAATTAACCAAACCTATATAAGGTGGTATTACCCTACAATTAAATTAAAACTTGAAAGCGTTCTCTTAGGATCTCTTCTCCCACTTAATCCCTACCTCATCTCCCATGTTTGCACACACACTCTTGCAATATATCTGAGGTTGTTGAGGATAATAAAGCTGAGAATCCTGAACATTGGTGATTACATGGCAATATGTATATTCTATTTTTGATCCTGGTTAATATATTTAATCAATTTTTCTTCTCTAATTGATCAGTTCTTTTTGAGAAGTGAACATGAGGATAACACTGTGATCCCACTCCAATTTACACAGCACCTCTAGTAGCTGGGATTGTGAAAGTATATAGTTTGTTTAGTTCATTGACACTTAATGACATTTACATGTTAGTCTCAGAATTGTGAGGCTTATGTTCTTATCTAAACTTAGTGGGGAAAAATTTTTAAAACCCGTAAAACGAAGACTTTTGCAAGTGCAATGTGAATTGTCATCAGAAATATCCACTTCATGGTTTTAATCTAACAAATGTGCTGAAAATATGAGTGTTTGCATAAATAATAAATTAATGGATTTATATAGTACTCTAAATACAAGTTCAAAAACATGCACTGCGGAGTGTCTAGAATTTATCCCCACTATGTAAGAGTAATTTCACAGAGAATATATCAGAACTTCCCAGATTATACAATCCTTCTCTAAACAGACATTAGGTCTGAGCCATTGTGCCATTTCTTCTGTTCTTCTGTAGCACGTGGTAGCAATTCATTCCTGCATTTTCTTAGCAATGATCAATATCTTCCCTGTGCCTCTTGCTTTCTGAAACATATGCTTTCACAATTATCTCTTCTTCATCTCACAGCATTTTTGGGTGAAAATAGAAAACATATACACACACACACACACACACACACACACACACATACACGCTTTGCAATCTAACAGTACTTACAGTACAGGATTAGTTGGTCTGGCTTCTTGGAATTGAGTTTACAGGAAAGATGTTACAGCAAGTATAACTATGTTGTATAGCAGCATAAATGGCACAGATTTACTCATTTGACTTTATATCCTTCATTTTCAAACAGCTGGAGAAGAGAAACATAAATACCTGCATTTGAATGCTTTCTTTGCAAAGGAATTAAGTGAAAAAAAAAACTTTCTAGAGAGAATTGAGGATAGCTTTCATTTTCATGAAGTGTTGAAGATTTAAGGACCTAAATCTATTTCTTGGTGGGTTTCATTTTTGTATCTAATAGTCTAGTCTATCCTACTTTGGCCACAATTAAGGTATTCTGAGGCAGGGACTTAGCTGATCAATTTAAGGCAATGACTTTGCCCCTGGATAAATGTGGTTCAGCACTTTGTACCAACAGCAGCTAAAGAGATTTGCATGTATTTTTCTTTGGATTGGATGGGCAGCTCGAAATATCTTATACATATTAATCTTGAATGGCACACTCATCTTTTCATGTGCAATAAATATATTTCTTAAAATCTTTAGTGCATAGAGCAATGAATAATCCTATTATATTTTTAAGGAGTATTGAAAATTTCTGAATGCTACATTAGATTTCTTAAGTTGATGTAAATGGGTGAGTATTGGGGAGCCTGCCCTATCAGAAGGAGAAAGACATGTTATTTAGTTGCAGCATAAAAACAAAATATTTTATGATTTTCAAAGTTCCTTAGGGGATCATGATTAAACTCTGGAAATTATATTTTATGTACATCACAAGAGGGAAGTAAGGACAGATAGTGTTTCATACTTTCCCTTTCAGGAAAGTTTGTAGCATTTCAAAGCCTTTAGTGTCTCTAGTTTCAACTAAATCAGTAAAGCCATAAAAGTGTACTTCCTTCCCCACAAACCTTCACTGGCTGTTTTAAAACCTACTGCAGTGTGTAACATGGAGAATTTAAGACATTTTATGTGTTTGGACAATGAACTTGGATGCAGAGCTTTATAATGCTGGAAAAAGTACATAAATTAATAACCTTGTAATTTTATCAAGTAGGTAAGGAGGGTAGAGATGTAGACCACAGCAAGAAAATTCATGACCCAGCTTTAAATCCCTGATTTGGGGATGCTGCTTTCACATGAAAGAAAGCAGAGACATAACTTAGGGGGGAAAGAGTATGTCTGTGTTATCTATAGATTAATTTCCAAACAAACTTTATGAAACACCTTAATCTATTTAAACTGCATTTTTCCCTAGTTACTTCACAGCAATGAATGAAGGACTAAGTTTAGAAGGATCATGAGATGCAGATTTTTTGCTTTTATTTGGGAAATATTTCTAACATCTCTGCAGAAAGGCTTCTTTTTGAGAGAGGCTGGTTAGCTCTGTGTTCTTCGTCCTGAAACGCTGCTCTCTGGTCTCATCTAGATGTTCTTCCCCTTCCCTTCTCTGCCCTTCATGCAACACATTCCTAGACCAGATCTTATCAGTTATTGCCACATGTCACACCTGGGCTTACTTATGTCAGTTCTTTCCCCACAGTGTTCTCTTCTTCCTTAAATTCAGCTCTCTCAGCACTTGTTCCTGAGGTTTTCTTTATCATAATCAAAGCCCACACATCTAATAGCTACAGAATATATATGTAAGAACACAAGTATCTATTTACAATGTAACCAATTAAAATATCCTCCCATTATCTCTCTATCCATACAAATATAAGTCTAGAGGAAAATAATGTGTCTTTTATATTCTTCATAGCAATAAATACAAGAAAGGACACAACTGTGCTTTTTGGTAAATACTTGTTTTGAAGGATTAGTTGCTCTGTATATTATGTTATCCTATAAGTAATGCCCCTCTTTCACACAAGGGCTTTCTACAAATTACATTTTAATTGCTTTTTGTTTGTTTGTTTGTTGTTGCTGTAGATGGACACAATATCTTTATTTTATTTATTTATGTGGTTCTGAGGATTAAATCCAGTGACCCATGGATGCAAGGCAAGTGCTCTACTACTGAGCCACAACCCCAGCCCCAACACAAGAACTTTTAAAAACTAAACATCAGGGACATTAGTGTGATCAGATAACCTGAAAAAATATAAAATAAAGTCTTACACAAACACAAAACCCCATTTGTCTTCGGTGTGTTGTTCTCTTTAAATTCAAGTGAAGAAAGCATTAAAAGTCTAAATATGTTCAAAGTAGGTTCTCAAGGCTTATTCACCTCCCTGCAGTCTCTAGAGAGTGAGTTCAAGTCATCCCTGCCAGGCCATAATGGCAAGAATCACTGAGAAGGCTGAATCCCTTGGATTATGGATGCAAGCCATGGTTTACATCCAGCCCAGCTGAAGTTATAAAATGTCAGAAATGGGGGCACATGTTGACGTTTATGAATCATTTAGTTTTACTCTCATCATTTTGTCAAATGGCAGAGCAGAACAACAGTATTTCTTGCTTTGTCTCCGTGCCCATCTCCATCCTGAAAGAGCACTAGAGAGTGTGGACGTGTGTGCAAGAATGTGCACATGTGAGTGTGTGATAGGCTCAGGGAAGTTTGATCTGTAGAATCTTTATGAACATCAACTTGAAGTTAGCCAAAACAAACAAAGCAAAACCTTCTTGATCTTCTATTCAGCATCTTAGATTGCTAATAATATTGGGGGGAGAGGGGGAGAAGCCATACAGAATTGGCAAACTCCTGAAAACACAAAACTTGAGAACCTTCAAGCTGGCGTGTGGCAAAAGGCAGGTGAAGAGGATGTAAGCGGGACTTCTCTCAGATAATATGTTCCACTCCATAGAATGTGTTATTTAGTTCAAGTTTTTGAAGCAAATGATGGAGAAATTGTCAAATACTCCATTTCCCTTCATCCTGTAATACTATAAAACTATTATGAGCTAAGATGGTTTCTATTCAAATGCTTTAGTTACCAGCATGGACATCCTAGGAGAAAAACATCCATTTCCTTTTGAAAAAAAAGATGCTTTACTAGAAGAATATATTGGAGATAGAATTCTACTAAACCATCTTAGAAAAGCATTTCTTTTTATTGATTTCTCTGCAGGCAGAAAATCTACAGATCCTTATAAACACTGAAGAACTACTCGGGCACTTCTGTTCAGAGGGTCTTAATAGTGTTTTTCCAGACCGACATACTTTTATTTTGCAAGTCAACATATGAGAACTTTCACTCCTTTTGCTAATAGTGACCTTACCTTTGTAAGTCTCAGGTTTTAGTATTTGCTGTCCTTAAAGCTAAAGCTGACATTAATTTACCTGAGGTGACATGCCAGTTTCTATATCAAAGATGATATGAAAATTTTAGCTTTTTACAAAAATACAAATTTCTCACTGATATTTTCTTTTAGGGTAATTACATCTGATCTTTTATTTATATTTGTTGCATGCTTCTCTCCAAGAAATAGGCATTTTTACACAAATGAGAGTAAGAAAAACTACATGAATAAAAAAAATCCTATTGAATTTTATCCCATAGACTAAGTAGACTTGAATATATGCTCATGCAATGTAAATGTTGATATTCATTCAAAGTAAATTAAATAGGAACAAATGGAAATATACAGGGGATCTCCTTCTAATGACTGAATTTCAATAAACAAATATAAAAGGAAAAAGAGTGCAAAAAATCACTTTGAACAAAAATCATTGCAAAAATTTTTCACCAACAAATTGCAACAAGAAATTCTAAATTTAGTGGGCAAATCTAAGGTGAAGTAGACCACCCCCCAAGGATATTAACTACAGTGAATAAATTGCCAATTTAAGAGGAGAGCAACCTGGAAGACACTACCTTAATCAAGTAATTAAAGTTAACATCACCGGTTCATTATGAGCATCATGAATTCCTTGATTCTAAGTACAGAGAACACTTATAATTTCTGGGATACTACTGCTAAAATATATATAATCTCATTCTAGTAATGCATAATACCAAATAAACACAATTAGAGGGATATGCTACAATGTTGCTTTTAAAAGTTTTATGATTACAAAAGAAAAAGGCATCAGGTCTATTACAGATTGGGGGAGATTAAGAAGACTTATCCGTAAATGCTACGGAGGGACTGGACAGACCCTTGGAATAGAAAAGACTCAAGGAAATATTGAAAAAATTTACTAGTATCAAGGTCTGTAGTTTAACTAATAGAAAAACACCAGTTTTAATTCCTTGATTTTGAAAAATCCTGCAATGGTAACATAAAATGTCCATATTAAGGAAAGCTGGGGAGGATTATACAGAAAATCCTTGTAATCTTTGCAACATTTTCTTGGTTTCAAGTATTTTAAAATGATTATGTTTATTTGAGTTAAAGTATTAGTAGAAAAAGTTTAGTATTGTGTGAGTATGTGTGTTTGTATATATGTGCATAACCTGTAGCATTCACTAACACACTTGAAATAAGACTTTGCACATAGTCCAAGACTTTCTTTACTTTTCTTCAACCCTTCCCTGCCCCCCAGCAATCCCCCAGGTCTGATCATGTGATCTACTGAATCCAGCCCAACAGAGGACCTATGTATTAATTTCTGTTTATTATTTGATTGCTCAGACTAGAGAGGGTGCTAAAAACAAATGTAAGGGCATGGAGAGAAGACCAAGTAGCTCCAGAACAAATGCATTTTGTGTCAGAATACACAGAAATTCAACTATATTACTCAGCACTACAAAATGACAAAATCATGGCATTTGTAGGGAAATGGATGGCATTAGAGCAGATTATGCTAAGTGAAGCTAGCCAACCCCTAAAAAACAAATGCCAAATGTCTTCTTTGATATAAGGAGGGCAACTAAGAACAGAGCAGGGAGGAAGAGCATGAGAAGAAGATTACCATTAAACAGGGTCGAGAGGTGGGAGGGAAAGGGAGAGAGAAGGGAAATTGCATGGAAACAGAAGGAGACCCTCATTGTTATACAAAATTACATATAAGAGGAAGTGAGGGGAAAGGAAAAAAAACAAGAGAGAGAAATGAATTACAGTAGAGGAGGTAGAGAGAGAAGATGGGAGGGGAGGGGAGGGGAGGGGGGATAGTAGAGGATAGGAAAGGCAGCAGAATACAACAGACACTACTATAGCAGTATGTAAAAACGTGGATGTGTAACAGATGTGATTCTGCAATCTGTATATGGGGTAAAAATGGGAGTTCATAATCCACTTGAATCAAATGTATGAAATATGATATGTCAAGAGCTTTGTAATGTGTTGAACAACTAATAATAAGAAAAGAATTTCTAGCAGACATGCTCATCCTACCTCCAATGTGTTAATTTAAAAAAAAAAAGAAATCTTTTAGATTTTTTTTCTACTTTACTATGCAACTACAAACCCCAAAAGGAGCTTCCAACAAATACAAATATTAAAATGCTCAGAAATTAAACTAAATGAAACAGTACAGGGATACCTAGACAAAAAAATTGAACCCAGTAAAGAAGACTTGCCATTTTTATCAGTATCAATCCCAGTCTGGTTGGGTACTACTACTGCTGAAGCAAAAATCTGAAGCCACATGTCACTATGGCACAGGGAAGCATGACACTGAATCAATGGTCAAAGACAAAACTAAGTCAGAGATAAAATATAAAGGCTATTTATTCATATACTTGCTTCCAGGGAGTCTATTCTTCTGTCTCTTTGGTTTCACGGGAGTTCAAAGCGCTAGAAAGACAACTGCATTTTTTCCAGAGTAAGTTTGACAGAGCAAAACATGAAACAGACCGTCTCTGGCAAATGTTCTACTATAGTCGGAGTCTTAGAGGAGTGCATTTTCTAATTGGTCTTCAGGACCAATTGTGGTTGTCCTTAGTTAGCTACAAGAGGGCGAACCCAGCAGTTTGGCAACATCTCAAAAGAAGAAAAACTGCTCCATGTTAAAAGTAGAGGTTTCTATGGACAACTATTTCCTGAGACAAGGGGGTACTTGTTTGCACCATCAAAATGATCAATATTCATTGAATTAATTTGAGGTACTAGGGACTAATCCAGTGGCACTTTACAACTATCACACATCCCAACTCTGTATTCTTCAGTTTAAGACAGGATTTAACTTAGTTGACTAGGCTGGCCTTGAACTTGTGATCCTCCTGCCTATGAGTTTCCTGAGTCATTGGGATTACAAGTGTGCACCCCCACACTGGACATATGATCTTTGTAGAGGACAGTGGCTGAAATATTATGTGATTTCTCAATGTCCTATTACTGTCATATTAAATGTCACCACAGGGGAGAAATAAACATCCAGACTATCAACTTCCAGAGGTTAGTAATTAGGACACACAGGTGTCTCCTTCTTTTGACTCTGTTCTTCTTTCCATCTAGACAAACTTATCACATCCTATCTAAATTGAAGTCTTCCTTTGGATTAGTTTTTATATGAAAACTGGATGATAATCTCATTTTGTGAAATATAATTAGATCTTCCGCATATCCTAGGAATTTGTACAACATTTTTAAAAACAATATTATTGAGTTCTGAGAGACATAGTGCCCATATCTACCTTGCCTAAAAATCCCTTCCAGCCCACTTCCAACTGAATCCAACCTGATCATAAATAAGAAAATAAGCAATAAGCCTTGCTAATGTAACGTGCTTACTAAACATTCCATCTTAAAGTGATATACTCGGATGCTATAGTTCAGGGACAGCATATACTTTTCCCTAATGATGAAACCACCAAGAATAATGTTATAACCATTATATTCATAATGTTCTTTTACATTTACTACCATTTCATAAATTTTATTTGGCTTTTTTTCCTCAGTTAGCAATGGCCTTACTTAAACCATTTACTCCCACACATTTAACCTATCTCTGGCAAAGAACAATGTATGGAAAGAAATGTCATGTTATTTGAATTTCTCTTTTCTATTCCTTTTTTTCTCTAGTAGACCCATATAAAAACTGACTTTTCCTCCCTTCCTCAACCTGATAAAACATGACTATCATCAATAATTTTTTCTTTAAAATATTTAGTCACATAATGTTTTTTCACCTTCAGAGTTAAATTCTGTTTCACCATTCTATGTGAAAACTAAATTTCTACAACCAAGATAAGGCCAATAGTTGATTATGTAATAAGATACTATTGTGAGTGGACAAGTCATAGTTATCATTTTTTCTTTTCTTTTAATTTTTTTAGATATTTATAAACCTTTATTCTATTCATTTATTTATATGTGGTGCTGAGAATTGAACCCAGTGCCTCATACATGCCAGGCAAATGCTCTGCCACTGAGCCATAACCCCAGCCCCTGATTTTACTTTATTAAAAAAACCCCTAACTTTCTACCTTCTGATATTTTATTATTTTAGCTTAAGTTTTGTATGTATACAATGGCTTATATATTCATATTGTATATGCAAATTAGTCCACTGAGATTTTAGAATTGTTTGTTATGCAGTATTACCTATTCTACCATAAATAATGTTTTGATAAATAGAAGCTATTGTTTTGTATTTATTTAACATATGCTTGGGTTTTTAAAATTTGTTCTTTTTAATTGTGCAATAGAATGTATTTTGATATAACATACATACATAGAGTATAACTTATTCTAATTAGGATCCCATTCTTGCGGTTGTACACGATGTGGAGTTTCACCAGAGGTGTATTCATGTGTGAACATATGAAACTTATGGAGGAAGAGCATGAGAAGAAAATTACCAGTAAATAGAGAAGAAAGGTGGGAGAGAAAAGGAGGGAGAAGGAGAATTGCACAGAAGAAGGAAGGAGACCCTCATCGTTATACAGATTACATGTATGATGATGTGAGGGAAAAAAAAGGAAGTATGTCACATTAGATTGAGTAGAGAGAAGTAATGGGAGGGGAGGAGAGGGGAAGGAGGAATAGGAAGGACAGCAGAATAAAATAGACACTAGTATTGCTGTATGTATATATGTGACTGTATAACCAATGTGATTCTGCAACCTGTACACTCAGAATAATGAGAAATTATACCCCATTTGATTCAAATGTATGATATGTCAAGATCATTGTACTGGCATGTGTAACTAATTAAAACAAATTTAAAAATGCAAAAAGAAAAAAAGAAACTTATGTCCAATTCATTCTACTGTGTTTCCTGTTCCCATCCCCTCTCTTTTCCCTTTGTCTAATCCACTGAACTTCTATTTTTCCCTTCTTCCCTCCCTTTGTTGTGTGTTAGCATTAGCATAACAGAATATTTGAGCTTTGTTTTATGGGGTTTGTCTTATTTCACTTAGCAAGGTAGTCTCCAGACCCATCCATTTGTCAGGAAAAATCATAAAGTCATTCTTTTTTTATGGTTGAGTAATATTTCATCATGTATTAATTTTGTTTACAGAGTGAGTTTTAAGAGAGAAGAAAAACTAAGATGTACTTATGGATTGGATGTGATGAAAGAATAAATAAAAGCCTTGGGTTTTCAAACATAAATTTTCTGGACATTAACATAGTTCTAAGTGCTTGACCTGCTTTGTTCAAATTATCATCCAGTTAGGCATTTAATTGACAGCGATTGCTGCTTATATTACATGTACCATGCATGTTCTGCAACCCTGCTAGTTTTTTATCCTTGTGTACTTACATTCATTAAAATCTCCTTTTTCATAATGTTTGTTGTAACAATCATACTCTAAACATCCAGAATATTTCATTTTCTGATGTGGCTTATTCTCATATCTTATGCTATTACATACCTGATCTTCCTATATTTCTAAGTAAACTATGTCAGTAAAATATCACTTTGCATGGCATCATGCCTAGCATAATCCTTTGTCTCTAATAGTACTTTTTAATTAAAAAAAAACATACACCACACGTATATTAACTGAATGACTAAATGAATGTAAATTAAGAATCAAGACAATGCATTTAAGTTTTCCATAGTGCTTCGACTACAATAAAAAAGAAATTCTGTCAACATTACCAAGTACTATGTCTGGTTTGAAATGTACATCTCATTCATGGAGAGTTATAACATAATCTGTTTTCATCAGGAGCAATTTGGAGCTATATTTAAATGAAAGAAATTGCTGAAATAGCCATAAGGTAGAGAGTTTAAGTAAAAATTGTTGACTCTCAAAAATTATTGAGATATAAGGGGAGATACAGTTTCTTAAATTTCAGCCCCTGAAGTCATATTGATTCAAATGGTGGTATGTTAAATGACCACTGATCACATACTTGCATGTATCATTGCATGGCATGCAAAGTCTTTTTGTTTTTTTTTCAGGCCTATGCTTTCTTAGTAATCCATTGTCTTCTTCTGTAACATTTTTTTTTTCATTTTTATTGGTTCTGTAATTGTTTTTCCTTAAATTAATGCTGTTTGTTATAATCTACAAAGCCAATAATCCATTTGACTTAAATCAGCCCAAAGCAGTTAATGTGGAGAATATTTGTCCCTTTTTACAAATCTGGAAATAGATAACAAGAGATCCAAGTCACTTGTCTGAATATCTGCAAATAATTACCACTGAGTATCCCAATGGCTGCCCTTGTTGTCTTACTACAGGTCCTTTCATTGTTTCACCCTCTCATTCTGCTCAACTTTCCAGGAGAAAGTTGATCCATTCTTTTCCAGGATAAATGTCAAGACAGATGGACAGCATGACTCAGTTGGTAGAAGAGCAAACTCAAAGTGAAGGCTGCTCATAATCATCATGTTTCTACTATTTAAGAGGATATCAGAGGGGAGTTCAGACTTGAAGTAAATTTTATGTTTTGTATTGCATGTTACTTATTAATTTGTGGTGATACATTTCCAGCTATGGGCTACTTAGGAGGAACCACACTGGCTGTCTTCCTGTCTCACAATAGACCAACGTAAGCCCATTGAGTAACCAAGCAAGGCAGAAGAGGGAAGGCAGTTCCTCATTTCTGCTGCAGCAAAGGAGATATAATACAATCTGAAGACAATTGTGAATAATCTTTCTTTCTTTGAATCAATCATGCAACTGTTCCTCTCTATTAGCGCATGTAATTGAGAGTGGAATATATATGCAAAAGTGACTATTTCAACTCTGAAATTCAAATTTTCTCATGCTACACTGTTTGGGAAATAAAAGAAATAGCCACATATAGTCACCCACATATGTGCAATAAAGGACAGTTAAATACCAATTAGACTTATTGAATAATCCTTCCAGAAACCTTTCAAGCCAAATATTTACTCACTGCTTCTAAAAAAACACATTAAGGAACCAAAAGTGACCTGCTAATATTGGTTTTATAGATTAACAGAAAAAATTATCCCTATATCTTCTAAAAGTAAGAACTCTAGACATGCACACCCAAAATAGTTGTTTCATAATACTTTATAATGGATAACCTTCTCTCTATGCTCTTACTTTCAGATTATAGGACTTCAATTTGTTTTTAATTTATCAAAATGATATTAAATACCCTTACTATCAAGGACAGTGTAGGCAAAATAATAAAACTCCTTGCAACACATGAAAATGATTAATCATTATCTAGTCAAGAGCTACGCTTAAACAAAGATTTTTCTCCCCCTTTTAAAATTTAGGGAATTATTTATGCTTTCTTGATTTAATTGGCAAGTTTCACTGTGCTTCAAAAGTTTAAAAATGAAAGGGAAGGAAAAAAAAGCAACAGTTCAAGGATGATTTTGCATAACTTCACACAACAAGCAGGTGTTTGTAAGATCAATTTACAACAGGGACTACAGTACCCATCTACCTTGGGTGACTTCCAACCTATTTCCAATTAAAACTTACCTGATCATAAATAAGAGATAAAAGCTTACTAACCAGTACAGTAAATAATAGATCTTACAATAATGTACTTGCAGCTATGTTTAGAGACAGTAAGTGAATTCCCTCCAGGTAAGAAAATGTTAGAAGGGGATTTGAGGTCAGGATCCCCAGGAAGCCAATAAAACATTGTCTTTGCAGCATTGGCTGTGATGTTTTACAATGTAAACTGCTGAATCACTAAGAAGTTTACAATGTGGGCTGTGCCTTTCCAGACACTGCAATGAGACCTCTATTTTTCAGCCCTTCTGAAAGGTTCAGTAAATGTAGTTTCCTGGCAGTAAACAGGCTTAGAATAAGCAGTATGAAATTGCTTGACCAAGTTGGGCAGAAGGCCTGGACATATTGATTGTTTTAGACCAGAGGGTCTCTATATTCTTCCTCTCTTATTCAATACAGAAATTATTTTCATGGATTAATTCCAAGGAATGCTGCTAAGGACATAGACCCGGAGAAGAAGCATATAGAGAAAGTCTGTGTGTTCCTCTGTATACTGGAATGTAGGCTTTGGAAGTTAGATGAACAATAAGATTACAAAGAGGAAGGAGCAGAAAGAAAGAGAAATCCTAAAACTTTCACATCCCTCCTGTTCTGGATAGACTTATGTCTCCCAGCAAAAGCATATGTTGAAAACCTTAACCCCGGATACCTGTGAATGCCTGAGACATTATTTGCAAATAGGATCTTTTATTTATTTATTTATTTATTTATTTATTTATTTATTTATTTATTTATTTATATTGGTTGTTCAAAACATTACAAAGCTTTTGACATATCATGTTTCATACATTAGATTCAAGTTGGTTATGAACTCCCATTTTTACCCCAAATACAGATTGCAGAATCACATCTGTTACATATCCACATTTTTACATAATGCCCTATTAGTAACTGTTGTATTCTGCTCCCTTTCCTATCCTCTACTAGCCCCCCTCCCCTCCCCTCCCATCTTGTCTCTCTACCCCATCTACTGTATTTCATTTCTCTCCTTGTTTATTTACCCATTCCCCTCGCAACCTCGTATGTGTGATTTTGTATAACAATGAGCGTCTCCTTCCATTACCATGCAATTTCCCTTTTCTCTCCCTTTCCCTCCCACCTAGTGTATCTGTTTAATGTTGATCTTTCCTTCCTGCTCTTTCTCCCTGCTCTGATCTTGGGCAAATAGGATCTTTAAAGAAATAATCTACTATAAGGAAGGCCTTTAAGGTGGGCTCTAATCCAATATAAGTGGTGACTGTATAAGATGAGATAAACTTGGGTACAGGTACAGACACAAAGGGAAGATGGCCATGTGAAGATGCACATAGAGATTAGAGTCTTGCTACCACAGCAAAGGAATGCTGGGCTACCCGAAGCAGGGAAAGACTAGGAAGGATCCTTGTCCTTGGAGTACTCAAAGAAACATGGCTGTGATATTACCTAGATTTCTGATTGCTGTTCTCCAATACCATGAAACAATAAACTTATGTTTTTTTTTTAAGGTACCTAGTTTCTGCTATGTTATTATAGCATTCTTAGTTCTAATGTAATTGACTTTGTTAGTCTACAGAGTTTTCAAATACTGGTACCTTGACCTTCCTGCTTGAATGAAGCATTTCAAATCATCTTAATTCTATAAGACATGGCTCACATGGTTACCACTGCTTTAAAATATAGAACAACGGATCATCACCAGATCTAGAAACATTGCAGATGTCCCTAGAAAGGGTGCTGCTATTTCATAGTTCCCCAACAGCTGTTGACAATTAAAGTCAAAGAAACATAAACCCTCATACCAGCAAAGATGTATGATGAATTCAAAGACCTTTATGTAGCCAGGCACAAAGGCATATGGTGGCTTTAATCCCAGAACCTTGGGAGGCTAAGGCATTAGGATACGAGTTCAAACTCAGCCTCAGCAACTTGGTGAGACTCTTTTATTAAAAAAAAAAAAATAATTAAAAAGGGCTGAGGATGTGACTCAGTGGCTAAGTGACTCTTGATCCAATCATTGGTAACCCACGCACACCACCCCAAAATTATTTCATTCTATATTGAAAAAAAATGATATTGATTCAACAGAATTTAAATAAAAGAAGACATTACACTAGGAATAGAAAACCTAAAGTACAAATCAGAGGGCAATAAGACAATCCACAGACTGGCAACAGCAGACTCTTTTAGTTTTAGTGAGGCAGTGTCTCGCTAAGTTGCTTAGAGCCTCACTGATTTGCAGAGGCTGACTTTGAACTTGTGATCCTCCTGCATCAGTCTCCTGAACCACTGGGATTGCAGGTGTAGACTACCATGCATGGCAGCTTGTTTGACTTTTATGCTATTCTTGTTAATCTGCTTTGAAGAATGGAAAAAGAGATGTTCACTGATGTTCTGACTAAGCTTCCAACTTGGGTATGGACTGAGGTCTCAGGTGAGGTACTCACAAATTCTCTTGCTCTTCCTCCTGCAGGCTGAATCAAAAGTGAGGGATTCCTCCATGTCCCTCTTCTACAGCTTTTGTAGGTTTTTCCATCAGATGTTTTTATTATACAGAACAATGACCTTGGCAGTTTTTCTGAAGTGACCAGTGTTCTCCTGCCCCACCCACCACAACACACCATAAGAGAAGCCCTCTTAATATCCCCTTGGTTTGGTCTTCCCTGAGAATTCCTGATGTTATTTGTGAAAGAAAACACCTGGAAGAGGATACAAACACCCCCTTCTGTCCTCCTGAAACAAATGCTCAAAATCTGTTTCTCCCTGGAGGCACCTGACTTTCCCCAGAGTTTGAGTTAGGTAGTTGCCCTTCCACCTGACTTCTTTAATGGATGCAAGATCAGGTGTGGCTTTACGGTGTGCTCATCTTAGTTCTTCTTTCTTGGGTGGGAGCGAGGATCTTTCCCATCCTGCATAATCTCTAAGCTAAAACTGAAAAACCATATACCCCTTTAAATTCCATTTAGAGGACAAGTAAAATGATTGCAGGCTCTGTTTTCAAATAGAGTCCTTGGTACCAAAAAGTCTCACACCTGAGCCTTGCTGCTGCCGCACTTCTCACGTTCCCATTTGAACAAGCCAGAAATTGCAAAGCCAGGTACTAAAATCATCCAAAACACTTGCTTTCCCTTGTTCCCTCCTTGCTTATCTCTCTCCTCTCCATGAGATTCTGCGATGCCTGTCAGTCACGTTAATGGGGAATGGAAGGACCTAGAGGGACTGTTTATCTAGAGAGAGCAGAGCTGTTTTTGCCTCTGCATCTTTCTTCTCCCAGATACCACTTTGTTTTCTGGCATTGCCTGATGACCTTGTGGTTTTCTCTGATTTCATTCATGCACCACACACATAATTTCAAAGTAAAGGCCAACAATGGACTAGAGGTCAAAAGCACTTTTAGTAACAAAAATATTTATTTTCACTAAGAGTTTTCTCTGTCAGTCACACTCTGGGACTCAAGAGATTCTGTAGATTTGCCCATATAGTATAAAAATAGCATTGAGATGTTTATATTATCATCATCCCTTGGTATTCATGGGGGATTGGTGCCAGGATCCTCTGTGAATATCAAAATCTGCAGCAATGCCAAAGCCCCTTTTGTAAAATGTCATAGTATTTGCATATAACCTATATGCATTCTCCTATATACTTTAAATCAGCTCTAGATTACTTATGATAGTTAATGCAATGTAAAACTGAGTCAACAGTTGGTGTCCTGCATTACGTAGGCAATAGAGACCAGGAAAAAAATTCTACACATATTCAGTACAGGCACAATTTTTTTTCCCTGAATATTTTAAATTGATAGTTGGTTGAATCTATGGAGGCAGAACTGTTGGATTTAGAGAATTGATAGGTATTTTTTCCTTCTTTGAATTAAATGTAGAAATGATGGAGCCAGCAATGGCTTAAGTTTGGGGGAAACTTATCCAGTACCAAGTATACACTGACCCTAAGTCATCTATAATCATCTAAGTGGAGCCCACTTACATCTTTTCAATTTACATCTGTAGTGTGACCTCTGTCATTTGTAGCTCAGTAGTCAGGGTACAGCGTTGTTTGCATTTGTGAAAGTCTGCAAAATTGAAATCTGACCATACTGTGGAATCATACTGTGACTAGTACTTCATTAAGCAAATGAAAGTTTCTTTTAAAAATAGGTATTGAAATAACATTTTAAATATAAAATTCCCATCTAGTCAGTGTTGAAATCAACAGGTCCAGACCCTAGTTTCATCTTGGGTTTTTCTAGTTACATAACCACAGATATTTTACTTATCACTAACTCTTCCTCAAAACTAAGCAAAATGAAAACAAAATGTTTATCCTTTCTTCTGTGTCTAATGTGTCTTAGATTCGTGATATTAGACATATGGGTGAAGATAAAAATATGAAAAGCAAATACAGATAGTTGGTAAATTGTAGATCCAGGATTTTATTCAATGTATCCTTAAGTTTATGTAGAGTTTGGTATTATGGAGAGAGACACAGTCTGCAGCCTGTTATCAGATTATATTCTCATTCAGTTTATTTTCAAAAAATCTTAGAGAAAAATCTCTAAAAATCTTCCCAAGAAAAGAACATTGAACTTCAATTTAACAATCTCAATCCTAGCCAAAATAAAAGAGATAAAAGTCATGTACCAGTGAAAGTCAATGTTTTCAAAAAGCATACTGTTTGGGAAAATTTGAAGGGGGTAATGGAAAGTAAAAATACTATATTGCAGTGTTTCGCATCATATTAAATCTTCACGAACAATTAGAAACAAAAGCAAATTAACCCTAAGAGTATGATCCTGTTGTTTTGGACACACTACTTCCAAAAGCATTATTACCAAGGTTACACCTGCTGGTTTCAAACCTGTTTATGTCACTTCATATTTAGTTACATTTGATGGAGAAAAGCAAACAATGCATAAGGAAGAAAAATGTATAATAAGTGGAAGTCATTTGTGTTCACAGTATTGAAACAAGAGATGTATAGACAAACCCATTCAAAGGACCATGCTTTCTCTCAAGTTATATCCACTATAAAGAAAATATTTCCCTTCACTTTTCACCCTGGCCATGATTGATGGGCAGTACCAATCCCCTCATGGAGCTTGTTGATGTTTGCTGTCATGGCTGAAGCTCTGTGATGTTTGTAACAGAGTGACAGGCAGCATTTCAGTTTGTTGGTGGTTTTCCTTAAATAAGGTGGGATCTAGTGATAAATGGTGTAGAAACTAGAGAATGCACCATAAAATTCAGTGGATTCTCCCTCAAACCAAATTTACAACCATGTTGAAATTAAATGAAGACAAAGTTCTCACAGTGAAAAATCAGTTGGCACAAGTTATTGAATATAAGAATAATAGTAAAAAAGGTAAATTATTTTCTTGGCATTTTAAAAATTTGCTTTATGAAGTAAGTACCCTATGATTTTTCTTATATTCTACAGCATTTTTGTATTTGAGATTTTATACCCACGGCTTACTGTATCAACATTAAATGAAAAGGTCCAGTATACTAAGTTTTATTGAGTATTAATTGAGCTAATATATTAGCAATATGTCAGAACGATAGGAGGGGCTTTGTAAATGTATGGGAGACATGATGTTTATTTATAAGGTATGTATAATTTAGTATATATAAAATGTATGTGAACATGTGGCATGATGCAAACTCATTTCTATGAGTGTGTAGAATAAGGAGCCCTTTATTTTTCCATGGAAATTGGAAAGGCTTCTATAATAGGTCAACATGTGAGATGAATTGTAAAGTTTTGGAAGGGTTTGCTGAACACTGCATGGAGGTACATATATTTGGGCTGAAAAAAAATCATAATTTGGAATATGGAGGAAAAAAATTTGCTCCACAGTGAATTTCAAGTCCTTCTTATCTTTTGGAGTCTGCTTTAATATTCAATTCATCCAGAAAGCTAGACTCTTCTCCGGATCTCTTCTCCATAATTAGCTTCCATCCCCAGCCTGTGCACCCAAAAAGGAGTAGTTGTTTCTAGAGAGTGTGTTTAGATTTTGAATGTGTGAATTTAGTTAACAATATGATTGCAAATGAGGTGTCCCTGCTAGTATGGTCCACATATTGGGAGTGTATAGACAAAACAGCAGGCTGTAGTATCACATGGGCTTAGGATATAGGCTGTTAGGGGACCCCCTTGAACCCAATATTTAGGCATAGCTGAAGGTACTCCAATCATCACAAGTTCAAACTTGGCTCTTGAGGTTGTTATGAAGGTTTATAATTTTTAAATACTTAAATAAATGATAGATGACTCTTCATTTTTATGCTTATCCTAGGCTCTGTAATTAGGAGGTGCTTGTTGAACAACCAATAATTCATCACATTTATGATTTGTATGTTGACTTAACTGGTTCTAATATAATGTCTATTTTCATCAGGAAGAGTTTATGCTCCTTGAAGGCAGAGAGTGTACTGTAAAGAACCTAGTCAAATAGTATGTACATAATTCTCAACCAACAACTACTTTTATTGAATTGAGAAGAAAAAAAATCATTTTACAGTCAATACCCTAATGTGTACAATTGTGGAGTATATTGATACTCTATATCACTGGGAATTTTTCTCCATTATACAAACACATGCGGGTATTTCCTATAAAGATTGCATTCAAGAAAATATCCTATTTGTTTACAAAATAAACAGTTTCTGTTTTATCTTAGGGTATTAAAAGAATGGAGAGGAATCTTAATAGAATGAATCAAGGCTTCCAAAGTGACAGGGGAATAGCAAGCACTTAGATTAACATTCTTTTCACTTTGATGGAATGAACATTTAGATTAGTAAAGACATGTTTTTTATTAAAATTCATCCTCATTATTCATAATACATCCTCAGTTTCTATTAGGGCCATTTTATATATAATAGGAGAACTAGGCATTCTGTGGGGTCATTTCAGGGACATTTTGAAGGACTCCTTTTGTCAGCAATATGTCATATTGTCTAAAAATTTATTATTTCATCTTTCAGTTCATCATTCCCTTTTCTGTGTAGTTCTTCATTAAAATAGAAATAGACCAAAAAATATATACCATGATATTATTGAGATGTTGGTTTGTTTGTGAATAAGATATGCTGTCAATACCTTGGTGATTTAGAGGGCAGTAACATCAGATTATGACCATACATAGACATGGGCTTTACAGGATATAAGCAAATGTGGGGGCAAATCCTTCTAATCTTTATATGTCTATCATCAATCTTTGAGATGCATATTACTAAGGCCATATGTGGCTATCAAATAGAAGATAATTTTCGAAAGTAGTGGCAAATAGGCTTCACCAAATCCTACCAAACATACATGATGATATTGTAGACTTTGTAAATGAGTAGAATCTTGAAATTCATATAACCAAGAAGTAATTACACCAGCTTAAAAAAAGAGAACCTAGCCAAATAGTAGAGAAGAGTTTTGTTTCTTGTTCTAGGTGTTGCACTTATATTCCCATAGCTTACCAGTAGAATTATCTTGTTTTCAGCACCCACATAATTAGCTGACCCTCCATTCTGTTCACTAATTCTCTCCCACAGGATCTCTCTACTTCAGGTCCTAAGACATCATGTTTAAGATAGCTTTTCATATTTTTTCTGCTTATTCTTACTTAATCAAGGGGAAAATACAAACCCTCTCCCATAGCTAGAATCATAACTAAGCATAGTTACAAGATTTTCAAGTTGTTTCTTGGGTTTATTTCTTTCTTAGAGGATATAAAAACATGAACCTATCAATATACATAAACTTACATAATTTAATCCTTTTATGTGATGACTCCTTGATGATTCATTTAAAATTTTCCCTGCACTTTCAATGGCAGTGTGTTGGCTAAATTTTGCATGTCGACTTGTGCAGCTGATGTCCTGTGATATAGTCACATTTCTTTTCCTCCACAGTTAGTAAAGTCCATGGAAATTTTCATAAGCCTTGGTACATGTTTATTAAGCCACATATTATAGACAACTTCAAAGGTTGGTGGTCCACCATACCTGCCCTGCAGTGCTTAAAAAAAAAAAAAAACTGTCATTCTGGTTTATTCCGCTCATCACTCTGGACTAGAGACTCTTGCTTCTTGTTCTTCCCAGTGTCTTGGAGATAATGACACATATAGTTGCCAAGAAGATGGCTGAATAAAATTAAATTACCCAAATTCAAGCCAAGGCCTGGATCTTATCCTTCCACAACTGAAAATCAATATTTTGCCCTCTTTCTGAAGCACCACTTCTCTTGTCTTTTTCTTATATTATTTCTTAGGTGCCATGTCAAGTTCTAAACACCTTCTCACACTTCCCTGACCAATTCTATTGGAATCAAGCTGAGAGTTAATTGTAATACCTGTTGCATAAATACAGAGAACATCCTCTTATTAAGAGATATGTTCCTGATTTGGTACATATTGAAGGAGTGATAAGCCAAGGATTTTTGTCCTTTTTGTTGTTGCTGTGGACATACTGTCTTTTAAAACTTTCATATACCAGATGAGCTTTTGGAGTTAATGTTGTAACCAAATGAATTTGCTGTGGTTGTATTTTAATCTACCCATGCAGTCCATCCTATTGAGAAGTGTTTTTCTACTTATACTTTTACTATTCTTCCAAGCCCCATGCCTGGAGGAATAACTCAATGCAGGATTCAACTTACCTATGACCACTGAGGGACAGAATATAAGCCTCCAAAAAGATACTTCTATGTCACAAATTGATTTCTTTCTGTTTTTTAAAGGGGAATAAACTATAAATTCCAAAGCCCTTGTCTTAAGGCTCATATGAGGCAACACATTCATAATGGCAAACAGAATACCTACATACTAATAGTGAAAACGGTAATAATCAAGAAAACTAAGCACAAATACAATAGCTCCCTCAGAACTACACAATCCTACAAAATATGCATTTTTCCTGATATTAATGATATAGTAGATACTTTGCCATTGGAGCTCCCTCTCCTCTGTTTGTCTGGTTTCTATCCCCTAGTCCTTGCTCAAGTTATCTCTTTTAGAATTACTGCTTGCTCTTTCACTTCTTAAGCAATATTAACCAGAAAATACCTGTATCCTTCAGGATGAATAGGACGACTTGTCCTTCCTAGGTTCTCTGTCTTATTGATCTGGACTTGGTTAATGTCTCACATTTAGATTAGAAACAGGAGCTACTAGATTCTATAAGAAATGGAAAGGTGGGGAAAAGATGGCAAAACAGACTCGGCCAAATTTAGGACCTTAAAATCAAATATCTGGTGTCATATTTTTATTTGTATAGGCTTACTTATAGCCTTCTTAATGGCTTTTCTTTCTAACATTGACTGTGAGTTTTCACAACATTCTTTGCTTTATAGAACTTCACTCAGTCTTCTGAACCTTCTCCTAGGCCCATCTTACACTCTTCATGTGAAATCTAGTTTTAGACACTACACCATCCACAAGTGTCTGAAAACTTTGTCCTACATTCAGCAAGAAGTCTAATAGCAGGTTTCCCAAAATCCCCCTCTCCCTGATGTTTCCTCTTAGTGATATTCTACCCAGTTACCCCCCACCATGTTACTTGACCACTAACTCCAACTTGCACCTGTCTGTTGAGTTTTGAGCTCACTCAAAAATCCCCCTGCAATGGTCCCTATACCTATTGTGATAGTCCTGAATAAAATCTTCCTTATTGTGCCTAACAAGTATCATTGATTTTTTTTCTTTATAGTTAGCAGTATCAATTTTTTCTAATATTTTTGATTTCTAACTGATATCTGTTGTGTCACTCATAATGGAGAATCTTGCATGAAAACCACTATAATTAACAGAGAGAGATGTATCTGAGTAGACGATGAACCTGAATTCTTTCCCTGGTACCAGAACTTTGTCATCATTCAGAGGTTGTGACCAAGTCTGTGGAAGCGTCTTTGTAATTTTTTACAGAGTATACATATTTTTTTTTAAAAAAAAGAATATGCAATGTGCCTGTTCAGCCTTTGAAGTTTAGGAATTATTTCCTTAAGTGAACATTAATGAAAAGAGAGCGCATCATTCTTCATCAGTTGATGGACTGAAAATTGCTGATGGCAAATGCTGTTAATAAAGCCACATTAAATGGAGAGAACAAATTTGTCAGTTAAGTGAATAATTCTTAGCGGCAGGGAGGCCTTAGTTCGGTGCGTGATTGAAGAAATTGACATTTATCATATACAGACCGGCTTTGGAAATGAATTCAAAGAGATCAGCTTTCCCTCCCTCCATTATATGTATGGGTGGAGATAAAAAATATCACCTGGGAAAAAGTAAGCCCAAATCTCATTTTTGTCATCATTGTAGCTATTTGTTTCAGAGTGTTTTCCCCAGGAGAGCCAGCAATCCCACCCCATCCTGAACCATCAAATTTCAGACTACAAGTTTTCAATGGCAGCCAATCTGGAGAGTTGCATATATCTACCCCTAGACAGCTGCATTATGGAACTAAAAGAACTGCATCTAAATTCATGAGCCGATAAAAAGTAATCTGGCTAAAGTCTTTTTTTATACTAGAATATACAATGATAATCACACCCCTTTGAATTACAAATGTTCCATAACCATTCAAACTGGTACTGAGTTACTGACATTATTTGAAGTAATGACATAATAAAACACATTTTAAAAGACAAACCCATAATTTACTTACTTCTCGCTAAAAAAAATGTTTCGGAAATCTTTTGAGATCATAATTGATAGAACACCATGATTTCATAGACCATCAAAGACTTGAGTAGGTTTTAATAAACCAGGGGAATTAAAGTGGCTCTCGCTTGCTAGCTGTATTTATTCTCCACCTTCTCTTAGCTGTTTTAACAATCTAAAATTACAGCTAAAAATTAATTAAAACTTATAGTGACCTGAAGCTTTTTTAATTAACTAAGACTTTTTTTTTCCTAGAGAGAATGCAATAAATTACAAATATCTCTATTTAAATTATTTTAGGGTAAATTTGTAGAGGGTCTCTAGCCAGACAAATTAAGCATCCTGGTACACAGAGACATGGAATCAGTAAATTGAAATGCAAGAGTGCTAACAAAATGCATTTATAATTTCTCTTAACTTTTACAATTAGGAATTCAAACCTTAGTGTTAAATTATCTTTGGAAATGGTGCATAATGTTTTTGTATCACTGGTCACAGAGTCCTGGGGAATCTCAGTGGCTGTGTTGATTTCATTGCCTGGTTGAGCTAGTCAATTGTGCAGAAGCATACTTAACTGCCATTCCCTGGGATTTATTTTAAAGTTTTAAACAGGAAATTTTATATCAGATATCTCTTTCCTGTCATTCTAGATAAATACAATTAGACAAAACCATCTTCACTAGCGCTTCAAAACCTTTAAGTCTGTACATGACCATAGTGAACAGCATGGGCTGTGTTCATGTGTCCAAATTCAAAAAATGTGGGGATACCAGTCAGCCTCAGAATTCAAACCTATAATGTCAAAGCAAGGAATTAAAAATAAATCATTAAAAATAAAAGTTAATCCACATAAACCAAAAATATGTGTATGAAGCTGGCATAAGGAGTTTTGAGCAAGGACAATTAAAATATAAAAGGCTCTTGTTTTGAGTAGTGCCAAACAAAAATAAGGCTTAACAATATTCAGGAACTTGGTAAAATTTGACTCAAGAGAGAAGTGCAAAATGTATAAAGACAAAGAAACAAAGGAGTAAGACATTTGGGACTGAAATGACATGATATAATATAAACATATAGGGATAAAAAGAAAAAAAATCAACAAAGAGCATGGGCCAAAGATGGGGCACTCTCAAAGCTCACATTTACCTTAAAGAAGATGAAATCTCAACATCAGTAATGTTTTAAATAAAAAATTACAGGTACCATTGACAGGGCAAAGACACTTTGAATCACTGAGGTCGAAAACTGACTCTCCTGGTCTAATTAAACAATTAGAAAATATTAAATTCAGTCATAAAATGGTGGACCATTTCCTGAAGAGATTAGCTTCTGTGCATTTCAATTTCTTTGAAGAACACAAAATAATAAGCATTACCCACTGTAAAATATATAGCTTAAATATAACTGAAAAGGAGAAATAATAAAGGGACCTCCAAGATCTAACTCAACATGAAAGGCATGGACCATAGAGAGAAACCTATCCAATTTCCCCATTTCACAAATAAAGTATTTCAGCCAAAGAGGTGAATCTTAGTATCAGAGGTACTGCTGCTAAGATTATTGTTCCAGTTAAGGAATTTATGACATAAAACCACACTTTAAGTTTTCACTTAAGCCTCTTCTTGTAGGATTTCTTCCTACTCTAAAATTATAAGTCATTAATCTGTGAATTCCTTAAGCACTTGTCTCCTATTTATTTTGCATTACTCATAGTTAGTAGTTGGTACAATGAACGGTGCAGAATGGAATTTGCAATTATTCTTCAGTGAAAGATTCAAAGGAAGTTATAGGATGCTTAGATTCAGGTAAAAATGGTACAAAGACCTAATGTCCAGGAAACAAAAATAAGGGAATAAGAAGACTCAATATCTAATGAAAATGAATATCAACCTCAGATGTAGGGTCCTGATATCCAGAGTTGTTTAGTTAATTACCTTGTTTTACATATACACTGTTCAAGTCACCATCTAGTAGTTGTTAGTCTTGACATGTTCTCATATTGTAGTTGTTTGTTCCTGTGAGTGTGGAATTTTGGAGCTTCATGTTGTCCTTACTAGCAGCCTGAACACATGAGCTATCTAGTGACTATCTCCAAGATCCATAGGAAAAAATAGTTGAGGCCACAAACTTTGGAATCTGAATCTGGGTGCAAAGAAGAATTTGTGACTGATGTGCTACTTATCCTGGGATATGGTACTTTAAACCCAAAAATATTCTTCAGATATGACACCTGTATAATGAGAATAATAGCACTCAGTTCATGGTATTGTGCAGAATCATTCTGATGAAGTTCATAGCAAATTGTAACCCTCAACAAATTGTAGTTACTATTTTTGAAGAACTAAAATCTCCTGGCTTTCTATGGGTAGCTTATATTATTCCTAGCAATCCTGTGAATTTAAATTTAATTACTAGCTTTCCTATATTTGCCAGGGATTTCAGCCAGTGGAAGGTAGTTACCTATCTTCTGTCTACCATCTTGATTCACTATCAAGAGAAAGAAGAGACACATCATTTTGTCAGAAACTATTGTTTTTGTTTCTTTTTGTCAGGCAAAAGAACACATTCAGATACCTGCATGGCTTTCTTGAAATTAGTTTAACATTAGCAGCAATTTCTCTTATACACAGTTTTCTTTTTCCCTAGGGTCATAGTATATTGCTGAAGCCAGTGTCCAGTTTTATTGAACAGAAAATACCAACTAAAGCAAAATTCATACCTCAAGTGAAATTGAGAAGAATTCTGGACTTTTGGTAGTTACAAATTGAGGGGTTTTATGGCATTAATTTACAAAGTCTTGAAAATATTAGGGTTCTTTGCTCCCAAGTGCATTCACATGGGGATGACAGTTAGAGCCTTCTCTGGACTTCACTGGAAAAAGTTGAAAAAAAAAAAAAAACCACATTACCCTAACTGAATACAAACTAGTTGAGGGTTCTAAAGAAAAATCTGGCATGCATAAAACAGTAAGGATTTTCTTCCAGAAATTCCTTCAAGAAAGTAAGAGAGAGAGAGAGAGAGAGAGAGAGAGAGAGAGAGAGAGAGAGAGAGAGAGAGAGAGAGAGAGTTTATTTTACAACCAATAGAGGTAACCCCAAGTCTACCACTTTTATATGCAATGAAGACCTACTAAAATGAAACAGTGTATAATAGAGAGAAAGACTAATGGAATAATGGAATGTGGCCAGAGTCAATCTCTGAAGTTTAGTATTTCTTCATTTCCACTGAAATATCAGAATCCATATTTCTGTACTGCAGTCATTTATATTTTTATGTATAAAGCTTAGCAGGTATTTAATATTATTTACTCTATACATAGAATTGGGGGGAATAGAGACAGAAGGACAAAGTTTAGGTCAGTGGATAAAGCACTCTGCCAACAGTCAGGAAATCTGAATTATAGTCTCAGGACTGCAAGAATTAACTCAAAATATGACTTTGGCAAGTATTTCACAGCTCTCTGTGCTTCGGTTTCCTACTCTATAAATTGAGGAGGTTGTATTACTAATACCTATTTCAACTCCAATATGTTATCAAAGTTACAGTGTAGCATACTGTAAAGAGCAGTGTATTTTAAACCAGGAACTCAATTTCTGGGCCTCTAACTAAATTATTGTTTGACCTTAAATCAGTTATTTAACTTTTACCAGACTCTTTTTTTCTCAATTATAAAATGAGGTGTTGAACTATTTGATCTCTAAAGTTTCTTCAAGGTGTAAAAATCTATGATTCAATTCATGACCCTGTCCTCAAGAAGCATCCATCCAGTTAGGCAGACAAGATGCGTACATAAAAAGGTCAACGGCAATATCAGCCCAAAATAGAACAGATGTCACAAGGCAATGGGTACTGTAATGCCAAATAAATGTTGCAGATGGTAAGTAGTACAAATGTGAGACTGAAGAGATCATTCTGTGTTGGAATAAGAAGAAAAGTCTTTGTAGAAGAGTCAATTTAGCAGATTCTTAAAGGGGAGCTTAGGTCTATTCTAGCAGAGCTACTGATGTGGGTCTGGACATTATGCTGAGCATCATCTCAAAGGAAGAAAAATTCAACTATGAGTGAAAAAGAAACTGATGTGGTGTCAAAAGGGAATGGCAGTCTTGAGAAATAAATTGAATGATTTCTTTGTAGGAATTTTTGAAAATGGTGCTTTAGAAGAAATAATGTGATAGTAGCGTGTAACATGAGCACTTTTTTTTTTTTCTTTTCTCCTCTCTCTTTTCTTTTCCTGTCCTGCTGGGGATCAAGCTCAGGGCTTCATACATGCTAAGCAAGCATTCTACAACTGAACTGCACCCGGGAATCCCCTTCTCTTTTCTTTTTGATTAAACAATTACCTACTCAGTGCTTATTAGAACTTGAATTTTGCATGTGACTAGGTGTGAACAGTGGAGATTACAACTTTATCAGTATCAATGTCTTATATCTACTGTGCTTCCTGCATTGTTTTCTCAAAATAGTTAAGATTAATTCTCACTGCAAAAAAAAAAAATAGCTAATCCAAATATCATTTCCAGATAAGTTCAGACTAATGCAAATAACAAATTCTCTGAGGTTTTTAAATCTAGCTTTTGAAGCAAATTGAACTAGGAGTTTATATGTAAGTATTTGTATTTGTCCAACAAGCAAAAGGTGGTATACCCCTGGGGTTTATGGTTGCAACTTTAGAGCCAGTGGACCTGAAACTTTACATCACAGGAAATGGTATAAAGCAATGTTTTATAATGTTGGTAGAAAATCACAGGGTTTTCATTGATTTCTTGGGAAAAGCATCTCAAGCCCATCTGGGAGAAGGGCAGGATATTTTTTGAATGCCATATGCTGAGACATGGTTGTTGCTTGGGCAGATGCTACACACAATAAAAGCATTTTATTCACTCCTCTTGGATAATTTGTCTAATACATCTCTGGATCCAAATCAGGCCCTTGATTCAATAACTGATCTCAATCAGCAATATCAAAAGTTTTTCCCTGCCCTAGAGTATAAGTTGAACTTCCGACCTCAGAAGCTGTCCACTCCATTAACAATGTATTCAAATTACAAGCAAGCATTTAATGAATGCTGAATTTCAGAGCAACAGCATGAAGACTGGGAAAGCCTCAGGAGTTGCTAAAATGAAAGAACTCTTCTCTTAATTTCAAATATCAGAATACTTGAACAGAACATGGCATCTTAGCCATTTGAGCTTTTTAAATGTGACATTGGCAGACATACAATGCTCAGCTCTGTGGTACCTGAATAATTGAGGTTTTGAAACATCAAAGAGTTGACACCTTCAAACACTCAAGTAGCTTTATTTGAAAGAGTCTTCTCATAAAAGACTAACTCTGCCATTTGAGATCAATGTAGCTCTCATAAAGTGTCCCCACTATATATTAAAATGAATTTGTTTGCCACATATTGACTATCTATGTCCCATTTGCAGAAGGTAGTTGATTAAATATATTTCTTTGTGATAACATAATACACAGCAGAATTAAGAAAGATTCATAAGGGGGATAATAAAAGAATTATTTATTCTCTGAGCAGTGAACATTCTGCAAAACTCTGTTGTCAAGATAAGGATTGGAGGGTAATTAAGTTCAGGTTGTCAATATCTAATAACAAAAGTGATAATAAAAACAATATTTATTTTTTATTTTTTGGTACTTGAGATTGAACAACTGAGGGGCACTTGCCCATATGGCTCCATATCCCCAACCCTATTTTGTATTTTATTTAGAAACAGGGTCTCACTGAGTTGCTTAGAACCTTGTCTTTGCTGAGGCTGACTTTGAACTCAGGATTCTCCTGTGTCAGCCTCCTGTCCACTAAGATTTCAGGCATGTGCCACAGAGCCCTGCAACATCATTTTATTCATTAATTATTTCAACAATATTTAATGAGCACCCACTCTGTTCTGGGCATTATACTGGGGCAGTACACAAAGAGAGCAACAAGATAAAGTAGATATTGTTCAAATTTAACTTGAGCTATTTCAACTGATCTTGGGCTCTGTCAGAGCATGTTAAGAAGGATACAGTAATTGTTATGTCTGGTGATGTGTTCTAAGTAGCTCTCTACAGTGACGTGGAACACACTTAGTTTCATCAGAGCACAAAGTAATCTCAAATATATAGGATCACTGCATCCAATAGACTTCTCAAAGCGGGTGCGGGGAATCATAGCTATATATAAAGCATGAGAAGGAACTATTTAATCAAAGAGAAAAGAAAAAAGTAGAGTGGCAGACAAAGTCACAACCTTGTGAAATTGTGCAGATTTGGTAAAGATATGAGACAGTGAGCCATAAAATATCAATATGGTTAGAACATCTGTTGCTAGAGTATGATATGAAGCTAGGAAGATAAATTAGGACCATGTTGAGAGCAGGTTTGTATATCAAAATTGGTTTAAACTTCTTGTTGAGTCATTATAGTTTTCTTTGTTACAGAAGGAATAGCACCACAGTTACATTTTGGAGAAGGATCAATCAACTGGAGGACAGAACAGAAGTAAGACAAGACTAGAAGAATGGATATGAGGTGGGAACATTTTGTAACACTGCAGAACACAAAACAAAAACAACTGGACAAGAAAGATAGCAAGGTGACCATGTAGATGGAGAGATCTGTAAACCTTAAAGGAGTTATACTATTTGCTATACTAGCATTTTATTTGCTGAGTTAGAAAACATATGAGGATGCACATTTTTGTGGAGGAGAATGAACTTAATTTGAAAGCATATATACACCAGTTATGAGTATCTGATATGAGCCTAGGCTTTAGATAATGGTAAAAATGGCCAGAAGTCAATGGAATATAAACACAGGTAGATTGGGACTTAACCTTGAACAGTGCAACAGTGTCAGGAATTTATAAGTGAAATTAGAATGAATAGTCCCATATAGTAGAAGGAGAGAAATCAGAAATGTTACAATATAACAGAAATGTTACAAGAGCTTAAGGAAGAAAGTATTGCAAGAAGAAAGAAATGGCCAATGGTACAAAACGCTACCTAAAGTTCAGGTAATATTATAACAGAGAATTGTCTACTAAATTTAGCAACATTGAAGTACCCTGGTAATCGTGAAGAGGGTAGATTTATTGGTATAGTGGGGACAAAATGAGAAGTGGGGTAGGAGAGTGGAAGATGAGAAAGTAGAGAGGAAAAATTATAACAATTTGAGAATATTGCCTTTAAAAGGGAAATAAAGCTTTAAGCAGAAATGTGAGTCAAGGGAGGGATTCAGGGTTTGGTTTGTTTGCTTGTTCTTGCTCTGATGGTGTTTGTTGTTGTTGTTTGGCATTTTTTTAAGATGTGAGACCTGAGGGAATGTCAATGCTTATGTTAAAACATTATATTTTTAAAAAAAAGCATAGATAAGTGCCACAGGATAGAGTGGGAGGATCTGCTGTGGAGGGAAGGCAGGAGAGCAGGTAGTTAATGAAAGAGGAAATTCATGCTAAAGTGACTTTTCACCAGAGCAAAGGTTTGAAGTCAACTTCATATTTTCTACAAATATTCTCTACATGTACTATGTGCCACGAACTACCCTAAGAACAAAGCACACAGACTTGCCTGCCATCATGGAAGGTATATTTCTAGCTATGTTCAAATGTCAAGGGTAAAAGTCTTAAAATCGCCCAAAGGGACAAGTTCATAAGCTTTCCTTGTGAACAATATATATGCATTGCAAGGACCTTCCGAGAGAACATGTATTCCTCAGTTATTTAATTCACAGGATACTTAACAAAATAAGCCAGGCTTGCAGGAGAAAAAAATTTGAAGAAAAAAAAAAAAAAAAAACATAACAAGAGGGCCTTCACCAGCTCTGTGTATAGGACTGGATCTATGTTCCAAATGGGAAATGTTTAAAAAGGGGCTTTTAGGAGTTAGTAGTTTAGTAATTAACCCCTTGCAGATATATGATTTACTCCTGTCTACCAATTTCTTTTTGTGAATTGGTTTCTGGATAAATATGTACTGATGCATTAACTTAAGGGAGTGCTTTAGTAACCTGAAGAAAGCTCCATCCAGAAAACTGAACCCCCAGACAATATTTTATAAACTATTTCATAGACACCCTGAAGCAAATCATGGAGCCCCAGAGGACCTACTGATCTTAAGTGAAGAATTCCAGCCCCATTGCCTGGTTGCTGCTTTTTGAAGCAGCAAAGAAAAAAATTTTTTTTTTTAAATAATAAGATAGGATTTGATATAAGCAAAAATGAAGAACATAAGAAAGAATTGTGAGGAAATGAAAATTCCAATAATGGAATTAAAATCTGTACACAATACAATAAAGCACATTTTTCATCTATAAAACTAGAAAAATTGCAAAGTCAAAGGTTTATTCATACCTGCTATTCCTTCCTCTTTCACCAACACAGCAAGTTCCTCTTTCTAATCTAATCTCCCAATTACTTTAATTGGCATTCTAATAAATTTCCCAAGATCTTAATGTTAGGGGAGATTTCTTGATATTCGGAACATGCTTTCTTAGGCTACAGTAATGCAATGAAATACTAAATCAAGGACATTCTTGAACATATTGGAAAAAAATAAACCACCTCAAATAATGTTTTTCTTCTCAGCAGTGAGATCTTTTTGATCAGTGTTTATAAATAAGTAAGGGTGTAAAAGACAAAATGTTTTTATTCTTTTCCTCAAACTTCAACTCCATAGGATAGTGAAATTAATATCATCTCCTAAATTCTCTTCTAAAACAATTCAACAGGTCTCCATGAAAATAAAAATTATTTATCCACACTTTTTAAATTCTTTATGGTTTCCTCATCATTACTGATTCCTATAAATGCTCCTTGAAGTATGCTAATATTTGTTATTCAGAAATCTCTCTCTCATTTTTTTCTGAAATTTCCTTCATCAATACTTTGGTTAAAAATCACTATTAGTTCATGCAGGGGAGACTCAACTACTTGGCCTGCCTTCCCTCTTTAACCAGTTTATCCATTAATCTACCTAAAGTACTGATGAGATTATTTTACTTAAAAGTGTGATTACTCACAAATGATTGGTTCTCCATCATCATTCCCAAACTTGCAAGACTCTTTCTCCTCACCAAAATGAATCTTCTGCATAGTTTCACTTGCACTATTTAGAGTTTTACATAAGCAGCGAATCTCCTACCCCCACTATTCATTCATGTAACAATTGCTCAAAATACATTTCCTACAACTCCCCAGTACGCATGCACATGTTTCATAGATGCATACTCATCATTTTTGTTTCCTAAAACATTAGTTAATCTTTACCTTTTTCCAGGTATGGTGGCTCATTCCTATAATCCCAGCAGCTCAGGAGGCTGAGGCAGGAGGATCACAGTTCAAAGTTCAGCAATTTAGGGAGGCCCTAAATAATGCAGTGAGACCCTATCTCAGAATAAAATATAAAAAAGGGCTGGGGATATGACTAAGTTTTTAAGCACCCTGGTTTCAATCTTTGATAGAAAATTAAATAAATAAATTTTTAATCTTTTCCATTGGGTCTCCTTGAGTCACCCCCACAGTGAAATTGGTTATTTTTACTTACATCAAAGTCCATAATAAAGGGGCTAGTTTATTCTTATTTCTTTTTCCCCCCATTTTGTGCCATTTGCTGAATACTAGCTCCCATTTAGATATAGAGCACAAGTTTCTGTCTTTCTTAAATTTTACTCCATTTTTTTTTTTCACTGAGAGGATGTTTTTCTTCATAAAACCAATAAAGCACCCCCACACCTTCCTCATAAACTTGCTAAGGCTAATTGGGTCTTACAAAAAGCAAGTGTTCTTCTTGGTGTGGGCCCTGGCAGCTGTACTGAGAGACAATCAGATGACTTTGGTCCATCGCACTATACTTCCTCCCTTCTGCTATTTTTAAGTGTCCAGAGAACATTTCATGCTGGCCTACAGGAATGATGGAACCAGGAAAAATTTATAGTCTTTACAGAAAATCCTACCTAAAAGATTCTACTGGGAAAGAAAAGAGATACACAGTACTTGGCAAGTGTGGCCGGGGTTGTAATTGTATTGTTTACAGGAACTAAGTGTTCTTTTTATAGGGTTGGAAACTGGTGGCAATACTTTTTTTTTTTTCCTTTTTAAAAGCAAGTGCCAAGTGTGCATTATACAGTTTATGGGCAAAGTACTGACATTAATCAACAATTTAGTTTTCCTGGTTTAAGAACTATTTATAAAGAAATTTGCTTTGGCATATTGGAGGTTATAGACCACATTAAATCACAATTAGTAACTTAATATATCTTCGGTATTGATTGATTTTTGACATGTTATTGAAGACAAGCTAAAAGTAATACTATATTGGTACAATGGTATTTTTGAAATATGCAGATATCCAAATAAAGGATATATTTCACTAACTACTTCTACAAAGTTAAGAAGAATTTTAAAAAGAAAATAGTTTGTGTATAGTGTGTATACACACAGGCACTCATATACATACATATTTCAGCATTTGAACTTTTGATGCTTTCTCCCTTCAACTAACTCTTTTCTCTTATCAGGGACATACTTAAAGTGAAAAACAAAACTGGAATCCATCCATATTTGATGGACACATGAGATCTAGAATATTTTTCACTGTAACATTTTAAGACTTGACGTAGCCACACTTGAATTTGAGTTTACTGTGAAGTTGCATACAGCCTTTTTTTTTTTTTTATGGATGTCAAGGGTATACTGTTGTCACTTGAATGATGTCAAGGTCAGTTTGAAAATGCTGATATCTTGTGAAGGCTATCTGTGCAGTAAAACTGGAATGCTAAAGGATTCTGCAAGCAAAATTTACAAAGACTTTGTAAACAAATAGCATGGCAGGGAAGAGAGTTAAGGCATTAACCTTAAAACAGCATTTTCTTAAAAGGTGAGAACTTGTGCCTGCCAAGAGCAATATGCTAAATCTGATTCATTAAATATATGATTGAATTAAACTTATTTATTGCTTTATACACAAAGCATTCCTTTACAGGATATATACTGATAGGCTGGGATGGTGGCAGAAGAATTGCAAAGGTGTAAAGTTTTGCCCCTCTGATCTACATTCTTGTCACCCTCCCATCTCCCCATTTATTCTCTCTTGGTATCCTTGAGATGACTTGTCCTAAAGAAATAAAATATTAAAAATATAAAGTGTTCTCACAGTCCACTGTATGTAATAGAAGATTCTAACCAAGACAAGAGTTAGGTGAAATATATCTGCAGAGTAGAATATTTCTCTTCCTATTTTGCATTTAAGAAGCAAAACTTTCTCTGGAAGGACCTTCTAGGTATGTGTATACATAGAAACTCCTAGAAAATTTCTGTGTAAGGAAACTAAAACCCAGGGATTATTTTCTTCCCTGCACTCCTTCTTGGGCAAGACACTGAGTGACATAGGCCCTTTCTGTTGTTCCTCAGTGAGTCTCCTATAAAGGAAAGGGAGTGGAAGACACATTTCAAACCACAAGCTTTCTGTCCTCTTGTTTTGAATATTTGTTGTCTGGTTTATTTTGATAAATATTAGGGAGAAACTCACTTTTAGTGTCCAAAAAATATAGCAAAAATAAAAACAGACCAACCCAAACTGTTTCATTAGATATTTTCTTTAGAGATAATAAAACAACCAACAACCTTTTTTGTATCTCCATCTCCTCCCCTGACTGTCACTGGTTCTTCTGATGGTCCCTGCAGAAGCTATTACATCAGTACAACTCCTTTGGTACAATCCTTCCGGCAAAGTTTGTGAAGGCAATTAAAACATTATTAGTGTCATGGTAAAAGCTGGAGTATCATGGGAAATAGCCAAGAATTATTTGATGCCACATTTGAGAAAGAATTAATGTGACTACAAAATTTTGAATGGTCACTATCGTTTCAGTGTCCTGAAATTTCCCATTCAACTACATTTATTTTTTTAACAGAGTAAAGATACAGTATCATTTTTCTAAGAGACAAGAGGCAGCCCCAGTCTAGGCTGGCCCTTCTACATAATCTGCTAACATATTCAATTCACCCAGGAGCTGCAATTCTACATATTAAGTATTCACAATATTTATCAGACACCACTGATATATATGAAATATTTTGGATTATTATCATTTCAATAAATATGAAATACCTAAAGGCAATATTAGGCAATAAACAAAAAAAAACTGGAAGTATCATCAGGCAGTGATCTGAGAATATTAGGGAGGAAAGATGTTTAAAAATTAACTTTTAAGGAAAGATCTAAGGAAATATCACTTCAACACAATTTTATGTGATAGTCAATCCAATCACTACAAATAGTATTCTGAAGAAATCTCCTACCTGAGATTATTCTACTTCTTTTCAGCAGATATATCCGCCACCTCTGGGTTTGCATTATATCTAACTGTGTCTCATGGAGTACATCAAAAACATACCTTATTGAAGTTATTTTCTATTTAATAACATAGGCCATTTTCTGCTTTTATTATTCTCCTATGGATAGGCTTTAAACACAATCAATAGTTCCTAACATTGCTAATTGCTGAATGATGAATTCACTTGGTCTTCTCATGTCAAAGTGAAGTGGAGATACAAAAAAAGGGCAACTACTATCCATCCATTTTGAACTTGAATATGACAGATATAAATGTCAATATGTCATCTAAAGCCCTACCAAGTCATTCCAGAGAACATCCCTACTTAGGTTTGCCAAGTGAGGTTTTCACCTATTGGAACAGGAGCACAGTGAATGGAAAATTCTAGGTCTGGGACAGGTGGGCTCTCCAGCAGGCAGAAGCCAGTGTGTTTTGCTGCAAGGGAAAGAGACAGAAAAAGACAATATTTATAATTAAACATTTAGAAGAGAGAGAATACTCTTATGGGGAACTGGATTGAGTCTGTGAACACAGACAGGAAAACTGTGTCACAATAAGTGGAATGGTTAGTTTGTACAAGTGCCTGATGCGATTTATTAAGTAAAAGGAACTGAGGACAGAAGAACAGACTGGGAAGAAGGCAGAACTAAGCTGCATTGTTAAATTTTGAGACCAAAATGGTGAGAATTAAGAGAGATTTAATGGAGAGCTCAGGCCAGAGGTTTCTAAGTGAATTTCTACTGTTAACCAGATGAATGTTCCTAGGAAAAATTATTTTTCATTGATTCAGTTCAGCTGTTCATAATAAATCAGGTTTATATAAATGGCCCCCAAAATCACTTTCAGCTTTGGAATTGTTTGAGTCTATGTCAATACAACATAGACTATATCTATAAATTTCTATATCTTTTAGAAATTTATCTTGAGAAATACCACAATCTAAGGTTAGTCAATTAGTTGAGTTCTGGAAGCAAAATTTATTTCTAGAGAATAATTTTGAAAGTTAAGCATCAAAATGTATTTCCCTTTTTACTTTAGTTCTTAAAAAGCTTAGACAAAAGCTTAGCAACTTTACAGCAAAATGAACCTTTTGATGACACTAACAATCACCTCCTAAGAATCTTTTCTCTTTGAAACAGGATTTTACATTTTCAAGCATGTATGTGTGTGTATATTTTCTATGTATTATTATACAGGCATATTTTTAAATTTTTCTATTATATTTAACCTTTACCTCAAAGTTTATGGGAAAATGTAGAAATAATAAGTGAAGAATTAATGAAGAATTAGTGATTAATAATTAGTTTAAGAAAAAGAATAAATAGAAAATATTGTTATATCACTAATAGTCTTTCTACAACTTTCCTATATTTCTACATTTTTCATTGTGATGAGTTGCCTGATATATTAATTGTGTTTTTTAAAGCATCTTAAATCTGTGATTTTATTCAGAACCATTTATCTCCAAGACGTCACGAGTAAGTCAAAGGTGTTAATCTGCAATGCTATGAATCACTTGATGGTAACTGACTGGATGTGTAAAGTGTTAAACTAAATTTTTTTAAAAAATGCAATCTTTAAATTTTGTAAATCTAAGACTTTTTGTTGAAGGAGAAAGCTGATATTTGCCAAAGTCTCCAAATCCTTGCGAATAGCTGTTCCTTAACACACGACATTGCTATCCTCTCTGTAGTTCTTTTTGGATAATAATTGATGTGATATCTACCGAAAAAAAAAAGCTGTACCTTTTTATGTTTTTTAATGTACCTTTTAATTTTTTAATGACAATTTGGCTTTCAACCTACATAGATTTGTACTCAGTAATAGTTCTTTTACTTGGAATTAGTTACCCTCATTGGCATGCAATTAATTTAAAGAGATTCCATGCCAAGATTATTTTTCTGGATAAAATTTTTTTTTTCATCATGACCCATTATTTTCTTGACAGAATTCCGGGCCAAGTTATTTGGAATACCAAGATATTTCCACAAACTTTTCTGTCTATGCACGTTGTTATGTTTATCATTTTGTTTAAAAAATGCATCAATCATTTTTAAAGCTAGCTTTGTTAGAAAATATTGTTTTAAAAAAATCATATATTTTCTTCTAAATAATATGTGCATACATATATAGGCAACTAAATTAATTACACATTTGATTGGCCTGATGAGAAAAGGGCACAATTTTCAAGGTCATGACACCAAAAAAGCCATCAGCGTAAATAAATATGGACACTTCAGGGACAAAGTCTGGTGAATTTATAAGTTCATATATTTATCATGGCTTATTGTTGTTGTTTTGGTTCCAGGGATTGAACTCAAGAGACTCTCAACCTCTGACCACATCCCCAGCCCTATTTTGGTGTTTTATTTAGAGACAGGGTCTCACTGAGTTGCTTAGCACCTAGCTTTTGCTGAGGCTAGCTTTGAATTTGTAATCCTCCTGTCTTAGTCTCCCAAACCACTGGGAGGCTTGTTGGTTTTTTAAAGGATAAATTTATTGTAGATCTTTTATATAATTTGTGCAAGTAAGAGACACCAGCATCAGAAGACGATTTCTCATATCTAATAAACAAAAGAGAAGCCTCTGTGCTCTAAATTTGGTACTATCTTTCAACTTGGTTAGAACTTTTAAAACTCATCTCACAAGTCATATATTTGGCTGTAAAATGTCAAGTGGCTGAATAATAAAAAAGAGCTTTAAAAATTAGTCAAACTGGTTGACTTCTCAAATCCATAAAAGGGTTGATCTGGTATCCCCAAAATGGCTTAACCCACCTACAATATGCTCAGTCTTCTAAATTTCAATTTCACCTAAAAAGAGGCAAAACCATTTAGTATATAGGAATTGGGCTGATTGGATGATCTATCTAAAAAGTGTGTGTGTGTACATATATCATTCCCTCTCTTGAAATAGAAGAATGCCAACCAAAACAAAACACGTTCTCTTCCAGTCTGCTAATTTCAAGAACGTTCACTGGATTTTCTTGTTTCTCAGATTTAAGAGAGATTTATTGAAAAGAAACTAAAGGTACTCATTTTCAACACAGTTGATATTATTGATTAGCTGATAGTCAGTCCCCAGGCATTATTTTCATTGTGCAAAATAAGCATAAAAATACTACAAGCAATTAATTGCCTGCTTTTCGTATCATGCTTTGCGATGGCCTATCAGCCTTTTATTAATATTAATGAGGAGAATTAGCACTGGAAGATCAGGGAGCCACGATAGCGCCGAGAACCTGTGAGGACCCTTCGGCTCTCATGCTTTATTATTTTTTAATCAAAGTAGCTGACTTGAAGGCACAAAATTAAAGAACTGAGTCTTTTATGATTCCACAATGATTCAAATTAAAATGATCTACACTTGCATAATTCCCGTGAACCATTTTGTGCTTGTTAAAAACAGTTAAAAATTGCATAAATTCATGATTTAAGGGCTTGCGGTTTTCTTTTCTTAATGAACAGTCCACTTTATGTGTTTCTCCCAACTCACACATGTGGACATAATAAAGCAAAAGAGGGTGTGCAGAGAAGGAGAAAAAGAGAATTTAAGCTTATGATTTACAGTGACTCAAAGAGAAATGCTCATTTGTTACTATATCAAGGATCACTAGAAATCTTTGGCATTTATACATGGCTCCATGCAGTGTTCTTGGAAAACCAGCATAAAAAAATATGTACTGGGAAAACCCATTTTTTTAAAGATAGAAACACAGAAATCATATAATTTAAAGCAATAGTTTCCAGTCATTCTGCTCAGAAATTTGGAGAACAGTGGAGGTTTTGAAGTGCATCCACAAATTGAATGTGTGTTTCTTTCCACAACCAAAATATAAAGGTAATTTATATATAGTTGCAAATATTATGGTTCCCATATAATTATCATGGTAGACAGAAATTCTTAAAAGTCCAATGTGCTATCCATGGTGCTATAAAGACACTACATGTAGAAAATTTTAAAACACTGATGTGTATTAGATAAACATATAACCAGCAACCTTGAAAATCATTACTTCTTTCAAAATCATTATAGCAATATGGATAAGTGAATATGAACACTATGAAATGTTAGAAATTCATGTGAAATGATTCTGAACCCATTTCAAATATATTTGCAGTTATAGAAACACACAAGCAAAGTCTCTTTTGTATCAGACTAGCACAAATGAATAATTAACACATTTTCAAAAAGATAAATTTCTCCTATTGTAAAAAGGAGGAGATGGATGTTAAATCTGTAGCCACGGAAAGGAAGTTCTTCTATGTCCAGAAAAGCCACAGAGAACTGAATCAAATAATGGGGAGCTTCAGGACATAAAATGTGTTGGAAATGTAGGGAGGTACATCTCTAAATTGTTTAAAATAGACAGATCTTCCTGAGAAGTATTTCTCAAAGTGTGGTCTGAGACCACCTTTATCAAAGCGAACTAAAGATCTCATTTAAAAGGGCAAAACAAAACAAAGTAGATTCTGGATAATGACCTGTGAATTGGAATCTTCAGAAGTGTAGCCTTTCACTTTATCAAATGTTCTAGATGATTCCTACATGGGAAATCAGGTTTAAAAACAGCATTTTATTTTTCGTTTTGTTCTTTACATTTCAGTGTTGTCCTGAGTGGAATCTTACCTATATCTAAAATGAGATGAAAACTTGAATTTCCTAGATGGAAGGGTAGGAGCAAGAGGACTGATCTTCATAGACAGGGCTCTTCCTCACACAGTTGTACCCCAAGTCCTGAAACATTTCTCAGTGATGCTAGCTATCTTCCACCTCAATGATTCGTTCTCTTCTCTTCTATGAAACCTGTCTAACTTTCTTCACTCTGCAGAGACTGGCCATGGTCACAATGTGTGATTCATCATGATTTGATTTTACTCACACCATTAATAGCACCAATATTATGAAAAAAACACTCAATATATTCTTGAGTTAAAGTTCAGAATGTGGACCTTATCTTGACCCCAAATCTTTGCTTTTTGGACAGCTCCAAGGATAGCCTCTTGTCAACCTTGTATAAGTTTCGGTAGAAGCTCATTTTTTCTTGGTGAGCACTACTCAAAATAGTTAAAACAACTCTGTTTGGGGCGTGGTATTCCATTCTATGGGAAAATTATGATTAATTTAATCTTACCAGAAAGATTCCTAGTCATAATTTGAGTTTCTATCCAGTTAATCTTCCACCAACAGATTGAGAATTATGTTCTACCATTTTATCTTTTACTCTTCTCAGTGCTAGCTTCTGGTTTAGATTTCTCATTAACTGATTGTGAAGTGAGATGCAATTTTTTATTCTGTGGTATCTTGACCAATAAAAAATATGAATAAAACTTAAAGCAAACAAAGAAACAAGCAGACAAATACAATATTTACCACTAAGAGAAAATAAGGTATTTTTAAGTTAGTAGAATGAGTTCATGTGTGTAGTAGTGAATTCTGTATAAAGCAAGGACAGCCACTGAAGACAGATTGGACATCAAATTGCTAGGAGTTGACTTCATGAACATAAAAGGAATTTGCATCTATAAATGGCTTAGCACTGTGCCTAGTACATAGTATATGCTCAGCAATCATTATTTGCTGTGGAAATCATTACATTTATTATCATAGTTGATACTATCATAGCATCCTCCTTCTAAACTAATACTGCTTCTCATTCCCATTCAGGTCTACATACTAATGCCCACTGCCCACAGATTGCTATGGCCAGTGAGTTTTTCTTCAATATGGTCTACTTTTATGTCCTCACCAAGTAAGTTTTACCTTTATCAAGATTAATTTGGGTTTGTTCTAAAAAAGGTTTACACCACCAGCAACTTATTAATTTGGTCAATGCTTACGTGTACTTGAGAAGACAACTCTGAGTGCAGTATTTGGAATGACTGGATCACATTTAGTAACCAAAGACATAATTTTTTTTAGAAGTGGCACAAACATTCCAAAATGTTTGTTTACAAAACATAAATATGTGATATATATATGCATATATCTGTATATATATATATATATGTATTCATATATATAGATATATATGCATATATATGTATATATATATATGTATTCATATATATATATATATATGAAATGAATTTCCAACTATAACATTATTTTGCTACTGACTGAGGAATAGCCCTAATGAGAGAACTTTCACTTTTTTATTATCATCATAGAGAAGCTGATAATATGAGCTGTGAAACAGCTCAAGGGATGAGGGAACTGGATGAAATAGGGGTAGAAACAAATTAAGCCTTCTTTAGAATTGTGAGCAAGACTCATTCCAAAACCCCACATTAAAAAAAAAAAAATGTTTGGTCTTGCTTAATTCCAAAGAAATCATTATTTTCCTGTTATTTTTTGATACTTATCTTACAGATTACTGGCCCTAACAGTCATATTGTAGAAAATAATTTTAAATTATTGATACTGTCATAGCATCCTCCTTCTAAACTAATACTGCTTCTCATTCCCCTTCACGTCTATTTAAAAAAAAAAATAGTTTTCATTTTAAACCTTTTTCTTATCCCAGGAAAATGTATTTTATTGTTGTGTTGTACATTATGTTGTGTTATACTGAATTTTCTCATGTAAGAGTCTCATTTCAAGTTACAGGTGAATGTTAGATAGAACTTGACACAGGCAACACCATTTTGAAACATCCTTCATCTTAGAAGAGTCACTTCACAGTCACTCAGACTCAGTCTGACCTAAATCCCATCATCGGGCAAAAAATGGAAATTGTTCTCTGGGATTGAAATCCTGAAAACGTGTGGTTGGACATGGAACAGTGACATTAATTTTGTTCCTTACATTAACATTCCTTCATTAACTTTGTTCCTTACAGTAAAAACATATCTTGGGATGGAGTCCTAGTCCCTCCCATATATAACATTGTTAATTGGAGGGATGAACAATAATTAGTCAATATGTTGCGTAAAAAGTCAATGTGTTTTTGTTAGTACATGTTATGAAATCATGGAGCTTTCCCTACAGGTAGAGGCTGGCACATGCCTGCCCACTCTGCAGGTAATCCATAAACACTGAGGAGTCTGCTCAGACTAAGTCAACTGCCTAATGCGTCTGAAGGCTGACAATACAAATAAACTTTATGCCACCTTCATGTAGTTGTGGTATTTTTAAACACTAATTTTCTATTGTCTACTTAATATAGCTAACAATGTATCTGTGAAGAACATATTAAGTTCTACCACCATGAAAGAGGAACATGAACATTTCATTGCAAACATTTCACACATCCTCACTAACTCCATAAATGAATTTCTATTATACACATTATTCCTATTTTGGACATTGGACTTTGTTTCATTTTTCTTGTTTTTTGAAGGTTTAAAGAAAATTATTTATATTTTTCAAATTTTCAGTTATTTCCATAGAATTATATATGTCCTATATCTGTGTCTTTATTTTGTTTTATATATGAAATTACACTTTTTCCAACTCCCTTTTTTCTCTTTTTTTCTGCAAAGTCAGCTAGTTTATCTATTGAAACTTTATTTTCAAAGTCCTACATTTAAATTTTATATACACATACATGCACACATGCATAAATGTTGATATGTTCCTACATGTATAGATAGAACAAAAATATGGACTATTAAAAGTTATAAAATAATATTATATTAGTGTTTATTTGTGTGGGCAAATCTGATGTGCCTTCTTAGTTAAAATACTTTGAAATCATTTGGCCAGGGTTAAGTCTATGGCAGCAAAACCATTTCTATATAGTATCATATTGCCTTTTTATACATTGCAGAAAAATTGTCTTCCCTCACAACCTTAATTTCTTGATTATTTTCAGCTAAGAAAGTTGAAGAAGATATGGCACACATGACATAAATGCTCTTTAAAACCACATTAAAGCATCATAGGATTTTCACTGCATGTAATTGCCAAGAAAATATCACAATTCCACTACTCCATTAAATGAGGAGGTAGCCACTCAATATAAATTATCATCTCATTGGAGATATGAACCTTGATACAATTGGCTTTCAGGGTCATTGTGCCAACATCTTTAAGTGACAGAATTAGCTACACTTATTACAGTTAATTATTTCCCATCTATTTTTAATTTTGTCATGAAATGAGGATATATTACAAATACTGTGCAGGGTTTATTTGGGGGTAGAAAAAAAAGCATTTAGTTGACAGAAAAAAAAAGAGTATGAAAGGGGCAATTTCATTTTCCATCAATAGAAGTAAGGTTTTATTGTGGATAATTAAATTAACAATACATGAAATTGGCTTTTCTTAAGTTCATATTTTTAACACAAAAAAATAAATAAATAAAAGAAGAAAGAGAAAGCACCCTCTAACCAGAGTGCAACTATAAAACACCCACCAGTGAATGGAGTTATTGCATTTTATTTATTTATTAAAAAGGGAAGCAGTAATACTTCTATAATCTCACATCACCATAGGGTTTATTCCTTGCAGTCTAGTTTTCTCTGCTTCTAATATACCAAGAGGTTGTATCTGTGAAAATATTCTGATCAGTGGTTTCCACTATTGGTCGCATCATCAGCCTATCCTTCTAAATTTTGTCCTTCCTTCAATACAATCATGGTGATCATTCCATGCTATAGGTTCTTAGCCAGTAATTCATTTATGCTTTGATTGAGAAGGAAGAATTCTTTGTTGCTCATTTGTAGATAATATCATCAATAAGGAGCAGTCATACATTAAAAATTTGAAACTAATTATATTTTGGAAAATTTTATTTTTTTTTTTATTTTTACTGTAGAGAAATAAAACCAGTAATCTAGTCCAAAGAAATTTTGGGAAAAAATGTTTTTACACTAGCAATTTTACATTCTAAACTGCCTTCAATCAATGCTGAGGTTAAGATTCATGCTTATTAAAAATAAAGCAAAAAGTCTTTGCAAATGATTTTTAGAGTATTACACCAAAGCACAGGTTACAAAAGCAAAACTAAAAAGTTAGGGTGACATAAAACTGAAAAGCTAAGAAATGTCAATCCATGGAATGAGACAAAATATTTACAAATCATGCAGTTGATGAGGGGTAATGATCCAGATTATATAACTCAACAGCACACAACTCAACAGCAGCAACTCATATAACTCAAAAATACAAAAACAAATACTTTGATAACCAAATGGATGAAGCAACTGGTCTATTCAGTATATGTTTCCAGAGGAAAATATACATTGATGTCCAATAGATATATGAAAAGGTGTTCAAAATCATTGTCAATGAGATGCAAATCAAAACCCCAATGAGCAAAGTTTTAGAATAATATATCACCAAATAAACCAAAACAGAACTACAGAAACAATAACAAACTATGGAGGGGGAAGGATCCAATTTCCAGATTTGAGATATGCAAAGAAATCAGAACATAGAGCTCATACACAGGAAAAAGAAAATAGATCAACTGATACAGCCTAGACATTGGCTTTAAATAAGCTATTTTAAAAGACTTTGAATAAGCTATTTTAAATATGTTCAAAGAAGTAAAGGAAAGCATGGCAGAAAAACTAAAGGAAGGTATAAGAATGATATACTATCAAATAGTAAACATCAATAAAGTATAGACACTATGAAAAAGGAATCAAATAGAAATTCTGAAGTTCAAAAATATAACTGAAATGAAAAATTCACTAGAGGGACTCAGTAACAGATTTGAGTGTAAAAGAATGAAATTGCAACTGCAAAATAAGTCTTTTAAGATCATCTAGTCTGAAAAACAGAAGGAAAAAAATTATAGAGAGCCTGTTACAGAAATTATTCGTTTTTGCTCTTTTATGGTATCTACATTTTTTATAATTAATCATACATTTCTTTTTAATCAGGAGACATAATGCATTATTTCTCAAAGTTCTAAACACAATTTATTCAGGGACACCAAATATAAGTAAAATAAACTTTCATTTTTTTCTTTCAAAATTTCAATTGAGAGGTTTAAGTGCTATAGACACAAGCTTTTAGAATGAATACTTCTTTTCTTATATTTCCCAGTCTATGGCCACAGTCCTAAGTTAAATATTTAAATACTTTTTTTTGTTATATAATCTGACTAGACAGAAATACATGATGGAAGCAATATTCAGGAAAATTAATGTTCACTGTATTAATGTTTTAAAAATAAATAGAATATGCATACAGATTTGGGAATAAAAATGATTATACATTCATTGCTTGTTCACTCTGATATGCCTTCAGGTGGTATGTGTTAGTTTTATTATCATTGTTTACTACTACTATCATATTACTACTATTGCTAATGTCTGTAAAAATATTTCTAATTTTCATGCAAATTCCAATGATTATTCTCAATATTGTCCCCTTCAAGATAAATTCAGAAATTATTTAGGTGAACTGTTTTTCCCAAGGAACAAGTGAACATTTGAAATTTGTTGCCATTATTTTTTGTTCTAATTAAGAAAAATTATTCCTATCTGAATAACTTTTCAAAACCATTATTTTGACTCACTGACTGTGTCCTGGGGCTCAGTGGGATGCAGCACATGGTCTGCTATCTACCTGAATTTTTACATTGAGGGTGGAAAAATCACTGAGTATTCTCCTTTAGATGTCTCCAGAAAAAGAAAGTCTTCCCAGTGAAGAGCTGATGGTAATATGACTCATTTTATCTTAATCCAAAATTTCTCTGATATATTAATACAGTGTGTCATGTTGTTTTTGTTATTGTTTGAATGCTACTGAATAAGTAGAATTCCTAGTATGGTCTCCATAGGTAACAATGGAAACCAAATCATTCAGATGTTCCAATCCTTTCACCTATATCAAGCTATTTCAAACTTATAGCAACTTCTGAAGAGATTGAGCCAATAGTGTTCGCCTTTTGCTGAGGATAATTCTGACTTACTGAAGATGATGCATAAGTGAATGAGTGATTAGCAAGATGGCACTCTAATAGACTGTATTTCCTATTACGTGCTTTTCTGTCTACCTACCTATTTGGTAAACCAAAATCCCCTTTTAAAATGGAAAAGATTTTTTTGTTAGCGACTATAAATCTCTTGGGGATTATCTTTGCTTCAGTTGTAAAATTTTGGAAAGAACAACTTGGAAAGCAGAGAATTAAGAGAAATTGGCACACATAAATTCTTCACTGACACTTTTCAGTCTATTTATACTTGCTTTATACCATAAACACTGGGAGATTGTTGATTTTTGTCACTGATATTTGTTTCATCTCCTTCCCCCAATTCATGTTGTAAACTGAATATAGAACAAGAAGCAAGAAAACAAAACAGATTTTGTGGATGGTCTATTCTTCAGTCAAAGTGGTTCACACCAGGACATTCCAGTCATGAGATGGAACACTTATGTAACTCAATTTCCTCATTTTCCAATGTGTGTTTTATTCACTTTGGCACTTAGATAGAGACACTCTTAAAAGATACAGTCTTTTCTCCATGACAAGGTTTCCAACCTAGGAGAATATGTCTTTCTAGTTTGGAGCAGATGAAATTAATAAAGGTTTCTTATGCACTTTGTTTTACCATTGTTTACTGCTGTTAAATAAGTGGAATTCAGGCAAAAATCTATAATTCAGATGTTTCAAATCGTTCATACACATCAAGTCATTTAAGAGGAGTTGAATTCTAAGGGAACCAGACTATTTTTGAGGCTCAGCTATGCTGTAACTTAAAAAATGGAAGAAATATAATTCCCATACTGATACAAATAATTGTTAACTCTTAATTTATTTAATTTGATGACCTTGCATTTTTGTATGCTCCAACTGAATAATAGTTGAACTATCAAATTACCCGCAATTTATTATATTATTAAAAATCATAGACTAAGCCATCAAATTCCATATTGATGACTTTTCATGAGATTTCTTTCCTAGATCTTATGAATTTTATAAAAGCAATTAAAAGACATTTAATATAAGCAGAACATACCCGGGAAAAGTATTAAAATATGATGTTCAATCTTACATCTAAAATGAACTTTGAAAATGACATAGTCCTACATGATATATTTTCAAAAGACAAGTAGAGGCCTCAAAAGATCATGTGACATACTAGGGTCAGAGAAATTATTTGTTTCATGGCTGAAAATAAAGCTTTTTTTCCATTGCTTTTCATAATGTAGATGATCTTGCTCTGCAAACTTTACAATTGTTAGAATTTTCATCTCATTTTTGTATATGTGAACTTCTAGTCACATGATTTTAACATTTTATATTGATCTGAAGCACAGCTTAAATAATTTACATTGTTTCCTTATCCTTATGGATGGTGGTGTGACTTTGAACCACTAAGTTAACTGCACTATATTTCTGTTTCCTTATCATTAGTGTTCATCTCTGGAGGTTTTTGTAAAAATTCAATGAGACAGTCCCTGAAAAGAACTTGCCATATCACTTATATCACAAATGTCATTTGTTGTTTTCTTTTTCGATAATATGAACTTTTCAGATAAGTAGATGAGGAGAATCATAATGAGAAATTTGCTGTTAGAAAAAAATATACAAGGACAATAAATGTATCCATAAAATTATCCATTTTAAAGAAGAGTCCATATTTTCATATTCACATGATATAATCCCCATGAATGTTAGCTCAAAACATAACTGATAACCAAAACTTGGAACAACCCAAATGTTTATCAGTTCATGAATAGATAAACCAAACGTGACAGATGCTTACAGTCATATATTAGCCTTAGAAGTACATAAAAACATGGGTGAAACTTGAGGACATTATGCTAAATAAAACAAGCCAGTCACAAGAGAATAAATACCGTACATTCCATTCAGATGTGGTATTTGGAGTAGTCTCAATTATACAGGAAGGAGGACCCCAAGTTCAATGCCAGCCTAAGCAAAAGCAAGGAGCAAGCAACTCAATGAGACACTGTCTCTAAATAAAGTACAAAATAGGGCTGGAAATGTGGCCTAGTGGCCAAGTGCTCCTGAGTACAATCCCTGGTATGCCCCAAAAAAAGTTAAAAGGAAGAAAGTGGAATAACTCTTACTCAGAGCTGGGAGGAGCAGGATGGGAAATATTTATTACCATCATTCAGTTTGAGAAGATTAAAAAGTTCTGAAGATTGATGGTGATGATGGTTAAACAAGAGGAGAAGTACTTAAAACCATTGAATAACAAACTTAAAAATAGTTAATGGTAAATTGTACTTAATATACATTTTAGCACCATTAAATAAATAAACAAGAACAAAAATATAAGGAAAGGGGACTGCATTAAACTATTAACAGAATCTTGTTAAAAAAAAACAGATCAAAAGGCAACAGTGTGCATTCACAGCACACAGTGCAAATTGGAGGAATGTATATTCTTTATACAACAGAGTAGTTAAGTATACAGAAGGTTGTAAGCCAGGAACATGGCAAGGTATGGTTAGATATGTAATTATTGCTCAACCCCAGAAGATAGACCACAAGAGGAATAAATGAGGAATTATGGTTATTCATTTTCATTCAGTTGTTTAATAGGAAGAAGAATTAAAAGAAGCTATTTTAAAGGTATTTTATATTTTAAGGAGCATTATGGCTGTTTCACATAATACAAAAAGTCCAAACAATGTTGTGTGTTTGTGTGTGTGTGTGTGTGTGTGAATGACATTCTAACAGAATATAGTACTAACAACCAACATTAAAACTCGAGCTGTGTGTGTAAAGCATTATTTTCTAAAGAACCATCACCATAATTTCTTGTGAATTTATTTATAGACAGGAGCAACCAATAGGCATGAAGTTTCTAAAAGTGGAAAAGAGTTACTTAAGTTTTTTTTTAGGAAAGCTAAGAAATGCACCTTTAACACTATTTTTCCCTATGCCTTAAGATTGATGGTCATTAAAATGAGACTGTTGTAAAAGGCTCTCCTCTGGAAATCATTTTCACTGGTGTGATTCACAGATCTTGGTGGAAACCCAGTGACAACCTAGGAGCAGATTACTTACAGGAAATGCAGAGGGGACAGGACAGAGGAGAATTTAGGAGTAGATCTGAAATTTACTGTTTATTCTCTAACTTCGCACAATTTACATAATTTTTATTTACTTTATTTTTCATTTTATTACTTTTTTTTTTTTTAGTTTTAGGTGGACACAATAGCATTATTTTATTTGCTTTTATTTTTATGTGGTGCCGGGGATCAAACCCAATGCCTCACACATGCTGCTAGGCAAGTACTCTAACACTGACCCACAACCCCAGATCCTACATAATTTTTAGTGCATCAGTGAGTCACATCTTAAAATAAGGGCTTTAATTGTATATAATTCTTAGTATTCACAGGAATAGAAGTTAAAATTATATTGTTAAATGATGCATAGTAAATTTCTACTGTGTAAATAATTATAACATTAATTAATAATAATAATAATAGCTCATGCTATTTTAAACTTACCTTTGTGCTACACATAGTGCTAAATGTTTCCTAGATATCACATTATCTGATATTCTCAAATAACCCTATGAGTTTGGTATTGCTATTTCTACCCTCTAACTGTGAATAAAATCTAAGATATAAAGAAAAGAAATAAATGAAAGTCACTAAGTACAGTGTGATTCCAACACAGGTGGAGTGTCTAAACCTTATTCTCCTAACAGAGTAAAAATTCAATCAATGGTTCTGAATAGTACTAGTTTTTTATCAAATCAATAAGGTTAGTTTAAAAGAAAAACAGTACACAGCATATTAGCACACAAAATATCATCAAATACTTAATTTTTCTAAAAATAGTCTAAAAATACTATATTAAATTTCTATTTTCTCACACTAATACTAAAAATAGACCTATTCTCAGACATCAAAACAGAAGGCAGTGGTTCACTTGGTGCAATGGGATTTCTCTTATATACCTACTACATTTAATTTTGTTTGCCTATTAAAACTGGAAAGCATGGGGAACTAGTAATAGAAACAATACAGAGTACAAATTATAAGAACAAAATAATGAATATTCGGCTAGAATAAGAAAAGTTTATTTACCCCAGAGCCATCTACTTTATTTAAATAGGTAAGTATTTTAGTTATCTGATCTGAAAGACAAGCAGATTACTTAGCCAAAAAAAAAAAAAAAAGGATGTGAAAAATATTTCTAGGGTAGATAAGGAGGAGAAAAAGGAGTATAGTCTAGTTGTCAATTGGAGGACATGACTGACAATTACAACTATGTTCTCCAAGTCCTAATTCCTGCTCCTACAGTGGGATGGAGGTATAGCTCAAGGAAGGCCTTCAAGATTTTAATTGACATATCAGCAAAAGGTAGGAATAGATTCAAATAAAATCTCTATAATTAAAGAGGTCTTCATGATTAAATAGCATTACAGTAGTGTTAAAGTATCCCGATCTACATGTTTAAACAGTATGTCCCATGAACTTAAATCATCCGCATGTGTTTTCCCCCTCTCTGCATCTGTTTTCTGTTGTGTGTGGTCCTGTTTCACTTTTACCACTGTGCTGTGCAACACCATCAATCATTGAAAGCGACCTCTTGCTTAATTTTCTATTTCAGAAGACTTATTAAACTATAATCAACTGAGCTGGCTTCATTTGTGTTTCACAAAGACAATTGTTTTTTTCTTTTTAAGTACAGGAATTAAATCTACATTATAATTGTCCCCTCACTCCTTTTCCTTAAACCATGGACAGTGTTTGGTTGTGAGCCACTTTTTTTTTTTTTTGATACCCAACTTAAAGATGTCCTAAATATGGTCACTTTGTGAACTAGAAGCAACATCCTCTGTTTATAAGTGCATGCCTGCAATAAGACTGTGAGATCTTCCTGATCGATTGACTGATTGATGGATTTTTCTTCTCATGCAGAGATTTAACTAAAAAGGTAGTTGGCTTATACCCCACTTGCTTTATCTAGTAAATGTACCTATCAAGTTGCAAATCACGTGTTAAAAAAAGTGGAATCTATTAATGTATGAAAGCTCAAGATAGTCCTAAAAACTGCACTTAGCAACACAGAGGATAACAAAAGGAAAATAGATACTCTGCAAACTTTTAGAAAGCCTACTTATATATACAGCTGAAATGAGTATGAAGGGTTATTAAGAAACAGAGAAACTGCATCATCTTTTTCTGGAAAACACTGCTTGCATTGTCAAATCGCTTTACATTTTAATGTGTAAATTTGTTCTTGGCTTTTCCTTTGAAAGAATCAAACCATTTGGCATTCTATGTGAGACATGAATGTATTAGAATATGCAACAACATTTATTAAAACATATAAGGGAACAAAGGCTAGGATTAATTTTCCACTTCTCCTTTTTTATTTGAGGGCCACCACCACTAGGGCATTTAATATGTGTTAAACCAGATTCAAAAAGCTTTCACTAGACAGTTTACACAAATGACTAAGAGCTTAATCAGCACATATCGTTTAAATACATTCAATAGAGGAATTGGACTGTTCATTGCATTATAATTTATAGGGTTTTTGTTTTTGATTACATAAGGGAAATGCATTTTTTATGCCTTAAAAGCATTCTTTTGTGATGTCAAAAATGTATTACATTATTGTTTAGAAAATAGTGTTTCAATTTGGTATGGAAGTCTAAAATCACTGAAGCAGAAAAGATAACAAGTAGATTCTTCAAAGTCTTGCCATTTGTGACTTTTTTTCTTCCAAAGTTCCTTTCTTTTGGTTAGATAATGAGTGTAGCTTTGCTCAATGGCATCTTCCAATTCTTTCTAAGTGTTTAAATCTTAAATTCTGTGTATTTATAGAAAGGAACTTTAAAATGGATTAAAGCAAGTAGTTATTTTCATTCCAAACAGGCCTCAGAAAATAAAAACATTTTGGAAATGAAGTTTTGAATCTCCCTTTCCCTTAAAAAAACAAACAAACAAACACTTGTTGGTAATATAGAAGTAATTCATTCTCTACTTAGATATTACCTGAGGTAACTATGTGGATCAGCTGTTACATCTCAGATGATTGTAGGAAATTAAGCCCTTAAAGTGAAAAAAAAAAAAAAAACAAAAAACCTCCTTTTAGTAAAGTTTGTCAACATCAGAATAGAAAATTGTTTTCTGAAGACAAGACCCTCTGTTGCCTTCTGTTTTAGCCCCCTCCATAGAAGGCAGGCCATTTCTCTCCTAAGCAAGTCCCTTAAGTCCTGCCTCCTCTATGTATCCCTCTCCTTATTTGCCCCATCCACACTTATCATATTCTTAACAAAGACATTAAAAGATCACTGCTTATGCTGAAAATACAGGTGACCACTTATCAGTCCAAAAGGAAAGGACACATCACTCTCCCTGGGAGTGGGTTGCTGTGATTGTTTATGTTGGTCAGCCAATGAAAGAAAAGCTTGCCTCTACATGGTTCAGAGGAAAGCTCAAATGGAGACAGATCTCTCTTGCTGTGAAAGAAGGGTTCCCAGGTCTTGCACTCCCCCTTCTTCCCTTCTCCCAAGAAATTGATTTACATAAACAAACTTCCTCCTGAGCTTAGTTCAAGGCAAATTTACATGGATGGTATCTGGAAAAAGTGACAGAAGAAGTATTAGGGAACAAACAGGTGAGGATGTGGGAATAGGAGGTTAAGAGAATAATTCTATAAAATGGCCTCTTTGTGCTGCTCCCTGACCAAGTGTTTTCTTTGCCAAAAAGCAATTTAGCTGCAGTCCTGCCTGGCATAAGTGGACAGAATATGCCACAGTCCTTAGCAAACTACCCATTATCTGCAAGAAAATGCAAGCAGGAAATAACAACATTGATAAGAGGAACCCAAGTGACTCTGAAAGGAAAGAATTTTGTGATCCTTTTCCTAGACCAGATTCCAGAAGATAAGAATAATTCCCCCCTAATTATAAAACCTATGACAATGATTAAGAATCCATTCAGAACTGGTCAGCATTGAACAAGGAAACTTTGAATTGTCGTGGTAATAGGTACTTGAAAGTCTGGTGTCACCCTGCTGTGGGTCCAAAGTTAACAAATGGACTTGGGCAGACTCTGGACACCTCTCTGGGATCCCCAATAAAAAATGGAGTGCAGAAGAGGCATGTTATTCCTTTCCACTCTGAGAGGCCACACTCTCTCCCTCAAGAGTGTTCTCTTTCCCTTTTCCTATCCCTACAATAAAATAATTCCTTTTACTCTGAGAAACATATCTGAAATCTTTCTGACTTGATCAGAAGAATTTGTGTATAAAGAGGGCAATATTGGTTCTGCCTCAGTTTCTTGTAAGGCCCCAGCTCTGTAACAGAGGGAGCATCAATACATTAACCAGGCATGGCAGAGGCAGGCTGGGACAAAGCAGATTTCCTCATGTATAATGGGAAGGTGTCCTGGGGACACGTCTATCCCCTTTTTCACTGTCTTGAATTTCTCTGGGAAGTAATTTGCTGTGTGAACTCAAACTATGTTTATTTTCCTATACTTCCACTTACGCATCTGAAAGCAGTTTAATTATGAATATCCTTCATATTGTGGGGCTCTCTTGGAAAGAGGAAAAAAAACAGATATGTAACCTTATTTTGAAATGTTAGAAACCCATGGATATAAGGAATTGTTCTTGGGGTGGGGGGAGAACTTGTCCCCAAAGTGTTATCATAAAGGAGCCCCATCTTATCAACAGAATTTTAAAGTAAAGATATTCATATTTATCATATTTTTCATATGCATATTTATCTGGATAATCTCCCCTCTCAGTTCACATTTGATTAACCTGATCTGTATAAAAACACAGAAGTAGATTTCTCTAACGTTTCATTGAAATCCTGCCTTGCCTTCTTCTGATGTCATATCCTGCACGTTTAGGCTTTTAATATGGCGATTATTTATATTGTTACAAATACAATGTCCTAGCTGTTAGACCACTAGTTTTCCAATGTTTTAAACAGCACATCAGGCTCAATGACAGGCCACACAAAATTCTAAAACATAAAATAAACAAAATGGCAGTCTCACTAGTAAAATTAGGTTTTGTACATTAAAGCATGGCATTTATTTTCAAAAAATTCAACTACTGAAACAACAATATTGTTTAGATGAGAACAATAACCACGAGGTTTTTAAATCACTTCTTATGAAGGGTCTCTCTCTCTCTCTTTTTTTTTTAATTCCATCTCTTGAACTAACAGTCTGTAGACTAAAAGCAATGACTCATTTGCCTGCTTCTCTGTCCTTAAGAATCTGGCCTTTCTCCTTGATTACACACAACATGACTCTTTAGGATGTACAAAGGCATTTCATGTGTCTCATATGGAGCATATCTTCTCACTTAGTTCCTCTGCTCATTTTCCCTCTCACGAAGACAGCAGAACATTTAAATTTGGCCTTTCTGACATGGCTATTGTGTGGCTTCATGCTTTTAATAAAACAATAACAAACATTCACTGGGCTCTTACTCTGTGCCAGAAACGATGCTAAGTAATTTACACATAATGGCTCCTTTAATTAAAGGGAAAAAAAGCTACATCAAAATATAAAATGCTTACTTTATTAGAAATTTTACTACATTTTTATTCTGTTAATAAATGTGTACCAGACATAGGTGACCCAATTGTAGACAATGTGAGATATGAACCAGAAAACTACATCCACTAGGTAAATCAAAAAGCATTCTACTCTAAAAAGGGTCATTTGTTGGGTGGAGAAATAACTGGCTGTCATTGGGCATGATTCATCAATTCCCTCAAAGAACTGGTTAACTGAGGAAAATGTCAATCAATGCATTTGTCAATCCTATAAACTCGGCCATAATTAAAGGCATTAAAATCACATCAAAGCTTTGCTATTTGCCCCCTCTGCATCCATTTATTCATGCTTAAAAGGGGGCACAGAGATATTGGCATGGAAATCTATAGAAAGCCATCAGACAAATCATATAATTGGAGCACTTAGTGGTATGTTGCTTAATAAGATGGTATTTTTATATAGGTTATAGGGTACATTTGTGGCTTTAAATGCCTGCATGCATTCACATACCATGTAATTATGTATATCGGATGTTTTCACATATGTGTATATTATGTATACAAATATGTATATGTGTGTGTGTGAGAGTGATATCTATAGATACAGTCATATACATGTCTCCCATTACTTGGTTTGATGCTTTAGAGTACATTTGATTAAATACATTTAGATTCTATTTACTTTAATATTCAAAACATAAATGTGTGGAATTATTCTCAGAATGTAACAGAATTATAGAATAAATAGTAATTAAAAAGTTAGATGAATATCTAGGATCTAGTCATTGAAAAAATAAGAATTTCTATTAATTCATGTTCTCCATGTGAGCAAAAGTAGAAGAGATTTTTATCAGAGGTAACTGTGATTTTCAAAATGTCTAGTTGCCATAATGCATTGGAAAATGAAGATGACCTTTATTCCTGGTAGTGAGTGTTCCTGAAAGCACTCAGCCCAGGTGATGCAGTCCCGCTGTTAAAAACTGATAGGAAGAGCCCCTAGAGGCAAGGTCATTATCTGATGGAGGGCACTCCCATCAGGGCTGTCCCCTTTAAGTGCAGAAGCAGAAAGAAAAGCAGAAACAGACTCCTTCTGAGAAGATCAGCTCTCAGATAAAGTTTCCTTTGTAAGAAGTGACTTTTCCAAGCTACTTCGATCCAAACAACTGGCATGTGGCGCATTTTGAAGATGGATCGTCAGCTGTGCCCCCACAGCAGTGAGAGTCTGGCACACAGGCTCCCCAGCCAGCTAGCAGGAAGACAGATACTGTCATTTGGGGGGAATGGATCACCCACAGATGTTTAGAGGAGGAGGAGTGTCTATGTCCTTTGGCAAGCTCATCAAAATCAACCTCTCACATACAGGCACAGAAAGAACTAGAATCACTGCCCAGCCTGTCATCCTATTACCCAGCACACTTTTACACCACCCCCTCATTCATCCTTAAGTGGAAAATAAATTGTTTGAGATGAAATTTTTTGGCCCTGGAGCAGATGGTACAACACATCGCCATGTGAAGGAAACCCAACACACCTGGCTTTTAGAACATCAAATTTGCTTAAGAGCAACTTCCTTCAGTGGAGAGCCAAGATCTGTTTTTTTCCAATCTATAAGTTTTCCAAATCTAGAGTTAATGTTTGCTCAAGAGGAATTTTTTGTTCCTCTGCATCTTACTCTGATTGTATAAAACCTCTTCGACTCACATGCACATAGGTGCTTGACCACTGCGGTTCTATTTTCCAGGAATGGCCTGGTCACCTAGAGGGAATGACATCGTGAACAAAACACTAACAAAATACTGTGGATATTCTTTATTTATTTAATAGAAAATCCCAGAGGACATAACTTCTGTAGCCCACATTAATTCATTTAATAGTGACCTTTAATAGTCACAGATACTATAATAAAAGTGTGCAGTACCAGATATCCTTTTATCTCCACACCTTATAAATTACCTGATACATAACTAATGTTTAATAAATATATGAACAAATGAATGAATGAATTCTTGAAGAAATACATGTGTATATACACATATTGAATCATAATATTCTAGAAAACTGGAAGAAAATTCTCTTCCAAACTCAATTTTGGAGACATCTTGCTTTTGTGATTAATTCATCCAGCAAAGACTATGTATTTTTTACTTTTTCTCCTCTGAATTCAATTGCAGTTTACTTTTTATATCATAGTGTAAGGAATGACTATTCTTTTGTTTTTCACTTTGTATTTTGTGTTGTTGAAAGATAGGTGAATCGTCTGCACACCCAGATTTTAAAAATGACATGTTTTGCCCTAAGTTTCCATTTAAATGTTGAATCTGTGGAGATTCATTATCATTTTAGTCCCACTCTTTTTACTATCAGTATCCAACGTCCTAAGCTTGGTCTTTTGCCTCTATAGGAAAACTTGAGACTTGAACTTTAGTGGGAATATTTCACTGGAATTTCCAATATGTTTAATTGTACATATTTTGTGGATGACTGTGACTGGGGTCTGTGTTGTTTGTCATCTATTACAGTATTCAAGTTAAAAACATAATGACATTTTCAAAGTAAAATGTCTTCCTGTCAATGTAGCAGTTTTATTGAACAACTGAGGTATTTACTAAAGATGAAGCTTTCATCTAAAGAGATCATGGTGGCCACAGGAGTGTGTCTTATAAGCTTGTCTCCTCTTAGAAATTCTAAGGGGCAATGATGAGAAAAATTCTTCTGCTTAGAGTTCTCAGAGAAGCCTGAAAGTGAATACTATTGCCATGATGTCACTTCATGTACAGTTAATGAACTTTCTTATTATCCCAAAGATAAATTTCAAATTTTTCAAATTCATGTAAATATCATCAATGAGGTCTTGTTTTTTTTGTTTGTTTGTTTTTTGTTGTTCTTTTTAGATATGCATGACAGTATAGTATATTTTGACATACCTACATGTGGTATGACTTATGCTTGTTATATGATAGCATTCTTGTTTGTACACGATGTGGAGTTACACAGTGTGGTCTTTTTATTTGTTTGTTTGTTTGTTTATTTATTTATTTATTTTTGGAAATATTCAAAAGTGTGCAACAATCACAATCTGATCTAACACCTGAGGATATACCCTTAACTTTACATTATTTTTTTTTATTAGCTACCCATGTCAGTACAATGATCTTGACAATTCATACATTTGAATCAAATGGGGTATAATTTCTTATTTTTCTGATTGTACAGGTTGCAGAATCACATTGGTTAAACCCTAGTGTGGTCTTAATCCATCTTTTTAGCTTTGTACATAACCTATCACTCAGAGAAGCCAGCATTTCGCACTCTCACATGGTAAACTCATTCCAGATAAGGGACACTGATCCTAAGTCCACACCCTCCTCTGCATCTCCTAAGCACAATTCAGAGCCCAGCGAAAGCACCTCAAGGATCTTGGTGTCTTTTTCGCCTTTTCTTTACATCTCTTTTCTGAAAAAGTAGCTGAGTAGCATTATTTCATAGAAATAGTAAAGGTGTGACTGGTCTATGTATGAGTGAATCTTTCATTGTGATTTCTCTGAGTTATAAATGCCTTAGATAAAAACATGTGTTTTAGTTGAACACTGTTATACTGAAATAATTAACCTTTTGAAACTGACATACTGATGAAGGGCAAGTTTTCTCTGCCCACACATCCCAACAGGATCACAAACATTCATATCTTAGTGTCCACATCAGATAGAGGTTTTGAGTGATATACGATTTAACCAGAGGAATATTTTAAAGTAAGTACTTATCTTCTTTAATCTCATAACTTTTGTTTATAAACTCTTTGGCAAGAATGAAACACTCAATTATCAATACAAAGAAGAAATGTTTTAAGGGTGATCAATAAAGTTTTTTAAAAATATTTTTGCATGCCTGATTTGTTCCCTATTAGGAGCTAAGCACTATTATTTTGTCACTATCCTTTGTTGAATTTGCTTTAATTTATTTTCTTGGAATTACCTCCTTCCATTTATGCAGACCAACCACATTCTCTTTCACAGTTGTATTTACTGTGTATGCCCTCTGTAAACACTTACTTGAATATTAGATAGCTTTCTAATTTTCTATATTAATTGTGGGCTGTGTAAAGCCTTATTTGGAATTATTATTATATGATTTTAAAACTGCAGAAGATGTTAGAGATTATCTAGTTCTGTTGATAATTTTAAAATGAACAAATGGATGCCACCAACACCCCCTGCCTGCTTTGCAAAGCTCAATTTTGTTATTGTATTACCTCAGCTTCACCTCTAAAAATGCTTCTCTATATATTTTCTTTATTTCTAAATGCTTTTTTCCATGAATATTATTGCAATTCTTTTCTGTGTTTATGTATATGAATAATACATGTCAAACTGTATATACTTATTTACCTATACACATATATTAAATATGTGCATATACAAATACACAAACATATATTCTATTATGTTATAGTTTGGATGTGAGGTGTTCCCCAAAAACTCACGTATGAGACAATGCAAGAAGGTTCAGAGAATAAATGATCGGGTTAGGAGAGTTTTAACACAATGGGTGAATTAATCACCTCATGGGATTAATCAAGTGGTAACTGAAGGCAGGTGGGTTGTGGCTGGATATGGTAGGGCACGGGGGACATGGCTTTGGGTATATATTTATATCTGGCAAGTGGAGCTCTCGCTTTACTTGCTAATCATCATGTGAGTTGCTTCCCTTTGCTATACTCTTTCATCATGTGGTTCAGCCTCACCTTGATCCCCAAGGGATGAAACTGTCTGTCTGTAGATTGAGACCTCTAAAATATGAGCCCCCAAATAAACTTTTGCTCTTCTACAGTTGTTCTGGTCAAGCTTTTTGGTCACAGAGGCAGAAAAGCTGACAAAAGCATATTATTTTACTATTTAGAGTTTTCCCATGAAGTTAGTGTAAGAGTTTTTAATAGGTTAAGTAACAACAAAAATTCCATGTCTCAAGAAACACTCAGTCCTGGCAAATTGAGATTGAGAGTCAATACAAAGCAAGTTATTTTGTCCTCTTTATAAACATAATTTCAATGTGCTATTAAGGTATGGTATAACCTTTTACTTAACCATCCCTCTAATGTAATATATTATAATTTCTCCAAACTGATGATCTCTTTACCCCCAAATTTTCTGTTTTTATTCTGAAGGGGGTCCATCTTTAAGAGATTTTCGTTTCTTTGGTGTACTTTTCAGTAAGCTTCTTTATTAAATGGATGAATTCCTTACCATTATCTCATAAATTGATTCTTTCAAAATTCTCCTTCTACTAGGAGTTCAGATTTTTTTTCCTTCTGGTTTCATGAGTACTCATTTCCATTGGGGCTAGACAGGACTTTCTTTTAATCTGCTATGAAGAGAGATTTTGGTACCTCCTTTATATATTCTGCTTGAAATCATATAGTTCAGGTTTGATTATCTCTGAAGCATCACCCATGTTCTTGCCTACTCCAAAATACTTAAAAGTTTCCTCTTCTCTGACTTAGCATTTTCCCTGACACATAACTTCCAATAAATAAAACTATTTTGAAAATTGACACAATGGCATTCTAAATCAAATATTCTGACCCGCACTGTTGTTTTACTAAAAGACATGAGATAGAATTTGTTCATTCTCTCATCTTCAGTTTTCAGCATTTCTCTTGGTAACCATAAGGTAAAATCAAACAACACAAAATAAAATGAAACCTTTCAAAACAAACAAACTACTACAACAACAACAAAAACTCTGTGATAGGGAAAGGATAGGCAAATAATATTCACATCATTTTATGAGATTCAAGGCTTATGGAGTTCCAATGTGTATCAACTCTACAGTAAGGGAGGAATATTATGAATTAAAGTTTATATTACATCTGCCAATGTGTATACAAAATTTCAAGGTGTATGCAAATTGTCAAGGCTGTTTTAACTCAACAGACTTCTGATTTTTAAATTCTACAGTTACTCAATAACTGATTAATTCTAGCTATTCAACCATCTGGTTGGTAATGACACCCTTGGTTAAACGGAGAGATTGTTTTTCCCCATGAGCCATTAGAGGCACACACCTGGCCAAACTTGAGTAAAATAATACCCAATGGCATGTGCTGTACTTGAAGCTAAGATGTCACAGAGGACCACAAAGATAAAGCACATTAACAGGCAGAAGGTGAATGTCATGCAATCCTATGTAAGAGAAGGGCAAAGATGATAGGAGATAGAGTAGAAGAAATTCACATTGTTGCCAGCCAATGGCTAGGAGTTAGAGATAATTTTTTTTTTCATTTAATCATTTCAATAACACCATGAATGGATAAGAATTCTTATCCATTCACAAGTGAGGAGTTGAGCTTTTAGCTATTAAAAAAATGGCATTTATATTAGTTTAACCCAACTTTTCTGCCTGAATCTAAATTGTTTTCTCTCTACCATAAAGTCTTGTGGGAAGTCTGTTGTGAAATTCAGTCTTTGAGAAAGACAAAGTTTCCTTTGCATACTACCTGTGAAAGAAATGGAAACAGGTAATATGCAGGTGACTGGAAGACATAATTGCACAACATTGGGCCTGTCCAGTCTAGCAGTCAGGAAGTTCCCTCAGCAGGAAGCAATGGAGGCAATGACCTATGTCAAGAATGTAGTGTGTTCTGTCAAATCTTGCATTTCTCGCACTGCTAGTTTTATTCACGGATGCCTTTAGCACCTCCACTAGATGGAAAACAGATAAAAAGATGTCAGCAGGCTCAACTCTCTATAGACAGTGGACTCTATAACAATTTCCATTGTGCCACAGGTTAAAACCTTTGCATCTACAAGGACATAGGGTCACACCTTTATATACTTCCCTGTCATGTGGCACAGTTATTTTGATTCTGCCTTTATTCTCATTTTCTTGGTTATTCTTCTATTCTAAGGAAAGAGATCTTGACATTCTGCTGAGTTTTCATTAGACCCTGGTGTATTGATCATGCCCTACTACAACCTAAGCCACTGTTTTGCACTATTAATAAAAACCTACAATATCCCCATTGGTTTGAGTTTGAGCATCATGTGCCACTTGGGTCTCACTCTTCATTGAACCTTTTCAAACATAAACTCTTGATCTAATGCAGCAGAATTCACAAAATTTGCACAGTTGTACAGTAGTAGGTTACCTTTAAGGGGTGACATCTATAGTTAAACTAATTTCCCTATCTATTGTTCAGCACAATTTAACATCCATTTTTTCTTCCCTACCCATGTGGCTGAGGTCCCCACCCTCCACACAGCCAAGCCTGAGCAGACAAGGCAATGTCAACATGGTTTGGCTTGAAATACCATGTTAAAAGAGATATAAAAGAAGACTGCTAGCAGTTAGCCTTAATACCCCCCTTCACTGTGCCCTGACAAGACACAGAAAATAGATTGCCATTGGCAAGCCACAGGCAGTGTTGTTAAATTTTGTCCCTAAGGTTTTAGGTGAATTGATCTGAAATACTTCCAAATGGGAATTTCTCAGTAGTGTAATAGGCTTTCTTTTCCCTCATATATTTAGGTGTGAAGATTTCAGCCAAGAGACATGCAATACTCTTTCTGAAGGTAATAAGTTCTTAAAGTCTCAATAATACCCAACTATTTGGGGTAAAAGAACTGTCTCTCAGATTACCTCTTTCATTCACTTTGAATGTCAAGGATGCTTCCTGCTTCAGTTTCAGTAGATTCCCTTGTTATATTACATCCTCCTCTACCAAGAATAAGTTATAAAGTCGTAGTTACCCCAGTTCAACCAATCCTATCATCTCATCACCGAAACCTCTGTTTTGAGTAGAAAAGCTGAGATAAAACATGGCAAATGTGGCAAAAATTTAGATGAGAAATTATCCCAAGACAATCTATCCCAGTCATCTATAGATTACACTGCTTGATGGGAACTTTTCCCTTTTTGAAATATAGTTATTAACTTCTCACTGTTGCATTTATTTTCTTCATCCCAAACCATCTTCCTATTTTGAACAAACAGATAATCTTTTTTCCTTGGCTATGTAAAATGAATTATTTGATCTGAAAGTCCATAATGAATTTTTCTTGGTCTTAATTAGATCATTAAACCAGAGGTTGAGATCATAACATGTCATCCTAATGATATCTATTTAATCAAAATTTCCATTTGTTTTCATTACACCAAGTTTAGAAAGCAATTCCAAAGTGCTTTACAGGGTGCTAATTGGTCTTTAAGATTTCTTTATTTCCTGTTTCCTATTCTTTTCAATGTGAAGGTGAAGAATGTGCTGTGATGGACAACAAAAGGTGATCTTCATTTATTCCTGAATCTCCTTATCTCTCCTATTTCTCAATGTTCATCAGAGTTTTAACTTTAAAAAAAAATTGACAAAGTTTGCCTATGGTTCTTCCATGTGCCAGGTTATCCTTGGAAGCTCACTTTTCCCTGCATCCAAAATTGAGCTAATAAAGAAAGCTCCTCCCCAAAGGAGAAATCTTCTTAATTTTTCTTTCGGAAATGGAACCAGTTGGCAGCATAGACAGGTAGTTTTCCCAGCAGCGGAAGGGGGCTTGCTGAATTGGCTAACAAATGGTTCCAGAACACAGCCAGACCATGAGTCATGGTTATCCTTGCACAGCAGCACATAATGTGTGCCTTGAACCCCGCTTTTCAAGGTGTATTTATAAGCCAGCAGCAATGACACCACCTGAAAACTTGTTATAAATGCAAATTGTCAGTCCCACACCACATCTATTGAATCAGAAGCTTTCGAGTTGGTTCCAGGTGATTCATAATGCAAGCTAGCATTTGAGAATAGATGATTTGGAGCAATCAACAGTCACCTCCTAGCTACTTAATATGGCATTTATATATAATGGTAGGAAAGTGCTATAATGCTTCCAATATCACTACTGTTGAGTATTTGGACTCTTGTGTAATCCCTTCACCTTGAACATGGCCTAGAATTATCTAGAATAAATACATCATGGCTATGATTAGAGTAAAAAAAAACCTATAACTTCCATCTTACTGACTTTCTCTCCCTGGCTTTTCTTGCAAGTTGAAAAGTCACAGGTGGTAAGGAATTGGGTGCAGCCTTTCCACATTCCCCAGCAAAGAACCAAGTTCCTATGCAAGAACACTTGGAAGAACAAAATCCTGCCATTCATCACTCTGGTAAGCTTAGAAATGGCTCATTCTCAAGTTAGGCCTTTGGATGAGTCTGCAGCCCTAGCCAAGACCTTGGCTGCAGCCTTCTGACTGCCCTGAAACAGAGGAGCAAGGTAATCTGTGCCAAGATTCCAGCCCCAAAGAAATGTTGAAATCATAAATAGATATCATAGATGTATGCTGTTTTAAGCTTCTACACTGTGAGCAATTTTTATATAGCAGTAGATAAATGCAAACAAACATAATTCTTTGATTCCTAATGTAGTTAAGCTCAATGCATATTTAATGACTGCACTTTACATTAAGAATTTGGTTCTCCATTGGCTACTATACAGATAGTAAGGGCCCTTAAAGAAGATACATTACTTTAAAAAAAAATAGGAATTTACTCAGATGGCCTATTTAGGATACTATAGCAAGTAAAAAAAAAAAGTAAAACTTTCAATTTAACAGCTGAATCTCAAAAATACAATGGTACAAAAAATAAATAAATAAATAAAAATAAAAAGAGGAGAGAGCAGTATTCTCTATCAGTAAACAATCACACAAGAACCCATATCTGTGAACCAAGATTTTAATCTTCATGACAGTCTTAATAAATACATATTACCAATCTTGTTTTCCAAATGAAAAAGCAGTAAGGAGTTGAACATGTAAGAAAAACTTACCCAAGCTGGAACAAAGCAGAACCAGGTTTCAACCCTGAGAGCATTCACCTAAATTAGTGCCAAATTCTAACTCCTGATTGTTCTCCCCTGTTCATCCATTGCTTCCAATGTTTCTGAAAAATGATCAATACTTGATACTGGTTTTTGTTCTTTTTTTTTTTATCTATGACTGAAAGGATGGGACTAATTTCAGATGGACATATAGAATAACTCAAAAGTAATTGTTTCTTTTTCTCTACCCAGAAAGCTCTCATCACTTTTAAAAGATTTCACTTTCTTAAGAAATAGTTTCATTACTATCCATGTAGCTGTCCTTTCCAATTAAATTACAGAAATAAATACTCAACCCCAAATTGAGGTACTTCATTCTAAGTTGGCTTCATCTAAATACAAGCTCATCACCACAAGTCTCAGCTGTTCATGGATATGTGAAATCACTTAGAGAATTTTTTAAAGTAGAAACATCCAGTTTCCATCCTACTAGGTTCACTTCAAAATTCTGAAGTGGGGCCTGGGATCCTCCTCCTTGTATATTGACTTCTTAGTGATTCTTATGGACCTCAAAGTTGAGACTTTTTTTTTCAACATAAGAAAATGCTCTAACAGTTCTACAGCCTGTTGTTTTAGCTCTAAGGCAAACCAATATAAGCAAATGACATCATTATATAAAAGAAACTGAACAGGATTAGAGCCCTCCTTATTGTCTTCAAGATTTGTCAGGACTGGGCTACAGGTAATTTTTAATACTTTCGTCAAGATATAAAATATACTGAAGATTATTAGTTTGAGAAAATCAGATTGCAATATTGGGAGAAAAGTGCCCAGTGTTAATTATGGCCTGGTTGTATTTGGTATCACTTGTACTAATTGAAGAACACTGGTCTTTGTTAACTGAGTCAGCCAGGGGTCAAGAGAACAGGTGGTTGAGCACAATTTCATAAGCACCTGTTTAATATTTGGCTCTGCAATTTCCCTGAAGTTGATGGAACAGGGGCTCTGATCATTACCCAAAGATTGTTTAGAGAGACTGAGCCTTGACTGATGAAAAAGGAGCTAATTAGAAACTCACCTTTCCAATCTGGAAAGTGATAAAGTTTAAATAAAATTGGCAAGCAACTGTCTTATCTGACTAATGAGTCTCTTGCCAATCTTCTTGTTCTCCTATAACAGAACTTTTTTGTCCCCTCTTTCCTAATTAAATTATCTTATTCTTGTAGAAGCACATGTAATTGTTTTGGATTTCCTTCTTTTCTCCTTAATTTTGAATAAGTGGTTAAAATTTTCACAATTTTTTTAGAAAATCCAAATAGATTTCAGACATTGGTTACCCTCTACACAATGAAAACAGATTTATTGTTTTTAATATTCCTCATAATTTATTAAATCTTTCTTTCTTCACAAAAATCATATACCTTATATTTGTTCTCTATGTATTCTTTCAAAATAACTTGTTGAAAAGAATTTTGTAGAAATAGTTATGTTGTTACATAGTAGGGCAAAAATCTGTTCTGACTAATACATATATTTGGATATTCTAGATCCAGAATTCAAAATATAATGGCAACTATTCAGGAAAATCTCTCTTCTTTGATTTTAGTAATTATATATGGAAAAATCTTAAAATGGACTATTATGAAAAAATAGTGTATAGATATTTTAACATGAATTTAAATATTAAGTTAAGGAGAAACTGACCAAAAAAAAAGACATTGAAGGTTTGCATCTTTTCTCAATGGAATTAATACATATTTTTAAAATAAAGATCATAATTTAAAGTTGCAAATCATACTACATATTTCCCTAAATAATTGGAAAGAATTAGAGATGATAATACTACTCTGCTTTTTATCAGCTTCTCAATATGTTTTTAAAATAATCACCATAGTTTATCAAAAATTGTCAGACTATAAGCAAAAAAACTCCTGAAGACACGAAAAAAGAATGAGCTAATTTTAAAACATTCATTAGAAAAGTATATGATAAATCTCATAAATTATTGGAAAATGGAAACAAAGATAGCATAAAGAAGAAAATGACAGATATCAAGGCTATATGCTTATGTGGAAAACTTTAGCACCTGGCTTTCCATCTTGGGGCTTAAAATAGATGTGACTACAAAATAATTTTAAAAGAAATGTATTTTACTTTACTTTTTCCTTTATTGCTTACACACCCTGACATTGGACATTGGCCAAGTTTATGAAATTCACAAGAGGAAAGGGCATATTTGTGGTAAAGGATAAAAAGAATAAAAAATAAGATGCAAATTAAAATCCACTTTAAAAACAATCTTGACAGCTTATATGGCTTCTCCATGTCCAAAGATAAATAAACCAGAATTTATATGGGGGAAGCTATGTCTTATTTGCTGCCAAATAATTCTAATATATATTAAAACAATAAGTATTGGAAGCAATGTGTTATGTAGTCTAGATGGAAATTAAGGGCTAGGGGCAATATAGATGGAATAAAAAATGTGGTTGAGAAATAGCTTGTAGTTACACTTTGGCTCAATGTACAGGCACACTTATGGATAATTTTTTTTTGTTTGTTGAAGGCGCTATTAAGAGAACAATGGTGCTGGGAAGGAAAAAACTCAAACATTTACAGAAGGAATTGCTTTTAAGTGATGATGAATTTGGCAAGTAGTGACCAAAAAAAAAAAAAAAAGAAAAGAAAGAAAGAAAGAAAAACAAAAAAAGAAAAAGAAAAGAAAAAAATCTTGATTCTGTTGATGAAAGCAGAGATAGCAATCTCCAATACCCCTTGCCATTGTTGAGAGAGAGAAAGAGGGAGGGAGGGAGAGAGGGAGAGAGGGAGATACTTTTTATCCTACCTGAGAAGAGCCTTACAATTGTAAATCCAGAGATAAAAGACTCTCTCTCTTAAGGATTGTTTTGGAGATTGAGTGGTTTAGTGGAGGTGATGTGTCTGGACCATTTCCAGATCTTCGTTTTATCTTTCCTGTTTGACCCTCAAATGCTAAAACGTATCATAGATTTTACATGGGTTTTATTTTATTACTTTTATCTTATGAAAGACAAAAAAAAAAAGCTACCTAAATATATCTACATGAACTCCATTCCCACCCCCCATATTCACTGACTCTTCCCTTGCCTCTCTTTAATGCATGTATGGATTTGTTTATATGATTTTCTTAAAAAAATGGCATTATTTTTATTTGACAAGGAACATAAAGGTATGTGCTTCAATGTTTATCCTAATTTATGCTTTAAACACTTGATTCTGTTTTCAGTATCTACGCTTGCTCCTGCATTTTTATTTTGAGAGTTTTTAAATATTTTGTCTTTCTACATGAATTTGGTAGTCTAGACTTTTCTTGCAATGGTCTTTTATGGAACCTTAAGGAACAGATGCATTTAATACTTAAGAGTGAATATAATCAAACACATAGGATTACAAAATAAACTATAATGAAATCCAGTTAGCAAAATCCTAAAACAATGAGTGGCATTGCAATATATATGCTTTATTATAAACATATTAAACAACACATTCTCCTGGCCAGTTTAATAAATACCATTATTCCATTATAATGATTAGCCTATGCTATATTTTGAGATATCAGCAACAAGTATAATTTGTAAATAAACATGTCTTCTCTTGGTGGCAAAGACAAGGTATTAGTGATAGAACTGTCATTTATTGCCTTCTTTCATAATTAAATAAAGTGTTAAAGTTCAGTGAGAGGTTTTTGAATATGAAGATATATATATATTTTTCCTTCTAAGTTCATTGGCCCTCTGAATTTTATCTATTTTTTACTTGAGGATTTTTTACCCCTGCTCTTGTTCACTGATTCCCTTTACATACACCTCATTTTAAAAATTAATTCCCATATCAATGGAAACCTAAACTGCCTCCAAATTTCATGTTGTACAAACGATACTGAATTATTATCTTCACAGTATAATATATGTACATATAGTTTTATATTAAAATATTACATATGCACATTATATTTGAAGAATCATAATTATAATGCATATATAATACTTATATAATGCTCATTATTCATGTCTTATAGGTGGTGGGGGCAATTAAATAAGATAATATATAATATTTATTAAATTGGTTTAATGTGTGTAATTATTTTGTAAAACTCAAAGTGCTACATATACAAGTAAGATATTCATTATATTATATTCATTGCACAGATATCAGAGTTTAAGCAGATCCAAATTAAATATATCCAGAAAAATAGAAAAAAGCAAAAGAATTTCAATTTCATGGTATGGTCTCTATATTATAGCTTATAGCTTCATATTGTCTCTTAAGGAGGTTTTTGTTTTGTTTTGTTTTGTTTTGTTTTGTTTTGTTTTTTGTACCAGGGATTGAATTCAGGGCACTCAACCACTTAGTCACATGCCTAGCCCTATTTTGTATTTTATTTAGAGACAGGATCTCACTGAGTTGTTTAGCGCCTTGCTATTGCTGAGGCTGGCTTTGAACTTATGATCCTCCTTTCTCAGCCTCCTGAGCTGCTGGGATTAGAGACATACGCCACTGTGCCCAGCTTCTTAAAGACTTTTGACTTAAATTTTTCATATCATGTTTACAATTTAACTCATGAGGATCTGAAATCCCAAACTAAGAAACATAATACAGGCAACTGCTAAATACAGACACATTGAAGTATTTCAGAATTTTAACTGGCACTCTGTGAGAAAGAAAATAGGAAGAAAAGAGGACTTCCTATTTAACCCCCCCCCCAAATTCCAACAGTCTAAAAGCATAAGAGGGTGAGAGAAGGGAAGAAGATAAGGAAGGAGGAGAGGGAGAGAGGGAGAGAGGGAGGAGGGGAAAGAAGGATCAGAACTGTCCAACAACATCTATACCTTCTTTCCATTTTTCATGGGAGAAAGTACAGACCAATTCCCCTTGAGGACTGTCAAATTGATAATTTTGTTAATAACCAATATGACAAAAATGTAAAAATAAAAAAAAGAAATCTTTGTTTCTAAACAGGCATTCTCACAACTAACTAAAGCATGGTATCCTGAAAATAATCAATAACAAATCTTGAGTTCCAGGTCCCAAGCATATTTGCTTACTTGGACGCACAGAGTTGAATATTTGGAAAGCAAGTCATCAAGTACAATTTGGGAAAAGATGCTTTTCATTTCTGTGAAAAAATACCTGAGAAATCAACTTTGATAAGAAAAATTTTAATTGGGCTCATGGTTTCAGATGTTTCGGTCTACGCTCAGCAAGCTTCATTGCTTGTGCCTGAAAGGAAGCACAACTTCATGATAGAAAGGTGGTAAGGCAGGTAAAAAGCCCTTCACCTCATGGAGATCTGGAAACATGGAGGGAGAGAAGTGACCAGAAATAGTACATAATTCCCAAGACATGCCCCCAAGGACAGACTCCTTCAATTGGCTCCTATCTCCTATAGTTTCTATCACTGCTCATAAATGTTATCAAATTATTAATCCACTGACATGTTCAGAACCCTCATGTTGCAATCACTTCCCCAAAGACCTACCTCTGAACAAGCCTTCAACACATGAGACTTTGAGGGCAATTTCAGACCTCAACCATAACAGAGAATAACCAGGTTGATGGTTTTTGTTGTAGTTCAAATTTGACCTCCCTGTTCCAAACCAAGTTCAGTGATTTGGTACTGGCTTTGGGAAGAAAGCAAAAATGGAACCCGGAAAATGATCACCATGTCTGCAAACCTATTCTTCTATCTCATTCTGCCTGAATTTTTCACCCCAAGGGGGTGACTTCAGGACAGACCTAACGTTTCCAAGTGTCTACAAGCCAGATGCCTGCTCCAGAACACCAGTTCACCCAAACCCTTGTTTGGCCCCAACAAACCAGTTCTGCTTAAAACTGGTTCAGGGTGTCATCACCGGAGAAAATTAATCACACAATAAAGAGAATTCTCTAGCAACCACTCCACCTTCTAGGGGGAGATCCTAAATGCTGCGGCTGATTCCAGGTCAGTTGCCGCGGCCTTGACTTCCTCTGTCCTCTCTTTTTTACTTATACCTACCCCCACACTGATTCACTGCCTCCATTTTTCTCTCCTCGTCCCCATTTCTATTATTATTTGATGCTTCTCATTTTAACAGATCCTCGTGTGTGGCTAGTTTATTTGGTCTCAAAGCAAAACACTAGTAGGGTCCCTCAGCCTCCCTGCAGCCCTCTGACAACCCTTCCAAGAGTGCTGGGTGGCTCCTGGACCTCCCCCAACACAAAGACATGAAGAGCAGAAGCCATGGTCATGGGCTTCTGTGGCAATATGTTCTGGTTGAGGAAGAGAAGAGAGGGAAGGACAGTCAGGATAAACCTGATAATGACCTACGAATGATTCGGCTTTATCTGGAGACCCTTCACCTTCAGCATTAACTATAATGATGTCTGAGAAAAAAAAATGGCATTAGAGTCGTCTTGGAGGCCCTGAGTATCAGTCTGTTACTTTTTAGTTTATAAAGCGGGGTGGGCAGAACCAGAGAGATCAAGGTTTGAGTGATGAGCCCCAGCCAGCAAGTAGACAAAGGGCAGCTCCAGTTTCTGAGTTCTTTCACTGGGCCACGCCTTGCCTGATGAGTGGGGAAGGAACACTGAGCTCCAGCAGTGGGAAACAGTGTGGAAATGGAAGGGATGGGAAGGTGCTGAGGATAGCTGGCTTATTTTACAGTTTTGTTTCAAGCCAGCCGTGTCCCCTAAGCTCCTGCTGCTTGAAAGTCCATTTATGTTGCAGAAGCCAGGAGGGAGCCTGCAATCCCACATGTTGGAGCCAGTTATATTTAGGTGTCTTTGTATTCCTTCTTGGCAGAAGTCACATAAAAGGGCCCCTCTGTGCCGCCAATATGATCATTGAGGGCTGCAGCAGAACCTCCTGTGGCTTCCAGCCCTGCCTCTAGGCTTGGGGCTATACTCAGTTCCTTAGTGAGTAGCTTATGTTCAGGACGCTGAGCACTTCTCATTCACTTAAGCACTTTCTCTGCTTGAGCTAAATATGCTAATTTTGTTCTAGAATTGCCTTCATCTTCTCTCTCTTCTTCTCCATTACCTCCTAAAAAAAAGCATACCTGTAGAGAGACTGTGGCTAGCAGATTTCATTTTAGTTTGCCTAAAATGGACAGCAACATTATTATTATTATATCTCTTAGGGCTCAAAGGCTTCAAGTCCATGCTTCAAGAATCCTATTCTGGAGTCATCCTACCCAAAATTTAAAATTTTTTATTTATTTTTTATCAATTACATTTTTCTCCAATTGTGATTAAAAATACAATGATAGTCACAGATCCAAGATGTCAAAGGATTTTTATTCCAAAATATCAAAGGAAGGGATGTAAACAAATTTAGAGTTTGTTATTCCCAGGAAATTCATATTACAGTGAAAGCCAGCAAAAGTTATGCAAAGTAATAAGGGCTTTAATAGGTATGTGCCAATATGCAGTGGCCCAAGGAGGCGAATAAGCAAATAAAGCTCCTGAAGCAATTAATTAATTAATTAAAACAAGGTTTAGTTTTCTTTTTTTTTTTTTTAAATTTTTAATTTTTTTATTGGTTGTTCACAACATTACAAAGCTCTTGACATATCATATTTCATACATTAGATTGAAGTGGGTTATGAACTCCCAATTTTACCCCAAATGCAGATTGCAGAATCACGTCGGTTATACATCCACAATTTTACATAATGCCCAATTAGTAATTGTTGTATTCTGCTACCTTTCCTATCCCCTACTTAGTTTTCTTGATAGAAAAGGAGAAAAACTTTCAGGCTTTGGCAAGTGACATGGAAGTTGAAAGGACTTGTGTCTTTCCGAGAACTGAGAAATGGGATGTTTCAATAGCGATACAGCCTGAGAATTGGTAAAGAATTATCATGGAACTAGCATAGGGAATAGTAAGGAGGCAGGAATGAAAACTGGGAATCATTTTCCCTTTGCTCTCTCACACTCTACCACAGTGAGTTACGTTGGGCCTAAATGTTTTTGCGTAGTAATTGCTTCCAAAAGGAAATATAAAAGCATGGCTTGGGGAGGGTTTCCTTCTACCCTGTCTCACAAAGTATGGGCTCAGTTCTCAGGGGAAGCAGAAATGAGCCCAGTACTACTTTTTGGTCCTTTTTTGTATCTTTCTTATCTCTTTGTCTCATTGACAACATTACATGTAGCATATTAATTTTTTTTTAATTTATAAAAGTAATGCTTAGTCTCCAGCCCAATCTGCTTGTATACTATATAGACTCACCAGGTATAAACTATCAAATAAACTTGATTTTTTTAAAAAATGAAGAATTGATTGTCTTTCATTATATATATAAATGATCAATTGATCGCCTCCCATTGTGTGTGTGTGTGTGTATATATATATATATGTGTGTGTGTGTGTGTGTATGTGTATGTGTGTGTTTTTACTTACAGTAGCCACTGTTGTCCCTGTTAGGATCCCCATTGGCATCCCATCCTGTTCAACCCTCTTTTGGGGAAGGATTCTCTTTGACCTCCTTTTCTATAGTCTACATTTCTTTTCCTTCTGCATTTGCTCAATCATTCCCCCCCCTCCCGTTTTTTACCTCTCCAAACCTACTCATCTTTCAAGGTTGAGCTAATTTCTTATCTCTGGTGTAAGTCAAACTAGTTTTAATGTGTTCCAGAAATTGATTATTTGACATTCCCAAATGTTTATTTCTAAAGCTCTCAGATGCTCATTAAAAAAAAAAAAAAATGAGTGACAGGATGACAAATTAGTAAGAGAAATATCCCCAGAGTGAGAACTAAATTTCAAGTTGAGATCTATCCAGACATATGACCACAATTTCTCAACTGAAAATGGAAATAATACCTTTAATAAATTCCTTAAAGTATTATTATTATAGTTAGATAAAGCAGAACTTGTAAAGTTCTCAGCATGAAATAGCCTCAGTTCTCCATCCTTCAAAATTTCTTTCCAGTTTAATATTGTGCTTGAACTTCTATATATAATAAACAGGCACTACTTTGGATCTCAAGTGGCTTATCTTTCAAATTATTTTATTGTCTTAAGTAAGTATAGTAACTATATCTCTTGCTTTATATTTCTACCTTCTCCAGTTTACAATGGGCTCTAATTAAATATCCCTTATAATTATGAACATGCTATATGTTAAAAATAATTTGGAATAAAAGTATCATTTCTTTACCTATACATAAAATAACTTATTTTATAGTTTCACTATTTGCTTTTTGTAGGCACAAAGCAAAATCACTCTTTTTATTTTTGCCCTTTTTCTCAAAGACTTGATCTTACTGTCCACATCATTTTTAAAAGATAAAATCAGTTTGAGCCTAAATCCAACATCCTCATTGCTGATTCATGGTTGGGAAATATTAAAATGGGGTGACCAGATGGCCAAATCCAGGTGTGACAGAGAGATTTGGAGAGACTGATCAGAATTCAGTTACAGTCCTTTAAATTAGTTGGCTAGCACTTGGGAAATCTTCAAAAATCACTTCATATATATTTTCCCCTTAACTCTCTATCTTTCTAAAGACCATTTCAATATTGGGTCAGATTATGCATATTAAGGGATCTGTAAAAGCCAGGCTAATTTAAGCTGCAAGCACTGCACATTACAAATGACCCACACTAGTAAAGCCTCTACGTTTATGAGTGCATGACTCATCAGCTCTCAAAAATCAGGTCAGGGATTGCTCAATTTAGAAATTAAGTCTAGGCAACATTAACAATAGCATTTTACACAAAAATGCTTAATAACATTATATGACTGTAACAGATCCTAAAACTTAATCAAGTGTTTTTCACCCTCTACTTGCATGGAAAACCCTTCCTGAGAAAGGTTGCTATTATCCTTTCATGGGTCATCAGAGAATTATCTACTTCCAACCATGGGTTTCTCATATATTATTCTACCACCATGTTAGTTTTATATACCATGTTTGATTAATGCCATCCAAACCAACACTCATCATTAACTAGTAAAGAAAAAGATTTAGTAGACTGGTTTAGGATACATTGTTACCTGTAGTCTGATAATCAGGATCTTTGGCAATGAGATCTTGAGGCATCTTTTCAGCCTCATTTATTCAATATTTACATGAAAGTTACTGCCTTCTTTCTAGTTATCGAGCATTTTAAAAGAACTTATCAACAAATTGAAGTAGACCAGATCTCAAATTGCTTAGAATCCGATGAAGGAGACCGAGGAGTACTCTCGTGAGTAGAACACAAGATCAAATAAAGAGAAAAAAGATATGAGAAAAAAACAGAATGTTATAAGAAACTAGAGAAAGGAGCCTAGTGGAGATCAGGGCTTGGAGGAGAGATAAAATGTCCTCCAAACTAAATCTTAAAGAATGAAAAAATTAAGATGGGGGTAATTGACAGATACGCAACTTAAAAGATAAATATATACAGAAGAAAATAGACCAAGCATGCTATCTATCTTGGAAATTCATTCACAAAGTGTATAATACAGACTGCAATGCCCAGTATGTCAAATTTAGTTCTCCAAAAATAGTAGCAACAGTATTTTTGGTCTCACATGCTGTTCCAGAAACATGCCTTTCTCCATCAAGGAGTAAGTCTTCTTCTCAACCGTTAAACCTGGATCATAGAACACAGAAGTGATCCTACCAGACTTCAAATGACAGGTCATAAAATAGCCACAACTTCCTTTTGCATCCCTGATTTCCATTTATCTTTCTCATCATGCTAGGAGAACACTGATTGTTCTGATTGCTCCCAGTCAAACACCAGCATTGATGAAGATTTCTGGCACCATGTCATGTCCACCATATTCATTGGGTAAAGTGTTCACAGAGACCACAAAGGTTACCAAGGAAGTGACATAAAAAATAATTTTGAACATCAGTAATCTACTACACCTAATGTTTGTATACTATTATCCATCTTTCATAATCATCAATTGTTCCCACAATAAACTAAATTTCTTGAAGGTAGATACTGTTTTCTTTAATAAAACACTAGTTTAACATGGGAATAATATAAAAACTTTTCTTAAAAAAATTAAAGAATACTACAAGCTTCAAAGGAATATGGGCCTGAAATATGATTGCATTTATGTCAATATTCCCAAAGGTATTCATACATATTATTCTACTTCTACCATGTGAGAAAATATGGAGACACAACCCTTTATAAGCAGTCATCATAAGAAAAAAGATAGGTTACAGTAATACCAAAAGGGATAAAAATTACTTAAAACTAGAAATAGTATGAGGACTTATGGGAAATATTAGTTAAATTTGTTCCAATGTAGCTAGAATATAAATTAAACTAATATAAAATGAGCCAAAAAGTGTTAATTATATGTCTGGATATTTTTACAATGGGGGAGGGCAGGACATTATTTCCATTGAGGTAGAAGGTGGTGAAATGCCAAGACTGACAGATCAATGATGCTCTCAGGAAATACAATATACATAGGATTTAGGAAAATATGAAATAATACCAAGAAAATGGTAAAGATGGAACATTGTGGAGATTAATAGTTAGTCTGAATGAAAAAAGCTGAAAGGTATTAGGACCTGATGGAAGAGGAAGTTTTACTACTGAAGAGAAAACATTGCTAATAAAATGGGAGAGAGGTCAAAGAAGACACATTTTGAAAGTATGATTGCTTGGGTAGAGTTTTTTTTTTTTATTGGGCAAAGAAAAATAAGGGAAATTTTAGCCAAATTTGGCAAAGTATCTCTCTAAGTCTGCTTTTGTTTTTTATTTGAAGAAAAGACTCTTCAACTTTGGTTTTGTAAAAGTAGTCCTGGATACTTTTAAGACATTTTCTCCTTAAAAGTCTGATTATGAGATTTGGGCTCAAATCCTTACTTTGCCACTTAACTTGTCTGAAGGCAGTGGAAACAGATCCCTTAACTCTTTGGTTTACATTTTTTTTTAAATCTCTATGATAGACATGATAATAGAGTCCTATGTCAAGAAATGCTATGAGGACTAGAGCCAGATTGGTAAAGAATGTGACTGCACTAGGAAAAAATAAACAAAAATAAAATACTCTTTATGGACTTTCAGATGCATCTTTTCCAACAAGTTCCTTTCTGCTGATTGGTTGTTGAGGAAAGTGAGCACATCAAATCAGAATTACCACATCTGGTCCCAGCATTCTCTATAGGTTGACTCAATTCTACTTCCACAATCATTTCCTATAGTTTCAAGTGGAGTGTCCGATTTTTCTACTACAACCATGATTATGCAATGATGATCTTTCTGAATCTAAAATATAATTTCATACAACTAATTTTATATTATATTTAATAATTTAAGAAAGAAAAGGTGATAAGGATCACCATTATACTTTCCCTACTTTACCAATTCTTTAAAAATCAAACAAAACCAAACTGCAACAAATTTCAGGAACAGTGCTTCTACTAACAAATTATGCTGTTGATTATCATGTTTAGTGACTATTACATGTGGATCCTTTCAGATGAAATAAGGTAAAATAAAATAAAATATACACCCTATCAGACTAATTCCAACTTGAATTATTTAGTTTATTTAGAACTGACTTGCGACAAAATTATGGTGAAGATGCGCACTTTCATTCACATGGATAGTCTGTCTACTGTTCTCAGAAAATATTGAGCTGTCCTTTATTTACAATCCCACATAAATTTGAGTTGTTGGAAAACAATGTAGTAAAGAAAATATTTTGTTATGTGATAAAGCAATTTGTTTGAGAAGACAAAGTATATTCAGGGGCCAATTCCTTTTGTGGATAACCTGCAGCCATGTCACGTCACCCTGATGGCCATGGGTTTGGTTTTTCCCACCCATTCTTAGTAGAGAAAAAAGATATCATTTCATTTTGGATGAATGAATCTCCATTCCAATCTTTGCACTTAAGGTTTTTTTGTGGTCAGTCCTGGTTAGCATATGTTTCCTAAACTGGTAGGGAAAAGCAAAGCAAATGAAAAAGAAAAAAGAAATAAATAAACAAGGAAGGAGATTCAGGGAACTTTATTCCCAATAAGTAATCTTCCAAGTACTAAAGAAACAAACTAAGAAAGCTGTAAGTTCTACTAAACTTAACATGCTCTCTCAAAAGACTCATTTTGTCATGGAGCATTTACAGGCAAAATCATAGATTACTGGAGTTTAAAAACAAATTCCTTGTCATGTTAACAGTAGCCAAGAGTCAGTCACATGTTTAATAGTAGCTCTCTTCCCCTGTGGACAGGTAACCTCTCATGACACTGGAATTTCCAATCAGTAATTGTGCTTGCATATTATATATAATCATGCTATAACATACTCCTCCTCTCTTCTCTCCATGAGCACATGCCACTTCCAAAGTCTCTCCTAAAAAAAAATAAAACAAAGAAACAACAAAAATAGCCAACATAAAGATTATGTTAGATATGGTTGTAATTAAAAAAAAAATACCAACATGTTAACCTTCTCAGATGGAGCAGAGTTAAACTGGAAACCAGAACTCCAGAATCAGAACTCCAGCTTACAAGACTGGGTAAAACTACTCAGACTGTCACCCAGTTTAAATGAGCTTATTCATGCCCTTCTGGTCCACTCAGACAATGGTTGAAACTTTTTTCATCGTTTCAATCAACAATCAATATTAACATAATACATCAGCCACTGGGAACATACCAGTGGGTGACCCTGCTCCCAAGATTTCTTTAGGGCTTTATTGTCCTTGTAAGCTCTAGGAAGATTAAAAAGCCAATTCCATGCTTTCCCGAGACACTCCTGTTCATGCAGCCTCCCCCGCCCCCCCACCTTGTTCCTTGCCATTTCTCCATCACCAGAAGGCCCACCTGTCGCCTCACCTGGCTCAGTCACTTACTCAAACTCTCTTTCTGTCACTTACACAACACTCTTGATGGCAATTGCTGGCAGCTTCGATTGCTCAATGTATTACAGTCTGGAAAAAATTAAAAGCATGGAAGAGTGCCTTGAGCAACAGTGGCTGCTGTTAAGTGCTTTGGCAGTTTCTCAAGACCTAGCCACCTGCCTGGAAGAAGTTTTCCTCACCAACAAATTCCATCCCTCAGTCACCTCTTTGCCTCCTTCCTCCAAATCTCAAACACATACAAATAGTAGATCATTTTCTGCATTTTATTCATTACGATCTTCATGAAAGTCAAAGGCATTTGACTCAAAAAAAAAAAAAGTCACTATGGCAAAAACCCAGACTTTTCTTAATCTCCAATTTATTTTCTTCCGGATGACTGCCTTCCAGCATTCCTTCAAACTCAGTATCTTTCTCTGCCAGAACACCTGATGGTTATATAAGGACAAATTCAAGTGGAAACCGACTCATCCTCCTTTCTAATTCTCCTCTGTTTCTCAAAGGAGGCAACAAGAAATAAATAAATAAAAACACAAAATACACAGATGAAATATAATTAGACAAGAATCTCAAGATCTGTTGGAAAGAAATAACTTCACTGATGTGAAACATACTCCCCTCTTGCCAAACCCCACAATCATTTTGTTTATTTCTTTGGAAAGAAAAAAAAAAAGCTTTACTCTTTGTAAAGCTGTAGATACTTGAAGAGAACTATTTGAAATTTGATAGAAAAGGGCAGATGCAGTTTGAAGCCCAGAACTCTTGGGTTTTATTAAAAGAGAATTGAACAACAGCGCCCAGCATCTGAGAGAAGCAAAAGTAAACATTTTAGAGTTGGATCACTCAGTAACCCTGGAAAATTAATTTGTGCTGTGTAGAAACACACGCATGCCGTATGCGGAGGCCTCTGTACTTAGAGGATTGGTTCATTAGCGCAGCCGCAGACGGTGTACCAGCTCCTCCGTGGGCCATCCACACACTTGTACTCATGGCCACGGTCTCCCTGGGACTAATTTCACAGAGTTGGGAGAGGAGAACAAGAGAGAGGTGTAGTCTAAAAAATGTTTTGTGTGTTGTGCGGGGAATAAGAGAAGGGGAGGATGACATTCAAAATCAGACCAGCAAAGTGAAGGAAACAACATTTTGCTTCTTTGAGTGTTTACATTTAATGGTAATTTTTACCTAAAGAATGCAAATTCCTTGAGAAAAGGAAGCACACTGAATATTTTCATTTCATTATTACCAAATAAGAAAATTGACAGCTTCCATTTGTAATACCTGAAGATGGACCAAATTTTTCAATATCCCAATAGAAATGCAGAAGTTGAAGGAAACCATGGAATCCAAGCATGCAACTTCCTTGTTCTACAAAAGACAAAAAAAAAAAAAAAAAAAAAGGAAATCCAACAAGGTCTCATTGTCAGCTTGTGGTAGAGCAAAAGTCTGAGATCTATGCTTGTTCATGAGCTAGATAGATGCTGTGGTACTTGTTCTTGATCCAACCCACTTTCAATTACACAGGTATTATTTTTAGAGAGAATCCACATTTTTTATAATTGTTTTTTAGAGAGAGAGAGAGAGAGAGAGATTTTAATATTTATTTTTTAGTTTTCGGTGGACACAACATCTTTATTTTATTTTTATGTGGTGCTGAGGATCGAACCCAGTGCCCCGCTCATGCCAAGCGATCGCGCTACCACTTGAGCCATATCCCCAGCCTGAGAGAATCCACATTTTATGAGACTGCTTTTTTTTGTTCTCTGCCTTTCCAGACCTTCTTCCTCTATCAAGCTTCTGAAAAAAGGGTCCTGTCATTCCATAATTCCACCACCCACTTTCCTAATCCCAACTATCCCCCACATAGTAGGTAGGCTTAAATGAAAGCAAATGACACTGGCAATGGATTCCTGTGTAATCTGAGTACTGTCTATTCTAAGAAACCACAAGAATTGTCCACTCTTCCTTACAAGAAACTGTGGCTTCAGAATCCCTGTTACCCACATGCAGCTGCCACACACTCAATCCCTCACATCTTCTTCTTCTTTGTCTTTTTATTTATGTCTATCTGGGAATCTCTCCTTATTCTTGCTGCGATTGGAAAATAATTTGAGATATTAAGAAAGCATGCTCTTTCTTGTTATTGTCTTCCCCATAATCCCTTTTTCCTTTCCCTTTATTCAACTAGTACTCTGGTATTGTTATTACCATGCACCGGTTGGAAGGTTAGTATAACCTCCAGTTCTTTCTCTGCCTACTTCTGCAAGTCTTCAGCCCCTGCCTTGCAGAAGTTCTGAGTGCAAAAGAAAGGGACCCTGAGGGCTTGGAGCTAAGTCCCCTCCCTCCACAGGCAGAGACCCATTTCTAGAGATGCAAATTTAATTTCTAAATGCATTATCCCATAGAAACATTGCTCCGCTTTGTATTTAGTTTCCATAGTGTTATTAGGACATTACTATAGTTCAGCTACATTATGACTTAAATGGGTTTTTGTGAGTGGCTGGGGAACTAAAACACATTTCTACTGGAAAAAAATGCATCCCAACTTCAAAAATGGACTTATAAATCAAACATCTTTTCAATATATGGGAAGCAAACTATTGGTAATAGCAGGTGTTGTGTTTTTATTTGAATGCATCTTATATTACAAACTCAATGTCACAAACTAAAAGGTAGATTTTTCTAAAACTGCTTTATGACACCTCCTTACACACAGCCTCCAGCATTTCTTCATGTGCTCAGCCTAATATGTTTCCACATAGCTGTTCAATTAATATTATTTAAAACTGACTTATTAGGCTTGCCAGAGCTAGTTTTTCTGAGAGAGTGCTCTCTGGATCACCAAAGCAACTAGATTTGTTAACTAATTTATTTTGATTGAAGTTTCTTTTTTTTCCAGAGTTATTCTTTTGGTTCTGACATCCACATGGAAACATAAACAACAGCAGCAAAAGCCTAGGTACCATATTTGCTAGGAACTGTTTGCTTAAATGAAAGTAAATGACACTGGCAATGGATCCCTGTATAATCTGAGTACTATCTGTTCTCAGAAACTACCAGAATTTCCTGTAATATTCATAGACACATATCATTTCTTTTTCTTTTGTAAAAAAAGAGAAACACCATCATAGAGGTCCATTTTGACTAACCAGTTTGAATTTTCCTTCTTAGTGTTTGATTCTGGAAGTAAGACCCAGGGGCACCTCATTTTTCCTGCTCACCACCACCTCCCCGCTGAACCCTCCCTCCTTGCCCTTTCCCTTCTTCCCTCCCTCTTTCCCTTCATTCTTTCCCTCATCTTCCTTCCTTCCTTTTCCTCACTCTTTGAAAACTCTAATGACTAGAATAAACCAAAATGTCAACATTTGCAATTCTGGAGCTTCATTTAAGCAATAAAAATAATAATTAAAAGGGTAAAACCTTAGAGAGATTTCTTCATTTTATATGGTTTGCCAGCAATGATACACATTCAAAAAAGCCAGTAAAAGAATTAATTAGAAACAGCCAAAGCTCAACAAGCTCTGCAAGTTAATGAAGCAGAGAGGAAAATGTCATCTTTGAGACCCAGAGCTGCATTGGCTTGGATAATATCCACTCCTGCCTTACTCTCCTAACTAAACCTCTTTTAATCTCTCCTCGAGAAATCAATGCTAATGACACGGATTTACCAAGAAATGACAGCAGCGTAATACCACGAGAGCTGCTCCTGTTTAATGTAACTTAGCTCTGATGGGAACACTCAGTGTTCCATTCTGACAGCAAGTTATTGTTCTGCATGCTTCTTATGGGACGTGAAATAATGCAAGAGCTTCCCTTTATTTTATTTCAATTTCTTCCATTGTGAGTTTGTTTTATATATTGTTCCCTCTCTCCCTCTCTCCAAAGCAGCTTTCTCTTCTCTGGCCATAAGATTCCCACCACTGTCAACCCCATCCCATGCTGCAATTCTGACTCATTTCCTTTTTTCAGAACGGTTCTCTTATGGACACAGGTGGCATAGACCACACAGTTTGCTTTCGTCTTCCTTCCCATCCAAAAGGTGATTTATATGCACATTTCTACATACAGTTGTGCACTGCATAATGACATTTTTGGTAACTGACAGGCTGCATATATGATAGTGGTTTCATAAGAATATAATGGAACTGAAAATTCCTGTTGCCTTGTGACATATAATCATCACTCTGTAGCCCGATGCTTCACGCATGTATTCATTGTGATGCTGCTCTAAACACATCTGCTATGCTGCCAGTAATACCTGCTAAGGACAACAACAACTAGGTTGCTGGCTTATATATTTACTATACAATTCTTTTCATTGTCATTCATTCATTCATTCATTCATTTGTACCAGCGATTGAACCCAGGGGCAATTTACCCCTGAGTCAGATCCCCAGTCCTTTATATTTTCTATTTTTAGACAAGGTCTCACTAAGCTATTATTATTTTAAAGTGTACACCTTCACTGTATTTCTTAGCTATGAAACAGCCTTTAGGAGAGACTTTCTTCTAGGAAAGGAAAGATCCCTGTGTGTTATTGCCCTTGAAAGACATTTCAATGGGATAAGATATGGAGGAGGAAGACCATGACACTGAGGCTCCTGATCCTCTGTAGGCTCAGGCTAATGGATATGCTTATGTTGTATAGAAATATCCTTTATTTATGTAGTTACTCTACAAGCTTCCTTTTTTCCCAAAATTTTAGCATTTTTTCTTTTAAATATTTTGTTAATAACTAATACAAAATGTGTTCATCATATTAGTATACTGAATGCTGTAGTTAGTTGTAATATAAAAGTATTTGTATGTCTAACTATAACTAAACACCCAAAGTTTTTAAAAATGGGACACCTGAATAGGTTACTGACCAGGAATGGAGCTTGCAAGAATAGAGGCTGCTCTGGTTAGGTCAGGGAGTGAATGCTCAGTACACGTGATAGTTCAGGACGTAACTGTGCTATTATAGACTTAACACTGTGCACTTAGGCTACACTGTATTTATAAAAAATCTTCAATAATAAATTAATGTTAGCCTACAGTATATTTTTTTTACTTTATAAACTTAATTTTTTTATCTTTTTGACTCTTTGTATTAATACCCTTAATTGAAAGCACAAAGATATTGTACAATTGTACAGAAATATTCTTTATTTATGCAGTTCCTCTACGAGCTTCCTCTTTTTCTAAAGTTTTTTTTTTTTTTTACTTTTAAACATTTTGTTAATAACTAAGACATAAGCTTACCCATTAGCCTGAGCCTACAACAGGTCAGAAGAAACTGACTCTAACATATAGCCTGGGTGCACAGTGGGCTAGGTTGTCTAGGTTTGTATAAATATGCTCAGTGATGTTTCCACAACAATGAAATCTCCTAACAATGAATTTCTTGGAATGTATTCCCATGATTAAACAATGAATGGCTGTACTTTTCTTCCAACTTCATTTGTTTATTAGTTAGTGTCTATATAGTCAGATGTCTCAAAAATATGTCTAGCATACAAAATCCACCTAAAATTTAAGGAACATTAGCATGTTATTATAAAAAATGTAAGTGCAGTATTCTCATTGTGCATCAGTGCTGTTGTTCATACAGTCACATTGCCTGAGACACATCATAGGATCTTGTATGGAAAGAATTGAAGCCATAAAGAACTAAGTGTCTCTGCTTGGCCACTGACCAGATTAGTGACCTAGGAAGTAGCTTTGATCCCTCTTCAGTTTTCTACTTTAGACTTAATCCTTCCGCATTTTTCTGCTCTGTAAAGGGATGTGAATAATTCTCATGCATTTTTGAGTGTCTGAGATGTCATGAGGAAATGAAAAATGCCTGGTACATATTTAGTCCACCCCAAAACCTTGCTTCATTCTTTCTTCCCTTCTCTTAGTTCCTTCTTTTGTAGTTAGCAGAATATATTTCACCTGAGTTTGGCCTGGAAGACTATCAGTGTTCTAACCCCAGCCATCACGTTTACAGAGGCTTTCTTTTCGGGGGTGTAAAAAGAATAAGTGTCAAATACTCCTCCAATGACTGATTTTGGAACAAAGACTATTTCTCCAAATTGGAAACTTCTCAAATGAAAATGATACATGGATGGATTAACTAGTGTGAAGGACAGCCTTAGCTCTACACCCTTTCCAATGATATTATCAGGAGGTGATTCAGGTTGTTTGAGGCTTAACACACACTTTGGAGCTTGTTCATCTAATAGAATATAAAATAGATCACACATCCCCAGAAGGAGTCCTGAAGCTTAACTTCGTTAGGTACACAGAAAAAGACAAAGACGCTCCCCAGGACAGAAGTATGGTGCGCATGCAGGTGTACACACACACACACACAGAAAGAGAGAGAGAGAGAAGAAGAAGGAGGAGGAGGAGGAGAAGGAGGAGGAGGGGGAGGAGAAGGAGGAGGAGGAGAAGGAGGAGGAGGAGGAGGAAACAAATGGGACATTATTGATAAAAAGGTTCTGGAGTGATAATAGAGTTGAAAGACCTCAAATAGCAGCAAGGAGAGAAGAAATTCGTGGCTATTTTCTGGTGAAAGGCCAAAAATAGAGAAAGATCCTGCAGAAAGAATGTGAATAGGAAGCCAAGAAGGAGCAACAGGTACATGGTATCAGGCCTATGTTTTGACACATCACTCAACCAGTCAATAGAATGCCATAGGAGAAGGACAAAATATCCTTGTTTGTTATCTGCAGTCTCCCCCAATTCTAGTAAAGTTCATGAACCTTTTACTTTTTATAGGAAATGATTAAAGGAAAAACTTCAGGGGAGTTCAAAACCATGCACTAAATGAAATTCAGAATGAGTATAATCAGCATCTAAAAAATACAAATTCCAATTTCTTAATAATGCACATAAACTTCAACAAATTCACTGAAAAATACTGCAATACTTTTAATATTTCTCACAAATCACAGCATATGAATTTATGGAGGGTATCCCTGTTGCTCAGTTTTCCTTTTTGTCTTTCAGCTATGCAGCCTCACAAAGGCCAGAGCTCCCTTGAAATCTTCCGTGAGACCAGGTCCCCTTCAAGATACAGTAGTTATATTTAATTTCTGTCAACCACATTTGAAATCAAAGGTTGAACATTATTTTGGATACATCAAAATGGGAGAGCCAATAAATTTTATGGTAAGTATTGTTTTTATTCTGAAATAGAAATTAAAGAGCTTGGTGGAGCCGTAGCATACACACCACATGACAGAGATATGCTGCTGTCTACCAAAGACTCATGCTCTCTTTGTATTTTACTGATTTGCTGCTAATTAGTAATTATCTATTCCAGGACTATATTTCCCAGTTACCTTACTCCCACTCTCTGCATGTAGGCGGAGCTGTATAGATTTTATACAAAGAATGTGATCATAAGTGATGAAAGTTTTGAGGCAAGTTAATTAAGAAGTCAATCTGTCTTTTCTGCCCTAACACATTGGCATAAAAAATATCCCATTGGATGGTGGCCACATTCAGTTTTCACATGAAAAAGAAATAGATACTTATTGTATTAAGCCACTGAAATTATAGAGTCCATTTGATATAGCAGCTTGCTTTACTGAGATAATCCGTGGGCTATTAAAAATAATTTATTTATACCAAAGTGGGTTTTTATCCTACTGGAGGGGTAAAATTAAATTTTAGAGTTTTCTTTTGTTTTTCTTTGTTTGATTTTTTTGTTTTCTCTTCTTGAGTAAAAAAAAAAAATGGTGGCAGAAAATCTGGAGATAACTGAGAGTGGCTCTGAAAGATAGTCTAGATTTTATCAGAGTCATTTTAGAAGACAGTTCTTAAAAACTAAATAATTCAAAATTCACATGAAGTTAGCCTTCTACAGAAGAACAGTAGACTCTAGGTATAATGGAAGTTTCAGACAAAGTTTAATTCCTCCTGAGAGCATGAGGGACAGGAGGAAGATGTCTTCTGGGTTTAGGATGCGGTTGATCCTGGATCTAATGTGAATAGGATCCCTAGGGCCGGATTGTACCCTTAACAGTATCTAAATGAAATGAAAATGTAAAGTTACAAAGAGGAGATTAGAATTCTAGGATTGTCCTCTCTGCAAAGGCATACCAACTTGCATGGATTATCAGCAATGGCCCTGTACCAGCTGCCAGACAATGTCTGATCAATTCTTAACAGCATACACCAAGTCATAGGAAGAAAATTCAGCAGCAGTAGTTTGAGGTGGTCCAGTATTTGTATCCTCATTGATGTTGTTCAGTGGTCAAGAGGAAGACACTGGACTTTCCACCAATAAGGTTGTTAGGAGATCAGTACATCTGTGTATTTCTTTGATTAATTAAATGTGGGAACAAGTTTTAAGATGATATCTATTTGAAGATTTTAAAATGTATAATATGATTCATATTTGTGTAACTCCCTATAATTTATAAAGAAGTTTTACAATCTTTATTTTGTTTGACCTTCTTGATATCTCAACAAGGTAGATATTGTCACCCCAATTTTATTGATAAAGAAACTATGGGTTCTTGAGAACATAGTAACTTGCTCAAGATGACACTAGTACTAAGTGGTAAAAGCGCAATTCAAATACTAGATTATATCTGATCTCTTAGATTTACTGGGACAAAATTCATGATTTAGTTTATGTAATCAAACAATGCAAAAAAAACTTATTCATACGTCTTTTTGTTCCCGCCTGATAGCTGACTCTGGATACTTTTCTAAACAATCTCCCCTAATTGCTTTCAGAAAGGAGGCTACAGCCAAGCACACTCCCTTTTCTGCTGTATTTATTCTTATGACGAGTATCTTTCCACAATGAAGAGTAGCTTCTACATGCATATTCTCTCTCTCTCTCTCTCTCTCTCTCTCTCTCTCTTTCTCTCTCTCTTTCTCACATGCCTACAGATAAACTTGGTTTAATACAAAGTAAGCTCATTGTTTGATAAGTGATTGACAATTTTTCACCCTTGAATGAAATGAAAATAAACACCTACTTATGCATATTTTCCATTATAATAAATCCAGACAAAATACATGAATCTAAATCAAGTGATTGAGGGAATAGAAGGAAAAACACTTTTTTTCTTTGTTAGTATATGATTTTATTTGTATCCCTGCCTGAAAGAGATATCAAACATTTGCAGGAGCTTTGTACTGTCAGATGCTGAAAAATTCTAAAACTTTACAATATTCAAATTTGCTTCTTCTGTGGGATAGCCATAGTCCCTCCTTTCTGAACTTTTCCTCATGGAAAAAAAATCCTTCTCTTTCCTCCATAAAATAAATAGTTTGTGTTCCCTATGTGATAGGAGTCTCTGAGACTCTGGGTGAGCAAGACCAGGACATTGGCAGAAAAGTCATATTTATTCTATGCCAATAAGAACTTGTCTTATTATTATTAAAGAAAAAGAAGGGAAGAGGAAAAGGAGGTCAAAAGGGAGAAAGAGGAGAAAGAAGAGGAGCAAGATGAGAAAAAAGCTGATCTGTTTCACATCAGCATCACAGAGTGTTGCTTCAATGCATTCATTTCCTCCAATAGTGACCCTTTGGGAAACAATGGTCATGAAACTAATTTACAAAAACATGAGATAAATATTAAAATAGAAACACTGAAGGGTTTAGCCTCCTGCAGACGCTAAAAAAACGTGGAGTAAACATTTACCTTGACTTCTCTGCCATGGAATTACTTTGTGAATCTCACCATGAAGAACATGACTTTTTTCCAGTTATTCTCAATAGCATTTCTCTCGGGGTGATTGCTGCCTTTTCTTTCACACTCTAATGTTATATTGAAAATGCTGTAAGTGTGCTTACACACGGCGGTGAATCCAAAAGAGTAGTTAGGCCAAGAAACATAGCATATTCCCTTTTCCGATGGCTTCCACTGCCCTTACTTGGGGAGCTGATAAATTGGTCCTTTATGGAGGTTTTAACAAGAGAAAAATAAAAACGTGGGGATTTTTGTGATAGGGGTTGGTAAGATGTCTTGGTTTAATAAAGCGCATCTTTTCATCTGTGTGTATAGGACCCTATCAACTACAAAGTGAAAAGTCTAACTTTGTCCGAATGCTTTGTCTGTAAGTTGCTAGACACCAAGGTTAATGGATTTTTTACACTGACTAGATTGGCTATCTTGAAGTTAAAGGCATCAGTGTTTTAAAATACTTGATTCTTCTATTCATATGTTCCTCTCTTAGACCACTGCTTGGAAATGTATAGAACTGTGCGTCTACCCTGTGTGTTGGTCTGAGTTAAAGTAGCTTTGCAAATATGTTTTACCTTCCTGCCTTTATACTTTCTTCCTGATTTGCTGTGAATGCTCAAGCAGAGTATGAACATGAGTTATTGAGGTTCATAGAAATGGTTACTTTCAAACCAAATCAAGCATATAATAATACTTTTTAAAAATATGTGAATAATTGACTAATTAGGATATAATTTATCCAAATATGTACGTGTTTTCTGCACAGAGAAGGTAAACTTCCTCCTGAAGAAGTTCACTCCAGAGACAGTAACTCCTTCTTTAATCAACTCTACTATTGTCTGTAGCTTCTTATCCATGTGCACTTACTGTCACTATTGAAAGGAATCAAGAGACTCAATGTAGGCAAATTTCCTAATGCAATGTCCTGGCTCTTTGCCTAGCTTCCCACTTAAGGTTCAATGTAAAGCAACATGACATCTGCGAGGGCTTCCTCTAAAACTGTTTCGTAGCCTTCCAAAGGCTTCATATTGAATAAGTTCAACAGATTTATTTTTGTAGCATTTGATACTGTTAACAACTCCCTTTTTCTTTCTTTCCTTCTTTCTTTCTTTCTGTTTTTTTTTTTTTTTTGCCTTTGGCATCTATGTCTCTAAATTGTTATTATTTATTTTATTTTACTTCATGTTGTTTATTCTTTTGCTCCATTTATGTGGTTATTGTTTCTCAGATTACTTCATTTTATATTCATCTTCTATTTACTCCAATGGAATTTTTTTTTCTTCCTCACACTCTAAATAAATTAGACAACCTCAGTTTACTTCTCATTCAGTCTATTATTACCATCATTATTATTCCGATATCTCTTCTGAAGTCAAATCATTCATATATAAATATATGTGCACCTCAAACTCAACTTGGTCTCATTGAAAGTATGGTCTTTCCCTCCTTTCTCACACCCTAATGAGTGGCATTGTTACCCACCCAAGTGGACCAGCCAAAACCTCATGACTTCTTCAAACCCTACTACCTACCAATCACAATATCACATTGCTTCTACCTACTCACAGTTCTACACTGTGTCTACCTCTATCCAACCCTATGACCAAATCTTTAATTCAGCTCTCCATCATCATTTATCAAGATCTCTATGTGAACCCCTTTATAACAGACTTTATAATAGACTCTAAAGAGGGAGAATTGAAAGTTAAGATAATGCCTCAAAACCTATCTATGAGATGAGGCACTAACCTGATAGTGGGCTGAGTCCCTTCTGTTTTTTCACAACCTCACTCAACCTTTCATGCACACCATCCCTGCATGTATTACTGCAAATACAAGATGATTTTCTTAATGTCTAGGACTTTGATCTCCCATTTCCCCCTCTTCGGTTACCCTTCTATTCCCCTTATCCCACACACCTTTACTACTCATCATTTAAGACCCAGCTTATAGATCACCTATTATGAGAAGACATTTTTGCTTCCTCTAGATTAGCATCCCTGTGTTGAGCTCCCCTAATCCTTTTAATGGGAAGCTTATTTAATTTCTTGTCCCCTCACATGAGATTCAAGATTTAGAAGGAAATCTCTAATGCCCAGTAAAAAAATTGACACGAAGTAGGTACTGAAAAAAATCTGTATGAATGAGTGAATCCTTAAAATGATTTTTATGATTCTATTGGGTATCCATAAATATCCCTATTTTACAGGTAATGAAAGTAAGGTTTACAGCAGACTAACTATGCCTTAATTCTATGTCTCTTGTGAGTCTCTTATAATAGTGCCCTTTATCTCTCAATGTAGTATGCAGCTTAAAAACAAAATTAATGCATCTCATGTGAAATAATGGACTGTTTTGAATCTTCCAGTCCTGCCAATCTTAATAATAGACTGAGGCACAAATGTCTCAAATTTTAAATTCATTTGGTGGCAAATTGATGTTTATAATAATTTATAATCCCCTTCTTCATCCTCCCCTCACATTGCCACAATTATTTTTCCACAAAAATCATAAAAATAGCTGTGTTGGTAACTAGAGGACGTATGTGTAGACACCATTTTTCCAGTTGATTCCAGTGAGAATAGATGCCCTCTCATATTCCAGAACTATTTTCTCCTCAATCACTGAAAGAAAAATTGATGATGGGAATATTTGCATTTAGTTCATTTTATAATTTTCCAGTTGGAACACTCAGACTCTTATCTTTTTTTTGTTTGTTTATTTAGTTGTAATTAGGATTATTATTAAAGAATGGTTACTAGTAGAAAAGTTCCTGTTCCAAAGAATAATTTCAGTGAGTACCAATCTTCTTTATACAACTTCATTTTAGTTTTTTTTTTTTTTGTGTGTGTGTGTGTTTAAGTGTGTATGTTAATCAGTTTATTTGCTGCCACAGAAATTTAAAGCTGGGAAGAACTTCAGTGATCATGTATTCTAGCTCTCTTTCTTCTCAATTCTTGCTCATTTTGCAGGCAAATATACTAAAGCTTCAGATTATAAATTGCACACCTATTAGTGTCTGAGTCAAAGTTTAGAACACTTCACACATTAGTTAGACTGCTTTATGAGGATGTCTATGACATTAAACCTTGGGTCTATTTGCTTCTTTCTTAACTTCTCAGTAGCATTCAATCAATGGACTATTGACTACTTTCTTCTTCTTAAAACATCCTCGTCCCTTAACTTCCATTGATTATGCTCTCCAATTTTCTTGCAACTTCCCTGATAACTGTTTCTTAGTCCCTAACAGGATTTTCTCTACTCTCAACCAAGAAGTTGGCATTCTTCAAGGTGCAGTCTACAGCTCTTTCTTGTGTTGTTAATTGTTGGCCATAGATGATTATTCTGTCAGTGCTCTTTGAACTTTGTAATGCAGACACGACCTACCCAGTTATATAAAGCAAAAACTTCAAGGTTTTCTTTGACATCTTCATTTTCCTCACCCTCTCCTAATACATCAGAAATCTAGTTCATTTTAGGTTTTAAAAATATATATAAATAAGCTAGTTTTCTCATTTTATCACCAATGTCACTTACATATTACAAGTCACTGAAGTCTGTTTCTAAATGACTCCAATAGCCTGGTTGACATCAATCCAACCCCACTTTTGATGCTGGCAATCCATTTCTAGTACAGAGGTCAGAATAACCTTTTGAATACCAGCTTCCTTCCCATACACATACATTCATACACCACATGTATTCAAACTTAAAATCCTCAAAGGAGTTACTGTCATCTTCATGATACAAACTGAACTCCTTAACTTATTTAAAAAAAATGTAAACTCATAGTCTACTTCCCATGTCCCTCCTTTAACCTTCCTTATATTATATACATATTTTAGCTCCAGTATACTTTTTTCAGGCTTTAACCAAATATGTCATCTTTTTATGATTCAAACCTTTCTAAAGGAGTTCTCAGTTCTCATAACACCAATGCTCAGTATTATTCTTATCATTTTTTCTTTAATTTGTTGGTGTACCTATCATCTTGGTTCAGGATGCTGTCTGGAGTCAGGTGGACATTACACCAATTGCAGATACACCACTGAATATCCCTACCATTATGAACAATCACCTTTTTTGTTCTTTAGTCTTCTCATTTGAAATAAATCAATACTAATCTACATTCTTAGCTTTATTGTTAGAATTAAATTACATAAAGTTATCAGGAAAACATTACTACCCAAAAGTTCTTAATCAGAATATGCTTTGGTATCAAAATAACATCACTGTGTCATTATTTTGAACATCATTTTCTTCATCTTGGTTTGAGAATGATTTTGTTTAAAAACTTTCCTTGCCCTCTCAACTAAATCAGAATTTCCCTTTTATATCTTTGCTTAATAACTTTTATCATAGTTGTTGAGATTAAAAACACAAATTCTTTCTTATTAGTATGAAGTCAATAATTATGTTAGCATGTACTAGGTACTCCACAGAAAATTGCTAAATGAATAAATAAGTAAGTGGTCCAGTTATCTAATAGCCATAGAATATACATTACCCATCCAATGCTATATCCATAGCTAAATCTGTAAAATCATAAAACATTCTGTTCAGTATACCTCACGAAGATTCAAACACAGGAAAAATTTGAAGACTAAAATTGATTATGTGGACACTAGGTATATTCAACTGTTATGCTAATAGCCCCTGAAATTATCAAAAGAATGGACCAAAGAAATCAGGACTTCTGATTGAAGCACTAGAATGAGAGGAGCTGTTATATATTAAATCTTTTTTTTCCTATCACTCTCTCTCTCTTTTTTATTCTTAAAACAAAAATTTAATAAACAATGGAAGTACTGCAATTCAGAGTTCAGTAAGTATCTGTAAATCATTCCTAGAAGTAATATAGGCTATACACACTGTGACAAAATTTTCTGGCATATCCGTGGTTGCTAAAAATCCACAAAGAAAACATGAATATTTAGAAATTGTTGCGCTGTTGCCACTATCACACATCAAGCCTGGGTGATTTGTCAGCGTTCTCATCGCACACCTACCTCAGTTTAACAAAAAATGCACCATGTACTCAAAATATGTATATATTAGTTATACATTCCTACAAGTTCTACTTTAATATATTACATATAGTATCAAACAGATAACAAAAATAGAAACTTGTAAGGGACACACACACACACACAAAAAAACTTAACTTACAATTTTAGTTCTTTATTTCTATGCCCTAATAGATTGAGCTGCAAATCTCCTTGACTGGGCCATGCCTCTTTGAGGACCCTTGATCAGGCACAAGGAGCACTAGTTTGGAATGTGTTTCTGACATGATCCAGAATGATTTTCTTTTCCTTTTTTCTTTTTTTTTTTTTCATATTCATAGACACTTCTCAACAGAATCTTATCCAAAGATGTTAATTCCTTCATTTCTTTCTTAGCCATTTGCTCACTTTCTACTTGTCTCTGATGAAAAAAAAAAAAAAGTCATTTAAACTTGAGAGCTGTGGTACGTTTTATTCAATATCAGGAATTTATTAAAAAGTATCAAGCCTGTACTTTCCTCAAATTAAGATACTCCTTGTGGTTCATTTCCAGTGATAGGTAATCCCCATCTCAAATCACTTTGCTGGGAACATTGGTATTTGATAAATACATTTGCAGGGAGCAGTTATCTTCAAACTCCACTCTCATCAAGAATTGTCCCACCACAAAATATGATCAAAGATTAAGGACTCAAGGGACTCATGGGCTCTGAACTCATCAGCTTCAACTCCTACTATAAATTATCCAAATGAGGCACTTGGCAAGATTCTTAACTGATTGTGCTATTTGAAACACCTCCATTTCAATTAGAGGTAACCATGATACATGACAGCGGAGAACAAAACTAATAATTTTCACTGATGTCAGGGAAGGTTATAGGACTTCAGGGAATTATAGCAAAGGTTTTAAGAAATGCACATCCACGGCAGCCTTCTTTGTCCATGTGTCTGCTTTTTGAGAAGATTTTCTTTGTTTCCTAGTTCATATCAGATGGGTTAAGAATACATCCATAAATAAAAGTCTGCTGGCAGGAAAAACGGATGTGCTAAAAATATCCATGCTAACCCCCCAAATTCTGAATCCCTTGAGAGACCAGAAATGTCTTCATTTCTTTTAATCCTGAGGTTGGGCAAAGGATAAAAGGCAGACTTACTACAATGTAGGAATGAGTCGAAGTTAAAACGACTCCTGGCCCATAAATACCCTCTCCTCCTGGGCCAGTAGAAGCCTTGAAGTTGTTTCAACTGGATGTGTCTGAGTAGTGTACTCTATCAGATAGCAAACAAGTTTCCATAATGTTAAAAATCACCCTTAAGGATTTGATTCCAAACCAAACCAAACAAACAAAAAACAGATCACTTCCTTCCTAAAAAAAAAAAAAAAAAAAAAAAAAAAAAACTCTCCAGATGTGAGGAAGAAGGTATGTCACATGTCAAAAGAAATCAATTCAATTCATTGGTCTTGACATAAACATAAAAGTCAGGAAAACCTATTTTCTTATGCTATCTTGGTTGATTATGAACTCTTAGGGTTATGTCTCATTTTTCTTGACTCTAATGTAAAATAACATACCACCTAATTTTCCTTTCAGTAAGACTATTGTGTTTTTATTAATTCAGTAATCGTGTACTTAGCAGAGACTATGAGGAAAATATTCATTAGCATGGAAAGATACAAAAGTTTATGAAATATTCTTTCTAATCTCAAAATTTTGGGGGGAGAACTAGTTCTCCTTTACAAGATATAAGAATGCACTCCATTTCTGTTCTATTCCCTCCACCCTAAATCCATAACTCCTGCTTCACCATGAAAACATCAGACAAATCCAAGCTGAGGGATGCTATATAAGTATCTGAAGGGTCCTCTTCAAACTATCAAGGTCATGAAAAACAAGAAAGTATTGAGAAACTGCTGAGGATCAAAGGACATTAAGGAAACACAAGGGCTAAATAAAATGTATTTTAAATCGGAATTGGAGCAACAACAATAATAAAGGCATTAGTGAAAGAACTGGGTGGAATTACCCCATTCCTCCATCCATATCCACAATGGTGAACCACCTTGAATTTTCTGTTTTGATAGGATTAAAAACAAAACAACAACAAAACAAAAACATGCAAACAAACAACAACAACAACTACAACAAAAAAATACCCTACCATTTATTCAAGTCAAGTGGGTGTATCATCCTTAAAGGAAAAAAAAAAAAAAAAGGAAGGAAAAAAAGTGCCCATGTCCCTGAAATGCCCTTTTAGTTCCAGGGAAGCTGGACAATCAAAGGAACAAGTAGATTAATCCTGGGCCATGAATGACCAAAAAAACTAGAAGGACACTGGCTTTCTGTTATAAACGCTGGGGATTAGAGCAAGTTAGCATTAATTGTGGAAATCTGCTTTCTTGCATGCACACCAGCACAACTTCTTCCTGGGATGCTGGTCATACATTGAGACAAAGCAAGCTAAGCTGATGCTGTTTCTGTAACCCAACCTATAACATCCTCCTTCCTAAGATAACTGGAGCAGGCCAGAGCACCGTGGAGAGGAAAGTGCTCACCCAGGAAGCTGCACCAGGGCAAAGCACAAAGGGCATAGGAGTTGCTGCTTTCTGGAGAGATTCTTGAGGCACTAAATGTCCCAGGTAGCCAATTGCCACTGGACCTCCTCTGTAAGTATTTCTCAGTAAATCTTGTACCTCTTATCCCCGCTCCATTGTCTTCCTTGGTCTTTTGGCAGTTTATCCCACTGCTCAACACAAGCTGGGCAATAGACAGTACAATGGGATGGTAAGGTCTGGGACTTAAGTTTGCAAACTTAAATACAAAAGAAAAATGTTTTATTAGTATGAAAGAAACAGAGATTTATGATTCTAGAAGTGAGTGGTATACCAGATGGGTATGGGGAAGGTGCTGGGGCAGCTGAACCCTATTGGTGAACATTCTAAGAATATGCTTTATCTGTAGATATTGTTTTTAAATAATAACAAAAGCCTGATTACAAGTTAATGTGTTTTTGTAAAACATGAATTTTAAAATGTATTAGAGATAAAAGTCTTCTCCCCACTGGCTGGACCTCTTTTACCACCACTCTCTGAGTTTGATGTTTACTGGAAGAAGAAATGTCCCTTTAACGAAGAGCTGGACTTCATTTATAGATGCTGGCCTGCCAACAGCCGTTGATCCTCACACTTTCCCTGTCCCCCTGTGTTCCCCATCTGAACAAGCTGATATGGGAACCAGGGTACTTGTTTTTTTAGATAGGCATAAACTTAAACCATGCCATCTCCTGCACATGTATGTAAACCTCACACTGGCTACATTTCCAACACTCCAAGCCAGTTCTCTTTTCTTGGTCTTTCAATCAATTCTCAAATCCGATTGGGAACTACTGCTATCTATGGAGAGCCTCATTGTATAAAACATAAATCTTTTAAGACCTGTTGTTGTTGTTGTTGTTGTTTGTGGTGATAGTAATCGTGGTGTGTGTGTGTGTGGGGGGGTCTCATCAGTCTAGGGTCCATCTTATTTTTGTGAAGTGGCCACAACATTTCCACAAAGTAAAGCATACAAAACAACTGCATTTAAGGCAAAGACAGAGAAATATCTGAAAGTAGAGATAATTGGGAGAAAAAGTCCATTGCAATCATCTTCATCTCCCTCTTATTTCATTTGGTGTTTGCTTCTGAGAAATCCACAGGGCCAAGGCCTTTGTTCTGCTTGCCAACTTCTTTCTCTTCCATTCCTTGCAGGGCTCCTGCTTCATTATGCTAGGTCCCTTGTAGTTGAATCAGTATTTCTCATTCATCCTGAAATCTCATGTTCTTCACAGCAAATAAGACCATTTTTTCCTGGCTAAAATGAATTGCTTGTCATAGTATACTCCATTAGTTTATTGTTATAGTTTATTCCATTGGTTTATTATTTAATATTATTATCCTCTCCTCTCAAGGAATGAGGAGAAAATGTAAAAATCTAGGGCAGTGAGAGTGTTTTTCTACATCCCATCTGCAGCCTACATTTCATCCCAACTGATTATATGTTCCTGAATCCCATTTGACTCATAATACCAACCAAAGATAAAAAGGTCAGCAGCTGACAGACCTTGCTGCCGCCTGACTCTGTCTACTTTCTAGACTGGAGAATAATTCATGTATCTGTTTAGACCACCAAAGTCAGTTTGAAGAAAGAGCCACTTTTAGTGGCAGCCATGAGTTCTATGGAAATTATAAAATAAACTCACAACAGAGATATGGCATAGAGAAAGGAGTTCAGGGAGGTAGAACAGAATATATACATACACACACATACACACATGAGATCAGATTCATCTTGAATCAGAAGGCACAGAGAAAAAAGATGAAAATAAAATTCCTGAAAGATTGATTCTGTCAGCTGTGAGTGATCAGATAGTAATATGAACCTCGTTTTGTAGACATTAAGGATGTAGTTTTTGCATAAGAAAATCATACTTCTTCAAATAAGTTTTACTTATATTGATCTTTTTGTGATATCTTTTGAAAATTTATAAATAATAATGGAAGAAGATTCAGGATGTTTTTATTGTAATAGACTTATGACAATAGAAAACAAAGTTTCAGATGCAGGAGACATCCTATGGGTGAAATAAATAGAACTTGGTAACTAGGCAAAATGGCTTCCAGATTTTAAGTATGAGTAAGTACAAAAAAAAAAAAGAAAGAAAGAAAAAAGCAGGGGAGGGAACTGTTTTGGGTAGAAGATCATGAATTCACTATTTTGAGGTGAAAAACTCGATAAATTAGATAACGTCAAAGTCTTTTAATAAGTCAAAAGGACTTTACAAATGTGAGTTATTTTTCATTTTTCTCTTCTATATCATATATACAGTGAATGGGGAAAGATTTGACTTCACAACAAATATGTTGTCTAGTAAGTGCATTTTAAAGTCATTTTATTCTCTTTGCCAACTGCTAATGAAATTGCAGTTTTTCTTTATAACATGCTCATGGAAATAGCTAAATTGTTCTATAAAGCTAAGCTGTCCATGCTGAAATGTAACAGATCTTGGAACTGTTATTCTTTGCGCCTCCAGTATTTAGCACTAGGCCTCATTTTATCCCTGCCCCACCGCAGACACACACAGGGGTACATTTCTACAAAAAACGGCTCTTCCTTTTTGCCTTTCCACATCATCAATACTGTAAAAAGGAAGTGAGAAAAGGATTAGTCCTTTGGCATTGGGTTATAAAAACTTTTATGGCATCTTACAAGAGCCTATGAATTACTTGAACATCAAAATATCCAGGAAGTTACCAGGCAATTTCATTGGTTAGATAGACAAACTAACCTGGAGAAGGAGTACAGTAAAACACAGAGAGACTCACACCAGTTTAGTTAGACAGGACAGCCATAATACGTGCGGTGTGTATGCTTTGTGGCCTAGCTATAAGGTGATTTCATATGTGTACCAAAAAGTACTGAAAACATGTTTTCTGATAAGTGAAAGGATGAAAGATGTAACTATGTATTTCCTGTCTTTACTTTAGCTTTGGAGAAAGTTCAAGTTCCCTACCATGTATCATAAGGGAAGAGAGTACACAAGGTATCACTTCAAGGCAGGCTTATATAATTGAGCATGTTAGTTATATGAGTGTTTAGTGTGTTTTTCTTAAATAGATCACAGTTTCCTCCACCAGGCTGGACAGTGTAATTTTTCATGAAATAAACATTTAAAAGAGAAGGATTAAGGAGTTTATTATCTTTTCATCCAGACTATTATTCCTTTAGTATCAAGAATATTAAATCTATGTGGTATTTTTCATATTTCTTTAATTTGCAGAACACGTGAATAATAACATTGTATTGATTCAACTTGTTTCTGTTATCATTCATTGATATAAGTCTAGACAATGGGCTTGGATGTCATGTGTTACCAGCTTTGAACTGTCGATATTAGATGGTATGTCAAAGAGTATGGGAGAAAGGAAGAGGGGGTAATCCTTCAAATTTGTTTAAAAAAATGGATCTGATATCAATAAAATATATATATCATCTATTTTAAGGGATTTTAGAACGTAAGGCATACCATCAATTTATAGTTCTTTTTTTTTTTTTAGGGAAAAGCACTAGTATATAAAACATATCTATCCATTATAAGACACTTTCTGCTTTCAGAATAACTGCCATTTCAAAGTGCTAAAAATAAATTAAAATAAAAAAGGTGTTTTGTGTTATATTTGCTCAGCAACCTTGGCTAAGAGCTAACATGCCAACACATTACCAATTAATAACAATTAAACTTAGGTTCTGAGTTTTCCAAAGCTCAACCCTTGCCCTTTTCTACAAATGTTGGCTATATTTGATTGTCTGAATCTACTGGGTTTTTAAGGAAAATTCAAGTTTCGTAACTGATGGTTTTGACCTTGGTGGTGACTTTATGTTCGACTTCACAAAGCTAACTAGACTCCAGGGCCTGCACTATTAAACCTTACACTCACAGCACAGATTATGCCAAATGAGCAAAAATAAATAAATAAAGGCCTGAGGCAGCGGTGAAGGGGCGGGGTGGGGGGATGAAAACTGATGGCATGCTTTCCTGAGCCTGGACCACATGCACACTCTGCTCGGCAACAGTCTCTGCCACGTGCCACTGTGCTTTTCTGTCCCCCGTTCACACAACTACTGCAAATGGTATCATTTTGCAACTAATTTACTCGCTTAGTTTTGGCCATTAGTCATTCCCAATATCCTCAATCTGCAGGTAATTTTCCACATTATTAGTTACCCACCTGTCTTATTAAACTGGACTTTCTGAAACCCTGTGTGCCTGCATTTTCTGCACCTTTAGATCAAGCAAATAATTGCCCGTACCTGGATGGAAGAATTTAATAGGAAGATTATAGTTGATTCCAAAAGTTAATAACTATAGCATCTGGTTTCCCTTTTTAACATTTAAATGATAAATTCAGTGTTCATGGAGAGAGAGAGAGATAGAGGGAATAAGAATGAGTCAGCTTACCAGTGTCTAAACTCTTTTTTATCTTTTGTGGTCAGGTTAAATAGAGAGGGACAGAAGGTAGGTTTTGATCTCTGCACTAATGTGCTTCAACTTTGACCCCTAGAAACCCATCTTGATCACATGAAGGGAAAGGAAGTGTTTTCATTGATAGGAGACTCTGTTCCCTGATAAGGAAGATGGCCAAGTCCTCTACATTCACACAGCCGCTCTGATATCTTTGCTTGCTTTCAATGAGAGACTACAGCTGCTCTGAGATGTCTTTGACTCATTTTCATTCACATCTCCATAAAACCATCTGCACAGGATGCCTTTTTAAATATTGCTGGGTGAAACTCAGGACATTATTTTCTAAACCAGGTCAGGAAAATCCAGCACAAAAACCCAAACTTTCAGCACAGAGGGCAAGGATTGCAATTTTCCAGGAGTCTAAGGAGAGTACCTCATTTGCAATTAAATTGACATTCATTTTTATCAAAAATAAATGTGCTTGGCCATAATATTTGCTTGGAGTTATAAGTTTGATGTTTTTAGTTTGAAAAGAGCTCCATGTTTGCCAGTAATGAAAACAGAAAGTCAAAATATTTCTAAGAATCATCACACATATTTTTCTTAAACAATGTAGTCATCAAACTCTGAGACTCTCAGGACTTGATATAAGATGGTGGGGAAGATAGGAAGTTTTTAATCTTCGTATTATGCCAGTTTTTAGTTTATTTAATCATAATTTTCTATCTATATACAGCAAGACTGTATATGCATTGTGGGCAAGAGTCTAGATCAGAGATTAACAAACTATAGCCCACATGCCAGACTGAATTGGCCACCTACTTTTGTAAATAAGATCTTATTGAAATTTAGCCACAGCCATTCATTATGTATGATGGATAGTTGCTTTTGTGCATAGAAACAGAGTTGAGTTCCAGAGGTGTCCTATTGATTGTAGGGCTCACAAAGCCTATCATATATATCTCCTGGCCTTTTAAAGAAAAAATAAATATGTAAATAAAAGCTTGCTGATCTCTGTTCTAGAATGTGTGGACTTCTTTCAATAATATGATAACGCTGTGCTTCTGAGCAACTGACATATTTAAAGACACTGGAATTTTAAGGGTATACAAGATCTAATATACCCTTATTCCTTAAGATTCATCCATGTTGATGGATTGCCTCAAATGTTTAAGGATTCTAAACAATCCAGAATTTCTAAGAAATTCTAAATCCAAGTTTGGTTCAAATTAAGAAGACTAGTTCCCTAAAAAGTTTGAAGGGCCAATGTTGCAAGTATAATTTCGCAAGCCACCATCCCTGAATAAATATTTATGTGATAAAAAGGAATGAAGACAAAAGGTCATGATCAAGATGACTTGTAACCTGCGGCTTTGGTATGGGGAGATCTCTGATTTTCTTATAATCTCTTGACATAATCAGTTCATTCTCTGTGCATAAACATTAGAAAAATTAAATATTTTATAAGACTTTTTGTCCTTTCTCTTCTAACATTCACTTTGACATGACTGTTGGAGACAAACATCTAGGAGACATGGAAACATATGTCAGAGGCACATCCGCATTACTTGGAACTAATGGAAAGCATTTCCTTTGTTTCATCAGTGATACTATATCTCCACTGGGATAGAAAGAGAGATAGGAAAATAGATTCTCAACATTTTGATTCCTTTCATTCAGAGAAATTCTCTAACACTGAATGTACAGAACATTTGTCCAACCCAAGTTCATACCACCTGTCTGAGCCTCTCTGGAATAAAACCTCTAAAGTAAGATAAGAAGCCCTTATGACACGAATTGCCACACCCCAGGGAAAGCAGCTGCAAAGCTTTCTTTGACAGGGAAGACATAAAGAATGTGAATGTTGACTTTGGGGCTGGATTTATTTTACAGCTAATCCTTAGCCCCTATTCAATCTAACTTATTAAACACCTAAGTTTGAAAGTTTTCTGCTTCATAGTAATTCATGCTTAATTCTCTTTTAATTATTATACCTCAACTCAACTAATATTATTACTTAATACATATGACCTGAGTTTGCTGAGACATTTGATTATTTGGTTGAATGCTTCACACAAAAATCATTAGTTACAGGACATTGTTTAGATGTTGTTACACTGTGTGGTTTTGTTAATTGATGGGTATGGGCATATGTCTAGAGTTTACAGGTAGAAACTTTCCCTCCTGATGTTCATGTTAACAGCCACATGGCAGGAGGCAGAACCACATGTCCACCCCACGTAGCAGTGAGCCCCTTCCTCAAAATAATGGCGGACTTATTTCTGATTTTCATTCTTAGAAATCTTTACTTGGTCCAATTCTTAAATGGAAGCAACCTGTAGCAAACAGGCCTCTGAAATTCTGCCAGGTGCCCAAACTGAGCAACTGTCAGCCAAAAAACTAGAAGGAAAAGAACAGAACTTCAAATGAGAAAGCAGTTGTCTGGAGCCACTGGGAATCTACTGGCATAGAACCAGATGAACTAAAATCCACAGGTCTGTTTTCTGCATAAACAGGTGAAGACAGGGCTGGGAGAGGTGTGAAAATAGCTCTTCAGCCACACTCTGCAATGTATGGTTCCCAAGGTGCCCTCCTACATCTGTTCTGTATTTTGGCAGAAAGGCATTTCAGTTTCCGATGCTGTACAGTATAACAGTCAGTTTGTGTAAGAAAAAAGTAGTGAAATCTTGATTATGTTCCCCTTCAAAGTTCACATAATATAATTCTTTGGACTTTTTTCATTTCATTTTCAAAGACATTTAAATATCAGTAGGGAAAGTAAATTATTACCATCCAATTCTATTAGGAGAAATTTTTTTACTTAAAAATATGGAAACTTCGAAACTGAAATTCAATTTAGGAGCAAGTCTGTGAATTTACATATGCTCTGTTATCTGTTCTCCTTTAGGAAAATATTGTACCTTGATCGGAAAAGGCTTTCTATTTTTTTTATATATTTTTTTCATTTACTTCACTCAGAGACAGAGAGAGATACCAATATAGTATCTCTTGCTAGAGTTCTGTGGAAGGTGATACAACATAAATAATGTGTGCCCCATGCCTTCTGGAACTATAGAACTATGGAGAGGAGCAATTGCTAGTTTCCATAAAAGCCAAAGTAAGGAAGGTTGTCACAAAATAACTACTGTATTGTAGTGTGGTTGAAAAAGATAAAAACATGAAGAGAAGCATGAACAGTAAGACTGGGAAGAAGGCAAATAATTCAAGAACGTATTTTCTTATTTTCTGATTATACGAGCACACAGTCATTGAAGGAAAAGTCAATAATTCACATAAGAAAGAAAATTTGCACAGTATACCATCCTGTGATAACCACTGGGGTTGCCTGTGTGTAGTTGACTCCATATTTGGATCTGAAATGGAAAGAAATAAGAGCAAGATTTGACATGATGGGAAATTATGCAGACTGAGGTAGAGTGACTTATCACAGATGGTTTGTTGTTATTATCTGAACCCAGGTGTTAAAAGACATAGATAAAGTTAGTAGATTTGTTAAAATTTTAAGCATTATTTTTGTCCTTAAGAATGTAGGACCATAATATGTATCATTTATCTAAGATGAAATAGTGATACAATGCCAACAGTCTCTAATATGTCTTCAGTGTGGACTGTTTGTCAGGGAATCAGTTTACATTTTCCTACACTCTTCCATATAATCCCTGAAATAATCCCAGAATATAGATGCTATTATGTTTACTTGACTGATTTTTTAAAAAAAGTAAATAAATAAACAACAACAAAAAAACTTGGTTTAAAGTATTTTGCATAAAGATACATGATGAGCGAGTGGTAAATTTGTGTTGCTATGTGGTTAGTATTCCTTCAGAGTCCAAATTCCAAACTACTATGTTCTTTGACCTAGGACAAATATTATTTACATTGTTTCCTCTTCTTGATTGATTTATTGTTGGCAAAAGTTTGAACATGAATGGGATTCCTACAATCATCCTAAGAATCTCACCATGGCAATTAATTACTGAAAAAAAATGTTTTCATTAGTTGGTGCTTTACTCTCATTACATACAGCACACACTATAGTCTATAAATCTTTAATTTAAAAAAAAATCTATAAAACTTTTCAAATCCAAACAATGGAAATACCCATAATGCTTACCTAGAGACATAGAAGCCTTAGAATTGTGAGACGGGTCTGCTATCACTGATTTAGCTCTGCAGGTAAATGCTTACACCTTAGTTTGTGTTGACCCATGTGATTCAAAATCCATTGAGGACTAAAGTCAAGGCACTGTCCCCTTTTCTTGAGTCTGTCAGTGCCTCTCAGGTGAGAGCACATTGTCTCTCTGGGCTTCTTATCCAAAAGTGGAACCAGTGAATGACTCTCACTAGTTCCATGGCAAGAAAACCAAAAGGCAAGATGGCATGGAGTCAAGTGTCCACTCTGCTCATGCTCACTTACCTGGTGTTACTGCCTATGTGTCCAGTGGTCCTTGTACAAGCATTCCTATGGATTTAATTATAATCATATGATAAACAGGTATATGGGGGAAGTCAAGCAAGTTTTCTAGGTCTCTTCAAAAAGCAAATGTTTACTTAGGTAGATTCTCTATACTAGCCAGTCTCTCATTTGGGGATGCTGGTCCACATAGGCAGGCCCTTCCCTCTGACTCATTACCTTGAAAATAAAAGCACCACGGCTAAATTCTCCTATGGTTTACTCATAGCAGCACCTTGACTATCCCACATCTGAAAACACGTCTTGCTATCCAAGAGCCTGTCACCTCCTACCCTGACGGCAGCTGCTTGAGCGAGGAGCACACAATTTAGTAGCGCGACGCTGATGGAGACTGGGAGGAACAGTGACAAGCCTAAGTGCTGTTTTACACCCCATTTAACCAGGGGAGACACATCTGTTTATCTTTTTTTCAGGGAAAGCAAAAGGCTTAGTCTTTGTGACAAGGTCATGAGTCCAGCCCTAGAATTCCTTGTGGAGAGATAACCAAACTTCTCTAGACAGTCAATAACAGAATGCCAACTGCGAGTTCTTCAAATAGAGATCCAAGGACACAATTTTGTCTGGCTAAGATGGAACAGACCCAAATAGAGAACAAGCATGAGCCGTCTTCTTTTGTCTGTGGGCTCACAGTCGGTCCTGCTGTTCGCCCTAAAGTTCTCATTTGGCGGAAAGCCATGATCTTACTTCATGGGCCAGTATTTTTTCAATGTACTGACTAAAAGGGGAAAAATAATGCATTTTCTTTTTCCACATTTTGTTTACATGTGCATGTCTTAAGATTTTGTGTTGTTTTTTTTTTTTTTTAATTAGAGTTTAAAAATCCAGACACTCAGAGTTCAGTTGTTGAATGGACCTTCATGATGTTGCCCAGTGACACTGTGTAGCTGTAGGGACTCCAGAGTCAAAGAGCCTGGGTTTGAACTATGAATCTGTCACCTTCCAATCCCTAATTTTTGCAAAGTTTCCCCCCATTTTCTGTGTCTTAATTTCTTCCTCCCCAAAATACTAATAATATTACACCTACCTCTCAGACTAGCATGAGAATTAAATGAGATAGTGTTGAGAAAAGTCTCAAATTCTATCTTAGAGTCCCAAAGGTGTTATGATTTATTAACACTATTTTAATCTTCTTTTATCATGAATCAATCCACTTCTACTACTTTACCCTTAACAAAAGTACTGTGAGTAAATAAACTTCCCCCAACCAAAACAGATGTTATCACTGTCATTTGAAAGAAAGAACAGTTTAGAATAGTCAAAGGCATTAGTCCAGGAGAGAAAAAAAAATTAAGTTCTGATTAATTTTCTGCCATGAACTCAGTCAAACTTGGTTTTCATGTAATGTGAGTCAAGTGTGTAAAATTTAAAAATGGAATGTAGATCATTTTATTCAATCAAAATAATCCTTATTTCCCTAATTTGTGAACCACTCCAATAAACTTTTTTTCGGGGGGAGGTGGGGGTGGTAAACAGTATTGAACCCAGGAGTTCTTAACCACTGAGCCACATCCCAAACCCTTTTTATTTTTCATATTTTATTTTGAGACAGGGTTTTGCTTAGTTAATTAGGGCCCCTCTAATTGCTTATCCTGACTTTGAACTTGTAATCCTTCTGCCTCAGTCTCCCAAATCACTGGGATTACAGGTGTGCACTAACGCAGCTGGCAATAAACAGTTTTTCCTTTGAAGTATAGATTTTGTGATGTGAACCAGCACTTGAACTAAAGGTATCAGATGAAGCTTTGCCAATTATTTATACATGTACCTAGACTGCTAATATTATTTTGTGATCAAATTTAAAAGAGAAGTGAAAAAGTGTTTGTCCTTGCTGTACATATTTAGGGAAGAAATAAAATCTTAACCATTGAAATCAAAGTAATAGAATTAGGGGAGATGGGGTTGTTAAAGAAAATTGCATAATCCACAATTTGGAGGTATTCAATCCCCCCACAAATCCTTAGTGGTTGTCTATTCCCAGAGACTGGACAGAGACCATCTCCCTCACAGAGTTAAAGTGCCATTACTGTATTGAGGGGACTATTTTTATCTTCTGCTTGGACGCAGGATCATATGATGCAATAATATCACATTCAAATGAGAGAATTCTTCAGGGCCCTTTCATCTAAGGAGCTGAGGTGCTTCATAAACATTAATTAATTCTCCTAACACCTCCGTGAGGAGAGAATTCTATTTTTTGTAATGTTAGACATGCTAAAGAAGTACCACCTGCACTTAGACAGAATCCAGGCTGCAGAACAAGCCCAGTCCTTTTGTACTGAGAGAAAAAATTTCCTTAATTGGGTTCGTGTTCAGAAAGGTGAAGAAAGGAAGAGAGATGTTAAATGCGTCACAGAAACGAGTCATAGAAAGATTCACAAATCCAGGGACTCCAGCGACAGCACTGAGCCTTCTAGGATGCATTTTGTCAAATGCACATACCCGGTCTCAGCATCACAGAAAAATAATGTCCAGAATCTAAAGAGAGTGAAAGAAAATAAGTCAGACCCAAATTTCAATGCTTATTATAAAGGAGCTTTTCCATAACCCCCAACAGTCCTTTGCTTTGTGAATCCTTATCATTGATGTTGACGATGGACTGAGAAGTTTTTTTGTGTTTTTAATTCATTTCCTTTGAGGAGAAAGGTTCATTGTTGTTGTTGACTTCCTCTCTCCCCCCACCCTACCTTATCTTTCTCCCTTAGCAACTCTACCACTTGGCTTCTTCCACTTTTAGATCTTAACCATAGGTAGTATATGATCTGTAATTAAGACTTTGAAACGTTTCAAAAGTTTTTCTTAGAATTGCTCGTGTACTTTAAGACAATCTCTCTTGACTGGGCTGTTTTTGCTGGGAATGCCACTACGTTTTGTTTCAGTTGTGCTTAGGCGGAGCATGCCTCTGCATAAATCAGTGTCTCCTAAATGAACAACAGAAGTGTCATGGCTCAGAACTACACTGGTAACATTGCATCATTTTCAAGTTTAGCAATGAGGCAAGAAAGAGAGAGAGAGAATTATGCTTTTGTTGTTGTTGTTGTTGTTATTGTTTGGTACAAGTGATTGAACCAAGTGGCACTTAACCAGTAAGCCACATCCCAACCCATTTTTATATTTTACTTAGGGACAGGGTCGCATTAAGTTACTTTAGGGCCTCACTAAGTTGCTGAGGCTGGCTTTAGTTAGCTTTTAAAAATGAGTGAGTACGAATGACATTTCGTTTGACACCAAGGAAGCCTTGTTTTGCATGTAACACATATCAACAAGCAAGTCATAGAATATAATTTTTGTGAAGTGTTTCTATCAAATATAAATGAGTCTAGAAAACAATTCTATTTTATTTTTTAAGAATTAAAAAACAAGAAAATGAATGAATGAACAGACCCAGCATAAGACAAAAATAGGTATTTACCTTTCTTTTTCAAATTCAAAACAAATGAAATCAATCTTAATTTTTTGGCTTCTGTTACATTTTAGTATTATTTCAGTAGATTGGCAACAGTTTTCAGAAAAAAAAAAAAATAGAGTCTTACTAAAGTAAAGACCCAGTTGGCTCCAGTTGATTCTGTAAAGAGCTGCCTGAATAGTTCTCCAGTTGTTCAATATATCCCATAATATAACTATTATAATGTAAACCAATAAATTATATTTTAATGTATATAAATAATAATAAGGTTTCTATTAAAATAAATAGAAAGCATTTTAAATAGATGGCATATATAGGTGGTAAAATTCTGAATTAAGGTAATTATTTTGTGTGGTGTGCATAAAGCCAGGGCTACCACTCCTGCTGACGAACCTTTAGCACCAGAGATGATTAAATATTAAAGTAAATTTCCCAACACAAGATATTCCCACCAGTGCTCACTGTAGTGTTTGAAGCATTAAACAAAACAAAACAATTTAAGGACCCTCTCAGCACTAGATGGTGCATTGATTAGATCATTTTTAGTTTTTTCTTTTTTTTTTCTTTCTTTATGTGTTGCAGAGATAGAACCCAGGGCCTCAAGCATGCTAAGCACATACACAACTACTGAGCTATATCTCCAACTTTTTCAGTTTCTTTTAATTATAGTAATCTAGAAACTTTAGTTGTGAATAATTTCCTGGAATCTCACAATGATTTGGATTCCCATTAAAAATCAACCAGCTTGAGAGGTGACAACCAAGAAAAAAAAAAGTTATCTCTCTAGAAAACCCAATGGAGAAGCTATATTAACCACACAGAAAAAATTATGTGTGTTCTTTGGTCTCTTTAAGATGTAATATGCTACCTTGAAACTGAGACAAGACATTGCATATTCATTCTTGTTTCCTCTGGCAAACCATCAATCAGAGAAGAAGGGTGAGGCCATGTCATTTTTTATACCCATTGCTTCTGTGAAGCAAGTCTAGTAGGACCCAGTTGTTACCTATGGAACAGGAAGTTCTTAATTCTGGTCAAATCAAGGTCAATCAGAGGCAGAGAATATATACAATATTCAAGCATGTTCCACATCAGGGTATAGCAAGTGGGTTTAGGGTAGATGCTCTTACCTCTCTGGAGTGTGATATGAAATCATATTAGGTTATATCATATAACTTTGCATACTGAGAATTCATATATTATACTATTATTGAATAATTTCAGAATGGGATTGGCTCAAGTTCAGATAGCTTACAAATTCCTGTGGTCTTGATTTATTTGTCTTTCCCTCACCTATTTTCAGTGGCTAGTGATATACAACTGTGGTAACCTGAAGTACCCATACTTTCATCAATCCATTGTGTGCAGAGTTCAGGTAAAGCAAAGGAATGGATATCACCAGTTGAAATTATCTGTTTAGTGGAGGAAGGAAAAATTGCAAAATAAAGGTAATAAATGATCTGAACAGAATTAAAACAGGATGCCTATTATACCAGCTTCTGATTTTCTACAGCCTAACTAAGAACTGATTGAAGAAGTTAGCCAAATGCTAACACATAATTTCTGACTACTTTCTTGCCCTATCAGTTTTATGGTTTACTTCTTCAACTCTTTAAACTTTCTAGGTTTCTCTGAATTTCATTAAACTGAGAAAGTTCTTTCCTCTCTGGTCCAAGTCTCACCATCTTAGGCTCCCATCTCCAGGTCTGGCAGTCCCTTACCACCACCATGAAGCAAAATCTCACCTGACAAGACAATGTTTGGCTAAATATGCCCAGGCCCAAGTTGTTTGATTTGAAAGCATATCTTATATGACACATTGCACTCCACCAATTCAATTAATTAATAACATGGCCTTTTACTTTTTACTCAGTATGATGTAGAATGTGTTGTTCTTTATATGCAAATTCCATATTTTCTGCAAAAAAAAAATCACAAGACAACACACATGCATTTATAAATATAGGGCAGTCTATTCCAGATTGGGATAAAAAAAATAAACATTGTAAAACATTTGCAAAAGTATATTTCCATAATAGGTTTTCCTCATAGAGTTTGTTAAATAGTAAACTGAACAACTGAACGTTCTCTTCAAAACAGAATGGTGAAGTTAATCTATGTCACATGCTTTATATTTGAGTGTTGAAAATTTGATGACATCTCTTTCCAAAATTAACAGGAGAGCTGGGCCACATATGAATTGTGATCTTTATCCTAATGTTAATAATTCTGGTTCATATGAACTCCAGAATCCAGGAGCAGCTTCCTTTAAAAAAAATCTGGACTTATTGAGAGATAACTATGTGTTAAATGGTTTATTTCTATATTTATCATAATTGCAATGTAAATTATAAGTAATCACTCCAATTACATGAATTTTATAAAGTAAGCACAGAAAGATTTAGTGCTTCCAAAATTGTCAAAATTTGAATCCAATTCCTTTGACAGAAAATCCATCTTCTTCACAAATATTTTGAACTATTACCACATTTACTCTTTAGGGAAAAAAAATCAGACCCATGTGCTACAATCCTCAGAAAGCCAAATAAATAATCGATTGAATTTTGTTAAAATTTTGACTACTTTTAAATAACTTGGGAAGAATTTGTATCTGTGTAATATTTAATCTTACCACTTAAAAATATGGTGAGTTTTTCCATTAATTCAAAAATCTTTTTATTTTTAAATGATTCAAAGCTTATCTTTTACATTTGATTGCCTGATAACACAGTCTATTTTAACATATGTTTCAAGTACATGTATTCTGAATTTGTTTGGTCAAGTCATTTTGAAAGCCAATTCAATAATATGAATTGATGCTTTTTTATATATCCTTTATAAATTTCTACATAATAGTTCTTTCAGTATTTCAGAGAGAATGAGCTCTCTCTCTCTCTCTCTCTCTCTCTCTCTCTCTATATATATATATATATATATATATATATATATATATGTACATATATATACACATATACACACATATGTATATGGAAAATATACTGAATTCCCTTATACATTATTTACATATAAGTACATATATACTATATGTATTTGTGATTTTTCTTGTTTCTTGTTTTAGTTTCACACATATTTCCACTGTGTTGGTTGGCATATGTACAATATGACTTGCTGTGGCTTCTTGATGGAGTGACTCTTATCATTTTATAATATTGTTTTCCATCAGTGGTAAATTCATTATTCTGAACTGTACTTTATCTAATAGTACTATAGCCACTACTATTTTCCTTGGTTTATTGTTCACATGATAAATCTGTCTCCATCCTTTTACTTTGAATCTGCTTATAAGTATATATTTAAACTGAGTTTCCAGTGAGTTATACATATCCAGGTGTTATTGTTTAATCTATTCTCTCAATCTTTGTCTTTTAATGAATGTGTTTGTTTAGAGCATTTGAATTTGTTGTACTTATTAATAAGATGGGGCCATTTTATTGATTGATTGATTGATTTCTGGTTTTTTTTCTGGTTTTGCTATTCTATTTCTTCTTTCCTCTATGCCTATAACATAGAGGATAACATGAACAATTTCTAGAATTTCTTTCTGATTTATCTGTAGTGTTATTGTATATCTCTTTATATGACTTTTCAGTGTTTATTCTTGGTATTATACCACATATAAGTAACTTAACACTATTTGCTACTGTTATAATTTTACCAGTTGAAGTGAAGTTTAAAAATCTCAACTTCTTCATATCTCTTTACCTTCCCTGTGTATAACATAATTATTAGAGTTATTTCTTCTCTATATATTCAGAACCGCATCAGACAATATTGCAATATAATTTTCACATCAATAAGTGAACCTAATTTTGATAACTCAAGAGAAGAAGGCAAGTCTATTTTATTTACTGAGATTTCCCCAAGTTCTCTTCCCCTTTCTTACATTCCAATATTCCTTCTTTTATCCTTCACCTTCTGTTTAAAGAAATCTCTTTCGTCATTGTTTTAAGGTATGCTTTCTGGTATCAGTGGTAAGTTCTACTATTTCTAAGACTATCTTCAATTCCCCTTCATTCCTGAAATACATTTTCACTAGATATGGCATTGCGAGTTAATAATTGTTTTTATTTCTTTGAGAGTTTTTGTTGTTTGTTTGTTTTCATATTTCCCTACACCTGAAAAACATTGCACCTATTTCTTCAGGGCTCCATGCAAAGGTCCAGAGCTAGGAAAAAGCTCAATTTAAGAAAGACGAAAACATTATACTTGGAAAGAAATGAGAGAATGTGAACGTGTCTGGAAACATTGGCCCAGTGTAAGATCATGGAAGCTGTAGTGAGAATTCTATGTTTTATTCTAACAGTGTTGGGAAAACACTGGACTTGATCAGTAGGGAAATGACATGCATAATATGTTTGAGGGAATTGCTCTAGCTGTGGTAAGAATGGAAAAACATAAATTTGGAGGAAGGTACTGATTTCCAACAAATACTAGGCTGATGTTTAATTGTTGAATGCCTTAGTTTACAATGTCAGAAATATTTCTAAGGGTGATAGGATGGAGGTGACCAGACTTTGATGGACTTAAAATACACCTTCCAGATGTAGCCAAAAAGCCTTTGGTAAGCGTACTAGAAGTGCCCTTCAAGAGAAAGAAGAATCAAAGATATCCAGTATTTTTGGCCTGCACACCAAAGAAATATTTACTCTAAAAATGATTCAATCAATGAGAAAATATAACATTTGAGTGATTATTAAGTAACACCCATGAATACTCAAACATTAAGTGTAGCAACATGGGAAAACAAAGTTGGAAAAAACAAACAGAATAAAAATAAATCCCTTTCATATTAATAATAGATTTGTGAAGATGTTAAGTTTTGCCCATTGTGATGAATGTTAGATATTAGATTACAAAATATGGATATGTTACTTAGGTGTATTACAATCTTGTTAAAAATCCTGCCTTTAAGTAAAATTGGCACATTTTTAAATATATGTCAACTCTCATTTTCACTGAATTGATATGTACACAAAACATTAATATATTATATTTGATGTGTCAGGATGGAGTGTCTCTTCAAAAAACATTTTTAATACATGTGGACAGAATAGTTACATATGCTCACATAAATGGATTTATCTCTATCTATATAAATATACTCATGAATTTGTTAATATTATAGTGTCTGTAGCCCATTTTATCAATGATCTAAAGAAGGTCATGAAAATCTTATGGGGTTACTCAACTTTGCCATATATATCCATGAAGTATGATCTATAGATCTCTCTCTCTCTCTCTCTCTCTTGGTACTGGGGATTGAACTCAGGGGCACTCAATCACTGAGTCACATCCCAGCCCTATTTTGTATTTTGTTTAGATACAGGGTCTCACTGAGTTGCTTAGTGCATCATTTTTGCTGTGGCTGGCATTGAACTTGAGATCTTCCTACCTCAGCCTTCCCAGCCGCTGGGATTACAGGCATGCACCACCATGCCTAGCTACAGATCTCTTTTTTATCATCCATTTTTTTAAAGACATATCATTTCTGAAATTTGTTCTGCAACATGAAGGCATGAATGAAGTTGGGCAAGCCTAATGCATGAGACTTCTTATATAAAATCCCTTGTATTTTATTAGTAGCAGAATAGTCATGGTATTGAAAGATAGCATTTTAAAAGTTAATGGACTTTTACTGGGGGAAAAAAAGACAAAATAGAATTTATAAATCATGAAGTCTAACTCTTATTTTCCATTGTCTTGTTTTTTAAAAATGCCATTTGCTTTCCTTAATTAATTAGCTTACAGAAAGATGTGAACTTCTCAGATTGTGTTAAACCGAGTGCAAACATTTATTTTTTATATTATTTATGAGTGGATTGACTGAATTTGAACTGTTTTAAATATGAAAAATTTCTAATTTAGGGTACCAAGTTTATTTTAAATATTTGATATCAGGGATATCAAACTTCTTTAATCAAATGGCAAGAAAATATTTGATCTGGTTATAGAATGATAAAGCCATTTTTCCAGATTGCAGATTAAAAATGCATAATAGGTGCCAGTTTGATTTTGTAACATTTTTTCCTCTTTATATGGGGAAACTGAGACCCCCTGAGATTAATTGAACTTAACTGAGTTCATATAATAATTCAGTGACCAAATAAGATTATGTAAAATATAGGTCTTTTGAGTCCAACTAACATTGAATATATTGCTTCAAATTAATAAATAAGCAAGTAAATCGAAGGGATTATTCTCTAAGTTACATTTTATCTGCTTAAAGAAAAACAAAAATATAAGCAAGAAGAAAAGAAAAGCACAAAATACCTATGTAGAGAACGCCACTTTTATTCACTTTTTGGAGACATTTAAGTTATTTCTTTTCCTAAAAAGGGGAAAGAATAGCTTAACAGGATACTCATTCTATTTCAGGTTTGTTTACCCCTTGCTATGTTTTTTAACTGGAGTTGCTCTTCCTAGTTGAATAATGCATCTTGTATGTTGTGCTATGATCTTTCAGAGGTATGGAGTACCTGTGCAATTTGTTTGCAACTATTGGTCAACTACCAACTGGTTTTACTAGGATTAATTTTATGCCCCATGAAAGACAATTTCCCAAGAGATAACTCAAAGACTTGACCATAAACTTCAAAGACCTTCACAATTGTTAAGATATAAGACTAAATGAAGTTTTTAAAAAGGAGCCACCAAATAATTAAAAGGCTGTACATGTGCAAAAACTAGATGGTGATGAAGATATATAAAATGTTTGAGTAAATGGGATGGTTCATGACAGCAAATCAGTTCAGATATGAATTAATACTGAGAAATCGTTCCAGTTGGCCTTTGAAACAAGCATAAGTAGCACTTTCACTGATGAAAAGAAAGTGAGGGAGCTGTGTTTCATCAGAGTGACAAAATCAACATAAGAAAACATCACAATTTATATAACATGCACAGGAAACAAGACAACCTTCCTATTGATTTTACTTAAAAGTTTAGGTTGATGAGAAAATGGACTTTTTATACAAGTATCTCAAAACCCATCTTATTCCAATGAAATTTGGAGTTCTTCAAGGAGTAGAGGACATTTGTTTAGTTTTAGAGGAGGTTAAGTTTATTGGGGCCTCAGAGTTTCAGAGATCTCATTCTACAGATGGCTCACTCCTATTCTTTGGGGCCAAAGGTGAGGCTGAACATCATGGTGGAAGGATGTGGTGGAGGAAATCAGGTCATCACCTGGCACCAGGAAATAGCGAGACAGAGTGGTCAGGCAAGAGCTCTCATCACTAGGGACAAAATATAAACCCCAAGATACACCCCCATCTTCTTACCTCCTCCAGCCAACTCTACCTGCCTGAAGTTACCACATAGTTCATCTATTCAAGGGGATTTAAGGCTCTCAAAAACCAATCATTTCACCTCTCAACTTCTCACACATGAGCTTTTGGGGGACAACTCACATTTAAACCATAACAACATTCTTCAAAATCAAAGAAGAAAATTTCATATTAACTTGCATTCATGCTCAATCTGAAATTTTTCAAGCAGACAGAAGTGTCATATGTTATTGATCATGGCCCTAAAGACAATGATAATGATGTTGATGATGGTACTGATAAGGTACATGATGATGAAGATGATTATGATGATGTTGATTTTAAACATTTTTTAAACATTTATTGGATGATATTCTTTAAAGACACTTAATTAAAGCACTAACATGCATTGTTCTATTTACTCAAATCTTCATAATGTCTTCCTAAAATTCAGGCTGTTATTTTGACCACTTAGTAAGGGGAGAAAAGTAAACAAAATATTAAAATTTCAACCTTCAGAGCTCAGTTCTTAATTACTATTCTATTCGCCGATGTTACCATTCATATCCTGTGCTGCCCATAGAAGACAGTATTTCTTCATTTTTTTAACTCTATTTCTGCTATTCCAACTTCAATTATATGAGATATTTTTAAATATTATCTCACAGGTCCTGAAAATCTATTTATATATTTTATGACTTTTCTTTTTCTTAAGATTTAAGAACTTTGAAATCTAAATTCAGGGTCACTAAAAGGTTTGTTTTCATTTTTATTCTTAATATAATTAAGCTCAATCGAGGGTTTTTAATTTCACATTTTTTTCAGTTTAAAAAAATCCAGCTTTCTTTGTTATTTTCTTTATTTATCCTGAGGTTTTCTAAACTTAATTCATTACACATTTACTTTTCCAATTTCATTGAGAATTTTTATTTCATGGTTACTTCCTTATCTAATAATTTTAACATCATCTGCAGTTTCCCTCTGTTGAATGTCTTCAGACCATAAAGACAACAGTTTTCTGTGAGAGTCAAAATGCTCCATGAGTATCATTTGCCTAAACTAAAAAGTGTGAGAAAATAAGCAGCCATACTGAATTTCTTGTCATTTCCATTATCCTTAAAATCAACCTGCTTGTGCTAATTCTTCAGAGCTATTGGGAAGTTCTTTTTGTATGTTAGTTAAGAGTTTATAGTTCTCATCTGTGGTCTGTTAAGAGTTGAACCACCCTCCCGCAAGGACTACCATATTTCTATTATATCTTAATGATATAAATTCCAGAGAAGTTAGTATATTTCTTCAGGAACATAAATAAATAAAATTAAATAAGCTTGCTCAGAAAACATTATTTCAAATCTATTAACTATCCTGATCATCTGGGTTCTAAAACTCAGCAGATGTAAAATTAATTTTCTTGGCCTTTAATGATTATGATTTTATGTAGTGAAATGTATTTCCTAGAGCAGTGGATAATAGCAGTTTTACAAAGTGGCAGTGGTTAAGAGAGAAAAATCATACATGAAAGTAATTTATTGACATTTAAAGCATACCCATTAAAATATATCAAAACATTTCCACTTCATAAGTGAATATGTGATGAGGTTAGAATTCAGTGATGGTTATTGAAATATAATGAATGGAGAAAAAATCTAGCAAAGAATTTAATGTATATTTTTTCATATGTTGATAAGGAAAGGGATACACAAATAATTCTATGATTTGATTTTAGATAAAGCAAAATACATATAATAATCACAAAAATATAAACTTTGGAGAGAAAATCAAGAATTTGAAGGAAAAAGAAATCTTACATTTTTATTAAATCTTAGATTTTTATTAATGATTTGACCTCTCAGTTAAGAACATTCAATAAATATGACTTTACAGGCAAATGTTTAAAGCTTTTGCCTATGGATCCTAAAAATCATTAGAGAGGCAGATGTTGTTGTGCATGCCTTCAATCCCAGCAACTCAGGAGGTTCAGAAAAGAGGATTAGCAAATTCCAGGCCTGTCTTTGCAATTTAACTAGATCCTAAGCAATTTAGTGAAACCCTGTTTCAAAATAAAAAAATAAAAAGGGCTAGGGAGGTTGCTCAGTGGTAGGGTACTCCTGGGGTTTGAACCCTAGTACCAAAAAAATATATAACAAATTAATAATAATAAAATGATGAAAACACAATACCTTTATATCTACCATAAGGTTTAAAGCAAAAGAAAGTTTTAGAATAAAGTAAGGGTACAAAAACAAAGGTTCATGGGTAAGATGTAAAGAGTGCTGATCGAGGAATTAGAACATGTGATGTAGGATAGACTTAACTTTGTGACTGATTACACATGTTTGCTCAAACAGTTGCCTTCATGTCTCTCTGAGCTCCCTTTCCCTATCTGAAGAAATTAGCAATTTGGTCCACAGACATTTTAAAAAGAGGGAAAACAATAATATTAATGGAACAGTAGTACTACTCCTGAGTCTCTTGATGTACTTAAAATAAAAAGGGCCTGAACATTTTTAAAAAAATTTTAATATAATAACAAATTCTTTACAAAAAAAGAAAAACATTGTTTGTCCCATATATAAGAATATATTGATACCAAGAATCTATGTGATTTGTTCAAGATTACTAACTAATAAGAAAATGGGTCCCAGGAGTTCATGAATCCTGATCCTCCTCCCATCTAGCTTTGCCTGTTCACCTCTATTCAAGACACAGCCAGTTAGAATGAAATTACAAATGTTAAGAAAGAAAGCTGAAAGAAAAGCTCCAATATGCGAGCAGAGAAGATTTACCCAGTCCCTGAGGGATTAGAATCACCCCAATTTAATTTGATCCACAATCTCATGTATTTCTAATTCATTAAAATATTAAATAAGGCAGGATTTAACATTGGCACCTTTCCCAAATGCATATATTACCATTTGTCATTAGTATGTCTTTTCTTATTGAGTCAATTCTTGGTTGAAATGACATTTTTTTTTTAAATCCTGAATAGATTTAAACTAATTTGCAAGCAAACTTTTATAAAATCCTATATTATCACAAGGTAAATTAAAAACCAAATATGTTTCATGTAGTTACTCTCTGATCAGTTCATTTTGTAGCCCTTTATCTGACGCAATTTATGCTTCATATATTTATTCTCCCTTTTGCTCATACCACTGTTATTCTCTCAGCTTTCATCTACCCCTCCTCTGATTTTTTGACTCATTCAGTTAAGTTAAATTGGATAGTAAATTTTTAATTTGTCAGTTCTCAGGCTTAGAGTTCTTTAAAACTCATATTTGAAAAATAAATTTCTGAAAATTCTCTTCCCTTCTAAAAGATTCTGATTTGTAATTGATCCCAAAATTAAATTCCAAAAGATTGGTAATCCTTCTCAAATTATCTGAGATATAAAGCTGTTTGTTACCCTATAGGTCCAGAAGCCTTATACGTGTACCCTTGTTTTTTTCTATTGTAAGCTAAGAAATGAATGTCTTGCTTATAGTCAGTTGTTCTACTTATTTGTAGGATTAAATAACTGTGAACAGAAGAATAAAAATGGTTTCTTTTGGTGTTCAAGTGCGGTAAGTGTCATGACAACTCTCTTCTTCCTAAGTTTGAAGCCACAGCTTCTTTATGACAAACATAATCAGAATCTGGCTATTTTCCTATGGGTAAGATTTTGCAATACTCTACTGCCTACCCACTCCTGACTCATCTTACATTATTTCATTTCTTCAGTCCTATTGTCTAGATCCTCCTCTCTCCAGATCTTCACATGGATGAATTACCTGGATCTGCTTTGTTCTTACCAAAACAATAAAACACAGGTGTATAGGGCTTCACTCTTCTTCTTTTTGTTCCACCAGGCCAAAAGTCTATTAGATGCTGCTGCTCAGCTCATGGTGGGTCTTTACCCCTTGGTTTGCTGAGCCACAAGCCATTATCTGGAAACAGCTTCAGACACACCAAGATATGTGTTTTCACCATTGTCTAGGAGTTTCTTAATTTAGTTAAGTTGACAACTAGGAGTAACCATCATACTATTTACCTATCTATAGTTATTACAAATTTATAATGCTCTTAATTATAGTTGTCCTTTTGTTTTGAGAGATTCCACACTATAAAAAGCATTGCTATTATTTGAAGGCAAGTTTAAGTATTCATTTTCAAGTCAAAGTATTTAAATGTAACAATCTAAAATTCTTCTTCTGTGGGTCCTCATGACCTTTCTTACTGGGAATGATTTCAGAGATGAATATTTTGTGAATCTTTCAGACATTTATTTCTAAACAATAAGGAATTTCCATATTTTTAATGCAATTTTCAGAAATGGAAAAATACTCACACTAAGAAAGCCATCAGATTTTCACATTATTTAAAAGGGTGCAATGTTATGGGGCTGGGGTTGTGGCTCAGTGATAGCACACAGGCCTAGCATGTATGAGGCCCTGGGTTTGATTCACAGCACCACATATAAATAAAAGAATAAAATAAAGGTCCATCAACATCTAAAAAACATCTATATTTTAAAAAGTGTGCAATATTAAATTCAAGTCATCCACTAACTACAAAATATTAGGATTTATCTATTTTTCATATATACTCATATGTATGTTGAATAAATATCCAAATACATTTATAAGCATTATAAGCATTTGTTTCCATATAAGGTAGAAATATTACCCCATAAGGAGACAATATAATTTAGTATTAATTGTTACCTTAAAATGTAACATAAATTATTTGGTTAAAAATAATTTTTACCTCTGTGGAAAGATTAGAAAATTACGGTTTAACTTCAAACAAAATTCAAAATCAAGCAATTGTGATCTGTTTTCAATATGTGTGGTAGTTTATCCAAAATCATTAACAAATGAAGCTTTTTTCTCCCCTTATATCTTCCAAATAGCAAAAAGAAGTAAAGTTACTTTTTATTTATGAGTTATCATTTTTTCTACTGTATATTTTGACAAATAACATGACAGAAAAATGATTAAGTTTCTCATTTCACAATGTGACTTCTGTGTTATTTATTGTCAAAATAAAAGTCACTTTGTGAATCAAAGTTTTTAATCTTTTTTCCTCCTTTCAATCACAAAAAATGTTTTGTCTGGAAACTGATTTTTGTAAATATCTTTTTTTCCCCCTAATGACAGGTAAGTCCTTTTAAATGAGTCATTGCTAATTAGTTCAGAGCAACATTCCAAAAGAATATTTTATTTTTGGAACCTCATTTTATTGATTTTCTGCTCCAGTAGCGTGACTAATGCACATTGCAGTTAGAGCTTTGCAAAATGTTTGCAGCAAAACTCCAAACCAGGTGATAATCACCTGATATTTACCTGGTTTCTTCACTTTGTTATCAACCAAATCATTGGGCTCAATTCCTGAAAAAGGATCTTGGCTTTTACAAGCACCTCCAACAATGCTGAGCATTCCTTTGTGTCAAGATCATTTCTGTTGCAAATTCCCCAATTCAATCTTGAAATAAAATGAGATTCTATGGTTTTGGCTGTTCTTTGCTTTTTATTTTTGGTTCAGTGATGCCTGAAAGTCAAAATGAAACTGAAGTAGAGGCCTTTGGGAAACCAAATGAGTAATTTAAATGAATACCAATGAATTCTACATGCTGAGTTGTAGCAGAACAGGCATTGCCAGAACCACAGAGTCTCTGGGACCTATGAAGAATGGCAACTGGCCTTATAGGTCAAGATGGAGAATAGAACATTGATTTTCCCATAAAAATCATGTCAATATAATCTTTTCTTTCTGTGAATATTTCAAGCTTCTCATTTGTGGTCATAGGTATTGAATAACTTGGTTTCTAGACCTGATCTTGCTGCCTAGGAAAACAATGCTTGAAATCACCAGAGAGATTATCTTTTGATGTCGTGTACTCCATTTTTACTTTCATCCAGTAAGAAAACTGAATAGATTAGAAAAATATGTTCATGTTTTCTTTTTTCAATTTATTTATCACAAAAGAAAGTTTGTAATAAAAATGTAAAGAAATAAAATGGAGTGTATGAATCAGAAAAAATTATTGATTAATCTTGATGGGAAAAATAGAAAGTAGGATAGATCATGGAATTCACTGAAAAATGAATGAAAATTATGATTTCTTTCCACAAAATGCCCTTTGAATAAATATATATACTATTAAAATGGGTTAATAAATTATAGGTTAACAATGCTTGAATATAGAGAAATCTATTATTATAGAAATTGAGATAGCTTATCATCTCCATTTTGTCAAGTTTTGTGTTGAAATTCAATATTCATCTTATTAACACTAAAAAGATTTTCAAAATGAAATATACTTTTAACTTCTATATAACATTCATCATTCAGTGCTTTAAAGCAATGAAAAAGAATCTACAATGTTTAGAGAAGAAAAGTTTACAATCCCAAAATTTTATACCTGACTGAATTATCTTGTGTTATGACTTTAAAAATACATATTAAGGGCTGGGGATGTGGCTCAAGCAGTAGCGGGCTCACCTGGCATGCGTGTGGCCTGGGTTCGATCCTCAGCACCACATACAAACAAAGATGTTGTGTCCGCGGAAAACTAAAAAATAAATATTAAAATTCTCTTTCTCTCTCTCTCTCAAAAAAAATACATATTAAATTTTATTTTAAACTTTTTAGACCAACTTTCCCAATATTTCCTAGTAATGACTTCCTATTATCTCAGTAATTGTTTTGCAATACTCTTAACAAAATGAATAAGTAATTAGTCCACTTATTATGAAATTAGGTCTGAGTAAGTAAATAAGTATTTATGTTTTTAAAGCACATTAGCTGTGTGATACATTAATGCACATAAAATAAAAGAAATAATCACCATTACATATTAATAGGATGGATATTTGCACTTGTTGAGCACAACAAACTTTGGTCAGATAACATCTATCAGTACTTTAACTTCATGTGGCCTATTATGTAATACTTGTTTTTTTGTCATAAAATCCATGTGAAACCCAAACATTAGAAAGATAAATAATCTATTAAATATTGAAATTGTGAACTACCTTGATATAGTAGGTCATGAGTCCATTTCCCCAAATTATTGAAAAATATCTTGAAGCATCCCTGGGAGCTAACTGTGGCACCTTGAGCACTATAATACACAGTTTCATAACCAAGATTTTAGATAAATTAATGGAAAATAAATATTAGGAACTAAAAAAAACTATGGAAAGTCACATTGTGAACAAAGAAAGGAATATCCATTATATGATATGGAGCTCAATTCCCATGAGATTCAGTTTTGTTAGATATGTTATTCAGCATAAATGTAAAAAATTATTTGCAAATAAAATTAAAATTGTAATCTTATAAATCCAAAGAGTATAACTTTTATAAGACAGACCTTTGTGAGAAATTCACAGGTTCAATTTTGCAAATACGAATGCTCAAACTTGTGCAGAAAAAACTTCCAGGAATAATCACACCAGTACATTAAAATATATAATTTTACTCCAGCAGTTCATTCTGCTCTTTTCCTATATCCAGCATTTGAATAATCATTTGGTTTTGCATTTGTTTTTGTCATGGAAGAAAATAAATTGATGTTATGATAGAAATGGGAAAATATTAAATATTAAAACATTTGACTTGTATTAGTAATAAACATTCTCTGGAAAACAATGGAGATAATAAAAGGATCTGGAAAAAGTAGCTGAAATATAAATCAATTTATAAACAAAAAATGGTTTCTAAATTCAAATGTTTGAGTTCAGAAATTGCAATAACATTAGTGTAATATCTGACACATTTTTTGTTATTCTCTGCAGAAATTAACTTTAATTGTGTACCTTCCACAATTTTTCTAATAGTTTATCAAACAAAAATTCACAAGTATGAAAGAATGTTTCCTTAAGCAAAACAATCAGTACACATGAAATGTTGTTATATTTTCTATACAGTAATTAAGAGTATCCTCTGCTAGTACAATAACTGGCCATCCCCCACCCTCCCCCTTGTGGTCACCTACTGGTTTTTATTCTGTAGAGACAAACACTGAGTCAAACTCTGAGGAGATAGTTACCCAGTCTCTAAATCCTGGAACTTAATGGTTTAAAACTTGCCCAAATATCTATCCTAAATATTCCTTGGGATAATAAATACCATTTCTCTCTTCTTCTGTCCTGTGATGATGCTAGGAAGATATTCATAGAATTTCATAATGGAACAATTATTTCATCAAACTATTTAAAAATAATGTTTGTTAGCTTTTAAGATACAGACAATTAAACTAATGGGGAAAGGGAAAGAAATCCAGAAGGGTCAAATATTAGGCCTTCAGATTTGCATCTAACTAAAAGGAATTTTGACATGCAAATAGAAATCAAATTTCTTCCTTTTGCTCCTGTGGCATTAATTTCTTGATACTGTTTTCCTTTATTTGATATCATAATGTAACTAATGTTTGCTATGCAATTTGCTTTCATTTTAGCTTTGACTTTTCTCCCCACTGGGTTTCTAATTTCATTTCTATATGTAGATTGTTTTACCACCAATTAGTGCTAGATGACATGAATGAAGGTTTCTTAAAACTGTTCCCATTTCTTTCTAAGCCACATGAATACATTAACTGCCAATTAGTCTGAATTCCACCCTCATATTCTAGTCCCTTATCTTATCTTCCCTACATAGAATAATGAATTACTTGTCAGATGGCCAAAATTTAAAAGAAAAGAAACACCAATAATAAGAAAACTTACTAAACTTCAAAGTCATTTTTCTTCTTTTAATATCTGTTACATGTATATAGCTTGCTCAACAATGTATTTTTATCCTTGTTTAATTATTTTCTAATAATTCCACATATTGCAATGTTAATAGTAATCAGTTTAGTCCCTAAATTTAAAAAAAAATCTTGAAAATTGTAGTATCGCATTGCTCTAAAGTAACAATTTATATTCCTCAGGCATATTTATCCTTGATTATCTGGGAAACAGTACCACTAATAACAATCACTTTCTATAGTAGAATGCTACTTGCTTTAAATGTGCTTTCACACATATTGTAGTATAGGAAATAATACAGTTCACACTGTATTGTCATCCCCATCTGCAGATGTAAACATAGGTTTAGAAAATATGTAACATTCTCTGAGGACTCTCTTGATTTACAGTGTATACAAGAATTAGGCTTTAGCACACCAGAAAAAAACACGGACTAAAACTTATTAGGTTTTTTTTTTTTTTTTTTTAGAAAATTATTTGCATTAAGCATTTCACAATATCAATTTTAAACTCCAGAAGAGCAAGAATGATGTCCGTTCCATGAATAAGAGTAAGGCCTGAATGTGTATAGTGTATACTACATAAATATATTTTGACTGAGCAAATACATTTCTAATTGCTGAGCCAAATGTTTTGTAGATGTTACACTCACTGTTTCTGTCCCTCCAGCCCCATCTCCTAAAATATTCAAGACCAAATGACTGCTAGCTAAGCCTCTTCCTTCCCACTCTGACATGATGCTCCCTCTTACTGTTCTTTGTTTTGCTTTAGACCACTTGGTGAATAACTCTTGCTCACCTCTCTCTGTGTAACATTGTGCTTGGAAAATTTAAGATGTCAGCTTGCTAGTTTTAGGAATATACTCAGGGATGTGGGAATGATCTGATTGCAACATCTCACCCCATTGAGCCCTAAGGTGGTCAAGCTGATCAAATGAGCTATGTGTGGTGTCTTGTTCTATCATTGGCTCCATGTGCATCTGTCCTAAAGATTTGTGCTCCATGGAGGAGGATGATCTTCCCCTCATGGAAGAATATTCTATGCCAAGGTTAGATGAGTAGCTATATTCCCTTGCTGGAATCCCCAAACAAGTTCTCAGGAATATATTCAGTTTTCTAATTTGAATCTTCCATTCCTGCTTTCTCTGAAAAGGATACTACTTCCTGCTTCCCAGGTAACTTCTTCCCCATTTTTTTCTTCCTTTGAAAATTCTCCACTTGTGATTCTCAGACAACATCCCCATCTGTTTTGTATCTCTTTATCAGTGTGCTCAAGTCTTAAGATTCTACAATTCACTCCATTTCATATGGCTCTTTTGTATTCTCCTCTTTGAGTGTGCTTTGTGTTCTCACTCTGCAAACTATTTTTGATGTTTTCATCTCTAGGCCATCAACACCAGTCATTGTTTGTTCTAAACTCCTCACTGAATCAAAATACCCAAATGTTTATCTTCAGAAAATCCTGGCTCATATCTGCTCCATCCACCTGGAACTTCCTATTGTCTCTACTCCAATAAAATCTTTCCTGGTGAAAGTTTATGTTGTTAAAAAGAATGCTTCTTTAAATTAAGAAAACTGGAAATCAAAATGTTCTATTCTTGATGTGATTTGTGATTATATGTCTACTAAACTTTTATTTTTATTTCAAAATAAGAATCCCTAGAAATAAAAGGTCAAAGTAAGTCTTAGAGAAAGACAATAAAACTGACATGCATATCTAGGCAAATGCTCTAACCACTGAGCCACAATCCCAGCCCAAAACTGGCATGCATATCTACAAAGGATAAATATTTTTTTTTTAAAAAAAATCTATGGCAAAAAAAGAGAGAGAGAATAAAGTGCTGTAAAGTTATTCTTATTATTTTGAAATAATTACTTTTGTAATTACTTGCCCATCACTTTAAAATATAATACATAAGGGTGTGTATGTGTGTGTATTTCTACTTTGTCGATAATGAGCAAGGAGAAAGATGAGTCCTTGCTAAAAATCTCTTTGCCTGACTATGGAGAGCAGGCTGTACCCTGCTCTGAGTTACTCCATGATGCATAGTACCATACTTTTCATTCTTAAGCATAAACCTGTGTGACTCCATTTTATAAAGCAGTACTTTTCCATAAGCTTCTACATTTTAAGTGCTAAAGTGGAATAACTATACACCTTGTTTGTATAAGTAAACCACCACAATCTGCCTAGCATGACCATAAGGCAAAACTGATAAATAAATTAACTACATTAGCCAAAATGACCACCTGTGAACTTATCGAATTAATCAGAGGTACATGGATGCATGGAAGTATCAAACTCATATCAGAAAAGCCAGACCCATAGCTTATCAAACACAGCAGATTATTGAATGAAACAAACCTCTCACTTGAGGTCTCAAGGAAAACCCCAAGACTCACACAGAGGCACCCTGATCCTGTCATCTTATCAGTCATCATGAACCTTGTCCAGGAAAATCACATAGCAATGAACTTCTGAATCTCTATTCTGGGGCTTCAACAGAGCACAGTTTTTCTTGCCCCTGATGATCATGCATGGCCCACGCTATGCAGTTATCTAGAGCTAACACTCTGAAACTGCCATCCGTCTGGACCTTGGCCTAGAATAATTTCTGTGCTTTGACAGCTCTGTGCCTTGAGTAAGTTCCTCTGGTGGTTCCTAATCTTATCTAACTACCTAGAGTGACTCTGCATTCTTATCTGCTCTCTGCCTTTGCTTTCAATTCAATCTCCTGAACTCCTGTGGCTGCCTTCACCTTTTCTTAGCATTTCTGTAATATATATATATTTTTCTGTACATATATATTCTATAATATATATTCTGTAATATATATAGTGATCACCCAAGCTAAAATACATATATATATATATATATATATATATATATATATATAGAGAGAGAGAGAGAGAGAGAGAGAGAGAGAGAGAGAGAGAGAAAAAGAGAATAATGTGTAAAATGTGATGTGTGACCAAAACAGTATGGTTATTAGAAATTAAGATGGGAATAAAAGAACATGTGTTCGCCTGGCTTATGACCATCAGGTGACTCGTGAGTATGTTGGGAATTGCCACACATGAAAGTGGTGTAGCCTGTGAATTTATTGTTATTCAGTAAATTCTGACATTGTGGAAAGTCACAAGGGTATTGGTCTATGTTAATAGCACAGCTCACTTATGACACTGACCTAGATAAATGACACATCATTTTGGTAATTTTCTTTCTTACAAGACTTCCTTCCCTCACTCTCGTCACCACTAACCTATACATCTCATCACATTTATAAAACTATTTTACAATTATCTAATGATAAAACTATTTTCCACATGAAATTGAAAGCTTCCAGAAAACGTGTTATATTCGATTTTTGTATTCTCAGAAAATAAGTTAGCAAATATGAACCGCCAAGACATATGGGTTGAATGAACCTGAACAAGTGCTTAGCCACTTTATGCTAGGCAAGGAAAAGAGATAGAAAATACGATAGTTTCCAAGAGTAAGGACTTTCCTTTAGAAATGAACTTTGGCTCATAAAGGTGTTCACCACATTATCTTCTTACTCCTTTTACCTCATTGTCCTAGTGATCACCCAAGCTAAAATGAGGATCCTTTTTAAAACATACATTTTTCAACTTGGCAACTAAAAAATAACAAAGGGTGGGGGATTGTTTTTCTAAATAAGTAAATAAATAACAAAACAAAGAAAGAATCTCCTTCAGCTCAATTCCCCCCACAGAGCCACACAATGCCCACTGAAATTGTGTATGAATCCATAAAACCCTGCCAGAGGGTATGTACAGTTTTTATCTTGATTCCTTTTGTTGTGTTTTACAAATCATTCCAGACCCTGTGGGCCCAGTTTTTGAGAAAAGGGAGGGCTTTGGAGTCCTTTCCAAATCCTTGTTGCAGGGTAGGGGGAGACTACCAGGAGATTTCTTCAGCAAAATTTTCTTGGCATTTGTCTGGGGAGGGTGCGCTATCCCTGGGCTCTGGCGATCCAGTTTATAAGGCGGCTTGTGGCAGTTGAGGTTCAAAAACAAAGCTGTGGGTGGAAAAATATCCGCAAGTTTCAAAGGCAAAAGCTTCTGTCTGAAGTTTTCTAACATTTCTGTAGGAAGTAGAGAGGGAGTGATGCTGAGAATACCCTGCAAATTACACAAAGGCGACTTGAAAAGCTCCAGCGTGTCAGTTTCAAAAGTCCTCCTGAGGCCCAGGGACTCTGAAATTCTCATGTATGTTGATTTATGCAGTGATTTGCTTTGACCCCAGGGAAAGCTGCTTTATGGTGTGGACATCTATGCTACCCACCTTCCCACCTGTCTGTGAGAATCACCAAACAACCAAGCAAAGGGAAAATGAATGGAGGAAAAAAAAAGGAAGCAATCATAAAAATAATAAATACTCAATTCAAAAGTTAAAATATATTTTTCTTTGTCTCTGTCTGAACATTCTATGCACAGTGGGCCATATATTCTATCATAAATTTTGTTCAAAGATGATTTTTGTCTGTGTGTGTACTGAATATACTTAGATCTTAGAAAAAAAAAAAGAAAGAAAGAAAAATGGATATGTTTTTAATAGGAATTGAGAAGGGCATTTTGCCTGAATATTCTTCCCCTATTCGCATGTCCTAGTCAAATCCTGATCATTTTGAAGCTCTTCTAATTCATCTACTTTCTGGAATGTTTCTAAACCCATGCTACTTCAAAATTTGGCCTTCTTCAAAGTCCCTGTATGACGCATTATCTGAAACATATTTTGATAATTAATCAGATTTGACTACTTCCCAGGAACAGTATTTTTTTTGTTGTTTTTGTTATTTTAAATTTTTGCCTGTTCTTTGCGATGACAATTATATTTTAAGGCTTCTTGAGAGCTGAATTTACCTTCTATAATAGTCTGATTTTTTTTTTTTCTTATGATCCTTGACTACTGACAGTTTTTAAGCCTCACCTCTCTCTCTTCCTCTTGTACCCAACATCGGGGAAAACTGATAAAAAGGTTTGGGTGCATTCTTTTTTGGTGCAGAAAGGAGATTCAAATTATGCCAACCCCTTCCCCTACAAGGGACAGCTCACTGTAGTCTTACCACCTCCCCCAAATTAAAGCTGGAACAAGTCTCTTTTTCTTACTGCCTCCAGCCATTTCCACCCCAGTTTTGAAGGCCAGGTAGACTCTCCCCAGGAAGTATCTATCAGTCTGTAAATGGTAAATCTTTTCATAACTTCTCAGTGTATCTGAAGGTTATGATTTGTTTTGCTTTTTTCTTTGTTTGGAGGGCTACTGGGAATTTAACCCAGGAGAAATTTACCACTGAGCTACCTTACCAGCCATTTTTATTTTTCATTTTGAGACATGGTCTAAGCTGCTTGGTTCTGACATCTGAAACAAATCTTGGGCCGAGTTTATCCTCCTTGAGAAGAAGCTTCCAATGTCTTTTCTAATGTATACACTGATACAGAGAGCCCTTAATGTTGACGGTTTTTGATGCCTGAGTGAACAATTCATGCCCTTGCATTGTTTTTTTTTTTGTTTTTTTTTTTTTTTTTGAGAAAACTTAAACTCAAATGCAGAGAATAGTCAGACATGGTGGCACATGCCTGTAATTCCAGCAACCCTGGAGGCTGAGGCAGGAGGATTTCTCGTTTTCAAAGCAAGCCATTTTAGAAAGGCCCTCAGCAACTTAGTGAGTCCCTGTCTCTAAGAAAAAAAATAAAGATAAAAAGCTCTGGAGACATCGCTCAGTGGATAAGTGGCTCTAATTTCAAGCCCCAATATCAAAGAACAAAAATAAGTAAATAAAAATTGGAGGCTAAATGTATTAACCAATTATTCATCCAATTCCTTATCTTTCAACTACTACTAAATGGCTAATTAAAATAGTCTTTCATCTTCACTTTGAAGAGGATCTTCTAAGGGGTGAGAAAAGCTAAGGAAAAAAAATAATAAAAAAGGAAAACAGCCAGACATGGCGCTGCACACCTGTAATTCAAACAGCTCATGAAGCTGAGCCAGGATGATCGCCAATTCTAAGCCAGCCACAGCAATTTAGTAAGGCCCTAAGCAACTCAGCGAGACCCTGTCTCTAAGTAAAATATTAAAAAGGGTCATGTAGCTCAGTGACTGAGCACCCTTGGGTTCAATTCCCAGTAACAGAAAAAGAGAGAAAGAAAACAAAACAAACCAAAACAGATTTCTTTCTCACTTGGATACTGATTTTCATGTCCATGTTTTGAACACAATATAGAAAATGTTTGTCATCCTTGGCATAGTCTCAGTTTTGAAGTGTAGTAAAGCTACTTTGTACCTGAAAGTGAGGAAAACTGGGACCGGACTGAGAGAAAAGAAATTACTCACTTGGCTGCTGTATATATATATATTTCTCTCAATAGTGTATATATATTTTGCTCTCTAAAAATACTTAATATGTGTTTGTATATTTACTTGCTCATGACTGTTTTTTAAAAAAATAATTTGAAGTGTCCCTAAATTTTTAAGTTGTTGAACCTTAACCTTCACTTCTTGAGATTGTCAAGGAATGTGAACTTGACACATATGGCTGCTGAGAACCAGAAAAAAGCATGACTTTTGGGGAGCAACTAAGTAGATTTCTGGTCTTCTGGTCCTCAGGCAAGGTCATAGAGTAAATATTTGTGTCTTTCAAACTTCATATGGTGAAGCCCAGCATGGAGATGTTAAGAAGTGGGGCCTTTGGGAAGTAAATAGAGTTAGATTAATTCAGGAGAGTGGCACCCTCATGATGGGAATAATGTCCTTAAAGAAGAAGAAAAAAAAAATCTCTCACTGTATCGACCTGAATGTACCAAGGGAAGGCCATGTGAAGACATAACAAGATGTCAGTCTACAAACCCAGAAGAGGGCCCTCATCAGATGTCGGATCTTTTAGGATCTTGATCTTGAACTTCCCAGCCTCCAGAACTGTGAAAAATCAAAGTGCACGAGTAATTTATAAAGGAAAGAGGTTTATCTGGACTCATGGTTCTGGAGGCTAGGAAGTCCACTAACATGATAATGGCATCTGTTTAGCCTCAGGCTGCCTCAACTCATGGCAGAAAGCAGAATAGAAAGAGGCTGTGTATAGAAAGGACAAAACACTAAAGGTGGCCTCACTGTATAACAACCTGCTCTCAGGATAGCTAATCCAGTCCTATAGGAGTGATGGCTCACTACCAGGAGAATCACCCAGTCTTACAACAAAAGCTTTAACCTTTCTAAATCATCTCTTAAATACCCAACATCTCAATGTCACTACAATGACAACCAAATTTCAATATGATATTCAGAGGGGGAAAACATATTCAGACTACAGCAAGACCCCCAGCTCATTAGGATAGGTAAAGGTTTTTCCACTGTGAGCACTTTGTTCAGTAGGAATGCTAATATGATAAATGTTTTATAAGAGGCACATGAGTTGTCTTGTATGTCAATGCTGTGAGAAGAATAAGTCATACAGGTACCTGTACAGACATCTCTGTTCTGTTCATGTGGTATTCCTTGAATCCAAGTCCTAGTTATGTGAGTACTCCTTACCTGATTCAGTAACTAGTAGAAATCCTAACAGGTCTCATTGAACTGAACAGGAATATGTGTCTCATCAAAACCAAAACCATAAAAGTCCCAAACCAAAACATTAAAAAATATATACAGTGATTCTTATTAGAGATTAAGTATCTTCTAAAAATTATACATAGGTGTCTTTGTGCACCCATGCATTTTTTCAAAAAGTTATAGACTTGAGATAGAAGGAGGATAAAGGGGAGAGAAAGAAAGAAGAAATTGTAGGGTTTTGTTTTGTTTTGTTTTGCTAATACCTAACAAAACTTTTTCTTTTACTTATCTAAATGAAATAAATTCTCTGAAGTTAACTGATATAATCCTATATCAAGTCTAAAATAAACAAGAGCAACAACAACAAACCCTATGGATATTTTTGATCCTGGTTGTTTAATAACTTTTTATAAATAGAATTCAAATGAGTCATCAAAGAGTGCATCCTCTTCATTCTTGGGATAGAAGTTCATCTGATTGGTAAATTTGTTAATTGTGGTATGCAATCTTCCCAGGTTGGATAAACTTACTCCAAATAATTGGCTGTATTTTCTGGTCATTGGGTTAGCCAATTTTGGCTAAACATTATCTATATATTTGTATCAGCCTCTTGGGAAAACAAATAAAATGGCAGACACCTACTCTCTCTTCCTTGTGAGGTTGCCGTCCAACCATATTGTCCTCCTTTCATTGAGTTTATCTGGCCACTGTTGGATGCCCATGACTGGGAAACATTTTTCTCTGTTCAGTGTTTGCACTAGATTGGTTCATGCTTCAGAGTAGTTGGTTAATGATAATGATAATGATTTAGATTCCAGTGGGCAGTAAATGTAAAATATTTGATCGCTAAAGTGGCTTCGTGAACATAAGAGATTGTTTGCTAACTGTGTAGGGAGGAGAGGGTGATGGAAGCATCCCAAAAAGTCCAAGATAAGGCATTAGGTTTTAAATTTAGGAAGAAATTTAGATTTAAATAAAGGCATTAGGAAGAGGAAGGAACAAAACTAGATGAATGAAAACTTGATTGCATGGCAGAAAAAAATTATATGTATGTAAGTAAATATACTTAAAAATTAGGCAAGGAGTGAATTTCAAGGCCTCTACTCAGGTATGTATTTACACAATAGTAAAGACAGACATATCCAAAGATCATTGAACCTACTAATCTTAATAATTAGAACATGATCTCTTTATTAAAAAAAAGGAAGCTATGTATTTTTAATCCACAATTACTCAGAAAGACCATGTGTTATTTTGCCCCAGCCATAAAAACAGGTTATATTTGCAGAGGATATAAAATCCGGTATCATGTCAAGCATGGCTCATGTAAAATGGAAATGATAACTAAATAAAACAATTCCTTGACTTCAGTCTCCATATTTGAAATGTGGAAATATGAAGTTAGAAAAATTATATTTTTCTGTTTTCCAAACTTCCTGATATGACTAATATCCTTTAGGACACGATTGTACCTCACAAATATGCTATCTCAAGGGCCTTTCTCCAAGCCTTTTATATGTAGGGCATGCTAAATAAATGTCTGCAGGTGACAATGTAGCACATGCAAGTCTAGGTTTAGGTTCACCAGCTTATTCAGGACTGCAAGGATTTTAGTTATCACTTATTCAAAAGATGTGGCAGCTTTAGGAAAAACCCTTTAGTTACTAAAGCAACCAGGCTGTACTCTGGATGTAACCTCCAGACCCAGCAATACCATTATACTTTTTTCACAGAAGGGTTTTAAAGCTAGCTTTCCCCTCCACCCCCCTGAATCTCTAAATAGTCAGAACAACATCTCATGTAAATGAACTCTTTCCAGATCTTAGGATCCATTCACTAGAGCTATTCAAGGCAATACCCATCCATCTCAGCTAGTAGATTTAAAAATGCAATCCTTTTCAGAAATGCAGATTACTGAGCCCACTTCCAGAGACCCTGAGGAATCTTCCTTTTTGACAGGTGTCAAGGCAAGTCTGACATGTGTAGTTCACGTTTAAATAAATATGAAATATAGACTCTTCATAATCCCCTTTGAATCACCTGTGCAATTAAAAACAGTAATAGTAATAATGCTGCCCAACCCCCAAAGACCGATTTAATTGTTTTGGGGAAGACCTCCCATTGTCATTTAGAAAAACCCCTGAAATGGTCCTAAAGTGCAGCTAGGCCTGAGAATAATTTTAGTCCTTCTGAATGCTTGGCCCTCTGGCAGCCAGAGCTCTCTCAGGAAAGAATTTCATTAACTGAAGCCCACCAGTATCCGTCTCTGTGGAGTCAACACCCTTAATTAGGTATGTGCTCGACTAATGAAAGACAGCATATAGAGAGGGGTCTGCTAAAATATTAGGTGACACCAGAAGAAGGCAACCTTTAGCAACCATCTTATACTCACACAAATTAAGCCTTGGGGATTTAGCATGATTATAGTCCTTTTTCTAACCACAGTTAATCCTCTTCTGTTATCACTGAATGAGCCTAGGCCTGCTCACCATACCCTTGACCTCCCTGTATTCAGTTGGCTCTGTCTTCAGGACCTTATCCTTGTTCGTCTCCAGAGGCAGCTTCCTATTGTACAACACTCAGACATTTTGTTGGGTACTGTGTTCTTCCACTTCTAACTGACATCCTCCCAAGCTTTTTACTTTGGAATGTTGAACTGCTGATCAAGTCTGTGGCGGGTTTCTGAGCACATCTTGTTTAAAGTCAGAGTCTGTATCCATCAGGAGAGGAGGGATGACCATGTTCTTGTAGTTCTGGCACTTTGCTCTTTTCTTCTAACTCTGCTTGGGCTGCAAGAAATTAGCTTGTTATGCGTTCACACTGAAACACTAGCAAAGCAGCTATACTTGACCCTTTGTTTTTCCTATTAATCAAGCTTATTAATACACCATCTTTTTTCAGACCTCTAGTTCTCTGAAAATAACTGGAGTCTCACATATCTATATCAAAATGTCACAATTTTTGTAGCCTGAGAGTCAAATTTCTTTTTTAAGGAGATTCTTCTCTGCTCTTCTACCCACAGATTCCCTGAAAGAGCTGTATGGTTTCAATCCCCTCCCCCACCCCCACTATCTCTCAGAAACATGGTGCTTCATATTTCCTTGCTTACAAGTTTGGCCCGCCTGACGACATATTCTTTCCTGGTGCCTGTTGAAATGTTACTCACCCCTTAAGACCCTGTTCATGTTCTCCTTAATTTAAAATGCTTCTCACATTGTAAGTCCATAGTGATTTTTCAAAGCCTGTAACACTTGTTTTCTTATGATTCATTTAACTCATAATAATATGTTCTGCACTCAGTTCTCAGGACGTATCCTTACTAACCTGCTGAACTGAATGCTTTGTTTGTACCAAATATATGGAAGTCTATCTATCATTTATTTATCTATTTGTGTCTCTCTCTGTGTGTATGTATGTGTGTGTGTGTTCTGCAAATAATTTCTAACTGATTTATTTGTAGACTCATTGATGAAGAGGCTAAATGAAGTTACATGGAAACTTGTCGTTAAAGCCACAGGAAAATGGTAAGGCCTTGTGGTAACATACTTTCACCCATAGTTGTCCAAGCCCTAACTGGAGAGTCTAGCTAGGATTTTTTTTTTTTTTTTTCCTAAACAAACAGAGCTGACCTCATGCAATTGCCTCTGTCTCCTCTCTCTGTGCTGACATGGAGCCCAATAAGAGGTCTGAGTTCAAACACATGAAAAGTGCTTTGAAATGTCACTTGTTCACAACATCACAGAAAACACTGCCTCCTTTGCCCCCTACCAGTGTAATCAACTGTAATTTCAAATCAATATCTTGCCTCACCATGGATTGCTTTGTAAATCCAGTCTTCTTCTTGTTCTTTTTCTGCCTCATTACTTATCTCCTTCACCTACTGATATTAGTTGCTCCATACACTAATGCAATTTTCCTGCAGTGAGAAGTAGATTCAGCTCTGTGACAGTCAGATCTTAGTTTTCTAGCATTTAAAGAAAAAAAAATTAGTTTATTTGTTATACACCTTCAAATATATTAAACTTAGTTAGAAAATGTGAACTTGCCTTTATGTGGAGCAGGGGGATGCTGTTCCAAATTAAAATATTTCCCCTCATCTCCATAGAGTCATTTTGGGACAAAAGAGTGTTTAGCTTAGCCACTTTAAGATATGCTGGGGATAAGTTAAAAGAAGGATTATCTGCTGTTAAATTGATTTTATGTTCTTGCATTGTTTATTACTGTCTAAATCTGTGTGGAAACATTGTCTCTTTTCCCTTGCAAAAGTTCTTATCCACTTTTGAAATTTTACTTTGGCCATGAACTAATTTGCCATTTTCTTAGCACTATGACTTAGTCTTTCTCGAGATAAGCTTTTTCTTTTCCTCCAAGTAAACCCTTGGATCTCAACTTCTTGAAGGTCAGCTGACTTCTGCCTTCTTCACCAAGTTCCTCTTATTACTGTAGCTTCCATTGGTCATTCCCTTACCAGGCCTTCTGTAGCTGTAATACTCATCTAAATCTTAAGGTTTAACATTTGATCACACCACCTCATCCTATTCTCTCATTGTCACATACTTCATCTCTGACATTCATCTTTCAACTAAGCTTTGCTTATTCATCCATTGGTCACAATTCTATTAAACTGCTGTCTGTTGATTTTGCCAGTTGTACCCAACCTTATAGCTAATGTAATAAAGTAGCATTATTATGCTTCATATCTGTCTCATATCCCACAGGGTGATGGTGAGCCCATTGATGGAAATAGTTTCTTCTTAAATATATCTTGAATCCACTACCTTCCCTCTACTTCCACTGTTCCATCCTCAACCACACCACATTCACTCTCATGGTGAACATCAGAACAGTTCTGAGAAGGTTTCTATATCTATCTCCTACATGCAGCATCCTAACTCTGGAAGGAAATTTAGAAACATAAATCTGGCTCCATTCCTCACTAATGAACACAGTTATTGGATAACATTAATGAACCTTAAAAACATTATGTTAACTGAAATAAAACACAGATGCATGGACAGAAATTTCATGATTCCACTTACCTGAGGTACCTAGAACAATCAAATTCATAGAGACAAAAAGTAGAATGCAGGACTTCGTGTCCTCCAGATGCACACATTGACATTATAACTCCCTTGGCGATAGTTATAAAGCAACAGGGACTTTAGGAGATGATTATGTCTTGGGAATGGACTGATCACAAGCAGGTCTTGTCCACTTAAGAAAGAAAAAGGCCTGAATTACTTCCACCATCTAAGGACAGAGCAAGAAGAAACAGTTTATGAGCCACAAAGACAGCCCTCATCAGACATTGAATCTGCCTTGATCGTAGAGAACTGTGAGAAATAAATTTCTACTGTGTATAAGTTGCCTAGTTTATAATGTTTTGTTATAGCAGGTGAAATAGACCAAGATGGGACTTTATCAGGTCTGAATAAAGGATGAATTGGACAGAGGTAATTTAATGGTTGCAGATTTTCTGTTTGAAATAAAGGAAAAGTTCTACAAATGGATAGTGGTGATAGTTGTACTACATTGTGAGCATAGTGAATGTCACTGCATCATACACATAAAAATGGTTACAGTGGTAAATTTTATGTTGTGTACATTTTACAAATATATAAATAAATAAATGAATAAATATTCATTGAAGAAAAATACCCAAAGGTTTACCTATGCATTGCTTATCATGGTTTCAAATCATGGATTATCTGGTCTTTATGAATTTTGACTGTTTCACCCTACTCTCCCTGATTGCTGCTAGTCTTTCAAATACGCTTTCGTCTCTTCCATCACAGAAGCTTCCCAACTCATGCTCTCTTTTCCTGGAAAATCACAAAGAGCATTATCCTTCACCTCATGTGCTTTTTGGTAGCTACCATACACCTCAACTCCATCATTACTACATCAAAAAACCTACCAAGGTACCCACTTCAGGTTAAACCGCTCTCTGGTTCACTCATTGAGCACCAAGTAATTTTCCTTTGCAGCCCTGGTCAGAGCTGCAATTGTACTTTGATCAGTGCAATTCCAAGTCCTGGACTTCTTCCCCTAAATAGCAAAGAATGGAAGAGATGTCTCTGGATCTGCTTCCAAGATAGTGGCTGTGTTATGGCAGATGCTCAATAAATATATTTTGAATGAGTGAAGCCAAGGATTGTGTCTTGTGTTCCTTGTTATAATTTTTCCGTGGAAGCCTTGGGTCTTACTTTTATGACAGACACAGTTTAACTTTTCGTAGGTTTTACTTTCTAAACTGTAAAATGAGAAACACACAACATAGGATTTATTCTGATCACAAAAAAATGAGGAAGACTTTTTTTTACTGAAAGAGTCTCTTTCTTACAAAACAGAATGGGCTGATGATGTAGACCAGGATTTGGTGATGGACCTCCTGGTCTGACTTCCCTCTGTGTAGGCTAAGACTAAGAGAAGGACAGGCATTCTCAGAAGTTTATCTGCAAAACAGAAGTTCATCCACAAGTATTGTGTTCTCCATAGTCATGACTCTAAAATGTTAATGGACTGTAGCAATGTCTAACACACACATAATGACATAATGGGCAACATGCAACAAACAAATTCTTTTGATCATAATATCAATGTTGCAAGGTCCCTAAAAGTAAGTGACGAGATGCTGGGATTTGAATTCATCAATTAAGATAGAGGGTCTGAAAGGGAGTGAGTATATATATGTATATATATATATATATTTTCAACAGTGTTCTTGCATGTACAGAGAAAACATGAAATTTGCAAATGTTTATGTCAATTTTCTCTAATTTAACATGTAAAATCCATTGCACTTTTAAAAAGGAGTCATTTCATATCTAACACAAGTGAACTGTTGTTCCAAAAACGATATTTTTGGTGGTCTAACTCATCTAATATATGCCTAATAGTTGTGGCTTATAAAAGAGAAGATTTATACCTTGTATATAATATATTTACATATACACACACACACACACACACACACACACACTATATCTTCAGTGAACCTACAAAATGAAGTTGAACAAATTAGACTCCTGCATGGGAAACAATTAGAACATACCACAAAGTATTGTTATATATGCCCAAATGCTACACACGTGGCAATATATGTGGAAGGTTTGCAAACTCGACCTTATATTCTTAGTTTTATATCTTTGCCTATGCACAATCTCATATTACTGTGCACTGTTAATACTTTTCTCTGTCCTTGTCTCAGGAACATTGCACATTATTAATGCCTGAAATTTAATATTTAAATTCTTAATGAAAATCATTCAACAAATATAAAATATTATCGGTATCATACTTTTTGCAGACAGGCAATTCCACTGTGGCAGTCATATTTCCCACACATTTATGCATCGAATTTTGACATCCATCCTTGTATTTCCCAGGATCAGGAAGCAAGTGACAAGACCTTTTTCTACGTTTGTGAAATAAAGTCATCCACAATTAAAATGGTTTACTGGAAACAGATGGACTTCCCGCAGAGATTAACCCAATTATCTTTGGTTTAAGAGCCAGAAAAAGCCATAAGATCATTATCTTACAAGACAAGAATTTTATCGTGATGCCAATCTCATTACATGAGTGAATGGAGGTGTTTAGTGATAGTTTTCCTGCATAAATATTCTTAATAGATTTAGTTTTTCAAACTCTTGGCTGCTCATTATTTTCAAATGAAAGAGGCTGACAGATGAATGTTGCTGTGCGTTGCAGAGGCCAGAGACTCCACTACATGTGGTTTCCTCCACAATGACAAGGGATCATCTCACAGGCAGCAGGGAGAGCTTTACTGTATGCATGCTCTACCAATGTTGAACCTGGTGTCGCCGATGCTTCCCTCAGGAATAAACTTGCAGAGTTGAAATATTTTACACAAATACATTTTGTCTCCAAAGACTCAATCTGTTGATAGTTCAATCCCAAAACTATTTTAGGTTTGATATGCACATGATTTTTTAAAAATAAATGTCCATAAATAAAGTTTTGGCTTCTATTATCATTATGATCATTATCGTTAGTAATAGTACTATTTTTTTTTAAGGAGAGAGATTGGAAAAAGTGGTAACGTCAGATGTTAAGAATAAAAAGCTTGGCTCACAAAGAGTGCTTTTTGTTGTTTTTCTTTTTTTTTACTCACTATTATGTATTTATGTAATAAATATGTTTACATACATGTCTGATAGAGCACATACAGGGAAGGACATGGAACCTGTGTTTCTTATAAAAAGTATCTGTTTGTTTAAATGGTGGTAAGAGGAGAAAGCCAAGCATAAAACAGAAGCAACTCTGAATCTAACACTGATCTCATAATACAGAAAAATGAATAAACATTGCATGGGGCTTTTAAGAAGACACATGTTCGTGCAACAATAGGCCACTTACTGATATCTATTGTGGGACCATAACTGCAGGAAACTTGGTGGCAATGTTCCAAATATATTATATATTATAAGTACAAATATATTATAAGGACCAAATAACCCATAAATGTTGTAAAAATTGTACATTGCTGCTGCAAATTGTTGATATTGGTAGAGTGATAGATAATTGACCTTCCCCTCACTCAGGCCTCTCTTACACATTGGTCAGACTAGGGACAATGCTTAGAGTCCATGACAATTTTAGGTACCATAAAATGCTTTAATTTTAATTTATTTTAAAGTCAGAAAATGTTTGCAACAATAATTAATATATAATAATAAATCCACTGTGGGTTATGATGCTCACCCTATGCCAACAAAATGGGTTAGGTGTTTGTTTTTTAATGGAAGAGAAGTTTCACAAAGGCATACCATAACTTCTGGTGCACAGAAGTCATAACACACCCTGCAGTCACCCTAGGTGAGATTTGTATGTATCTGAAGCATTCTCACTTCTGAGAGTCTCAGAATTTTAACATTTCTTTCAGCCCAAGATGAAGGAAAATTCAGAAGTGGACATTCATATCCGTACACACACTATTTGTCCCAAAACCTAGGTAAGACATACTCTCCTTGAGATTTTTCCAGTAATTCCTATGCTTAAGGAAAATTGGGTAAAAAAAAAACAGAATTCATTCATTCCTTGTTGAGTCAACTATCCTAGAAACATAAACATTTCTTGGCCAAAGATGATCATTTTACTATTTGTTTTTCTTTGAAGTTTGAAATAAGGAATGTACAGAAAAAAAGAAAATTGTATTTGATTGATTTCTTCTCCCAGGTTACTTTTACTGGAGCTTTGAAACCAAGCCAGTAGGTGTTCCCAGATCTATCTATCTACTATTTCTGCTATTATCTTTCTAGCTAGCTAGTGACCTATTTTTATCTAATGATTTAATATGGAGTACTATGTAAAAAAGAAGCTAAGACCCTCTCCTAGGTCTATACCCAAAGGAATTGAAAACATCAATGTTTATAGCAGCACAATTCACAATAGATAAACTGTGGAACCAACCTAGGTGCCCTTCAATAGATGAATGGATTTTAAAAAATGTGGCATATATACACAATGGAATATTATTCAGCAATAAAAGAGAATAAAATCATGGCATTTGCAGGTAAATGGATAGAGTTAGAGAAGATAATGCTAAGTGAAATTAGCCAATCCCAAGTAATCAAATTGCTGAATGTTTTCTCTGATACAAGGAGGCTGATTCATAGTGGGGTAGGGAGAGGGAACATGGGAGAAATAGAGGAACTCTAGGTAGGGCAGAGGGATGGGAAGGGAAGGGAGGGGGCATGGGGTTAGAAATGATGGTGGTACGTGATGATCATTATTAGCCAAAGTACATGTATGAAGACATGAATTGGTGTGAATATACTTTTTTATACAACCAAAGATATGAAAAATTGTGCTATATTTTTGTAATAAGAATTGTAATGCATTCTGCTGCCACATATAAATAAAAGAAGAAGAAGAAGCTAAGACATATTGTGCCATACCATTTATATAATTTGAAAAAACTCATACACCCACAAATAACATTCTAAAAATGTAATGGATACATACATTCTTAAGGTTATAGATGAAACACATAAAATAGAGTAATTATGAAAAAGATGAAAGAGGTTGTGGGGATAAAGGGTAAAAAAAAACAAGTAGCAAATAACAAGATCAGGCCTTGCATTTTTATACTATAAATAAATGAACATGGTATAATAAATTTCAGTGTCTACACTGGGCCTTGAGAACTGTATAGTAGTTCAAAAGAAGGCGATAGTACTGTGAGTCGGAATGGGTAAGGATGGCTTCAGAGAGAATGTAGAATTGGAAGTGTCTTGAAGGAGAACTAAAATATGTGGACATAAAAAGAAGGATGGGAGGTGATTCATGAAAGGGAAAATCTGAGGGGTGGGTCAGTGTAAGGAAGATTTGGGGGGCAGTTAGTAAATGTATTACCCTTCCAAGTATGAAAATGGAGCCCCAGGCGCACCGTGGACTGGGAGAGTGGTATTGGAGAGGGCTTGTCATCATTGTGAAACCATAGGGTTTTTTCATATAGAGCTTTTGTGGACAGGCCCATAGATAATGGGAATGTTAAAATGGGCTATGTCTCTTTTCTGAAGGAAAAGGGGAAAAAAAAAAAAAGTCCGCAATCCTTCCTCTCCTCTTGCTGTAACAATTCAGGGAAAGAAAAGAAGTCTATCATTCAACTGATCCCAGGGAAAAAGACAGGCAAGGTCATGTCCCCTCATACAGAGAGAGACAGGCGAAGAGAGACCTGGTCTGTGATCTGCTCCCCATTAGGGCGGTGTGGTTTCTCTTAATAGGGCCCTGATCGTTTTTTTCAAGTAGCAAATCTGTCCAGCAGAAGGCAGTGAGCTATTGTTATCATTTATTCTGATCCATGGAACCCAGTTGATAAAAAGGTTAGAAATGCCACCTCCAGACATGCGCTACATCAGATGTGCTTAAAACTGCAATTCAGACTGAGCTCCAAATAGCTTCTGCCTCTCCTGTCATCTCCTGTGCAGGAATAATAACCCACAATAACAGCAGCCCTCTTTGCTTCCAGGTTATATTCAAAGAATAAGCATACTTCACAACCTGTGTATGAGCACACTTATCTACATACAATAGTGAGACAATAGGATTCCTGGGAAAATGTTGGGCTGATTAATATGGATAAATACAGAATATTGTAAGAAACAAAATAATGCAATGAAAGGCGAAGAAGAAACAGACTTATATTTAAATTGCCTAGATCATGTGTTTTATTTTCATCTTGTCCTAATTCTTTCCTTTAAAACAAAGCCACTTAACTTTCTTTTCATTTACAGTCATTAACTCCACTGGTATGCATTTCATTGTGTACAATCAAGGTATTTTCTAAATTTTTTTAGTATTTATCGTCATATATATACATATATATATAACACATATTACACATATATATGTGTGGATTTTTTACCAAAATATTCTCTGAATGCTGTAGTTGTTCTACATATTTTCTTCATTATAATTCCCAGGGAAAGAACTAAGCAAAGATTGAGGCTTACTTAATAGATTTCTCTACAATATCGCTCATTCATTTCATGAGAATTTATTGCTAACCTAGAATGTTGTGCAGGTCCATTTAGTGCGAATGTTATGCTAAATTCTGCACTAGCTTGTCATTCCTTGAAGAACATATACTTCAATGCTGACACAGGACTAACAAAGTAGAACAAAGCTATATAAAAGAGCAGGCAACACAATGAAGGCTTATGAATACACACATAACGACCTGATTAATAAGAAAGCAACCAACCTAATCAAATTGTCCAAATAACTACTAGTTTTGGCTTTATGTTGTTTCTCCACAAAATGTCAATGAATAAGAGCTAAGAAAAGGTAAAAGTACAGAAATTTTTTTACAAAAGGGAAATAATGTTTGGGTGTGAGCGCACAGCTGGCCTAACTCAGACACTTTCTCTATGTCTGCAGAGATGTGAATTGATGTTACAAGCACTAATCCTTAGTCCCAATGGGATCTTCCATCAACTAAGATTCAGTTACCTTAGGCAGGCTGCTTTACCAAGGTCTCAGAGTGGAAAAAGATTTTTTTATAAAGGCAGGAAGATACAAAACAATTATCTGGAATCTAGTTTGAACCAACAAATAACAAAAATCTATAATAAAATAATACAAAATAGGGCAATCAGAAAGTCAAACATTAAAAATAATGAATAGGGGTGAAATGACACTGGAATATATCTACCAATTTACACCTATAAACCCTGGAGCCTGGCTTTTGTTGGTAGTAATAAGAGTGGTTTTTAGTTTTTAGAATTTTTTTTTGGGGGGGGGTTAAATTTTTTTTTTTGTGTGTGTGTGTGTGTGTTTAATTTTATATCTGATTGTTAAAAATTCCCCATGACGGACCTGGGATCCTGATTGTTAATAGGGTAAGCCCTCCAGCATGGGAGAGATGTGGGAAGGTGAGGAAGTTTCAGGTAGCAGTTCATATAAACCATTAAAACCTTATTAACTTTCACATTAAGTCAGTCATATCCTACCAACTGGCTTCCCTCCACCTCTATCTCCTCAAATTACACAGGGCTATTTTGTTGAATTGTGTGTTATCACCTAACTTTGGTAAAGCATTTTAACTGCCAACCAGACACCTAATAAGATGAGCTTTCATTGAGTAGCATCTATGGAAATAAAAAAGGAAAGAGGAGACACACACCATAGGGGTGTAATGAGAAGATTTGATGTAATTCTTCTTTTCTGTGAGCTTAAGGACCGATATAAGAAGTGAGAAGTCCAAAGTTTAGGGCCTAGACAAGCTAGGAAGAGATAGGACCACTGACAAGGAAAATGTAGAAGAAGCTGACATAAGAATTATAGGAGCAATTTTATTTCATTTCAATTGAGGCTAAAAGTAGAACTGAGGACAAAAGTAAAACTGAGAAATAAGCTTTAGAAATGAACATAAAGATGGAAATTTTAAAGCAAATTTGGAAAAAATATGAAGAAAGCTAATTTTGATCAAGAATTATGAAAGAAGTCACTTTGAAAATTATATGTCAAATTCTAAGAAAGCTTATGTATTATCCTAGAGTCAAAAGTGAGTAAGGTTTATTAGAAATTGGGAGCTACAGGGTCTTCTACTATACACCTCTCCTTCTTTCAATCCTTTACTGAAACAAAACTGGTGTAAAACTGTGGTAGACACAAGCCTTACTCAGTAAGGAGAAAGAAGGGGATCTCCACAGAATGACAAGTAGATTCTTCTATATGAGCCTCAGAAATGCTCAATCCATCAGTCAAGAATTAGAAACTAAAGTCATTGAGTAATATGTGGATAATTCTCACGTGGCTTATTATACACACGTGGATGTGGGGATTGGAAGGAGATTCCAAATGCCCATGAAAAAATTAAGGTTATGTTGTTAAAATTCAGGTATACTTCAAAATTTGTATGACTAGTTTCATCATAGCAAATGTTTCCTATAGAAAATGAGACAGATGATCCTGGGGCAAAATGACAGCACTGAAATTTAGACATTTCCGAGATAGATTCTTGGCTTTTTAACATTTAATGTCTTGCATTTTCTTGGGGTAGTTATGTAGGTGGCTGGTCTTCATTTATGACAAGGTAATAAGAACAATAATACATACTTAGAGAACCCTCATGAGTGTTTGAAGAACTAATTAGCTAATATTTGCCAAGTACTTGGAGGATGGAAAGTGCTGAATAGTATCACCATAATGTCATGCTTGTTGAAGGCTAATGAGCTCAAAAGGAGATGGTCCCACCAAATAAAAGTTTTCTAGGGAAAAAAAAAGGCATCACACCTTTCTTTCTCTTTAAGTAGTAGATGAGAAAAATATCCATAAATTTCCTCAAGCACCTCAAACTTGGTAGGTGATCTGGTGTATGTGGTGATATCACTATCTCCATCACTTATCACTCTCCCTCTTTCACCGATGTGCTCCTAATGTTGGAATTTGATTAGAAAAAGCTGCCAAAATATGAAATAAACAAATAAAAAAAATAAACATGGGACCATCTCCTTTTGAGCTCATTAGCCTTCAACAAGCATGACATTATGGTGATACTATTCAGTACTTTCCATCCTCAAACATCTTTTACTAAAAAGAGAAACACCTTTTACAAGCCCCCCCCAAACTTTCAGCAAATTTATTTTATCTCAGAGATACTTAATAGATTCGTTGTTATACAAATGTTGTTATTTGTTGTTATAATTCAGGGTCCTATTAATTAAATGGAGTTCATTGATGTCTCTCTCTTGATCTTTCATAGGTGCAGCCTTTATCACATGTTACTCCATAGCTTCCTCATCTCCATACTGTTGGTCTCTTTTCAGAGAAAGGGCTGATCAAATCATGTATTACTAGCCACAAATCATGTATTATTAACCACAGACCCTTCATATTTCATAATCTGACTTTTATTCTCACTGTTCTGGCCATTCATTGCTTTTTTAAAGATTATAATACTTTTATACTCATAAGTTATATAAAATATGTACTTAAGATATATACTTTTTTCTCTAAACTCTAGTATCCCCAATCTGTGTTCTTTAGTACCAACCAAGTTAATTTTTTTTTCTTTCTTTTTCTCTCTGACACTTTATTTTCTTGTTTCTGGTTCCTTTTTTACTGTACTTTATCTTCCTGTATTTTAATATACGTGTTTCCTAAAGATCTGTTGGACCTCTTTTAGTTCTCCTGTACCAACTACACAAAAGTATATATAACACATTCTTCTTATAAGTTTAAAAATCACCTCTATGAGAAAACTGAAACTCTAAGCTCTCTCCTTAACTACATTTCTACCTTTCTTATATTCTGTAAGAACTATTATATGGGATATTCCACACTCTTTTCCACCTCATTACATTCAAGACTGAATATATAATTTTACCTGCAAATTCTCTTTTCTCAGGGTTTTCCTTTTCTAAGTTATGGCACAATGTGCTTCCTAGGATCTCAAATTTAAACTCTCTTCTCTGCAACATTTTTTACCTCTTTTCTTACCCACAACATTGACTTTGTTTTCAATTCAATAGTTTCAGCCTTCATAAAACATCCCTCACTCATTGTCTGCATTCCATTTTAACTGCCTGGGTAGCATTCATTACTCCTTTTTTATATTGGTGTTTTTTAGTGGTTTCCTGACTGGTGTCTACACCTGCAATTGCTGCCCAGTAATATTCCTCCCATGTTTTTTTTCCCCGTATTAATCTTCCTGATGGGGGATTTTATTAGGGTTTTTCTTTCAGAGTGAAAAATATCCTGGGCTTCTATTACCTTTGCCTTACTTCATCCTCGATGCACCCCCTTCACTTACTTTAATTAAGCTCTTTTCTGTATCCTATAAATGATCCTGGTCTGTGGCCACTCTGTACCTTTCCCGTGGTGTTTTACCTGCTTCGTCTTGTCTGCCCACTTCTCTCTCCTTATCTAACTCCTATTTATTCTTCCAGGTTCCACACAAGGGCTAACTCCTGAAAGCCTACCTCATGCACTTATTGGAAAAATAATGTTTCTTTCTTCTATGAAAACTTCTGACTGGCTTGGACCAGTCTAATTCAGTTAATGTACTGAACTCCCTTTTAAAATATTTTTTTACTTTTTTCTTTTCTCCCGTGAGTATGCATTTAACTTTCTTCAAATGCCATCGGGCAAATTCAAATGCAGGTCTAGCTTTTGACTGGGATTATGAAGTGTAGACTTTTAAGTTTGCTTAGATCTAGATTTTGAAATTCCAGATCTCCCTAGTTTAACCAGAGGAAATCCTAGGAAGAAAGCAATGAAGGCCAAATCCTAGGGAACAAGGGGTTTGATTTGGTTTTGCTTCTTAGGTTCTACTTTTCTTCTTTTCATGTGTGTGTGTGTGATTTTTTCTTTCTTTCTTTCTTCTTCTTTTTTTTTTTTTTTTTTTGGCATTACTGGGTATTGAACCCAGGGCACTTTATCACTGTGATGCTTCCTCAATCTTTTTTTGCTTAGGCTACAAACTTACAATTCGCCAGCCTCAGTATCCCAAGTCCCTGGGATTACAGACATGTACCACTGCACCCAGCTATGTGGATGTATCTTAAAGAGATACTACAGGATCTAGATGGGATAATGGTGTCAATAGTGATAAAAATGGTATGAAGGGAAAAGGGAAGAAAGAATGGGGAGGAGAAGTCAAGCTATTTGGTTGAAGGAAAACTTCTTTTCTCTTAAGTTTCCTGCAATCACAATATTAGACTAAAGTAATTAATATCCCCAGCACTCACATAGAGGCTCTGTTGTTATTTCATGACAACCTCAAGTGGGAAACATGATGTCATGGGAAAAGATAAGGCTGCTATAGATTAAATTCTCAACAAATAATTATCAAATAAATGAATAAAATTTCTCATTTATTTTTCCACTGTGGCTGGTACAAAGACAAGTGGATGGTCCCAATGGGTTACTGTCAAGTTAATCAGCCAGTTACACCAGTAGCATCTAGTATTGTTCTGTGTCTCTTTATTGAAACATGCCAGTATAAATTGATCTTCAGCTATCAGTTTTTATAGCACATTTTTTGTTTGTTTGTTTCTTATTTGCCTGGACCACCAGCAATCCCTTGCCATTTTCACTATTCATGGGTGGCTTCCTACCTCAGGGATTTCTCAGTTATCCAGTTAGTTTTGCATCATAATTTGATTCTCTTCACCTTAGACCAATTCACACTTCTACAATAAAACAAGATACATACTTGATAAATTATATCATGGTGATTGACTCTAGAAAAAGGAAAGCACCAAAAAAAAATCAGTATTTTCCTAAAAGCAAATAAAGGATGGTTTTCAACATAAAATATGTCTTGGAACAACTCAAAAATATTGAGTTATGAGATATGATAATGGACAGCAGGTGTTAGGAGTTGAGACTCTTTTAAGTTTTGAGGTATAGTTAGAATAATATATCTTAGTCATTCAAAGAGCACATTTATAGCAAAGAAAAAACAAGAAATAAAATGTGGAAAAAGAAGAGAAAACGTAGAGATATGGAAGTGAGAGAAGAAGAAACATAAGCCTTCATGATGGATTTGTCAGTTTCTGACCTATAGCTTATAGTTCTAGGTCAAATAAATCTGGTTAAAATTTTGTTTATTTATTCCAAGATAACATGAATGAATCTTTGTATTCTTGAAAGTCTAGTGCCAAGCCAATAAAGTCAAAGAAATACTACAGGGTCACCTATGTGTACTACAGTAGAAAACACCTGGTGTGAATTCTGACATTTTGCTTTTTAGAAGAGAGAATTTAATTTGTAAATTTTTACATATGAATGTGTGTGCGCATATATCCTCTCTATTCTGAAAAATGTATTGGCCTACTAAGGTTTCATAAAATTGCATGTCTGAAATACCTAAGGCAATGGAAGTGGGTCAGTGGGTGGGTGGTTTCTTCAACCACTATTAGCAGGGCAGCTTACCACACAGGTGGCAAGATGAGTTTTGAAGGCCACTGAGCATTCAGTATTTGTTCAATTAATCACAATTACATAAACACCTGGGCTGAATGATCATATGTTCACTCACAGAATCTGGTGGGGGAAAAAATGCTTCTCTCATTGTTTGGTGAATAATGCACGGATAATAAAAGATTTTTGAGAACTTAAACCAACTCATTCTTTTTTCTTTTCTTTTCCCTTCCTTCCTTCCTTCCTTCCTTCCTTCCTTCCTTCCTTCCTTCCTTCCTTCCTTCCTTCCTTCCTTCTTTTTTTTAAATGACAAAAATAAGGTGGCAAGAAGTAAAATGACTCCCTAAGACCACATGGTTAAATAATGGTGAGTCAGAAATACATAGATGGGAATTCTCTCGATAGTCGTGCCTATGTCTTCCCCAATAATTTTACTTGGAATAACAGAATAGGATCCACTTTGGTCATGTGGTTACAGACACAGATATTACGGGATCGTTTCTAAACAAGAAAGACGATCTAAATTATCATCATACACACAGGGCTTTTCTTCACATAGTACTGAAGTGCCACTCTTTCTTCACATCCACTTTCTGCCTGAATGTGTGGCAGGCTAATCTCTCAAAGTCTCAGAAGTATATCTTCTCCTCCTTGCAGTCCCTCTAGATTTCTGAGACAGGATTCATTTGTAATCCCAGGTGGTTTCTTAGCCCTGCTTCACACCTCACTTAAAGCACTGTGTCACTGGAATTTGTACCTGTATCTATTGTTCACACGGACTTTCATATCAGAGAACATGCCCATCATATCTATTGATTTCTGCAACAGATCTCTGCCTGAATATCACGCAAAGTATAATTGCCAAACTAAATCACTGAAATAAAAATGAAAGTAATTAGATTTAAATTTTTTTTTCTGCTACATGTTTTGGTTTTCACATCAATCTACACAAGTTGTAACTCTCAGCCACTATTTGGAAGTTACTGAATGGGAGAGACATGCTTTTTATTTACTTACTTAATTTTTCTGGTATATTTCTTAGAGGTGGTCCAGAATAAATATGAAGAGAATAAAGTCATCTTCAAGAGATGTAGGTTACATCTTTATTAGTTTAAACCTAGTTCTTTGTCTAAGTTTCCTTATATATCAAATGACAATGATACTAATATCTCAAATATAAGTGGTGTAGGATCATTAGATATTGTGCATGGAACTATTGAAAACTGTGTATGGGGTAATGTTTATTGGGTTATTATTAATGACTTTAATGATGATAATTGTGCTCTAGAAGATTGGGAAAGAGGCTTTGCATTCAAATGGCTAATAGTATCCTTTTTAGATAGCATCTAAATTTCACAAATTGTCTTACTGAATGGCATTCCTCAAGAATTTCTGTGTTTTCTTAATCATCAACAATCCCAAATACTACTTAATATTTGATGCTTTCAATCACACAGTGTTCAGCATAGTTTGTCACAGACACTTTGGTAAGAATTTGAGCTAGGAACATGGCTGCAGATTCTGACTGTATCAAATACCAACATAACAATTTTTAAAAAATTAGTCCTTAGCTACTATATCAAATGATAATACCAAGCAATGGTGCTTTTAGAGTTATTTTAAGGATAAAATTAAATACAGGATTTTATATAATACTCAGAAAAAGTAAATAATAAGAGGAATTAAATAAGAAGAAAGAGATACTACCAACTATCTAGAACTTTAGTTATCTACAAATTTTTCTGTCATCTGACATCATGTCAAAAATTTGAACTGTGTGATTTGCCTTCTCTGTAGCTGAAATACTTGCATAATAGGTAAAGTCCAGGGTCTGGTAATCTAGGTTCAGATATTATCTCTGCCTCTTACTAATAGGTAAACCCAATGATAAGTGCACATGCCATATGATATTATTTAGATAAAATAAGCAACAGAAATGCCTCTTACCATGCATGGGACCCCATGATACAACATTGCCATTATTAGTAGTAACAATATGTAACATACATGCAGCTACTCACAATTCCATATCTAGTCTAGGTCGCCCTTAGATAACCTCATTAATTCTCTACAACAATCCATTTTATAGGTTAGAGAACTAAAGAACTGAGAGGTTTAGCAATTTGCTTGAGTTTCACCAGTAGTCAGTGATGGAGCCTCATTCAAATCATATAAACTCAGAAGCCATGTTATTCTCCCAGGAAGATTCGTGATGTTGAATGACCCTAATAAGAGGACCAACATGAACCTAGATCCTGCTCTGGTAAACCTTTATGTGTAGTCCTTTAGCAATAAATAGGTGTACTTGAAGGCAATAGCTGTCTAAATGTTCTACAATAGGAAGAGATAAAATGGGAGGTAAAAGGTCCCAAAAGGGATCTTTGCCTTGATCCTGTTTTTCCCTCATTTTCAACACCCTTTATCCCATATACTAGATGGAAAGTAAGAAACTCCCAGATTGGACTATAATAATTCCCTTATAGAATCAACCTAAGGAGTTATTATGGTTTGGATCTTAAATACCCTGCAAAGGCCACATTGCACCTGGGTTGTCAACCAAAGGCACTATTGGGAGGTGGTGGAAACTTAAGAAGCGGGGCCACTGGAAGGTGGAAGGAAGCTATATTATTGGGCCATAGCTTGAAGAGGATATTGAGACTCTGGCCCACTCTTTATTTTTCCTTCCAATCACCATTGATTTAATAGACTCTGCTCTACCACAGGCTCCCTGCCATGATGTTATTCCTTGCTACAGGCCCCAAAATGATGATGCTAAATAACCATTGCCAGAAACTTATGAAACCATTAGCCAAAATAAATCTTTCTCTTCATAAGTAGATTTTCGTGGGTATTCCTCACAGTGAGGGAAAGCTGAATACTCGGGAGCCAGCCACCAAGCTGGTACAGCCTGGAGGAAAATTCTTGACCTTGATTGCACAATGGAGATGTGTCCTTGGGGGGCCAGTGGTGTCTATGGGTTTCCACCTTTTCCATTTGCCCAGTCTTTTAATAACTTGAGGTACTAAAGGAAAGGGAAGCACCGAGATGGGGGAAAGGCAAAGTTAGAATGGTGGCCATTCTAACCATTTAGAATAGAACAACTATTCAAAACATTTACAGCTTTTATGTTTCCCTTTCTTGTGGCTGAAAAGTCATTCTTACTCTAAAGAGCTAAAGGCAAGGACCTCAGCCCAGCAAAAACAGCAGGGACCCTCCCAGGAAGAGCTGGACTTTCACTGTCGGGTCAGGGACAGTGGCCTTCTGAGGCCACATCCACCCCACTGGAAGCAGGAGCCCTGAGCAAATTAGGCAGCTTCCACAGTAGGCGCCCACGAGATAAGCACAAACATTGGTCTCCGTGATTAATATGGATTTTCAAAATACTCAGTTCATGAGGGAAAACCCATTATTAGAGGTGGGAGCAGCCAGAGAAATAACAAACTACTTAATCTGAGCTGGCTCTCGGTCGGCAACGGGTGCTAACGTGGCGCCTTCTTACTGATGTCTTGTGCTCTGGCTTCTACTTCTTTAGCTGTGACCTGCTATTCAGTCTATTAAATCTCCTTCCTAAATCCCCAACCTCATTCGAAGGCTCTGTCACTCTCTCCCCACCCCCTCCTGCCTTCAAACCTACCTTTTTAAAGTCCTTTTTTTTCCCCATTTGTTCTCTAAACAAAACCGTGCAGCCGCTGCACACGCCTCTGCCAGGCGCTGCTAACAACAAATTATTCCCCACAGGTTTAAGCTAGGATTTCACCCCTGTTCCATGAGGCTCTCAAGACCGTTCGCTGAACTCAAAAGCCTTATAACTGCCTCTGTCTCCCTCTCTCTCTTTCTCTCTCTCTCTCTCTCTCTCTCTCTCTCTCTCTCTCTCTCTCTCTCTCTCTCTCATAGAAGCACAGTGTTTCTCTCCCCAGAGCCACTGACAAGTCTCAGAAATAAGGACACACAGAAAAAAGCAAAAATTTATCAACCAAAGCTTTGATAGTTGATCCATTTGGTCACTAAATTTAAACCCAACTTTTTTTTTTCTGTACCTACTTTTTAAAATTTAAAAACCTATATTTATATTCAACTGGTAAGTAGTGGTAATAGGCCACTTCCTGGTCAATGAGGACTATAGTGATCCTAAAGTTACCTCACCTGGATAGATTATTTATGTTTTGAAAAATCTTGGCAGCTATGGTTTTGATTTTTTCAAACACACTCTCACAACTGTAAACAGATAAACCCACACAAAGTTTGGTTATTGTTGTTCTGAGTTCTAGGCAGATAGCACAAAGATAAAGCCACAATAAGACAAAAACTAGTCACTGATGAAGACAATGACTGGAAAGGGCAGGAGCTGCCTGTGTTCACCTCCTATATGTCATGGTTTTGTGCTGCTTATGTTGTGCAATATTTATTATCTGATGAATGTCTTGGCTTTCTATACTCTTAAAAATTCAGCATTGAAATGCATTTGAACAGGTTGCAGAAATGGTGATACATGCATTTGGATAAAGGTTAAAGTAGGAAGCTCATTTGTAGACATACTGTAGATGCATGATTTTGGGCCCCAGGACTCTAATATAGCCAGATAAGATTCCTGCTGAGTGACAAATCCAGTATCTGAAATAAATATGTTCAGACATCTAGCATTTTCTCTATAGAGCTAGAACATGTAGTTGCATATGCTTGTGCACAATGGGAAAGCATAATTGAGTCCTATCTTGAAGAATAACTAACCAAAATATTGGTAAGGTAAGCTCCAGAGATCTCCAGAAGAGAGATGTCATTGTCCTCAGTTAGGTTCCCCATAAGGCTCATGGAAGAAGACTAAGAATGAGAAGTTGAATGCTGCATTCTCCATTCTTCTTCCCTTCTCTTTAAAACCAGTCCCCGGAAAAAAAGAGCTGTGTGTTAATGTCATGGCCACTGTTGACTAATGTCTCCACTGAGCCTAGAACAGAGTTCTGTCGCAGCAGGCTCTCTGTAAGTGTTGATTAACTGACACCAATGAGGAAAGCAAAACGTGTCAATGGCCAAAATCAACAGGCAAGTTAATTACCCAGAGGGCGTGGGTTGGAGCTTCTAGTGTGCAACAGAGCAGAACCTTGCCAAGAGACTCCCTAATTGCTTTAAGGACCATTAGCCCCCCCCTTTTACCCCAGGCCACACAGAAGCCAAAAAATCGTAAGAGCACAGCCTGGACACTGACACACTGACTTTAAAGTTTGCCTCAACAACCTTGGTCCAAGACAAGAGATTTTATTTTCCTAAAAGATTTTTTTTCATTTGTTACATGTTAATTACTACTTACTCTAATGATTTTTAAGCACCAGGATGTTATAAGAGTAAAGATTTTGAATCAATATAAGAACAATAGCAACTAAAAACAACTGTAAAACAATAAACCTGGTTTAAACTGTCTTGAGAAACAGCGTGGACTCCCCCATAGGAAGCATTTATGGAGGGCCTGAAAGCTTTATCAGAGATGAAATAAAAGGTTGTAAGACCAGGGAACCTGTAAAATCTCTTCTAATCTAAAATCTCCCAGTTGTATAAACCCCAATTAGTTCAACAAGAATTATGAATGACTTAGGATGTGATAACTTGGTTCTTAATGGAAATATGAGATCTTAAAATGTTCTCTTTAATTCTTTGTTACTTCATTTAACTAGGGATGGAGCAGCGTCAGGGGTGAGGTTAAGTTCCCAATGCTTGACTCTTAAGAAAATGGTCTAGATGCTATATGGAAAGGAGAGAATAACATAAAGGTGTGGATTATGTGCTCAAAAGTGATCAGATAAATGAATGACTAATTATCAAACTCCCTGAAATGCAAGACCATAAGAGGAGAGTCATTTGATACCAAGGAATGCAGATGGTGTTACTGTTTTCAGAATCAGGGGCCCACGAAAACACACCTTTAAATCAATTCATAAATAAGGTAACAACTGAGCACATTATTAAATCACAGAAACCATGCTAGCTCCTTGGGATATAGATGATTAAGGCAGAGCCTATTATCACGCTACCCACAGTCTAGTGGGGCAGTCCTATATGAAAATAAATTAACTGCAATATTGTGTGTTCTCAATAGTATATCCTAAGTGCCAGTAGTACACTGTACCTAGTGCACAATAGTAGCTCAACAAATATTTGCTAAGTAAATCAAATACTAAAATGGGGGCACAAATGAGTCCATGTGGAACTGGATATTTTAAATCTACTTGAGCATCCTGATTGTTCCCTCAAACAGAAATAGTGTTTGAACTGTATCTTAAACATGTGTTGGAGGTCACAGCAAACAGAAGAGGGAAAAAGTATTTCAGAGCAAAGGGAACAATACATGGAAAGTCAAGAAAGTTTGAAAGTACATGTGAGTGAAAATAGCAGCAAAGACTGCATCTGGAAAGGACTAGCAGATAAAGTAGGGGACAGGAAAGGTTGCTGAGGTTGAAGCAGGTAAGAGAAGTTACCTGATCTTGAATAGCATGGAAGTGGATTCAAGGTGAAAACACAGTGTTGAATAGTTTGCACAGGATTAGGAGCTGCACTGGTCTCAGAAACAGGGATTTCATCTAATACTCTACAGTGGTTGCCATTCAACTATATTTGCTATAATCTGTGTTTCCTTCAGGTTGTCTGAGTTAGGATGAAATTCAATCAGAATAAATATCTCGTTCATACTGAAAATACGGAAGTGTGCTCAGATTGGATTTTATCTCAGACTTTTATCATTGTTATGAAAATGAAGGCTGGAACATGTGGATCTGTCTAAAAATGTGAATGGGTCTCAGTGGTCTGCTAAGGACATTGCCACCCCCTTACATTGGCTGGCCTGAACCAAACCTTTTATGTTTTATTCTCACCTATTGCCCCTATACATCTTAAATCTGCACATCATTTTTCTCTCCAGTACAGGATAATCAAAGATGCTTTTCAAATCAAAATCCTCTTGTGAACCCCTAAAATTTATAAAAACAAGTAGTCTTTTTTTTTTTTTTTTTTGCCTGTCCTACTTTTATCAAAGTTGTTCTATTAAGCAATCTAGAGACCCTTTATTCTTGAGTCAAACTGCATCAGTGAAGTTCATTGATAAGTAGCCTTGGTGCTCACCATCTCCTGGAAACTAAAAAGTTACTTATAAGAATGAATAAAACAAGTCTGACTAGGAAAGCCCACATCCCAATAAATGGTCCAGTCCTTTCAAACAAGGAAATCCTGCCTTCTAGGCGAGGTATAGACACCTAGAGCTCCCCCTGAGCCCCAGGGTTTTCTTTTGTTAGGAAAAAACAAAAAGTACATTCCTGGTTTAATCTAATTAAATAGCAACTCCTTTCCAAACTCTGGAGGTGGTTACATCCTAAAGCAATAAAACCCAGGATTCCTTCACTCAAAGAATCCCCCTAGTTATCTGTCTTCTAGGTCACATATCACAGGAGAGACCCTTAGGGCTGAATTTTTAAAAGGCAACAGGGCTTTTTCCTGTGAAGATGGTAGGTGTGTTATGTATTACATTGGACAATGACACAGAATTTCCAGCATGAAAGTCTCCTCCTATCCCATCTTATCCTCTTGAAATGATCAAAGGTTTAAAGAATATTCATGTCCAGTCCCTTAATGGTGCTGAGGTTGAAATACATGTGGAGATGCCCAGGAGACTGCTAATGAAGTACTGTGAGTAAAGTTATCACTGTCAAAAACGTGGTAAAGCTTGCATCTCAGGTGGTATTCTTGAAGACAAAAGTTCAAGAATGATTAGCTTCTCAATTTTTAAGAAATTAGAAACTTTTCCTAGGATCTCAGGCATTGCTGATGGATTTTTTTCTTTAGGTCTTGCCTTTGACATTGCTTCTCAGTTTTGTCTGTTTTTAGAGAGCAGGCTAGGGTTCCCTTGTATATGATCTTATATGGGCAGATTTCTAATTTCTTCTTTATGTTAAGGTGTAGATGATCGATTAATATTAAAGGTACATTATTTCCTAAAACATGGAAATCTATTTGTCACCACCTAACCATCTTCAGTAGATGAAACCCAATAATACTGTTGTATAGTCTCATGTACCTTTTAGGACTTCCTATAATCAGGATTTTACCTTTAGGCAGTTGGTCAGATGAAGGCAGAGTCAGTATTAATTTCTGTTCACTGCTATAGCTCTAGAAACCATATACTCAGTATATGTTATCTGTCAGTATATAGTGCTGGGCATGGCTATGATTTGATAAGAAATCAGCAATTTTGTTTGACAAATGAACTAGCATATAAATTGCTAGTTTTCTCAATAATCCAGGAAATTTTACAGTTACACATAGCTGCTTCTACTATGAAGCAAGATGAGGGATAAATCTCTTGTTGTTTTTGTTGTTGTTGTTGTTGTTTTCATTGAGGAAGCTGACATGACTTTTTTGTTCCTTCTGGAACATGAAAGTAAAATTTTGCTATCACCAAGGACGTTGAGAGGCCTTTTAATGTAAGTTAGTCAGTGAGATGTCTTCATTAAAGAATGATCATATAATTGACATAAGGCTTTGTCAATGTATTCTCTCTTGGCTACATTTGATTTTTGAAAATTCCTAATAGTTTCTTCAAGCTAGGGTTTTCTATAATTATGTATACTCAAAATATATTCAGCTTCATAGATCTCCAACTAGGGATCAAGCATAACTCATCCCTGATCAGAGCCCAGCTCCACTCCACACATGCAAAGTTCAAAGGCCTGGCTGGTTTTCATGGAAACCAGGCTGGGATTGTCCTTGAACTGTGACTGTGTTCCCAGCATCTTTGTCTGTCTATCATTTTGTGATTGGCTTTACTCAAGAGATCTTTTTAAAAACACTCAAAAGGAAGTTCTCTGTATTTGGAATTTTTATGTGTTTATATATTAAGAAATTTGAGAAATTGTATGGATAATTATCTTACTGAAACCTTACTATTTGTTGTCATTAATAACATTTTGTCAGTACAGGATTCTAGTTCACAGTTGTTTTATCAAGTTAAATAGCACAATGTTTTACATGTCAGTATGCATTTAGGAAACAAAAATAAGAAACACAAAAATCAAGTAAATTCCATGATATGTGACAGCACATCACTGAGCTCAATCCTTTGCCTCTTTGTCTCTCTACCATTAACTTTGATAATCAGAATCATAAAGCTAGAAACAATTTAGAAAAAATGAATTCAAAATTTCTGATTTTAGAGGTGAGAAAAGCAAGAGCATGGGTGTTATCTGGTTTACTAAAATGCACAGCATTATGCTGCAGCTGAGCTGGTATTAGCACATAGTTGACCTCCCATAATGCCCAATGGTTAAGAGACTGCCAAAAGTTCAAGGATGCCCTTGAACTTATGCCCTTGTTTCAAATGTTTCCCCTTGACCTTAATTTTTCCTTAACTCATTACAAAATTTTCACACCATGGTTTTAAAAAGTATGCTGGAGTAAAATGAAGACATTGCTCACAGTGGACACATCTTTGGGTATTCTATAAGCCTAGGCCTCATCTAGTCATCCAGAGGGTAAAGGGATCAAAATCATGTATACCTGGGACCCATTTATACCCCATAGTCCAGATTTGCCACCATCTAACTGTCTCCAGTATGTCAATCCCAATAATCCTGTTGTGTCTTCTCATTTACCTCTTAGCACTTCCTATAGTCAAGATTTTACCTTTAGGCCCTTGGTCAGATGAAGGCAGAGTCAGTTTCAATTTTTGTTCACTGTTATAGCTCTAGAAACCATATGCTCAGTATTTGTTGAATAAATTAATGAAAGCTCAAGATATTCAGGATCTCACCACTAACACATGGAAGAGGTGGATATACATCCTGGGCTGTCTAGATTTAGAGACTATATTCTTAAAACTACGCTATGTTTCCTCTCCACGATATTTTATAAACATCAGGGAAACAACATTAAATATACATTTTCAATATGAATTTTTAAAATCTGGTTATTTTTCAGTTACCCTGGAATTTTGAATAACCAGGAAGTCTCAACTGTGAATATACCTAGACATCAATATTTTACAGCACTTTTGCAAGTTAGTTTGGCTGCCTCCTGTGTCCCACACAACATACTGAGCTATGCATCTACAAGCACGTGTCATGAATAAGTCACTGGGGACGGACTTCTGTCCACCTGTAATTATTTCACTGAGCAAGTGCGATTTGCAATTCCTTCCCCAACTCTGCAGACTCAGTTTATTGGAAATTACAACTAGACTCTTTCTTAGCCCTGGTATGAAGCATGGAAAATTTGCCCCTTCTGCTTTCCCTCCCTCCTTTACTTTACCATTTCTCTTTTAAGGAACTTTCTGGGACTTTCCATGACCACATCATTCTCAACCATCCAATTGATTCATTTAACTGATACTCTCCCTTTTTCTGAATCCTTCCACAACCACAACCACAGAAACAAAAACAAAAACAAAAAAAACAGTCTTTATGTTAAGGTGCAGATGACCGATTAACATTAAAGATACATTATTTTTAAAGGGCATATGATAAAAGATTCCGCTTAATGCAAAATTGTAAAATATATTGAAATCCTTATGGACCTGGACTCCTTGTGGAGACCAGTTTGTGAATTCATTGTGGAGCTGGGGGGTTGCCTCCCTAATGCCCCCCAAATCAAATTGCTCCAATAACTGGCCAACAGGGGCCAAATCAGCATTGTGCATATCCTAGAGATGTTACAAAGATCTCATAGTACATTCCCTGGACTCTTTGAAAGAGCTTAAATCCATTGTATTTCTTCTTTGTCTAACACTTACTTTCAAATTCCCTTTTATGCTTTAATTAAGCTCCTTTTGGACTCCGAGGAGTTAAAGAGCTTTTTTCTGAAGAATAATGACAAAAAAAAAAAAAAATGGAGGAGAGGAAGTGCTTCTTTTGAAGGGAAATTCTGTCTTTTGTTTTTCCTCCTCAGGAATCCCAGCTATTTCCATACTCTGCACCTATTTATATACACAGGGGAGAGAAGAGAGAGGGGCCAAGGAGATGGTACCCTGGGTGCTCCTTGGGACACAAAGTAACTTTAATAAGAGGCCAGTGTGTTGGTAATGAACGTAAATATGTGAGGGAGGGAAAAATAAAAGGACTGTGAAAGGGAAGATGAAAAAGATTAAGAAAAAGAAAGAAAAAAGGGGAAGGAAGGAGGGAGGGAGGAATGAGAGAGGAGAGATGGAGAGAGGTTAGCGTTAGCTCACCTGGGACGACCCTAATGGTAAATTTATAATGAGGAGATGCATTACTGAATGATTTACTGCTAATCCCATAGCAAGAGCAGGAGGGGGGGGAAGGAACAAAGGTTTACAGTCCCTTTGGAGATTTGTTTCATCTGCACATCAGCCCACAATTAATGGCCATTTAGCTGTTGTTCTCCTGCTGGACACTGGTGGATTGATTCAGTAAATAAAAGTGACAGAGCGATGTCCCATGGAGGCAGACGGTGGAGTCTCTGCACCTGTTATTTGTGAATCTCGGCTTGCCAGGTCGTTGACCTTTAGAAGCTGGCGAAAATTAATAAGTGAAAGCACAAAGCTGCTTGCTTTGAAAAAATGCGATCAGAGTACCCAGGCAGGCAGCAGTTGGGCTGCTTTCTTAGGATTTGGCCAGGAATCTCTGCATGGTTATCACCCCTTCATCCGAAGACCAGCAGCAGCCATGGGAGGTAAGGCTGCTGGTCAAGCACTTCTTAGTCTCCCTGTGTGATCCAAGAAGGCCTGGGGAAATGGAAATGTGGGGATCCTTTGGGATTGCAAACCATACCTTATACATTGCCAGCTTTGGGGTTCAGGCTGCCCTGTTCTTCCTGAGGCAGTTTGGGACAGTTGGGCGTGGGTGGGGAGTGACCCAGCCAAACTGGGCTGGCGCATCTGAGCAGCTGTGCTTGGCATGGTGATGGGGTGAGCAAACAGCTGCGTGAGTAACTGATCATTTGCAAATAGTTAATGACAGATTTGTCCTTTGTGTTCACTGCCATAGGAGGGGAGTAAAATAAAAGGGAGGGAGAGTCAGGCCAGGGGGTTTTATAGCTGTGGCCACTGTGACTGCTGTTGTTATTGTGGTTGTTTTGAAAGTGATAGGAAGGTCAACTGAAGTTAACAGGATTTGCTTCTTTCCTGGGCAAGCTGCCTCCCAAATGAATCCAGTTCATGGGTTGTGGGACAGATCGCAGTGGTCAAGGACTGATATAAGGCCTATATCGGAATTCATCAACAAAGAAACAAACAAAAAAAAACATTTATTTTTATATTCTTCTCTGTTAAAGTTATCTATCCCTGTATTTTTTTGTAATTTGGCTTTTTGTTATTTATTTCACAGTAAATTGCCGTCCATCCAGCAGGCATAATTAGCCTTTGTTTGCTATGCAGATGAGGGAAAGGCTGGATTTGGCTAAGTGACTTGCTGAGTATTAAAGAGTGCACTGGATCCACCTATGAATGTTATTTGAGGAATTATAAAGGACACCTGCCCTAATATGCCCCTAAATAGAATTGCACCATTAGCAATGCATTCATCTGAGTTAAGGCAGTTCAGGTTTAAAGAGTCTTCCTTAAATGGCTAATTCCACTGGGATGTAACTCACTCCTTTTTATTGTAGTGCAACGAATCCATCAACAAGGTCTAGAAATCCTGTCTCCAAAATATACATGCTGAATCTGGACACTTCCATTTCCAGTGCCATTAAACCAGCCATGCCATTATTGTGCCTTGCCTGCATTTTCTCATCCCGCTCTTAACGGCTCTCACTTTTCCCTCTGTTATCTCTTTGCCATCCTCCATCAGTAACTCAAGTGATCCTTTAAGTCAAATGATGACTGTGCTTAAAACTCTCCAGAAGTTTCCCCAAACACTCAGAATAAAATCCAATCTAGTCACCATGGTCTGTATCCTGGAACTTCATCTCTTACCCCTCTCCACTCCTACCTACTCACTATTATCCAATCCCCTTGCAGATTTATTTGCTTTTCTTTGAGCATGATTAGTTTTCCCTTCCTCAGCAGTTTTGACCTTATTGTTTCTTCTCCCTGGAGTTTTATTCCCAGGATCTCCAGGTGTCTGCCTCCTTCTCAATGCTCCGTTCCCAGCTCAAATGTCATCTTACATCATGGAGGAGGTCTTCTCAGACCACCCTTTCTGGCAGTAGTTACTGTTGCAATACTCAGATTTTATTCTCCAGGTGACCCTATCACTGAAGAAAATACCCATGGAAAGTAAGGTTCTATAAGCCCTATCAAAGGAAGAATTAATACAACTGGAAAAACTACTTCATTAATGTTTAATAAAACAGCCGCTGAACGATGGAGAAGAAGAATTAATCCACCTAGCAGAAAGCAAGCTGGGGAGAAGGAAAATGAAAGATGTAGATAAGACACAAAATTTATCACAGGAGTTGGGAATGGAGGGAGACTGACCATGCACTGTAGTGAGAGGAGGGAAAACTAGACATCTAGGCACCCTTAGCAGACACACATGTCTTGGAATACAACATAAAAAGTGAGAAGTAAGCAGAAATAACATGAGAGAGAACTAAGCAGAATATCTTTTTAATTGATGTTTTCTTGGTTTGTTTTGGGTTTTAATTTCATTTTTCTTTTCTAAACCAAGTTTATGTATACTTAATATTTTTGGATAGACAGATGAATTTTTCGAGTGTTGAATGGCTGGTTTGTCCTTCTTATCAAACCAAGGTTAACAATCTTTCAATTATGGATATTATAAAAATCTCCAAGTTACACTCTAAGCTTTTTAGACATCTAATTTCCTGAGCTCTTTAATGGCATTATCAATCAACAATCTGAATGGAAACGGTCTCATAAAACCTATCCTGAGTCAAGAAGAATGGGACTATTTCATGGCCTACAAACAGTTCAAGTACAGTGTTCTCTCTGAGGTGCCCTTAAAGGTAGTCATGAGGCTCTGGATTCCTAGTTCAGTGATGCCAGATGGTTTACAGAACCCCAGAGAAAGTGAGAAGGATCTTTGTGAGCCTAATACCTGATCGTTATCAAGACTAACTTGAGAAACAGGTAAATGGGGGAAAAAATTTAAAAATCTAAATTGGTTGAGTGTTAAACTTACAAGAAAACAGAGTCAGTGATTATTAATTATATGCAATATGTTCATCATAATACCATCTTCATTGTTACCCTGACTACAAATACACCAGCACACTACACATTTATACACAACCACACCCATAATCACACACACCAAATCAAATAACTTTATTTTCTAATCATGATTCCTCCAGTAGTCCTAAGAATCTGGACATTTTGATTGGGTAAGAAAAATATCTATAGCCTTTATCAATGGCAGGCCAGCAGGGAGTTATTTTTAAGGTAGCTGAAGAATAGACAGAGATATCACAGGGAAATGACACCCAGTGGTTTTGCGATAGCAAAATGAACTATAAGATATAGTGGCAAATAAGCATCCTCAAAGTCTCTGCTTTAATCCACTAGGTGTGGACCTGAGAATAGGCATGTCTAACAATGTACCTCAGGAGGCTGATACTCTTGCTCTGGGCTCCATACTGTGAGCAGCAATGGTTCTAATGTATCTTCCGAATTAACAAAATTAACTCACTGAAATCAAGAGTGATTCAGACTTTCTGGAAAGATTCACATGTTTTCATCCTGCAAATATTTTTCAAGAACTAGTAGTGAAAATAGAATGTTCTTCCCACTCTTCACTTACAGAATATAGATAGCTGTCACAAATTTTTAATAAGATATTGTGCTTTTGGTCAAATGCCCTGTCTATATAGTTTGAAAGGATCCTTGCATGTCTTTCAGTCTAAGGTGAGAAGATCTGGTACCTAGCAGTTGACCCCAGTGCCCTAATCTCCTGCTGTTGATGCAATAGCAGGTGGCTATGGGCCCTACCCTCTCTGACTCCAGTACATTTTTCTTTCTTGGGTCACTCATCCTCAGCCAGTAATTTCAACATTGTTTAGTGATATTTTTAAATTATTGTTTCTCCCTTTTGTTACAGACACGAAGTGAAAAATCTCAGATAAGAGCAGATAATTTGACCCAAATTCCCAAATGTGTGATAATTTCCCTCACCATAGGAAAATGTGCAATGACTTGCTAAGTAACTGGGCAGTTTGGGATGCTTGAATTTGCCCTTAATGAAAAGGACTTTAAGGGAAGAATTTGATTGAGATAGGTAATTCCCAACTAGGGAAATTGCATCCAAAAAAGGCTTCACTGTGGGGTTTCCTATTAGGATATTTCTGGACAACAGGTCAATTATTTCTGTCTCTCATGCTGAAACCAGTGGTAGGGGGAGATCAAAGGGTTATGAAAGAGGTTAATAACTGAAATAAGTTTAACAAATAAAGAGAAAAAATTGTTCTCTATACTCAGCATGGGGTCAACCCCTAAGAGTCACTTTAAGAATAGGTCACAGAGTCAAATACTGCAGGGCTGCGTTGTAGGTGGGCAGGGCAGTTTTATAATGAATAATAGCGTTTATATAATATGATGGGTTTGGGCTGGAAGCTGAGGTCTACAGAGGTCAACAGTAAGTACTGACCCTACCACCCGTGAAAGAGTTTTATTGTTTTGTTGACCGGTGTGGGAAGCTCAGTGTCCATGCAGGCTTATCTTCAGATCTGCATTAATCTGCTCTCATTAGCCAGGCGTCTTCTCTGATTAGCCAGGGGTCAAAGAATCTGGATTGTACATGCTGATGGTCTGCCCTGCTGATGTGCATGACAGGGGCAGGGCAGCCTTCAGACCTGAGTTAGAAAAGTCCTGCCCATGGTCCTCATGGGCTTTCGGTTCAGTGACAAATTACAGGGTAACGATCTTCTGATTGAGTCGAGGTGGGATTCGTTTAAAAAGTCCAGAGCAAATGAGTGTACGTGAGATTCGGACATAAGTACTCTCATCCTTTGGCACCCACTGAGAAATGGGTGGCAGTTAGAAAAAGAGAGATAGTGTGTGTGTGGGGAGGGGGATGTGCATGTGTGTGAGGTTGGAAGGTGAAGAACAGTCAGATCAAGGATGGTTTCCCAGAAAAGCATCAGAGGGATGACTAAATGGATGCAACTTAGGTTTTAAAAAGATGCCTTATGCATCTATGGGAGTGTTGTATTCTTTAAAAAAAAAAAAAGTGAACCTGAGATAATTTTTGCATCCTCCAAAAGTCTTACAATGTTCTAAACACATTTAGAATTCCCCTTTGGATGTTGCCTTTAGAGTAATGATATGTTTCTTTCAAATATTCCCTATCATAAGGAAGTCTCAAAAAACTTAAAGGTAAGTTAAATTAAAAAAAAAAAACCTGCTTAAGATTAGGATGACCTTGGGCAAATCATTTATACTTCAACTTGACCAACGATAAACTTAGAATAAAATACAGACAGATCCCAATTTATGATTTTTTTTTGACTTTATGATGGTATGAGAGCCTCCCAATTTTTTATTTTATTTTATTTTTTACTTTAGGATGATATGAAAGCCATGTGTATTCAGTAGAAGCAGTACTGCAGATTTTAAATATTCATCTTATCCCAGGCTAGGATGCTTGCAATGCTGGGGAGAGGTAGTGAGATGCATTTCTCTATCAGCTACAGATTACAAATATAAACAAGGAATTCTATGCTGCTCAGTTACAACGTTTGGTAGGGGAGGTGTGTCAAACAGAGTTTCAACTCATGATGTTTTCAGCTTTTAATGGGTTTATTGGAATATAACCCCATCATAAGTCCAGAAGCCTCTGGAATATCTATACATTAGAATGGGAGAATTTAATAAATTAATGTACTTACATGTCTCCAAAGAATCCATCTAATAGAATGAACAACTCTGTAAAAGTTAGTATTAGAATTGACACTGTTTGAAAAACAACAGATAAGATGCTAGATGACACATGCCTGTAATTCCAGTGGCTCCAGAGGAGGTGCGGAGGAGGCTGAGGCAGGAGGATAGCAAGTTCAAAGCCAACCTCTGCAATTTAGCAGGACCTTGAGCAATTTAGTGAGACCCAGCCTCAAAAGAAAAATAAATAAGTAAATAAATAAATAAATAAACGAACTGTGAATGTGGTTCTGTGGTTAAATACCCCTGGGTTCAATTCCTGGTACCAAAACATACCAGAGATAATTAAATTGAGTAGCACATTTTTTGATGCAAAAGAGCTAAGGAGACAAATGTCATGAGACACTAGCTGTTGGCGTTTACATGCCTAGGACCATTCTCTTTACCATCTTTCCACCATGTTTATCCAGAGGTTTATCTCCTGTCAGACTTAAACATCATCTTGAAGGGAGAGAAAAATCTCTAACTTGTAGAAAAATCTTAAAAATCACCCAGGAAATGACTTCCTATACTGTTCAGAATTCAAGACACTTTTCCATTTGCTATACATAATTAAAATTCAGAAAAGAACAAAATATTTTTTTGTATGTGTGTGTATGTGTTTGCTTTTTACTTAAAAAAAAAAACACTGTGATATTTTAAAACTTGTTTACCATATAAAGGATAAAAGGAAGTCAAAGTTGCTGTGCCCATTCTGGGTATAAGAGTCAAAACAATGCCCTCTACCTTTAATAATGTATTACTAGGACAGAGGGCTAAATCACAAAGATATAACTATCCAGGCTAATAAGTACCCTTAGCAAATAAGAGCAATTTAAAACCAATGTAAAATCTCGTGCAGTTGGCTATTTTATATAAATGCACATACACAGTTTAAAGAGAGAGGTGAAAATAAACAACCTGGATGAAATTTGGCTGTCTTTGTAGTACATTCTGACCCAATCTCCTCCAGTAATAACTTCAAATCCAACCTAATAGAATAGTAGGGATAGCAGCATTTTATTCCAATTAACTCGGCTTGCCACTGAAGAAGCTTAGGTCTCTTTTATAAAATGTAAAATACTTCCTCTTGACCACCTGCACTCATTCCTATGATTTGCATCTATTTGATTTTAATGTTTTTGTTTTGTTTCATTATGTTTTGTAGTTTTCTAGTAGAGAGGAGTAGAAAGTATAGAATGGGAAATAACTCCAAATATGCCCCAAATCTCATTCCCTTTGCATGGCTCCGGTACAGTCAGAGAAATAATTGCTGAGTTCTACAAAAAGTGATTCATGTTTTTGCTTACCCTTACGCTTTCCTTTTAGAAAATTTTGTAAACAGACCTTTTACAAAAAAGGAAAAAATGTTTTGGGCACAAAACTTTTGGGATACACATTGCTGAACTTAATGGTCTGTGGTATCCTTCCTGAGAAATGAAGTCAGTATCCTAGAACCAAGCAACGCAACAAGCTATATAAATCAACACAGAAAGAAATCACGCTAATGACTTTTCCCAATTTAAAGAAATGTCAAAGGCAACCATATAAATGGAATGCAATCAATATGAATAATAATAAATAACCACCCTGGGTACTGAACTTTCCATCAACTTTTAAATGTTCTGTCTGGCATATTTCTAACATTTAAATAATTCTAAAATTTAAAAACCATGTGCAAACAGGGATGAATTAAAGTACTCTTCTTTTCTAGGGTGATTGTGGTGGTGGTATTTAAAAGATGAAACAATCACACATACAGAAAAAAAAACACATTAACATTTCCTAGCCGATTTATAAATTTTCTAAAAATAATTTCTGTATACCTGGAGATCATATGTGCTTAAAAAAGGAAATTAACCCTTGTGAAACTGATTCATTAAATTGATACCTGAGCTGTCATTATGTGTTTGAAGGAAGATAACCACCCCAAGGGGTGGGGGGGGGAAGAGAAACAACTGAGCCCTATTGGGAGGATCTTCTGACATTTTCAACATTCAACATTATAACATTTCAGAGAGTTATTAGACCTAAAAATGATCCCAAATCACAGCATTTTGATATCTAATGTTTGGATTTGTTTCTTTAACCTCCTAGAAGTTTATTGTTTCTCTGAGCTGGCTTATTATGGATCAGATCAACATGAACAAATTGAGACATGAAATAGAGAACTGGAAGTAATGTTCTTTGTTGCCTCCACGTCTCCCGCCATATAAATAAAGCAATGAAATTCAGTGTGAAAGAAATGAACACAAGGATGCCTGAATCTGAGTGTAGAGTCTGCATTAATTAGTTATGTAATCCTGAATGAGTAATGTAACTTCTTATTCTTATTTTGCTTGAATTCAAAATGAAAGATCAGAACCTAGCATAATTATCTTTTCACATTTTAATTACATAGTATTTTAATAACATACATGAGTATACCAAAAGATACTAAAACTATGTATTTTTTACTCATATTTTAACAAAAGCAAATTTTTCATATTTACTTTAGGTATTTTTAACATTATTTTAAGATCTAATTTGTGTACAATAAAATTGATCAATTCAAATTTACAACCAAAAATTTTTAAGGAAGTTTTGTGTACCTCCTGGCAAAATCTGAGTTTATAACATTTTTTTTAATTTTCATTTTTAGTTGCTATGACAATACAATGATCTTGACATATCATACATTTGAATCAAATGGGCTATAATTTCTTATTTTTCCAAGTGTACAGGTTGCAGAATCACATTGGTTATACAGTCTATAACATTTTTATCACTTCCAATGCATCCATTGTATGTGAGTATGACTCTCACTGTAAGCTCCTGTTCCCAGGTTCACCTCTGGACATCTCATACTATGGATCATATACGAAGTAGCCTTGGTGTCTGACTTCCTTTAGTTGGCACAGACGTCAGCAAACTTCAACTCAAAGGCTAAATCCTGCCTAACTGTCATACTTATGAATAAAATTGTATTGGCGACAGCCACAACCCTTAATGTACTTGACATATGTCTTCTTTCCTTCTACCAGAAAGGAGATGAAGAGATACAACTGAACAGTTGCAACTGCTGCAGTTTCTGGACTGCAAAACCTAAAGATGCTTCTTCCTTTATGATCCTTCAGAGACTGTTTGCCCATTTCAGATTTAGCGTGGTTTGGAAGTTCATCACATTGTAGCAAGTTTCAGCATTGCTTATTTTCATGGCTGACTAGCATTCTATTATATATATATATATATATATATATATATATATATATATATATATATATATATATATATATATATATATATCACATTTTTCTTTATCTATTCACCAGTTAATGGAATTGGCTCCAGTTACTGGCTATTAGTAGTGCTACTGCTTAAATACCTAAGTACAAGATTTTTTGTAAATGTATGTTTTCATTTCCTTTGAGAGTTACCTAGGAGTGAAATTGATGGTTTTAATTATGTAACTTTTGAAGAAAGCCCATTTTTTCCCCAAAATTGCCTTACTATTTTAATATTCCTTAATATCAGGAATGTCTGAAGGTTACACTGTCTCCACATATCCACCAGTACTTACTGTTGCCTATCTTTTACAGTATAACAAATCCAGTGGTAGTGAAATAGAACCTCAGTTTTAATTTGCATTTTCTTTTTTTTTTCGCATTTTTTTTATTGGTTGTTCAAAACCTTACAAAGCTCTTGACATATCATATTTCAAACATTAGTTTCAAGTGAGTTATGAACTCCCATTTTTACCCCAAATACAGATTGCAGAATTACATCGGTTACACATTCACATTTTTACATAGTGCCAAACTAATGACTAATAATGTTGGACAGTTTTTCATGGGCTTATTGACCTTTTTGTATCATTCTTTGTGAATCATCTATTCAATTTTCTATACAAATTTAAATTCTGGATATGATTGTTTACTGGGTTTATCATTCGTACATATTTTTTTTCAATCTGACTTAACTTTCAATTACCTGAAGTCTTTTGATGTGCAGTTTTAATATTGATGAAATTTAATTTATTTTTAATGGATTTCGCTTTAGGTATTAGAGTAAAAAAATCTTTGCCAAGTCAGTTCCTTTAGAATTTTTCCCTGTATATTCTTCTGAGACATTCAATGTTCGTCTTTGCCTTCAAAAATACCTTTAATATTTTTATGCATATGTTGAAAATTAATTGTTGAGTTCTTTTTTAAAAAAAATATTTAGGTGTTCAGTTGACCTAACAAACTTGTTATAGTAACTATTCATCAAAATGGCTTGAAGACTATGTCACTATGTCTGTCTGTTCCCTATCAATCTTCATTGTTTTACAGTCAACAAGTTTAAAAAATAGAAAAATTCATAAAGTCCATATATTTACCTTCTACAGCACTGTTTTAAATTCTGAGTTCTTTAAATTTACATGTAAATTTTAAAATAAATCTGTTAATTATTTTTTTAAAAAAAAGAAGCTTGATGAGATTTTTATAAGAATCACTTGACTCTATGGAATAACTCACCATCTTAATGGTAGATGATAGTAAGTCTTTTGATTCTGAACCCGGAATGTTTCTCCATACATATTGACTTTAAATTTTAATAAGCAATGTTTTATAGTTGTCAGTATAAAATTCTTGCATTTTCTTGAAATTTGCTCCTAAATCTCTTATTCTGTTTGATTCTATCAAGAATGGAAGTTTTTCTTCTTTTATTTTCAGGTGGCCCATTATTGAATATACAAATGTAATTGTTATACCATGTATTATACCTCCTTGCTGAGCTTTTCTATCAAGTCTAATAGTTGGTCTTCTTTTTAGATGGTGTATTATTTTTGTGTATTCCCTGGGGTTCTCATCACACAGGATTATACTATCTGTGAATATAGTTTTGCATCTTATTTTCTGATTTTTTAAAAATATATTTATTTAGTTTTATCTGGTGCTGAGGATCAAACTCAGGGCCTTGCATGTGCTAGGTGTGTGCTCTACCGCCGAGCCACAACTCCAGCCCTGCATCTTATTTTTTGAAATGAATATCTTTTTTGTTTCTTTTCGTCTCCAGACTTCACTGGTTAGAACCTCTAGTGTAATGTTGAATAGAAGTGGTAAAAGTGAACATTTTGCCTCTTTCCTTTTACTGTAGGAAAACATTCAGACTTTTGTTAATTTTCATGTTAGTTATTTTTATGTATATACTTCATCATATTCAGAAATTGCCTTTCTTTCCTAGGCCTTTCTTATCTTATGCCTTTCTTATTAAGAATTTTATCAACACTTTGTCAAATGGTTGGGTTTTTTTTCACTGAATCTATGTAGGTGATCATGTAATTTTAGTCTATATTCTATTAATATGATGTATTACATTAAATCATTTCCAGATATTGAACCAATTTGCATTGCTAGTATAAATTATCTTTGATCATGAGGCATAAATCTTTTTCTATGTTGCTGCCTTCATTTTTAAAAAACAGTTTAAGATTTTTGAATCCATATTGATGGGAAATCTTGGTCTATAGATTTCTTCTTTAATCCTGTTTAGTCTGATTTTAGTATCAAGGTAATGACTTCATAGATAAGATTGGAAACTGGTTTTTATTTTTAATTGTTGACTTTATGAAAAAGTTTGTAAATGGTTGCCATTATTTCATTTTTAAATATTTGACAGAATTCACTACTGAAGTCATCAGGGCCCTACAAGTCTATGAGAAAAGTTTTAATTATTATTTCAAATTCACTATTTCTTCAATCAATTTAGATTTTTCTGATTCTTCTTGGTTTAGTTTTGGTTAAATTCTTTCTTTCTAGGAATTTATTCACTGCATCTAAGCTGTCTACTTTGGTGGCCTAGAATTGTTCATAATGTTTTTTGTTTTTTTCTTATAATCTTCTTGCTGGGTTTGTAGTGATGTATCTGCTTTTGTTTCTAATTTTCTTTTTTATTTTAAATACTTTTTATTTTTAGTTGTAGATAGACACAATACTTTTATTTTGTTTATTTATGTGGTGCTGAGGATTGAACCCAGTGCCTCATGCATGCAAGACAAGCGGTCTACCACTGAGCTACAACCCCAGCCCTTGTTTCTAATTTTCTAATTTGGAAAATTTAAGTCTTTTCACCTAACCCCAACCCCTGCTTTATCTAGGTAAGTTCCTAAAAATTTTATTGATCTTCTCACAGAACCAACATTTAAAATTCACATTTCCCACAGCCTTGCCAATAGAATATCATAAAAATGGTGCATAAGTATGAGTTAATATGTCATTCTTATTTTTTTTTTCTGTACTGGGAATTTAACTCAGGGATACTCAATGTGAGACACATCCCCAGCTCTATTTTGTATTTTATTTAGAGACATGGTCTCACTGAGTTGCTTAGTGCCTTGTTAAATTGCTGAGGCTGACTTTGAACTCGCGATCTTCCTGTCTCAGTTGCCCAAGCTGCTAGGATTATAGGCCTGCGCCACCATGCCCGACTTAATATGTCATATTCTTAATATACAAAACCTTGTCATTCTTCATATGTTTAAGGATTTTTACTTTTTGTTCTGTAAACCATTATGTTTACTCAATTTATGTTAGACTGCTGGCAATATTTTTACTTGTTGCTTACAAGTTTTGGTTTATAATATATAAGGTTTTTAATTCTGATAAAAACTGCAAATGTCTTTTGCCTCTTTTTCCTATTTCTTTGGACTTTGGATGTGATTATTTTTGCTATAAAAAAAGTTTTCTCATTATCTCTCTCTTTTCAGCTTCTTATTTGGATCAGGATGTTTTTCTTTGTCTTAAATAAACATGTTATTTTCTCCTTTAATTCTCTTATATTTTTATTTTTCATATAAGCCTCTGATTCATTTAAAAATTTTATTGACATATGGTGTGATATTTAGACAGAATTTATATATTACTCTAAATGGTAATTGAATTATACAATTTTAAACCATTGAGATGATAAATTTATCACAAAGCATATTATCAAATGCACTTAAGCATATATCTGAATGCACTTCTTTTCCTATTTTTTTTGGCCTGCCTATTGATTGATGCATAAATATACTTTTTGTAGAAGATCTGTAACTTATCTTAATTTCCACTTAGACATATAAAAAACATAATATCCAGAAAACCATTAATAAACAAAACACTATGAGCAAGCAGAAATAAAATAGATAGAGAAACCACCATAGTCAGAAAACCATTAATGAACAAAACACTATCTACCAAGAATAAAATTGACCAAATTACATTAAATACACCTATAAATATGTCACAATGTATCCCCATTATTATGTATACTGACAATGCATCCATAAAAATGAAAACATATAGATAGTTACATATATGTAACTTTAAAATCAATGTTAACTGCAAAGTAAGATTTGGCATTTTTATAGCAATAAAACGTAATACATAAAAAAATAAGAATTTAGCATCAATTATATGGTGTTGAGTCACAATATGCAAAGACAGCCTTTCAATCCTTTCAAATGTAGTTTTGCTTTCCCAATACTTAAAATTTTTCCTTATAAAGTTTTTGCATATTTTTAGTTTTTTTAAAGTACTTTAGTATATATATTTCAGTGCTTAGATCTCTGTTTTAGTTTTTTGTTTTTTTTTTTTCCACTGTGACCAAAGGACCTGACAAGAACAATTAGAGGAGGAAAAGTTTATTTATGGGCTCATAGTTTCAGAGGTCTTAGTCCACAGATAATGACTCTGTGACTCTGGGCCAGAGGAGAGTCAAAACACCATTGCAGAAGGGTGTGGCAGAGGAAAGCAACTGGAAATATGGCACCAAGAAGCAGAGAGATTTCTATACCAGGGACAAAATATATACCCCAACAGCATGTCTCCAGTGATCCATCTCCTCTAGCCCTATCCTACCTGCCTGTGGTTACCATCCAGTTAATACTGAACAGGGGATTAACACACTGATTATGTTTGAGCTCTCATATCTAATCATTTCACCTATAAACTTTCTCACACAGTCTCACATGTAAGTTTTTGAGGGACACCTAATATTTAAAACATAATAATCTCTAAGTACATTAAATTTTGCTAGATACTTTGTAAGAATTTGCAGCTGTGACCATATTACTTTCCTCAGTAGTTCTAGTAAGAGTACAAAGAATTGTATTATTGGATTTACTAATAATACTTTTCTCAATAGTTCTATTAAGAGTACAAAGAATTTTATTATTGGATTTACTAATATTGAAAGTTTTGCATTTCTTTAATAAATATTTGAATATGAGCAAAATAGTAAAGAAAAAGTAAGCAGAAGAAATAATAACAATAAAAACAGGAACTGTAAGTAGAATAATACCATTTCCATCTAATAAATACATCTAACAATGACATTTTACCATTTTGCTTGTTTTCAAATATTTTAATTGGGATTTTAATGTAGTTATTCTTTATTGATATAAATATTCAATGCTAGTAAATTTCTTTTATATATTTCTTTGGCAATATTCTATTAATTTTGACATGTCTGTTTTATTATCTGTTTTTTTTAAAAATTCCACTATTTTGTTTTGTTTCTCCTTATTTTCTCTGAAGATAGATTAATAGAGATACATAATCTTAAAAAGAAGGCATTTAAATTTAATAATTATACTTTTTTCTGATCATTCTTTGTATTGTTTTCATTTTTAAAATGTATTATTTCCTAGTAGCCTAAAACATACAGAAATTATTTATAAATATTTTCAGTTATAATGAAAAGGAGGTGTATTTTGTAATATTAGATATACAATTTTTACTCATATTTAAAAGATATAAGATAAATACAAAATAATTTAACATGATTAAACATATTGATATGTACAAAACACCAACAGATCAATGATCTTAAAATGACTTCAACAAATACATAAAATTATTTGATCCAATTCAAATAGTTTCATGTAAAGCAATAAACACCTTTCAATAGAGTAGGAGTAATTAGAAATACATAAAATTTATAACATGATAAAAGGTATTTATTATTTTCAGCTATTTTAAATACAACTTATTTACTCAGTCCAAATGTTTTCATTATATTTTTTGGATTCAATAATATTTTTGTTATAAGAGTATATTTAATATAATAATATATTATTATTGTAAATGCTTTAATTTACCCTCAATTTTAAACATCATTTTCTTCAAATATTGAATTCACAAATGATTTACTAAGAATTTTCCAGATACATTTAATGAAAATTCTATTTTGATTTATTTGTTGTCCTTTTGTAAATAATATATTTTTTTCTCTAATACATGATGAAATTTTAGATTTTTTTTTTTGCCTTTGCAATTTTTATTCTGTAATATCACCATGATGCATAAGACAGAAACAATAGTTATCCACAAAAATCTATTGTTTCCTTTTTTACAACAATAACTTGGTAGCAAGGCACACAGGTTATTCATACTTTTCAGGTTTTTTTTACCGTGAGGGTGACCAAGGGACAGACTTCCCTACAATGGATCAATTGTTTTCTTTTTCTTTTTGTGTGGAGGATTGAACCCAGGGGCACTTAACCACTTAGCCACATCCTCACTCCTTTTTAAAAAATATATATTTTTTTATTTTGAGACAGGATCTCACTAAATTGCTTAGGGCCTTGCTAAGCAGTTGGGTCTGGCTTTCGACTTGTTAGCTGCCTTCCTCAGCCTCCAGAGTTGCTTGGATTACAGGCATGCACCATCATGCCTGGCCAGATCAGTTTTAAAAGAGTTGCTGAATTCACTGTAACCTTCCTCATCCCTCTGTGGAATTATGGAAGGCAACAGGTTGGTGGCAAGGGTGGAGCAAGCTACAGAATGGCCAGAGGAGAAGTCCATAGAGGGATGTTTTACAAGTCCCAGACCACAATATTTTCAAATATCTCTTCTTCCTTTTCTCCAGATTCGTATTCTATGAGGTTTTGGGAACATGTCTTAATCTTCTTCCTTTTCTTCTCCAAGTCACATGTTTTAGGTTCAGACTCTTCCAAGGCAGATTGTGATACAGTTTATTGCAACTAGTTTATTAGGAATAATCCCAGAGAACCACAAATAGCAGTGAGGAGAGTATGAGATTAGGATGATCAGTATTATGGTAGAATAGAGTCTCCCTCCTCACCAGATTTATATGTTTGTTGAAGTCCTAACCCCAAGTACCATAGACTGTGATTGTATTGGAAATGATGTCCTTAAAGGAGAACTAAGGTAAAATGAGGTAATATGGGTGTTCTCTAATTCAATCTGACTGTTGTCCTTATAAAATGAGATTAGAACACACATGACTATGTTTTTTATCAAAACTGCTATTAACAGAATATCAATGATGGAATGATGTAAACAACAAAAATTTGTTTTGTAGCAATTCAGGAGGATAGTAGTTCAAGGTCACAGTGTTGGCAGTTAGGCTTCTCCTGAGGCTTGTCTCTTTGGCTTAGAGATGGTCACCTTTACACTGTGTCCACACTTGCTTTGTCCTGGTGTGCACTGATGCACACCTGATGTCTTCCTTTGTGCCCAGATTTCCTCTTCTTATAAGGATATCAGTTCGATTAATCTTGATAGTTTCATTTGGACATAAGTGCCTAATGTACATTATCTCCTAATGCAGTAACCTGAATTGCTGGGTATTAGGGCCATGGGAAGAGGACAACCACAAATTCTATCCTTCAGAATTCTGAAAAAACAAATCTCTGCTGTTCAAGCCATCCAGGTTGTAGTACTTTCTAATGGTTGCCCTACTAGACTAACAGAGAGAATTGGCAGATCACCACTATAAGCAATGGAAGCTCAATTCTCCTGGGTATACCTCAAGAGAGGCATTATTGACTATGGCTCAGAACATGTGGCATTTATCTACCAGCTCCCATCTAATATTGATTGAAGGCTACTCCCATAGACAAATTATTTATTTTTTGACAGCTTTTCCTATGTGGTTCAGGCAAAATCAAGCAACCAAGGAATGCATTCAAAGAGCCCCCAGGAGATTACATCTAAAAGAATCATCCACATGCAAATGAATAGTTTTTGGTGTAGAGACTTCAGAGGAAAACTTACAGTGTCTGTTTCACTACTCTACAAATGCATCATCAATCTATTTCTCTGTTGCATTTGTGGAAATATTTACCTATTGCCATATCTGTCCTACAAGTCTTATACTTGCAATTTTTAATTTAGTTTTACCCCACCCCAATAAGATATACTAATATATGCATATATATATACATATATAACATATTTATATATTTTTCAAGATCATATATCTATTATTTATATATAATGTATTATTTATATTATATAATTTCTGGTATTTTTTTACACTCTTTTGTTCTTTCATTTGAGAGTCTATTTTTATTCCTTTAAATATTTTATACATGCTTGTTTTATATTTTATTTAGATTCTGAAATGGGTGGTAAGAATAAGATATCATTTGTAAATGTTTTATTTTTCAAAAGGACAGTCTATTAATTCGTTGTGAGTTACAGCATATATATTGCTATAAATAGGTTAAGAGAAAAGAGATAAATGTTTCCTTAAATAAAAAAATATTACAACATTAAAATACATACAGTACTGCAAAGAGAACAATGATTTCTTTTCAATGAATTCCACTCCATGTAATCAGTTCTTGACTTTCTAACTCTTGAGTTAGTCATGTCATGAACCCACATACATCTTTGTGGAAATGCTAACTCAGTCCATTGGTATGATCTCAAAGTTGTTTGGTACCATTAGAATCTGCACCCACAGGGATCTGGTGTATTTTTCCATGGTCTTCTGACAGATTCAGTCACACATGGTGTCTTTGGCTGATCAAAAGTGTTTTTAGGCAAGCATCAAAGTAAAATCATGATTCCAAGAAAAACACTACTTGCACATGACAAACTGGCTTAAAATATCATGGTGGAAAGTGTGGCAACTCAGAACATGACAACCAGGGAGCAGAGAGAGCTCTGCCCCCCAGGGGCAAAATATATAACTCAAAGTCTCGCTGCCAGTGACCTAATCCCCCCAGCCACATGCCACCTGCCTACAATTGCCTTATTATTATTCCCTATGGATGGATTCATCCACTGATAAGCTTCACACTCTCCTAACATTTCACCTCTGAACATTCTTGCCTTGTCTCATACATGAACTTTTGGGGTTGAACTTATATCCAACCCATAACAGAAGGCAAAGGCAAATTTCTTAGTACATACTACATGCTGCATACTATTTCTGCACTATTTATATTAATATCATTTTACCCATGCAAATTTAACCTAGGGAAGGCTTCTGATTTGACAATTCCCATACAACTTAGCAAAAGTTACATATCAAATAATCCTAATTATTTCTAACACCTCACTTCTACAAGGTGAAAGTGAAAATCTTTGTGGTTTTCCAACAACCACAAAGATATCTGAAGGAGAGTTTGAGATTCAAAATATGTCACTTATATTTGATTTGGGGAAGAAAAATATCAAAAGTTTTCAGGAGATTTGGACATTCAACTAATATAGGATCATATGTTGTAGTTCATTAATATTTTACAACCTTTTTAATGAAACTGATGGGAAAATATGTTAAAAGTGAATGAAACAGGTAACATGATTTCCAAAAACCTTCAATTCTTAAGTAAGAAACTTTTTTTTTTACTTAGTAATCAAGGACGTAATGATATAAACATGAACCATAGACATTTCTTCTGCTAACAGTCATGATATTTGTTATCTAGGCAGATTATACAGAAGATAAGATGTACCTTTTATAACTTCTTTTTAATGATAGACCAATAATAAAAAAATCATTTTTTTACACCTTAACAGAAAAAAACAATTCTAAGTTTGTGTTATTTTATCATTTGATACTAAAACTTTCTTTGAATCCTCACAAATAAGCCATCAAATCTCCTCCAGCTTCTACCATGATAAATAAAATTAATTTTTATAAACCTTTACAAATTTTTATGTTCACACATATTCATTACTGTAGAACTTTTCAAAGTATCAAAATGAACATATTTGTTATCATATCCTAATATGCAGAATTACTACTAACTACATACAAATGAGACAAAAGTATATAAACTTAAAATTTGTTTTGTATTTATGTTTTCAGTAATTTATGTTACAAATAACAGTATATAATTAATATTTATTATCTAACTCAAGTTATCATTAGTTCAAGTATTTTACTTGGATAAAGATTTTTAATCCTATCTTCAAGTTGACCTAATACAAACATAATCACCACTGAAATAGTTTGTCGGAATAATGGTTCATTGTGGCCTCATGAATTTACATGTTTAACAATTCTAAACATTTAAAAGTAGCACTAAGATTTTCAATACTGGTGAACCCATTTTATTTGGTTAGAAAAAAAAATTACTGTCATGTGTATATCTAATCCTAAGAAATCAGAAATGTATCAGTTTATATTAAACCAAACATTAAACATGTCTAATTAGCCAAAGAGTCACCTGAGTTACATGAACTCAATTTCTTAAAAATTTCAAAATAACCTTTATTTTTGGCATTAAATGTTTTAGAGGTTTAATTTCTTTATTTTTTTTGGAAAGTTCAGCAATTTCCAATTTACACCATTTTTTATACCTTTCCATACCAGTCAGAATAAAACTCCTATAGTATTATCCTATTAGAAATACTGTTAGATGTAGGGAAATATCATACAGGCTCCCAAGGAAAGGTAGAGAATGTTCTATGTTAAGATAACATGAACATTTCCTGCACCTGGTCTCTGTGTATGAAAATCCCAGTCTGCAGCTTTTCAGGCCTGAGTTTATTGCATTTCCTAGTGGTATCAAATTCTTATTAATGCTTTTGCCTTTATTTCTCTTCTCTATTTTATTACCTCTGTGTTTCTCCTTCTTTAGAGCTCAGTTTTACATTTCTATTTTATTCATGGTTACATTATTCTGCCCTTTGGATTATTTAATCACTTCGTGTTCCTGGGATGCTGACACTCTAGCTTGCTGTACCGAGTGCCTCAGAGTTTCTGTGGCATGGTATGGATTGTACTTGTCTGTGACTCCTTTCCTGTATTTGCAGAGAGAATCCTGTTTTAATCACTTCGATCGGCCAAGATGATCAGTGTGTTCACATTAAATGCTGCTCAAATTTTCTGTTTTAAAAGAATATTCTCAGAAATAGTATGGCCCACATGTTTAGGAGACATTATTTCAAATATTTTGCTTATAAAAATCAGAATTAGAAACTTGAACTTTTCATAGTGACACATGCCATCATCGCTATGTAGGAAATCTCCAGAACATCAGCACCAATTTTAAGTTAAAAAAAAAAACAACAACAACAACAAAAAACAGGGCACTATTTATCTCAGAATCGAGTTGGTACCAAGTCATACTCACATTTGTTTTCATTTGCTCTTTGTAAATACTGTTATGTGTGACACCTGTCTTTGCCAATAAAATTCATAATCCTGGAGAGCAAATAAGGTATTTTCTTTCAATTTTCTTCACCCTTGCCCATATTATTTGGGACTAAACCCAAAAATATATGGATATTTAGTCCTTATGGAGGCACAGAAGGATATAGATAGGAGAGAGGGAGAGTGTCAAAGTGAGAACTTGCCAGATTCACTGGCAAGCATCTTGGCAGCCTTGGACATAAGGAGGCTACATGATGCAGTGGGAAGAAGGAGATTTTGAATCCGATGGACTTGGGTTCTCATCCCAGCGCTGCTGTGCACTGACTGTGTAACCTTGGCCAAGTACTTTAACTTTCTCATCCTTAGGGTTTTTTTTTTTTTTCTCACCTACCTGATAAATGTAGTTAATATAATAATATTACACTCACAAGAGTTCTATAAATATTAATGTGATAACAAATATAAATTATCTTGGAACATCTTGAAAGAAATTAAGCATTGTAAAAGCAAATAAAAAAACAAAAATCCAGTTTTGTTCTGAAACCTTTTAGAACAAAGCGTAAGGAAAAACTCTACTCTTTACCATTTGCTACGGCAGCAATTTTTTTTTTTTGGGGGGGGGATGCGCACCCAAAACTCAGGCAATGAAAGCAAAAGCAAACAGGTGGGATTACATCAAACCAAAATGCTTCTTCATAGAGAAGAAAACAATCAATAAAAGAAAGACTACAAATGGAGAAAGAATAGCAAACATACATCTGATAAGGAGTTAATATTCAAAAATATATAAGGTATTCATACAACACAGTAGCAAAGAGTAATCACAATAATCCAATTTAAAAATGGGCAAATTAACAAAATAAACATTTTCCCAAAGATAAGATACAATGGTGAACAAATCTAAGAAAAATTGTATGTCACAAATCTTCAGAGAGATAGAAGTCAAAACCACAATGAGATATCATCTCACGTCTGTTATAATAGCTTTTATCAAACAACAAGAGGTAGTAGGTGTTTTCCAGAATCTGGAGAAAAGGGACCCTTGCATACTGTTAGTGCAAATGTGCATAGGTACAGCTATTATGGAAACAGAGAAGCAGTTCCATGAGCAACAACAACAACAACAACAACAAAAATATAGAAACTACTTATATGATATAGAAATCCTACTTCTGTATATATACATATACAAAGGAAACAAAACTGATATTTTGCAGAGACACCAATATTACCATGGTCACTGAGCCTTATTCACAATCACCAAAACACAGAAGCTTATTAAGTGTCAATTGACAGATAAAAGTATTAAGAAATTGTGGGTGTACATCTTTATTTATCTATAATGAAATATTACTCAACCTTAAAAAAGAAAATTCTGCATTTGCAGCAACAGGGATAAACCTAGAGGGTATTATGCTAAGTAAAATAAATAAACTAGACATAGAATTTTAAAAAATGTTCCCTGATATCATTTTTTTATGTGGAATCTAAAAACAGTCAACTATACAGAAATAGGGAGAAGATTACTGGTTATCAGAGGCAAAGAAGAGGCAAGATATAGGTCAAATGGTGCAAAGTTGCAGTGAGCAGGATAAACTAGTTTAGAGAGTTCATGTACCTCATGAGGACTATTGTCAACGTTATTGTATTACATGCTAAAAATTGATAAGAAAGAGTTTATGTATTCTCATCACACATACACAAAAGATGACACTGTGAGGTAACGGATATGTTAACTTATTTGATTTTAGTAATCATTTCATTATGTGGACATACATCAAAACACCCTGTTGAGAACCTTAAATATATACAGTAATTCAAAATAAAAGAACAGATTTCCTTCCTTCAGCAATTTTGTTCCAAGTGTGTTCAGAATCACTGCACCTGAATCCATTTCAATGCTGATTAAAAATGCTCTTTTTTTTTTTTTTTTTTTTTTTTTTTAACATGAACTCTCCACCCCTGCTTCCCACACTTTTCTACCAAAATCTTTGAGGATGGAGCCTAGGGAATCTACCACCTTCAGCAAATTGAAATTTCCATGTGCATCAAAACAGATGATATCTGGGGGGAAAATATATTTTTTCTTTCTTGGATTAAAAAAAGAAAGAAAAAGAAAATTCTTGCTAGGAGAAGAGGGACCAGGTCGGAGATTGAGAGATGTGCAGGCAGACAGCAGAGAGGTCAGCAGGAGGCCTCTGACCAGTGATCATCTCTGCAGGACTAGAAAGGATTGAATGGCAGAGATCCTGCTGTTGTTTGGCTCACTTGCAAAACAGCCATGCCCAAGGCTGAATACTGATCTCCAACAATCCCAGGAACAATTCAGAAATTAATATGATTCGTGTTCAAATGGACTTTGAACAATTTTGTTCCATTGTATCATTTTGGATATTTTTTGAAAGAAATTTATTTAAGTAGAAAAAAATGTTTTATGGGTGAAAGACAGGAAAAACGACAGAAACTTCTACAGAGAGAAAACGGAATTCTCCTCTGGACTGTGAAGGAAATAAGTTTTGTTTTGCTTCTTTGCATATAGTGTGAAACTTTCCTAATCTTTCTCTCTGGAAGTGATGTTACTTGTCCCCCTGATATTTAAGATCCAGAGCAAAATTTACCTTTGAGGAATGTCATCCTCATTAATCTTGCCCCTAAATTTGGGCTACGATAATACCCAACCCATGCTTTCCAGGAATTCAGGTTATAAGACAATGCACCTAATCAGGAGGTTACGTGCAAACTGAACTGTAAAACCTACCTCTAAGACAAGGAAAAATGATTTTTGAACACCAGAAAGGAAAGAGTCATGCTTTCCAATTCTAATATACCAATAGCTGATACTTAGGGGCTAAAAAATTAAGTAGAAAAGGATCTTGTAACTCTAAAAACAAGATTGTATCTACTATCACTAAATGTTAGTCTACCTGTACATAACTCAAAACAGATGCAAATAGAAACCTGAAATGAACAGAGGCAGAGGAATAAGCAGCTCAGGCAAAGGATCAGCTCCATTCTTGGGGGCCTTGTCCTGCCTGATTAATCAGTGGAAAGTTGGTCCTCACTGATGATCCTCAGGAACCTGATAACTGCATTAATAGCCCAGAGAAATGTAGAAGAGTGGCTTACTTAGGAGGCTGATTTCTTCTGAGCCAGTAGGCAGTGACAATAAGGTAGTTTTACCATGCTGAGAAGCAAATAATCTGTTGGCCACCCCCTACCCTACTCTCTAAATGTGTTTAGATCACTAATGAAAATGAGTGCAGAGGCTTCCCCCAGGTCAACACTTTACACATCAGAAAAACACTACACAATTCAGCTGAGCGACAAGGCTTCTCTCAGATGCCATACAGGCTACTGAAATAGAAGTAGAAGCTTGCGGGTCAAAAGAGGCATGAATTCTTAATGCCCCAGGAGGCCAAGGACAGAATAGCAGGGGCAGTTCCATATTTAATTATTTATCAAGTTCATTTATAAAAATAAACCCAATACCTAGATCAGTTGGTGCATAAGAGAGAGTAGCATGTATATCAATAAATAATATGGACAATTCAGTTCTCTGCAAAATTCTTCTCTTCTTATATCTTAAGGATAAAATGTGACTCATATGGTAGCACACAATATCTGGCATCCCATATTTCTGTTTTATGAACAGTGCCCCAAGCCACAAATATACCTAGGATATAAACTCGCCACCCAGATATGAGGAAACCTTCTTGCTTATTCCTCTAAATTTGTGTTTAAATGACAATAACAATAATAGCAGCTACACTTCCACCAATGCCTACATATTTCATTTCAAATAATATATAGAGAAAAAACTACCAGTCATGTATGCTTATATGTACACAATCACTAATGTATATTTTTATCCTAATGATCATTTTGCAAAATAGAACTTAATATTCCCATTCTACAGATGATATATGGTTCACAGAAATTAAGACCTTTGCTCAAAATCAATCAGTAAACATCAAGGGGGAAAGTGAATTCCAACATCTTGCATTATTTGGCCAGAACTTGATATTTGACATCATCAGAAATATGTGTCAAGAGAGGACAATCATATTTAGCAGGAGGGGTCAAATGTCATTCACTCTAATACATAATCTGTAAGTGGCAATAATAATATTGATTTGTATTTAAAGTTTTTCATAGTTCCAATTTTTTTTCTCATATAACATACATTCATTCAAAAATGATCTCTGTTGTACAAAGTAACTCTAATGTGTTAGATATACAAGTGAGAAAACATAGTTGTTTCCTTTATGAAGATTACAATCTAAGGAGGAGAAAGGGCAGGAGTCCATATAATAAAAACTATGATAACAGGAATCAATACTCAGTAAGTAAAGATACAGGTCCTCTAACTTAGCTGATGGTTGAGAGAATTTCCTTGGTACTTTGAAATGAATTTCATGGTTTGTTTTAATCACAAATTGACATTAGAAAAATAAAAAGGATGTAGGGAAGGCAGACAACATTTTTAGCAAAATGTATAGTTGTGCCACAAAAAATATGGTACAGGATCATGTCTTTATTCATTTTCATGCTGTTGACTATAATCTGAACAGAGCACATTTCTAAGGGCATTGGTAGGAGAAGAAACTACAGAGAAAACTCAGAGGACAGATTTGTGTTTAATTTTAATGTGATAATGGAAGGGGTTTGACCTCCATTCTGCATTGTAGTTTTAGAGGAACTTTAAAGAGATCAAGGGACATGGTTAGATCTTTACTTAGGAAGAGCATAGCATGACATGAAAATGGGAATAAAGTTGGGAGATCATTGATGGTTATAAGAGATTTATTTATAACAGGGAATCAAGATAGGAATTTATCATAGTAATCCATGCAAAATTGAATACCTTATTTGAGACGGTGCAGAATAATGCAACTGGGGACAGGCAAGGAATATACTGAGACTGTATCATAAGAGATCTGGACTAACAGTTACAGAGGACTGAATGAAAGAGGATATTCTGTCTTACCACTCAGTCTTTTGGTAAGAGTGACTGAGTGGTTACATGCTATTGGGACAACGATTCTTTTAGCTTGGTAGGTCAAGTAGACAGGTTATCATCATTTTTCATATAATGAAATTGAAATGCTGAAAACTAAATTATTGTGGTCTACTAGGCTATACTATTTCCAAATTTAGACAAACCAAGGTGAGAAGAAGATATTGATATGACAATATGTCTGAAGAGATTTATTTAAATTCACATCAGTGAATTGATAACTAAAAGTCAAGTCAGCATGCTTACATAATTAAATTACTTTCAAAATAGAGTTCAAAAAACATTCCAGAAACAGTAATCATTGTTATTCATCTAAAGTTGGAAGTAAAATACAGACCCTACCTATATTAAGAAGAAATCAAAATAATGGAGAGGCACTATAAGCCAGTAATTCCATCAAACATCTGCTTCTCAGCCTTGGTAACACTCCCTCTCTGCTAATTTAAACTTTTAAGATTGAGCTAAACTGATCATCTGTCCAATTTCTTTGGTTTTATAATAGTGAGGATTTCTCAATTATAGTATACATTTTTTATCCTTGCATTTAAGATTCTTCTTATCTAATACAGATAACACACAAGATGGATAAGCACAGGTGGAAGTAGTCAATGATGTTTATTTTAACAATAACAAGAACAGAGGGGCCCTTATGAGGTTCTGGGTGCAGAACAGAAGTCAGACACAAAGAGCCCAGGAAGGATGGGGTTGGGGCTTCCTTGTCCCCTCATGCTATTTTTGGTAGAATGTCCTTACCAAGTGTGACAGTTGACAACTTCTCAGCAACAACTTATTGGTCATATCAGATCAACATTTTGTAAGTTTAAAAAATAAGGAAAATTTCTCGCAGGTTACAAAGAGGCAAAATTCATTTACATGTTGATGTTTTCTGCCAAACACATTCTTCTACTTTTTAATTTTTTTTTTTTGCTTAGAAATGTTTTATGTATGGCACAGAATCTTTTATTATACATTTCTATGAGATTGGACACATGATCACATTTGGGTGACTACCATCACTATCAGGACACAAAACAGGTGCATCACTCAAGAAAATTCCTTCTCACCACCCTTTGTAGACAATCCTCCTCTAACTTCTAATTACAGATAAACATGAAGCTGTTCTCCAGCCCCATGAATTTGTCTTTTCCAGAAACTGTAATTCAAATAGAATTATACAGTATTATATAACTATGTGATGAATTTTTAGTCAAACGAGTTGACTCAATACTGCCTTTGACATTCATCAATACTGTTGCATTTATCCATGAATCACTTCATCATTTTTAATTTTACTGAGTTAAAAATATACTAAAATTTTCTTATTAAATGTGTTTTTAAATAATTTAATTTTTGTTGGAATATTCCTAGAGTTGGTCAAAAATCAATATAATCAACTTTAGTACACTTCAACATCATTCCCAAAAGAAAGCCCGTAGCCATTAACAATCATTCTTTATCTCCAACACCCTGCCATATCCCACCAAACGCATGACTCTAGAAAACCACCAATGTTTCTGTCACTCTGGGTTTGCTTACCTGGTTATTTCATATAAAACCAAATCATAAAATATATAGTCTTTTGTTCTTGAGTCTTTCATTTAGAATAATATTTTCAAGGTCCATCAATATTATACTATGTATAAGAACTTCATTTGTGCTATCAATAAATTACCTCCCTTTTGGGTACACATATATATATTTTTTTCTTGTTATTTATCCATTTATTATCAATTTATACACATTTGGATTGCTTCAACTTGTTTTTTTTAACATTAACGCATTAACACATTTATTCAAGAGATAATATTTAAGAAGAGGTAAATTCTAAACAAAAGAAAAATTTGCCAGTTAACCACTCTACAGTAAAAAGTAGAAGTGGGTACCATTTATGACACATAAATAAATTCCACCTTAAAGTTTCTAAATAAAACTGTAATCACTTCTTTATCATTTAACTTTTGCTATTTAATAAGGCTATGTGAATTGTGTTCAGAAACTTTTGACAACACATACAAACTTCAAATTGAAGTACCACCTAGGATTTTTAGTTCAGGCTGAGTACCTGTAAATACCTAGGATCTATAACTTAAGACTGCATATTAATATATGAATTCAATTTGAATCACCTTCACTACATTCACCAAAATTATTTTTAAAAATAATTAGATCAATGTTTATTATGACTTTATAACTCTCTCAAACATCTCAGTATTTAACATGGTAGATTCAAAAATAAATATTCAAGGCCTCTTTTAAAATTTTCTTTCAATATAATCCACGCTAATAACAAATGTTAAGAGCACTACTATCTGAAAATAAAGCAAAGTAGCTTTCTTCTAAAACTTATATATTACAATACAGATTGCATTCTGTTCCATAATTCTGATAATCTTTTTTGGTAATGAAACAATTTAGGATGATTCATTTAAGATGATTCATTTCTTGGGAAATCTTAATGGCAGTCACTCAACAAAATCATTCATTCTTGGAGTAACAAACACTCAAAAACTACTGTTGGCAGTGACCAAGTTTCTGTTTTTTTTTTTTTTGGGGGGTGGTTATTGCTTTAGTTGGCAATATCTGAATTTACGACATCTCCCATTAAGCCTTATGTGAAATATTACAAAATTCATACAGAAGACTCATAGAGGCTATAAAGCTGATGTTTTAAATAACTTACCCTTGAAATAGGTGCAATTTTTAGAGGATATCCAATAACTTTTTTGCTCTAAAAATATATGCCCCTACTTTTCAGTGTTCCCATTCAACAGGAGACTTGAGCAGCTTAACAGTTTTGCTATAAGAAAACCACTCTTCTTAACAAACCAAAAATGTAAAAGGAAACCAATAAAGGACATATTTTTCACAGTTAACAATAAATAAAAGTGCACTAAGTGTTCAAGTAGGGCACGTAGTTTAAAAACTACATGTGACTATTTGGCATAGGCCATCTTTTAAAGGCCCTCCGAGGGTCCCTGCCATTACTTATTGTGGTCATGACTGTTTGATTATTAGCAGTTCCTGGTAGCTGTGTATTGATAGGTCCCCGGACATTGCTTCTACCAGCATATGAAAGTTGGTATCCCCTTGATTCAGGGCCAGTTTGAAGGCTATTTCCCACTGATCCAAATGTACCTGTACCTATATTGCTATTCATGGAATTACTCTTCTGTTCATTGTGTGCCCCTTTGTTCTTCGGTCCTCGATAATCTGGGTTGGGCTCACTGAAATTTGGCACTTCTGAATAAACCATACAAAATTCTCCAATTTTTTGAAGTTCACCATCCCTTCCAGTATAAAGTGTCAGACATCCTTTCCACATGGATGCGTATCGAGTTTACCTGCAAGGTTGGGCTGCATTCCAACGAAGCTCACTAATATTAACACCAAAGGCTCAACTTGTTAACTATAATAAACAGACATTTATTTAGAAATTTTTCATGGACATGTTTTCATTTTGATTATATATGCAAGAATGGTCAAATATGTAAGAATAGTGTTGTTCTCTTATATGATAATTCTATGATCTTATTCATTTTTATTATTGAGTAGTATTTCAATTTATGAATGTACTATTATGTATAAAAAATACATCCAATTTTTAAAGAATGCAAGTGAAATCACTACAAACTTTTTGTACAAACGTTTGCATGAGGTTTTACTTTACTTGGACAGATACCTAGGAATAGAACTCTGATTCAAATGGTGAAATAAGTTTAACTTTATGAAGAATGGCCAAATTCTTGCAAAATGAAAACATTTTACCCTGTCACCAACAATTCATGAAAATCTCAGTTTATTATCTTTGTCAGCACTTTATATTTTCAATTTTTTAAAGCCACCTTAAAATGTATATCACTTCGTAGTTTTTCTTGATTTTTTTTCAGTATAACTAATAATGTTGAGCATCTTCTCTTATGCTCATTTATCTTCCTTACATCCTGTTTGGTGAATGACTTTTCAAATCTTTTGATAATATTGATTGTGTGACCTGTTTGGTTTTTATTGGTGAGTTCAAAAATATTTTATATATTCTGAATATAAGTCTTTTGATCTATGATACATAAACATTTTCTGCTTGAATATAAGTGGTCTTCTCATTCTGTTAAACATGACTTTTGCAAACAAGACCTTGACTGGTAATCTTTATGAAGTCCAACTTTTCAGTAGATTTTTATGAATTCTTCATATGATGTTATATCTTAGGACTAGCTATCTAACTTAAGGTCACCAAGATTTTCCTGATTTTTTACAGTTTGAAGTTTTATATTAATATCTATAATGCATTTTGAATTTATTTTTGTAATTCTTCCATAAGTTTTGAAATACGCATTAAGGGATGTCTGATTGTCCTGATAAAATAATCTCAGAAGATCTTCTTTGTTTCCATTTAATCCCCTTTGTATTTGCCAAAAGGTTTTTGAACATATTTGGATCTGATTGTATTATCCTCTTTACTCCATTTTACTGATCTATGTGTCTTTCTCTTCACAATGTTACACTGTTTGGATTAGAGTACCTTTATGAAATACAAATTAGTAGGGTGAGTAACCTAATTCAGTTTTTTTTTTCAAAAATTTCTTGGGCTATTTAAATTCCATTAATTTCCCATATAAATTTTATTATCTACACCACATATTTTTATTTTTTAATTTTCTTCTTTTCATCATCACCTTGACTATCCTTACAAACAATAGAAATAGAAATAATGTATAAAAACAATTATTCTTACTTTTAAAAAAATTGCCAGTTATCATGTTCCAGAAAATAATAATGTATACTTTTTTTTAATTCCCTGAAATATGGGAATAAAACTAGGGCTAAGGAAGTTGAAGTCATTAAAGACACTACCACTCTTAAGAAATGCTAAATATGTTGAACAGAAACCATAGAAAAGATGGATTGAGAGCATCTCAGAAATTGGCAAGGCCACACCCATATCAGGCTCAAGGGAATAAAAGTAAAAATTCTTTTGAGAAGTGAGCAGTGTGACATTTTTGTTACAGGAGTTGGGGAGGTGAGGGCTAGAAAGTTTTTACACTGTGCTTAGCCATGGATGTACTTTCAGGCTGCTGTAGCTGTGGTCCCTGGCAGATGCTCAAGATGGCAGCAGATCTTGGTAGCAATCACATGGTACTAGTTCTGCAGGATTGCTGGATGCTGGAGCTAGGAGGTCATGGAATCTCTCACCAAGATTTCAAAGGAAGGCCTGGGAGACCACGCAATTTTAAGTAGAGTTGGAGTTCCTGCAGGCGGTCCATGAGAGGGCAATATATGGAGATATGAAGAGGAAGTCAAAGTTGAAGTAGAGACTGCAGAGATTAAAAAATGCAGGACTATGAAATATTCTCCAAGGAAAGCTTCAGGAATTGAGCACAGTAAATCCAAGGTAGAGTCCACATGGGCTGCAACCAGCAAAGCCAGAGAGATGAAGCTACGCAAGCCCTTTGGAGGACAACATCATGATGTCATGTTCTCCAGATGCTAGGCATGGAACTACAGGACTTGTCTGCCCAGGTGGATTTTGCTCTTACTTTGATTCCGTCCCACATTTCTGTGCCCCCAATTTCTCCCTTATGAAATGAAAATGTTTATTTTGTACCCTAATATATTGGATATATGTAACTTACTTTTGGTTTTACAGGAACTCATGCCGAGAGTTTGCCTTGAGTCTCATAAGAGACTTTTAAACTTGAACTCTTGGGCAATCCTCAAATTGTTGAGACTATGGGGACTCTTGGAAATGAACTAAACACATATGCATTGTGAGAAGAGTATGACCGTTTGGGGGCCAGGGGTAAAACTTTATGGTTTAGATATTAGGTGTCCCTCAAGAATTCATGTATGGAACAATGCAAGAAAGTTTAGAGGTTAAATGATTTGGTTATGAGAGCCTTAACCCAAACAGTAAATTTATCCCCTGATAAGGATTAGCTGAGTAGAGTGTGGCTAGAAGAGCTGTGTCATTGGAGATGTGTCTTTGGAGCATATATGTTGTATCTTGCAAGTGAAGTCTCACTATTTTTCCTGGTGTAATTTCTTGAGCCACTTCCCTCCATCACACTCTTCCACCATGATGTTCACCTTCACCTCAAACCTCAAGTAATGGAGCCAGCTGTCTATGGACTGAGAGTTCTGAAAGCATGAGCCCCCAAATTAACTTTTTCTCCCTTTGTTCTTATCAGTTCTTTCAGCCACAGCAGTGAAAAAGTGACAAAAACATACCTAGTACTAGTAAGAAAACTTCTAGTAAGAATATTTAACAGTTTGCTGAATTCACAACGTGAGCCTAAAATCCTTGGCCACAAGACTGTGAACTCATTGGTACACAAAAAAATGGGAGAGTTACATTGCATTGCAGTCTCTTACTCTATGAACTCCATTAAGTACTCAAGAAAAATCAAAAAGGGGTCTGGGGGTATAGCTCAGTGATAGAACATGTGCTTAGCATGTAGGAAACATTGGGTTCAATCCTTAGTACGACATATACATGTACAAATAATTTTTTAAAATATTTTAAAAAAGAAAAAATATACCAAAAAAATAAACCTCTTGAATATATTTATTTGGCACAGAGGTAGAAGAGGAAAGTACCAGCTAAATTAAAAATTTTTCTTTTTTTATTTTTTGAGGTACTGGCGACTGGACCCAGGGTTCTCACATACAGGCACGCTCTCTACCACTGAGCTAAATAAATTAAAGAAGAAATAAATTAAAGAAGAAGTATTCTAACATTATTTTCGATGTCTGCTATTGAGCCAAGCCCGTCACATGTGGAGGGAAGAGCAATAAGCACTTCTATACTTTGTGTATTGGAAAATGCCATTTATAGATAGGGAAAGGGAAATTGTGGAATGCACAAACTTTTTAGAGAGCAAAGTGTTTATGTCCTGGACACACCACAATGCTCTCACTAAAGTAGAAAGTGGGACTATGATACCTATTTTTTTCAAAATGCTATTAGATTACAAAGTAAAAGATGTGAGCAAAATAATATCAGCTAATGAATTGATAAGGAAAAAGTAAAAACATTTGGCACACATAGTCTACTTGTACCTGGTCATACTGGCTGTCTAGAGTTAGTGGTTATATGTTCAGGAATTGTCTACACTAGTTCATGGATACCAAGAAATCATCTGTGGTGAGATTTCCATCATAGAATTTGACAAACTTTAAAAATCAGGATTTGGGGAATTTTTAATTTTCCAGGGGCAAGTAAGTAAAGGTTTGCCAACATACTACTAAGCATAACTACTTCCATTTAAAGATTATATAAGGGGCTGGGGATGTGGCTCAAGCAGTAGCGCGCTCGCCTGGCATGCGTGCGGCCTGGGTTCGATCCTCAGCACCACATACCAACAAAGATGTTGTGTCCGCTGAGAACTAAAAAAAAAAATAAATATTAAAAAATTCTCTCTCTCTCTCTCTCTCTCCTCTCTCACTCTCTCTTAAAAAAAATAAAGATTATATAATACTGAAACTAGAAAATAAAAAGATAAATGAAAAAATGTAAATTATAAGTGAATAATGTGGGAGAGCAAGATATAAAATTAACCTATAAAATTAATAACAAATATATAGAGAAATAATGAAAGAAAAATATGATGCAAGAGAAAACTATTTACATTGAAAGGTATTTAAAATATAAAAAGTAAAATGGTGAAAAATCTTAAAACTGAATAGAAATAGAACAAAATAATATTCAAGTTCCATGATATAGTCATACAGAAATAAAAATAATCCAAGTATCTTGGGAAACAGTCTTATGACATTCTGTCTTTTATGTGACACAGTTGAAAGACAAAAGATCAAAAAAATAAATCTTAAATTTAACAAAGAATATTTGTTCCTAATGATGGTGTTTTGCAGTAATTCTGAAACAACGGTGTCTATTGTAAGATGAACCAAATGAGTTAGTATATTAGGGACCAGTGTTCTCACTATGATTAAAAAGAGCTAAAAATACAAAATGGCAGGGTCAGGAAGAAACCTGTGCCAATAGGTCTGAATTAGAGATATCAATATTAGTTTATGATTTCAATAAAAATGTTTAACTCTATTCTCTAGAAGTCTATAATGAATAAACTTAACAGCAGTATATTGATTTTTAAATATTATTCCTCAATAACCAGGGCTTCTTAGGGAAATATCTGTTTCTATGTAAGAGATGGAAAAGAAACAGAAAACAAACAAATTCTCAGAAACTAACAGGAAGCTATCAAAAGGAGCAAATACTTGCTAGATTTGTGACCACTAGAGCATTAAACTTAATAATGATGATATTTATAACACACTGAATAAGAGTCCTAAAAGCCAAGTTAGAGTCAATATAATATCAAAATGAGAAAGAAAAAAAATGATTACAAACAAGGAAAGAGAGCATGGACTTTCAAGATTTCCAGTTAATTAAAGAAATGTGAATGAAGAAATAGAAAACAAATGACTTGCAACATGAAATCTACATTATCCATAAAATAATTGATTCAGTATCATTAATATATGCTCATAGGTACTAAAAACCATTGGTTGTTTGGGAAGAGGAATTTATTACTATTCCTTTTAAATTATAGTTAACAATGGTATTATTACCATGGGTATATCTAGTAGATCTGACCTTAAAAAGACATCAACTTAAGTATCATCAATAGAAAAAAAAATGGACAGAATGGGCTTATTAATTTCCTGGGCTTCTTAATGGATTTCTTAGACGAGATATATATATCTATGAGGACTGAACTTTAAAAAAATTTAATATGAATAACAGCATGAAAAAATAATCATTGCAGACAAGCTAATAATATCAGAAATTGCTCATATGTTTTAAAAATAGCAGTGTTATGTAAGGCAAAAATGGTTAGAATAATGGTTATGATTGAAGCAGTATAAGACTTGACAATCAAGAGCAAATACATAACCCTTTACAATTCCAGACCTAAAGAACTATATAGATAAAAAGGGGGGAAACTGAATAATTGAAGAAATATAATTGTTCAAAATATATCAGAAAATTGTGACTTAATATTAACTCTCTTGCATACAGTGTCGGTGTAGTAGGTAGTAGGTATGTAGGTATGTAAGTAGTAAGTATGTAGGAAGTTACAGGTATATTTAAAAATTAAATTATGAAATACTTAGAGGTGAATAATCTCTCCAACATAATTTTAAATGATTCAGAAATAAGGAAGGAAAGAAAAGAAATCTTACAAGGGAGAGAACCCTAAGAATTAATGAATGTAAGTAAAATGCAGATAGCTGTTAATTTAAATATCTTTCAACCTTTCAGTCACTTTGGCATTGTTCAAAAAAAGAACTACAATTAAATATGTAAAAATAAAGTGCAGTAGCCTTTTCTCAAAAATTAAAATCAAAACCAACAAAACAGAAAACAGAATACGCACCTGATGCATATATATTTGAATAACATATTGAAAAGATATAACTTACCCCAGGATTAATTGACACAGAGCATTTAGATAGCAAGTCACAGGCTCATAAAATCAATGAATGTGTCAGGTTAAACAAACAAACTTATTTGATTGTCCTGACAGAAAGAAGACAGAATGAAAGCTGTTATCCAGTTATTGTCATTTATAGAAGACAATGAATTAATGTCTTTCAGAGAAATAATTATAACCTGAAGTTTTATATATAAATAAAAAACAGTTCAAGTATAAATGTAAAAAATAAGCATATTTAAAAATTCAGAAAAATTATTGCCAAAATTCCTTTCTGAAGAAACTTCTGGAGAATAAACTTTACTGAACAAATAATAGAAACTGATACTAAAATCTCTAGGATATATAAAGCACTCAAAAACCTTAACACCCAAAAAACCAAAAAGCCCAATCAATAAGTAGGCCAAAGAACTGAACAAACACTTCTAAGAAGAGGATATACAATCAACAAACATATGAAAACATGTTCAACATCTCTAGCAATTAGAGAAATGCAAATCAAAACTATTCTAAGATTTCATCTCACTCCAGTCAGAATGGCAGCTATTAAGAATACAAACAACAATAAGTGTTAGCAAGTATGTGGGGGAAAAGGCACACTCATACATTGCTGGTGGGCTGAAAAATTGGTGCAGCCAATCTGAAAAGCAGTATGGAGATTCCTTGGAAAGCTGGGAATGGAACCACCATTGACTCAGCTAACCCACTTCTTGGTCTATACCCAAAGGACTTAAAAACAGCACACTACAGGGGCACAGCCATATCAATGTTTATAGCAGCACAATTCACAATAGCTAAATTATGGAACCAACCTAGATGCCCGTCAGCAGATGAATGGATAGGGAAACTTTGGTATATATACACAATGGAACATTACTCAGCATTAAAAGAGAAAAAAAATCATAGCATTTGCAGGTAAATGGCTGAAGTTGGAGAATATAATGAATGCCAAGTGAAGCAAGCCAATCCCCAAAAAACAAAGGCCAAATGTTTTCTTTGATATGAGAACGTAGACTCATAATGGCAACTAGGGGGATCATGGGAGGAATGGAGGAACTTTAGATTGGGAAAAGGGGAGGGAGGGGAAAGGAGGGGGCAAGGGGGTAGAAACCATGGTGGAATGAGTTAGACATCATTGCCCTAAGTACATGTACAAGATACAAATGGTGGGAAAAATATTCTGTGTACAATCAGTGTCTTGAAAAATTGTGCTCTATATGTGTAATATAAAATGAATTGCATTCTGCCATCATGTATAACAAATCAGAGTTTAAAAAAGAATGACTTTAACTATTGAATATTACTTAATGTAAAATTATGACTGAAACAAATTTGAGCATGATGGTTATAATACAGATAGATAAGATAGATAGTTTTAATCCTGATAATGTAGTTTTTTTTATTATGTTCTAACCATTTCTTTTTTTATTTGTTCTAAGTAGTGATACATGACATTTGAATGCATTTTGACACATCAGTAAATAAATGGAGTATAACTTCTCATTCTTCTGGTTGTACATAATATAGAATCACATTGGTCATGTAATCATATATGTACATAGAGTAAGAATGTCAGGTTCATTCTACTATCCCTCCTACCCCCATACTCTCTCATCTCCCTTCATTCTCCTCTGCCTAATGTAAATTACCTCTGTTTTTCCCTAGACCACCCCAGCCCTTACTGTGAATTAGCATCGGCACATCAGAGAAAACCTTCAGTCTTTCATTTTTCAATTTGAATAACTATTCACACATGAAAATAATTCACATACGCTAAGGAAATCAGCTGAAAAGTTATAGAACCTGAATTAGAAGAGAAATCAGAAAAGTCATGTTGAAGAGGGTATGAAGGCTAGTTTTACATGTCCTATATCAGGCCCCATCCCAAATTCAGGGAGCATAATCTAAAGAAAGAATGTCAGCTATGGAAAAGAGGAGAGAAGGGTATGCTAGATTTCTCTGGGACACCAACATCAGACCCACTTCAGAAAAACTCAGCACATTCTAGACTCCCACAGTCCACCCTCCAGGCTGTCCATATATGTCCCAATGCTCCACCATATCCAAGATCCAGGCTTAATCAGGCTACCCTAGGTGCTAGACTCATCCCAATATTTACCAGCACTGGAACATCCCTGACAGACCTAGCTTGGGGTTGGCCCTGTTGACCCAGGTTCCACACCCAGTAATGAGAACAACTTTTGAGAGCCTCACTTCCAGGTCAGTATCTGCATGCCCAGCCTTTGGAAAATTCCCCACAGACCCCAAATCTAGGCCACTTCCATGTTTTAGGCACTAGAATAGGCATATTAACTCCAGGCACCAAACTAGTATTATAATATTAGGTTCCAGACAGCACCCCCCATAAACCCAGGCTTCATGTCTTATCAGTTCCAGACCAGATGTAGACTCTGATCCAGACTGATCCCCATGGACATACCATCCAGTACTGCTTCAACAAATTCAGGATCCTGGCCTAGCAAAGTATTTCTCAGTGTCAGGCAGGCTCTTGTAGACACAGATTTCAAGCTAGCCCTGATAGACTAAGGACTCAAGCTTATCTCTGTGAACTCAGGCTACAGGCTCTCCTCATAGTTATACCAGCCTCTGTGGACTCAGGTTTCAGGTCTATCTCCATAGATACACACATCAGACCCATTCTAATATCTGGGTAAACATTGTAGACTCAGGCTAAAGGATTATCTAGCTCTTGATATGCTCCATGAAATGAGGCTTCCATCTGGATGCCACAAAAACAGATTCCACACTCACTTTTGCAAATTAAAGTCTGAGGCTTATTATACTGTAACAATTCAACAAGTCAACCCCAATGAATACAGGTTTTGTCCCAATCTCATGAACTTAAGTCCCAGGCCCAGCTACTTGCTGACCCAGGCATTCAGGAAGCCTGTCAAACAAATCTAATAGTAAATCTTCCTATGACCTATGCCTACTCATAATCTCTGAATGAGGTAAGTAGTGAAGGGCTTTCTCAGACAAAGCCAATCTGCAAATCTGGAATAAATCTCTACTTCTTTAAATATCCACACACCAATGCACAACCACAAAGATCAAGTATAACTGAAAAGATAACATTTTCAAGCAAACACAATAAAGCAACAGTAACCAACCCTAAAGAAATGGAGTTATATAAACTGTCTGACAAAGAATTCAAAATGTTCAACAATATCAAGTTAACAATAAAAAACTAAAATGAGAAATTTAGAATAGAGATTAGAATTATGAAATAAAAAAACAAATTCTGGAGTGGAAAATACAATGCATGAAATGAAAAATGCAATGGAGACTATCAATAGAAATTGTTGACATAGAACTGAGGAGGCAGAATAAATAATGTTGGAATTTGAAGACAGATTAATTGGAAATATACAGAGAAACACAATGAAATATACATTTAAAAACAATGAAAAGGAATAAAACAAGCTTACAGCATTCATGTGATAGCAGTAAAGAGCAAATATTTTAGGAAGAGGAGTTTTAAGGAAGTAAAGGGAGACAAGAGAAGAATTCTTATTTAAAGAAAGTATACCAGGAATGTTCCAAATTTGTGGGAAGACACCACTATCCAAGTATGGGAAGGTCAGAGATCTCCAAATGGATTCAAACCAAATAGGACTACACCAAATTAGTTACATTAAAATTGAACTGTTAAAAAATAATGACATGCTGGTCATGATTTTACATGCATTTAATGTCAGAGGCTCAGTAAGCTGAGGCAGGAGTATTGCAAGTTCAAAGCCAGCCTTGGCAACTTAATGAGAACCTAAGCAACTTAGTGAGACACTGTCTCAAAATAAAAAGTGAAAAAGGGGTATTCAGTAGTTAAGTGTCCCTGCATTTAATTCCTGGTTAAATAATAATAATAATAATAATAATAATAATAATAATAATAATAATAATAATAATAAAATGTTTTTGAAAATAGCAAAAGAAAAGAAGAAAACACATTAGGTTACTCCAATAAGGTTAGCAGTATGTTTCTCAGCAAAAACCAAAAACTTGTACCTTAAGTGAGAATGGGATAATATATTCAATTTGTCAAAAAGAAAAAAAAATCAACCAAAAATAATATTTGAAGCTAAGCTACCCTTTATAAATTCAAGAGAAAGACTATCCCAGAAAAACAAAAGCTAAGCACTACTAGATCTGTTTTATGAGAAATTCTAAAACAAATTCATCAAGCTGAAAGAAAAAGACAGTTCAGTAACATTAAAAACATGAAAGTATAAAACTCACTGATAAAAGTAAACCCAGTCAAATTCAGAATACTTAAATATCATATTGGTGGTATATAAAGTACTCACATTATTGTTATGAAAGTTAAAAGACAAATATAGCTTAAAAATAATAGCTAAAATGATTGTTAAGGGATACACTATAAAATAGGTGTAAATTGTGACATCAAAAACATGAATATGAAGGAGAATAAAATGAGATTTTTTTATGCAGTCAAAATTAAATTGTAATCAACTTAAAAATACATTGTTATAACAATAAGAATTTATGTAGACCTCATGGGAACCAGAAAGCAAAAGCCTATGGTAAATCCACAAAAGAATAAAAATAAGGGACCAATGCATACCACTAGACAGTGTCCCCTTATCTCCATGGATAAGAGGAAGAAAGGCAAAAAGGATCTACAAAAAAAAAAAATCAGAAAAAATATAGAAAAATGATGAAAATGATTCCTTTCCTATTTATTTCTACCTTGAATATAAATTAATTAAATTCTCTAAAATACATAGAGGGATTGAATGGATAATAAAATAATACCCAAAACTCTATGTTGTCTACAAGACACTCATTTTACTTTTCAGGAACCAAAATAAATCACTAGAAAAAATATTAGATGAAAATGAAAACCAACATAGCACACAGGAGGCTATACTTACATAACACACACTTTACCAAAATCTGTAATAATAGACAAACATGTAATTAATATAAAGATAAAAGAGATAGATAGTAATACAATAAAAGTAGGGTGTTTCCATACCCCATTCTGCAATGCTCAGTTCATACAGACAGAATTCTGTAAAAAATATTAACTATGAATCCAATGGTAACAGAATATAAATTCTTCTCAAAAACACATAGAATATTCTCAGACTCCAAAGCACACACACACACACACACACAAATGTGAAGATAGACAAGTGAGATCATGTCAAATAATAAGCCTCTATGCACCCAAGGAAACAACAGACAAAGTAAATTAATATTGGAGCTTATTTTTTCCCATTAGGAGAAATATGAAAGAATGAAAGAAAATACAAATACCTGATAAGGGGTTAATATTCAAAGTATATGAAGAAGTCAAACAACTAAATTTTATGAAAATAACTTAACCTGATTTGAAATATGGGCAAAGACCTTAGTAGATGTTTCTTGAAAGAAGATACAAAGGTTAACAGATACATCAAACAATGATCAATATCATTAATATCAGGAAAATGCAGATTCAAACTACAATGCAAATTCAACCTAACACCTATTAAAATAGCTATTATAAAAAAGAGAAAAATAGTAAGTGTATACAAAGATGTAGTGAAAAGGGAATGTTTGAAGATTGTTGGTGAGAATGTGCATATTATAGACAAGGAATGCAGTATGGTGATTCTTTGAAATATTAAAAATAGAGCTACCAGATGCTCTAGTAATCATACTACCAGGTATGTATCCAAAACAAGTAAAATCAGTATATTGAAAGCATCTCTGCACTCTCACATTCACTGTAGCATGATTCACATTAGCCACGATATGAAATCACGATATAGAGTCCATCAAGAACACAGAATAGAATGGTGATTGCCAGGAGCTGGGTGCATATGCGTGGCCAAGATTGTTCAAAAACCAACAAATTTCCTTTAGACAAATAAAGTTCAAGAAATTTGTTAGACAACACAATGACTATAGTTAATCGTAATGTTCTATATGCTTGAAAGTCACTAAGAGAGTAGATTTTAAGTGTACTCACCACAAAAATGAAAAACGTGACGTAATGCATATGTTAAATAGGGTAATTTAGCCAGTCTACAAGGTGTACATATTTCAAAACATCATGTTGCACAAGATAACTATTAAATATTTTTATTTCATTAAAATAAATATTTATTTTAATTACATTCAGGGTAAACATTACAATTGAAATTCAAAACTTTAAATTGATTACAATAAGCACTCTCTTAATAACATAAAGGGACCACATAATACAAAGATTATAAGCACATCTGTACACTGAACAATGAATAAAAACAAAATGGATGACATAAATATAAAGAATTATAATTTAACACATATGCTATCAATGAATATTAATTTTCTAAGATGAACTATTAAAATAAAAATAATTTTAGGATTGACCATAGAATATAATTCCTATAAGTTGAGTTTTCACGAGATAGTAAAAACTCAAGACTTCAGAAAAGTTAAAAGAAAAAGAATGGGTAAATATTTTGCTCACAAAAAGAATTTTAAAAAGGAATAAATAAGCCATTCTATCTGAAAATACAAAATTTAGGTAAAAATGTTAAAAGAGATAAACAATATGCTTTACAATATGAAAGTACAGTGTACATAAAAGACTGAGAATAATGCTTATTAATTTAACAAATACTGTAAATTCAAACTTCAATAAGCAATATAGAGAAAAAATACATTGGGAGAATACTTTAATCTCTCTCAGTTCATAACAGATAGATATTTTTAATAATACATAAAACTGAAATGACATATTTTAGCAAGGGCTGAACCCAGTGGTAGAGTGCTTGCATAGCATATGTGAGGCCCTTGAATTCAATCCCAAACACCATAAATAAAACGGGACTAAATAATATTAATATGGTAAGTGTAATTAATATATCTTGAACAATATTTCTTTAAATTAAAAAATGCAGATTATTTTCAAGTAATAACAGCAATAGTGAAAGTGACTCTTATGAAGTCACGAAGAAAACCTTGGAACTTTTCAAAAGTGAAAATAATACAGGGTTTTATTATATTATCATGACTTAATAAGGTTTGAAATTAATAGCAAACAACATAAGTACAACCAAAGTAACGAAGAAAAAAACTGTATAAAAAAATCGAAATTTTTGAAACAAAAATCTTAAAAAATGTAAGGCTAGTCAAGAAATATAAATTAATTCCTTAATGGCTAAAAATAAGTATAAAAACTGTACATTAAATTCATAGCAAAAATTATAAGTTACACATAAAAAATTCATAGCCATGAATATATGAATAAAAATCGATTTAAGCATTTAAAATGTAAATAAATTCTTAATGAATCTGATTGTGCTACAAATAAAGAAACAAAATACAACTAATGTGAACAGAAGGAAGAAATGAACATATATTAAACCATGCATGTATGAATTAGAAAATAGAAAAGCAATAGCAGTGTATTAGAATTCTCTAAAGAAACAGAACAGGACATAAATATATATAATTTTTAAAAGGGGATTTATTAGACTGACTTACAGGATCAGAAGCTGGTTTGTTAGCCTCACAGTAGCTGTCTGCAGGCTGGAGAGCTGGAGGAACCAGTCATTGCTCAATCCAAGATGCTGGAATTTAGGAAGAACTGATGAGGCAGTCCCTGTCCTGTACTGAAGCTCTGGAAACCCTGACAGTCTCTGGTTAGAGTCCATTTTGGAAAAATGAAGGAGCTGGAATCTGATATCCTCGGGTGCTCACAGCAGTAATGGAAACACCCACTCAAGAAGAATTGAGTTTGCCTCTGCATGGCTCTCTTCCACCTTTTTGTTCCATACAGGCCCCCAACCTATTGGACTGTACCGCCCACATTTGGGGTGGGTACTCCCTTCAGTTTGCTGTCCCACATGCCAATCATTCCTGGAAACACCCTCATCCACACATCCAGAAGCCTCTTAATTTTAGGCATTTCTTAATCCAATCAAGTTGACAATCCAGATTAACCATCATAAAGCACTATGACTCTTTCAAAGGCCTAATAACAGATTTCTTGACAGTGTTGCTACTGGCATTTTATGAAGAATCGTTTGTTTTATGGGCTAGATGATGCAAAATGGAAGACATTTAGCATGCCTGGCTTTGGGAAGAAACTATTATTCCTTTTGGTGATTGTGACAATCTAGAAGTCTTACATATTTTCAATGCTTTGTGGAAGCGTTTCCTCGGTGGGGAGCCATCAAAATAAATTCTATAATGAAATAAGATAAAAGAAAAGATAGAAACAGGTATACTTACAAAGTAAACATAAATTTAAGGAAATAATCAGAAATACAGATTAAAAGGAAATTTAATTTACATGTTAGTTTGGCTCTATTCAGAAGTCAATCTTCAGACAAAAATGCTGGTGCCATTACAGTAGTTTATTTGGAAGGCTCAGGATGTTTGGTGTCAATGGGAAAAAAATAAAAGACAAATCAATCTGTAAAAGATTGTCATCTCTAGAGTTACCACCCTGGATAGGTAACTGACGTTTAATTATACGGAGTTCAAAGCACAAACTCAGCTTTACCTCATTGGTTGGGTGAAGGAACCGGATATATGTACACCTTCATCAATCATTGTTTGAATGCTGACCCCAGCAGCTATAAATTAATTCCCAAGCATTTCCAGGTGTCTTGCACAGCTTAGACAAAGGCCTCATGCAAAGAGATGCAGACACTGACTGAAGAATTCCTGAGGGAGACTGGCAGGACACAGACTACTGCTGTGCAGTGGGTTGCTTTGCTCAGATCTGTTTTGAGAATGTGCATGAAATAGATTATTTTCATGACAAATATAAAAGTATTAAAGCCAAGCCAGAAAACAAAATCTAAACAGACCAATTCCATTGAAGTAAAAGAGAAAATAACCAAGTGATTTACTACCCCCATTACCAACTCCTACACTTGAAACAAAACAAACAAATAAGAAAAATAGGCCGAAGGTTCAAAAGAAGAATTTAACTAAATCTTTAAGGAACAAATAGCATCACCATGATTTAAAGAGAGTGCAGAGGAAAAGCAAAGAAGACTCAAAAAGCTTCTAAGTGAAGCAAAAGGAAATATCAGTGAATTAAAACATATTGTATTACCAGTCCTTAACATAGTACATATGCCAATCTCTCTATGCAGCCTAAAAATTTAACATAATTCAAATTAAAACATAGCCCTGTAATTGTAATGAAGACTACATTAAATAAAATATTTCAGAAAAATATAGAACCATGAATGGAAGGAAAACTCTGAAAATAAAGAAAAAATATTTGTGATTCTCTCATGCAATATTAAAATATAAAGTCACAATAATTAAAATGATACATTATTAGCAGATGATTAGACAAAGATAATGCCTTCGAATGTAAAAAACAGTCATAAACACATGTACATTCTTGTACACATGGATGTGTATATAAACAACCATATGCATAGCACATATATAGAGAGGGTTATAAACATGCACATATTTGTAATTTTGATTGTATGCTCATAAAGTTCTAGCAATAAGTTTACACAAGAAGAAAAGCCTTGATTTTTGACATTTGTCATTTTCTATGATGAAAATGCTCTTGTCATAGAGAACTCCAAGGTATAAACTTGATATTATAAAAATCAAAATTTCAAACAGCTCATCACTATTCAGAATTTCTCATAGATCTTTAGATGTAAGTCACCTCAAAAGCAACAATAATAGTAAAATAACTAAAAAGGTGATTTTTGTTATTTGTTCTCAATATAATTTACTTAATTTTTATGCTGATGATTTAATTTAGAGTAATGTCTATGTTTAAATACTGGTTTCATAAACTTAGAAATAAAACAATGCCAGTATAAGCCAGCTTCACATATGGAGATTTCACATAGGATGATTTCAAGAATAAATGAGTTATTACATTCAAAGTGTTGAGAATGAGTGTGGTCCACATTAAGTGTTCTTAAGTGTTGGCTTTTAATTTGAAATAATAGAATAATAGGATTTTAAATACATTATAATTGACTAAAAATAATAATCTGGATTTCTGTTATAATGCAACACCCCCCTAAAAGCCAAATGATTAAAACAAAATTCAAGGAAAAAACTATAATATTCCTAGAAAATATAATAGTTTTCAAATGTTTATGGGACTTTTGAAGAATTGCCTATCCAGAGGCAACAAAGAAAACTGGATTACATAAAAATCTAAATTTTAAATAAATCATAAAAAATCAAATAACAGAGTCTAAAATATTCACAACTCATATTGTAGGAAAGGAATTAATCTCTTTAATATACCTTTTAATATATAAATTGATTACTTACAAATCAATAAGGAGAAGCCTAATAAGCCAATATAAAAAAGGAATCAAGGAAACAGTTAAATAAAACAATGAGATACTACTTATGAATTAACCTATTGGGAAAAGAACAAATGATTTATCACTCATAATGTGGGTGAGGTTACCAGGCAATGGGAATTTCTACAAATTGCTGACAGAGTGCAAACTTGACAATTTTATGTACTATAATTTAACATTATCTAATAATTTTTTTGAAAAGAGAAAATATTTATACTGTATATACTGGCAAATACAATTCTATTTACTCTATAAATATTTTCATATATAATTATAATATAATTTGTGAAAAATGTTTTATTACCTATTTTGAATGGCCAAAGATCATAATCACAGTCATGTACCACAGAATGACATTCCAGTCCACAGTATACCACATATACAACATTGGTCCTATAGAATTGCAAAAATGCTGAAAAATTCCTATCAAATATATGTCCATTATACAGTCATACTGAAATGCATTAGGTGTGTGTTTGTGGTGATACTGGTCAAAAAATCCTACTGGGCTGTCAATCATGTGTATAATTATGGCTGGTAGGAAATACTTGATAATGGTAATAAATGACCATGTTGTAATTTTTGGAAAAACTATTTTGAGATTTCATCACTACAGGTTAAAAGAAAACTAAATCTGGTGAACTGTTTGAATGAACAAGTGTGCATGCAGTACTTTGTATTTCCAGAATTATTTCATATAATTAAGTGACACACCATTAAAGTAAGTGTCTTTCTGACCCGAGATGTAAAAGATACAGTTATCGATATCTAGTACCACAGCAGTTAGATTCACACCTAACAAAATTTCAAACTTGTAAGTCCCAAAGAACAAGGAAAATTCTCTCAGATAATTATTGCTATTAGTAATATTAATCATAAACATTGATACTTTCATATGACTATTTTTCTATTTTTATAAATGAATTTTTTAAAATACCATTTGATTTTCTCTGGTCTGTCTATCAAAAGAACACATTCCTTTACAGACTTAATGAAAAGCAATAGTTTCAGCAAATGAATAGGGAAAAATTGGAGAAATGAAAATGCACAAACTGGTTTAAGCAAAAATAAGAATTATCCCAATCTCATTTTTATCCTGGTGAATCTTAATTAGACTTATGGTAAGCTGCATTAGTGTTATTAAGGATTAATGTCATAGAGATAAGCAGAGCATACAAATCAATAAATGCTGCCATATCAATATATGAACAGCAACACAAATAGTCATTGGAGTTCTTAACAGAGAACTTGGTATGGAGTTAAATATTTGCTATGTGGATTTAAAACATCTTGAGGAACAGGGGAAGACTACTTACATGCAAGATACTCTAACATTGCCTAGAGATCTGTGCTGGGAAACTTCACAGATAGATGTGAACCTTAAATGATTTACAATCTTGACTGTAGGAGTTATTTCATAACTTTGCCACAGTTGCAAGTACTGTATCTGGGTATCGGGGAAGCAGAATTATGATCAATTCACCAATTAAATGAGTTTTTACTGATTATTACAATGGAACTGAGTATTTGAGTTTTATCTCTCTCTGAGGACAATGGCCACACGAGGAACTTGCAGTACTACTGAAGAAAACATAAAAAAAAGTAAAACATGAAACAATTATAAAGCAACATGCATCAGTTAGATTTAATTTTAAATTCAAGGAAAACAAAAAAGAGCTTTACTGATAAGGACTTAAAGAAGATCCCTCCTCACTCCCCTGGGTGGGGGGGGGGCAAGGAAAACAGTCTGGGGACCATATGACAGTGTTCTGTTAAGGAAGAACTCAGAAACCACCAGATCTCTCTGTTAAACCATCTCTTTGATATGACCTCCAAATTAATAGCCCAAGATAGGTCCCAGCAGGTAGCAGGTGGTGAAAGGGAACAGAATCCTATTCTATTTTGAGGAAGCTCCTAAAGTCACATACAGCCATTTTTATATATCATTGAACCACCAAGTAGACAGATAGAATAAACAAGGAGATTGAGAAAGACAATCTTCATTTGGTGGACAATGTAGGCAGCGGTCAATTAATTTTATTTTTAAGGAACAAGACAAGAAGATGTCTTAGAAAATAAGTAGTAATTTCTGCTGGAACCATAGCAAAGAATGAGGTAAATAATTGAACCATGCAGACTGGTGAAGTAATTCACGACTCTTTCTACCAATATCCCTTTTCTGGTTCAGAATTTAGTACTGAATACTATGTGAAATTGGATTGCCATATCTCTTTAGGTACTTTGAATCCATGACAGATTCTCAGAATTCCCTTATTTCTCATGAACTTGAACCTTTTGAAAAGAGCTGATCAAGTATTGGGTAGAATGAATCTCAGTTCCCCTTTGTGTATTTTTTCTTTGTCAGATAAGGATAGAGATTTTTAGGAAGTATTTTATAATCTCAGGGATACTTGATCTCAAATGGCTAATAACTGGTGATTTTGATCTTGATTTCTTGATTGTTGTGATATCTGCTACATTGATCAATTATAAATTTATTTTCTTTCTTTATTCTTTGCCAGCGAAATAGAAACTCTGTCAAGCCCTCAGTAAAAAGAAAAGAAGTTAAGCCCCACCTCCTGGAGGGAGAAGTATCAAAGAAGTTGTGAATATATCTAAACCCACCTCAGTTATTAATATATATTATGGGAAATTACTTTAAGGATATGCAAATTTCCCATCTCTCTTTCAAGTTTCACCCACTAATTTTAGCTTTCATCAGTGCATCTTGCCTGAAGTAATTATTACTGTGGTGTTTTAATGATGATTCCTATTTCTCTCATCCCTTCTACATTTATTTATTGGAATTCTTCAGGGAGGAAGACTGTTCCGTGCTAATCATTATTTAATTATTATGCAATCATCCATTTATATCAGATATGTTCTTGTGTACATATAATTTTGGGATGTGATAATTTTCTACTCTCTTATTTGTTTTGTTGCTCAACGTATTGTTCCTCCATCCATGGGAAATTCAGATTGACTCCTATGTGTTTTTTTTTATACACCCTTTAATTTTGATTTGCACTTCCTTAATTTCTGGAACTATTAAGTGCTGCAGAATCATTTGGTGTTTTCTCTACCTCAGCCCTAGAATTAGCCAATTTCTCCAGGATTCTCTGATTCCCTGAAGAAAATAGAATATAGATATGTATGTATAATATGTCAAAATGCATTCTACTGTCACATATATCTAGAAAGAACATTTTTTTTAAAAAAAGAGAAAGAATGGTATATAGAGACCAAGAAGTATGCTGTCAGCATACTTCATATAATTCCTAATATCTTACTTGCTTTGTGTTGTATTTTATTGGTCCAGAATACTTTGTTTTGGTGAGAGTTTATGTACAGTTGAAAACTTTGTGTATACTATTCATTTTAAATAAAGTACTCTATGAAACTGATCAGTGTTTTTCAGATTGTCTATATCCTTGCCAATTTCATGCCCAATTGTTCTCTTAGTTAATGAGAGAGTGAGGTTGAGATCTCCAACTATAATTTTGGACGTGTCTTTGTCATTTCCAGTATCAGTTTTTGAGTGGACATCCACAGATGGATAGTTGAATAAAATGTGTTATATGTGCACAATGGAATACTATGCAGCTTAAAACATTTGCAACATCATGGCTGAAACACAATATGTAATAACTGAAATAACACAGGCACAGAAAAGCAAATATTGTGTGAAGTTAGTTATATGTGTAATCTAAGAAAATCAAATTCGTAGAAGTAGAGAGTGGGAGGATGACTACCAAGGGCCTGATCAGAGGAGGAATGGAATGGTGTTATTAAAAAAAAAATGAATAAATAAATAAATAATAAAAGATTTCAGATGCAAAAAAAAAAGAGAGAGAGTAAGTTTAGGAAACCTGTAGAACAACTGCTGACCATAGTTAATAACAATGTGTTGCATACTTGAACATCATTGAGAGAATAAATTTGATGATTGTACCACAAAAAGAAAATGGGTATGTGAGTTAATGAGTGCGTTAATTAGGTTGATTTGTTCATTCTACACTATCACAATACACACCTATGTCAAAACATTATGTTGAACTGGGCATAGTTTTTCCTGCCTGTAATCCCAGATACTTCAAAGGTTGAAACAAGAGTTAACAAGTTTGAAGCCAGACTGGGCAACTTATAGAGACCCTGTCTGTAAAACAAAACAAAAGAAAAGCAGAACTCCTTTGTCTTCTCTCTCTCTCTCTCCATATATATGAATATATACACATGTATAAATGCTTATACAAAATAATATTTAGATATATGTACAATTTTGTCAATTTATAAATAAATAACACAAGAAACAAATAGTGTTTTTTGTCTCATGCATGTGTGGCAGTTTTGTTTTTAGATACATATATATTTGATTTTTATGAATCCATGGATAAGTGACTCCTGGATGCTTTACAGTATTCTCCTTTACCTTTATTTACTTTTAATAATGTCTGGAATAACAATCCTTGTTCTGAAATTTACTTGGCTTAAAATAACAATAGCAGTTCTTGTAGCTAGTGTTTGCATGATATATATATATATTTCTCCATCCCTTCACTTATTTATATCATCATATTGAAAAGAGTCTTTTACAAGTAACATATAGTTGGATCCTTTTAGAATAACTGATGTGGGAAACCATTTACATTTAAAGTGTTTTTATATGGTTGGATGAGTACATACTTAATCTTTTAAGCTATTTCCTATATGTTCTGTGTGTACTTTGCATCTTTTTTTTTTCTTTTTGCCATCTCTAATTGATTCTTTTTAATGATTTCATTTTATCTCAGTCACCATATATACCATATTTAGGATGGTGGGACAATGATTAATGCATGCAGTATACATGTTTGGAAATATTATAATGAATCCATTAATAGGCAGAATTAATATGTATGAATAAAAATATTTTAGAGGCTCCACTGAGTTTTGAAATATTCCTTCTTAAATAATTGGACTAGAAGTTAAAATAGTATCATTTTGCTTTGTGCATATTACAAAGATCTATAAATCCATATATGCCCAATATCTCTTTTCTATTCTTGTCCATACATTTCACTTTCACAAAGACATGATACAGTGTTACGAATCTTGTTTGGAATAGTCAGTTATCTTTATAAGTAAGGAAACAGTATTTTTTTTCTTCCTTTTCTGATACTCTTTAGACAAGTTTCTAAATTGTATGATATTGTTCTTGTTTAACAACTACCTTCAACATTTCTCATAAAGAAAATCTGTTAGAAATATTTCCATAAACTTTGATTACTGAGAATGTCTTTGTTCTTAAGTTTTAAGATGTTTAACCTGGATCTAGAGTCTAGGGTAGGCTTCTTTTTATGTTTTTTTCTTTCAGTAATTTAAATTATTATCCCACAATTTTTGCCTGTGTGATCTCTGTTGACAATCCACTAAAATTTTAATTTGTTTTTCTACTTTAAATTGTGTAAATCCCTCCATTCTGGCTGACTTTAAGATTTCATCTTTCTTTTTAGTTTCTCCAGTTAAATATTATGATCTTAAATTGTAATTGCTTTTTCTTTATTTCTAATTTCAACAGCTTGGTTTTTTACCAGCTTCTTGTATTTGTCATTTGGAGTCTTCATTCATTTGGGGAAATTACTGGTTATTATTATTTTTTAAATTTATCTTCTGTACTATTTTTACTTCACCCTCTGGAATATCAATATATACAGGTTAAATTATTTAGTATTGCCCCACAGTTTTTGGATATTGTATTATGTTCTTTTTCTCACTGTTCTTAATTTATATTTTAGTTTGGATAAATTTCATTTAAACTATCTACAGGATCACTGATTCTTTCTTTGTGTTGAATCTCTGAATGAGACCAATGAAGATATTCTTCAAGTCCATTATTGAATTTCTTTCTATTTGTTTCATACTTATCATTTGAATTTCTCTGATAAAATTACCTGTCTAATATTGCCTGCTGTCTAGCATTTTTATGTAAAATTCTAACATCCTTAACATATTTTTTTTTTAGTTCCCATTCTGATGCTTCCCATAGCCATGATATATTTGATCGGGTTCTGATGATTGCTTTGTCTTTTCTGACATATTTTTTCTTGCTATGTAATATATCTAATAATGTTTGGTTGCAAGTCATTTGTGTTTGGGTTGGTAGTCTGAGTTAAATAATTTTATGTTCGGAGATGAATTTAAATACTTTTGCTAGGCATTTAATGAGGACATTTGTGTTACACTAATATAGGTTTGGGCTGGGATTGAAGTTTGCTTAGCTTTGGGTCTTCCTGTTTGTTGTGTATTGAAATATACTTTCTCTTGAAACTCTAAGGTGTATTCCAGCTTTACTTTTACTCAATATTCATTAGTATGGTGGCAAGGAAAAAGAAATGGGAAAGGCCCCTGAAATTCTGATTGGATCAGTGTTGGATAAGTGTTATGAATTTGGGTTTTAGGAGCATAGCCCTAAATAGTATACATGTCTTCTCTCCAAAAACAGTTCTGAGCCTTGAAGATATATTGCTTAATCTCTCTCATGGAAGGAGCATATTTTTTATTATTTTTAAAAATATTCCCCTCCCCTTAGCTGCATCATGTTTCAAAAACAGAGTCCAGGCTACAGTTTTGATTCCTATCTACTGTGGAATAGGATTTTTGAAACTCAGTGAATATAGTGTGGATTTTGTGAATACAGTTTTGGTATTGACTGCCATCTCCCCCTCCAGGTGCAGGGAGTTTCCTCTGGTATTCTCAGCATAAACTTTACTATTATTACTCTTTCATTAACTATTTAGTCTTTTAGTTTCTTAAACTGATGGGGGTAGGTGTCTGGATTTTGACAAGGTTGCTCTTTCCCACGTTGAGCGAACACCCCTGAATCATTTTTCCAAGAATCCCTCAATCTTATTTGTGAATATCAGGTGGTATATACTTATGTTTGACTTCCTCCAGGAGCTTCATGCTGTAATTTGGGGACATTCTTAGAATTTAATAATTCTTTTAAAACAGCTAGCTGAAAATTCTTACTGGCGCTTACGTACTAGTCAGCAGTATCCGTCCCAGTTAATCAAATCCTAAAGTCCTCTTTGTACTGTAGCTTCTTTTCTTGTTGCAAATGTGGGAATGATGCTATTTCCATCATTGTCTATTTTTGTCTCATCCATTTACAGGATTTTTTTTTCTTTTATGTTGGTAACAAAACACTTTGTTGCTTATGTATACCAAAAATATTTTTCACTCTGTGTGTTTCCTTCTCATTTTTTTTGTAGTGTAGAGAATTCCCTTGCTTCAATGTAGTTTAATTTCTATCTATCCTGTATGCTTATGCTTGATAGGCAGTTTTCTGTCTATGTCAATATCAGAAATTTTTACTTGAAGAATCATTGATTTCTCTTTCATTTTTAGAACTATGATACATCTAAAATAGGTTTAGTATGTCGAATAGAGGTCACATTTTATGTTCTTTATCAAAGTGTGTGTGTGTGTGTGTGTGTGTGTGTGTGTGTGTATACTTTATAAATACATATACCTACTTTAAATATATGTATACCTCTAGAAAATTCCATCACATGGACGTGATCATGGTAGCTAAATCTAGGTTGTTTTTCTATATGTAGCTTAATGGATTCTTACAAAATTCTAATATAATTTCATACATAATGCTGTACCTTATTGTTTATTATGAAAATGTGCCACAAATATCTCCATAATTCTGTATAATGAATATTTATAAAATGTCCATTTAGTATTCAATTTCCTCAACTGTATTTTGGCTAATCTGACAAATTCTTAATATACTAGTTGACAATTTTGTCTTCCTGAAAATCGAAGAAATTATACTCCTATAATTAGGGCTACAACTCTAGCCTTAATTATGCATAATATGGAGGCACAAGTTGGTGGATACAAATGATAGGAATCTTGGGAGAAAGTGATTTTGGAATATTCTAGAGCCTTATGACTAGGGGGGAAATGTAGATTTTATCTTAGTGTTACAAAGGCAGATTGCAAATACTTCAAAGAAATAGTAGACAACTTCACATGTCTTTAACTTAAAAAGAGGGAAAAATAGTAGTTGCAAAACCTCATGAGGAGATTTTATTAGTTGAGAAATCACATTTTTAGATGATATCAATAAAAAGAATTAAGTGGGAATGGTCTAAAGTCAATGTGTTCCTTTGGTAATGGAGTTTAAGATTCATTAAAAAAAAAAAAAAGCACTCTACATGCCAAGAAGAAAATCAATAAGATAATTCTGTAAGGATATACATTGCAAATATCTGTTTGAATTGTGTATGAAATATATTCTGAATATGTCAAAAAAAAATAAAATCTTAAAAGTAAAGTTGTTTGAAATAAAAATTCCTAGATCTTCAAAGTTTGATGTAGAAATATGTTCAGAACAAGATGATTTTGATAATGATTTTGAAAATATTCAGCACTCAATAAAGACTCAACAATATGTAAAATAGATCAGGAAGATAAATATCAATTTAACTGCATAAGAGTGAGATAGTTATTTCTTTGTTTTGTTTTTACTACACATAACTTCTAATTAGCTATTTTGTTTTTCTAAACATACATTTTAAATTTTAATTCTATTACCTTTTCTTGATTTTGTTTTTTAATTTTTTTCATCTAAATAGAATTTTAGTTTTTATCTATCATATTTATAGAGAGATGACTCATTCATCTCTTGGTAGACATTCATTAACTTATATTTGATTATGCATTTCAACATTCATAAGTTTTTGCAAGTTATTCTTTGTTAATTCCCTTTTATGGGCAAAGTTAGTTATGAAAACTAGAGTGTTCTCTTTCAAAATGGTGGTGTTACCTCTGTTTGATTGACATTAGTAGCATTTTAATGCTTATTTAGCATTTTTCTACCTTTGCAATTTCATGTCTTTGTAAGATGATGAATGCTGAGGCCTTTTAAGGGCTATTTCTTTTCGACTGCTGCAATGCTTTTGTGGCATCCCTAAATTTTACTCTGGAGGAGCACTTTTCATCGCACTGGATACAAAAATGGATACATTTAGTTTTCAGTGTATTAGGAAAATATAAATGTACAGAAATCCATTTAATAATTGTGGTTGACTGGGCTGTAATTATTTAGGACTACTCCAAGCTTAGTTGAGATTTCTCTATAGTAGAATCTTTATCTACTCTTCTACCACATTATAGGTATCCCAGGAAAGGCAAGTTGAAGAAAAGGTCTATTTTATCAATGGCCCCTGCTCATAAACTGTGAAATAAAGTCTCCTTTGATGTCATCTTTTTGCCAATTTTTTGAGGGGGGACTTCTCTAAGTCAAGGATTTGAGGAAAAGCAAGTTAGGCTTCATGCATGACAAGATTCTTTCTCTCTTGCCTGATTAAAATGAGAGAAAGAGAGAACCCTGAGGAGTATTTTTAATACATTTTCCCCTGACACTGCATAAATCTAGGAACATTTATATGCTAATCAAATCAAAATAGGAATTATTAGTGACTGGAGAGCCCCAACATGGCTGTTATTTTCCCATCAACATATGATAACAGCACTGACGCTGAATTAAGGAGCTGAATATTATATAAGCCCCAAAAGGTTATAATACATGACAGGTTTAAGCAATAATAAATCCTAGAAACCCTGACCCATCTATTACATATTTATTCAGTATTACAAATTGTAAATATTTAAAAATACACAAAGATACAGTGTGGGTAAATTCTTAATGTTTAATGAAATTATTCATGATATACAAAGAGTCGAATAACTCAACAAATACCATGAAGGTTAATGCATGCGAATGAATCTGAAAAGTCCAGCCATCAGAATAACACATTGTGTCCTTTTCGAGGATGATCATGAAATGGAATTAACAGTAACCTGATTTTCATGGTAAAGGATATCTCTGAGGATAAAAGGAATCAACTTTCACCAAAGACCTACTAGCAGGTAATCCAAATCCAAAGTCAGGTCTCCATTTCCTGGGCTGGAACTCATTGATTCTTTGTACTGTTCTCATTTTAATGCCTTTTAAAGATAGAATCCTGGTTCCTGGGCAGGGGTGTGTGTGTGGGGGGGGCAGGGGAGAATCTACATATTTAGCTTGTCTTTTGACTTTATCTTTTTTATCTCTTATGAGGTCAGCTTCTAGTTGAGAATAGCTATGATATGTAACCATAGATGAGCAAATAATGTGAAGTTCCAGAAAAAGGCCATCAAAAAAAAAAAAAAAAAAAGCTGAGGTATGGGCTCTGCAGAAACATTTTATTTTTATTTCAAGGATATTAATTGTTCTTATTGATAATGATCCCAGATCATAATATACCAGGTTTAAATTTACACATCCAATTTTTAATGCTGCAATGCCCACACAAGAAAACCTTGTCTGCAGTGAATGGGAAAGCAGAAAAATTTCTTTGGCAGATTCAATTTGCATCTACATTCAAAATGCCATTTTCAAGTTCCCACTCTGAGTAGCAATTGCAGAACTGCTCTTATGTTTATAGAGCCCCAAGGAACCAAGGCAGACAACTATGAATAAGGTTTCAGACAATGCCCTATGAGAAGTTCAATGTTTATAACACAAGATGAAGATTAGTTGAAAAAAAAAATTTGGATGTAGAAGGTTAAAACCATTCTTAGATACTTTAGTTGGTAAGGTTTTTTTAATGTTTTTTTTAATATCTATCATCTATTGATATTTGGCCTTTATGTATACATAAACATAATCAGAATTCTTTTTTAAAAGAAAAACATGAGAATTTACGTGGACCGCCACTTTCTGGATCGAAAACAGTCATGTTGAATTTGTGTGATGATTTCTAAGAAATCCCTTCTTACAATTCTTCATGAGAAGTATGCAATTGTTTCAGTGCAATGAAAGTACTTTTGCTCTTAAAAGCAAAAACATTATTCATTAGCAAAAGTTTTCATTTAATTTGCAGTAGTAAATTTAATTTTTGAGCATTAATCAAACAGGAATGGCTTTGATTTCATCAAATGCATAAGATTCTATGCATCTTTTCAAATACAGCTTTCTTATGAAAAAGAAAAATATACTCAGCTTTACGTGACTTATTTGATTGACTTAAAATATTTGTCATTTTCTGAAGAAAGAAAGGAGCAATAATCATATCATTTACATTCCATCTAATCTCTGTATTTTGGGGGGTATTACTGAGTAGTTCAAATTCAATAATTATTTGATTCTCAGTACATATATAGATATAAATATAAAGACTTAACTGTCATCTCATTGGATGACCTCTTTGGCTCCCTACCTAGTATATGAATGAATAAACAGTTGCAAATATGCAAATACCAAAAGTCTTAGGGTTTAGTCTTAGGATCCACATAAATATGAGTTTGAATTTACTGATACTAATTGCCAATGGGAAATAAATATATAACTGTTATCTAATCACTCCAAACTTTATGTTCTCAATCACAATATAGAGGCAATAATATTAAGTTATAGGGTTGTATAACTAAATTACTAATGAGTCAAGACCCAGTCTCTAAGAGGCAAGCCAAAAATTGTAGGTACCCATGTCTGCTAAAACCTTGATAATATTTTCAGTACCTCTACTGACCAATAAGTTTTGAAAATTAGGCCCAAAGCTTGTTGAAATTAGGGAGTTGGAATCATGAATGCCAAGTGAAATTGGTTAAGTAATCCAAAAGGTCATCTTTTAAAAATCCCAAACCTTTTCCTAATTTGAAACATTTAATCCAGAAACATCTTGCAGATGAACACTCAAGACACAGTAGTAACGAGACGGAATATTAACTGTTGCAAAGAATAGTCTTATATGTCATGTCACAGAAATGATTCCCTGCTATATTTCATAATCTGGTAGAATATGAAACACAGAGGAAGCACTGAAAAAATACTTGTGGCATAAATTAACTAAACAGAAAATTTCTATTCAAGAGTTACTCAACCAAGGATGTATTCTATTTTCACTTAATATTCAGAGTATGAATCAGAATGAGATTAAACTTCAATTCTATGTGGGGCTCATGCATAAACAAGAAAAATGATGAAAAATTTCCAATAGGGGCTATGACACCTATCAGGTCAATTTCTAAAAAGTTCGCCTAGTATTCAAAGTGCTTCATGATTTGTGTTTTACTGAATTTTCATCTGTATCTCCTATCATTCGGCCAAAGTCACAGCATATTATTTTACCAGGCCAAGATCCACTCCCTCTGTAACTTTAAGTCATCTTTTACTTCTTCTACAGGACACTTTTCTGACTTCATGAACACAAAAAATCAGTTTCATGATTCAAAGTTCAAATGTAACAGTGTTAGTTCTGTGAAGATGTTCTCCTCCTACCAAAATTGTGTCACTACCTTTACTGTTATCTCATGGTCATTTTGTTTGTATCTATAATGTAACTATTATTGAATTTTAGTAAAAGAGTTTTATTTATAATATTCTTGGGACACGCCATGTACTCCATGAGAATAGGATCTTTGATATTTTCATGCTTTGTGGACTTTCATTTATTTTACTTCCACTTAGTTTTAGTTAATCAAATTCACTGATTTATTGTATTGTGTTTCAAAAGAGGAGGCCTGCAGGAGAACAAAGAATGCAGTAATTGGTTAACCTTTTGCACTTCTAAGTACCCAACCCAAATCCTGATTGCTGGCAGGATGATTCAAATCCAACCCTTTTCAATTAAATTGTGAGAGTTTTAGTGGGTAAATAACTACTCTATCATAATTTTCAGCAACAATCTGATGGGATTAAAATGTAAATCAGGGCATCCATCACATACCCTGCTGTTGATAGAAAAACACCCTGCACCTTTGGGTTTCTGGGAGTAATGGTTGTGCCCTTGTCTTTCTCTTCAATGAAGAAAAGTGTAATTTTGCTCCGAAGAGTATTCTCAGCAGTTGAATGTCATTAAAAATAAAAATACTGATGGAAGAAATGAGCAGAAATAAACAATGAGCAATTTACACACTGAAAACAGTGACATAAGGTGGAGAATAATGGAAAATGAAAAAAAATGTATAATGATGACTGGGTGACAGATTGCCATCATTTTACTCTCTGGAGTTTTGTCACAACCTTCAGTGGGGAGATAACACTGAACATCTGGTGGACAACCAGTGCGGAACCTCAATGAAGCTGAGCGTGTGCAGTAGAAGAGCAATGAGCTCGGGGCTGTGGTTCATCTCCTTATACATACCTAAGAAAATAAACGGGGCCAAGAATAACAGTCACTGATAAGAGTTGCCTTCTTGGAAAACATTTGAGTCACAATACACAGCTCTTTCACTGCCACCAAACAGTAGAAAAATCAGCTGAACCATGCTACTCATTGTCAAATACTGTGGACAACACTCAACCTCAGTGAAACTGAGTTTATCTTCTAAGGTATGAAAAATAATAACTGATTATTAGTGCTATTGCATAGTAATTATGATGATATTTTTACCTGCACTTTTGAAACTGCTAGATAAGGATGCAATACAAGAATAAGCTTTGTTTTACTTCTTTATAGCTGTGTAATTATCTGAGTAGGGACCTAGCTTTGCCAAGAACAGAAGATACCATGTTCTGTTTTGCAGTTCTGACATAAAATTGACATCCTTGGTACAGAATGTTAAAAATCATATGTAACTTTGTTGTATTTTGTTGATTAATTAACTGACTACATTTCTGGTGTTTGAACAGGACTAGAATATATTTTGATCATTCTTGGTTAATTTATTGGCCTCATCTCTCTTTCTGTTAGTGACCTTAATGTGACTCCAGGTTTTTAGAGGTTCTTTAATCTGCCATATTCATCATCAGTTGAATTCCAGTGAACACTGAATAACTGGAAAAGCCCAAATATAAAGCAGTTGCCAATTCCTGAGGTGTAACTACTCCCTATTTGGCTGATCTTAAGCTACCAATGTTATATTACAAAGCTGGAAGAGTAGCCTACAATCAGTTCTCACCAGCTGGTAATTGTTGGCTGTTGCCTATCCCTGCCTAATATTTCATATGCTCTAATTATTCCAAGAGAAAATGAAAACATTTGGAAACTTATTTTTTCTCTTAACTTTCTGTCTCAAAAACAAGCAAACATTACTCTCTGAAGCCTTTATATTTATACATTGAAAATAAACAATGGAAATTAGAAAGAATAATAAATAATTCAATATTACAGGTGCCACCTTCTAAGAGTTTTGATGACAGTAGGTGTGACTGCTTTCCAATTAAATGTGGAACCAGGTAAAAATTTTGCTAAAATTCCTGCATAGATTTCTTGCTGAACCCTCCAGTGGATAAAGATACTGGCTTTGCTTGTGCTATATTGACCTCTAGTACTTCTCTATCCACCCCTAACTAGATGAACCTTCCTATAATGAGAGCATGTTTCCAGTTTTGTCCCAGAATTCATTTCTCCCTGTACATATGGAAACTGCAGATGTATTATTTATTACAATTGGATTAATTGCCTATTAATCACCAATTTCCATGGACTATTTTCAATGTCTTCTAGTAAAAATTTCAGAGAATAATATTTGGTTGTTTGTGAGACAGAAAGTTAAGAAAAAAATTCAAGCGTCTCTTAGTTTTTTATTGACTCCTGGAAAAAATAGTTCATATTGAACTGTGGAATACATGTGCACAAATCCCTTGTCTTCCATGTTAAAAAAAAAAAAGAGCTTCTTTTAAGACACCAAATATTTTTGCTCTGAAATTCATAAGACCCTGATTTCCAGTAGAATCTTTGACTACCACAAAACTATTTTCTATAAACCTTAAAAATTCTTTCATTTATTCCTGTTTGATATATTTGATGGATTTTCTTTTGAAATCTAAAGAAATAATCTCTCATTAAAAATATTCAAAGCCGATTATTAGGTCTGATTCTAGCCTAGGTATATTCACCCTTCTTGTGGCTGACATTGTCAATTCTTTGATGTATTTGTATCATATCATTTTTTTCCCCAGGCAACTTGCAACAGATAGTAATACTCAATTTCTTAAAGATATCAACTATTTTTCAAACCCCCAACTATGATTGCATTTTCCTTACCTTATTTTCAAGGCAAATATAATGTATTAAACATGTACCAAGTGAGTAGCTAGGACTTTCCTAATCTAATGTTTAAAGTTGGACACTTCTAACTCTCTTCATCAGGCACCATTGCATTAATACAAAGAAAATAACACTTTTCTACATTTTCCCTCCTTAAGAGCAACTGGAGATTTGTTTTATGTAAATAGAATTTTGCGTTCAGGACTAGTTGGCAGATATATTTCCCAAATGATAATTTTAATTCAGACTCCAGAGAGAAAAACAGAGGAAAGAAACACCTTCTCTTGATCCCCAAAGACTAAATGGCTATGGACTTGACTGAGATAATTCTGCTCCATGTACACCCTTTAGGCTCAGCTTCAGAGAACAGCAATTGGAGAGGAGTCAGGACTCAGCTCTGCCAAGAACATAAGATACCATGTCATCTTTTGTTGTTCTGAAATGAGGCTAACAACACTGGTGCAGGATGTTAAAAAATTATAACAGATGTTACTCTCCTAGAAAAATGTCAGATATCTCATTGAATTTATCCAGTTTCCACTGAGAAATATGAAAGAACATTGCATTTTATTAGAATAACCAAAAATTAGCAACTTGATAGTTAAACCTGCTGATATTATTATTTTTTTTAGCATTTTATGTGTCTGCTTCTTAACATGGACATGAAAAAATTAAAAGTAAAGATTTTATACCACTTTTCTTTCTAACTTACATTTCCATGATTTTATTTAAATCATTAACTTTTAATCTAATATTTTTTTTTCTAATATATTTTTAAATTCTAACACTCTATGCCTTTATCCTCACTTGTATTTTCTCATTGGATTTTTGGAAGAACTGTGAGAAAAAGCGGGCAGGCATTAACATGTCCACTAATTAATAGAGCAGGAAACCCAGAATCAGTATCCATCAATGCTAAATTCACATTCTAAACTTAATTTCTAAGTGCTCAAACTTTGACTTGCTTCTTTTTCTAAAAGATTGATTTACTGCTCACCTGTATATGGGAGGCTGTTTTTAAACTAGTCAGTATTGAATTAATTATTCTCCTAGAAGAATTTTTGCACATTCATTTGACTTTAACTTTGAGGCAATTCTATTCTCCTAGCACTAGTAAAAACCACAATATTCACATCAAATGAAGAGGGCCCAAGACACAAAAGATGATGAAGTTTTAGACACATGTGGGAAACTTGCTGTCTTAGCATAGCATATTTCTCTAATAGATCTAGTAGAAACCTACAATATGAGAAAAAGTAAGAAAAGTAGAAGAGATTGTTTTCTCTCCATCATAATCATAAAATACAATGCTTGTGCCCTCTATTCAGTGAGATGAATAATATTGATGAATACATTTTAAAATATTCACTCATAATAATCAAAGAAAGATCGTTGAAAACACCAATAAAAATATTGTTTTTCCAACTAATGATCTACAGAGAAAATGACTATGCTTAGGATCACTCAGGCTGCAAAGAAAAGTAATCTCTTCACCCTACTGAAAAATCATATATTAATTAATAGAGGGTGGAATATTGGCAAGAAAATAAGTTCTACTTAGCAATTTCATACAGTAGATTTTCAATAAATATTTTTGTATTGATTAAACATAGTCTATATCTAGTCTTCTCAGGAGTATGTGTTGCTTATATGCATTTTGGAAAATGATGCATACTCCAAACCATCAAAAAACATAAAAGCTCGTAAATAATAATGACATGTGTAATATGAATGGTTCTGTTCTTATTATTTAGAAGAAAAAAAGTATTATTCAAGTACAAATGGCCAAAACAGGGCACACAGTGTCTGAGTGAAGGAATCCCAGGTGTAATGTAACTGCTAGGGAGAGAATTTTTGTGTGAGTATGAGAGACATAGCACACTATTTGAACAAACAGAACATCTGAATATGACAGTGTATAGGAGACAAAGAACATTTTCCTTTTCAGTTACTCACATACAATCACTATCACTATGGTACATTCCACTGATTTTTGCCAACTCTTTTTTATATCCTTAAACCAATTTAGATTTGTTAAACCAATCACCCTGTGTAATTCATAAGTGAAATCTTTTTAAAAAATTTTTTTTAGCTGTTGATGAACCTTTATTTTATTTATATGTGGTTCTGAGAATTGAAACCAGTACCTCACACATGCTAGGCAAGAGGCCTATCACTGAGCCACAACCCCTTAATTGGAATCTTAATGTTTTTAGTACTTGAATTTTAGGTTGCATATTAAATGAGTACCTTTCTTTATAGCTGTTACTAAAAATAGAATGACAAGGATTGTGATGAGATATGGCTGGAATAGGCTATTAATCCTTTAAAAAAAGCCCTATAGGATCAAATTGAGGTGTGGGGATCCAAGATGGCAGGCCAGATAGAGGTAGCATTCTGTGTTGCTCTGTGACCTGGGACTCAAGAAGTGAGAATACTGCTTCTCTGTGAGCGCTATTCCTGCTCTGCACAGAAATCATGGCCACTGTGTTCGTGCGGGGTTCTAGGCCCCAGCATCAGAGTAGGTCTCCCAACTACTCAACCCCAAAGGACTACCCAGCACCTGCACAAAACTTTCAACCACTCACCTGAGCAGAAATCTTGGATGAAGCTCTCACTCAGGACACCTGGCAGCTACCCCCTCAGGATCTCCAGTTGCCACTCCTGTGTGACCCATATCAACCAATTTGAGGCTCCCCAGGTCACCTCCATCTTGGGACTCTACAGCACCGGAGATAGTCCCCTATGGGCCTTAGTCCACTTGCACCTGGGTACTTCACACAGGTTCTGTAGACAGCCATAACCACACAGTGCACGGCACCCAGTCTCCGAACTCATCATCCAACATAATGGCCTGGCTCACCTCCCATCCAACCTGATACCCCATTGCTGAAAGCAAAGGTTTCCATCTTGGGTCACCTTCATTACCATCTTTAGTGGAGGTAGTTCTCAATTTGGAACTGCAGCCGGCCAGGTACACAGTTTCTAACTTCCTCTTCTCCCCAGCAGCTGCTAACTGCCACAGTGACTGCCCAACGACAACAAAAAAAAGTATATCAGCTCTCAGCCGGACAGGTGCTGAGTGCGCCCAAAGCACCACAACAAGAAACCTGGAGAGAAGGGTCCCTTATTAGGAATTGGTAAGGGAGAGGGTGAGTGTGATGCAGTTTAGAGACTAACACAGAGACCAGGAACAGGGAGGTCTTCAGACAGGATAAGGAGATAACACCAGGTGCTCACATCACAGGAGCAGACCAAAAAAAGAGTCTCCCTTCAGGGACCAGAGAGTGACACACTCTGCTTCCAGGTGCCCTCCATCCAGGACCAACCCTCCCTCCCTGATTACCTTCACCATCCTGAGGCAGAGATACCAGCTAAGAACAGATAACCCCACCAATTGGATGAGAAGAGAAGAAGCAAAGATACTGATCTCCAGCCAAAACAATTCTTGTTTCTACCTTTGAGGGCTTTTTTTTTTCCTCTCTATTCTCCTGCCCTCACATCCCCAACATAGGTGAAACCAAGTAGTTTGCATGAATTTGGCTATTGAGGGCTGAGACAACTGAATAGTATATTACAGTGGTGTTGTATATTTGCTTCTTTTTCTTTTTTTTTCAGTTTTTTCTCTATTTTTTACTATTTTAACATTTTTAATTTTTCTTAATATATATATATGTGTTTGTTTTATGTACTCGTCTGTCTTCCCACTTACTTGTCTACCCCAAATTACTTCCTCTCTACTCACCTGCTACTAACCTTCTTCTTTAAATTTCTGTTTCACGCTTCCTAAGATATAATAATTCTATATCCTCACCTACTACCTCCTGAGTGTATCTTTCTATACCTCACCACAAGTTATTTGTCCACCATCAGAAACTGTAAACTCTTTTACAAACCTACTGACTATATTGTAGATAATAATTGAATTCACCATTTCTGTACATTGTGACCAAATTATGAATGTCTATTAGCAAGTATTTGTTTTTTAGGTGGTATATTGCTTATACTGGGATCTATTAACATTGTCCTACCCAGCAAAGGAGAGGTATTGGAATCCTACAGGGGTGCTATAAGCCTATAAGGTAAAAACGGCAATGCCTCGGATACACAGAGCTAGAAGGGAGTACACACAACAACACAAAAAGACAAGGAAAGAAAGTGACCAAAACAAGTCAAGGTACCACATTATTAGAATCCATGGCCAGCACAGCAGATGAAATTACAGAGAAAGAGTTTAGGATGTACATAATTAAAGTGTTCTGTGAATTAAAGTGTGACATGAGAGAGCAAATACAGCTAGCAAAAGATTATTTGGACAAATAGCTACATAAACATATACAGGAAGCAAAAGACTACTTCAATAGAGAGAGTTTCTAAAGAAAAACCAAACAGAAATCCTTGAAATGAAATAAACAAACAAACAAATAAACAACAACAACAAAAACATAAACACAAATTAAAAGTTTAATTGAAAGCATCACTAATAGATTAGACCACTTGGAAGACAGGATCTCAGAGACAATGAAGAAAAAAATATATAATCTTGAAAAGAATGGAGATCACACAGTGAAAATGGTAAGAATCCATAAGCAGAACATTCAAGAAATATGGGATAGCAGAAAAAGATAAAATTTAAGAGTTATTGGAATAGAGCTCCAAACCAAAGGAATGAACAATCTATTCAATGAAATAATATTAGAAAATTTTCCAAACATGAAGAACAAATTGGAAAACCAAATTCAAGAGGCTTACAAGATGCCAAATGTACAAAATTACAACAGATCCCCACCAAGGCACATGATAATGAAAATGCCTAACATACAGAATAAGGAGAGAATATTAAAATCCCTGAGAGAAAGGGATCAGATTACATATAGGGGGAAACCAATGAGCTTATGTGCAGATTTTTCAACCCAGACCCTGAAAGACAGATGATTGTGGAATAACATATATCAAGCTTTGAAAAAAAAATGGATGCCAATCAAGAATCTTGTATCCAGTAAAATTAAGCTTTAAACTTTATGATAAAAATAAAATCTTTCATGATAAACAAAAGTTAAAAGAATTTACCACTAGAAAACCTGCACTACAGAACATCTTTGGAAAATACTCTGTGAATAGGAAATAAAAAACAACAATGAAAATAACCAGAGGGAAGTATTACACTAAAAGAAAAACTATTCAAAGGAGAAAACAAGTTAAGTTAAATAACAAAAATAAACAAAAGTGGCTGGGAATACATATCATGTCTCAATAATAACCCTGATATTAATGGCCCAAACTCACCAATCAAAAAACATAGGCTAGCTGATTGGATTAAAAAAAAAAAAACAACAACCACATGACTGATCTCATAGAAAAAGACTTACACAGACTGAAGGTGAAAAGTTGGTAAAAATCATACCACTTACATGGACTGTGAAAGCATGCAGGGGTTTCCATCCTCATATCAAATAAAGTAGAATTTAAGCTAAAGTTAATCAAAGAGGATAAAGCAGTATATTTCATACTGCCCAAGAAAATCATACACAAACAAGACATAACAAATATAAATAGATAGGCCCCAAACAAAGGAGCACCTATGTTCACCAAACAGCTCTTCTTGAGTTCAAGAGTCAAATTGACCACAACACAATAATTCTGAGTGAATTTAACACACCTATTTTACCATTGGATCTTCTAAACAAATGCTGAAGAAAGATAGGATAGAACTCAATAATACAATGAATAACTTAGACTTAACTGATACATATAGAATATTTCATCCTTCAATGAATGAATACACTTTCTTCTCAGCAACATATGGATCCTTCTCTAAAATAGATTATATATTATGCCACAAAGCAACTCTTTAAAAATACAAAAAAAGTAGAGATACTATCCAGCATTCCATCAGATCACAATGGAATAAAATTACAAACCAATGATAAAATAAAAAATAAAAACCACTTCAATGTCTAGAGACTAAGTAATATGCTACTGAATGAATAATGGGTTGCAAAAGACATCAAGGAGGAGATTAAAAAATTCTTAGAGATAAATGAAAATACTGATAAAACACTGAAATCTCTGAGACATTATGAAGGCGATGCTAAAAGGAAAGTTCATTGCATGGAGTTCATTCCTTAAAAGAAGAAAAAGTCAGTGAATAAATGACCTGACATTACATCTGAAAGCCCTAGAAAAAGAAGAACAAATCAACACCAGAATCAGTAGAAGACAGGAAATAATTAAAATCAGAACTGAAATTAGTGAAATTGAAACAAAAAAAAACACAATTGAAAAAATTGACAGAACAAAAAGTTGGTTCTTCGAAAAAATAAATAAAATTGACAAACCCTTAGCCATGCTAACAAAGAGAAAAAGACAGAAAATTCAAATTACTAACATATGTGATGAACCCTTAGCCATGCTAACAAAGAGAAAAAGACAGAAAATTCAAATTACTAACATATGTGATGAAAAGGAAATATAACAGACACTACAGAAATACAGAAGATAATTAGAAATTATTTTGAAAAATGTACTCCAATAAAATAGAAAATATTGAAGGCATTGACAAATTTCTAGAGTCATATGATTTGCCCAAATTGAATCAGGATGATATACACAATTTAACCAGATGAATTTCAAGCAATTAAATAGAAGTTGCCATCAGAAGCCTACCAAATAAGAAAAGCCCAGGACCAGATGGATAAACAGCTGAGTTCTCCAGGACCTATAAAGAAAAACTAATACCTCTACTCTACAAATTATTTTATGAAATAGAAAAAGAGGAGAACTTCTAAACTCATTCTATGAGGCCAGTATCACCCTGATTCCAAAACCAGGCAAAGACACATCAAAGAAAGAAAACTTTAGACCAATATCTCTAATGAACATAGATGCAAATATTCTCAATAAAATCCTGGCAAATCAAATACAAAAACATACCAAAAAGATCATGCACCACAATCAAGTGGGATTCATCCAAAAGATGCAAGTTTTGTTCAATATACAGAAATCAATGAATGTAATTCATCACATCAATAGACTTAAAGACAAGAATCATATGAGCATCTCAATAGATGCAGAAAAAGCATCCAACAAAATACAGCACCCATTCATGTTCAAAACACTAGATAAACTAGGGATAACTGGAACATATCTCAACATCAAAAAAGCTATTTATGCTAAACCCCAGGCCAACATCATTCAAAATGGAGAAAAATTAAAAGTGTTCCCTCTAAAAACTGAAACAAGACAGGGGTGCCCTCTTCCACCACTTCTATTTAATATAGTTCTTGAAACACTAGCCAGAGTAATTACACAGAGGAAAGAAATTAAAGGGATACAGATAGGGACAGAAGAACTCAAATTAGTACTATTTGCTGACAATATGATTCTATACCTAGAAGACCCAAAAATTCCACCAGGAAACTTTTAGAACTAATAAATGAATTCAGCAATAGATCAGGATACAAAATCAACACCCATAAATCAAAGGCACTTCTGTATATCAGTGATAAATCCTCAGGAAGGGTATTGAGGAAAACTACACCATTTACAATTGACTCAAAAAAACCCCAAAAAACTTGGGAATAAACCTAATGAAAGTGGTGAAAGATCTCTACAATAAAAACTACAGAATGCTAAAGAAAGAAATTAAAGAAGACTTAGAAGATGGAAAGATCTTCCTTATTCTTGATAGAAATAATAAATATTGTCAAAATGACCAAACTACCAAAAGCATTATACAGATTGAATGCAATACCAATTGAAATCCCAATGACATTCCCTCTAAAAATAGAAAAAGCAGTCATGAAATTCATCTAGAAAAATAAGAGATCAGAATAGCTAATGCAATCCTTAGCAAGAAGAGTGAAGCAGGTGGCATCACTATACCAGACCTCAAATGATACTACAGAGCAAAAGTAAAACCAGCATGGTTTTGGCATCAAAATAGACTGGTAAACCAATGATACAGAATAGACGACACAGAGAATAACCCACATAATTACAGTCTTACATTAGATAAAGGCTCCAAAAATACACATTAGAGAAAAGATAGCCTATTCAAGAAATGGTGCTGGGAAAACTAGAAATGCATATGCAACAGAATGGAATTAAACCCCTATCACTCATCATGCACAAAACTCAACTCAAAGTGGACTAAGGACCTAGGAATTAATGTGCCTATTAGAAGAAAGAGTAGGCCCAAATCTCCTTCATGTGGGATTAGGCCCCAACTTCTTTGAAAAGACTCCTATAGTGCAAGAATTAAAATCAAGATTCAATAAATGGGATGGATTCAAACTAAAAAGCTTCTTCCCAGTAAAAGAAATAATCAGTGAGGTGAATAGAAAGCCTACATTTTGGAACCAAATTTTTACCACTCTCACATCAGATAGAGTACTAATCTCTATTAGTACTCTACTGATAAATACCAAAGCAACAATCATCCCAATCAATAAATGGGCCAAGGACCTTAAGAGATACCTCTCAGAAGATGATACATAATCAATCTACAAATATATGAAAAATGTTCAACATCTCTAGCAATTAGAGAAATGCAAATCAAAACTACTCTTAAGATTTTATCTCACTCCAGTTGGAATGGCAGCTATTAAGAACACAAACAATGATAAGTGTTGGTGAGGATGTGGGGAAAAAGGCACACTCATATATTGCTGGTGGCACTGCAAATTGGTGCAGCCAATATGGAAAATAGTATTGGGGTTCCTTGGAAATCTAGGAATGGAACCACTATTTGACGCAGCTATCCCATTTCTCGGTCTATACCCAAAGGACTTAAAAACAGCCTACTACAGGGACACAGCCACATTCATGTTTATAGCAGCACAAATCACAATACCTAAACTAAGGAACCAACCTAGATGCCCTTCACTAGATAAATGGATAAAGAAAACGTGGCATATATACACAATGGAATATTACTCAGCAATAAGAGAATAAAATCATGGCATTTGCAGATAAATGGATTGAGTTGAAGAATATAATGCTAAGTGAAGTTATCCAATCTCCAAAAAACAAATGCTGAATGTTTTTTCTGCTATAAGGAGGTTGATTCATAGTGGGTCGAGAGGGGGAATATAGAAGGATTAGACAAACTCTAGATAGGGCAAAGGGGCATGGGGGTAAAAAGGATGTGAAATGAGTTGGACATCATTACCCTAAATACATGTATAAAGACAAGAATGGTGTGAATATACTTTTTATACAACCAGAGATATGAAAAATTGTGCTATATAGGTGTAATATGAATTGCAATGCATTCTGCTGCCATGTATAACAAATTAGAATTAAAAAAGTGTGTGTGAGTGTGCAAAAAGAAAAAAAAACTATCAAATTGAATATCAGAGACAGTTTATCATCTGTGTTTACATTTACTTTCCTCACTGGACTTCATGGCATTTGAATGCTTTTCCTATAGAAACTATATCCCTATTAAAATATATTCAAATTAGGCAACGGAATAAGGGAGGGATACCAGGGAGGGCACAGAACAATTTTGCAGCCCTAGAAGAATGTGGGTATTAAGAGTCATGCAGTCCTCCATAAAAATCTTCCATTATAATATCAATAAGAAGTTTATTTTAGAGACTGAGTATTTTTAAAATGAGCATAGTTAAATTTGTAGTTTGTTTTATTTTTTTTCTATTTTCTTAATCCTCTCAATCACATACTTACAAAGAAAAAATGGTATGAGCTATACCTGTCTATCCTTTTAAATTCTCAGGTATGGTACATTTAAAATTATCTAGGGGTGCATATACAATCCACTACCATTTTTCATGAATTTCAAAGGCCTCCAGCTTGTTTACTGGCTGATTTTATACAATCTCTACTTCTAGATAATTTCTTATTTTCTGTTCAGGGGAATGGTACTCTTCAAGGCAATAATAATTTCTTCTATCTATAACCAAAGGCATTTTGATAGCAGGAATACTTATAACACATTTTCCTCTTAGCAACTGAAATTTTTTTCTTTTATTTTGTTTCCTTCATTCTGTTCATTTTGGTAGGGACTATGTATTCTCTTTTCGAAAATGTGTCTGCTTTTCCAGTATTGATAGACTGTATTGTCTCTGCAGATTATTGGGTTTTCAGGAATAGTTGGGATCAACCTAAAATCAAACTTTCAACATTGCTGTAGTAATGCCTTTCATCTAAAATGAGAATTATGAAACTTCTGAATGGTCTTGTTTATGTTTATATGTATTATAACTTAAGTGCATGGATAAGTATGATGTAATCTGCTCTAATATAAAGCTTCACTTATTTTTATTTTAATCTGAATCATAGGATTGCGTTCTTTGAAGATATTTGTCCATTTTTATGACCATCATTCTTACTCTATCTCACAAAAATGTACAGACAACTTGTATGGTAAACTCAATTGCTTATGGTAATGCAAAGGCATTATTATTATTATTATTATTATTACTATTATTATGTGTATGTGAATGCTCACTTTAGGCTTATCTCTGCTTCACTTGATATCAACTGGGGCACATTCAAAAGAGCTGAAGTTGCCATTTACAAATGATTCACACACATGCTCAAAAGTTGATGGTGGTTGTCAGCTGAAAGCTAGGCTGAGGTCTTGGCTAATTTACAAATGGGCCTCTCCATGGACAGGAGGAACCAAAGAGTAGTGGCTGTTCTCCAAGTCATGTGATATAAGAGTTGTTATCTAACTCTTCATACACAACATGTACATACAGATAGTGTTGTGGGAATGTTGGGAATGTCAGAGAAGGAACTGTGCTCCTTAAGTTTTGTGTTCCAATCCACTATGATTACTGACCACATACAGCTGACACATCAAAGGCTTAATGAAAATGAGAGTACATTTCTAATAGGCACTGAGTGGTCCACCTTCAGAGTGAGAATGGGACCTGTGTTTCCCTGGAGTCCTGACAGTATACCCTTAGAGTTCCTGGTTTTACCTGATCTGCAGACCTAATTGAGAGCAACCAGGTGGTATGTTGATATATCTCTGTTTTAACGCTCAGTTTTCACAGGGATATTTACTGATTGATTTGTGTTTTAAGGTCTGTTTTGCATGTGGGGAGATTGAAGTGGTACTTTTTTTGGGGGGGGGTGCTTGTAGTTTATAGACCTCCATGATCCCTGATTGAGACAGCCTATTATTTTGCAAGAGCAAAAGAATAGTACATTCTGTCTTCTTAAGAAAGCTGACCTTTGTGACTATGTCTCTGTGACCCACTCCCATGGTTCCTACTTATGCCTGTCTACCCTACCTGTAACAACAGTAAACCTCCTCTTGAAAAAGAGAAGAATTAGTAGCTAGCTAGCTAGCTCATAACATTTCTGAAACCTACCTAGATGCATGCTACAGGTTAATTGATTATTGCTTATTCTGGTTCCCTGGAAATAATTTGTTGCATCTCTTTTGACTTACACTCAGAATCACCCTTTATTTCCATAAATAAACACCCTACATTTATAGCTGAGTAGTGTATTTTTTAACTTCTGATACAGTAAGTTAAGACTTCAAATAACTCTTAATTTTGTATCATCACCATACTCTTTATTCTTTGTTAGTATAATTACTTAAAAATTCATGAAAGTTCAATGAATCAATTACAATTAATTATATTAGATAAAACCTATTCAATTGCAATCTCTTTGAGATACCCTCTACAGTACTTTGGGGTCCAATGAGGTTAGTGTGGGACAACAGTTCTAAGATTCTAAGAAATCTATTGTTAATTATAAGGCACATACTAAGGAACATTAGAAGTTCTGTTAGGCATTTCCTTAAAGCATTTTGAGTTAAAGAAAAAACAAAGTCTTTCAGTCATATTACAAAGAGATTTGTCATGATGTCATCCATCCTATTTTGGTAGCACTTTTTATTTGATCTGTTCTAAAACCATTTCTGACTTTAAGAATCTATTCTCTGGTAAACATGAGTAAATGAGAGACAGTCAATATCAAACCCTTAAATTCCTAGTTCACTTACGTTTTCTCTGAATGCTTCTAGATGGATTAATACTGCCTTCACTTCTCTTTCCATATTTTATGATAGGCAAATAGAAGTCAGTTAGAACTCTATGTTCTATTCAGAAAAATCTATCCCATGGAATGTATGTGTTTATTAGGACTCCTCTCTAATTCATTCCCATATTGCCACAGACAATAGGGTTGACCAACCTTTCAGCCACTTCCTATAGTATATCTCCTCTGGTCTCCTTCCCACACCTTTGAGATCTGTGTTGCAGTAGTAGCCTACTTCCAGGAACCAATTCTGTTGTGGCTGTCTGTTGCCGATTGAGAAATGCTCCTTGAACATGGTGACTTCAAACAACAGTGATTTTATTTATCCTATCATTCTGTGGCTCAGGAAGGTGGACCAGGCTCAGCTGACATTTAACTGGCAGCCAGGTTAATCTGGAGGGCACCTATTGTCATTACTCACATGCTTGGCATGAGGATGGAGAAGGATGAAGGAATGGCTTTAAATGTTTCTCTCCACTTCCATGAGGTCTCCAGGCATTTCCAAATATTCTCTTCAATAGGATAGTTTGACTACTCATTGGTAGTTCAGGAATCCAAGCATTCTGGAAACCGAAAGTAGAAGTGACCTGTTACTTAAGAGCTGGACTCAGAAACTGGCATTGAATCATTTCCGCCATGTAGTCATAGAATTTGTCAATATTCAAGGGAAGTTCACAAAGATTCTCATCAAAATTAGTACCCTGAAAATGTGACTATCTTTATTGAACACTAAATAGTCAAATGCAAATATATTTGCTAGCACAGATGTTTCAAATTGTATTTAACTTCTATGATTAGCCACAAGTCTAAAATTAAAGGTGGTGGTTTGGATTACATATTTGCATATCTTTTTAACAGAGAGGATTAATAGGATCTATTTTGAACCTTGAAATGTTTTTTCTTTTTTTTTCTTCCCCCCCAAATTGACTTAGCTTTGAAGGGATAAAAGAAAGCATAATTCTTAGGTGATAACATTTGGAAATTTCTACTCTGTTCAATTTGTAGGCATTTGCCAAAATTTGTCCTCATAATACCTTTTGCTCTTTGTCTCTTTCTTTTCATTCTCACCATTAACTAAAAGAAAACTTTTCCAGTCTTCCTGCAGTGAAGGTTCACATTCATTTTCTCTGATCATTTCATGTTTTTACACTTTCACCTCCTATTAGTTTCTGCTAAGGCTGACAAACTTCATATGCTCTTCTTTGCTGCAAGCTAAGAGATCTTTCTGTCTCTTCCTGAAACTTTTGATCTGCTATCTCTTGCCTTGAAACCATCAAGCCTGCTGTTTTTATATCTTAATTAGTTTTCTTAATTTACCCATATTTATTCCCTAAAAGATGGCAGGATAAATTTTTCAATTTCCTCCAACTCTTACAGATTTCACAACATTTGCATTTACAATATACTTTAAAAGGCATATTTCTTTTTCATTTCTAATATCTTTTAATAAAGCTCTATTAACTTTTACTCTCTGTTCCTCCCTTGTACTTGAGCATGATAAGCAAATATTCAAGAAAAAATTACAGAGCATATTTTTTGCTTAAAAAAAAAATAGTTTGCCTGACCAAAGCTTCATTTTCCGATGTTATTGGTTTCTTTTTTGTCATGAACCTTAGTTTATCAAATCTAGAAATTGCGTGGGATTCTTGACCCACTATAATCCAGAAATATATTTAGACTGGGAAAAATGCTCCAAAAGAAAATAAAACTATGACCTTCTCTGAACTCTGTCCTATTTGTAGAATAAAAGCAAAGAGCAGACACAGAAATACTGAAACACTGGCAGAAAGTAAATCCCAGCTCAGAAAACTTCTGTGCAGATGTGGAAAGTCCATTTGTGTTACACTGTTCTCACATAATGGATGGGTCACCACATTGTAATCCAGTATAATGTTGTCAAGGACTAGCATAAACTGTTATGATTATTTTATGTAGGCCGTGAGATCGGGATTATCAGGGAAGAAAATTTTGACTAGCCCTAGGAAAAAAAATCAATGATAGATTTCTTTTTAAAGATAGTTCTCTTTGGACAATAAGAAATCTGTTTTCACACCTGTGTGTGCATGCACACACACACACACACACACACACACACACACACACACATTTGAATGTTTAAGCAAAAGAACAAGAGATGCTTTTACTGTTGTCATCACTGTCTGAAATTCATTAAGATGTGTAGAGCACTCACATTGAGAATTTCTGTATGAAGATAGAAGTTAAGATGCGTTTATTGAGCATTTGGTGAATCACCAAACTTGTCTTAGGCATGTTTATTTGTATTATTATCATCATTGCAATGATTATGATGTGAAAATATCAAGTAAACTTGCCAAATAAACACTATAGATCCCGAATGACAAAAGCTAGAGAAATGCAAAACAAGATAGCCTTCGTGAGTTCTTAGCCATAAAATACAGATTTTTTATGAGAAGCAAACTAAGTAGTGTGTTCCCTCTACTAAATATCCAGCTGAAGAAAATAATATTGAGGTACTGTTTTCAGTTTAAGGGCATAGATTTCATTGGTTAATAAAAGAACCGTGTCAAAGGTCCCGATGGGCTGGGATCTTCATTTTACACCATACAGATTTTCTTTCTTCTGGCACCTGAATAGTAATGTCCTACCTTCTATGACAGCTACTATGACAATGGTCTTTTGAAGGCATCTTTCTGATCCTTTTCTTCTTTGAATATGGGAAGTCGGGGTGACTACTTCAGGCTCCTTCTGGTATCAGGATTCTGGTTCTTATCTTCATTTCTACCTTCAATGTGTGTGTGTGTGTGTGTGTGTGTGTGTGTGTGTGTGTGTAGTCACAATGTTCCTTTTTAATTATATAATAATGTACCCAGTTTGGTCTTGATTTTATAACTATCACAGGAGATAAAGAAACAAAATAGACCAAGGGATAGCACGCCAGGGCCCCCAAGCCAATTGTGCTGAATATTTTCATATAGCCCATAGCTAAAAATAATTTAAAAACATAAAAGAAAACTTATACCATGACTTTTAAAAGCATATGAAATTCAAATTTCAATGTCCATCATTGAAGTTTGTTTTGTTTTGTTCTGTTTAGTTGTTTTGGAACAAAGCCATGTTCATTTGTTTACCTCTAGTCGGTGGTTGCCTTTGTGCTACTACAGTTGAGTTGATTAGTTAGGACCAAGGCCATATGGCCCACAAAGCCATATTTACAAATTTACATATTTACAATCTGGCCCTTTAGTTTGCTGACCCTTGTAATACATGCACAAGTCATTCTTTCAGAATTGAATGTTTTCTTAGACTAATTTACATTATCAACTAGGGAAAATGGAAGACCTTGATGAATTCTTTACTGGACTCATGTTCAGGGTATTCTCACTCACAATACTAATCCTTTCATTATATGGGGTCTGCCAGTAGTGACTGGGGAATCCATACATTTGCCAATCAGAAGAATAAAACGAAAAATTGGGTTGAAAAATTGAGGAGATAGCTGTAAAGTTTCTGTTTGATTTTACACTGACCCAAAGGAAGGGGATTAATTAGGTTTATGTATTCAGGGACAGGAGACATACGTATTCTAGAAATATGGAAATTGGTGGAAAATAATGTTTACTTCTTTAAAGAAAGCTTTTCTATGTCCACATCTAAAGACATTGCTCTAGGAAGCTTAAATCTCTCCTGTTTGGTAACATATATTTATATTTTTGTCCAGTGCCAGAATACTTTGAAAGTAACTATTTCCATTTTTACTGAATGGTTTTCTCTTCAATTATTCCTAATGTATCCATTCTCCCTGTTTAGAATTCTCTCTATATGTTTAGAAAGTGACTGAGGATCTAACCCTAGAATCCTGAAAGAATGTTCCTATCAGCTCGGAATGTCCAGTTAATGAAAGATCACCAAAGTCACTTTGAAATCTACTGATATCATACCCCCAAATTACTGGGACTTGCTATTAATCCATCTCCTTGGAAAGCAGCACAATGAAGGACTCAGATAACATAGTGGAATGATTTGGTGTATTTTTTTCACTTATGAAAAAAGTTGTGATATTTTAACTTCTGAATGAATTAAGAATGGTAAGTCAACCTATTTATTCCAAGATTAACCAGTTGCATCTTCTATCATTATGATAGGGAGACAGTGAGTAGTAATAAAAAATGACCTCCTCTTGTTTCTTTATTCATCTCAAACCAGATCAGATGTCTCTTTGCTACACCCATTTATTCCATCATTAATGCATTGGAGATTTCTTTTCTATCAGCCTGATTTATTCACATTTTCTCTTTCTTATTATATCCAACAAAATGATTTTGAGGCATCTTTAAACACATCAACATTTTAAAATCCAGAACCAAATAATAAGCTAAAGAGGCAATTATTCAGGTCAGTTTCCAGGCACAAGTAAGATCAGTAAAAATTGTTGGAAAATGATAGGAAATAGAAAGCAAGACAAGAAGACAACTATAGTCAAATATGGAGTTGGAGATGCTCCACAGTCTTAGTTTAGACACATAACTTGGAAAGTCATGAAACAATATTGACCAATAGACTTGAAGAAGTTTACATATGAAGACAAGATACAGATTCCCTCTATTTACCTCTTGTATTGCGCATGAAATTTCTAATTAATAATTTTTTTTGTTATTTTTATCTCATATACTTATGTTGGAATATTTAGTAAATACACATTTGTCATCATTATTTTTATCTTGTAGCACTAACAAGTTCTTTTTACCTGATAAGTTCTAAGATGCCCTTGCCGTGCAGATGGTTGATGAACAGTGTTGCTAACCTTTATGCAGAAAATGTTCTTCAGTTATGCTGCAGAAAATGGGCTTATAGAAAATTTCATTCTTCCACTTAGACTTGGAAAACTAATTTCAAATAACAATCAAATATTTTCTTAAAATTAATATATAAAGCATTATAGTTGTTATTTAGTGGATACAATGTAGTAAATGAGAAATTCAACAGCATAGGTTAAGACTTTTGGTAAAAGATGGTAAAGCAGAAGTATTTTTATCTTCTCTAATATCTCCCCAAATTAACTATAATAGAAATGTCATTTGCAAACTCCCTTTTCTTTCAAATTTAGGAAAAACAATTCTACATCCTGTGAAGCCCCAGTCTAAGCCTTGCTCTATTGCTGCATCCGACTTTTAACTTGTGATCCTCCTTCCACAGTCTCCTGAGCCAAGATTACAGGCATGTGCCACTGCACCTGGTTGAGTTTTTATTTTTTTCTTTTTTTTTTAAGAATGAGCAAATGAAAGAGAAAGATATGTAAAAAAAGTGATATACCTAATAAGACAAAAAGCTGTTACAATCTCAAACTACAATGAATGCTTACTAGTATAATAACATGAGCTTATTAAGGGACATATGCTTCCATTGATTTTGAGAAAGATGCTGATATCTTTGAAGTTAAAAGTTCTGCCCTATTAATTCCAACAAGCAATGCTTTGCTCAGTTTTGTGAGGTGTACTCACCTGGGTGTATTAGGATAGAACTGAAGAATGGTCCGACAGAATTGTTGTAGGTGAAGTGACCCGACCAGAGCCACAGAGTTTAAGAGGTGGCCCTTTAAATTTTTACTATTTAACTCTATTCTTTGAAATGACATTAATAATAATATTGATAGTGGTAAAGATGTATAACAATTAGCAAGAACTTTATACAGATATTTTTCTAAGATTGTAAAACTCATCTTTTTGTTTAATAGTCAAGACTATAATACCAATAATACTGTTACCTCCCATTTTGCAATGAGGTTTTAAAGACCGTATATCTTCACAAGACCACATAACCATTAAGAAAGAGAGGCACTTTTGCATCTTAAGTCAACATGACACAAGCATGCATCCTTTACAATGATAGAAACACAGCTCCAATAGGCAAATAGTCTTGATTGTAACTCAAATAAGTTTACCCTTCATGGCGTTATACATTCAGGTTACCTACATTTTTTTTTTAACATCATCATGTCATGTTTCAATAGCCATTAGCAGTTCCTCAGTGTTGGAAAAACCAAGTCTAAGTTCCAGAGAATGACTTTTAAGATGTTTCACAATACAGACTTGAGCTTTCCATCTTACTCCTTACTGATCCTTTATATAAGTCTCCTGCTAAGTCCAAGTAGCCCTTTTACTCTGAAGGTACTGTGCACAACCTCACCTCTGGATGCTTTTGCTCATGTAGCATCACATCTGGGACATTCTCTATTCTTCTCTTTGTAAAATAATACATAGCACCAATGACCAAGCTTTACTGTCCCTCCATTGGAGTTTTCTAGATTATTTCCACCCATAACAATTTGTCCTAATCCCAATGTCACAGCTTTTACTGTATATGTTTTCATTTAATTTATCTTTCAGAGCCTTAGGATTTTTAAATATCATATGGTAGTATGTACCTTTTAGCAAGTATACCAATTCAATTCCCTTATCAATTATAATATAATAGAGAATAGTGGCACTGCGTTATGTATCTAATTATGTATCTAATTTTCCTTACATCATAGTATGGTGGCTTTTTCTAGTAAATTCATTATAATAATAACTTAATATTATAAATAGAATACAGGGGTCTAAACCCTTTTTGAGCACAGGAAAAAAGTTTGTATTTCCAAATTTGCATATGCTACAAAGTAAACATAATATTGCATTAGTTGAATTTTAATGGAAATGAATTTTTAAGAAACATTGGTATTATCACATAAAATAAAATAATATTTGTAGCAAATATCTTTGAAAATGACTTCAAATGATTCCAGAGTCCAGAAATTCTTGTCCTGTTCAGTCCTCTCCCCCTGAGTGTGGTCTATGCATGCTGACTTTCTTCTAACAAATAGAATGCTCTAAGAGTAATTTCAGGTCACTTCTATGATTCAGTCATGTAAGACCATGACTTCCAATTTTCTGGTAGACTTTCTTTCTATCATGTTGACTTCAATGAAGCAAGCAATGAAATTACAGAGGCCCACATGGCAAAGAACTGGGACAGCCTCTGGCCAACAGCCAGCAATAAACTGAAGTTCTTAGCACATCAGTCCACAAGGAGCTTAGTTTTCCCAGCTACTAGGTCAGTGAACTTGAAAGATGATGTTTCTGCAGTTGAGCCCTCAGATGAGACCCCAGCCCATGACTGGAGTCTGTGAGAGACCCTGAAACATAGAATCCAGCTAAGATCAAACTCTTGAACACAAGCAACTGAGAAGATGCATGTGTATTATTTTAAACCATTAAGTTTATGGATGTTAATAAATTAAATAATTCTTTTACTTTCATTTATGTTTACATGGTTTTATTTCCATAAAATCATTAGCTGAGACTTTTATATCTTTGTCACAATATGTATTCTCTAAATGATCAAGAACAATCAGTCACATAGACCTGATTATAAGCAAAAATTGGGAAAACTTTATATCTACTATATCTCATTTCACAATTACAACAATGCTGTGAAGTAGATTGAAAAGATGAACCAGGTGTACTGGTGCCCACCTAATACCAGCGACTTGGGAGGCTAGAGTAGGAGGATTAAAAGTTTAAGACCCACCTCAGCAACTTAGTGAGGACTTAAGCCACTTAGCAAGATAAAAAATAAAATTAAAAAGGACTGGAGATGTGGCTCAATGGTTAAGGAACCCTGGATTCAATTCCCAGTACCAAAAACAAATAGATAAATAAAGAATTAAATAAATGATCGGACAAATGTCTATTTTTCCCCCATTTTTTAGAAGCTACTGACATAACATGAACAAGGTATATGTAAGGGGATATATCTACTGGAGTTAAGGTCATATTTTATTTTAAAATATTCACATCACAAAAGAATTTGCCTGTTTCATAGATGTTTATGGTTTTCACTGCTCTTTAATGGAAAAATACATAAACAGAAAATGGATTAAAAATTATGTGTGTGTATGTGTGTGTGCATGTAAAAGAACATCAGCAGTATTTTATTTGAGAAGTCTGTGTTCACTCTAGATAAAAGCCTTCCACTTTCTTGGCAGCTGAATGTGTCAGACCATTTGCAGCTTGCCAGGCTGGGTGAATTTGAGATCCCACAAATGATTTGTTCTCCTAAGACTGACCCAGCATCATTGTATTTGAAGACTGAAATATCTGCCTGCACATTGGGAAACTGTATGAAGGCAAGGAGTATGTTGTGTGAGGTCCTCACCATTTCCCTAGCACTTGCTTTCACATCTTTTTGTGCCACTGAGTAAACATTTACCATAGAAGAAAAAAAAAATAATAATTTGTTCTGATTGCTAAGAAACTCAACAGTTAATGCCAAGTTATAGCATTATAGTCACTTTCTGCTTTATAGTCACTTTCTGGAGACTAAGCATGCTCAATTAAAAGTATATGGGTGAGCGTGTGTGTGTGTGTGTGTGTGTGTGTGTGTGTGTGTGTGTGTGTGTGTTCCCAAAGAGTTCATTGAGAAAAGGAACATGGATTTAATTTAGGTATTTATGAGAAACATCCGAAAAGATTTTAAAACATGAGGAAATATTATAGATAGCACATATGTATATGCATATATGCATGAATATTTGTGAATAGGTATATCCAATTTATTTTTTAACAATGGTTTCTTAATCTAGACATTGTCCCTGGGGCTACTTCTGATCAACCAATTCAAAAGACCCTGAAATTACTAAGGGCTCCTTAAATATTGGATAATAAAAAGTTCACGCATGTCCACTCTTAGGTATAAGGGTTTTATGAAATGGCCCCATCTTGGCAATTGCCTTCTGTCCCAAGTTCTCATGGTAGAAGCAAATACAAGAAGCAGTTGGTGGGGGTACCTAAAAGGAAGCCAGATAACTGTCATTTTTCAAAGCGCATAATTTCTCTCTTTTCTAATCCTTAAAATTTGTCTTACAAAAACTAATGCTCGATTACATACTTTCTTGTATTGGATTTTAATCATTCTTTGGTGATTGGTTGTTTTTTTAGGAAATTACAAACAACTATTGAGCAGGAGCTATGAATGCCATCACAGAATCATTCAGGCTGCAGGGCAGTGCTTGCTGGTAATGGCATACTTTTCAATCCAAATGGACTCACCATTCCACCAAAGGCCTGGTATTCACACTGTGCACCAGGGTCCAGTGACACATGAGCAGCACTCAGTATATTGCATCTAGTAAGCTAGGCTCTCCATTCTAGTGAGAGAGTCATGAATACTCATTGTCCTTGGGTTTACATGTAGTAGGCTTCAGAATGTCTAGAACATGGTTCCATTATTCCTATAATTCATGGAATGGCCCCTATGCATTTACTCACTTTGCCCAAAGTGTAGAAATGCAATATACTGATGCAATAACTCTGACCCTAGGGTTCTGAATAAGAAATACATTAGGACCCATCAGTTTACTAATACTAAATCTAGTTACTAGGTCTCTCTCAGTCAAGGAAAATTTACTTGTACTATTATCTAGGGGATTATTGTATTTTTACCTATTTTTCTTATTGTATTTTCTTTGTTTTGTTTTTTGACTGTTCTTTGTTTTTGTTATTTTTACATAAATAAAGAGCAGGAGAATTTTCTGAATTATAGAAATAATGTTACTAACAACTTCTATTGCTAAAGTGTTTTTAGAATATGGTTTACTTTTCAAAGCACTTTTGTGATATTTTATTTATTTATTTATTTGTTTATTTATTTTTGAAACTGGGTATTGAACTCAGGGAAGCTTTAGCACCAAGCTACGTACCCAGCCCTTTTTTTAATTTCTTAAACATTTTCAAAAAATTTTGAGACAGGATCTTGCTAAGTTGCTGAGGCTGCCCTCAAACTTGTGATCCTCCTGCCTCAGCCTTCTGAGTTGCTGAGATTATAAGCATTACCAACATACCTGGATATATTTAAATTTTTCAGTTATGTGATGTTATACAAATATTGGTATTCTCTCCAGTATAGCAGGCAGATATTTTAGTTCATTATTAAATTCATTAGTACTAAAATTGATACTTGAATATATGTTTCAGGTTTCACAATAAAGTTTTTTTTCCATGAAATGCAAAAATTTTGACATTCTTTGAGAGTAGAGTGCATTTTGATTTTCATTGTAAATCAAATACAAAGTATCTATTTGTAATTTGGTTTCCTAAAACTTAGAAATCTCTGGGTATAAAAGCTGTGGCATTAGTAGCACAGTCTAGCATGTCCATCACCTATTTTATTTTTCCCCATTCCCCGTCATCCTGCACACACAGTGAAGACATCTTCTGTTGTATATTTTTTATCATTTTCTCTCAACAGATTATTTTTTTCAATTCCAAGGAAAGTATGAAAAAACACTACAATGAATAAATTCAGTGTGATTTATAAGCCAGAATTTTATTGTTACATTATGGAATGATCCACGGGTTTTTCCTCTTGACCTGAATGAAAAGACCAGGATGTGTCTTAAGTACCTTAGTATCCTTTAAAACCTGATTATGAAAGTATGATCCATATTTGAAAGTTTTCTCTCTTTACAGATTGCAATGATTTTTGCTTAACGAGTGCCATGTGTTTACTCTCCCTTTGTGAAATAAGACTTATCTTTAATGTCTTAAATTTAAATTGTTTGAGTTTCAAGAAAGCCTAGGGTTGTTAATTAGTCCTCCAGGATTCAGTGGTCAAGGTTGTATTCCCCTCAGCTGGTCCCTTCACCGTTTCAGAAACAGCCGTGGTGTTCCCTTCTCAGCCTTCATTTCCAGCCTGAGAGTCCCTAACTCTTTATTCTGTTCCTCTGAGGACATGCTACACACATAAATCAGCCTTCCAAGGAAGCTAAAAGAGGTAATTATTATTTGCATTTTGGGCATTTAAAAACTCAAAGCTCAGAGGTGAGGATACTTAATTCTAGCTACTTCACCAGATTATAAATTTCTCCTGGGGACACAGCTCCTTCTGTTTGTTTTATCTGCATCTCTACTCCTTAAAAGTCCTGGGATACAACCATACAAATAACCCTGACGCTAGGGCTATGAATAAGAAATACATTAGGACCCATCAGTTTACTAATACTAATTCTAGTTACTAGGTCTCTCTCAGCCAAGAAACATTTACTTGTAGAATTATCTAGGGGATTATTGTATCAAAAGAAGGTGTCTCTTCATATCAGAGGTGAGAAATTCACTTTTTATTTGTACAAGTGAATATTTCAGACATATTTCCTCCTGCATCACATCTATGTGTCTTGAGGGGTGTTAGATACAAACCAGGTGTGCTGAAAAAATAAAAGAAAAAATAAAAGAAAGAAAGAAAATCACCCTCCCCAAAATGAATGACTTTCAGCAGTTTAGTTGTTACCAAAGGACGAAGTAGAAGTTCTGTACAAGGTCTTTTTAGGGTTTAAACCAAATTTAAACCTTTTTTTCCCCTTCTTCTTTGGCCTTAAAGTTACATTTTAATTACAGTGCAATAATTTGAGGAACATTGGTAATAGGGAAAACTTTTAGACCTTTTGTTCTTTAGTGCAGTCAAGGGAAACCTCATTAGAGAGGATTTTCTTAGTTAGTAGGGCTTCGAGGTTAATGAGCTGTGAGTGATAATATATAGTAGTAATCCCTCCTGGCAGTAACAGGTTGTATTTTATACATTCCTTAATCTCCATAGGAAAAGAGGTGATGGGAGAGGGTGAGAAGGAAACCAATTTAAGGGACTGAGGGATGTTCCAAAAATCACATTCTTGGTATGAATCATAATTGAAAACTTCCTATGTTCAAACCAGAGAGGCTGAAATCTGAGTGTTAAAAACCTTTCTCCATGAACTGACTTCAGTGACTACCTGGTGATCTGTGTGTCTCACCCTGAATTACATGAGGTTTCCAGTGTTTAGAGTCAACAGGGACTAGTTTCTTTTACTATCATAAGAAGGAGAGAGTAAAGTTTGTAGCCTTAAATGTCAGAGCAATTTGATATTATGTGTGGGGACACTGGAGGGAGAAAGAACGTGCCAGTGGTATTACTAAGGGGATATCCTGATCCAAATGCAATTTGGGGAATACCATATATGACTAAATTCCAAAGTGGATTGTTTTTGAAATAGTCTGGAACCCTTCAGTTAAGAGCATTTTAATGGCTTTACAATGGTCCAGAGCAAACATTTTTTTTTCCTCCTTATTACTTGGGATTTTCTTTGCTGATGATCAATCTCTGGAAATCAACTCTGATCATGCCAGAAGTTTATAAAATCAGGACTTCCTTTCTTAGCAAGATTTAGAGCTCAGTTGGCTGAACCATGTCATCTTGTGTGTGTGAGAGAGAGAGAGACTAAACACCTTATGCAAACTAAAGAAAGGAAAAAAAAGTAAAAGTGAAGTTTTCTTTCTCTCCCTTTGCCAATTTTGTGTTTGTAAGTTTGCATTCCTGATCATCATAATGAACTTTTTAGTCTTAACAAAATGAGTTCTAGCATCCTAGTTCTGACATTCAGTCTTCCACAGTTTGTCATTATCTACACGTCTCTCTCTCTCTCTCTCTCTCTCTCTCTCTCTCTCTCTCTCTCTCTCTCTCTCTCATTTCCTTCTCCCATAAACTCTGTTGTTAGAGACAGACTGGAATATTACCTCTGTTCTAAATATGTAAAACCCTTTCCCCCCTTGCATATTTGGTTGAAGTTTCCTGGAATGTTATTCTACTTCACTTTCAAGTCATCTGCCTTCTTCTACTCTAGCATTTAGCTAAGAAAGAAAACATAAATTCCATCAAATTGTTCTTATAGATCAATTTAGAAATAGAAAAAAGTAAACTACCTCCTTTATCTCTTGAAATGGTATTTTATGAATATATGTGAAAATATTTTGAAAACAAAAGTGCAGTATAGCTAAACAATACTATTAAATTTATTGGCCCAAAAGTAACATGTCAATTTTTACTATCATAAGAAGAAGAGAGTAAATTTTGGAGCCTTAAATGTCAGAGCAATTTGATATTATATATGGGGACACTAGGAGGGAAAAAGTACGTGACAGTGGCATTACTAAGGGAATATCCTGAGCTGAATGCGATTTGGAGAATACCATATATATGACTAATTTCAAAGTGGGTTGTCTCTGAAATAGTCTGGAACCCTTCAGTTGAGAACATTTTAATGGCTTTACAATGGTCCAGAGCAAACATTTTTTTCCCTTCCTTATTCAACTTGGGATTTTCTTTGTTGTTCAACAACTCAATTTTTTTTTTTTTTTTTTTTTTTGGTTACTGGGACCAAAACACAAGACAAGAAAAACTTGGAGGAGGGAAAATTTATTTTGGCTTATGATTTCAGAGATTAGTTCATGGTGGGCTGACTCCATTGTTCTGGGAATGAGGTGAGGCAGAACTTCTTGGTGGGTGGAAAGGCTTAGGGGAAGGCAGCTACTCATGACACAGCAGCTGGGAAATGGAGAAAGAAAGAGAGAAAGGGGGAAAGGGAGGCAGGAAAGGGCCACAGAGTAGATAATTTTTTTCAGGGCATCCACATCCCCTCCCCCCCTCAGTCCCCCACCCCAGACCCATTGCAGAAGCTATGCTCCAAACTGCCTATAGTTACTAAGCACTTGATCTGTTCAAATGCATTAACATTGGAGTTTTGGAGGGCACACCTCATATCCTAATTATGGCATAACATTTTCATAAAACTAATGATATTTTCATACTGAAAACATAGAATATTATTGTAAGATGAAGGACAATCTTATAAATCAAGTAGATTTTATATCACAAGTTCAAAATAATTTTCCTTATTAGTATTTTTTTAAATTTAACCATAGATTCATACAATATAATTATCCACCAAGTCCCTTGAGCCATTCTTGGATAAGTTCGAAAAATCACACAAGAGAAGATTGATTGAGCTGAGAAGTATTTCACACAGCTCACTAACAGAGCAAAGGAAGTACCCCTCTCTGAATGAAGGATCTTCCCTCTGGGTGCAGGATTTCTGAGAACTGGAGTCTTGGCTCTTGGCATGTCCTGCATGAGCTCAACCCAATGCTTCTCCTTGTTGAGGCTTTACTCTGACAGAGAACTCCCATCCTGTTTTCTCTACAAATGGAATAATACAAGGATTGCATCTACTTTATGCTTTTATCCCATTGCCAGTAACCAGAGAAATCAGTAACACACTAGATGGACAAATGGAATATAGAATCATAATTTACCAAAGTTAGGAGGGAACGCGTAATAATTTTTTCTCCAAACTTCATTTAATAAATGAGAAATTAAGACCCACATAATTAAATAAATCTTCCCAGATCTTAAAGCAGGATCACCCCCAAAGAAATGTGAAGAGAATTACCAGAGATGATATAGGTAGATGCTCCCAGCCAGACATAGATTTGAGCACTGAAGAGGCATGTATTAAATTTGAGTCATTCATATAAATCCTGTCCCTAGAAATATTAGGAAGGGAATGAAGCCAAGACTTGCTTTAATAATTAGCTAGATATGAACATTTATGCTCTTACCTAGGTGTATGTAACACATGTTATATAATATGAAAATAATTCACTTAAGTAAATACTTGGCTTCCTTTCATTATAATCAATTGAAGAAAATAAACATAATTTTAATATTGAGTGATTTTGTTTTGTAGAACTTGTATATTCTTATCTGAAAAAATAGATTAACCTTAAGAACTTCATACTTAGTAAAAAAAATGTTTGAAAGAAAACAGGTTATATAATTCCATTTACATGACAGGTCTTGGGAAGGCAAATCGGGAGAAACAAAGTCTATTAGTGGTCTGCTTGGTCTGGGAACTGTCTACAATTGGGCATAAGATTTAATTTTTGTTGAAGAAAATGATTTAAAATAAAATTGTGGTGATTCCTGTTGATGTGCTCATTCCCACATCTGAGTTTCTTCATTGGCCTCCTAATGATCCTGACCACACCCATATGTCATTTTATTCTCCTCAAAATCATGTTTTGATAATAGTACTCCCATTAAAATAATAATAATAATAAATAATAATAATAATAATAGAAAGAAAGAAAAAGTTAATCAAAGACTTTTCATAGATAATGTCTCTGCAGAGTGAACACCAGAACTGGTTGTGAAGGCCCATTATTGATAAGCATGCCTCCCCTCCAGGTTCACGTCTTAGTATTCTTCACTAAGAACCTTCTTGTATATTTACCTTGAGTATAAAACAATCCTGAGTCATTAGAAGTGCCTATTCATTTGGCGTTCTCTGTAGAGAAAGCACCTCCTTCTGCCCTCAGCCTGTCCCAATGCCTCCTTCTTCTGAAGCTCAGCTCAGGTGGCTCCTCCTGGACCTACTCTCTCCTTCATCTGAAAAGTCATTGTTCTAACTGGTTATAAAGCTCCTTGTCCATTTATTGAATGCCTTAGGACACCCTTTCATTGTGCTCTTTTATAATTATTTCATTCCTATAATTTAGTTATATATATGGATTATTATTAATTCCTTACACATTTATTTTATCTCAACTATAAAGAATAATATAAATGCCCCGATGAAAGATACTCCATCTTTTACTTCTTTGGATTCCAGGCCAGTTTCTAAAACAGTACTTTTTACACGTGATTTGTTTCAAAGAATTCTGCTGTCATTTCCTGGTGGCTGAGAGTAGTGTCACTGTTAAAGTCGCTCAGTTCCTTATCAAGGAAGCAGAAACAGCCCTCTTCTCACAACTTGAGGACAGTTTGGGGGAAACCAAGAGAGATAACAAGATATTATGTCTAGCCAATACTGAGACAATCTACTGCTAGCTAATTGAAAAGGAGTCACGTACTATTTGAAATTTCTTTGTAACTCATCTGGCTGTTTGGTATAGAGGAAAAATTGGTGGAGAGAAAAATAGGAAGCAGTTTCTTGTTAGAAACACAACACCACATAAGCTCAAAGATAGAGAAGAATATGTAAGGAGGGGTTCAGGTCATTTGTGATATTTAAAATGAATTATTTAAGTATCTCTGATAGAACCAGTTGAAATAAATTTAGGAATAAAGTATAATATTACCATGGAGTCATATTGTTGGTGACAAGAGAGCTAAAATAAGCAGGGAAAAGATAACTGGCTGGTAATATTTTAAAGGGTAACCAATGCTCACTAGCAGCTGCAGTAAGACATTAAGTAATAGAGCACAGTAATGCTAACTGCTCTCCTGGTAAGAGTGGTAAATGAAATAAACCCCAGCATCCGGGGTATCATTAATCTATAGTGAATAATGGCAGCGGTAGTGTAAGGAGATTAAAAAGGGCATTGTAAACATTTGTGGCTGTATAATATACAAATTAAAAATGTGAGAACGCTTGCAGCTGCATAATCTACAAATTAAAAAGTGTAATAGCATGGCATTAATTACTGGCTGATCAATTCCCCCATAATTGCTGGCATGTAGATGAACAATTACAGGTCCGAAATGTTATTTGAGAAAGAGACATTGACCTTGGAACTGTAAGGAATGATACTCCGTTATAAGGTAATACAGGATCCTATCAAATTCGGTTCCAGTATTTGTAGCAGCCGCCAGCTCAGCACAGGACCGTAATCACCACACTATTTCTTTCGATTATGGTGCCAGAGGGGTTACACATTGTTTTCTCTTTTTGAACAGAAACACCCAGTGACCTTCAGCCTTCTGAAAATGGGACCATCAGGCCTCATTTCCAAGTTCAAACAGTTTTAATAAAAATGAAATAGCAGGAGGTAATGTACTTTACCCTTCTAGTCCAACAGAACAGTTTGGAAAGTTGGAAAGACAAGCTTCCTTTAGATGTGAACATTCCAACTGAGATTGTAGCTGTAGACTTAGAGCTTTCCTGACCAACTATTTTCAAGTTGATAGCTCAAAGTCATGTAGCCAGAGACTCAAATAATTGATTGACGTTGGAAGTCAGAACATTTACCTCTATTCTCCAGCCCTCTTTAATAATGGACAACACAACAAAGCTGTGCTCCAGTCAACAATTTATTGTATGATGCCCAATAAGATAAATGAGCTGGCATCTAGGGCTATATCAGGCTTGTGGTCAAAGTCAAAGATGACTGTGTTTGTCATTCTCGATAATGAATGACAACTTCATGCACAGGCATTACCAATGTTCTCAGTCCATCCATTCATTTATTGAATGTGATGATCTGGATATTGCTCATTTCCCTTCTATTGAAATTCTCTCCATTGGTCACACTAAATCCCAGACTAATGGGCACATTTTACACCTCACCTAACCTGACCTTCCTGTGGAAATGGACTCCTTTTAACTCTCCCATCTACAAAACTCTCTTGGTTTAACTTTTGTCTACTTCGTGTCTACATTTATGGCTGCCAGTTCTATTTACTATCCACTTATCAATCTATTTCCTTGTTTCTTCCTACTCTCCATTTGTATCACTCAGCTTTTCTTTACCATAATAAAATTCTAGAGGCGTTGCACTTCATAAAGAAAAGAGATTTATCTGTGCTCATGCTTTTAGAGGTGTCAAAGCTAGGGGAGGCATCTGGTCATTGTTTCTAATGACTTTTTATCCAAACCTAAACACATCCCCAAGGGCCACATTCCCAAACATCATATTCAGATGAAGTTACCACCCTTTTAATAATTAGCATCTGACTTTTGGGATTATACTGTATGAGTCTGGGGGAACAGACCATACTCAAACAAGAGCACTGTTCTTCCCAATGTAGTATGACGTTCTATCAATTGCCCCACGTTTTGGTTGTCTCTCACAGCTAAGTACACAGCCCCAACCTCTTTTCTGGGCCTCCAGGCCTATAGCCAGAACTCCACTGAACATTAGCAAATGCAGGACTCAAACCCCAGCTGCTGCATGTGGACTTCACACAAGCTGCAGAGCCAAAATCGTCCCTCCTCCGGCCCTCCCAATTGTGACTCCATTGCAAGCTCTGAACATTCCTTTCCAAGGCACTCATGATGTTTTTTTTATATCATCTTCCCAAGGTGTTTTGAATCTTTCCCTGTAATTCCACTGCCACCCTCTTCTTTGTCTCTTACCAAGATTCTGTCATAGCCTCATGCTTTCCTCTTTCACTTTAAGTAACTTCCCAACACCCATTTTCCAACTCTTCTGTAGGGTCGTTGGCGGACATCATTGACTGACTTCTAACTTACCAACACACTGGGTGTTTGTAGCCAGTAAAACTACACCTTTCACCATGACCCATGATTCCATTCGTAACTGGTTTCTGATTAACAACAATGAAGAATGCTATAATAGGCCAATCTTATTAAACCTCTGGGACTTTGCACATATTATACCCTTGCTTATATTCCAGCTCCCTCTCTTGGGTACTCCGGGAATAATTATATATTTCCTAGGGGAGATCATCATATTTCTTAATTTGTCTTTTCCTCCCAGAGTTCTTCCTTTTCACCCTAGAGTGAACACCCTAGACTGTCTCCCTGATTTTCTCATTCCTGAAGATGCTTCAGTTGCTCCACCTTCATAAATGGGCTAGTTGTTTAAATGGCCATCCTCATCTCCTATAAGAGACCTGTGCCTTTGTAAACATGTTTGCTAGCAGAAAGCCTGATACACAATAGGCATCCAAGAATTTTTATTTTGTGAATTTTATTGAAACATGTAAAACCAAAAGAAGTGTTTGAAAAGCAGAAGTTAAAAAAAAGTAGATAATGTTTCTCCATCAGGAGGATGGAGAAGGACTATACTCATGTCAGAATAGGAAAACGAAAATAATAACAGTGAATGCTAACACTCTAACAGCATAGCTGGTAAACTAGAGTAACTAATGTAGGTAAAAAGAGTAACACAAATGCTAATTACTTCTTATGCACCAGGTGTGTGATTTTCATTGGCATGAATTAACCCATCTGATCTTCACAGCAGATGATTTGGTAACTGAAACTTAAAAGAGTTACCAAAAAAAAAAAAAAAAAAAGCCTATTAAAGTCATACCCCTAGAAGTGTGGAATTGGGATTCAATCCATGGCTATTTCATTCCAGATCCATTCATTAACCATTTGTTATCCCACCTCTCAGATGCCCTCTTCTAGAGAAATTATACTTTTACTTAACAGTTCATTTTTTATTGAAGATACTGAATTACTATGCTAGCTTGAATTTGTTTAGGCACAGAACATTTATCCTTATATAGATATACTCTTAGTCTGCAGATTTTCTTTAAAAATAGTCTTAAATACTTGGAAAAGGGACCAATCTCAATGAAGCTTTTATTTGAAGCATTTTAAACAATCACATATCACACATACATACCAAACAAATTTTCAAATAATACCAACTCCTTCTCCCAAAGTAATATTCATCAATTTCTCTACTTGACTGTTCCGTCTATTCAATACAATTATGGAGATTTGAAATACACAATAGATATTGATTCCGTCTCTCACATAGAGTCCATTTAAAAATAAGAACTCAGGAGGACATTTTGAGTGAAAACATTTACATAGAAAATAAAATCCTGGAATACAGCTTGAGAATGGTCTCAAAAGAAACAATAAAACACACAAAATTAAAGAAGCAATAATTTTCAGGAACTTTTAATAGAATCTACCCTTTGTGCTAATCAAAATAATTAGCATTTCTATTATTCCTGTGGAATCTCACTATAGAACTCTTCACTAAAAAAAAAATTCAATGGTTTAAAAATGATTAGCATTTATATTATTACAGGAGCAATATACTGGAACATTATTTCTTACAAATTGGAATTCAGAGTTATGAAGGACAACATTTCTACCACCTTACTGAAAGTTTGTGTAAAATTACTATTAAAAAAAAGATATTCGCTATGGAATTCATGAGACTGGACCTACAAAAGAAAAACAAGAAAAAAATATTTTTTTTTATTCTTTTTTTTTTTTTTTTTTGGTATCAGAGATTGAACTCAGCCGCACTCAACCACTGAGCCACATCCCCAGCCCTATTTTGTATTTTATTTAGAGACAGGGTCTCACTGAGTTGCTTAGTGCCTCACTTTTGTTGAGGCTGGCTTTGAACTCACGATCCTCCTCTCAGCCCCCTGAGCCACTGGCATCACAGGCGTGCACCACCATGCCTGGCAAGAAGAGCATTTTTCAAGTGTCAAGGTGAACTTGAAACATTACCCATGGGGTAGGCAGTCATGAACTCCCCAGAATGCCACTAGAGCATATCTTCCTAGAACCAACTTTAAGCTACAAAGAAACTGAGATTGTAAGTAAATCTTAAGAAAGCAGAAGGAAAAATGTCACAGTTCTGTTTCTTTACTGAATTGTCAATGGAAAATATTTTGAAGAAAAAAATCAAGAAAAATAATAGGTTTTTTTAAAAACAAATCATCAGATAATCTGGTTGTTATAATTAAATAATTTTGACCAAAAATTCAGTTTTTATGAATAAACTAACTAAATCTGATGTAGTACAGACACAACTTTCATTAAGAAATAACCACATTTTATTTCCAAGGCTTTATGAATCAAATTTTTTGTTAAGCATTTGAAACTCTTCACCAACCTCTCCATAGATACCTTAGTAACTTTTCAGATTTCTTTACTTTATTTGGATCACTCTGGTCGGACCTTCTTCCCCTGACCCACACCCAGTTTAGAAGCAAAAATCAGTTGCATAAACAACAAGAGACCAGGTCAAAGGTCATTGATTGAAACAGGATTTCAAAATAATACTCTGTCTCCTTCAGGAGTCCATACAGTGGGTCCTCCTTTTAATTCATGCCCAACAGGGCAACCGAGAGTGAGTGCTGTTAAGTAACAAAGGGGCATCTCACTTGAGAGAGACCTAGCAGAGGTAACTTAGTGCCATATGCAAGGCCCTTGAAAAACAGTGTTTTCCTCTAAAAAAAGATCATATCATAGATTTTGAAATAATGTTAGATTGACGAGAAGTTGCACAATAGCATGGAGAGTCCTCAGGCACACTTTACTCAGCTTCTTCCAATGGGAAAATCCACCATAACCATAGTACAAAACCAGAACTCTTGTTTGCCTGGCTACCATCATATTTTCATGGGTTAGTGAAATTGCTTCCTGCTTCTTCTCATCTAGTCTTTTATTTATTCAATGAAGCAAAATAGAAGCATTTAAAATAAGAAGAGCATATCACCCCACTGTTTAATACGCATCCCTATAATTTGGATATTGAATGTCTGCTAAGGTCCTTATAAAAAGGCTTGGTTCCAGAGTGAAAGTATTGGGAGGGGCTATGGACTTTTAAGAAGTGGCGTTTATTGGGAGTTTCTTAGGTCAAAGGATTGTGAGATCCTGGTCTCTTGGTTTCTCTCTACTTTCTGCCTCAAGGTGTATGCTCTGACTTCATTACTTTCTTCCAACATCATATGCCCCCTTCACCAAAGGTCCAAATGAGTGGGGCAGCCTGATCTTGGACTTGAAACTCTTGATCCAAAATAACCTTCTTTTTACTTCATAAGTCACCTGTGTCCAGCATATTGTTATAGGAACACAAAACTACATCTTTGTTATATTGTCATTACTTTTAGAATATATTCTAGATGCCATATTTCTTTTTGATTTGTCCTTCTCTAAACCTCCTCCATCACCTGTTATTCTTTTATCACTCTATAGGATAAATTCCAACCTGCAGGATTCCTTTCATTTCCTCAGTTGGACTATGTTCTCTTGGAACATTCTGATTTTGAATGTGCCAACTAGTTTCCAAGGAAAATGCTTTTTTTCTTTCTTATATGTAGAGTTTCTATTCTCCCTCACCCACTAGCTCTGAACTTCAGTATTCCTCAACAATTCCTTTTCTCATTTCCCAAGTTTATTTGAGATGCCCCTTTAATTGCTCCTCATATGCCCTTGTACATCTCCCACCATTGTATTCATCAAAACCCACATCTGTCCTGCCTACTTGCTTGTGTGTGCTTTTCATTATGTTGTGAGGATAAAGAGAGGAACTCTGTCTAGCCTGTTCATAATTACATCCCCAGAGTCTAGCTTAGTGACTGAAACACAGCACATAGTAAATATTTATTGAATATATTAATGAGAGAGGCATTTATCTAGGTCACAGATGGAACCAAGGAACAAAATAGGGCAATAAGTAGAGGGAAATCAAGTGGGGCTAACGCCCTGAAACTATGGGTAAAGGAAGAGAAACTCAACATTTCCCCCGCCTAATGGTTTTTTTTTTTTCATGTACTAGTAGTATCAATTATATAGGTAGGTGATCTCCCTCTTTAATGATCACCATTGTGTTACATTTTGTATCCCCATCTTAAAATGTTGAGTAATAGCATGCCATGTGCTATAAAGAGTTTTATTTGAACTGACTACAACCTATTTCTTACAATAAAGGAACATGGTCAGTAAAGCTTAACTTCTCAAATATGGGTGACATGACATTACATTCATGCCAGGTTTGAGCAAAATGAAACCCACCCACCCCTAAATTTTTGAAGCCGGTTCTCACCTACTCTGTGAGTTTGTAAAGTTAGAAAGCTTTTCAGTTTAGAATACAAAATACCTTATTGCACATTTCATATTCCATATTCCTAGACTAACTTATTAGAGATGCGTACACCATTTGCTCTTGCTTTGTGACATTGGAAAATGCTTTTAAATCTTCTAAATGTTTTTTTTTTTTTTAATGTGTGAAATGTGTTCTTTTCAAGGACGTGAAAGTGAACTGAGGCCAAGTGGCAGTGGGCGTGTTAGCTATAAATCTACTCAATACATAAATATATGCATATTGAATTTTTCATCACTAGGCAGACTATAAAATATCTACCTTGTTGAATGTGTTATTTGTAATGTGCAAAGTTCACACTGCTAAGAGAATCATAACTTCTGCATTCATATTTTGTTCTGTGACATGCAAAAGTGATTTTATTTTTCCTAAAACATAAAACTAGAGTTTTGTGAATATTAGACTTACCAGATTAAAAACTAGATAAAAATTCTTGATTATTTAGAAAGAGATTTTTTTCTATTGCTTTATATTAACTCTAAGATTAATTTCTTGTTTTCCAAAATACTTAGAGAATATCAAATATTATTGTTACTTTAATCTTCTGAATGGGATTATAGATATGACAATTTTAAAAAAATTTAATATAAATATCTGTTTTGTATTATGTACTCAGTTATGCATGAACATACAAAATGCCTAAATTTATACTATTTAGAAATTTAGAGAATGGATTGGATTCCCATTGTTATTTGCCACTTTATTCCCCATGAAAAGTGAAAAAAAAAAGTTCTCATTTCAGTTAAATAGGTTTCAAAGAAGCTTTCTCTTCTTAAATAAGTAAAAGGATAAAAAATCAGTTAGGACAGCACTGTCCTTTGGAGAATGGACCTTGCCTTTAGGTTTTTGTAATCTACAACTGATTTAATAAGATTTATTCTTTTTGTGATTTATGAAACACTACTTGTAGTTGAGAAATAATTCAGCATTATTCTAGACAGGATATGAAGAATGACTCTTCTCAGCCTTTAAAAGAAGCTTATTCTGCTGTTCTTTTAGGCAAAGAAATAAGACTGCTAATCTTAGACACCATTCTACTACAGATGGTACTGGTCAGATCTACTTCTTTAGATGAAAATGTGAATTTTATACCTTTATTATAGTGAAAGGATTGAACCACATCTTAAAAAAAGGTTTGTTCCTAGGTAAATACAAACTGTTTAACTCCAATCTGGACTGCAGTACTTGCTGGAAGCACTATTTTCATAGTTGGCTATGAAAAAAAAAATAAGAAAAACTCAAAATGCATAAATTGCAGCAGATGCTTCCTTAACTTACCCTGCTGAAATAATTTTGATGGGTGGTTATGAATTTGTAAGTAATGTTTACTTCTGAAATGCCATAATTGCTTTTGGAACTATTTGAGGCATTTTGAATTGTATCTGTTTTTATTGTAATATGGAATTATATTGCCATTTTATGAAGTGGCATCTTTTTGATGCATGGAGTTTCTGGATATGTTTGTTATCCATCATGAGGAAACCAGATAAGTAAATATTACAACTATAACTGAAATGCTTCTTTTTTACATGAATAAATGAAAACCATTTTGAATCTGAAGGCAGAAACACTCTATCTGCAGACTGACAAATTGCATATTTGTTTGGTTTCAAAAAACTGGTGTCTGGCTTCTACACTGTGAATGAAAGAAATGTCTGTCTCTGCATGACAAAGCCTCTGAGATGAAGGAGCTCTCCCCTTGGTGGACGTGGAATGGGTCTACTGAATGGACCATAGAGAAGAAGGGTCCTTATCTATGAAATTACTGGTGAATGGGGGAAAAGACCACACAGACTTGCCATATGACACAATGTGGCTTATCTATATTGCTACACCAGAAAATTTTTTTTTCAACTTTCTAATTCCTTTCACAAACATTCATCAAACACATAACTTTATACAAAATATTATTAAATAGTTTGTTAAGATCCCCTTGAATAATGATAACTTATAATCTTCTGATTAATCTGCCTTTAAGATAACTCCAAATGTTGGCCATATTTAATACTATTTTTCTCATATGTAGTTTACCCGACAGAAGTATGGCCTGGGTTGCTTAATGGCTCTAGAAGTGCACCCAGACTTTGGAGAAAGAACTACCTTGTGAAAAACAGAGTAGATATCTGGAGATAATGCAAATATTTTGTTGGTTAGATGAAACATGAATTTAGAAAGCAATTAGCTACAAGGATATTTAGAGTAAAGGGAACAAGTTTAAAGACAAGGAGAAACTCTACACCAGTGTTTCTCATACTTTAATGTGGACATGAATCACTTGGAAATTGATAAAATGTAATCTGCAGTTCCATGTATCTTGGGTAACATAAGAATGAATTCCTAGCAGGCTTCCAAGTGATGTCAATATACAGATCCATTGAAATCATTGAGGAAAGCAAGGTTAGACAATGTTACAAAAAAATTCAAGAAGTGGGGACAGTGTCTTTGTCAAATCAGAGTAGGGCAAAATAATGTTAATAAGTAAATTTGACAGAGTAGAAACTATGTCCCATTTTCTTTGCTACATTTTCAGCATCTGTTCACAGTCAGAGTTTTTTCTGTGTATTGATGACAATATCAAACCTCTATTCTTCAAATGTAATGGCATTTTTAATTTACTTTCTCTTAGGCATGACTTTATTCATTTATACAAAAACATTATATGAGAAAATGTTATTACCATTTTCAAAAGAAGGATCAAAGAAGTTATTACAAACTATAGACCAGTAAGAATAATCTAACTTCCAGACACAATTCTAGAATAATTATTGAGGAGCTGGTGTGTCAATGCCTAAGAAAAAGCAGCTACAAAAGTAGGACTTTCTGAGAATCTACTAAACAAAAGTCATGTACCTACAGCCTAGTTTCTTAGGCAGTAGACATTTCTGGTATCAATTTTCATAAAACATTTGACAATGTCCCCCTAATTAAATGTGTGAACAAGATTAAAAAATATAAAGCAAAATAAAAGGAAATTTGTTTTCACTGATTAATATTTAAATAACCATTCCAGTGTAAGGCTGTTTGATTGATTAAGATATACTGGATAAAATTTTCTAGAATTGGTTTAATGGGTAATGTCTGTTCTTTTTGATCTTTCATTGGCATTAATTATGAGATAATTATAATAAAGATGACATCTACACATTTTATAGCATTGAGATACAAGGGATAACAAAGAAATCTACTGGCTAAACTGCCAAGTCATATATTGAGCTTATAAGATAATAAATGCCTTTGTCTAAGAGTCTTTATCTTAAAGTTAATTTTGAAGTTTAAGTATAGGGCAGAATACTTTCCTAGCATGCACGAGGTGCTGGGTTTAATCATTAGCCCCGCGCGCGCTCATGCGCGCACGTGCACACACACACATACACACACACACACACACACACAAATCTGAGTATATTAACTCATAAAATCAAATGCATAATTTTACAATACATTTTATCATTTACTCTGAGGGGTCTGCATCTTCTAAAAATTAACAATCACTGTACAATTCAAGATGTGATAAAAGAGGAGATAGTCCAGGAGTTTTTCATCAGGAATGTAGATTTGAGCTTTTGCAAGAACTGCACTAACTTCCAGACACAATTCTAGAATAAATATTATGAATGGGCAAGATGGGGGTGACAGTGCTTATTCAGATTAGTTAAGATTGAAAGGAACAGCATGAGGAAATTTAGGGGATCAAAACTACATATAGCTGTACAGAAGCATTAAAAAAAAAAAGACTGTTTATAAAGAGGTGCAAATGTTAGAAAGGAGATAAAATCAGGCATCTACAAAAATCATGCCATTGCTTTATGTTTTCTTTGATTCATAGATCTCAGTTTTTTCCTACTCTTTAACTGCTTTCAAAATTCTGTTAATGAAAATTGTAAACCCCCATAACACAAATGTTTAATAAAAGAATAAGACTATGAATGAATAAGTGATGTAGGGTATATATTTTCCTTCTTAAAGCAGGTACCAGTTACACAGTGAAAAAAAATCAAAATTTCTGTATCAGGGTCAGAGGCCGTGTGTGGAGTCAGCAGACCTCCTGCCAAAGAGTCCTACAGACCAGGAGGCCTTCATCCCTCCAATTGCACTCATCTGATCTTTGCAACTTGCTTTAAATGTCTCTCAACCTCTTAGCTGGCCCATGACTAAAGGTTTTGGCTTTCCATGGCTGAAGGTTTGAATATAAATCAAACCAGATCAGGAAGACTGGGAACGCCTGTGATGTGTGCACGGATGTGTGTGCGTGCGGAGTGAAGTACAGCCTCGAAGTCACAGATGGCACATTAGAAAAAAGAAATACAGTAAAATGAGTAAAATATATTCTCATTCACAATTTCCTAGAGGCCTTTTGGTTGTTAATTGAAACTTTTGTCTACTTTATTGAACAATAAAAGTGGCAGCAACTACTCCCAGGTGTCCTTCAGTATTAAAAAGAGGATAAAGGGTTCCTGGCAAAGGTGACAGAAATTAATGCAGTGAGCCCAGCTATCAAACATTCTGATATGTGAATTGCCTGATATTTCTATAATGCTGTCTTATGATTGGAAATGTTATCGCTTCTATTGAATCAATAGAAAATGTTAAAGCTCCACAGAACCCCAATTACAAACTAAAGCTGGAAGGTTAACATCGGGGAGCAGCAGAGATAGAAACAATCTCTATTGTCATACCTTCCTGACAAGTAAATGTCAGAAACATAACGCCTTCGCCTGGTCTCAGCACGCAGCACATGTAAAAGAGTGATTGTGAGGCTGCCTCAAGTCAAATCGCCTGTCATCTCAGCTTTGACACGGAATTACTTTTGTTTTATGCATCTATTAACCTTGAACTATCAGCATTTGTTTTAATGTTCCAGGCTGAAGTGACCTAAATGTTCTTCTCTCATGCAGAGGGGATTTGTGAGAGAAGACAGCGTGGGGCCCAAGTTCAGGCTGGTCTTTAAGGAAAGGCAGAGTGAATGTGTTTGGAAGGATCATCTTTCTCCCAAGTGACAATCCCGTGCTTCAGAGCCTACCATTATACAGGTATTCCTTTAATCAAATGGTTTGTCCTTTTCCAACACACTGTCTGCTCACTCCATGTGGGTGTAAACACAACAACACACACAATCGAGTAAGCAGACAGTTGCCACACAGTGTATTATGAAGAGGTCCTTGGAACATTAGGTAGGAAAGTGAGTAGGTACCTTATTGCAGTAGATGAGACAAAGAGATCAAGTAACCTGACTATGACCTGAATCACAATGTTTTCCCATTTTTCCTTCCCTTTTTACTCAAGCTAGAACTTGCACGTTGCTGTCCACATCTCTCTTATTACCTTATCTGGCATCCCTTAAAAATACCCAGCTCAGGTTCCTTTTAATATCACACTAGAAAGGCGACCCTATGCAGAACTTTGTACTTTTGCAACTACTCCTTTGATTCCAGTGCTTATTTTTTAGGATAAGGTTGTACCTTCTGAGAGGCCCATCTTCTTCACCTGGCCTTCCAGGCTAGATGCAATCTGCTCTCTTATGGTCAAGGGTAATGTAGCAGAAAATTCTATCTGAATCAGAGCCCATTTGCAACACTAAGTTCTTTACAACTTTCAGAAGATGCCTTCTGGGTCTTCATGTGTGCTCTCCACTTGATCTTTCAGTAAGTGCTATTTGCCTGACCTTGCAAAATCTTGAATTCACGGCTCCCTTGCAAAAAGAGGTGACTAATAAACCTTGCCATTCCTGATTAAAGATCTTGACTATATTCAGTTCCTAAGGTTTTCCTTCTTTTCTCACCAGGACCCTTGTTCAATAGCTCTTTTGCTTCCATCAACCACAAACTCTAGCACCTATGACCCAGGGCACATAATCATTCTCCATCTCTCTCTCTCTCTCTGTTTAAGAAATCTTTTTTTAAATTTAAGAATATTTAATGCATAAAATTGTATATTTTCAAGTTAGACAACATGAAGACTAGATACACATACACCATGTGTAATGATTATCACAATCAAATTAATTAACAGATCTAAAACCACTCATGCTGTGCACCAGATCCCTAGGACTTGTTCATTTCATAATTGAGAGTTTGTACTCTTTGACCAGCATTGCTCCATATCCTTCAACCTCGGTTTCCCCAGCAACCGCTGTTCTCCTCTCTGTTTTCTGTGACAGATCTTCTTTATAGAAGTTTCTATGACATATCCTAAGTGACAGACGTTACTACAAGCGTTTGGCACCTGCTATATCATGAGTTTTCTGCAAGAATCTAATAAGATAGGAAGTCTTATGATCTTTATTGTGTAGATGATAAAACTAAAGCACAGATATGTGACGCCCAAAGACTTAGATATAATAAGTGTTAGAACCTAGATTTGAACACAGACAGGCTGCTCCAGACCCTATAATGTAAAACCTGCTATACAGTCAGGTCTTACCTTGGTAACCACCCAAGGAGATTCAGGTTAAAGAAAAAGAAGATAGAAAAGGAGGAATAGGAGAAGGAGGAGGAGGAGGAGGAGGAGGAGAAAAAGGAGGAAGAAGAGAAGGAAAAGGAGACAGAGGAAAAAGAGAAGGTGAAGAAGGAGGAGGAGGAGGAGAAAGGAGAAGAGAAGGAGGAGAAAAGACATTTATTGAACATCTACCATAAAATCCAGACACTCTGAAAAGCTTTTATAAGATTCAGCAAAGTAAAGTGACTTATATCGGAGCACACAGTTAACCTAGATTTTTATTCCAAAGCTCAAAGTGTGTTTGATCTAGTTACAGAGCCAATGTTTCTGTTCAGATCTTGTGTGTCCCCCAAAGGTCCATGTGGTAAAGTATTGGTCTTCCTATGATACTATTGGGAGTTAGTAAAAACCTTAAGAGGTCAAGGCTTGGGGATGTGTTTGGGTAACTGAGAGCATGTCTGTGAGGGGAATTATATAACCATAGTCCATTCTTCTGTCTCCCTTGTTTTGCATTTCACCATGAGGGGAACATTTTTGCTCTGCTACATGCTGCCACCATGATGTACTTCCTTGCCACAGGCCCGAAAGCAATACAGCTTACTCAGTAGGGATAGTTTACCAGGAACTGGAACCTCTGAAGCTGTCAGCCAAAAATAACCCTCTTCTCTTTATAGGCTAATTACCTCAGAAATTCCTTTTAGTGGTGTAAATCTGGCTAATACAGTTAGTATATTTATATAAATTAAAAGATAGCATTGAGGTTGTACTCATTGGTGATGATGTAGCATGAAAACTATATGCTGAAGCATTTAGAGTTTTCACCCTAAAAGCTGGAGGTATGAGCTGCCTTTGCCAGTGAGCCTGCCCCTGGACATGAATACAGATCCCTGCTGACTCTGCAGGAACATTTTCCTTGACCTTTACCTTTTCCAGAATCATTATCTGTATCATCACTTCATTTCAATAAAGCGCGATTGCCAGGAGTGACTAATTTTATAGTGAGAATGACAATTGCACAGACAGATAAGAAGTTCTTAAGACAACAGCTTTGAAAAAATACAACGTCTTTAAGTCAAATTGGATATATGTTTAGAAAGCTCAACTTCTAAGAAGCAGATTTCATTATTCATAGCTTGGCCATATATTTTAGTCCTTGATTGCCCTAAAATTAGATCCCACATTTATATTTCTTTTTATTTCTTTGTGAGAACACCAGCTTTTGTGAACTGTTTCAGATTAGCTCAATTTTAAAGCAAGGTGGCTGACACTAACCTCTATCGAACCACAGCAACATAAAAATCAAATTGTAGTAAGTGATTTCATTTTTCTATGAGCAACTATAAAAATACTGTCCATCAGTCTGGAAAAGTACTGTCTGGGTGAAACAATGCCTGTGGCCCAGAGATGAATAATTACTGTACCACTCATTCGGCAAAATTCTCTTTGAAGTTAGTAAAAGTTTCCATTGAAGGAAGCTGGAGAGTAGATCTGATCATGACAATATTTCTCATTTTCAGGCCAGGGGATATTTAGGAAGATGTATGCTGCAGGAGTGAGTGGTTTGAGTGTAGCACCAGATAAGGCGAGTTTAGCACAGGACGATGGGGATAAATGTAAAAAGACATGGTGTTACTCATATCACAAAGCCCTAATTCACATTTATGCCAGCAGTCCTGTGCACCAAATTGCTTATTTTCTGTGTTACATTTGTGGGCCTTAGGACTAAAGAAATTTAAGTCTTGCAGGCAAGTTTATGAAAACCCAGAATTCCAAACAGTGTAAGGAGAATTGTTTCCTATGAGGGTCACAACAAAACAAGAGCCTTTTTCATTTTCTCTCTCTCTCTCTCTCTCTCTCTCTCTCTCTCTCTCTCTCTTAAATGCAATTGGAGCATTGATAATTATGAGGAATAGTACTGTCAGATAGCAGGGGGTTAAAATCCATCATGTTTGTATTCGATTTGTGTAAAATATAAGCAAATACACATTTATGTTTATATATTTATATATAATATATATGCCTGGTATAGCATTAAATATCTCAGAAACAAGTGAGCAAATAAAAGAAAAAATTAATGAGTCCCTCTCTCTTTATAAACAGAACCTCATCACAGTTAGCATTGCAAGGTTTGCTCTTTACCAAGTTGCTACAGTCTGGCTGCAGCAAATTAACGGGGGGTGGGGTGGGGGGGGGTGGGGGGAGGGTCGGTGAAGAACAACTTGTGTACGTTGATACAGCAGGAGAGGGAGAGCCATTTATTGTAGGACAACAGAGGTATTTATACATTCCACACAGCTTATCTTAATTAGCATAAACTAGATACATCAGTCAACCAATAAGGAATCTCCACACTTAATGGCTCACTTTTGTTACTTCTCAAACCACTCCCTCTGGCATTTTGCCAGGCACCATCCAGACTTGTTTAGGAACTCTAACATTTCTCTGGCAAAATGCCAGGTGCCATCCTTACTTGTTTACAAACTCTAACACCAAGTCATGCACTTATTTTTGCTTTTGCTTCTCTTTTAACCTCTGATATTCTCATTTAAACTTCATATCTCTCAGTTCTTGTTTCTCCTAATTAAATTCTTGAGGAGAAATTGTATTTTATATCCACTAATCCTATTCAGACTTTGAAATTTCAGCCCACCTCCCAAGAAAACAAGCACCACACACAAAAACACACACAGAATCCCTGATATATCAAGGATTAAAATAGATCTAGATATGAAAACCAGTGTCACCAAACACAAACTTCAACTTTGACCAAGAGATGAGGTAAGACTTAGTTTTTTCATCTGTTAAACTTGGATTAGAATGTCTTCTTAAGAAGGATTTTGTGAAGATAATATAGAATGATATCTTCCAGGACCCCATGAAAATGCTATGCCCAAATGCCAGACCTTTTTCTTTGGCATCTCACCCGCCTATGTGCACTCACATTATAAAAGCACTGTCATAGTCAGGGCCACCATCACCTGATACACACACACACACACAGTGCAGTGCTCAACTAGTGGTGTCTAACACAAATTTCCCAAGGGAATAATTTGCTCTGGGATTATAAAAAGAAATAGTCATAAATAGTCTCATGCATTTTGAATTATTTAAGTCAACAGTGGTTATTACTTCATTTGAATGAAAGAAATGTGAATTGGCCCAACAATATGAATAAACATAAATTTGGCATATTTTTTATATGATCCACTGATAGTAAGTCATCCACAATATCCAATGTGCTTTATATTATATTATTTTAGAATGAGATATTTTGATCAGAAGCTTCTAGATTGGTCAATTTTTGATGAAAATTCCTTTATGTCCTACACCTTCAGCAATTATGCATAAACAATTTCTCTGAGCTCTATATTTTACTGTCTTGTCATTATCCCTGGACATCCATCTATTATTACATATGTTATTCTCTGTACCTTTCTTCATGCCATCTTCCTGGAAAATATTCTCACACAATCTTCTGATTTTCTATACTCTTCAGAGTTTTAAAAGACTGCCTCATTTTTAAATGTCCATCTTCTCGAGTAACTTCTTCATTCGGCCCTCAAAGGGGAAACTTGCCTAGGCAGCTTCGGAACTCTCCATCCATATCTCTCATTTGGTTCTTAAACTTCAAGCCAAGGAAACCCACTTATTCTATTTTTATGTATCTAAGTATCCAGTTTTGTAACTTCTGTGACCAGCTTATAACTTGGAGCACACATGCAGTTAGAACACTTTAATATTTCTAATTAATATTTTATTTCCCTCAAGAGTTCCTAACAGGAAGTTATTCTCGTTTCAAGATTCAGCTACATTGCCTACTGATAACTTGAACCCTGGGGTGGGGAAAGGAATCTAATGAGACTACCTCCCACATTGCTTCCTGTTATCCCATATTGAGGCTGTTGAAGAGCAATGCCTCTGAGATAAATCTTGGAGTTGTATTTTTCCCTGGCTGGTTCAGATTCCTCCTTAAATAATTGGAATCCCTGAAACAAAAGGGATCTCATTCCTTCAGGACTAAGTTCCAAAGCACTCTCCCATGGTCAGAATCCCTGCATAATATAAGCCCATATATGTCCATATTCTATTCTGTCACATGATGACCACAAAATAATGAATCACTCTTAACTCCCGTACTTCTCTGTGCTGTGTATTTGGGGCTATGCTCTCTAAGAGGACTGAGTCAAAAAGAACTTTGAATCTGGAACCTGCTCTTCTTCCTATCTCCTGAATCTATTCTGAGTCCAGATTTAGGACCATCTCCTTTCCTCAAGGCAATTTACTAAAAGGATTTTCATGATCTTTTCTTTCTCTCATGCTTTAGGGGAATTCTGCCCACTGGCTAGATCTCTCTCTGTCAGATCCTGAGCGAGCCTTAGGAATTGAAGTTCTTCACTCCGAAGAACTTTAGGCAAGATGGCACTCCAGACAAAATTATTCATCTTGAGTCTCAGAGTGGTAAACTTGATGGAGTCACACATCTTCACTACAATATAATCTTTGGAGAATGAAAGTCTATACACTATATGTACAGTATGAATCTGTTTTCTCACACAACTCTTTCTGCTTCACTGTCATGCACAACCAGTACTGGGATCATACAGACTTTTTTTTTCCTTAGGCAAAATGGGACCATCTCTCGAAAAAGGAGAAAGGAAGGGAGTGGAGGAAAAGAAAGGAAGGAGGAATGAAAGAAGAGGAAGGGAAAGAAGAGCAGGTAGAGACAACTAAGGAATAAAATATAGAAATTAAAAAAAATTAAAGTATATCCCATCTCTCACTAAGTGGTAAGCATCTTAAGTAACTTATTTGTATTTCCAAAAATCTTAAGAAACAAACACAGAACATTATACATATGTTCTATCACTAATATATAAAGGCACATAATCATCAAAATGAGATGTAAGAAGAATCTTAGAGACAGACAATGTGAAATCAGACTGGAGTTATAACTAGCCCAAGGTCATCACACTTGTTTGTGTTAATACACTAAGCATATTTTATTGATTATGGTAATAACTTGTCCATATGCTGTTTTGCTAAACTATAAAGTCCTCAAGGATAAGGACCTTGTCATCAACTTATCTTTTCAATAGTAGTTAATCCAAGTATGTATACGATAGATAAACAGTAGTTACTTCTCAAGTTTTGTTGAATGAATAAATAAAAAAAGAAATGTGATCATCTTATGTTATTCTGTTGCTTCCCATACAATTTCTGCATGTCCTCTTGAAGATATGGACTGAGCTGAATATGAAATATTACAGCTTGATTACAGGAATTAGACTTTGTTAAATTATTTCTTAGTCTTTGAATAGTCCAGATAAAGTGAAAATGTTAGTGACAGACAGAAAAATTATGACATCTAAAATTCATTTCATATCCATTATTGTCATATTTATTGCCATTTTCAATGAATGTAATTATTTTAAATAGCCTACACCATTTCCATATGCTTCGCTGCTGAATTGCAGGAAAAACAGCTAGCATCATTCAAGGATGGGCTCAAGCACAAGTGAAGTAGGGAAAATATGTCATTGGCCATCTTTCACCTTCCCTTTTCATGATATGTTACTCCTTCTGGAAGCATCCTTCATCATGGAGCAAGTGAGATGAAGTCTAAAGATAGTCAGAACCGAGCCACCTGCTTCACTGTTATGCACAACCAGTACTGGGGACATACAGACATTTTTTTTCCCACTGCAAACTCTCTCATTATATGTATTTATTTCCAGATTAAAACCTGCAATCAAGATGGATATGAAGAATCCTTAGTTGATAGGAGCCAGATGAAAATTGTGGAAATACCATGCCTATTGAGAAAAAAATAAAGAATATATATTTCAGATTATAGGAATAACTCTATCTATATCCCAGTGGTTTTAAACTTTAACAATTACCAAAAATGTGCTCACTCCGAAAACATGAATAATATTCTTATGATTGAATGCTACCAAGGTTTATAGTAACTTTAAGGGCTATTAAGCAAGTTCCTATATGAATCTAGAGAGTGAATTGTATAAGCATTTAGAATGTGCTGATGATAAAGGGATTCATAAAAGTTGTTATGCTGATTTTATGTTGATGGATGTTTGAGTATAAGGTGAGTTATTAACCAGAGGCAAGTGAAACTAATGTTTAAGTGTTATGATATATGTGTAATTGAAAGTGAATTTTCTTGGCAAGATGGGTAGCACAGTGAAAGAGAAAGAATGAGTGAGTTCAAATAAAGATAATAATACAGATAAATCTATTTGCAATGTCAATACAAGAAGCCAAGTTTCACATAAAGCCAAGAATCCCTACCCCCAAAGATATCTAGTCCAAAAGTGCTTGAAATGTTACATAGATTTGTAGTATGTTCAATTGCTTATACTTGGTTCTGCTTAGCAATCAGATCCATGCAGACTTTCTTCTTTCTCCTCTTCATCATTCCTCTTTCCACTCTTCTCAGTCTGCTGATTGCTTGCTGGCCTCTTTTGCTGCAGTTTAATAGTAACACTATTGGAAGACATTTACCATTTCTTTAGATGCTGTTTTAATCAATGAAAGAATAGAGTTCTGAATCTACACCAGGCCAATCTGCTTTGAATCTGAACTCTAAAGGCTTTATCTGAGCACGGCACATGATTGCAAAATAAAGACATAAAGATCCACAGACACATTTCTGACCCTCCTCTTCACTTTTGTTCCTTCATGATCCTGTTCACCTTTTTGTAAATCTTCACTTTGCTATAATACCATTTAGACAGTAGAACAAAAATATCCCACAAATAATCTGACACAATGTCCCATCAATGAACTCACAAAAATACTGAGATGTTGTTGTTATGGCTTGGTTGATGATTGGATAATTGGTTAACACAAATAAAACTATACCAAAGGGTAGTAAAGAAAAGCTAAAAAGCATTTACTGATACTTGAGGAAAACAGCATCACTTCAAAACATGCTAAGCACAAAACAGAATGATATGAAGATCTCCCAATGTTGGACAAGGACGTGTGGGGGGGAGTTATTCACATTTCTCACTGTAGGGAAAGTCTTAGGCCAGGATATAAAAAGTCTTTTGACTTTAAATCAGCTTAAATCTTCCAAATTAAAAAAATAATAATAATTACAAAAAATAAATAAACATACTGAAATTCTATACCATATGCCATGAAATGTTCACCAATATATTTTTTAAATCTTGAAGAAACTGACCATTTTTTTAAAAAATAGTCTAACAATTGCCACATATAAGATGATAAAGAATAAACTTGTGTCACTTGCTTTCACCCAACACAGTTCTACTCATTGCCCAAACAAAACATAGACAAAAAGTAGATACTAGGATTTAGAGGAGCTATTTTATTGTTTTGAAATATTAAAAGTGTATAGTACATTACAAAACAGATAATTAGTGTGTCAGTTCAGATTTGTCATACCCTGTCACTTGATACATTTCATAAGCTAGTTCATTGCAATGAGTGAATTCCTTAGGTCTATGTTTTGTTGTTTTTGTTTAACTTCTCTGGAAGAATTACAAAAGAATCTTCTTGTTGAATGGAAAAAAACATGTGGGCAATATGATGACACAGACACATAGATTCATAAGTAGAAAAAGACTCTGGCAGCCTTCCCCACTTAAATTGTCATTTAACATTACTTAATCAGCCTAAAATAGGTCTCTACATTGTGTCTCCACATTTCCACCATTGACCTTGAAGAGCACAGAGATTCACGAAAGGTTTAAATGATATCAAATTTCCATTTATAAAAATTGTGATTATACAAAAACTAAGAAAAACAAAAAATAATTCCATAGCCGACTCTAGAGTCAAAAGTATCTTCCTGACTGATATAACATAAAAATGGGTATAAATTTCATATTTTGATTTTAGTTTCAAAAGATTAATAAGTATTGAGTAGGAAAAACCTGGCTTAAAACCTCCATATAAAAGGATCTAGAATTTTAGCTAACAGACTGAACAGGAAACTATAATCTAATGCAAATAAACTTAGACTTCATTAATGTATGGATTTTGTTGGCATAATGAGCATAGCTCTGCTGCATTTTGTAGAGGTCAGCTCACCTCTGAAGCTCACACTGAATTAATGGTTTCACATTTTTGAGAAGCACTGGCAAAATGGTGGGGGAGGAAGTCAGAAAAGTGCTCAATATAGCAAAGGGTGCAGAATTCATATCATTCAAAGGGCTCTCAAAGGAACTATCTTTACTATCTTTCTCCTGAAGACAAAACTAGGCATTATTAAGATGGAAACAAGAGAAAAGGAGAAATGCAAGAGTTTTTTTTTTTTTCCTCTTGGGAATGAAAAACAACAAAACCAAAAACAAACAAACAAACAACAAATATATATATATATATATATATATATATATATATATATATATATATATATATATATTAGATTTAGATGAATACAATATCTTTATTGTATTTATTTATTTTTATGTGGTGCTAAAGATCGAATCCAGTGCCTTACATGTGGTAGGCAAGTGCTCTACAACTGAGCCACAACTCCAACACCAAAAGGATTCTGGTTTTGATTTAAATGAGAAAGTTTCAACAAACTGAGAAGCTTATCTTCTGTGTCATGTAACACGGAATTGCACTGATTGAAATATTACAGAAAAGATAATTTATCAAGGAAAACCTTATGAGTGAATTTGGAGTGAGAAGTTGTATGAGAAGACTTCCATGGTCCTTCCTAATTCAAAATTACGTTATTCATAAATAAAGTGCATACCTGTTGTATACAAGTACTTAAGGGAGCTTCCCAGATAAAAAGAGTAATGAAAAATTGTCTTCTGCCATAAGTACTTTCATCTTTCCAATACACTGTGATAAACTGACGTTTTTAAAGCAAAATTGTTTATAGCTAATTGTAATTAATTTTAGACAACTATATATCAACTGAACCTTTTTACATGTATAGAAATGGCATTAAAAGTTATCATGTTCTTTTATTCTTTGTGAAAACTGAACTCTATCACTATTCATGAATTTATCAACATGTTTAACTGAATGTAATGAACACCATTAACATTAGCATCATCTATTTGAATAGTGATAACTGTACATACTCATGGATATCACTCCCCCACACACATGCATACACACATGCACAATGGAAACTAGTGAAGAATACAAACAGGTACTAAGATCTGTTCTTTCATAGTTGAGATATCACTATGGAAATAACTACAATGGCAATTTTTTTTAATCGTACCCCCTTTTTTTCCTCCATGGGACAAATTCTAAAGAAACAGAAAAATGGACGATAGCAAATCTCTACTGTCTAGCATAAGAAGATTGAGAAAGAACTTGAATTCTATGAAGCAAATATTTGCATATTGAAATGACTATAAGTGTCTTGTTGGGGTTTTGGAAGTGTTGTGCACTATCAATAGCTGCTGTTTTGAAAATAAGGAAGGACTATTCTTAGTTTTTATAAATATAGGATGCTTACTTAAAATGCAGTTGCTATTTGAAAGGGGTTAGTTGCAATTATCCAAGAGTTTCTTTGCAATTGAGTGGCAGCTCGGTGTAAGACAACAAGCAGTTTCAGCATCAGAAAATTCATAGTGATGTTCTAACTCTACCACTTATTATTTGTGAGAGTTAGAAAATATCTTTATCTGAAACTCAGTTTCTTCATCTGAAGTTACAGAATATCTCTTCTTAACCCATAACCCAAAATTATTTGGAAGATCAAAACAGTGTTTTTTTAATGTTTTGCTTTATTTTTGTGTTTCACTTTATTAAAAGTCAGAACAAAGGAAGAAATTATGACCATCAATGCACATATGCTGTGCTTCATAATATCTTAGGTTCATTTGTTTCCCTTTCATCCTCTTAAAAGTTCAAAATAGAACTTCAGGCTACAATGACTCAGAAATTGCTTATTTTCACAAACTTGGGAAAAGGCATAACCCTTAAGAGTCACAAGAAATTACAGGGAGGACAGAATAGAAAAAGAGTGGCTGAAGTATTCTGGCAGTTGGAGAAAAACTCTTCCTTGTATTTTAACTCTACGGTTATTATGAAAGCAGTAACTGCAAACAGAAATCTCTGCTTCATTCTTAAGGTATCTTTGATTAAGAAAATAAAATCTTCTTCCAAATTGATGAGCTTTCAAAACATCATCCTGAGTCTTTTTTAATCAACCCAACAACCTCTTATCTTTAAATAGCTTTAGTTTTAGAGTTCAAATAGTCACTGGAGTAAAATTATCTGGGCAAGAACAGAAGCCATGATGACTATGTCTGGTCCAGAAAATAAGGTCTAATATGGACTTTAAAAAAAGACTAACAGGAAAGGTGAAAGGGGACTAAATAACCCATGATCTTGCCCTCTAAATGACTCTAAGTACTGACTCAAGTGAGTTTTATTTTTACTGAATTGGTACTTATAAAGTAGATTCCATGAGAAGCCCCAACCTTAAGGATGTCCATCAAAAGCTTGGAAACTCTTTAACATACCTGGTTGAGAACTAGGTGAAGGAGCTGGTTCAGAATGCCTGGTAGACCAATAGAGTGAGGGAGAAAGTAGAGTTTATTTTTCTATAATGACCATAAAAGATTCTGGCCACTCTGTCACATTTCAGAGAAGAATCCTCTCATTTTCCTTTATTTCTGGATGCGTTGTTATTCATTTTTATTTTACCCAGGGCAGAATGACCTTAAAAAATGTAGAAAAAATAAAACACCATATTTTTGCTAGTGAAACTGAGAGTAAAAATCCCTTAATTGTAAAAGAACAGGCTGTTCTGACAGTAAATTTCACTCAGACTAAGTTTTGTTCTCCCTGAGAATTACTGGAATGTCTATAAGCTTATATGGGCATATTTGTGGCCTCTAGGTTCATGCAAACATCAGGAACCTTGTTCCAAGAGCTCTTGGACAGAATATGGAAGCAATGACAAGTTTAAGGTCAGTTGCTCTCATGACAGTTATAGTGATTTTTTTATGTTTATCATAGTGGCTTTCTTTGAAAATAATATAATAGAACCAGACAGGCAGGAGACTGTGAACAGTGGAAAGTATAATTAAATTCTTTTCACTACAGGTGTCTTACTACTGTTCTCTTTAACATCATCACCATCATTATCAATTGTAATCATCAAGTTCCTATTACCTATTGATTATGAAACTAGTGGAGATAGAAAATAAAGTGGTATCCTCTGCCACTGAAGGTCCTATAATTCATCTGATGAGATTACACATATGCATAGAAGACCAGTAATAATTCTATATAGGATGATAACATTCCTTGTGTATAACAATTAACAAAAGAAAGACTATGGAGATAAATCTAGCTTCCATTCATTTCTTAGTCAATTCAACAATGTTTACTAATTATTGTATCATTTAGAAATAAGTTTGGCTGAGATTAATTGAAAATCTAAAATTGGCTAAAATAATATATTTATTTGTTATACTCCCAAATAACCAATGGTAGGTAGCATTGTCACCATATTCTTGATTGGCTACATCCCCATGGCTGCTCCCTCTTGGTCACCAGATACTTCCATAGCTCCAGATGGTATTCAAAGTAGGAGATTGTAGGAGGAGGCCCCAAATGGTGGACCTTCAACACTTTCATCTAAGTAGTTAATAAATAAAGTATTGGGAAAGAATGAAATAAAGAAGAGAGAAGTGGGAAGAAGAAAAGAAAGAAGAAGAGAAGGAAATTAGTTCCATGAAGGTGTGCTAACAGAGAATAATTTCAGGAGGGAGGAGATGTATATCCAATTGGTTAGAGGGAGAATAATGATGTGTTTTGGACAAAAAACAGCTCATCAGGAGAGTCTATTATAGGATACTGAATTAGCCATAATTATTTATATATTCCACTTTATAAAAGTGGCACATTTGTGGTCTCTACCTGTTGAAAGATGGTGGCAAAGATAAAAATAAAATGAAGATGCCAACCAAGAGAATGAGCCATACCCATGTAGTCCCTAGATCTTGATTTACGGACAGAATTGGATGCAGCAGGAAATCAACATCAAAAACTAAATATACACAGGATTTAAGAATTAAATATGGGGTTAGAATCCATCTTACTAATAAGAAATATTAAAGTTCCATAGGTCAAACAATAGTGTGGGGAATCTGATAGAGGTTTGTCATAATAGAAAAATGTTTAAAAATAACTAATATTTACTTTACTCAAACAAGGTATATATGCATGGTACTGGGGATTGAACTCAGGGTCACTCAACCACTGAGTCACATCCCCAGCCCTGTTTTGTATTTTATTTAGAGATAAGGACTCACTGAATTGCTTAGCACCTCACCATTGCTGAGGTTGGCTTTGAACTCTTGATCCTGTCTCAGCCTTCCAATCAGCTGGGATTGCAGGCATGAGCTACGTGCTCAGTTCAAACAATATATATTTAAGCCCATATTCTTGAGTTGAAGTTAAGACAACATTTAGTTGCAGCTTAAGCTTACATAGGGAGTTCCTTGTAATATGGACATATTCTAATATCACCTATAGAATTTTGCCAGCAAAATAATATCCTCAAGTTTTTGTTTTAAATTTGGCAACAGACAGTATATATTTGGTCTAAATTCATTTTTAAGTGAATCTAATTATTCTCTACCCTGTACCTTATCATATCTTATTTTAGACAAATTTCCTTGGCTCACTTCATGCATCACATTTATAGAATCTGCTAGAAATCTTGCTATTTAGGAATATATATTGAGGGCTGTATAAAATCAGTTCTACTCAACCATATCTAATAATTCACCAGGGCCTAGTATTGCTTTTCTCTGTTCTTTAAAGATGCACTGACTTTTTCATCCCGTCATCTCTTGCAATCTGTTAGAAATTGAGAGTGATAAAAATATGTATTAATTTTGTTCAGCAGTCTAAGATGTTTTCCTTAGTCATCTCCTATCTCAGGCCTTTGCTCTCACAAAAAGACACACATACAAAATATCTCCTTGCTACTCCTGCAGTGTCAGCAAGCCATTTTTCTTTCATTGTCCACTCGGTGTCTTGGACTGCTTAACTCAAAGTTCACTAAAAGTTTTATTTTGAATCCAGGAAATAGAAACCTAATTGCTTCTACAAAAAGATGTCTCCGTACCTTATCAGAATACCCTCTATAGTAATTGTGTATGTGTGTGTGTATGTGTGTGTGTGTGTGTGTGTGTGTGTGTTACTTTGCTCACATGTAAATAACCTGCAAGATAAAAATAAATGACTCAGATACTTTTTTTCTAACTCATTCGAGAGTACTGTCTGTTTAATTGTTGTAATTATATCTCCATTTATCACAGTAGCCTGAGTTTATTTATGAATTTTATTTCGGTGTTGTTTCAGACAAGAAAATCTGTGGAACAATAACAAAAATTTTTAATGAGTCATAGGACTGTCAAGGGTGTCTATATTTTCCTCACTGTTGATTATCTATGAGATGGGTGGAAAAAATGGCTAGAAATTAGCTCCCTTTTGCATGATAAATTAAATTGAAAATAAATTTGTATAACAAAGAACTAGATTAAATTAAATATAAGAGCATCATTCATTCCAGTTTTAGAAAACTGGGGATTCACTAGAGCCCATCTAAGATGAATACCTTCATCTAAGGTACTCAATAAAGACCAAGGCTTGACTAATAGTAAGTTTAATATGGTTACATAACACATTTAGAAGGGGTTTATAGGTCTATCTCTGTGCTATGAAACATCCATGATTAAATCAAAGATTCTCTATTATTATTGCTTCTGTTACTATTTTGGGAAAGAAAGAAGTGCTTAGTTTTTAACTTTAAGACAGAAGGCCTGAGGACTCAAAATCCTTCTTTCATTACCATGTGACAGCATTGGGGAAAGTGTTTAAAGTGAGTATGTGTTTGAAGATATTTAAGGGGTAGAATAATTGTAACAAAGCAAACAGATAGCTTTCACATCCTCTTTCATAATAAATATGCAATAGTGTCTTCTGGGTGCACAAGCGAGGAGTTCTTCCCCATGCAAACAGAGAAGGTTGGATACTACCAATTAGCCAGTCAATTTGTATTATTCAGCTATTACATGGTCAAGTATGTTCCATGGCTCAAGAAATATAATACAGGCCATGGGCAGTGTGTGTGTGTGTATATGCTGGGTGTGGAGAGTAATAGGTGGAGGAAAAGACAATATAAAATAAAGTAACAGAGTTTCTTAACTTAGTTAAATTATATAACTGATTTGAATGAGAATAATCAGAATACTAGTCTTGATCTTTGAAAATTCTGTCATGAAATTTAACCTACTCTATGTTGCTTTAATTTTCTTTTTAAAAATCTGCTTAACTAAACTCTAAGCAAAGGAAATTGGAAGTAAGTACATCAACACACAGTCTGAGCTGAGTTTCATAAGGAAATTAATGTCCTTGTGGTTGTTTATCTAATTTGTAGTCTGCACCAAATATATTTTATGCTTCCTAATATGTATTTTTATATTACTTATTACTAATAAAATAATCATGATTTGTGGGGTAGCTGCTCTGGGTTGGGCATTGCATTAAGTGTTTTATAGGTCTTATTTCACTTACTTACCTATGATCTTTATGAGGTATTTTATCTTCTTATTACTTTGGAGAAAACTGAGCATCAGGAAAATAAAGTATCATGTCCAATTTAATATAGTAAATAAGTGAAAGAGGCAGAATACGAACCCAGGCCTATTTCACTCTAAACCCTATGTAGATTTTAAACCATTTCATAGCATTCTAATACAATTAAAAGGAGTTCAAATTACATAATTATCCTTGTGGTCACTCACATCCCATCTGTTCCCTTCAACAATGAATTTAATTTTTTATCATAGCCCCATGTATTCAACCTCTGTGCATAGAGTAGTTAATCCAGTATTTTTCTTCTAAAAAGAATTTAATCCTAGAAAAAAAAAAAAAAAACCTTTCACCTGTAGCCAAAATGACATGCAAACAGCATATTTTTCTATAAATCAAACAAATAATCCAAAAATAAAGAAATAGTCATATTGGCAGAATAGACTCCCAGACCAGGAAACTTAACACTTTAGGATTGTTATTTGCTTCCACACTGACAAACTACACTCACCAACACCCTAAGTTTAGATTAATGCTTCATGAATAAGTAATGTGAGGACTCTATTTTTGTTTAATCTGTAGGTCTTTGTGTTGTTTCACGACATCACAGGACTTTGTTCTCTTGAGAAGTTGCTGTTAGCCAACTCTCCATATAAGGCTGGTCAAATAGGAGCAGACAATTCTAAGTAATAGAGGGAATATCAAAGACTATTTAAATCCACTTTTAGCTTTCTTCTGGGCTCTAGGTAGAAACAATTAACACTTGTTATTCCCTGGCTTTCAACTAGAGTGCTTGAGCTAATTAGAAAACTATAGAAAAGGCAGAAGTTTAGACTAGGTCCCAATTTTAACTATCCAAAGTTAAAGTTCATTCTCATGTGTCACATAAAGTGGCTTCTTATTCTATAGTTTTAGTTTTAGCATGCATTTCAGCTCATGCAATCCAACACAAAATATCCTGTTACACGATTTTGTCCACCTCCATTTTAATTCATAACTTAACTACTTAATTTTCACTTTTAAATAAAGGTGGATTCCAATTTTTTCTAATAAATTGGTTGATTCCCCATATAAGTTATTGAATAAATTTGGATATATACATATATATATATGCCAAAAGCAAATAAAATAGCTTAAACATCCAAATAAAAAATGCACGCCAAGAAAGTTGAAAAGAAATGCATTTAGCTATATGTACAATCTTAAGATGAAGAACACCTTATTTAAGTTATAACTCTAAAACAGATCAGTAAAGGCAGTACTGTAGTACTGTATAGTCCTTCAGAATATATTCTCAGATATCAAATCATTCTTACTCTATCTCTGTTTTTGACATATCTTGTAACCTTAGGCAGGCTTCTTAACATCTCTAAGCTGTAAAGCTGTAATTCACCTGTATTTCCATAGGAGGAAATCAGACATTCCTCATCTAGTTGTAGGGGTCCTAAAAGAAACAATGAATATAAAATGAATATAAAGCATTTAACATAGGACTTGTCTCATATAAAGCACCCAAAAAATGCCATTACCATATATTTATAAAGAAAAAAGTTGTTAGATTTGATTACACTCCCACACAAAGGAAACTAATCTGAAAACAATACAAAAATGTGCAAGATTTTTAGTGAGTTAATATTCTTAGCATATAAATTTTGCTATGCTTTACGAATTTTGAACATCTACTTAAAATGTTTAAAGAATAGACAGAACACAAAAGAATATTAACTTTCTATTATTTTAAAACATAATACAATCTCTACAAATAAAGGTACAAGAAAATAATTTTCATAATTACTTTTGCATATATTTTTAATTTTTATTTGAAGAAAACTTTCTGGAGGTGTTTCAGGAAAACTTGTTTTTGTCCTGGTGCTGTGGCACACAACTTTGTAATTACAGCAGTTGTGGTGTATCCTGAGATCAGCTTCAGCAATTTAGCGAGGTCTTAAGCAACTCGGTGATAAATATATATATATATATATATATATATATATATATATATATATATATATATATATCATTGCTGGGGATGTAGCTCAGTGGTTAAGTGCCCTTGGGTTCAATCCCTGGACCACCCCCCAAAAAAAAAATTCCAATATTTTAAAATGATAACAATAAAAATATGAATTAGTGCCTATTTTCTGGTGAATGATATCTGTTTTCTTATTTGTATATTTCCTTATGTATGTTGATTTCAAAATTTCACATCATAATACTATTAAATAAAGAGAGAAAATATCTCTTTAAAGCTGGAGCATCTTGGTGGCTGTTTTGTTTGTGGTCAGCTAGGGAAAAAGAAAAAGAACAGGGAAATCAGGAAATTGAAACAAAAGGAAAAGAAAAAATATCTAGATTGCCTTCTTTTTTCTATTAAAATTTTTAATTAATAAATTTTTAACTAATTTTTATTGTCAATTTTCAAAATTTGAAATTTCCTTGAGCAAAATGCCCTGGAGGAGAAGAGATCATTAAGCTCATGAACAAAGAGTAAAAAGCAATAGTTGAAAAAATCAAGAGGAAGAAGGATGAGTTGAAGACTGAGTCATTTGAAAGAAATGGAGCTTCCCCAGAGAAAATAACAATACATAGTCGGGAGAGGCTGAGGCTTTAGAAATTGGATTCACATTATAGAACATTCTGCTATATACTGTGTTATTTAGGGATTTAATTCAGCTTCCCTAAGTCCCAACATTCAGAAGTATTGGCATGAATATAACAGTTTATCTTGAGTCCATGATGCAACTGATTAATTTTAGAAAAAATAAACTAATATGCTTCCAGGAGAAATGATGACTTAGGTAAGAAGAGTTTACCAGAAAGAAAAATGGGAACGATAGAAAACTGTAGGAACATTATACTCTGAGAGTTTGTGAAATCACAGGAATTTCCACAGTTCATGGGTTGAGACCAGAAGAAAACTACATACAGGGAACTATTACTTAAATTACCAAGGCAGGGGCCAGACACCTTTGGAAAGAAAACTGACAGTGATTGGAAGCATGCACAAACTAATCAACTAGCAGAGAATTAACTGCTAACTCTAAGAGAAGGCAGAATGTGGTAAGTGCTGCATACTTACAGTTGATGAAAAGAGGCAGGCCACACACTTAAAAGAACAACCCTCATGTCCTAAGACAACTCTGAAAATAGAAAGAAATTTTGATGGAGAAAGGAAGCCAACACAAGAGTTGTAGGAGCTTGAAGATGCTGTCAGCTCAAATGGATGAGCAGACAACAGCACTTCAAGGACAGGTTTATGCCTTCAGGAACAAGCCCTTTAGATCCAAATGGCTGTGGGTGAGAACAGCTTTGTCAACTCTGGTTGAAACAATGATTAAAAACTTGAAAGAGAACCAAAGAAGTACAGGGCAAACTCATCCACTAGAAAAATTTAAGGTTAATGTTTAAAATTATAACCAACACAGGCTCAGGACTTCCATTCCACAATATGGAAACATAAGTAATATTCATAGAGGTAACAACATAATTTATATTTTATATGCATATAATCCCTAAAAAACAAATACCAAATGTCTTCTTTAATATAATGAGAGCAACTAAGAACAGAGCAGGGAGGAAGAGCAGGAAGAAAAGATTAACATTAAACAGAGACATGAGGTGGGAGGGAAAGGGAGAGAAAAGGGAAATTGCATGGAAATGGAGGGAGACCCTCATTGTTATACAAAATTACATATAAGAGGTTGTGAGGGGAATGGGAAAATAAACAAGGAGAGAAATGAACTACAGTAGATGGGGTAGAGAGAGAAGATGGGAGGGGAGGGGAGGGGGATAGTAGAGGATAGGAAAGGTAGCAGAATACAACAATTACTAATATGGCATTATGTAAAAATGTGGATGTGTAACCGATGTGATTCTGCAATCAGTATTTGGGGTAAAAATGGGAGTTCATAACCCACTTGAATCTAATGTATGAAATATGATATGTCAAGAGCTTTGTAAGGTTTTGAACATCCAATAAAAAAATTTATAACACAAAATATATATGTTTTATATATATATTATATATTTTATATGAGATGTATATTTTATATATATTTTACATATTTTATATTTACATTAAATGTGTATATAAAATATGTAAAAGATACATTTATATGTAAAACATAAATATATGTATTTGATATTACGTATTTTATATTTTATGTGCATATAAAATATAGATTATGTGGTTACCTTTATGAATGTTTCTTTCTCTTTTTCTCTTTCATTCTATAAACACACACATAAACACACACTCACACATATAATGTATGTTTTATCTCCTCCAGAGATAATAGTGCAGTCAGGAGGAAGGTACTGCAGAACATGAGGAAACTAAATTTGAGGGGCCAGACAGAGAGCTGGGCCATTCTGTGGTATAATACAATAGGTGGACAGCTTTTGGCATTGGATTCAATCTCAGATCTGCTAAAAATTGTATGTATTTATTTTATACTCATTAATTCTGAAAAATTAAACAAGAATATTATGCCTACTTTGCAGTGCAGTAGGGAGAATTAAACGATATGCATAGTGCCTGGTACAGATTGATTGTTCAATTAATGGATGCAAATATATTCCATGGAAAGAATGAAGAGTGTACAAAAAGACAAGGCCTTTGGAGTTGCTTGAACCAGAGACAAAATAACCTTTTGAGCTTACTTTCAAATCTGTGATCTTCTGTTTTTCAGAAAGGCAGTTCAAAAGGAATCTGTTTTTCCCTTTGCAGAGACAAGGTAATGAGTGCTTTAAAAAATAGGAATATTTTATAGCCTTCAAAACATAAAACAACACGAGAAAATATAAGCATTATCCACAAAAGTCAGACCATGACCATAGGGTTATTTCTTCTGATATTAATCTTAGAGGATTCAGACATTTAAAAAAAGATCTTAAAGACAGATAAAGATAGAGATAGTGTTTTAGTCAGTTTTTTTGCTGTTGTGACATAAAGACCCAACCAGAACTATTGTAGAGTAGGAAAAGTTTATTTAAAGGCTCAAGGTTTCGGAGGTCTCAGTCCATATACAGCCAGCTCCATCATGGCAGCAGACTATGGCAGACGAAAGCAGCCCATATGATGATCAGAAAGCAGAGATAGAGGGCTCCACTTGCCAGATACAAATATATACTCCAAAGCCACGTCCCAATTCCTACCTCCTCCAGCCACATCCTACCACTTCAGTTACCACTCAGTTAATTCCTATCAGGGGATTAATTCACTGATTGGGTTAAGACTCACACCCCAATCATGTTCTCCTCTGAACCTTCTTGCATTGTCTCACAAGTGAGCTTTTGGGAGGAACCACATCTAAAGGAGAGAGAGAGGGGGGGGGGGAGGGAGGGAGGGAGGGAGGGAGACCTGAACATTTCCCTGCTATGCAGCAGTCATTAATCATCTCTGGTCTTTTCCTGAATTCTCCTCTTGGCCATGCTGTTGTTTATTCTCCACGTCTTGTTGCTGCTCTTACTCTCCAAGTCCTTTAGTTTGTCTGAGACCTCCTACCATCTTACTTAGCTGTTTTCTCTTCAATCCATGATTTTTTCTGTACTGAAGACATTCTATTTTTATTTTACCATAAATTCCCTTGATTGATCTCACTTGTTCCTATGCTTACAGATAAAGAAGCAGGATCACCACTTCAAATGCAGAAAAAGTGGTGTGTGTGTGTGTGTGTGTGTGTGTGTGTGTGTGTGTGTAAAATTACTCTCTCTTGAATCACAGTTAAAATAACATTTTTGAATAAGATATTCCTTAAGTTCATGGTAAAAAATACAAATCTTTTTCTAGGTGTCTGCTGAGCAAATGCAATTAATGTTTCAATTGTAAAGTTTCTTTATCCATTTACATTATTATAAGTGTTCAACTTTAAAGATCTTCTGTAATAGACTTTAGCCTTCATTTGCAAACTGGCTTTATCCTTTATTCATTCACTCCCTTTTCCCTAGTCACCTGGCATTCTCAATGAACTCTCTAGAAGCAAGGCTAATTTCTGTTTCATGTCCTTCCTTAACTTTTTACTTTGTTTGAATTGACCAATGCTTTTTCATTCACCCACATGTTATACTATGTGTGTCAGGTTCACCATCCTCCATAAACCTCAACTTCAGCCAGCCTGTCGTTATTTATCCCTAATTGACCTCATGCAGCACTATATACATATGATGATTTTCTTAGACTGACAAGCATGTTACTCACCTTAGCAAAAAAAAAAAAAAAAAAAAAAAAAAAAGAATTTCTATCTGAAAGAGCGTAAAAATGAGTGCACTCTATCTCCTACTCACGAAGGCAGGAATATGATTTTGGCACTATTTATAGTCATCGTTAAAGTTCTGGTTAGTCACTGACCACTTTTTTAGATAACTATTTTAAACTTTCTTACTCATGAAATGGTGAAAATATCATAGTATAGAATCACTTTAAATTTGGAAATTGTATGTATCATGCTCATGTGGTTGCCCAAGTAATTGCAGTGTCTTTTATGATTTTACCTACAATGGGGACCCCATGGTGCCTGTGATGTTATCCCTAGTAAGCCACCCATTGTACCCAGAAGGTCGCCTACATGAACTAACCAAGACAGACAGTTAATCTTGGAGAAATCCAAACATTCTAATGCTTCTACCCCTCTAGTTTCTGATTATATTTTATCTGAGTGAAGTACATTCATATGATCTCCCTCTGGAATAATTCAGGACACTTCTTAAAAATAATACAGTTAGATCCTAATGTTTTTCTATTATTCCTGCTTCAGACATCCTCAGACTAGAGCCATGCTTCTCAACTGGATAGGTGTAGAGTTCCCAAGAGATATAAGGGCATGGAGAGATTTAGGAGACTCAATTTCTAGATTCTCAGCTTCTATTGGTACCTTTAAAGCTCATCTGCCAAAACGACAACTTGTGGTTTAGCACCCCCTATTTCACAATCGTAATATGATTCACTGATCCAAAGATAAAACAACCAGTTAACTGAACATGGGATAGTTGCATAATTTAATACAAGGTACCAGTAGAGCTGTTTCTTTTCAGCAACTAATGCCATGTAACTGTTTTCCCAAAGCTTAATGATACAAAACTACAATAATGTTTAATTTCTTGTGATTCTATGTAGTCCTTCTGCTGTTCTTACTCAGTTTCACTCATATAGTTATATTCAGCTGATGAGTAGGCTGGAATTGAGGCTCAGCTAAGACAGTGGTAAGGCTAGGCTTCCCCTCTCCATGTGGTCTCCATGTGGTCTTGGAGCTTCTCTGACTCCATACTGTCCATTCAGCAATCCAGTTACGTTTCCTTATTTAGTCATAAAAGTGTTTGAAAAGGGCAGAAACTTTGAGGTCTTTTAAGATCTAACCCTGGAAGTTTCATACACTGTTGCTATATTTAATTGTTAAAATAACTCTCAAGGGTAGCTACATGCAAGGGTAGGAAAAACACTGTACCCCATGATTTGAGGCAATACAGTATAACCCTAGAAATATACCATGGTAGGAGACAGAAGATTGAGATCATCATTTCCAACCATTCACCATGCTCCTCCAGATTCCTCATTCAATGACAGAGTCCATACAGCTATCCTTTGATGTGAATAATACATATTTATCAACAAATTTACAGGTTTATCAATTGCTAATGAAAATCATTATAATAATTAAACAACATTTCATGCATTGTTTTTACCACTTAGAGATCTTTAGTTAAAGAAGCATCTTAAAATTCATTATATGTATTTTTTCAATGAAAAATAAGGTGATCAATGAAATATCAATATCAATAAATTGGACTAATTCTGAAATGCACACAATTCTGCAAGTGAAGAGTAACAGAAATCACATTTTCAAAAGATAAGGGATTGATACAAAATTTTCCACAAAATCACTTTTCTTTTGTATGTTAAATAAACATTGATGCCTGTGAAGTCAACTTTCATTTATATTTCATTTGAAATGCTTTGAGAGTTGTTAATAGCTGTACTTTAAAACATTATTATTTATAATAAATTAGAATTCATATTTTTATCTATTTACATTTTCAGTAAAAAGTTTAGAAGCCAACTTAAAATGTAAGTGATATTGAAAACTGGGTCTCAGTGTCCAGTTAAAGAGTTATGGACAGCAGAGTGTGGTGAGAGCTGGAAGAATATTTTCCAGTGGTAAAAGCAGCAGTTTTGGGGGCTAGTTAGAGCATTCTCATAGAATTTTTTTTATACTTCTGTTCTGTGTAGGATTAGAATTAATGTTTTATGGTGCATTTCTGAGTAGATAGTACCACCCCATTTTCCAAAGTAGAAAATGCCAGAGGAGGTAGGACAATTCAAATCATTTTAACATGTCTGTGACACTAGTCTTTTGTGTATTTGTGTGTTTGTTTTTTAATTTCTTTGTAGTAAGTATAAAATAGTCTCTGTTGGTGTGAAAAAAAAATGTAAGTGATACATAACCAAACTAGTGTCAAGTTTCTTTGCCAGATCAGATTACCAGTGTTCTAAGTTATTCCATTGCCTTACCGTTTGACCTATAACTTGTAGGTGACAATTTTTTTTAAACATTCAGGAAGTGTGCATTTCTTCTAGAACCATTTAGCATATTTACTCATTTGCACAACATAATTTAATTATTAAGCAATAATCAAGCTTCCTCCTCCTCTAATTCAGGTCTGTATTCCTGAGATTCTTAATCATTTTTGTGCCATGAACCCCATTAGCAGTCTGGTAAAGGCTATGATTCTTTCTCAGAATAATGATTTTGAGTGATAAAATAAAATATTTAAGATTATACAAGAAACCAATTATATTAAAATACTGTTACAATATATTATAAAAGCCAAATTTGTTATGTAGCACTGCGTATGATTGTCACACATATAACACGATTTAGCAGCAGAGCTAATAACTAATATAATTTTGAATGATATTTCAAGGTATCTGAGACAGCAGTAATGTAATGTGAAAATATCTCTGGTGTCTGTTGTTGACAGCCCCAGGTACTGCAAATAATACTGTGTATTGTACTCCACATTTATAATTGAAGGAAATGATAAATTTTAGTTAGATGTTCATGAAGAGAAAGATGCATTTTTTTCTCATCCAATTCATAACCCACTGAAATCTACACATGAATTTCTTAGAAGGTTTCTGAACAGTAGTTTAGAAGTCCCAAAGTTTTAGTGTTTAGGTCATACCTATTCAGAAAAAAATGGGTTCTTCAGAATTCTGTTGAGCATGTTAGTGAGAAGAGGTTCCTAGAAGATGGTAAATATATAGTTAGAGAAATAGTTATTGATTTGAATTTGCCTAGAATGTAGGTTTTTGTTAATAAATATGCCTTAAATTATACAACTGTAAGGTAAATGGAAGGAATTAGAAAATATCATGCTAAGCAAAATAAACCAATCCCTAAAATCTAAAGGTCAAATGTTCTCTCTGATTAGTGGGTGCTGATCCATAATGGAGGAGGGCATGGGAAAAATGAAGGAACTTTTACTAGGCATATAAGGTCAGGAACAATGGTGGAATGTGATAGACATTATTACCCTATGTACATGTATGACTGCATATATGGTGTGACACTACATTGTGTACAATCAGAGAAATTAAAAGTTGTGCTGCAATTGTGTATGATGAATCAAAATGCATTCTGCTGTCATATATACCAAATTAAAATAAGTTAATTAAAAAAATTATACAGCTATAAATTGCATCTTATCCCTATTATATACATATAGGTAGGTGGTAGTTGTTAGAACTATTAGTAATAATGAAAAAAATTAGCATGAACAGAAACCATGATTAATTGAGTATATCTTAATGCTAGGCCTTTTCCTGAACATTGTATATGTGTAATGTACAGTATTTTATACACATTTTTTTCTCATTATATCTCCAGAGATAGAGTTATTATTTGTTCTACCACTTTATAGATGAAGTAAGGGAAGTTTATAAAGGTTAACATTACTTGCCATAGATTTCAGAAATACAGAATTTCTGAATGTAGACTGAATTTTTTAACAGTCTGGAATAAATTGTGTTTTTGCACATTGTTCTATATGATCTATCAAACTATTTACCTAAATAATTTTCATCTCTTTAACAAGTATTAATTATGCTTCTAATATACACCAACATTTGCTAAGTACTCAACATCCATTCCTATTTTTCTACTTATTGGTGTACACACTTGCTGTCTGTCACCTCTTCATATGTCAGTACTCTTCTCTGTGCTTTGAAATTGTGTATTGTTCATATTTGCTCTTGATACCAACATAACACATTTTACCTGAAGCTCTCACTGTGTTTCTGGGACATGATCAGGGGATACTTGATCCCAGAATGGGACTATCGATTTTGTTAATATCTTTATCTCCTCTTAGATCTCTAAGTACATGTCTTTATGACTTATGCATTTATTATTATGTGTTCACTAGATGAAGATTTAAATAGTCTCTCCAAGAAAATAAAATGTAAGTTAAAAATGGAAAATCAATTAAATTTGAAAAATCTGCATAACAGAAGGTTCCTGGGACTCCATATCCCATGCATTGTGTAATCATTCTTCCTTCAGGGAAATACACATTGAATGTTTTCTTCCTACTATCTCCTATAACTGAATATACCTAAGTAGTTAATGTACCTGAATTTTCACTGCTGAAAGTGCCGTTTCCAAGATAACTTGACTGTGAACAAAATGTTCCTCTGTGTGAAAGCTAAACTTATTACATAAAAATATAAGCCAAAATACAGATCTCAAGTGAGTGGTATGACCTTCTGACTTTGCCACTAAACCAACTCTTAATTCAGGATTATTATCAAAGTGCCAAAGCTATTTGCATGTTTAATCCACATCCATTTGTTTTCTGAACATTCCCTGCTTTGAGCTCCAAGGAAGGGAAGAAACCAAAGAAGTGTTTAATGATCCTTCTTTAAATATAAATAGCAAATACCACTTGCTGCTCCTCTTTGAAAAATTAAAATTGATTTTCTCTTTCTGGATGAGAGATGATCTGGTGTGGGTGAGCATTCAGTGACTCCTATCACTGATGATATTGCAAAATTTGCTCTGAAGAAAACAGAATATGGCTGTGGCTGAACTGTTTTTTCAAACAATGAGCAAAGTTCAAGTCACAAAAGGATACAGCCTTCTGACAAACAGAAATCATGTTGGAAGTCAAACATAGAAATTTCTTCCAAAACCCTTATGTTTCAGGACATACTTAGAGCAGCATAAGACAAATTTTACTTTGTCTTATGCTGCTCTAAGTATGCTGCTCTAAGAAGCCTGAGCTTCCCATTCAAGAAAACTTCATCTCATGTTAGCTGGATGACGCAAATTTAGGAAACTCAGTCCTTTCTCTTCATACTAGTTTTAGGTGTCTGGAAATCAGCAACCCACTCTTAGGACAAAAGTTACCAGTAAAAAGAGAATACATAATTAAGAGCCATTTTCGTCCAGAAACTTTGGTTTTGTGAAACCTCTTTGGAAATGAACTAAGAAATAGGGTTCCAACTTCTTCCAAGGAGAGCATTTGACCAAGAGACTTCTGGGATCAACAACGTATTTCTCCAATGATAAATCATATGTTCTTTCTTTTATCCCACACAATTCAATAAATCCCAAATTCCAGATGGAGTTAAAAAACTGCAATATATTTAACATTTGGCCACTTGATGAAGACTTAGGCTGCTCTTCTAATTCTTCTCCCTTTTCGCCCCCATTGCCTTAGTTCTATAATAATTGGCATATGCTGGAGAATAGTTTTGCATTATTACCTGAAAAATTCAACCACCCATTGTGCTTTGCAGTAGTGCCTTACATTCAGGGAAGGTTTTGTCACTTTGTACAAATACATTTTAATTGTTCCCCGAACAAAGACATCCCAACCAAACCCTTTGTCTGGGTGTGAACTGCTATATTTCTGAAGTATGAATTCCTTGCAAACAGTGCACCCACCTGGCACCAAAGAAAAATTACATAACAATGAGTGCGCATTGGTCTCAGAGCTCTGAGCTGTACTCCCTACCTTGCCACTGAATTTTTTGCAGCACCTGATCTGTGAATGACAAATGGCGTCTTTCCCTACCAGACCATGAAGCAAGGATATTCAAATATTCTTCAGCATCCAACTTTTTGATCATCTTATCCTCTTTTTATTTTTCTCTTTAAATATTAGGTATAATTTTAGAGACCAGTGCACTCAATTACCTCATCTTACAGAAGTGAAAATTGAAACTGAGAAAGGTTCAACTTTAAAAATCTTGGAAGTTGCAGAAGAGAGACAGAATAGGAAATCAAGGTCTGATTTACCCAAAGACAGCCTTGATTCAAAGAACTGAAAGATCAGATGACCCTCCTCTCCTTACCCTGTGCTAGAGTCAATAACATTTTGGTTAAACAACAACAATGACAACAACAAAACTCCTTCCATTGACCTTATAATAGAAAGTATAAAAATGTATATGATAGCAAGAAAAGAAAGAACAATTCTTGTAGATATTTAGACAGGAGAATCTTTTTTTTAAGTTAAAACTAAATAATATTATTCTCACATAATTTTCCCTATAACTGGTTATAAAGTATTGCAGATCCAAGTGACTCCTTTTCACTATTAATGATTCTATAAGACTGGTGACATTAAAACAAATTTCTCTTTGTTTACATTTCCATTTAGATCCAAGTTTCCTATGCATATCCTTATAGTTAAATTGATGTTCTAACTTTCTTACATATATATCTCATACTTGATAAAAATATTTGCACTGATAATTTTTTTCACATGAGTGCAGGTATATAAACACGCATGCATGTAACATTCTATTTTCATTGCTCTTACTAAAAATGGCTTTATTTTAGTGTTTATGTCTCAGAATGCTTTCTTGGCAAAGCTCTCTTTTTCAAAACAAGAATTATGAAGGATTATCATCCCTAACAAAGTCCTTATGGCCAGGTTGTTGTGGCTGATGTAGACACCCTCCAGACTTCTTTCATGATACAGGCCCCTAGCCAGACAGTCTGGCTAAAAGACAAAGAATTCTAAACCAATGAATCTTTATAGCTGTTACAGTGTCTTCAAAAATCAAATGGAATGAGATGGAGCCTGGGTTTCAGTCCAAATTACCGTTCACATGGGATAGGCGTTAATTCCCATATATCTTCTCTGAACACACACACACACACACACACCACAAATAATAAGAAATTTGACATTGTGAGAGGTATCAGAAGGATGACCCACTCATGGTTGATGATTATTCAGAGGACAATCTGAATGTTCATATCTTGAGGTTATAATAATAAATGATGCTGCTACAACTAAAAATGCAGTCATGCTTCCTAAATATTTTCAATAGGAAAACATCGATAAGTTTTGCATGGGAAATGCATGGAGGAAAGGGGTAAGTTTTTAGAGTTTTATAAAGTACAACTGGTAAAATCTACCAAGAAGTATTATACATATGATGTAATCTACACTGTTTGTCCATAGTGTTTATTCTTCCCTAAATTCCTTGTCCCTATGCATGCTGTTCCAATTTTAGTTTATACTCACCTATATCATATTAAAATAAAATGTTATCTAAAGATGAAACTTACTTTTTATGAATAACTCCCCTCTTGTTTATTTAGCATCTGTAGGACAGTGCCAGAAATAGTTAATCATCAACATTCCCAGTGATGTTGATTTTTATAGCAGGTCTCTATGCTTATATAGATTAAACATTCTTTCATTCTATCCTGTTTGTTTATTTTTTTTCCAATTTTCTTTTCCTCTCTAATATAGCGTTAAAAGTGCCTAACTTACAATAGTCTTTCACAGGGTCTTAACCACTGTGGGCATCCAAGGAACATTCTGGACAGCAGTAAAAGATTAGGTGGATAATCACAAGGACATTGAGAAAAGTGAATCTGTATTTATCACACTTTTTTTGTTCAATTTCTTTTTTTGGTTAATGATGTCCAGAAATAAGAGAATAAATAAAACAAGTAAACAAAGACAAGCCAGTAAAGGAAAAGGTTTTTTAGTATTTTCAACTTTTTCAGGAATAAGTTGTTTTGCTTTACTGTAGTTTGAAAATATGTCATTTTGTGAGATTGATCCAATGCTAGGATAAAGAATATGTTCTGAAAATCTCTTTTAGAAAGATTTATAATATTAACCTCAGGCTATTTTAAGTCCCCGTCGATCTTTATGAAAACAGCCAAGAGATCCATTTGTTTTCCAAACAGTAGAAAGTCTCTGTTACCTTTTGTCAACCATGATTGAACAAATGACTTTGGGTCAAAGTGATTCAGTTGTGAAGTGCCAGGGTCCTGCCAGTCCCCTAGAATACAGACTCAAACAGCAGCCACTTTGGACCTGAGCTGCCCATTGCAGCCAGGGGCTAAGTAGTCTTATTCAATTTTTTTCTGGGACTAACACCATTATAGACCATTGTAATCCCAGGATTAATAGGAATCAGTGCAGTGACTACATCTTGACCCATGGCCAGCATGGCTGGTCAAAAACTGAACATTCTATCAAACCAGTAGGTCTAGTTTTTCATGTTTTCTATCAAACCACTAGGTCTACTTTTTTTTTCAATGTTTTCCAATTAACTATATGATAGGTTCAGTGAAATAATACATTTCTTGCTTATTCTTTATTGTCCTAATAGTACCAGAGAACTGTCCAAGTCATTGAATCCGTAAGACAGACACCTGCTGAGTTCATAGAAAGTGAGAATCTATTACCTATTATTCTAACTCTGTGATTTTAATTAAAACAGAATCATTTATACCATCACTACTGCAGTTAAATTTCTTCTACTAAGACTTAACACTTATCAGGGCATTCTTTCCTTTAGCAAGAACGGTGAACTTAAAAATAAAATAACCAGTGGGCCACACTTACATGATGACAACCCACTTCTTGCTTTCTACATCTTCTGCTTATCCTCCCGGCTGTGTACACACACACACACACACACACACACACACACACACACACACACAGGCACACACATAGGCACACATGTACACACACACACACACACACAGGCACACACATAGGCACACATGTACACACACACACACACACACACACACACGGCTCCACACTCTATTTTGGTTCCAGTGTAGCTGTCTACTCAATTCAGGATACTTTGGGAACCTTACATTTCTTTACGTGTCTGGATTTGATCTTTATATATCCTTTTTTTGCTAATTGTCAATGAGTTGGCACCAAGTCCACCTAATGTATACCAGAGCAGAAATAATTTTTTCAATATATAATTGGTTTATTTACTATGTTAAATCCATTCTGTATTGTTACCTGGAAGGTCACAATCTTGCTTTGACATTTGTTTTCCAGTACCTTTGGTACATTTCTCTGAGTAGGTTACTTCTTGATGTGTTTTCCATTTTTGATTAACATTTCTCAAAGGGCAAGGAACATGTTTGTCTCACCATACAATCGCACACACATCCACACCTACCTTGTCCTTTCTTCTGTTGCTACTGATGATGATTAATAGTATTCTTCTTAAGCATTCTCCAAGCTCTTACAAAATTCATTAACTATTTACACATGAACACTAGGAGGCAAATGTATACATCGTTATTAACATTTAAGGGATGAAGAAAATAGAGTACTGTATATTTAGGTGAGTTATCCAAAGTTTTGCAATAACTAAGCAGCTAAGTGAAAGAAAGTGGACTGGGCTGTCTTGTTTTTGTTTTTTCTTTCCTAAGATTTCCTGTTCAACTCAATTCAAACTAACAATTTAAGGAGTCTCCACACATAGTATTTTATTAGGTTCTGTGTAGAGAACCAAGAAGGACAATCTGATCTCTTTAAGAAGAAGTAGGAAAATAAGACAAAAAAATAAATAACAATTTGCAATTTTTTTCTGTTCACGGTAGATTCAGACAACACTGCTGTGTGAAACATAGTGCTAGGACTTGAAAGACACAAATAGAAATAAAATACAGCCTTTTCCTGTAGATAATCAAACTGTGACAAAAGTGGCAGAAAACTTGGAATATCTTTCAGTCTGATTCAGGGATTCCTAAGTGCCAAAGAGATAAAACGATTCTCTTCTTATGACCCAAAGTGCCTTTCTGATTGCCTTTATATTTAGCCAGTTTCTTGAAAGTGTTTTCAAGGACTTCCTTTTCTTGAGTTTGCCTTCTTTGCTTATGTAACACTTCTTCCACGGTAATGTTTAGACATCTTTTGACCCCTTTCCAATATTGAAATACCTCCTGAAGGGCTTTTCATTAGTAACTAGAACAGGTTTTTGACTTTTTAAAAATAATTTATATCAGCGAAGCACTCTCTCAACTTCTCTGCCAATGGTAATTCATGTTATCTTCACAACAACTCTTTGAGGTCAGTAATGTGAATATTTCTAATCAGAACATAAGAAATGGGAAGTCAGAAGGCAGAGTGACTTTCTAAGGTTTTTGACAGTGGTATGTGACAGAAACTGAACATTTAAATAGTGGAACATGCTATCTTTCAACAACACCACTGCCTAGATAAGAAGACTCCTTTTATCATCATAGTTGGTTAGGTTTGGGTTGCAGTAACTATAACCAGTAATAACTAAAATAAACATGGGTGTTTGATAGAAGATTACTAGGAGTCCAGAAAATAAATAAGAAGTTGAATATGAATTTTGTGAAGTATACAAGAACCAAAAAACAATTGAAAGAACAATGAACAAAAATGAGAACACCCAGAAAGACAATTAAATCAATTTTTAATGACACAATAAACATGTGGGAAAGGACACTTCAGACATGAATTACTTCTATCTATTTCTCAAACCTTTTAATGCATTTGTTTTAAGATTTAAATTCTTAGACATAATGACTGAGACTTAGTGATTAATATCTTCCTTCAGTAGAATTCATATGAAGAAAATGAAGTTAATTAGATTATACATAGAAGTGAATAGGTACTCTCCCCAACCCACCCATTGCCACACACACACACACACACACACACACACACAAAAAAAAAAAAAAAAAAAAAGCAGCTATTTGGGAAAGAGAAGAAAAGACTAGATGTTGGCAAGGAACATCTGACATTGTCACTGGAAACTTTTAGTAAGACTTCTTTATGCATTTGTACTTGTAATAAAGAAAAGATTGGCCCAATTATTTATGGTGTTTACAACCAGAAATAAAATCAGAAAGCTCACAAACTATTTTTTTATTATTCAATTTCAAAGCCAGCTATTCTTTTATTTTCCTTACTTTCATGACATTATTCTTTACATTGTTCATTTCTTTCCTATCTTAAATTGATGACCATAGCTCATATTAGATGTATAAATATTTATTGTTCATAATTTTGCTAACTGAGCATCCTTTTCCATATTATGTACCATGAAAAAAAATCAGAATATTTTAAAATGATTGAAATCATGGAAGTAAAATCTCACCACAAACAAATCAAACTAGAAATCAATGATAGAAAAATAAGAGAATCTCTGAATACTTGGAATTATATGATACTTCAAAATAATGGATGTTCACAAAGGAAGTCTTGATTAAAAGTAAAAAATACAGTGAACTAAATTTAAATTTTACAGAAAGAGTAAAAAAGATTAAAGCAATAATTCATAATTCAGCATTAATCTTAAAAAGAAGTTTCAAATTAGTAATATAAGCTCTTACATTAATAAATATAAACAGAGCAAAATAAATTCAAAGCAAATGTATGGACAGAAATGGTAGAGAACAAAAATCAATAAATTGAAAAAGGAAACCTAAGAGAAAATAAATTTTAAGAAGCTGATTCTTTGAAAAGACCAATAAAATTAACAAATCTCTAGCAAAACTAATTTTACAAAAGATCTAACACAAATTACCACATCAGGAATTATGTAGTGTCATCACCATAGACCATATAGATGGTGAAAACCTAATAGGGGAATATTTTGAGCGAGTCTATAAGCATAAACTTGACAATTTAGATGAAATGCTGAACTCCACAAAATGCACAAACTTCTGAAACTCAGCTTAATGGCTAAGTAGAATGATTTGGTCTAGAGTTGTAGTTCAGTAGAAAAGCATGTTCCTAGCATATGCGAGGCCCTGTGCTCTATCTCCAAGCACTCCACACACAAAAACAAACAAACAAACAACAACAAAAAAAAGGTGTACAGCAAAACACACACACATTTAGTGGAGAATAACACCATTAGTAGTAAAGAAGTTCAAATTAAAAAAACTCTGAAAAAACAAATCAAAAATGTCCTGATTGTTTCACTAGTGATTTCTACCAAATGTTAAAAGAATTAGCAGTAAGTATACATAACAATTTCCAGAAAATAAAGGGGACTTTCTAACTGCATCTCATGAAGGTGATATTACTCTGATAGACACACACACACACACACACACACACACACAAAGAGAGAGAGAACAAGAACAAATTAAATTAAACATAAGAAAATTATATTCCTGGAAAAGATAGGTGCAAAAATCTTGAACAAAATACATTGAATTTAATGTTGACATATGACAACTAAGTATGATTTACTCTGACAACTAAGTACAATTTACTAGTTCAGTATTCAAAATCAATTGATCAATACAGTCTACTTTGTTAATAGACCAAAGGGAGTGAATATATCATGTAATTAAAGTCCTAAATAGTACAATAAGGCAAGAAAAAGAAACATACAATATACATACACATATGATGCAGTTTATACAATATACTTATATATCATGTATATGTGTATATACCATAGCATGTGGAAGGCATATATACATGCATATATATGTCATATATGTATGTTATATGTATGCCATTTAATATATATACATATATATTTATGCCATGAAAGAAACATGTCCTTATTTGAAATTGACATGATAGTATATTTAGAATGTTGCAAAGAATTTTTAAAAATAACTTTAGTTGTAATACAGAAATTCAGCAAGCTCATAGCATATATAATTAAAATAGAAAAATCAATAGTACTTCTGTAAACCAGCAATTACCATGTGGAAACCTAAAAAAAAAATCAACTTTATATCACTCAAAATAACATAAAGTACAAGTAATAGGTCAAATAAAGCATGATAAGTACTTATATGCTAAAACTAAAATATACAGGTAGAAAAAAGCAAACAAATGTAGAAATGTGCTGATTATAAGACTAAATAGTGAAGATGAAAATTTTCCATAAGTAAACCTATAGATTTATTGTAATTCCTTTTGAAATCCCACTGAATTTCACATACATAAACTTATTCTAAGATTAATAAAAGAAGCAAAAGAATGAGAATTACCAAAACAAGTTTGAAAAAAAGAGTAGATAAATTACTCAAGTAGATTTTTAAGATTTGCAGTACAGCTATATTATGAAAAGTTTGGTATTCTTGGAGAGTAGACATAAAAATAAATGAAACAGAATTTTAAAAATCTATAAATATGTCCTTAAAAACACAAATGAATTTATTTATTTATTTTTAAATTTATTTATCTTGGAGTACTGGGGATCAAACCTAGGGCTTCTCAAGTGCTAGGCACATGCTTTACCACTGAGCTTTTTATTTTCATCTGGAAACAGAATCTTGCTAAGTTGCCCAGACTGACCTCAAACTTTAGATCCTACTGCTTAGCATGAATTATAGGCATGCCCCACCCCACCAGGCCACTAAATGGTTTTTGAGAAAAAGGCAAAAGCAATTCAGCAGAAAACAGATTTTTGTTTTTTAGTAAATGAATCTAGGTTAGTTAGATGTTCATATGCGTAAATATATTAAATGAATGAATTAATGAACATCCACTTAAACATCACACTTTATACAAACTTAATCCCTAATGAATAATAGCCCTACAAGTAAATACTAAATTAGAATCTTTTGGAGAAAAAAATAGAAAAAATATCTTCAGATCCTGGGGCTAAGTAAAGAGTTCTTAGAGATTACACAAAAATCATGATTCATCAAAAAATGATAAATTTAAGTTTATAAAAATTAAAGATATTTGCTTTGCAAAAGGTATAGTAAGGACATAAAAGTTCTATAGTTTGGGATAAATATATACAAACTGCATATCTGATAAACAGTTCATATGTAGACTTTTTAAAAGATTCTCAAAAGTCAACAGTGAAAAGGAAATGAAAAGCAACACAATTATAAAGTGGTCAAAATACATTTAAGGTCACTTTGTCAAATAGGATGAATAGATAGCAAGAGAGATGATAGATAAAAAATCAGCACATAAAAAGCTGGTCATCATTAGCCATTAGAGAAATGCAATTTAAAATTTATATAAAACAGTTTCATTATGTACTTAGTAGGACAGTGTAAATTTTCTCAAAAATGATATCACCAAATACTGATGAGATGGCTAAAAACTAGACTTATCACTTTGGAAAAGTTTGGCACATCTACACTAAACATATATGTATTTTATAATTCAGCAGTTACATTCCTGGATAATAGCCCAGAAAAATTAACTCTTATATTATTCACTAAAACAAAAACCTATTCATGCATGTTCAGAGCTACTTAATCAGTTATGGACAAAAACTGACACAATCTTATCTGTCATTCACTGATGGAATTAGTAAACAACTGTGTTACATGTATATCATGAAATAAGAATCAGCAATAAAAAGAAATTGACTATGAATATGCACAACAAATTTAATATATTCAAATTAAAATATATTGCATTCAAATAATATACTATATTATGATGTAGTCAAATATATATACAATTATTTATATACAACACAATGTGTATTGTAAAAAATTATGCCGAGAGGGAAAAAAATCCAATCTCAAAATATTATATACTGCATTATTCTATTAAATAAAATTCTTTAGATGTTGAAATTTTACTAAGAGAGAACAGAATGGTTGTTTCAAGAGATTAGAGAGCTTGGTTATGGTGGTGGAGTGAGAAAATGTGACTCCTAAAGAGATTCTAAAGAAATAGCCCAAAGGAGACTTTTGTGGTAAAAGAAATTTTGTATCATAATACTAGTCATGGTTATGAAAATATGGAAGTGATAAATTTTCAAAGAGACACTTACACAAGCATATACACATGCACACACACATACATGTACACAAAAATGAGTGACTGTAGTATGAAAACTGAATAAGGTTATGTATTATGCCAATTTTCTCATTTTTATTATAGGCATTTGTGGTATTAATTCGGGTACAGGTAGCCTTCTGTACTATTTTACAACCTCCTGTGAATTTATAATAATTTATTCTATAGGACTGGCCAAAACAGTCAGTACAAGGTTAAATATAAGTGGCAAAAGTAGATGACTTTACATCACTCCTGATCTTAGAGTGAAACTTTCATTTTTCATCATTAAGTATATACTTACCTGTGAGTCTTTTATAGATACCTTTTATCATTTGAAGGTCATTCTTTTTATTTCTAGTTTTTGAGAATTTTGAACATGAATAGATGTTGGATATTTTTTCTGATGTTTGTTCCACATCTCTTAAGGTAATAAAATGGGGATTTGTCTTTTGTTTACTAATGTGATATATTACATTAATTGATTTTAAGCCATGCTTTCCTTTCTGATTATCATACATCACATTTAGTCATGGTATATGATCTATTTAATGTATTTGCTAATATTTTGTTTTATCCATTATTAAATAAAGATATATAGAATTTTTCAACTATTATGTTTGAACAACTTATTTCTCTTTTAGATTTTGTCCATTTTTTCTTCATATATGTTGGTGCTCTGTTGTTAAGTTGTTTATTCATAATTGCTATGTTTTCCAGATTTATTGGTATTTTCATCAACTATGAATGTCCTTGTTTGCTATTGTAACCTTTGAATCTTAATGTTATAAATTCTTAATATTACTGCCACCATTTATTGGGCATTCTATAAGGAGTTATTAAATCAGTAAATGTTATGATATATTTTTAATAAATATTTATTTACTTACTGGATACCAGGAACTTGTCTAAGTACTAAATCATTAACTATCTTTCAATGTCAGTCTATTTGTTGATATTTTGTCTTTACTTACAATACATGTTTTTCTATATTAATCTGGTTATTATGGTGTGTATTTGTATTGACACTCTGTAAGGTTGTTAACACTTTGTAAGATTATAAATTCTTAGCAACAATTACATTTGCTGATTGATTTAAGACTTATTCATTCTTCTAATGCATAATATGGCAGAAAATGACTTATTTTACCTATAGCCAATTTATCAGAAACTCTTATCTAGGTAGCTATGTGCCCTGATAAAAGCCTATACTTTCTAGTGTCTTCATACCTTAGTGTGGTCATGTGATAAAATTCTGGCTAATAAAATTTAATCAGAAGCTGTGGGCTCCAACTTAAGCTCTTTAAACATGTACATAAACCCCATTGCCTCCTCATTTTCCCACTTTCCGTCTAAAACATAAATGAGAGGGTGTATTTGTAAACCTTGTAAGTTTACAAATGGAAAAATACAGGTGAAATATAGGAATAAAGAAATTGAATCCATCTTGACTCTGTGATAAGAACTACCTCCAAGTTTTCTATTTAGGTCTCTATTTGATGCCCCAAAATGCAGTTTCTACCTGATACAAATGATGCTCATCACGCTGACAAAAAACAAGGTCTGATGAGGGTCTACCCCAACTGACAAAAAGACAAAATGAAATAAGTGATTACCTTCTCTCAAATTCTAGAGCCATTCAAGCTAGTGTATCATTTATTTTTCTCCAAAACACTTCCTATTCTTCCCAGTGAGCTCAAAGCAGAGTTTGACACAGATGAAAAACAAAAAACAAAACAAAACAAAAAAAACGCTCTTTTCTTATCATTTATGGGCTGTATATATTGAGAGTCATAAGAGAGAGATTACAAATAGTGGCCCTATATTGTATCGGCAGAGGAAGTCACCTTTTCCAAGACATTATTCATGAAATGCAAATTTATAAAAGAGCGTATTCACTTTCAAAAATTTTTTCTAGAAATGCTGACCTTCGGTCTTTATTGAGCACCAATTTTCCTTGAATATTTGCTATTGCCAATGTACTGCATTTCAACAGTGATTCCTGTGACCTTAAAACAGCCTTTACTGTCCTGGAACTGCTGGCTACTCAGCAGATACTGAGTCTGTCCTCATCTAGAGATGCTCCAATGATGCCACATCTGCACATTCAGCTAGCTTCTGCTGACTTTCTTTTCTTTGCTTTCTTTTTTGACTGGTTGAAAGCACAGCCAAGTTAAGTTTCTCCATAAAGTTCTAAAAATGACTAATTCTTTCAATCTATTTGAATCTATCCTTAACTGCTAATTGAACACTGTGTGTGAGGAGTTCAGACGTGTGCAGGGAGGTGCAAGCTCCTCACAGTAGCACAAGGAATCAATCCTTCACCACTGTCACTCCTAATATGTGTGTGTGTGGGGGGGTGTGGGTGTGTATCATATGACTATTTCAATGCCTAGTTGTTTGGGACATTTGAGTGATCTGTCCTTGTTATCTTTCTAATTGCTCTCATAACTTGATCCCCACAAATAAAAGGCAACTGAATAAAAGTTAACTACTACCTTGGCAGATAAAAACTTGATTAGTTCTAATGAAAGCAGGGGAGTGCTGTTGACATTTTTTACTTCCAGTTCTTGCATGGCAATAAGGCATAAGGACCGATTTATCAAAGAGAGCGCGCCTATCAAGCAAGAGCAAGACAGAGAGAGAAAAGTTCATGTTGCACAAAATGAGCTGCTAATTTCTTTTCCATTTCACTGACAATGTGCTCTATGCATTTGGAGCAGCTGGGATGAGAACAATGGATGTTCCCAACCTGTGCTCCATTTAACTTCTGCAACTCTACAAGGTCAAACAGAAAAAAAAGGAGAAAAAGAAATCTCTCTCTCTTACTCACCTCATTCCCTCCCAGTCCTCCCAGACTCTCTTTCTCTCTGGTTTGCAGTACAATAGAGCAAAGCTAAGAGACTGAAGGACTATCCAAAAGGCACACTTGGTTTCTTTAAATTCTTGTTTCTAAACAGTAGTTTTTTGGTAAATGTTTGAATGACAATCGATTGCATTTCTGTCATCAAACTTACATGATTCATATACATTGTGTTTCATTGCTGTGTCTGAGGTTGGGGGAGTAAGCATGAGGAACTTGCACTTGAAGAGATATGTGCTATGTCAGTTGCATAAATTCTCAGTGATGAAAAATGAATTCCAAATGATTTATAGTATGCTGACTCTACTTCACTGGAATAGAGTTATGACATAGAATTTAAAAGTTTTTTTTTCAATAAGCAATGAGAAACAGAAAACATTACAATTATGTTTTCTTTCTTATAACCTAATTCACCAGAATCGTGAGATCCTTTGAGATAGGGGTGTTTATTTTCTTCCTTTTTGATGGTTTTACCAACTCACCTCTGGACTGTTTCATGTAACTTAGATCACAATTAGTCAGTGTTAATTGAGGCACCTTTATCAGGGGTGGGAAGTGGAATAACTAGGAATGTCAGTTACTGTTCACCAATAATAACATCTTGCCAAGTTTGCAATTCAAGAGTCACCTCTCACTATTAGAATTTTATATACTATCACAGTACATATGGTATTAAATTCTGGAGAATTTGAAATCAGGAATATAAAGATGTTGTCACAAATAATAGTGGGGCAGGGAGGGAGAGCATAGGAGGAATAGACAAACTCTAGATAGGGCAGAGGGGTGGGAGGGGAAGGGAGGAGGTAGGGGGTTAACAAGGATGGTGGAATGTGATGGATATCATTATTCAAAGTACATGTATGAAGACCCAAATTGGTGTGAACATACTTTATATAGAAACAGAGATGAGAAAAATTGTGCTGTATATGTGTAATAAGAATTGTAATGCATTCTGCTGTCATTTCTTTTTAAAAAAACAATTAAAATGAAAAAAATAAAATTACAAAAAAAAAAGAAAAAGAAACTTAGAAATTCATCACTCTTTCCATAATTTAATATCTTAGGTTTAAGATCAAAAGACCAAGTGAATTTTAGGTTTTGATTCAAAGAAATGATATTGATAATTTTAAGATATGATTTTCTGTTCAACAAAATAAATTTATTTTATAAAAATATACTCTAATTGTTTCAGCTATACATTCTTGTTTATTCAATACAAATAATGTCAATGGGATATATAAATTAATTTTTAATAAGGTTGTTCTTCCATTTGTTTTTCTAAAACTATACTGATGATGATTATTTAAAAAGAAATAAACCATATTTTGGTCCTTAAATGTCTCCAAATTTATATTATACTTTTGTTCCTTACTTACTTTCATGTTTTAAGCAACTAAATTACTTGCATTTCTCAATTTGTTTGTTTGCAGACTATCTTTTCTTATGTTGTAATTTACTCATCTTGAAGAAGAGGATTGATCTCTACACTTCAAGGTTCAGCACAAACTTACTTCCATTTACTTTGTTGGCCAATTTGAGAGGTCCAGGCTGGGCCTTCCCTAGGATCTTCTTTTATCTGGGCATAACTCTAAATACAGCCTGTCCACACTGCACAGCACATGTGTTTCAGTAGCCCTCTTTTATTTTAGAGACTGGGATATGGGGCCATGTATAACTTATCATTTCAGTTCTAGAAACTAGCACAATGCCTGATACAGAACATGATATCAGATTAAAAAGTTAATAAGCATAGATTTTATATGTAACTCTCTTTTTCTTGCTAATCATTTGCTCATTGCTAAATTTGCTTTCAGAAAAGTATGTTGGTCATGTAAGAGATACGCCTCTTAACTTTAAATTTGTATTACATACATTTCTGTATGAAGAACTGTGAGGTAAGAAATAATTCACTGTGAAATTATTTTACTAAACTCTCATTCATGTATTTGTTAGTTGTTTTTCTTGTGAGAGACATTACTTATCATTCAATGCTTTATAATATTTATAATATTTTCTTTAACAACTAGAATGAACTGATAAATTGAAAATCCTAAATCACAGTCAAATTGTAAAAGTGTATTTAGAATAATTTATTAGCCAAGACAATTATTTGGGGTGAATTTTACCTAAAAATACATTGAAAAGTTAAAGCACTATCTTCAAAGAAGTGTATCACTTCTCTTGTTTTCAAGAATCTTTGTGTACCTTATTTAAAATGAGGAGGTGATTTTCTCATGGAAACCATCTTACAAACATGTGATACAGAAACTGCATTTTAATATCTTAGTTTTGCTCATCTACTCAAACTTCCAAACCTGGAATTATATGTTCAAAGAGAGGATGCAAAATTATGTAACCCACATATGTTGTGATCCCATTTCCAAAAATAAATGAATAGAGAAGTTAAAGGGGTTTCAGAAAAGATATTGCAAGAAAGAGTTGATACTTATCAGAAAAAGTTAAAAACCTGCTAAGCTCTAGAGAGTACTCTGACAATAAGACTAGAGGAAAGGAAAAAAAAAAATGGTAGCAACATCTCCAAAACAGATATATATATATATATATATATATATATATATATATATATATATATATATATATATATCAGAGATATTTTAAAACTCTAGCACATAAATTAAATTAATGATCTAATTCTTCTTCTTTATGTAAATGACCTCTTACTCTGCTATTGTACATACAAATAATGATTCTAGTACCTCCAGCTAGTTTCCCAATTCTTTCCATACCAATCTCACCTTTTAATTCGTTAAATTATTAATGTGCGGGTTTTATCAACCAGAGTTGTGTTCATTTCTGTCACTTACTACCTTTATAATTTTCTCTGAGACTCCATTTCCTCACTACAAAATATTTATTTTTGTCAGTTCTATCTCAATCAGAGAACCAGAACTACCATGACTGATACAGAATAAATAAGAATATATTTTTACAATTGTTGGATCTGGTTAAAGTCTCTGAAGGATATCATTTGTGCCTTTGGATCTAGGGCTTAATGGCAGCGGTTATGAAGGAAAATGCAAAGTGAGGAAGAAGGACAACTTGCTAATCACAGTATACAATGAAACAAGTTCATCTATCATTCCCACCACCAAGACTTCAAATACACATGTTATTTGCAAGAAAAGTTAATACCTTTTTCACTGAGCTAAATATGAACTGGACCACAGAGTTCAGTTAAAGATGAAACATGCTCCAAAATAAGTTTAATCTGTGAAGCTGCCTGCTGCCCCATGCCCATGAAGTGAGGTGACAGATAGGGGACATTTATGAAATGAAACAGTGCTAGAGACCCTGCATAAACTTTCTGATTGTTAAAGGAATATGGCTGCCTCCTTACTTCTCCCTCTCATCCCTATTGCAAACTACCTCTTAGATTCCACACAAACCCAGAAGTACATAGAGATTGAAGGTCTGGAAAATGTAGATTCCATTCAGTTATGATGACAATGCAATTTCATCACAGCATCTTGGGTCTGATGAAAGACGTATGTGATACATCCTAAATTTCCATACACAAAAGAAAAAAAAGTAGTATTTGCACAAAATTTTCTCCTTACAATAACTGGGACATCACTTCACCTATGTTATTGTATTCTGTTGAACATAACTGGCCATAAGCAAAATGGTTGGATGCTGTGCAATGTGATTTAAAGTCTAGGCCTGAGAAACTTACAATTTCCTTTTTTTTTTTTTTAATGGATACAATATCTTTATTTATTTATTTTTATGTGGTGCTGAGAATCGAACTCAGTTTCTCACACGTGTGAGCCAGGCACTCTACCACTGAGCTACAGCCTCAGGCCTGGAAACTTACAATTTCCAACAAAACTGTAAACTGCAATAGAAAATGGACAACAAATAGATCTAATTAATATATTCTGATGAGAGCACAGAGTCTGATCCGAAAGAAAGAGAAAAGGATGAGTATCACCTTTGGTTAGGAAACCGATACGAGGCAAGGCAAAGTAGATATGAAAATGACAATCATTGTATTTTTATCCCCAAATGTCCTAGGAATAGTATTTGTCCCAAATATCTAACTGCAACTTAAAATCCCTAAATACAAAAACAACTTCCTAACTTTCCAGTGTGGGTTAAAGTAGTAACTATAAGCTTATATAAGAACAAGGTACCATTGCAGCCCAAGCAAGTGACCAAGCAGAAGTTATTTTATAAGAAAGAGACCAATTTTAATATCAGTTCTTTGATTTTTCAATAAAACACACACATTTCTAAGTGTATAGGAAAGCCTTACATCATGAAACATCCTTTCAGTTCTTAAATCAAGGAATTTCCAATCCATTTTTGATAAATACAAATGTATCAGTAGGATTTCAAGACAATAAGAAAAGGATTTGTGTTCATTTTACTCTCCCTGAGATTAAAGTCAGATGCACTGTTTGAGGGGAAGTCACCTTGGAAAGCTCAACAATCGAGTCAAACTGAGTTTGGGGGGTGGGAATTGCAGCTCTGAATGTCAAGGTCAAAAAATAGTTCAGTCACCGCTTCCTCTCCTAGTTATCCTCACTCAGCTTCTCCTTTCAGACACTTTCAGAACTCAAAACAACAATGTCCCCTTTGTAGCAGCTTTCCAGAAACTGCCAGAGGTGGGCAGTGAAATTCTCTACTAGGAAGAAATGGAACTGCTGTGTGAGTCCAGATGCTTGAAGGAAGTCTATGGTTAGAAAGGTATCTCCATCCACCATCCCCAACCTTCTCCCTAGTGCACAAATATGCACATTCTTGTTTACAGCTCAAGGTAGCTGAAAGCAGAAAGAATAAATGTACATGTGAATAAAAAAGGGGGCATTTTTTAATTTAGAGGAATAAATAGAATTTGTCAGCATTTAGCACAAAGTCTAGCATATGCTCCCGAATTTTTTAAATAAAGTTAAATTTGTGAACAAATGCACAGAAAGATACTACAGATGAGAAAATATATATATAAAAGAAAATTAAGAGATGTGTATTCTTACAATGAATCTCATGACACAATGTGTCCTCTATAATCAACCCTTAGTTTCCTGAGGGCTGGAATTTTTCTGGTTTTGGTCATTGGTGAAACCCAGTGCCTGATACATAGGAGTAAATAATAAACTTTTTCTTTTTTTTTGATGGTGGTGATAGGGATTGAAAACAGGGCCTTGTGCATGTGAGGCAAGCATTCTACCAACTAAGCTATATCCCTAGCCTCTAATAAACTTTTTTTAATAAGTAAATTTGGATAGAACAGAAATCCCAAACTAGACACAATGGAAAGTATTACATTGAAATATGAACATGTACTTGCAAAAATAATCTGGGAGAGGACCAAGACATATATGTCTATTACATTTGTTTATTCCTTCAATAAAGATATATTAAATATTTATAACATTTATCAATACTGAATGATATGTAGGGTAACCAAGAGACCTCATTCTTGCTCCCATGGAACTTATGAGGAAAACTCAGAAAGAATGGAAGTAAACAAAATGAACTTGAGATTCTAATGTATATCTAAGTACAATTTGTTAAAAATTTACATATTCAAAAAAATATAACCTTATAAATATACCAACTACCCTACTTATAGGAGAACTGCTATTTGCTTCTTACTTCTAATAAGAAGGAGGAAATAGGGAAAAAAAGAGTATGTTAATTGGCTATTTTTATGTAACATATCATCCCAAAATTCACTTGTGTTAAACAGAAAGCATTAATTAGTGCTCACAAACCTATTGGCAGGGATGAAGTGTTCTCATCATGGCAGGCTCATCTGTAACCAGGTGTTGGTCAAGCAAGCCATTCTCTTGGCTAAGCACTCTTATTTGTCGGTCATCTAGCTCTATGCTGGCTCAGACGGCTCAAATGGGACAGCTGGACACTATCTCATTCACTGGCAAGGTTGCCAGATCAATTCACAAGGCAGGGACAGGATTTCTGAAAGAAAGAGCAAAAGTACCTGTTTTATTCAGATTTTTTACCACTGTGACTAAAAGACCTGACCAGAACAACTGTGGAGGAGGAAAAGTTTATTTGGGGGCTCAAGGTTTCAGAGGTCTCAACCCATAGACAATAGTCTCCATTTCTTGGGGCTCAAGCTGAGGCAGAACATCATCAAGGAAAAGTGTGTCAGAGGCAAGCAGCTCACATGATGATCAAAAAACACAGAGAGAGAGAAAGAGAGAGAGAGAGATAGAGAGAGAGGAGATATCTCCTCTTGCCAGATAAAAATATATACCCCAAAGCTACACCCCATAATGTCTTACCTTCTTCAGCCACACCCCTCCTGCCTTCAATTACCACTCAATTAATTCCATCACGTGATTAGTTCACCGATTGCGTTAAGGCTCTGGTAACCCAGTGGTTTCTCCTCTAAACCTTCTTGCATTGTCTCACATGAGAGCTTTTGAGGGACACCTCACATCCAAACCATAACAGCACCCAAGGTATCTTTACTCCTATGCTTAGAATGGGCATAGTATCACTTCTGCCACTTTCTATTGGTTGAAACCACAAGTTCAACTCGGAGTAAGACCATGAGGAAATAAAAGTCATATCACTGTGGAAGGACACTACAGAGTCACAAAGGAAAATGATGGCGTATTAGGACTCTCTTTGCAATAAACCGACCATCAATGTCCAGAAAACCTGGAAGGAAGAGAAAATGACAAAGACACCATAAGGAATTAGCCATACCTTTAGAGAGTAGTAAGGAGTGAAGCACAATAAAGACTGATGATATGTTTTAGAATGTAGCAGCAGATGGGGGTCAGTAAGAAGATATTGTGCATCTATTGTTCCCTATTATTCTAATTAATAATATTGAGTCAAGCACTGTTTAGAAAGCATTTAGCATACAAAGAAAAAAGAAATGTAAAAGTTTTTTTCTCCATTTTTCTTTGTAGAGATATCAGAAAAGACATAGATATTTATAGATGCAATCTTTTGGAGAGTGCTAGAAAGAAAATCAGAGAAAACTGTGGAGTGGTAAATGACAATGTTTTCTGTGAGTAAGGCTTTGTTACCTAAATGAATTTGTTTTCTTTATGAAAGTATATTAGTCAGATTTCTCTAGTGGAACAGAACCAACAGGATAAGTGAATTTATTAAATTAGCTCAGAGGATCAGAACCTAGATAGTCCTACAATGGCTGTTTGAAGGATTCGTGGCCCAAGTGCCAAGTGGCCTACACAGTGCTGTGCATCTGTAGCAGAGTCTTCTTCTGTTCTGGGCCCCATCCAAAACTAGCATCCTTTTAAGTCACTTAGTATTTGGGCTAGGATAACATACTCAGGTGAGAAATGTGCACCCTCCAAAATCTAAATAGGCCTTGTACCTCCTTCTTGTTTATGAGTAAAATACAACCATTTATTTTTTATGTTAGTAGGAATATCGTGTCAGACCCACACCACTGGACTCCAGAAATTTTACTGAGGTTGAAGAACCTTGAATTTTAGTGGGATTTATTTCCTTTATTCTGATACATAAATACCTCACTAGCAGGTACAGCGTGGCTGCTACCTCTTGCTCAGTTGTTCTAATCAACATAATGTAATCAGCATGATGGACCTTGTGAAAGAAAAAGGTCATCAAGATTTCTGCAAACTAAATTATGACACAGGGCTGGAAAGTTGATATATCCCTGAGGAAGGACTGGGAAAGTATATTGCTGACCTTGTCAACTGAAAGCACATTGCTTCTAGTGGACCTTATGAATAGGTATGAAGGAAAAAGCATTTCTCAGAATGATAACTGCATACCAGGTACAGATGTGTTAATTTGATCAAGCAAAGAAACCACATCTGGTAGAGTCACCACAATTGGAGTCACCATCTGACTGTGCTTACAATAATCAACTCTCATTCTCCAGGATCCATCATCCATCTTCTGTGCAGGTTAAAGAGAGGAATTAAATGAGGATGTGGTGGGAACCATCATCACTATGTTCTTCAAGCCCTTGAAGAACATCATCACTGTGTTCTTCAAGCTTTTCATTTACTATTTTCCTAGCTAGTGGCAACTCTAATGGTTCCCAATTGTTCTTTCCCCACATAATAATTTTCACTTCACCAAATAGGAAATCAATATGGGAGTCTGGCTAAGGGCTAAGTGTATCTGTCCCAATTATGCTTTCTGGGAACTAGGTTAAAAACCACAGGATTTGATCAAAGATGCACTGGACCAATTATGTGTCATACCTAGGCCAAAACTCCATTGATCAACTGACCCCCATAAGTTCCTGCTTTCACTAGAGGACCACAATGGTGTTTTGGATCTCCCAGAATCACTGTCAATTCAGAGTCCATGCCTAAACATTCAGATTATTGTTTTTTCCCCAATGCACAGTTACCCTGGTTAAAGGCCTTAAGTCCCTTTGGAGAATGATGAGGGAAAAATTAACAGCAAAACATTTTGGTACTGTACCAGGTCTTTTGTCAAGGGGATCTGGCCACCCTGAAATTCAAAGGGTCTGAGTTCTTGAGCCAGCTCCAGTCTAGGATTTGGTTGAGAGACTATGATTCTATATCATTATGATTCAAAGCATAATTTTTAGCAATTGACATGGAATTTTATTGCTTACATAGATTGACCAAGAATCTTGTATATTTCCCATCTATTTGACCTCTGGGAACACCATGATTTATTAAACAATCTCACAAACATATACGAGTCAAGATATTCTGTTCATTGCTTCTCCTTTGCTGCCTATTATGGTAAGTATGACCACCTTGCTTTTGGCAGCTGAATGCCACCATTTTCCCTGCCTCTGTTGGATCCAGTTATACCCATTTCATTTAAGTTTCACAATTGAATGATGCATTGCCCACTATAAGGTCTGGAAGACAAAGAGCAAATACAGATATCTTCAAGGATGTTGGCATTCCCTTCACAACTCTGTTACTTATAGTATTGGTGAAGTGAATATATTCTGTACCCTACCAGTACAGAAGATTGGATAGTATGCGGCAAATCACTCCAGGATTCCAATTTCTCTCAATCTCTGAATTCCTTCATCAACAGAAAATCAAGAGATTAGGCATTTCTAGTTGATTCTCCAGAGGCCATCTTTTGATTCATTTCTCCCCACTAACCAAACATGCTACTATTACCTTTTTTTTAACACTGTGAATTCTTACATTTATTCCAGAATCATTAATTAATGGACTCATATCAATAAATTTAGCCTGTCCTAATTTTATGTTTCTCCCACCATTATCCCACACCCTTAACATACATTCTTATACATATTCCCTAGACTTCTTCTTGAAGGATTTCAAAAACTCAGGAAGTTTCCATGGAGTGTAGCATACCTTCCCATGGATCACACTTCTCTAGGAGTCTGCTTGGACTTAGATCTATTTATAAGCTTAAAGGTGAAAGGGGGTGGTAAGGCTGGGTCCTGAGAGTATCAACATTGTCATGCTCAGAAACTGCATAATGGAAAGTCACTGCTGTTTGCATAGGAATAGGAGGGTAGTTATCTCAGGAATTTCAAAACCAATGTCAGAGAATGGGGGTGAGAACGTCCCTGCCACCACCAGTAAATGGCAGGAGGCCATTTTCACTGGCAAAATAAACTTACCAGCATGTGGAAATTCAGCTTTACAGGGTGTTCCCATAAATCTCCATTCCAATTTACAGGATCCCATTCTTTTCCAAGTTGTTCCCTCACTTTAACTGAGAGTTAAAACTGCATCATAATTCAACCAATTACAGGATGAGTGTTCAGTTTGGTTCTTGGCAACCTCAGCCCTGTGGGCTACAGGAGAGAGAAGATTCTCCTTCAAAAGCATACTGAGAATCTTTTGGATTGATTATGTGAATCTGGAGCTGAGAAATTAAATCTGATCTCAACTTTCTCCTTTGCTACCTTTTCCATTGAAGCCAGAAACAACCAACAAACATTTTTATGATCCTTAGTTTTGCAAAAATGTTCAAAAGGAGGATTATACTTCTTACCTCTCACAGGTGGTGAATTAGGATTATCTAATGCATTTGATTATCTCTTGAAACAGTTCATTCCATGAATTTTCATGGCTCTCCATACTATCAGTAGGAAAGACTATAGCAAGTTTAGGCCTAGCCAATTTAAAGGTCCAGCTCCTGAAATTGGAAAAGCAAAGCAATAAATCCTTACAATTCTGTTTGTCTAGAACTAGTCCTCTTACCAAAATCTGAATTAGTCAGGGTTCTCTAGAGGAACAGAACAAACAGGAGATATCTATCTATATCTCTCTATATAATTTTGAAAAGGGATTTTTTATTCTTTTTTATATATGACAGTAGAATGTATTTTGACATATTATATATATTATATATATATATGGAGTACAACTTCTCATTCTTCTGGTTGTATGTGTATTTACATTGGTTGTATATTCATATATGAACATAGAAAAGTAAACTCCAATTCATTATACTAATTGCTACTGGAAATACCCCTCCCTATTTTTCATTCTCCTTTGTCTAATACAAAATACTTCTATTTTTTCCTGCCCTCCTCCCTTATTGTGAATTAGCATCTGCATATCAGAGAGAATATTCGACCTTTGGTTTGGGGGTATTTTCTTATTAAATTAGCATGATAGTCTCCAGTTCCATCATTTATTGGCAAATATCATAATTTTATTTTTCTTTATGGCTGAGTAATATTTCATTATATATATATATATATATATATTTTTTTTTTTCCAATTTCAGGAGCTGGACCTTTAAATTGGTTAGGCCTAAAGTTGCTATAGTCTTTCCTACTGACAGTATGGAGAGACATGAAAATTCATGGAATAAACTGTTTCAAAAGATAATCAAATGTATTAGATAATCCTAATTCACCACCTGTGAGTGGTAAGAAGTGTAATCCTACTTTTTTTTTTTTAAGAGAGAGAGAGATTTTTTTTTTAATATTTATTTTTCAGTTTTTGGCAGACACAACATCTTTCTTTGTATGTGGTGCTGAGGATCGAACCCAGGCTGCACACATGCCAGGCCAGTGCTCTATCACTTGAGCCACATCCCAGCCCTATAATCCTACTTTTGAACATTTTTGCAAAACTAAGGATCATAATGTGATATATATATATATATATATATATATATATATATACACACACATATATATATATATAAATGTGATATCACATTTTCTTTATCTATTCATCTGTTGAAGTACACCTAGGCCAGTTCCATAGTTTAGCTATTGCAAATTGAGCTGCTATAGACATCGATGTGGCAACATCCCTGTAATATGCTGATTTTAAGTGCTTTAGGTACATATCAAGGAGTGAGATAACTGGAGAAACTGGTGGTTTCATTTCAAGGTTTTTGGAGAATCTTCATACTGTTTTCCAGAGTGGGTGCACCAATTTGCAGTCCCACTAAGAATGTACGAGTGTGTCTTTTTCCACACATCATCACCAACATTAATTGTTACTTGGATTCTTATAATTGCCATTCTGACTAGAGTGAGATTAAATCTCAGTGTAGTTTCAATTTGCATTTCTCTAACTGCTAGAAATGTTGCACTTTTTTTCATATATTTGTTGACAGATCATATTTCTTCTTCGGTGAAATACCTGTCCAGATCTTACACCATTTATTGATTGGGTTTTTAGTGTTAAGTTTTTTGAGTTCTTTATGTATCCTGGAGATTAATGCTCTATCTGAAGTGCATGTGGTAAAGAGTTTCTCTCATTCTGTAGGCTCTCTCTTCACATTCTTGAATGTTTCCTTAGCTATAAAGAAGCTTTTTAGTTTTATTCCATCCCATTTGTTGATTCTTAATTTTACTTCTTGCACTGTGGGAGTCGTGTTAAGGAAGTCAATTCCTAAGCCAACATGATATAGATTTGGGCCTACATTTCATTAAAAATAGATTTATTAGATTGGCTTATAGGATCAAAAGCCACATAGTACCACAACAGCCATCCGTGAGTTAGAGAACTAGAGGAACTAAGAGCTAAGAGCTGCCCAGTCCAAGAATATGAAGCCTCAGAACAGAGACTAATAATGCAGCACTTTGGAGATTCAAAGTCTGGAAATTCCCTGGAGAATCACTGGTCAGAATCCACTTTAGAAAAGAAAAGAAGCTGGAACTGATGTCCTCAGGTGATTGCAGAAACAATCTGAGCACCTTCCCAGGAAAAATGGCACCTGCATTCATACCAGCTTCCTCTTCTTCCACCCTTCTTCCATCCTTCTGGTCCCTAGACCATTGGATATCTCCTCCCACATGCAGGCTGGTCTCACCCCTCAGTTTGCTCTTCCACCCACCACTCATCTCCTGAAACACCCACATGGACACATCCAGAAGTATCTGAATCAAATTGACAATACAGATTAGCCATAACAGGAAGTGATATGTAAGTGGAGACATAAATAGTAAGGATGGGGAAGACATGCAAACACATAGAAGAGGAAAAATCAGCTGGCACCAAGTTATTTAGGAGAGTGAGCTTTGCTTATGTATGAGAGAGAAAATGGTTTGTCAGGCTATAGCTTACTAAGCCAGAAAAGGGCGCAGCTTTGTGAGCCAAGTAAAGGCTGCTGGACTTTATTCTAAGAGTAACAAGAAGACATTAAAGCATTACAGTTAGGGCAGCAGTGCAATCCAATAATTGAAAAGAACACTTTAGTTATTATGAGGCAGATATATAATATGGGAAGGACATTAAAAGCAGAAAGGCTATTGTACAAATGTAAGATGGATAGGAAAAGGAAGACCAGTAAGGAGGTAGTTCAAGTTCTCTAGGTGAGAATAGAAAGTGGAATAGGATAAAATTGGACTTCATGAGAAGGACCAGATTCCTGATTTGTTTTAGAAGAAGAACCTAGAAGGTTTGTTTCCTGAGCAGGTGATGAGCACATAGAGAAGTGTGAAAAATAAAGTCTTGAAATTAAATTGGAATGCCTACAAGATGCTCAAATAGAGAAGTTGAATCAGCATGGGATACATGAATCTGACTTTCAGAAGAGAGATGAAAGAGAGAAAAATAATTTTAGAATGTCTACACAGAGATAGCCTGAGTAAAATAAAATTAGGAAAAGATTGTGTAAAAAGAGTAGAATTCTAATGAAAAATGTAATGTTTGGAAACTCAGACATGTAGTTGGAGGCAAATCTTTTGTTGTCAGAGAAACTAAGCTTTCAAGTGTTTCTGAGAGTCTGAGCAAGAGTAGCTCAAGGTGCTGTGTGAGCCTGTTAGTGTACAAATGCTCTCTGAAGTCACTGGTGTGTAACATCTGGTGGGGAAAAGGAAAATATCACTTGCATCACAAGGTAACTTTAGAGTTCTAGTTTTGTCCCAAACTGAAGGAGAGGTTTCAAGGGGGAAACATTTTTTTTTTCAATTGAAGAACAAATAAATAAAATTTTTAATCAAAATGAACACCCCATGGAAAGGGATTAGACATCTAACATAGATGAAATTCTGATAACCTCTTTGTGCAGAAGCAAAGAACTCCTACTTGCTCTGAAGAGGAGAAACAAGGCAAGATTTATCCTTCCAACTGAAAGAATCAAAGGAGCAAATAAAATATGACATGCCAGTTTCTTTTCTTTCTTTCTTTTAATTTCTGTTTTTTAATATGTTAACTATCATGCAACAAAGACATTGATTACCTGAGTCAGGAACTGCATGAAGAGAGCCCAGTGTTGCCCAGCCTCCTGCCTGCGAGTTTTCAGATTGTGAAAATTCTCAGTTATGGCAATCAAAAAATAAACAATTCACATAGATAAAATAGTTGCAAATCATATATAATGATAATGGACTTCTATCCAAAGTAAATAAAAAGCCATATAAATTTTATGAATCCAACTTTAAAAATTGCATAACAGATTTACCAAGGAAAATATATAAAAGGCTAGTAAGACTATAAAAAAGTCAGCATCATTAAGGAAATTCAAATAATAACTATGAGATGCTACTACACAGATATTATAATGATAAAATTAAATTATTGGGTAAGTTATGAAGAAATTGTAGCTCGTATGCATTACTAGTGGGAGGTAAAAGGGTATGTAACTTCTTTGGAACAGAGTTTGGTAGTTTCTTAAAAATTAAAAAGAAAATATGTCTTCTCTTTGATCCAGGCATTCCACCCATAGGTATTTCTTCATGAATGATAAAAGCATGTGGCCCTATAAAGATTATGCATGAGTGATGGATCATACAAGCTTTATTTTCATCAGCCCCAAACTGCAAACAAAGCAAATATCTATCAACAGTGGAAAAGATAAGAAAATTATTGCATGCAATTGAAGAATATTCAGAAGAACAAATAAGTAAACTCTTAATATATAGAATAATGTGGATGAATTTCAAAACCACAGTGGTGAAAGAAGCTAGTATAAAAGCACAAACGGTATTATGCAATTAAAATAACATTCTAGAAACTGAAAACTAACTTATATTGTCAGAAAATAGTTCATTGTTTCCTGGTTTGGGGTGCAAAGGGAGGAAATTGTAGAAGAATAGATTACAAAAGGGTATGAAGAAAACTTTAGGGTTTCTTATCTTTGGTAGATGTGAGGGTTCACAGGTGTTTTTAACAATCTAAGTTAATGAAATTGTGCAACTTAAAAGACATACAGTTTCTTGTATGCATGTTGAAAAATAAATCTGTTTAGAATAGAGTTTAAATTAATAATTATTGCAATGTAAAAGGATTTTTCAATGAACTTAGGTAGAAAAGAGCTTGCTTAAATGAAAGGTTAGGACTATAATAGAAAACAAATATTGAAAAAGAGTCATATCTATATGTGTTGTTCCTGGAAGGTTAATGACTAGAATAAATTCTGATTTAATAAAAGTAATTTAAAAAATCAAAAATAAAATACATTTTAAGAATCATGCAAGAATGTGCTTGGTTCAATTTTGAGGCCAGAAACATTGTTAATAAATATTAAAAACTAAAATTTCCTCAGATGAATATATGTGTGTGTATGTGTGTGTGTATATATGTATATATACACACATATATATGCATGTATGTGTTGCGTGTAATATTACACACAAGTTATAGTAATTATATATCAGTATGAAAGCTGATTGATTTTAACAAACCTTATATAATTTTTTATCTCTGGGATAAGGATAAATTCTGCCAACCCTAAAGAATAAACCAGCATTAAATGAGACAAGTTGCCCATTGTTTATTTTCTTAATAACTTGAGCAATTACAATTCAAGAGTAATAATTTATGATCAGTGTCAAAGTGTAGGAAGGTATGAATCATCATTTTGAAAAGCTGTAGTCCAGATGTTGAAGAGAGTAGCATATGGATTAATGATTTTATTGGGATAACTGGATGTGATATGGTGTGGAAAGCGCTGAAGTTAGGCCAAACTTCTGTGTTCCATACTGATCCATAAAACTAACTCAAAAAAAAAAAAATTGCTCACAAGTGAGATACTTCAGAAGCCAAATTCTTTGAACTTGAATGTACAGTCAGAAACAACCAGAAGAATAATTGTAGGTGTTTATATTATAAAGCAGACAAAAGGGTATCTTCTGTGCTAATCTCAGAGGGAAAAAAAATCTAAGGCTCTTTATGACAAAATGGATGTGAAGATTCTTAAAAGTTTAAATCCTCAAGATTTCCTTACATGAATATCCCTGTGGAAATCTGAAGATAAATCGTTCTTATAATTTAAATATGGGGAAATTATAAGCATTCAAAAATTCTCAACAGTAAAATGTAAATAATTCTTTCACTTGGGTTGAACAGATATACTCCCCACTTAGTAAGTGAAGGACCTGTCTCCTTACCACAAAATGTAAGAAAGAATTCAAATCGTGTTCAGATTCTCCCATTCCGTCTTTTACCACACTGAACCTTGATTGGTCTTGTTCCACACCTGCACTGGTGCATGGCAAAGATATCTGCACCATATTTTGGGGAAATTTTATGTTCCAGTTGAAAGAAAATTCTAACAGACCAAGTGGTATCTGTAGCCAAATCCAGCTCAGTATGCAGTTATAACAGGCAACTATGTATGTTGGCATTATATAAAACATCTCCTTCCATCCTGAAAATTATTTCTTCCACGGACCCAACACAGTGTCTGGAACTTGTTCAATTAGAATTTGTATTTGGATATAATTGATGGCTTTGCTATGGCAAAATGAATCTCTCTAAGACCTCTATTAAAAGACAAATTGCTCTTAAGAAATAATACACTACACCTTGGATCCAGACATGAATGTATTTATACAGAACAAATCTTGGAGAAAATAAGTTCTACCCTAAGAAATTTTTGTAGGAAGGAAACTCATAAAAGAGAAATCAGGAACTTGGGAAGATGTCACAAGAAACTAGGTGGGTAAAGTAGTTGGGTAAAAAATAGTATTGAGGGTCCAGGAAGGTGAAAAAATACTGACAACACAGGACTCTGATAAAAGAGGTTCTAAAGGGAGAGAAGGAAGTTGGGAACAAAGAAGTGGAAAAAAAAAAACTGAAGAAAAACATCACAATGTGACTCCAAGTACTTTTTTGTTCTGACATGGATCTTTGATATGTACGTAGTCTCTGAGTTGCTTAAAGCATTCTGCTGGTTCACTGAACTTGTTTAAAAGCTATTGTTGCTATTGGATTCAAAAGTTGACTTAAGACAAGGAATTAAGAGCAAAAATTACTTTGGTGATGATTTCAGAAAACCATAAGTAAGAAATTGGTAGATAATGATAATAAAGAAAATAACATAAAAATACACACTAATGAGCATATTGATGAATGTCCAGTACTATGGGGGATCCTTAGGGACACTCTGGATCATGCCTTGAAATCAGTTATCAGAGGCCAGGCAGATGAGGTCTTGTTTCTACTGACTACTTGTACCTATTTAATTGCTTAAACTTTTCAGTTTATGTCTGCTAGTGGTAAAGGAAACTTTCATAGTACAGACAAATTTCCCAAGAGAGAAGAAAAAAAAAAAAAAGAAATAGGAAACTCACAGTGCTCTGAAATTTGTTGAATCTCATTGAAGATGAATTCAAAGATGTGATAGGTATTAGTCACGTCCACTTCAAAACAAACCCCCACTTTTATAGCCTGGAAGGAATAATGAGAAAAGAAGGATAATAAAAGTCCAAACAAATACAAATCGACACAGAAAAGAAATTCAAGTCCATAGAGGACACATAAGGGCATGATAGCTCAAATTAGGATCAAATTAGTTAAACAGGACTTCTGGAAAGAGGTAAGATTTGACTAACTCTTAGGGATATTAACATGAATTAACAGAGTCTTGGTTGAGAGGCAGGGTTGAGAGATGATATTAATTTACTCATGTAATATACATCACACTAATTTAGAGATCTGGAGAGAATTTTCTGGATTTTAAGAGCTTTATAAATGTCCCGTTTGGAACATAAAGATTAACTAATGCTGTAACCAAAACGAACTAGATTAGAAAATTCCGGAACTGAAAAGAATCACAAAAAATAAGTCAGTTTTATACAATGATTTTTTGTTTTTGTTTTTGTTTTTGGTGGTGGTGGTGGGAGGGGTGAGGTGCAGTATTTTAAACATTTTGCATAGGAAACTCCGTTGTTCTTTAAAACTTTTCTAAACTCAAAATCTAACAGGCTTGAGATTATCAATTTGAGACTAGAAATGTTTGATTTCAGTCTGAAATTAATTAAGAATATATTAACTATATATAATAGCCAGGTTTCTGAATGACTCAGGGTGAATTTTTCTTTCAAAGTGTTCCTTGGGAGAAGTAAGAAGATGAGGGAAGTGAGCTAATCAGTGAGTCCTGATCATCTCACAACACAGCAAGGAGGCAACAAAGGAAAAGCAGAATTAGAAGGTGGGTAACAAAATAAATGCTCTAAGACTCAATATTAAAAAGTGTGAGACCTGGAGGGATTGGAAGATAGGTTGCCAGAGTGGAAAATAAACTGAGTCCCTTAACCCCAAACCCAAGTCTGAGACAGGGGTATGAAACACTCAGGAAAAAGGGGAGGGACAGAAAATCTCCTAAACTCACCCAATTAAAAACATTTGAAAAGACAAAGAAAATTTTTTTCCTTTATTTTAATTGGTTGTTCAAAATATTACAAAGCTCATGACATATCATACATTTGACTCAAGTGGGTTATGAACTCCCATTTTTACCCCAAATACAAATTGCAGAATCACATCGGTTACACATTCACATTTTTACATAATGGCATATTATGACTGTTGTATTTTGCTGCCTTTCCTATCCTCTACTATCCCCCTCCCCTCCCCTCCCATCTTCCCTCTCTACCTCATCTGCTGTTGTTCAATTCTCTCCCTTGTTTCACCCAGCCTTTCCCCTCACAACCTCTTATATGTAATTTTGTGTAACATTGAGGATTTCCTACCATTTCCATACGATTTCCCTTCTCTCTCCCTTTCTCTCCCCGAACTTGTCTCTGTTTAATGTTAATCTTTTCCTCATGCTCTTCCTCCCTGTTCTGTTCTTAGTTGCTCTCTTTATATCAAAGAAGACATTTGCCATTTGTTTTTTAAGGATTGGCTAGCTTCGCTTAGCATAATCTGCTCTAATGCCATCCATTTCCCTGCAAATTCCATGATTTTGTCATTTTTTAGTGCTGCGTAATACTCCATTGTGTATAAATGCCACATTTTTTTTATCCATTCATCTATTGAAGGGCATCTAGGTTGGTTCCACAGTCTAGCTATTGTGAATTGTGCTGCTATGAACATCGATGTGGCAGTATCCCTGTAGCATGCTCTTTTAAGATCTTCAGGAAATAGTCCGAGAAGGGCAATAGCAGGGTCAAATGGTGGTTCCATTCCCAGCTTTCCCAGGAATCTCCATACTGCTTTCCAAATAGGCCTCACCAATTTGCAGTCCCACCAGCAATGTACAAGTGTACCCTTTTCCCCACATCCTCGCCAGCACTTATTGTTTGACTTCATAATGGCTGCCAATCTTACTGGAGTGAGATGGTATCTTAGTGTGATTTTGATTTGCATTTCTCTGACTGCTAGAGATGGTGAGCATTTTTTCATGTACTTGTTGATAGATTGTATGTCCTCCTCTGAGAAGTGTCTGTTCAGGTCCTTAGCCCATTTGTTGATTGGGTTATTTGTTATCTTATTGTTTAATTTTTTGAGTTCTTTGTATACTCTGGATATTAGGGCTCTATCTGAAGTGTGAGGAGTAAAGATTTGTTCCCAGGATGTAGGCTCTCTATTTACCTCTCTTATTGTTTCTCTTGCTGAGAAAAAAACCTTTTAGTTTAAGTAAGTCCCATTTGTTGATTCTTGTTATTAACTCTTGGGCTATGGGCGTCCTATTAAGGAATTTGGAGCCTGACCCCACAATATGTAAATCGGAGCCAACTCTTTCTTCTATCAAGTGCAGAGTCTCTGATTTGATATCAAGCTCTTTGATCCATTTTGAGTTAACTTTTGTGCATGGCGAGAGAAAGGGGTTCAGCTTCATTTTGTTGCATAAAGAAAATTTAAAGGGTGACAATAATGGGTTCTTAAAACAGAGCTAACAGCTTAAAACGTGATCGGTCACACCCTCAAATCAGCACAGCATCTTTCCACACCCAGACAGCTGTCAATTAAACCAGAGGAAAGTCCCCCTGCAATGAGATCCCTTAAGAACTTGGACAGGAAGAACTACTAGAAGCATGACTACTTGCTAAAAATCACTAAAACTTCCTCTTACTCCCCCTCACCATGAACAAAGGGAACTAGCCGGTGGGGACCTCTACCAGGAACTGTGCCTAACTCTGCTCAGCCTCCATGACTCAGGCAAGGGCAGAAAGCTTTGTGCAGCATCTGGATGCCTGACTCAGACAAGGCAGCAACAGAGCAGCACTGTCCCCAAACAGAAGAAAGTGGATTGGTCTAGTTATAATTACTGACATTGGGGAGAGGTACTGTGAGAGCTCATGGACATGCCCCAGAGGGAAGCTTGCCTAAATATCCAGTAACATAGAGGCCCAGCAGGAAATTACCAGAGAGTATGCAGCAGGAAGGGGCCGATCCCAGGCTTAACTGGCACACATCCTAACATGTGATCGCAACTGATGAGTGAAAGGGCATTGTTTGAACACCTACAGGACTTTGCATCAAACTTAGTAAACAGAGGGAATCTAAGCCCACCACTCACAATCTGGTGCACTGGAAACTAAAGTCTAGATGAACCACCTGAGACCTTTCACTACAGAACTTCGGAGAGTGTTGAAGGCAGGTGGAATACTTCTGCTCCACAGAACACCCACAGAACATCCACAGCCAGAGTTCCAGTGCTCACAGATGGACACCAGGATTTTCACTACCAACAAAAGAATCCTATAGAAGGGAACAGGTACTTAGTGACCCACAGCAATAAGAGGGACACTCCAAAGCCTGCATCTTGGACTGCTGCCCATACTAAAAACAGACAAGCCACAACACTGCATGTTTCAATCAGTCAACTACAGACCCCTGAGCTTACAAACCAGAAGCTGCTGGTAGGAGTTGCCTAGTAGCTACAGGGAATTTGCTCCTGTGTCCCTACAACTCTGGAAAGATATATAGCTCCAAACTGATGGACATCCTCAAAATGGCCAAACCCTCATGAAATCCAACTCAAGATTCAACAAGAACTTTCTTCGCTTTTTTACTATTGTTTATGTTTTACTATAAACAACTCTAATGTCAGCTTTGGTCATATAAATAACTCTTTCCTTGAATGATAATTGTTAAACCAATAGCCAACATTGTAGCTTCAACCCATTTGAATATATTTCACCTAATGATTTAAAGCATTATTTGAAATCAATCTCCCTATCTTTGTTTTCTTAGCTCTAGTTAATACTTGGTCCTCTTATCCTCTACTCACAGTCTTGTATTATCTCCTGCTGACTCAAATATTAACCATTCAACTATCTCCCCTTTCTACCTTGGTATAAGTTATTCTTTTATATCTTCTCTGTTTCTCTTTCTTTCTTTCTGTCTCTCTTTTTTGCCTCTTTTATGCCAAATATTTCTTCTTCCCACTTTTAGCCCTCACGTAAGGTCATAGTAAGCTACTAAATTTAACAACTTTTTTTTTCACCTATTCCAAAACTTTTTATATGTTTATACCTAAATTTGAGAAACTGTGAAGAACAAGTGCAATGAGTTTTGTTTCATATAAGGTTGAATGGAAGGAGGCTTGGCTCTGAAGTGATTATAGCAAATCGGGCTCAGTGGCATTTCTTAAAGTGGTACTGATATTGGGAGCAGCAGAGGTCACACATTGACCTAAAATACATTATCTGGATATACACACGACCCAGGGCTCTTAAGAGGAAGAAGTTCACAAACTGCTTCTGTGCTTAAAAGAATAAGTGAGGACAATTCTGATAGATGGAAAAACTTACAAAAACTATAAAAAAAAGGAAAAAAACATCCCAGAGAGCCCACATACTTCAATAACAGATTTCATTGACACCACAGTGGAGGAAATGTCAGAAAAGAAATTTAGAAAGTTCAGAGCTAAAATGTTGTATAAGTTAAAAAAAGATGTAAGGATGAAATCGAAGAGAAAATACAGGAAGTGCAAGATCATTGCAATACAGAGATAAATATTCTGAAAAGGAACCAAATGGAAATCTAGGAAATGAAAGAATCAATAAACCAAATTAAAAATTTGATGGAAAGCATGACTAATGTATTAGACCACTCTAAAGCTAAATCCTCAAGCCTTGAAGTCAAGTGTATAATCTTGAAAATAAAGTCAATCATAAAGAAAAAAAATGTTAAGAAACCATGGACAGAATATTCAAGAAATCTGGAATAACATTAAAATGTCAAATTTAAGATTCATTGGGATAGATGAAGGCTCTGAAATACAAGATAAAGCAAGGCACAATCTTTTTTAGTGAAATAATATAGGAAATTTTTCCAAATATTAACAATGAGAATAAAAATTAAATACAAGAGGCATATAGAACTCCAAATATATAAAACCACAATAGATCCACTCCAATCCACCCCCACCACTGAATATATCATCTGAACAAAAACTACTATAATGAAAATGCCTAACATACAGAACAAAGTAGACTTCTAAAATCTGTAAGAGAAAAATGACTGGTCACATTTATAGGTTAACCAATTCATATTTCAATTGATTTCTCAACATATACCCTAAAAGCTAAAAGGGTTTATAATATATACAAAGCTCTGAAAGAAAATGGATGCCAACTAAAACAGTTGAAATCTTCAATCAAAAGACATAAGTTGGAAGATTGGATTAAAAGGGAAAAAAAAAGAACCCAACAATATACTGTTTGAAAGAGACTCACCTCATAGGCAAAGTCATCCACAGACTGCAGGCAAAAGGATGAGGTAAAAAATATCATTCACATGAGACACATAAACAAGCAGGGATAGCTATTCTCATAACAAATAAAGTGGACTTTAAACCAAGATTAGTCAGAAGATACAAAGAAGATCACTCGATACTGCATCAACAAGATATACTGATCATAAATATTTATGCCCCAAACAATAGAGCATTTATATACTTCAATCAAACCATTCTCAATATTAAGAATTAAGTAGACCTCAATGCAATAATACTAAGTGACTTCAACACACCTCTTCCACCACTGAATATATCATCCAAACAAAAACTAAGTAAAGAGTCTACATAGCTAAAAATAATAATAATAAGTTGATAACATAACAGACATCTATAGAATATTTCATCAATCACTAAATTTCCTTTCTTCTCAGCAGCACATGAAACATTCTCTAAAATAGACATATTTTAGGTCACAAAGTAAATATTATCAAATACAAAAAAATACAGATAATGCCTTGCATTCTATCAGACCATAATGTAATTATATCTAATGAAATTAGATATTAACAATAAAATAAAAAACAGAAACAACTCTAAGAGATTAAATATGCCCTTTGAATTATGAATTAATAGCAGAAGAAATCAGGGGATAAATTAAAAAACATTCTTTGAAATAAATGAGGATAGTGATGCAACATATCAAAATCTTTGGTACAGTATCAAGGTAATTCTAAGAGGAAAGTTCATAGCATTTAGCTTATACACTAAAAGAATATAAGGGCACCTAGATTGGTTTCATAGGTTAGCTATTGTGAATTGAGCTACTATAAACCTTGATGTGGCTGCATCACTATAGTATGCTGATTTTTAAGGCTTTTGAGTGTATGTCAAGGAATGGGATAACTGGGTCAAATAGTGGTTCCATTATAAGTTTTCTGAGAAATCTCTACTGCTTTCCAGAGTGGTTGCACCAATTTGCAGTTCCACCAGCAATGTATGAGTGTACCTTTTCCCCCACATCCTTGTCAATTTATTGTTACTTATATTCTTGATAATTGCTATTCTGACTGGAGTGAGATGAAAACACTGCATAGTTTTAATTTGTGTTTCTCTAATTGCTAGAGAGGTTGAACTTTTTTTTTTTTAATTTTGTTGACCAATCAATTGAACTGTTTATAGCAGCTCAATTTACAATAGCTAAGCTATGGAACCAACTTAGGTATGCTTCAACAGATGAATGGATAAAGAAAATGTGATGATCTTATTATCCAAAATACAAGTATGAAGACACAAATTGGTGTGAATATAGTTTGTATACAACCAGAGATATGAAAAATGTGCTCTATATGTGTAATAAAAATTGTAATGCATTCTGCTCTCATATATAAATAGATAGATAGGTAGATAGATAGATAGATAGATAGATAGATAGATAGATAGATAGATAAATAAATGATTTTTTAAAAATGTTTTCTCTTCCAAGAAGGTAGAAATTCAAAATAATTCCTCTTCACTCCTTTAGCAATTTGATTTGTTCTAGGGCCTAGAACGTGGCAGATTTGGGCTTAGCTTGTTGAAGTGAAAGAACTCCTCAGATTATCTTTCAAAATGGGCCCATGAACTAGCACTTCTCTCCTACCCCAGGCAAACTAGCTGTATCTTCTACTTCAGGAATACTTTTCTTCTCTGAAATATCCTCAGCACCTAAGACACGGTCTGACATACAGTAGTTACTTATATATACAAATGATTAGTATTCAATAACACATTATTTTAAACATATGGAGACACAATTGAGCTATTTTCCCATTGTCAGAAATGGAAGTTGTTAGCAGGGCATGGTGGAATACACCTGTAATCACAGTGGCTCAGGAGACTGAGGCAGGAGAATCACAGGTTTGAAGCCAGCCTCAGCTGGCTTAGAGAGATTATAAGCAATTTAGAGAGATTATAAGCAACCTTGTGAGACCCTGTCTCAAAACAGAAAATTAAAAAAAAAATATGTCATATATATATATATATATATATATATATAACAGAATATTACACAGCCATAAATAAGAAATAAAGCATGGCATTTGCCAATAAATAAATTGAACTGTAGACTATCATGATAAGTGAAATAAGACAATCCCAAAAAACCAAAGGCTGAATGTTCTCTCTGATATACGGTGCTAGCACACAATAAGGGGAGGCAGAGAACAGAATAAAAATGAATTGGATTAGACAAGGGGAAATGTAAGTAAGGGAGGGGTGGCAATAGGAAAGACACTAGAATAAATTAGACATAACTTTCCTGTGTTCATGTATGAATTCATGACCAGTGTAATACCATATCACGTACAACCACAGAATGGGAAGTTATACTCCATGTAGGTATAATATGTCAAAATACACTCTACTTTCATGTGTATCTAAAAAGAAAAAAAATAATAATTAAAATCAATAAATAGATTAAAAATAGAAAAATAACAAATAAATAATCTAGATTATATCTCAAGTCCTAAGAAAAGGAAGAATAAATGAACACCAAAATCAGTAGAAGAGAGAAAATAATTAAAAGCAGAGCTAAAACAAGTGAAATTGAGATTAAAAATAATACAAAAAAAAATCAATGAAACAAAGAGTTGGTTTTTTGAAGGATAAACAAAATTGGCGAACCCTTACCTAAAATTAACCATAAAAAGGGGGAAAAATCAAGTTATCAAAAGCTGATATGAGAAAGAAAGTATCACCATACACACTACTGAAATCTAGAGGATCATCAGAAACTGCTGTCAGGGGAAGAGAGGAGGGAAGGGAAAGAGGAAGTACTGGGGACTGAATTAGAACAAATTATATTTCATGTTTATATAATTATGCCAAGAATGAGTCCTATGTGTTACTAAAAAGAGCCACTGAAAAAGAAATTTTGCTTGATTCATTACAATCTTATTTGGTGCTCTAAGTGTGGTATTTTTCTTCTAATAATATTAACACTTTTGTTTTATACCTATTTAATATGAGAGGAGACCATTCTAGGTAAAACTTTTCCCTTTTTGTAATCAGTATTGAAATAAGAAAATATTAAATGTTTTAAGAACTAAATTATCAAATGTTCTTTTGATGATCTGATACAATTTGTGCTCCTATACCACAGCCCAGTAGGTGTGACCAAGTTTATATTTAAGGCACTAGAGTTCACATGCTCAAGTTTTACATGAGATGTCTCTCCTGTATCTAAGACTGTCATTATTTTTATTTTTTAAGAAGGAAAAATATTTTAAAAATCTATTTTATGCTATTCTGATCAAATCTACCCAATTTGTTCATTAAAGAACACTGGTGCCTACTATAAGTCAGATTCTAGGCATTAACCTTTGACATCCCAAGAAAAAAATGAAATCCTATATAAACAGATAATTTTGATTATCTGATATCATACACCACATGCACTACAAGTATTATAGTGATATACAGTTTATTTGGGGAAGTGGAAGGCACAACTCAGAATAGGGGTTCTACTATGTGAAATCACTGGAAATTTCTAAGTGTCAGGACAGGTAAGAGCTGTTTCATCTGGATAAGGCTGGCAGTTGGTCTGATGATAAATTAAAGGGTTCAGATCTTGAGACAGAGAGAGGTATATCATAATCTGAGGATATGTAAGAAATAATAGGAATTAGAATAGGCTATGAGTGAAGTAGATCATATGAAGCACTACAGAGGCACAGTTGAAAGCATTTGATGATTCATTGTAACAAGGGCTGAGGATGCTCTGCAAGGGCTAAGTGGATACAGACTGAAGGTTACAGCCAAGCCTGAGATATAAGATGCTAGTGCATGTGGCCAGGGTGAATAGTCACAACATATACAATGAAACAATGCTGCATTCCTACAGGGTACCTTTAGGAGGCATTTTAAAATTTAGCAATACCTCTACAATTGGATCTTCAAATAAAAATATTCAGCAGATATTTCAATATATATCTGAGACTTTTATATTTAAATTCTTTTTCATAGATGAGCTGTCTCAAGAATAAAACATAGAACAAAAGTCCTCTCACTGACCTACAGACACTCAGATGACAGGAACCTTCCTGTATCTACAATCTTTTCTGTGTCATTTAAAAAATACCACACCCTAGGAAGAACTTTGGAATCAATAAGTTTATGAGTTGAGATTTGTTGTTCTCTCTCTCATATGTCTTATATAATCTGTTAAAAAAGAAAAAGCTACTTTATTCAAATTGCAAACACAGATGATATACTACTTCTCATCTATGTCTAGCTTTACTTGTTGTAAGTACAGTATTTTATTAAAATAACCAGGAAGTGGTATCGTACCAAATGTCTATCAATTGAAAAATAGATAAACCAATCTGGTATATCTATACAGTGAAATATAAGTCAGCAATTAAAAAGGAATGCAGTGTAATACTTAGCAAATGTGGCTTAACCATAGAAACATTGCTAAAGTGAAAGAAATCTGACACAAAAGCTATATTCTGATTTGTATTTAAACAAAACATCAATCATAGGCAAATCCATACAAAGAGAAAGTCAATTACTGGTTGTAAGAGGCTGAAGGATGGTGAGAAAAAGAGCAGAAAAGGAATGACTAGGAATAAGTGTGGAGTTCTTTTGAGGGTAATTAAAGTGCTCAAGAATAAAGATGATGGTTGTATAATGGGTATATGAAAAAGTATAAAATCACATGTTAAAATGACTAGTTTTATATAACATGGATTATATCTCAATAAGAAATGTGATCCGATTCTTAACTTGGGGAAGAAGGTGATAGAAACATTTACCAGAGTGATTTAAAGAGAAAGAAAGAAAGAATGAAAGGAAGGAAGGAAGGAAGGAAGGAAGGAAGGAAGGAAGGAAGGAAGGAAGGAAGGAAGGAAGGAAGAAAGAGGGAGGGAGGGAAAAGAAAAGAAAAGAAAAGGCAGGCAAAAAAAAGTTATATGGAAAGAAGGGAAAGAATTGGTGATAAAAGCAGAGAGGAAGGGAACAACTTTCTTTTCAAGAAAAGGGAAAAAATAATGACAGAACTTGGTGACACATTGAGAACAGAGAAGGGAAGGAAATCAGCCTTACTGAAATGAAGTAATTTTTTAAAAAGGGGATCCAATTGTGGGGAAAAGACTGATTCAGTTTGAATATGTGGAGGTTTGCACAAATATGAGGTCTTTTTAAGTGGAGATGCTTTCAGGCAATTGAACATATGGGACAAAAGTTCAAGCTGCTGAAGACACAGAAATGGGAATTATTATATCAGAAGATTCAGTAGGAGCCACGGGATGTTGTAGAAGGGGATACAGAAAACCATGGAATTCCTGCCAAAGTGTCCTTCACGTAGGGGATGATCTTACAAGGAACTCGCAGGAACAAGAAAGTGCAACAGAGAGCAGAGCATGTCCCAGGACAGAGGATCAAAGAGAAGAGTTGCAAGAAGGAATGCCATCACTAAGGACAGACCTGTGAGGCTGGGAAAGAGAAAACAATACAAAGCAAACTATTAGACAATTTCAGTAAGTACACACACACACACACACACACACACACACACACGCACGCACGCACGCACCAGGGGAGACTTCCCAACTGGGATCCAAGGGAGGCAAGGGATGCTTCAAACTGAGCTGAGACTGGAATTTTGAACTGAGGAAAGCCTGACTAAGGATGGAAAGCCTGTGACCACAGAGAGGTAAAGTTAAGGTCCGATGAAGTAGAGAGGGTGCCAGGATTGACACAGACATCGAGGGGCAACAGAGAGGCAGACAGATGGCATGACTTAAGCTGTTTTTAAAAATTGAGATGTAGGCAGAAGATAGCTTTAGTAACTGTGCTCAGCGATGTCTGAAGTAGAGAGTTTGGTGGGGGTGCAGGCGGCAGGGTGGGGCAAGGGGACAAAGTCAGTACCCACAGAAGCAAGATGGGCATGGATAGAATAGTTCAGGAATCAGAGTAAGAGTAAAATCAAGCTCTCAAGCTCTGAAGCAGGGATCATGTGATTTTTCTCTCTTCATTAGCTGTGCCTGTTGCTGACCACACCTTAGCAGAGCACTTATCTTAGGGAAATGCCTGTGGATTTCTGTTCCCTGATGTGAATGGCTGCTGAATGCTTCTGACAATCCATTTCATCTTTTTTTCCCTCTTCCCTACCGCCCTCTCTGAAAAGGTAGTCTGTCAAAAAGAGAAAATGATTTTATATTTACAAAGGAAAAAAAAAAAAAACCTTTAAATGACCTTAGAGGCTTACTTGAGGTAGTCACAGCTCTGGGATGATTGGTAAGGTTGCTGTTGACAGATACCACCTGACAGACTGGAAATCAATTTGATCAGATGTTTTTATGGATTATAGTGGCCTTGGCTAATTACAAAAGATTGTCTTCCTAGATCCCACAGTTTTCAGAGCTGACTTTGAGCAGATGTACACAGGATTAAGCTGCAGGCTTGACAGTTTTCCTAATTATCTGTCGCAAGGGCAACTTTTGGTTCATCTTGACACTTATGTCAAAAACAGGTTGAACTTTTATTTCTTAGAGCACATGCTTTTTTTTCACAGTTGTCTCATGTTTAGGTGTTGAGACTGATCACATTTATCATCATTTACATAGGTTTATAAAAGTGGAAGAGACCACAAATACAAAAAAAAAAAAAAAATGGAAATGATGTCTTAAAAAACCCTAGTGGGTAATGTGATGACTGAGATGAAGAAAAATAAAACGAATGTTATGAAGATTCAATCATTGAGATTGAACTTGAAAACATGAGTTTATAACATGATTTTAAAAAACAAAAGGTGGTAAGATGTCATATTTAAAGAAGAGTAAAAGCAAAAACAATTGTGTTATGTGCTATGATCACCAACAGTTCTTACCAGGCATGATAATAAATAGGTCTTCCAAAAATTTAGATTCACATCAGGGAACTAAATAGTGTCATTTTTTTTTAGAATATTCAGAAATGTCTCTGGAAAGATTTTGACCAGTGCATAGTTGATATAAATGTTTTTCTCAGCTCAAAACCAAAGTAACTTTTTTCCCCTTGACTATTCAAAAGAGAAAGCATTTCTTTGGAATATAGATTATGATTAAAATGGGACTATAGCTAAGCTAAGCTTTAGATATGATTGAATATGTGGAACTAGTGTCCCTGGAACAAAATTTAATTTTCACATGGATAAGAAAGACAGACTGCACACAGTGAGCTTTCTGTGAAAATAGTAAGAAGAGCAAAGTCGAGATAGAAGAGGACAGCAAAGAATCCTGTCCTTTTTTTTTTTTTGACTATGTTAATAAGGTCTTAACCCTCAAAGAGTAACTTTAAACTGGGAATTGAAGAAATGGATATCACAAAGATTTATGTGCAGTGGATTCATTTTTTTTTTCCTGGAGCCGACAAGTGTCAAGATATGTTATTGAGTGGGGAAGAAAAGCTTTTCTTATTGTATATAGAACCTAGTGGAAACCTGCTAACAGGAGAGTTCTGGGTTGTCTGTGGATTTCTGAAAGAAATTGCTGAGTAGGGGCATAAAGAAGGAAACAGCGTTTGACAGTGAAATGACATTCATAATGGCAGACTCTTTTCACATGTGTGGATTTCTAGGTGAACTTTGCTGGCAGTTGAGAGTTGTTGGAGGAGTTAAAAGGGCAAGATATCTTTGGCTCAACAAATATTCTAATGCATAATATGTGAGCCATTGTTTTAGGTAATAGAGATTCATCAATTAAAAAAATGAAAAAGGAAAACATGAACCTGTGAGATTTTGAGATGTTGTGACATGTCTATACTAAAAATCTTGTGAAGTCTGGGGTCTGGAGAATACTAGGTTACATTAACAAAATGTTAAACAAAAAATTATGACATTTCTTGATAAAAGAACTCTACTTCATCCGTAATTTATTTAAAAGACGATCAGCTCTGAAGACTTTACTCATGGAAGATAAGAAACTTACATGATCTTTCAAATTTTTAGCTAATTAAAATTTTTTTTTTCAGTTCATGATTTTCAGATTTATAAAGAGAATTATAACAGAGACCAGCAATAGTAGGAAACAACAACAATATTTAAAGTATAAGGTAAACTTACTTGGAAAGGATAATGGTTTCATTGAGCCACTCTCCTTTTGGATAGTTTCTTCACATGCTAGACCATAAAAACAGATGACGTGTAGAAGAAACTACAACCAGTGGCCCATAAAATGGCTATAATCCCATCAAACACCAAGAACAATTATAGTCCAAACTCGTATCACTAGACCTATCAAGTTATAATTTGTATATATCTATTTTAGAAACTGCATCATTTAACCTCACTCACAAAGGCATTAGGAAGATTAACTAACTAGATAATTTCACAAAGTGCTTAGACAATAAAAGGTAAAGGGATAAATGTCAAGGATTATTGCTTTGGACCCTCTGCCAATGCTAAAAGACCAAAGTTAATGTTTTGTTTCGTTTTCCACTGTCTAGGTAGCTCAAGTTCATTAGTTCCAAGAATGGGGGCAACGGGAGGTAAGAAATATCTCTCTAGGAGAAGGAGAGTGTAGATTCACATCCCAAGGGGAGTGAAAGTTGTTGGACTTATTAGAGCATTTCTACACTTGCAAAGTGTTGGGAAAGAGTTTTCCAAGAGCATCTTGTACTTCTTCATGTCTTATAAACAAAGGCACTACCTGCCTTTGGTTTGGATTAGCTTTTCAAGGATGTTTATACACAAAAGTCTTTGGAAGGCAGAAATTCTGTCACCCTCCAGGGCCCAGAAGAAGTTTGCCTACCATCTTGAATGATAAAAATAGTATCTCCTTCTGGTAGGCATATTTGCTGTCTATTAAAAAGAATCTGATTTTTTTTCTCAAAATTCCCTTTCTTTAACATAACTCATTTGGCTCTTATCATGTCTTCCAGCTCTTTTTTATGCTGTGAGAATTGAGGTTTATGGAACTGGTGCAAGAAAATGTTGACAATATGGCTACTGCATTACCCTGAGTAACAAAGTCCATTGTCTCTGACTCAGAGGTCTCATGTCTTCTATTAAAACCCAGAAAATTATGGCAAGCACAGTTATTATTTGATAGCAGGGTAAAATAGCAAACCTTTGACATTCTTTACATATAGACATATACATGTATATAATAATGAGGAAGCTGGTAATGGTTCAAATGAAGTAATCTTCAATAGAAAAAGGAATTTCCCCACTTCATACTCAAGAACACATATTCATTGAAGCATTATGAATGTGTTAAATTTCGGTAATACCACACCCAATAAGAAGATTTCCATGGCGTGTTTGAAAAAGTTTGAAGGATTCCATAGACAGGGGTGGAAGGAAATTCCAAAACACATATATATTAGAGTACTTCTTTAAGTGTAGGTGAATTTTCTGTCCAGATGCAAATCCCTGTGTGTACCTGGAGACCAAATTGTGTGGTTTACTAGAACCACAAACATGGCATCTGTTGGTAAGTCTCCTCAGCACAGAAGAGAGGTTCAACATTTGATGGGAGAAAATCTGTACACATATGCAGAACACACACACAGACCTACACACACACATACATTCACACAGGTACGTGTGTGTGTATGTGTGTGTTGTTGTGTGTACCTAATAAAAAAGTAGCCTGTATTAAAAAGTCCCTGAAAATGTTTATGATTCATCTTCTATATTTTCCTTAGACTCCCATAGATAAGCAATAATAAGCCAAGGAAAATAATTCTAGAAGTTAAACAAAACAACATGTAGTCATGCAGCATTATCCAACTTGTGTGGAGGATTATCTCATCAAGGTCTGGCTGAGTCACAGTGTCCTCATGCCACTCCAATCACTTTCCTTCCAACCTTGCACAGTTACCCACTGAATGATTGCCACCCTGACCCCTTCCTCTTTCACCCTGAGGCCAATAGACTGTGCTTCCCAAAGCTCATTCTCTGACTTTTGATTTATGACTCTGACAGCACTTCACTGAGTGAGGGTTTGTGGCAATTTATGTCATTACACAAATTATACAAATTGCCATTAACTGATGTAATGTACTATAAAGAACTGGAGGCATGAAGAAAAAAATTAGTTGAATTTTCCTTCTACATGTTTGCAATATATTATCAGTTAATTTTTTTTAATCCAATTAATACAAATATATATCAGAAGAAATAGCATTTTGTTTACAACATCCATCATATTTCCCCTTTTAAAATTATTTACTTACTTTTCTTGTTAAAGTTCCTCCTCATTATTAAGGATTTAAAAATACACTAATGGAAATCTCTGAATATCAAATCTGCCACTATATTTAGCATTGCAGGAAAAAGCATTGAAAGTTGTATATCATTAAGAGAAAGAAAATTTTACTCAGGATAATTGAGTATTGAGTGAAAAAAAAATCAAAGTATGAAGGAAATAGGGCAGTGTTGGATCTTACCTGATGGATGATATAAATAAAATTAAAGTTCAAACTCAGATTTTTCCTCATGTACAATTGACCTTTTCTTTCCTCATACCAGTCCTGATGGTTGACATGTGAAACTGAATTCTGACTTACTGTTTCATGTTTACTGATGACAGCAAACATGTGGAGAGGAAATCCACTTACAGTGTGTCATGATGGTCTAGGGTCTCCTTGTATGGCCATGCTTGTGTTACCTCAAAGCCTGATCCTGAAGTGGACATTGAACCAGGCTTTACTCGACAGTCAACAATCATCACTCAGCATCCACTTAACATCACAGGTCTAGAAGTCTACATCAGGGAGAATGTCCTAACCCAAGGCACTTGCAGAAGTGGCCTTATTAGGCAAAAGTTTGCTTCTGTGGTTGGATGATTGATTGACTTTGCAGCAGGATGATTCAAGGTTCTCAAGATGAGACCAAATGGGATTTCTTTCTATTTTAAAATGGAAGAAAGGGAGCCAAAGGGCTTTGGGGGAAAATGTAGACTACAATAGAACAGAACAGAGTCAGAAATTATCTTAATGATTTTCCTGCTTGATGTCTTTCTCACCAATTGGACTTGTCTAACACTTTAGCCAAGTTCACACAAGCTGACCTACCCATACCTCTACCACTTACCTTCAAAGTTTAATATCTCATCTGGAATGCATAAGTGTTCAAAATCTAGCTGTATACTACCTATGAAATATTTTCCATTATTTTCCCAAAACTTAAGTTTTTATCCCAGATGCACTTGTCAAATAAGTTCATAGGTAGGGTGAGCTATTATGTGTCTCTAACAAATACCTTTCCCATCTGCTTACTGATGCTTCTTACTCATCCTCAAAACAAAGATAATCTTCTGAACAAAAAAATCAGACACATTAGTAATAATTTATACCTCATGAAAGATTCTTCTCTAAGGAGAAAATTAATTATAAGAAAAAAATGAGAACATTGTTGCAACTGTGAAGAATAGCAAAGAAAACATGAAAAAACAACCAAACAAAAACAATCCAGGAAAATCAAAACAGAGAGAAAGAGAGAGAGAGAGAGAGAGAGAGAGAGAGAGAGAGAGAGAGAGAGAGAGAGGTGGTTTGGTGTGACAAATGAGGACTCATCTCATAATGCATATGTGAATTAAACCAGAGCATCTGGATCATTGTCTTGAATCTTTCCTTCCATATGTAAATGTAAATGCAGATAAAGAAACTAGTAATACTAATATCATATGGAGAAAAAGCATAGATGTTTACTCTGGAGCCTTGTTCATGATGGTCTTTAGGAACATGTGATTTGGTAGGTTACTCTTGCCCAGAGTCCAATGTTATCATTTAGAGACAAACTATATGTTCAGTGGTCAAAAACAGAGATGCTATGGAAGCTGAATATATAAAGGCTTAGGAAGTTGAGCAGGTCAGAATGAAGCCTGACTGGTGAGTTGATGTTGCCATGCAAACCCTATACTTACTGGTGATTATCAGCAATTTAGGTTGCTAATAATAAATTCCAAAAGGGGTTTCCTAAGAATGTGTTGGCTTATGTACCCATGGTTTCTGAGGGAAAATGGAGTTCGGGAACAGAATGTTGGGATGTCTTGAACCACTTTCAGATAATAGAATTTGGATATTTTCATGAAGTCTAACCTTGTTCCTTTGTTCTTCCTGGCATTAAATGTCATTCCTCCTCCCTACCACTCCAATCTAAGTAGTACAGGAGTGAATTCTAGGGCATTACAAGTGATGGGGCAAAATAAACAAAAAGCACATCATTTTGTTATGAAAAAAATATCTAAATCACTCAGGATTATGTACTTGTTTTTTTTTTTCTTTTCTTTTCTTTTCTTTTTCTTTTTCTCAAGGAAAGGTTTTTTGACCTGGGCACTGTTGATATTTGGTACCTTAGAATTCAGTGTTTTAGGGGACTTTCTTATATACTGTAATGTTTCTAAGTATTGCTGGCTTCTACCCACTCACTAGTTTTCAATAGAAACCACCTCCTAAACTGAAATATTGTAAAGACATTACCAAATATCAAATTATAAGAAAACTCACCACCTGTTAAAAAACTCTAGAGTGACCCAACTACATAATTGGTAATATAGTCATAAAATTTTGAAGGATTACCTAACTATCTATGTGTGTTTGATCGATTCATTTTCATTTCTTGGCCACTCTTTACTCTTCTGTAAACAACGTCCTGCAAAATTTTTTCTAGTTCTAAAATCCAAAGAGTTTAAGTGTACTATATTAAGTGAAGGCACTGGGCACATTTCTTGGGAGAATCTGAAGACTCAGTGGAGATTTTCTTATGAACTACTTGGTATATATTTAAAAAGAATAATATAGAACTTTCCCTTTCTACAAATTTGTGTTATTTTAGAAGTAAATAAATAGTAAATAATCATGGTATTTTTAGCTACATGAGTAGATTATTTTTATTTGTTCTTTTTAGATACACATGACAGTAGAGTAAAACTGGACATATTTATACAAACATGGAGTACATCTTATTCTAATTAGGACAATGGCCAGTTCTATGTGAGAACGCTGACAGAATTCAGAACGTTAAGAATCATGAGGAGAAAAAGGGAAGGAGAGCCCTGTCAATTCTACCCAACATCCTTGCATACTACAAGCCATCCATAAAGAGCATACATCATTCTTTTAATTTTTAAAATACCTTTCAGTTTTTGTTTGTATTAGGTTTCAAGGGTTTTCCATTCTCTAGAGTATCAGTTCAATCTTTCTTTTGGATTAAAGACACATAAGCAAAACTATTCAATTCATATTCAATTCAGAGTATAGAGTGCTCCTCACATCATTACTGTTTCCAAGACCCAACTTAATCACTGTGATAGACATAAAATAAGAAGGAGAACGTTATCATAAGCTTCATCATTAAGAAACTTAAAAATCCAGCTAAAGTAACACTATTAACCCAAGGGCTTCAATTACAAATGATTATATGATAACATGTATTTAAGTACTAAATTGTTCTTAAGTATCATGAGAGGGCTTCAGAAGATGGAGGTGTCACAAGTGATGGTCAGAGTGTGTTCTCCCCAGAATTATGTGCTAGAAAATAGCCCTAAATCATATGGTCAGATAATATATGAATATTATTTTCATATTTTCATTAAATATAATGATAAATAAAAGTAATATACATATTTATGTATACACACACACACACACACACACACACACACACACATATATATATGACATAAGTTCTTTAAAGACTAGGAATGTTACAGCTTTCTTAGATTTCATTGGCAATAGTAAATTCATTATAACTTTTCTTTTGGCATCAGTTAATATTTTCTGCAGGTTTTAATTCATATGATATGATTTACACATGTTTTTCATACCATTTTGAGTAAGATTGCGGCTGGGAAGGGGAAAAATTCACTGATTTAGGAAGCATGGGGAAAGTGACTTATGTGAAATACCTCTTAGAACTCTTTATGTTTCACATGATAATGCCCACTAGTGACAAAAGATGCTTGTAGAGAGAGCTCATTCTTATCTTCTTTCTTCTTCAGTGGCACACAGGATTAGCTTTTGATAAGTTTAATAATATAGAAGTTGGCTTTTAATTTATATTGATTACCAAGACACACATTCCATAGATCTTCTAATGTTTCAACTTTTCATCCCTTTTCCAAAGAAGTTTGATTAACAGAAGCCACACAATGCCAAACTTTGATGTCAAACACAGGGCTCCTTCTGGTCTAAAGCCATTATCAATTTGGAAGCTTCTTTTGAAACTGCTGATGGTGTCTTTGAATTTCTGTATCTATGGAATATATTGGCCCAAGGCAGAGATAGCAGCTAATATGTCTCATTATGTAGCTGCAAAGATGAATCATTCCTTCTCACATAAGACCAAAAACATACTACCTCGTGTTGTTTAATGCTCATATCACATTCAAATAGGCAAAGTCTGAAAGATAATTTTGCATGGGCCAAAGGGATATATGTGTACACTAAAACAATTAAGAATGAATTAAATAGACTTGAAATATATACTCTTCTACTGAGTGTAATTTGGTGGCATTACTTGTATAAATTTTGATTCTGTGCTTGCTTTCTTTAATTGCTATGATACTAATGGCAGCCAGTACAAACCACATCATTTTCTGAGTCTTGACTTCCTTATTTTAAAATGGGATGGTTAAACTAAGTAATCACTGTGACCCCTCCAGATAAAAGAATTTTTAAGTATAATTTTAACCCTTATTTTCATTGATTTCATGTGCATTGATATGCATGTTAATCTGTCTCAAATGCAGAATTTTAAACACTAATTAGGCATTCAGAACATTTGTTGTATATCATAATTATTATTATTATATATTTGAAGGTCTTACGTTTTCAGTTAAACTTTAATTATTTTAGGGACAAGATTAATATCACACACTTTTTATATTTTTACTGTATGGTAAATCTTGAATAGACTGATATTTTTCAATTTAATAGAATACTTGATTGTATAAGAAGATGTCTCTAGGGTCCAGAGAATGAGAGGAAATAACACGTACCTAATTGTTACTATCCTAGATATATCTGAGAGATAGGAAGAACATTCCCTCTGTATAGGAAAGAAAACTAAAGGGAACTGGATCCAGAATTTACTTCTCCTAAATGTCTGACTTAAAATCATGATAAATATTTTCTACTGAAGACATTATAAACTGAGCATCCATAATCCAAAAATTTGAAATTCACAATGCTCTAAAATTGTAAACATTTTGAGTATTGACACAATGTTACAAATAGAAAAGACCACACTCTGAAACATTGTTGCATGTATAAAATTATTTAAAATATTTCATAAAATTACTTTCCTCCTGAGTGTGTAAGGTATTTATGAAATATAAATGAATTTCATGTTTATTTTGGATAATGGATACTCAATCCATATTGAATTAGTTGTAAAAATTACATTCCTTTACCTCACAATTTGCCTTGGTTTTCTTATTTTGCTAGCTTGAGTCTGTGACATGGCTAACTATACATATGATAAACCTTTCTTCTTCCTTTACCATGTGTGTGTGCATGCGTGTTTGCATACACATACACACACACATACACACACCACAATCACACCCATAAGCAGCACATTCACACACTACCAGAGACATAAAAGTAGAATTTTCATCAAAGGAAAAGGAAAAGATCATGGGAAACAGTAGTAATTTCATCTGTTCTCTAATCTTTGATTTATTTTTCTAATACAAAAGTTCATAATATGTAAAAACAATGTTTGTTAATGATAACATTAGCCTCTTAGATTCCAGAGTATAAAAGACACTTGAGTACTCAAGGTGAGAAGCACAAGGGAAGAACTAAAGATAATTCATACATTCTTCAAATTAAAAAAAATGAATCAATTATATCTTGGTATAATCACTGGAAAGGGAAATATGAGGTTGGACCTTTGAACTTGGAATATGTGTGGATACCTTGATCTTAACACGTGAAATCACAATGGCAACCAACATCATAGGGTGAGAAAAATAAGAATTTTCCCATGTATCTTTCTCTGTTGGATTAGTCTTTCCACTGATGAAATCTCCTAGGTCTTAATACCGTAAACTATTTTACTATGGCTCTCAAGTTGTTCTAATGTGTTACTGATGTGTCCCATTTCCTCCCAAGTTCCAACAGAAAATATATTTTTCCAGGGATTTTTATGTGGAAAACAACACTTTGACTTAATTTTTAAGTTTTCTATCCAATAGCTTGCTTAGAACAATCACAGTTATATAATATTTTAATGCAACTTTTGCTATAGAAATAAACAAGGAGAAAGGCATAAATACAGAATTGTGAAATTCCAAAATATTAGGGAAAATCTGTGATTTCTTTTAGTTTTCTTATGAATTTTTTTACATCAATAGTATTGAAATTTAAATTTATACTCTATTCTTAACTTTTTGTTTACATTTGATGATGTTAAAATTTACAAATTGACCCTATATTTCAGAGATTTTCCTAGAAATGCATAGGTAGTGGTGCTTGGATGTAGTCTCAGCTATGCACTAAATCAAACAATCCTAAGTAACTTACCTTCAAGGTTTCAGTTGTTTTAAACATGAAATAAGTTTATAGAAATGGGTGTAACTGAGCTGGGGCTGTAGTTCAGTGGAAGAGTGCTTATCTAGCATGCATAAGGCACTGGGTTTGATCCTCAGCACCACATAAAAATAAACAAATAAAATAAAAGCATTCTGTTCATCTACAACTACAAAAAAGGGGGGGGAGAAATGGATATATCTTCCACTTTCAGCTCTAAAATGCTAAGGATTTTCATTTATTCTTTCATTATTGGCTAATATTAACTACTAAGGTCCCCTTGCTTACTTTTTATTTGTTTTTATTTTACTGCATAAAAGACCACATATTTTCCTTGGTCTTTTCAAGGAACTGAACCTTTGAAGAGGGATATGCTCACATTTTTGAGAACTCATAGCTCAGAACTATAGAACAAAAGAAAAGGAAAGAAAGTAAGAAGAAGGAGGGTAGAATTGAGTTGGTAACAAGTTGATTTTGAGCCACCTACTTACATAGTTCACCTTTAATCTCAAAGTCTTCTTAAATTCACTGATTTATGTAAAATCCTACCTTCTCAATTCCTTGAACTCTTCATTTACAATGAGTTTTACCTGTATATTACAGGAACCATTCACTCCATGGTTACAATCTTGACCCTGTCATCACCAATACTTCTGAAATAATGAATCCAAACATCTGACTTTCTGACCATCATCTCACAGATCATGTACTCTGGTCCTTTACCTCTAACCAGGTGACTAAAATATTTCCAATCTCTGCTTTCATCGTCATATCTTTATCTTCATCCTTAGCCTGCATTTTTGTGCTTTAGTAGTATAAGCTCAAACTTGCAAATGTTCTTCACATTACCTTCTTTTGTCCAATCAAACCTCCTTTAAATGTCAAGTATGACTGACTGATATATATATATATATATATATATATATATATATATATATATATAACTACATGTGACTCCAGAAGATCACAATTCAGCTGCCTGTTTCATTTATGTTCATTTTCATGTAAAAATTAATCTTATTACATGTCACAGCATATTTCTTTGTCACTGAGAAAACTACTATTTTATAGTCTACTTTCTTCTCGAATATCTAAACTATACTCTTCTGTCACTATTGTTACATTATAATCATCTCATTTTTCATTAAGAAAACAGGCAAATAGGAGACTGGCTTCATCAGTACAATGAGTAGTCCATCATCTGGCATATATCTCAGCCCAGATTAGTTTTCTTTTCTTTTATTTACTTTCTTTCCTTTCTTTCTTAATATTTCTCTCTCCCTTCCTTCCTTCCTTCTTTTCTTCCTTCCTTCCTCTCTCCCTTCCTTCCTTCCTTCCTTCCTTTCTGTGCAATATTGAAGCAAATATTCCTCACTCTATCTAAAACTAATACCTCCAGATGGGCCATAGATGCTCATCACCTTCCTACTAACCAGAGCCAAACAGTGACTCTATAGTTCTCCCCTCATTCATATCTCTCATATTATCAATTGCTTCCATAATACAAAAAAAAAATTTCCTTAACTAAAAATATATCTCAGTACCATCAATATTATAAAATCTTTCTTTGATTCTCCCTCTTCTCATCCTCTACCCCACACTTGATTCTCTTCAGGAGAAATTTAAAATATTTTCTGTTTGCATGTATTCCATTTTGTTACCTTCCCTTTTCTCTCAGTTCTCTATAATTTGACTTAAATATCCACCACTTTACAAGTAACTCCTTGCATAGTCAGAAATCATCCCCCTTTTGACATATCCAAGTGGTAACCATCAACATTATCAAAATCTAGCAATAAGACATATACCATTTTCTCCTTTTTAAAACACATTTCCATAGTTTTTAAAAATGCCACAGTATTTTTTCCTTCTATATTAGAAATTATTTCTTGTCTATTTCATTGTCTGTCTCCTCTTTTGTTCAATATCTAAATCTTAAAAAGATTTAGGGTTTTTGTTTTTGCTTTTTTGCTTTCAGGGATTGAACTCAGGGCACTCGGTCACTGAGCCACAAACACAGCCCTATTTTGTATTTTATTTACAGACAGGGACTCAGTGAGTTGCTTAGCACCTTGTTTTTGCGGGAGGCTGGCTTTGAACTCATGATCCTCCTGCCTCAGCCTCCTGAGCTGCTGGGATTACAGGCATGTGCTACTGCATACAGCTGAAAGATTTAAGGTTTGATCTTCTTTTATATTGCCAGTTTATCCTGGGTGAGGTCACTAATCCCATAGTTTAAAAACTATTTCTATAATAGCGAGTCATCAAGAATATACTTCTAGCTTAATTGTTTTTTAGAGATTTAAAATCAAGTGTCCAATGTAATATCTTCTTTTGGATATATGTGGACATCTCATGATCAATATATGTGAATCTGAATTCATAAATTTACTTCCACATCTATATAGACATATTTTTTGGGGGGTCAGCTTTCCCTAATTCAGTGTGAGGCACTGTCATCCAACCTGCTGAAGAAACTCATAACTGGAGACTTTCACCATTCCTTTGCCCATAAACGCCTATTAATTCAATTTCTGGAGTTTATCTGGATCTACTCACTATCTGCTCCACATTGCTATAACTCTAGTCCAAACTACAATCACCTGCCGTCTGGGCTGCTGAACCTGTCTCCCATCCAGTTCTTCTTGCTCCTTTCTACAGTACATTCTGCCTTTGTTTTTACACAAAAGTCACAATAATCTTTTGAAACATAAAACTGAATATATCAGACCCCTGGTACCGACTCATATAGGCATGTGCATGAGCATGCACACTTAAAGTCCTCTAACAACTTATAATTTCAATTAGAACAAAACAGAAATTCTCTTCCATAGACTACACAGCACATAGAGCCCCACATGATTTGGAAAATGCCCTTTTATCTGACCTGATCATTCACTATTCTTGGTTTCTGTTCTCTAATTAAGTTTTTTTTTTTATTTCTTTTATTTCACCCTCACCCCTGCATTCTTCACCCAAAGTATTTTTTTCTCTCAGTTCTTTGCATGTTTGCTTCATTCATTCTCTATTAATAACTCTGATTTTAGTGACTTTTGGATTGCAAATTACCCTTGATAAAGGACTTTTCTGATTAGCTGATCTAAAGTATCCAAACCCATTCTAGTTACTGCACACCTTCCTTATTCCTTATGGCTATTTGAATTTGTTCTATATCTTTGCATTACCATCATTTATCTTCTCTAACTATAAGCAAGCTCTCTACCAGCATGGAATTTGTCTCTTTTACTACTGTACTTCTAAATTAAGAACAGAGTTCAATGTATATAAGCTGAATGAATGAATGAATGAATGAATGGACAGCAATGCTACCAAAATATATAGTGTTAAGAATTTGGAATCACAGAGCAGGTGGCATCCAGGTTAGGAAAGGAGGAAATGTGGCAGAATTTGCTCCCAGGGCTATGTACAAGCTAGACAAGTGGTCTACCAGTGAGTCACACAACCACACCCTAGAATGACACTTTTAACCAGAAGTGATTAGACAGGAAGACGTAACTGTCTATCATTCTCTGGGAAAAGTAAGCTTTGCAGTGTGGCCTGAAGAGAAGCACATATGTAGATTTTGTGAGAAATGAGGTAGATTATATGAGAAAATGTGAGTTCCAATTTGCAAAAAGTCATCATAAGGTATTTTCTCTTTACCCTCGGACATTGAAAAGAACATAGAGTTGTGATAAAGTTTAACAAAGAAAATGAACTGGACGGTCATGAGACATACTATATATAGCCTGAGGGTACTGACAGCAGGAGGTTTTGATTGTGCTGAAAGAAAGTAGATGAGGGCTGAGGGGAGGCAGGATAGAAAACATGGAGGATCAATCTCTATTTCATGGCTTCATTAGAGTGGCATGAGGTTCCTGAAGCCAGAATTTAAAAAGGCAATCAGTATAGATAGGTAAATCAGGTCAGACAGCATCAAGGAGGCCAATTTGGGTCTGGGAAGTTAAAGAGGGATTGAAAGGTTAATGCCTTCAGAGCTCTTCCTTCACCTTTATCAAGATAACCTGCCCCTGCTCCAATCTGTTGCTAAGGTTACCTGTCCCAGGGACTGTCCCTCCCTACAGGGAGTTATAAAGGTTGTTAATTAATTTACCCTGGGCTCCTTTCCTGCCCAGATCTTCTTCTCACCTTATGGCCATCCCACTGGAGCATCTCCTGGGCCTAGCCACCATGCAGGAAGGAGAGGGATAAGGGAAAGAGAGCAGGAGAACAAAGGAAGCCTAAGACATATGAAAAAGGCAACATTCTCCCACTTCTTGGGATACCAGGATAGCAGCTATGGCCCTCATCTCTCTCCTGGGAGAAGTCTATGTTACCCCTTTTTCAATAAACTCCTCTTTACATGCTTGCCTCCGTGTACTTCTCTACTGTTATACTTCAACCTGTGAGGAAGCAGGACTTGTCAGCAGTAACCAGTGGTATCATTTCCACGTGAGTTTAATTAGTTATTATCCCCAGCAAACAATGACTCTTAATTATGATCCTATAAACATATATTAGTCAGGATTCTCCAAAGAAACAGAAACAAAGGCTCACATAATATCAAAGGCTGGATATTCCCACAGTGGCTGCCCACAGGCTGGAAATTCAGGGAAACTTCTGCTCAGTCCAAGAAGTTGAAAGTCTCGGAACAATGAATCATCAGATGATGCAGCCCCAGTCAAAGGCCAAAGGCCTGAAAGCTTCCTGGAGAAAAAACATTAACCAAGGCAATTCTATGTCCTAAAACTAAGAGCCTGGAGTTGGGCGTCCACCAGTGATAGCAGGAGACTATGGCATCTGCTTTGGGAAAAGAAAGAAAGAGCAAGAAATCACAACTTCCCGTTCCTCCACCAGGACCCAGACTTCTACATGGTGCTGCTCATATTCAGGATGGGTCTTCCCCTCTCAGTCTACTCGTCCACCCACAGTCTTCTCTGGAACACCCTCATAGACACACCTGTAAGTATACTGTATCAATTCTCTAGGTATGCATCCATCTAGTCACGTAGACAACCAAAAGTCATATCACAGTTATATATATTTTTTCACAAAGTTGAAAATATTTATAAATTTCAAATTGAAAGTATGAGTTTCTACTTGCTATTAATCTAATTGTATTTCAGAATGAAAGGTCCCTCCAATAACTGAAAGTACTCAGCACAATATTCTAATTATTTCATAATTATAAAAATATACAGGTGTAAACATAGGTATAAACCATGGATTCAACATACACATATGTGACTACATGTGTTTGTATATAAATAGCACCTAAGGGTGCACATCATCTATATGCCTGCATAGATTAAATAGTATGAATGTAATAATTTATGTAAAATGTATCTACTTATTACTATAGTAGTAATGTTACAAATAAATGCATATTGTTAGACCAAATGAAAGTAATATTGAATAAAGTGTCCATTTCTATCAAAAATGTTTAAATGTATGAGTTTTGAATGAAATTTAAAGGTTGCTTTTTGCTGATACGTAGAGAAGACACAGTTTCAAATAAAGAGAAGTATTGGGGAGGAGAATTAGAGTTCAAGGCTTAAAAGATGTGGAGGTCAGAGGTATGTCAAGGTAGTTGTATGATTACAAGCACTGAAAAGCTGCCTTGGATGATATGATATGAGCAAATTGTATGCATTTGCTCACATAAATAGCTATGAAGATTTGCAAAAACTGTAGACCATAGACTGTTAAGGGGAGAAGAAGGGGTAAATGGTAAATATGCTTAGCTATATTTCAAGTAGAATTATGTGGTGTAATAACATGCCAGAGATTAATAAAGTATATTAAAATAATAATAACTCCTCTCCCTAAGCATGCTATGAAGTGATGCCCATTGTACAGGCACAAGGAGAAGGGCACTGAGAATAACCTGAAGATCAAGGCATACAATGAAGAGTATTGAATTTATATGTTCAGAATGCAAATTATTTCCCTGGTCGTTTCAAATTTTTATTCAATCCAAAGGCGGAATAAACATATAAACATCATTAAATGGTTTCTAAAGTGAGGATACATAAAAATATCTTCTTTTTAGCCATAGACAAATAATAATCCCCCTTCAAAAAGCCTTTGCAAAAGAGCAACTTAGCATATAGACAGTCTCCCAGTGACCTGCCACTTAGCTGAGAATAGGCAGGGAAAAAATACCCATGCCAATGAAACCTGCCTCAGATCTAAAACTTCCACTCCATTAATTCTTTTCTTTGGCAAACACAGAAATGAAAGGTGGGCTGAAGAAAAGCTGAGAAGACAGTGAGGTGTGAGAAACAAAGAGCAGTGTCTCTCTTTATCCAGGGCTTTGCCACAGCCTCTCTCATTTCCTGGGCATTGTTATCCAAGAAGCCAGGTGGAGTGGAGCAGGCAAATACAAGATTATCTCAGACAATGAGTAGTAGTGCATTGGAGTTAATCTATGTGCAATGGATCAATAGTGTGATCCTTAAGATAGAGAAGTGGCCAAATCAAATGGGCTTTCTGTTTGCTTTGTTATTTAGGCTTTGAAGCTCTATTTTGAAATTTTCACTTTGTCTTGCTTCTTAAAGGTGTTCATGCAAGTAAAAGACTGCATTCTAGTCTGGGCTAAATACCTCAGGGCCCAATAAAGGCAAGTCAGTGCTAATTTGTAGCCTGGCTTTTTTAGACACAAAGGCACAGTTTGAGATAGACTTGAGTCGTACTGCACTCCTTAAGTATCAAATAGGAACTGATCTTTTTTTTTTTTTTTTTTTGCATCCTTTGGAGTTCTATTTGAACTTGGAAAATATTTCTACTTTAACTTTTAGACTAATTCACCTCTCTTTGGGGGTACTACCCTAAAATGAAGAACCATATTTATGTCATACACTCACCTCCAAATGACCACTAAAATTCATACAGAATAAGCAAATTTAAAATTTACAGATCACCTCATTTAGCATGAACAGAATGTAACTGGAAACACACACATACACACATTACAAAAAACAAAGTGCAATTTACTTTATGTATTTCTCTATCTGATCTTACAAATCATATTTAATTCCTTTGTGGCTCTATCAAGGTCTAACAACTTAAGATTCTATAATCATCTTATTACATTTATGGCAATCAGATCACTAAGTAGTTAGAATCCTGGCTCACAAAAAAACAGGAAATGCATGTAGACTACTCTAAAACTTTGAGAATAAACTAATTTATATCAGAGGGTAAAGGGAAAGTGTAGTGAACACTTTTACAAAATAGGCTGTTACTCTCTTGTAATTCTACCCAAAGAGTCTTTTATTTATCAGTTCACTAGGCTCCAAGGCAACAAGAGTCCATTCTGAACTCTGATCTGCTCTAGCCACTGTGTATCCAACCAGCAGAATGTTTGCATGGCTTCAAGGAAGAGATTTTGCCAATGCTTTTAGTAATCCAATTAAACTTTGAAGAAGCCTTAGTTATTGTAACATCAGAACATTCCAAGTGTAATATTTTGTAATTTTTTTCTATCAACCATTAACTGAGCAGTGGTTCTTCAAGCAGGTTCTCCTAAGCTACATTGGCATTGGTTGGGAACCTATCAGAAAAGCAAGTTCTTGGGCCCCAGCTCAGGTCTAGGAAGTCAGAAACTCTGGAATGTAGAGCAGCAATCTGTTTTTAAAAAAGTGTTCAGTGATTCCAAGTTCCACTCAAGTATGAAAATGACTGGTCATAGTAGAGGAACACTGGTAACCCCAAGAGTCAATGTATGTTTGGTTTTATTTTAAAATATTCAGATAGAGCTGGGGTCTGTGGTACCTATCCACAATCCAAGTGACTCAGAAGGCTGAAACACGAAGGTCCCAAGTTCAAGGCCAGCCTTAGCAACTTACAGAGACTGCGTCTCCAAATAATTAAATAAAAAACAACTGTAGACATAACTCTATTGTAAAGGTTTCCCCAAGATTCAATCCCTAGTACTGGGGCAGGGGACAGGGGAGAAGATTGAAAGAAGTTAAAGCAAATAGGGTTTTGTTTGGATTGTTATTTAGGTTTTGAAGCTCCATTTCAAAAATTACCCTTGTTTTTTAAAGGTGTTCATGTGAGTAAAATGTATATGGGCAAATCTCCATAGAATGTATGTCCTTTGCAACAACCATCTTATGTTTATAATTATTATCCTAATTTTCTTGATTAAGAAATTAAGGTTCTGAGTGATTGGATTTATTAATCTATTCATTAATTCCCAAAGATTCTTTGAGTGTCTAGTATGTGACGAAAACTATTCCAGGCTTTGATGATTAGTAGTGAAAAAGAAAATGAACAAAAGTCCCTGCCCTTCTACAGTCCACATACTTATAAGGAGATGCACCCTAAAACGATTAATATGATAATACATTGTTAAAGAAAAAGAGGGCTCAGTGTTGGGACTAGCATGGAAAGGTGAGCAATGACTGCTCACTGGAAAGATTTTTAAGGTTGTGTAAATAAGGTAAAGAAGAACTTCATAGAAGGGACAAGGGTTTCACACTAGGGGCAGCAATACTGGGCAAGTAACAAGAATCTTGAAGAATAAATTAGATGTGGTATGTTTGAGGGACAAGAAGTGAAAGAGTCTCATGACTGTAGATTTTATGGAAAGGAAAAGAAGTGATAAGATTGGAGAGAAAGGTTGGGATAAAACTGTAAAAGTTTTCAAAACCTAGATAATTGTTGATTTATCTAACATTGTTAAGCACTGAAAATGTTTAAAGCATGATTCTAATGTTATATTGATGGAATAAGCAAGCAATGGTAGCAAGACTTTTGGGAGTAGAGGCAGGAAGAGGAGTCATATGCCCACAACAGATCATTAGATTCCAAGCTCCTTAGAGGTAGGATCCGTGTCTTAGAGCACTTAATTTCCATAGTCCTAACAACGACAACTATGATTACAGATTTTTACATGTGAAATAAATAAATGTCATAAACCTGATGCTGACACAAAGAAGGGATGGAATTCATATTCTGGCAATGTAGAAAATACTACTGCAAGAGACCTCACAAATCAAGCTTTGAAAAGATTCAGTGCCTACATGTGAGAAACCAAGAAAAACAAAAATTCCAATGGCTCAAGTCTGATAGACTTTGTGACACTTAAAAAGAGTTAAGGGCAAAAGCATCATTTCAGGATATCTTAATTTTGAGATTGTTTTAGGACATCCAAATGGGAACTCTATGGAGGTGGTTGGAAAGGAGATCCTAAAAGAGGAGACATTTTTGGAATTATTTGTTGTCATAAATATGGTCAATAAATAAATAAATAAATAAATATGGTCAGAATTATGAGTCTTTATAGTATGTGGCAAATAAACTACCTCCTATTACTTTCAAAACAATAATATCTCCTTGAAATCTATGGCATCTGTAAAATTGTACCTCCCTCACTTAACATTCAGGATTAGAATTTATAGAAGAGCAGAAGATCCAGAACCTGAACTTTGTGAGTTGAGTCATTTGTGGCAGGAGAAAGAGAAGGGGATAAAGTAGGAAGGAGCAGACATTTAAATATATCAGTCATTTCCTGCCATAGGAGCCAAGAAGAGAGCTCAGAGGAACGATGGAAAGTAGAAAATACAAAGGCCAGAGAGAAAGATGGAACAGACTTGGACCTAGGTATTTGGTGACAAGAAGGTCATCAGTGATCTTTGTGACAACAGCATCAATAGAGTGGTGGGGGGAAACCAGACCTCAGGGTACAAAGGAGCACCCAGCAGGTGGGGGGCTTCTCAGTCATTTCACTTGCATTGGCCTGAATCTACATCTCTAGTGTCCTCAAAAGCCGGGATATTTTATTTGTATTTATCATCTCTACGCCTCCCACTATGCTCATGCACACATACACATAGGATAGCAGAAAGTAAAGTCTAAGCAATATAAAGTATTTCACTCACAATTCAGAATGTGCCCCCAGGAGTCTTTAATGACTGAGATTGGGGTTCTTCACTTTCGGAAAAAGTATGATTTTCCTCATTTCCTGTCTCCACTTTCCTGAGATTTTTACATATTCCTTACTTAATACCCCCTAGTGATGAACAAAGTTTTTGCATTTGATTGACACAAAATGGGAGGTATTTTGAAAATCATTATCTTACACAAAAAAAGAGTTTGAATCACCTTTCAATATGTCAAATCATGCATTACATAAGCAATTGTTAAATATTTTGTGTAGGGGGAGAAGTTAATTTAAGGCACTTATGATTAATGCCACTCATGACAGTTGTGAAAAAAATTGTAACCTCTGGTGTACCTGTTAACCCCTATTGTCCTCTCTGAGGTCAGAATGAGCCCCAGGCAAAATTATGCTGCCCTGAAGGTTTACTTTTGATAGCCTCAGCGCCCAGTTTTCAGTATTTTCCTTCTTTCCTTTTTTTACCCTTAGGTGGCTGTGTGCTCCCAGCTCACTCTTGAGTAATTCCAGGGGATTTTTAGCTGATAAAGGCTTAAAGTATTAGCTCACAGAAGGTATTTGCATTTCAAAAAGGAACTCAGGAAGACTAAACACAGATCCAAAGTGGAAATGTATAAGAATTTAATCCCAAGCGTTGGTGACATTGATGCAGAAGAGATTTCGAAACAGTGCAAATTTTTGGTTCCCCTCAAAGCACACCCCGTATGTAGAAAGTCTTTCTGAGAAGTCAGTTACAAAAATGATTATGATTTGGGAAATAAAATGGTATTCTAACGTGACCTTGCAAAATGAGGCCACCTTTCAATAACTGATTGAAAAGAGTTCCGTTGAATTTACATAAACAGTAATTTCCACCTCTAGAGATGTCTATTAAGCAATTATTATTATTTATTTTCTAATAAAAGAAAAAACGATAACACTTCCTTTTGCATCAAAGATTTGGACTTATTTCAGAACAGTCGGCATTGGAATACATTCAACAGAGTCAGTGGTATCTCTTGTTTTCCCCTTCAAGGAGTTTCTGGCTCCTTAGATATCAAGGGAATTAATTTCCATCATGCATTTTCTGCTTCATCACCAGGAGCCAATCATGAACAAGGTTGATGCTGCTTCAACAGAAAGCTTTAATATGAAATCCTCATATTGCCATCGTATCTTTAAAAGAAACAAAATTCTCTCCGACTCATTTTGGAGGCAGTGTGGCATAGTGGGCTATTTATTTGAAAATCGCCATTACTAATTTGCTGTCACCCTATGCACATCCCTTAGCTTGCCTGGGCCTAAGTTTATACACATTAAATATAAGGTTTCCTCATTTTAAAAATAAATGGATAGTTTGGCTACGTGCTCTCCAAAACTGTCTTCTACCTATCTAGAGAAGTCACTTTTTTGAACTCTTATATTTCTAATAATTTTTTTTCCTTCAAAATGAAAATAAATAAATAAAAAGCACTTAGCTCTGGTGCTCATGGAAAATTCTCTTATTGCTTGTTAATCTTGTTCAAGTAGTGGCTAAGCCCTGGAGGCAGTTTGTTTAATCTAACACTCCTCTTAGCCTAGATCAGGAAGAATGAAATAATTTCTGAATCACCCAGGAAAGTGCCTTGCTGTGCAGAATTAAGGATACTCTTCCTAATTCAGTCTGCTTTTGGAAGTGACCTCCTTTTTCAATGACTTTCCCCCCATTATTACTACCCCTTTCCCAAGCGCCCAGTGCCTGGAGCCCCACCCTACAAGCCACTCCAGGTGCCCCATTCCCACTCAGTGTCCTCTGTCCCTTGCCCCTACAGATGTGCTTCATCTTACAGAGGCTACAGCAGTGTTTCATTCTCTGAAGAGCCCTGACTAATCATCCTAGCTTAGCGGAAAGTGTTCCCGATATAACATAAATAGGGACTGTTGGAATGAGTCCTGTTGCAAATACTCTGCCTCAAATGCTGAAGTATCAGCTGTGTATCACGATAGCTAGAATGATTCAGTAGATGAAAAGCCTACAATGTGTTCAGTATGTTTTTTAGATAAATGCTTATGTGTATATTTTAATTTTCATAGCATATGTGATACACAGCTGCCCAGGTTCTTTTGGGGGGTTTGTCTCTTAAACCTTTTTCTTTCTCCTTTGTCTGAACACTTCAGTCAAACTAAACTAGTCACTGCTCCCAGGAACAGCTGTCATCTTTATTTAAAAAGTCTGGCATTCCATCCACTCAGGTTAAAAGCACGGTGTAAATGTAACTTTCATGAACTTTCACTTTCATAGAAAGGTGTTTGTATCGACTTCACAAGAGCCTGCGTGAAATGCTGCATAAAAAGCATCTAACTTTGTGACTCAATAAATGTTAATTATTATTAAATTATTTGTGAGGTCTTCTCTTTTCTTCTCCTTAACATCAAAAAAACACATTTTTATAAAACTATGAGTCAAATTGATAAGGAACTGAATTAACTCAGATTAATATTTGGCAATTAGCTTAAAATATAGAAAACAACACCAGAGAGGGGGAGTGGAGAATAAAATAATTATATTCTGAATAAACCTGAGCAAAGTCAAGCCAACATAGGGATTTCAGTAGATTTCTGGCAGGTTCTATGGAAAAGGCAGGCAAAAGGGTGACCATCTTTACAGTTTGGGGATCAATTTTCTTTCAAAAAGCAATCTTTAATAATTAGAACAGTGTTATAGTCATGGCCACTTTACTTTTTCAATAGTTCTGTACCTTTGCATTTTTACAGAACTCAATCAACTTTTCAGCTTTTTTTCTCAAAATCCTTTCCTTTTCCCATTAGTCTGTTAATAATCATTGCTTTCCTGGCATCCCCATTTTGTCAGGTTATTATGCATTCCTCAGCATTGTGAAAAATGAAAAGTGGAAAAATCACATATTTTTCAGCTGACTTAACATTGCATAAAGTGCTGAAATTATTAATTGAACATCTTGATTATAAATTAGGTGGAAATAATGTTGAAGAAGCAGCCCCTAGTCATATAGGATTATTATTAGGGCTACACACTGAATGATTTGAATTTCATTCTGGTAATAGTAAATATAGTTAATACCAATGAATATGAGCTCATAGATTTTGGCTGAATATCAACCAAATCAAGCAAGCAATTGCCTTTGCAATTTTGAGGTTTACATCCTAAAACTGTGTGACTGCTACATCTTTGCCCCTTTAACTGCTGGAGAACTACATCAAGAGTTTAGAGCCAAGCTAATAGCTCTGTCCCTTCCAGAAACATATAATCCAAAAATCACAACATTTTTAAAACCTCAGTAAAATTCACTCCACTAATTTCAAAGAGATGATCATCCAAAATGAAGCTATGTGGATGTTCACCTTTAAAGAGTACCATGAAAAATGTGTTCATCTTGGGCAAATTAAAGCATCCTCTGCATTTTAGCAAGTATTTAACTTGCTAAAGATAATAAACCAACTTCAACCTCAGAGTAAAATTTACTAGCATATCAACATTTAATGCTTAATTACAAGCTACTTTTATCTATTCTTTGAAGCAGGCCTGGAAAGATCTTTATCTAACAATATTTTGCATAGTATTTAAGATGGAATTGGTTGAGGTAGCAAATCTCAAAATTTCAATTGCTTAAACATTAAACTTTAAGTTCTTGCTTGCATAACGTTTCTGTGTGGGTGCCCAGATTACTAAGGAGGCCCATTTCCCTATAGACAGTTAGGGATACGTGCTGGTTAGTTTTATGTCTCAGCTTGCCTTGACTATAATAATACCCCGTCACTCAATCAAACACTAATCTAAATGCTGTTACGAAGTTACTTTTGTAGATGTGCTTAACATCTTCAGTCAGTTGACTAAGTAGAGGAGATCACCCTCCATAGTGTGTGTGGGCTTCATCCAGTAGGAGGAAAGATCCTAAAGGCAAAACTAAGATTTCTCTGAGAAAGAAGATGTTCTGCTTCAAGATTGCAGCCTCTTCTCCTGCCCAAGTTTAAAGCCCGCCAACCTTTCTAACAAATTTTGGACATAACAGCCCCACAGTGGAATGATTCATAAGTCTATGTTATTATGATTTTCATTTTTAGTCCTACCTATTGTATATGTGTGTGTGTGTGTACATATGCACAGCATATACGTGAACAAAAACTCATGCACACACATGCATATGGGTGGGGGTGGATAGATGAGGGTGGATGACCACATCCTTCTGGTACTGCTTTTCTGGAAACCCTCACTAAATACAGCACACACCTTTGTTATTCTGTCATTGTCATCTTCCTCCTATATTTGACAGAGAATAGAGGCACAGACAGAGAGCGCAAAATACAACACACATGAAAGTTTTCATAGATCTGTTGGCATATATTATTATTTCGATTGAGAAAAATAGAGGGAAGGTCATCATTGGCTGCAGGAATTAAGAAAGTTCAAAGTGAAGAAGAATTGGAGGAAGGGCAAAAGGAAACTTCAAGATGAAAAGAGGGGTTACAACTTATAGATATTTGATCTGGTCCTATTTGCCTATCTGTCCTGTTGTGCATGATGATCCTAGAGAATCACTATTATGGATGAATGCTGCCTATTCCTCACATGAGTTTGAATAAAAAACACCAAAATGTTGGATGTGCTGATCTGGATTTTGGAGTAAGGATGGTGAGAAATGAGACTCTAGAGATATAGTTAGTTACTTCAGGAGATTGAATTTTACTCTTCAGACAATGAAGAGTTAATATAAAGCCATTACAAGAGGATTGATGTGATCAGTGTCCCACATTAGAAATAATAGTTTTCTTTATTTAAATTTTATAGGATGTTGGAGAAACATGAATGAGACAGATTAGAAAGAAGACTGCAATAACATAGGCCAGAACTCCATGCTTGCATTGTGATAATGTGATTTAAAGAGAGAGAAAGAGTGATAGCAGGGATAGCACTTAATGCCTCACTATATGTAAGGTGTGGGTAAGAAAATGTCCAAAAATATATTTTAGGTTCCAAATTCTGGTGATAAGAAGCTGGTGTAGCTTAAATAAAATTTAAGACACTGTATTTGTTCTCTGAGACATGCTAACCTTTCCTGCAGAGATGACCAGGGTATTAGGCCCCTCTGAGGTCACACACAAGATCCAGATGGGGAAGTGACCCTTACAGGAATGCCCAGTTTCTTTTGCCATCTTCAGACCTCTTGTATTACTATCGCTTACTTCATCATTTCAGGAAGACATTTAATGTTCATTAAGGAGATATAAATAGGTTGCTCCTTTATCAACTCGACAACTGGGTCAATTTCACACTGAGTCATTAAATGTCTTAAGAACTGGTAATATATCATGTTTTAATGACAACTTTAAAATGGTATTTCAAAACCAAAAGATTTATATCCCATTAAGAGATGATTGTAATATACTAATATAAGATTCGACTCACCCATTGAAAGCTGTGTTTTATGGAGGAGGGCTAGGGAGGGGTAACTACTTTGCAGTATTAAAGACAGTTGACCATTTTGGATATATGTTTTTAAAGTAGCATTCATGTAATTGTATCTTGGCAAACACATAAAAAAAACAATATGGGATAACTTTATCAATATTTGAAGGAGACATTTTAACTCAAAAGCATGGATTCAAGGAGCTAGACCAAAAAAAGTCACAAACAAGCAAACACACACAAAAAGCATTGTGTCAATTACTAAAAAGAAACAAACCCAATGTAAATAACAGTTTCAATGCAGTCAGTGAGACCATTTGAATCACAGGATCAGTTCCCAGGTAACCTGCTCCCTAACTAGGTGATCCTAGTGTGGGAACACAAACACTTTTATTGCTCTTTGTATTTTTCTTTTCCCTGTTCAGCCTCCATGATTGCCAAGGATCATTTTCAGGTCTTTGTATGATTCCAGAACCTCATAATATCTACACAAACTTTTTTTTATAATAAATAAAACTCTTTCTGCCTCAATTGTTCTTAACATTATTGTCATTACTCTGTAGCTATTACTTTATTTTCTTATGTCTAACTTTTTACAGTAGCCTCTTGATATTGTACATCATATTTATGAGAATATTCATTCTGAACTTTCAGGAAAATTAGGATTCTTGTTTTTATATTTTCAATTACATTAATTCAATGAAATTTTTATCATCTGACAATTATTCTATGCCACCCCCAAAATCACTGGATTATTCTCCCTCTTGCTAATCTTTGTAGCAGTCATTTCTGTCACTCTTTTTTTGTGTCCCACCTCCAAAAACAGGACAAAATATTGCTTTATCTTTATTTATTTGTACCCAGGCCTAGATTAATTGCCATGTTGTTTCAGTAGCTTCAGTACCATGTTTTCCAAAAGTCAATCAGCTGAAGAAACTGTCCAGTTAACTTTGGGCCCTGTTTACCATGGTGACTATAATGCTATCTCACAGCTATCAGTGTCACTACTGAATGCTTTCAAGCAGGAACTCAAGGTCTTTTTCTCTCAAAGTAGATAAGTGGCTAGGATTTGAGGTGTTTGGGGGATTCTCCCACTAAGTGTATGATTCATAAATATGTCTTTAGTTTTCAGTACTTTGCTTTTGTCACCCATTAAGTAAAAGAAATAGATTGAAGACCTTTCAAGATCTTACACAATTCAAACCTCTCGTGGATATAAATAAATTCTGGACACACAAACAAGTTAAAAAACAAACAGACAAATAAACAAACAAAATAAACCTCCCTTTTAAAAATTTTCCCTCCAAAGAACTACTCTTTTTTTCCTTGGGTCTGGAATGATACATAAAACTATGCTTCATCTGTAAAGTTTTGGTTTACATTTAAGTGGTCCATTTCCCTCCCTACACATTGGAAGCAACATCAATTTAACAATCTTTTACTTTCGTTTTTCTCCTGGCTTCTATATGCAAATTATAGTAAGTAGTGCCAAATAATTTCATGAGAGATGCTAGGTGGTAGGGATGTAGTTGCTACTCAGTATTTGGAGGTACAAGTGGAAGAGGAAAGATTTACAATTCAGAAACTAACTAGCATAGACCTTGCATGACTAATTTAATTTAAACTTTAATTTTCTCACCTTTAAAATAGACTGCTGCTAAAGTGCATTGTAGTTGCAGCGTTTAGTAAGTCTATGAATTATTTGCCAGATTAATGAGGCCACCTAAAAATTTAATGCCACTTTCATTAAAACATTTTTCTGTATGTTATATTATCTCATTCTAAAACTATGTAAGAAGAGAATTATTATTCTTTACTCATACGGAAGCCGTGGGCCAGGGAAGTGAAATGAATGGTTCAGGCCCACAACTATTTTGTGATTGCAGTAGCTATAATTCTTTTTCTTTTTTTCATTTGGATTCTTCTCTGGTTTATTTTCATACACCAGAACATAATGTTCTGTAAGTTTGTTAATTTAGTTAAGAAGGTGAACTCTAGTGATTTGTGTGTGATTCATAGTTTTGATTAGTCAATAACTAATTCTATTCATCAGAACGAACTAGGATCTCTGTGATGTTAGGCTCTGAGGATCCATGAACAAAAAGAGTAAAATTGAAAAAAAAGAAAAAGAAGAAAATAAAGAAAGAGAAAGGGAAAGGAAAAAGAAGAAGAAGAAAAATAAAAAAAGAGTGATAGGATCAAAAACTAATCTCAGATTCTGACAGCAATTTTCTATTTATGAGTGTAAGACTAGAAAAGAAGAATCATTGAACTGTAAGATACAAAACCATAAAATATAAATTCTAATTGTTGCATAAAATGCAGTAAAACCTTTTTTGAAAAGCAGTGCTTCAGTTTTAGAATAATAACAAATTACCAGATAAACTTGACAATGAAAACACTGAGAGAAGTTAGAAATGAACTCTCACTCTTTCTTAGACCATTTTGTCTTTTCCCTCAGGTTTAATAGTAAGTAATGCCAAACATCAACAGAAAGTGTTAGAGTATCCACAGGAACAAAGGACAACCCACTAGCAAAATAGGTAAAAGAACTGAAAAGGCAATTCATAAAAACAGGACATTCAAATGGCAAATGAACATATGTGTTAACTTTATTAGGCTTCTGGGAAGAGAAAAACAAGCCAAATGGAATACCACTAAAGATTTGAAAGAATGCCTACAATATAAGACTGGATCACCAAATACAGGCAAAGATGCAAATCAACTCTCATACGTTGTTGCTAATGGGTATGTAAGATGTTATCACTTCCAAGGAAAACTCTTTGGCCATATCTAGTAAACCTAAAGGTATGTGTATCTCATATTTCATACATGTCAGCCCAAGGTATGTATTCAAAAACCATCCATATATATGGCAGACAAATAATAAATTAAAAAGTGGTACAAAGAATACTATTTATAATAGTCAAAACTAGAAACAATGCAACTATGCATCAATAGCAGAATTACAAAACCAGACATGGTATAATTGCAAAACAGAACACTATAGACACAGCTACAAAAGAGAACTATATGTAACATCAGAAATTATTTTACAAACAAAATATTGAGTAAATTAAGCCATACACAAAAATAATATAGTGCATGATTCCATTTATATAAATAACAAGACTAATGTGTTATTTGAAGTTAGAATAATGGCTACCTTGAAAGTAAAAGAGTTGCTAAAAGAGGTATAAAGAAGCATATGTGTTTATGGTGACAATGTGTTTTCATTTGGTGACTGGATATAAGGGGTGTGTGTGTGTGTGTGTGTGTGTGTGTGTGTGTGTGTGTGTGTGTGTACTACAAAGGTATACTTTAATAGAAAACACATATTAAATTATACCCATGCACATGCATGCATGCCTGTTTTCCCAGGTATTCAAAATAGCACACTACTGGACAATTGTACCTCCAAAATGACCAGAAATCCATTTTTCTCTAGGTGCAATGAAAACGTGAACTGAAAAATGATTAGATCAATGAGATGGTCTACAGAGACACTTCCTATGTCAAACCAGAGTTGCTAATATCCTTTGCAGTGCATATTTATCTTTTAAAAGTTAGGATTCAAAATATCAATTAATTCCTTATAGACACTTAATCCATTACCACTCTTATCAGTTCTGCCTCTCTCTCCTTCATCATTTTTATCTCTTTGGTGGTTGGAGAAGACAACTGTTGCAACTTGAGTCACTATGTAAAATGAGAAGTTAAGGTTTGTGATAAGAAAATTTACTGTTAATTAATAAAATGTCAAATAATGTAGGTCTTGGACAAACTCAATTTAGGGAAGAAAATTGTATTAGAGAGAAAGATAGCAAGGAATATGCTTTCTGATGAAAGTACATGACATTACTTAATATACATCATGGTCAAAAAGATGAAACCTGAATCTGATTAAACCTATTGATCATAAAATGGTCAAGTTTAGGAAATGAAGAAGGCAGAGAAAAATACACAAACACTCTAGGAAAATTTGATCAGAAAAATTCATACTATAGGACATTCTAACAGCAAATATTTTTTTAAAGAAACAAATAGTTTTCCATAGGAGAATAAGTGAAGGAATCAACTATAGCCTGAAAAGAATTAAAAGATATCAATAATCACAGTGCATAGACCTTTCTTTAATTGTGTTGTCGTAAGTAGAATTTAAAAGAAAATGTTTAAGATAATTAAAATATATGATTGTAGGAATAACTTAGTGTTGAGTTTTCAGGTAGCTTACAAGTATGATGATTTTGTGTTTTTTGAGCTTCCTTACCTTCTAAATATACATATTGAAATATTTATTGATAAAAACAAGTTATTTAAAATTTTCTTTAAAATCACATGAGGAGACGGAAGGAGAGTAATATAGGTGCAACAGGATTGGATACGGAATTGATGAAAGTTTGACACAGGTGAAGGGTTCATGGAGATTCATCATACAATTGCATGCACTTTTGATAGTATTTGAACCTTTGCATAATACATTTAAGAATATTAAATAAATTAAAGCAGAGAATTGAAATCTTGAGTGCATCTGAACTTCTATAGAACCATGTACAAAGAAAATTATGAAGGCTAATATTAGACTACGAAGCAAATGCATGAATAGAAATCCTGGATTCAGGAACATCTCACTTTAAAAGTGATT